>NC_141879.1:225800000-227050000 GCF_056163025.1 Triticum urartu | reverse complement strand
CCGAAAGATAACATGAGATGGAAACGGCCCAACGGAATAACGGGCCGTTAATGGGTATAAAGTGATACACTGTTCTTTATGGGCCAGTTTCACCACGGGCCATTAATGGGTGTAAAGTGATACACTGTTCATTACGGGCCAGTTTCACCACGGGCCGTTAATAGGCCAAGAGTTACACAGGGCCTCATATGGGCCGAAAGACATCATGGGCCATACATGGGCCAGAAGTGAAAACGGGCTGGAATCATATTGGATGGCCCAGATGACGCTACTGGGCCTAATTCAAATAGGGCGTAACGGGCCTTGGGTTAGCGGGCTGTAAATGGGCTATATGCGAATAGGCCGTTAACAGGCTTTCCATGGGCCGGCCCGCCACCTTTTGACCAAGTCAAACGGGCTGGCCTTTTCACAGGAATGGGCCTCTGTTGGGCCATGCCACGTGTCGATGTATCATAGGCGCCTTCTGTCCAATGAGTGGATGACATCTGTCCCAGTGATGAGCCGACACGTGTTTCCTCCAGCCAATGATGATTTTACACGTGGAAAATCCCCATTGGTCGGGGCTGTTAATGGGTTATCGGATCCAAAACCCGACCCGATAGCTTAACGGCGTTCCGTTACAGTGGATGCCACGTGTCGGTCACCCTTGACAAAAGCACTTCTGTGACATGCGATTTATCGTCATGGAAGTGGACACTTCTGTGATGATAATTTTGGTAATGTCATGGAACACTTCTACTACAGCACAGATATGACTATCTTGATTCTATCATAAAATCGTCATGGATGTACATGCATGACAGAAAACGCGACCTACTGTGACAAACACGTATCATCACAGAAGTGTTTTTTTGTAGTGTGAACACTGTTAATGCTACCATAGATTGCAAAAGGGATGTTGTTACTATCGGTTTAGACGATATGACTCATGAATTTAATTTCTCTAAATTTAGTAGACAACACCGTGAAGAAGAATTACCTAGTAAGGATGAAATTATTGGTCTTGCTTCTATTGCCGTACCTCCTAGTGATCCTTTAGAACAATATTTGCTAGACCATGAAATTGATATGTTTATGAATGAAAGAAAGGAAATAGATGAAGTATTCTTTAAACAGGAACCTATTCTGAAAAACAATTTGCCTGTTGAAATCCTAGGGGATCCTCCTCCACCCAAGGGTGATCCCGTGTTTGAGCTTAAACTGTTACCTGATACCCTTAAATATGCTTATCTTGATGAGAAAAAGATTTATCCTATTATTATTAGTGCTAACCTTTCAGAGCATGAGGAGGAGAGATTATTGAAAACTCTGAAGAAGCACCGTGCTGCTATTGGGTATACTCTTGATGATCTTAAGAGCATTAGTCCCACTCTATGTCAACATAAAATTAATTTGGAAGAAGATGCTCAACCAGTTCATGATCATCAACGACGGTTGAATCCTAAAATGAAAGAAGTGGTAAGAAAGGAAATACTAAAGCTCCTTGAGGCAGGTATAATCTATCCCGTTGCTGATAGTCAGTGGGTAAGTCCTGTCCATTGTGTCCCTAAGAAGGGAGGTATTACTGTCGTTCCTAATGATAAAGATGAATTGATTCCTCAAAGAATTATTACAGGTTATAGGATGGTAATTGATTTCCATAAACTAAATAAGGCCACTAAAAAGGATCATTACCCCTTACCTTTTATCAATCAAATGCTAGAAAGATTATCCAAACATACACATTTTTTGCTTTCTAGATGGTTATTCTGGTTTCTCTCAAATACCTATGTCAGCCAAAGATCAATCAAAGACTGCTTTTACATGCCCTTTTGGTACTTTTGCTTATAGAAGTATGCCTTTTGGTCTATGTAATGCACCTGCTACCTTTCAAAGATGCATGATGGCTATATTCTCTGACTTTTGTGAAAAGATTTGTGAGGTTTTCATGGACGATTTCTCCGTTTATGGATCTTCTTTTGATGATTGCTTGAGCAACCTTGATCGAGTTTTGCAGAGATGTGAAGAAACTAATCTTGTCTTGAATTGGGAGAAGTGCCACTTTATGGTTAATGAAGGTATTGTCTTGGGGCATAAAGTTTCTAAAAGAGGTATTGAGGTTGATAAAGCCAAGGTTGATGCTATTGAAAAGATGCCATGTCCCAAGTACATCAAAGGTATAAGAAGTTTCCTTGGTCATGCCGGGTTTTATAGGAGGTTCATTAAGGACTTCTCCAAAATTTCTTGGCCTCTGACTAATTTATTACAAAAATATATACCATTTGTTTTTTGATGATGATTGTGTAGAAGCATTTGAAATACTTAAGAAAGCATTGATCTCTGCACCTATTGTTCAGCCACCTGATTGGAATTTACCCTTTGAAATTATGTGTGATGCTAGTGATTATGATGTAGGTGTTGTTCTAGGGCAAAGAGTTGATAAGAAATTAAATGTTATTCAATATGCTAGTAAAACCCTAGACAATGCTCAAAGAAATTATGCTACTACTGAAAAAAATTCTTAGCGGTTGTATTTGCTTGTGATAAGTTCCGACCTTATATTGTTGATTCTAAAATAACTATTCACACTGATCATGCTGCTATTAAATATCTTATGGAAAAGAAAGATGCTAAACCTAGACTTATTAGATGGGTTCTCCTGCTACAAGAATTTGGCTTACATATTGTTGATAGAAAGGGAGCTGAGAACCTCGTTGCAGACAACTTGTCTAGGTTAGAAAATGTGCTTGATGACCCACTTCCTATTGATGATAGCTTTCCTGATGAGAAATTAAATGTCATAAATGCTTCTAATACTGCTCCATGGTATGCTGATTATGCTAATTACATTGTTGCTAAGTTTATACCACCTAGTTTCACATACCAGCAAAAGAAAAAGTTCTTCTATGATTTGAGGCATTACTTTTGGGATGACGCACATCTATATAAATAAGGAGTAGATGGTGTTATTAGACGTTGTGTACCTGAGCATGAACAGGAATAGATCCTATGCAAGTGTCACTCCGAAGCTTATGGAGGACACCATGCTGGAGATAGAACTGCACATAAGGTATTGCAATCTGGTTTTTATTGGCTTACTCTCTTCAAGGATGCCCGTAAGTTTGTCTTATCTTGTGATGGATGTCAAAGAATTGGTAATATTAGTAGACGTCAAGAAATGCCTATGAATTATTCACTCGTTATTGAACCATTTGATGTTTGGGGCTTTGACTATGTGGGACCTTTTCCTTCCTCTAATGGATATACACATATTTTAGTTGCTGTTGATTATGTTACTAAGTGGGTAGAAGCTATTCCAACTAGTAGTGCTGATCATAACACTTCTATTAAAATGCTTAAAGAAGTTATTTTTCCAAGATTTGGAGTCCCTAGATATTTAATGACTGATGGTGGTTCACATTTTATTCATGGTGCTTTCCGTAAAATGCTTGCTAAATATGATGTTAATCATAGAATTGCATCTCCTTATCACCCTCAGTCTAGTGGTCAAGTAGAATTGAGTAATAGAGAGCTCAAATTAATTTTGCAAAAGACTGTTAATAGATCTAGAAAGAATTGGTCCAAGAAACTTGATGATGCATTATGGGCCTATAGAACTGCATATAAAAATCCTATTGGTATGTCTCCGTATAAAATGGTTTATGGAAAAGCATGTCACTTACCTCTCGAACTAGAACACAAAGCATATTGGGCTATTAAAGAACTCAATTATGATTTTAAACTTGCCGATGAGAAGAGGCTATTTGATATTAGCTCACTTGATGAATGGAGAACCCAAGCCTATGAAAATGCCAAGTTGTTTAAAGAAAAAGTTAAAAGATGGCATGATAAAAGGATACAAAAGCGTGAGTTTAATGTAGGTAATTATGTATTGATATACAACTCTCGTTTAAGATTTTTTGCAGGAAAACTTCTCTCTAAATGGGAAGGTCCTTACGTTATCGAGGAGGTATATCGTTCTGGTGCCATAAAAATCAACAACTTCGAAGGCACAAATCCGAAGGTGGTGAACGGTCAAAGAATCAAACATTATATCTCAGGTAATCCCATAAATGTTGAAACCAGTGTTGTTGAAACCGTAACCCTGGAGGAATACATAAGGAACACTTTCCGGAACGTTTCAGACTCCGAAAAGGAATAGGTATGTGGTACGGTAAGTAAACCGACTCCAAAACAGTTTTTAAGGCAATATTTCTCCGTTTTGGAATATTTAGAAAAATAGAAAAATAAGTAGCAATCCGGGAAGGACACGAGGGCTCCATGAGGGTGGAGGGCGCGCCCTACCCCCCTGGGCGCGCCCCCTACCTCGTGGGCACCTCGTGTGCTCTCCGGACTCCGTTTTCATACACGGCACGTATTTTGGTCGGTAAAAATTCATTATATAATCTCCCAGGGGTTTTGACTCCCGTATCACGCAAATATCTCTTGTCTTTGTTTTGAGCTGTCCTGCTGCAGACAGAGCAACATGTCGTCCCAGGATTTAGAAGGAGAAAGCTATGTGGCTGATTACCTTGCAGATCCTAAGGTCTATGGGGATGTGGAGCATTGCGGTTGGACTACGGAAGAAGAAGAGGACTACGAACCCAAGGGAAGGGAGGAGACGAGCTCAGATGAAGATGAAGTACCACTACCTCAACCTGGGGACATGCATGTGGAGTTCAAAAAGTCAAGCCTCCCGGATAGAGTAAAGAAACCTAAGATCGAGTTTATCCCTTTTCGCCTCTTGCAGGAAAATAAGCAGGAACTATGCAAAAAGATACTGAGCCTGGAACAAGAGATCGAGGACCTAAGGGACCAAAATTCTGTCCTCAAGCGCAAATTAAGGAAGGAGCCTACACCATCAACAAAATCACCACCGTCTCCACCAACAAAGAAGAATTGAGTTTCTGGTATGGGCACTCCCTTGGCAACTGCCAAGCTTGGGGGAGTGCCCCGGTATCGTGTCACCATCACTTTTATCTTTACCGTTTTTCTTAGTTCGATCCTTTTGGTAATATCTTGATCTAGTAGAATAAAAGTTCTTAGTATGATCTAGTTGTGAGTTTTGCTTTATAATCCTTCTATGTAATCGAGTCCGTGAGCTATATAATAAATATTAGTGTTGAGTCAAGGGCTTGATTATTTTGCCATGATCCTAAGGGAATAAAAGAAAAGAGAAAGAAATAAAAAGGAACAAAGAGATCATATGGATCTCATGGAGAGTAATGAGCTCACATAGAAAAAGTATGATGAATAAAAGTCGTTGAGGGTTGACAAACATAGTTTTGGTCATCATTGCAATTAATAGGAAGTAATAAAGAAAGAGAGGTCTTCACATATAGATATACTATCTTGGACATCTTTTATGATTGTGAGCACTCATTAAAATATGACATGCTAAAGAGTTAATGTTGGACAAGGAAGACAACGTAATGGGTTATGTTTTCTTACATCTGAGATAAATTATATTGTCATGGATCATCCAACATGGTTGAGCTTGCCTTTCCCTCTCATGCTAGCCAAATTCATCGCACCAAGTAGAGATACTACTTGTGCTTCCAAATACCCTTAAACCAGTTTTGCCATGACAGTCCACCATACCTACCTATGGATTGAGTAAGATCCTCCAAGTAAGTTGTCATCGGTGCAAAGCAATAAAAATTGCTCTCTAAATATGTATGACTTATTAGTGTGGGAGAAAATAAACTTTATATGATCGTGTGATATGGAAGAAATAAAAGCGACAAACTGCATAATAAAGGTCCATATCACAAGTGGCAATATAAAGTGACGTTCTTTCACATTAAGATTTTGTGCATCCAACTATAAATGCGCATGACAACCTCTGCTTCCCTCTGCGAAGGGCCTATCTTTTACTTTTATCTCCTACCTTGCATAAGAGTCATGGTGATCTTCACCCTTCCTTTTTACATTTTATCCTTTGGCAAGCACAACATATTGGAAAGATCCTGGTATATATGGCTAATTGGATGTGAGTTTTCATGAACTATTATTGTTGACATTACCCTTGAGGTAAAATGTTGGGAGGCAAAAATATAAGCCCCTATCTTTCTCTGTGTCCGATTAAAACTCCATACCCATAAGTATTGCGTGAGTGTCAGCAATTGTGAAAGACTATATGATAGTTGAGTATGTGGACTTGCTGAAAAACTCTTATATATTGACTCTTTCCTATGTTATGATAAATTGCAATTGCTCCAATGACTGAGATTATAGTTTGTTAGTTTTCAATGAAGTTTACGATTCATACTTGAAATTGTGATTGAATTATTACTCTAGCATAAGAAATCATATGACAAGAATTATATAAGTTGCTGTTCTAAGAATGATCATGATGCCCTCATGTCCGTATTTTATTTTTATCGACACCTCTATCTCTAAACATGTGGACATATTTTTCGATTTCGGCTTTTCGCTTGAGGACAAGCGAGGTCTAAGCTTGGGGGAGTTGATACGTCCATTCTACATCATGCTTTTATATCGATATTTATTGCATTATGGGATGTTATTACACATTATGTCACAATACTTATGTTGTTGGAAATATGCCCTAGAGGCAATAATAAAATGATTATTATATTTCCTTATTCATGATAATTGTCTATTATTCATGCTATAATTGTATTATCCGGAAATCGTAATACATGTGTGAATACATAGACCACAGTGTGTCCCTAGTGAGCCTCTAGTTGACTAGCTCGTTGATCAACAGATAGTCATGGTTTCCTGGCTATGGACATGGGGATGTCATTGATAACGGGATCACATCATTAGGAGAATGATGTGATGGACAAGACCCAAACCTAAGCATAGCACAAAGATCGTGTAGTTCGTTTGCTGTAGCTTTTCTGGATGTCAAGTATCATTTCCTTAGACCATGAGATTGTGCAACTCCCGGATACCGTAGGAGTGCCTTGGGTGTGCCAAACGTCACAACGTAACTGGGTGACTATAAAGGTACATTACAGGTATCTCCGAAAGTGTCTGTTGGGTTGGCACAAATCGAGACTGGGATTTGTCACTCCGTATGACGGAGAGGTATCTCTGGGCCCACTCGGTAATGCATCATCATAATGGGCTCAATGTGATCAAGTGGTTGATCACGGGATCATGCATTACGGTACGAGTAAAGTGACTTGCCGGTAACGAGACTCAACAAGGTATTGGGATACCGACGATCGAGTCTCGGGGAAGTAACGTACCGATTGACAAAGGGAATTGAGTACAGGATTGATTAGGTCCTCGACATCGTGGTTCATCCGATGAGATCATCGAGGAGCATGTGGGAGCCAACATGGGTATCCAGATCCTGCTGTTGGTTATTGACCAGAGAGTCGTCTCGGTCATGTCTGCTTGTCTCCCGAACCCGTAGGGTCTACACACTTAAGGTTCGGTGACGCTAGGGTTGTATAGATATGAGTATGCAGTAATCCGAAAGTTGTTCGGAGTCCCGGATGAGATCCTGGATGTCACGAGGAGTTCCGTAATTGTCCGGAGGTGAAGAATTATATATAGGAAGTGTAGTTTCAGCCATCGGGAAAGTTTCGGGGTCACCGGTATTGTACCGGGACCACCGGATGGGTCCCGGGGGTCCACCGGGTGGGGCCACCCATCCCGGAGGGCCCCATGGGCTGAAGTGGGGAGGGGAACCAGCCTATAGTGGGCTGGTGCGCCCCCCTTGGGCCCCCATGCGCCTAGGGTTGAGAACCCTAGGGGAAGGGGCGCCTCCACTTGCCTTGGGGGGTACTCCACCCCCTTGGCCGCCGCCCCCCTAGGAGATCCCATCTCCTAGGGCCGGCGCACCCCCTAGGGGGCCTATATAAAGGGGGGAGGGAGGGCAGCCGCACCTCAAGCCTTGGCGCCTCCCTCTCCCCTGCTACACCTCTCCCTCTCGCAGAAGCTCGACAAAGCCCTGATGCGATCACTGCTGCATCCACCACCACGCCGTCGTGCTGCTGGATCTTCATCAACCTCTCCTTCCCCCTTGCTGGATCAAGAAGGAGGAGACGTCATCCGCTCCGTACGTGTGTTGAACGCGGAGGTGTCGTCCGTTCGGCACTTGGTCATCGGTGATTTGGATCACGGCGAGTACGACTCCATCATCCCCGTTCTCTTGAACGCTTCCGCTCGCGATCTACAAGGGTATGTAGATGCACTCTCCTCTCATTGCTAGTTGACTCCATAGATTGATCTTGGTGAAACGTAGGAATTTTTTTTGTTTTCTGCAACGTTCCCCAACAGTGGCATCATGAGCTAGGTCTATGCGTAGTTACTATGCACGAGTAGAACACAAAGTAGTTGTGGGCGTCGATATTGTCAATTTGCTTGCCGTTACTAGTATTATTTTGATTCGGCGGCATCATGGGATGAAGCGGCCCGGACCAACCTTACACGTACGCTTACGTGAGACCGGTTCCACCGACTGACATGCACTAGTTGCATAAGGTGGCTGGCGGGTGTCTGTCTCTCCCACTTTAGTCGGATCGGATTCGATGAACAAGGTCCTTATGAAGGGTAAATAGAAATTGGCAATTCACGTTGTGGTTTTGGCGTAGGTAAGAAACGTTCTTGCTAGAAACCTATAGAAGCCACGTAAAAACTTGCAACAACAATTAGAGGACGTCTAACTTGTTTTTGCAGCAAGTGTTTTGTGATGTGATATGGCCAAAGGTTGTGATGAATGATGAATGATATATGTGATGTATGAGATTGATCATGTTCTTGTAATAGGAATCACGACTTGCATGTCGATGAGTATGACAACCGGCAGGAGCCATAGGAGTTGTCTTTATTTATTTATGACCTGCGTGTCAACATAAACGTCATGTAATTACTTTACTTTATTGCTAAAGCGTTAGCCATAGTAGTAGAAGTAATAGTTGGCGAGCAACTTCATGGAGACACGATGATGGAGATCATGGTGTCATGCCGGTGACAAGATGATCATGGAGCCCCAAGATGGAGATCAAAGGAGCTATATGATATTGGCCATATCATGTCACTATTATTTGATTGCATGTGATGTTTATCATGTTTTTGCATCTTGTTTACTTAGAACGACGGTAGTAAATAAGATGATCCCTCATAACAATTTCAAGAAAGTGTTCCCCCTAACTGTGCGCCGTTGCGACAGTTCGTTGTTTCGAAGCACCACGTGATGATCGGGTGTGATAGATTCCAACGTTCACATACAACGGGTGTAAGACAGATTTACACACGCAATACACTTAGGTTGACTTGACGAGCCTAGCATGTACAGACATGGCCTCGGAACACAGAAGACCGAAAGGTCGAGCATGAGTCGTATAGAAGATATGATCAACATGAAGATGTTCACCGATGTTGACTAGTCCGTCTCATGTGATGATCGGACACGGCCTAGTCAACTCGGATCATGTTATACTTAGATGACTAGAGGGATGTCTATCTAAGTGGGAGTTTATTGAATAATTTGATTAGATGAACTTAATTATCATGAACTTAGTCTAAAATCTTTACAATATGTCTTGTAGATCAAATGGCCAACGTTGTCCTCAACTTCAACGTGTTCCTAGAGAAAACCAAGCTAAAAGACGATGGCAGCAACTATACGGACTGGGTCCGGAACCTGAGGATCATCCTCATAGCTGCCAAGAAAGATTATGTCCTAGAAGCACCGCTAGGTGACGCACCCGTCCCACAGAACCAAGACGTTATGAACGCTTGACAGACACGTGCTGATGATTACTCCCTCGTTCAGTGCGGCATGCTTTACAGCTTAGAACTGGGGCTCCAAAAGCGTTTTGAGCGACACGGAGCATATGAGATGTTCGAAGAGCTGAAAATGGTTTTCCAAGCTCATGCCCGGGTCGAGAGATATGAAGTCTCTGACAAGTTCTTCAGCTGTAAGATGGAGGAAAATAGTTCTGTCAGTGAGCACATACTCAAAATGTCTGGGTTGCATAACCGCTTGACTCAGCTGGGAGTTAATCTCCCGGATGACGCGGTCATTGACAGAATCCTTCAGTCGCTTCCACCAAGCTACAAGAGCTTTGTGATGAACTTCAATATGCAGGGGATGGAAAAGACCATTCCTGAAGTATTTGCAATGCTGAAATCAGCAGAGGTAGAAGTCAAAAAGGAACATCAAGTGTTGATGGTGAATAAAACCACTAAGTTCAAGAAAGGAAAGGGTAAGAAGAACTTCAAGAAGGACGGCAAGGGAGTTGCTGCGCCCGGTAAGCAAGCTGCTGGGAAGAAGCCAAATAATGGACCCAAGCCCGAGACTGAGTGCTTTTATTGCAAGGGAAGTGGTCACTGGAAGCAGAACTGCCCCAAATACTTAGCGGACAAGAAGGCCGGCATCACAAAAGGTATATGTGATATACATGTAATTGATGTGTACCTTACCAGTACTCGTAGTAGCTCCTGGGTATTTGATACCGGTGCGGTTGCTCACATTTGTAACTCAAAGCAGGAGCTACGGAATAAGCGGAGACTGGCGAAGGACGAGGTGACGATGCGCGTCGGGAATGGTTCCAAGGTCGATGTGATCGCCGTCGGCACGCTACCTCTACATTTACCTATGGGATTAGTTTTAAACCTCAATAATTGTTATTTAGTGCCAGCTTTGAGCATGAACATTGTATCAGGATCTCATTTAATACGAGATGGCTACTCATTTAAATCCGAGAATAATGGTTGTTCTATTTATATGAGAGATATGTTTTATGGTCATGCTCCGATGGTGAATGGTTTATTCTTAATGAATCTCGAGCGTAATGCGACACATATTCATAGTGTGAATACCAAAAGATGTAAGGTTGATAATGATAGTCCCACATACTTGTGGCACTGCCGCCTTGGTCACATAGGTGTCAAACGCATGAAGAAGCTCCATGCAGATGGACTTTTAGAGTCTCTTGATTATGAATCATTTGACACGTGCGAACCATGCCTCATGGGTAAAATGACCAAGACTCCGTTCTCAGGAACAATGGAGCGAGAAACCAACTTATTGGAAATCATACATACTGATGTGTGCGGTCCAATGAGTGTTGAGGCTTGCGGTGGCTATCGTTATGTTCTCACCCTCACTGATGACTTGAGTAGATATGGGTATGTCTACTTAATGAAACACAAGTCTGAGACCTTTGAAAAGTTCAAGGAATTTCAGAGTGAGGTTGAGAATCAACGTGACAGGAAAATCAAGTTCTTGCGATCAGATCGTGGGGGAGAATACTTGAGTCACGAATTTGGCACACACTTAAGAAAATGTGGAATAGTTTCACAACTCACGCCGCCTGGAACACCTCAGCGTAATGGTGTGTCCGAACGTCGTAATCGCACTCTATTAGGTATGGTGCGATCTATGATGTCTCTTACCGATTTACCGCTATCATTTTGGGGCTATGCTTTAGAGACTGCCGCATTCACTTTAAATAGGGCTCCGTCGAAATCCGTTGAGACGACACCGTATGAATTATGGTTTGGGAAGAAACCTAAGCTGTCGTTTCTAAAAGTTTGGGGATGCGATGCTTATGTCAAGAAACTTCAACCTGAAAAGCTCGAACCCAAGTCGGAAAAATGCGTCTTCATAGGATACCCTAAAGAAACTATTGGGTATACCTTCTACCTCAGATCCGAAGGCAAGATCTTTGTTGCCAAGAATGGGTCCTTTCTAGAGAAGGAGTTTCTCTCGAAAGAAATAAGTGGGAGGAAGGTAGAACTTGATGAAGTATTACCTCTTGAACCGGTAAGTGGCGCAGCTCAAGAAAATGTTCCTGAGGTGCCTACACCGACTAGAGAGGAAGTTGATGATGGTGATCATGAAACTTCAGATCAAGTTCCTACTGAACTTCGTAGGTCCACAAGGACACGTTCCGCACCAGAGTGGTACGGCAACCCTGTCTTGGAAATCATGTTGTTAGACAACGGTGAACCTTCGAACTATGAAGAAGCGATGGCGGGCCCGGATTTCGACAAATGGCTGGAAGCCATGAAATCCGAGATAGGATCCATGTATGAAAACAAAGTATGGACTTTGACTGACTTGCCCATTGATCGGCGCGCCATAGAAAATAAATGGATCTTTAAGAAGAAGACAGACGTGGATGGTAATGTGACCATCTATAAAGCTCGGCTTGTCGCTAAGGGTTATCGACAAGTTCAAGGGGTTGACTACGATGAGACTTTCTCACCCGTAGCGAAGCTGAAGTCCGTCCGAATCATGTTAGCAATTGTCGCATTCTATCATTATGAGATATGGCAAATGGACATCAAAACGGCATTCCTTAATGGTTTCCTTAAGGAAGAATTGTATATGATGCAGCCGGAAGGTTTTGTCGATCCTAAGAATGCTGACAAGGTGTGCAAGCTCCAACGCTCGATTTATGGGCTGGTGCAAGCATCTCGGAGTTGGAACATTCGCTTTGATGAGATGATCAAAGCGTTTGGGTTTATGCAGACTTATGGAGAAGCCTGCATTTACAAGAAAGTGAGTGGGAGCTCTGTAGCATTTCTCATATTGTATGTGGATGACATACTGTTGATGGGAAATGATATAGAATTCTTGGAAAGCATAAAGGCCTATTTGAACAAGTGTTTTTCAATGAAGGACCTTGGAGAAGCTGCTTATATATTAGGCATCAAGATCTATAGAGATAGATCGAGACGCCTCATTGGTCTTTCACAGAGTACGTACCTTCAAAAGATTTTGAAGAAGTTCAAAATGGATCAGTCAAAGAAGGGGTTCTTGCCTGTATTGCAAGGTACGAGATTGAGCTTGGCTCAATGCCCGACCACGGCAGAAGATAGAGAAAAGATGAGTGTCGTCCCCTATGCCTCGGCCATAGGGTCTATCATGTATGCTATGCTGTGTACCAGACCTGATGTAAACCTTGCCGTAAGTTTGGTAGGAAGGTACCAAAGTAATCCCGGCATGGAACACTGGACAGCGGTCAAAAATATCCTGAAGTACCTGAAAAGGACTAAGGAAATGTTTCTTGTTTATGGAGGTGACGAAGAGCTCGTCTTAAAGGGTTACGTCGGTGCTAGCTTCGACACAGATCTGGATGACTCTAAGTCACAAACCGGATACGTGTATATTTTGAATGGTGGGGCAGTAAGCTGGTGCAGTTGCAAGCAAAGCGTTGTGGCGGGATCTACATGTGAAGCGGAGTACATGGCAGCCTCGGAGGCAGCACATGAAGCAGTCTGGGTGAAGGAGTTCATTACCGACCTAGGAGTCATACCCAATGCGTCGGGCCGGATGACTCTCTTCTGTGACAACACTGGAGCTATTGCCCTTGCCAAGGAGCCCAGGTTTCACAGGAAGACCAGGCATATCAAGCGTCGCTTCAACTCCATTTGTGAAAGTGTTCAAAATGGAGACATAGAGATTTGTAAAGTACATACAGACCTGAATGTAGCAGATCCGTTGACTAAACCTCTCCCTAGAGCAAAACATGATCAACACCAGAATTCCATGGGTGTTCGATTCATCACAATGTAACTAGATGATTGACTCTAGTGCAAGTGGGAGACTGTTGGAAATATGACCTAGAGGCAATAATAAAATGATTATTATATTTCCTTGTTCATGATAATTGTCTATTATTCATGCTATAATTGTATTATTCGGAAATCGTAATACATGTGTGAATACATAGACCACAATGTGTCCCTAGTGAGCCTCTAGTTGACTAGCTCGTTGATCAACAGATAGTCATGGTTTCCTGGCTATGGACATGGGGATGTCATTGATAACGGGATCACATCATTAGGAGAATGATGTGATGGACAAGACCCAAACCTAAGCATAGCATAAAGATCGTGTAGTTCGTTTGCTGTAGCTTTTCTGGATGTCAAGTATCATTTCCTTAGACCATGAGATTATGCAACTCCCGGATACCGTAGGAGTGCCTTGGGTGTGCCAAACATCACAACGTAACTGGGTGACTATAATGGTACATTACAGGTATCTCCGAAAGTGTCTGTTGGGTTGGCACGAATCGAGACTGGGATTTGTCACTCCGTATGACGGAGAGGTATCTCTAGGCCCACTCGGTAATGCATCATCATAATTAGCTCAATGTGATCAAGTGGTTGATCACGGGATCATGCATTACGGTACGAGTAAAGTGACATGCCGGTAACGAGACTCAACAAGGTATTGGGATACCGACGATCGAGTCTCGGGCAAGTAACGTACCGATTGACAAAGGGAATTGAGTACGGGATTGATTAGGTCCTCGACATCGTGGTTCATCCGATGAGATCATCGAGGAGCATGTGGGAGCCAACATGGGTATCCAGATCCCGCTGTTGGTTATTGACTAGAGAGTCGTCTCGGTCATGTCTGCTTGTCTCCCGAACCCGTAGGGTCTACACACTTGAGGTTCGGTGACGCTAGGGTTGTATAGATATGAGTATGCAGTAATCCGAAAGTTGTTCGGAGTCCCGGATGAGATCCTGGACGTCACGAGGAGTTCCGGAATTGTCCGGAGGTGAAGAATTATATATAGGAAGTGTAGTTTCGGCCATCGGGAAAGTTTCGGGGTCACCGGTATTGTACCGGGACCACCGGATGGGTCCCGGGGGTCCACCGGGTGGGGCCACCCATCCCGGAGGGCCCCATGGGCTGAAGTGGGGAGGGGAACCAGCCCATAGTGGGCTGGTGCGCCCCCCCCTTGGGCCCCCCATGCGCCTAGGGTTGAGAACCCTAGGGTAGGGGGCGCCTCCACTTGCCTTGGGGGGTACTCCACCCCCTTGGCCGCCGCCCCCCTAGGAGATCCCATCTCCTAGGGTCGGCGCACCCCCCTAGGGGGCCTATATAAAGGGGGGAGGGAGGGCAGCCGCACCTCAAGCCTTGGCGCCTCCCTCTCCCCTGCTACACCTCTCCCTCTCGCAGAAGCTCGACGAAGCCCTGCTGCGATCATTGCTGCATCCACCACCACGTCGTCGTGCTGCTGGATCTTCATCAACCTCTCCTTCCCCCTTGCTGGATCAAGAAGGAGGAGACGTCATCCGCTCCGTACGTGTGTTGAACGCGGAGGTGCCGTCCGTTCGGCACTTGGTCATCGGTGATTTGGATCACGGCGAGTACGACTCCATCATCCCCGTTCTCTTGAACGCTTCCGCTCGTGATCTACAAGGGTATGTAGATGCACTCTCCTCTCGTTGCTAGTTGACTCCATAGATTGATCTTGGTGAAACGTAGGAATTTTTTTTGTTTTCTGCAACGTTCCCCAACACTATTCTCTCTTATTTTACAAGGTTTACATGAAGAGGGAGAATGCCGGCAGCTAGGATTCTGGGCTGGAAAAGGAGCAAATATTAGAGACATATTCTGCACAACTCCAAAAGTCCTGAAACTTCACAGAAGATGTTTTCATAATATATAAAAAATACTCAGTGGAAGAGATTCACCAGGGGGCCACACCCTGCCCATGAGGGTGGGGGCGCGCCCTACCCCCCTGGGCGCGCCCCCCTACCTCGTGGGCTCCCTGGTGGCCCTCCGGTGGCCATCTTCTGCTATATGAAGTCTTTCGATGGAAAAAAATAAGAAGCCATCTTCTCGGACGAAACTCCGCCGCCACGAGGCGGAACCTTGGCGGAACCAATCTAGGGCTCCGGCAGAGCTGTTCTGCCGGGGAAACTTCCCTCCCGAAGGGGGAAATCATCGCCATCGTCATCACCAACGCTCCTCTCATCGGGAGAGGGCAATCTCCGTCGACATCTTCATTAGCACCATCTCCTCTCAAAACCCTAGTTCATCTCTTGTATCCAATTCTTGTCTCCAAGTCCGGGATTGGTGCTAGTAGGTTCCTAGTAGTGTTAATTACTCCTTATAGTTGATGCTAGATGGTTTATTTGGTGGAAGATCATATGTTCAGATCCTATATGCATATTAATACCCCTCTGATTATTAACATGTTTATGCTTTGTGAGTAGTTACGTTTGTTCCTGAGGACATGGGAGAAGTCTTGCTATTAGTAGTCATGTGAATTTGGTATTCGTTCGATATTTTGATGAGATGTATGTTGTCTCTCCTCTAGTGGTGTTATGTGAACGTCGACTACATGACACTTCACCATTATTTGGGCCTAGAGGAAGGCATTGGGAAGTAATAAATAGATGATGGGTTGCTAGAGTGACAGAAGCTTAAACCCTAGTTTATGCGTTGCTTCGTAAGGGGCTGATTTGGATCCATATGTTTCATGCTATGGTTAGGTTTACCTTAATACTTTTTTTGTAGTTGCGGATGCTTGCAATAGAGGTTAATCATAAGTGGGATGCTTGTCCAAGTAAGGACAGTACCCAAGCACCGGTCCACCCACATACCAAATAATCAAAGTACCGAACACGAATCATATGAGTGTGATGAAAACTAGCTTGATGATATTCCCATGTGTCCTCGGGAGCGCTTTTCTCTATATAAGAGTTTGTCCAGGCTTGTCCTTTGCTACAAAAATGATTGGGCCACCTTGTGCACTTTATTTACTTTTATTAGTTGTTGCTCGTTACAAATTATCCTATCACAAAATTATCTATTACCACTTGTTTCAGTACTTGCAGAGAATACCTTGCTGGAAACCGCTTATCATTTCCTTCTGCTCCTCGTTGGGTTCGACACTCTTACTTATCGAAAGGACTACGATAGATCCCCTATACTTGTGGGTCATCACAACACTCCTAAGAATACTGAGGTCGGGTACACACATATGACATGCTTCATCTTTACCATTTATGCACCTACCTATGAAGAGAGCAAAATAATGTATAGCAGGAAAACGAATGCTCCCTATGGTAGCTTGTGCTATATCTCTAGATTCCCCACAGTTATACTAGCAAGAAAGTCTCTAAACTCAGATTTGCGAGGTTCACTAGTACTACCCCATTGTGGAAGTTTGCAAGCAGTGGTAAATCCTCTAAGTCCATAGTATAAGAATTTTCATAGAGATCAAACAGGACAGTTTGAGAATTGCGTGAAGATGAAAATTCAAACCTCCTCAAAAAGGAACTAGTGAGATAGTGGTACTGACGACACTTTTCTGCCTCGAAGCTCACAAGATCAGCGTTACGCAAATATGCGTTAAATTCTTTCTTAATTCCTGCTCGATCCATGAAGTCCTCTGAAGGCCATTCACAAGGCCGCACTGGGGCGTCCCTTGGTGGTTCATCATCAACATCACGCATTGCAAGCCTGGGTCCTTGCTTCCTTGAAGGACCACCTTGGTACATTTTCCTAAACATATTTCTTCCTCTGAAAAATTTCTGAAATTTTTAGTAACTTCAAATAAAAGTGAACCAAGCTCAACAAAATTGATAGCAACTACTCCTACAAGTGCCTAGAGCCTATATCATGCATTAGAACTACTTGGAACCATATAAATTTGACATGCAAGCTCAAGAACATGGTCGCCTAGGCAGCACAAATTTGCAATGAATAAAGCACTGGAACAAAAACTAATTGGACCAATGGAAGAGTCACATACCAAGGAACAATCCCCCAAAGCAGTTTTGTGAGAGATGCTTTAAGCAAGGAGATTGAAAATCGCAGCAAAATGAGCAAGAACTCGTGCTTGAGCTGGCTGGTGATTTTTTTGGGAGGAAGAAGAAGTGTATGGGTGCAGGAATAAGTGGAGGGGAGCCACCGTGGGCCCACGAGGCAGGGGGCGCGCCCTGGACCCTCGTGGCCACGTGCCAGCTCCCCCTGTTGTATTCTCAGTGCCAAATATTCTCAAATATTTCAGAAAAAATCATATTTAAATTTCAGGGCATTTGGAGAACTTTTATTTTCAGGGTATTTTTTATTGCATGGATAATTCAAAAAAATAGACAGAAATTACTATTTTTGATTTATTTAAACTAAATAACAGAAAGTAAAAAGAGGGTACAGAGAGCTATGTTTTCTAAATTCATCCATCTCATGCTCATCAAAAGGAATCCACTAACAAGGTTGATCAGGTCTTGTTAATAAACTCATTCCAAGTAACATGGAACCGGAGAATTTTCAAATAACACTGGGTTACCTCAACGGGGATATGCACATCCCCAACAATAAGAATATCATATTTCTTCTTGACCGTAGGAAGAGGAAATTCAAAACCTCCAAAAATAATCGATGGAATTTTTCCAATAGAATTGATACTGTGGACTTGAGGTTGTTTCCTCGGAAAGTGTACCGTATCCTCATTACCATAAACATGAAAAGTGACATTGCCTTTGGTGCAATCAATAACAACCACTGCAGTATTCAAAAAGGGTCTTCCAAGAATAATAGACATACTATCGTCCTCGGGAATATCAAGAATAACAAAGTCCGTTAAAATAGTAACGTTTGCAACTACAACAGGCACATCCTCACAAATACCGACAGGTATAGCAGTTGATTTATCAGCCATTTGCAAAGATATTTCAGTAGGTGTCAACTTATTCAAATCAAGTCTATGATATAAAGAGAGAGGCATAACACTAACACCGGTTCCAAGATCACATAAAGCAGTTCTAACATAATTTCTTTTAATGGAGCATGGTATAGTGGGTACTCCTGGATCTCCAAGTTTCTTTGGTATTCCATCCTTAAAAGTGTAATTAGCAAGCATGGTGAAAATTTCAGCTTCCGGTATCTTTCTTTTATTAGTAACAATATCTTTCATGTACTTAGCATAAGGATTCATTTTAAGCATATCAGTCGAACACATACGCAAAAAGATAGGTCTAATCATTTCAGCAAAGCGCTCAAAATCCTCATCATCCTTTTTCTTGGATGGCCTAGGAGGAAAAGGCATGGGTTTCTGAACCCAAGGCTCTCTTTCCTTACCGTGTTTCCTAGCAACAAAGTCTCTTTTATCATAACGTTGATTCTTTGATTGTGGGTTATCAAGATCAATAGCAGGTTCAATTTCTACATCATTATCATTACTGGGTTGAGCATCAACATGAACATCATCATTAACATTTTCATTAGGTTCATGTTCATTACCAGATTGTGTTTCAGCGTCAGAGATAGAAATATCATTGGAATTCTCAGGTGGTTCAGCAATAGGTTCACTAGAAGCATGCAAAGTCCTATCATTTTTCTTTTTCTTCCTTTTAGAAGGACTAGGTGCATCAATATTATTTCTCTGAGAATCTTGATCAATTCTCTTAGGATGGCCCTCAGAATACAAAGGTTCCTGAGTCATTTTACCACCTCTAGTCATAACTCTAACAGCATTATCATTTTTCTTACCATTTAATTCATTGAGAAAATCATTCTGAGCTTTAAGTACTTGTTCTACTTGAGTGGTAACCATAGAAGCATGTTTACTAATGAGTTTAAGTTCACCTTTAACTCTAGACATATAATCACCCAAGTGGTCAATCATATAAGCATTTTGTTTCAATTGTCTACCAAAATAAGCATTGAAGTCTTCTTGCTTAACCATAAAGTTTCAAACTCATCCAAACATTGGCTAGAAAACTTAGTAGAAGGGATTTCAGCTTTATCATATCTATAGAAAGAATTTACCTTTACTACCTGTGTCGGGTTATCAAGACCATGTATTTCTTCAATAGGTGATGGATTAAAACCATATATTTCTTCAACAAGCGGTAAATTAAGACCATGTATTTCTTCAATAGGAGGCAAATTCTTAACATCTTCAGCTTTAATACCCTTTTCTTTCATGGATTTCTTTGCCTCTTGCATATCTTCGGGACTGAGAAATAGAACACCCCTTTTCTTCGGAGTTGATTTAGGAATAGACTCAGGAGCTGGCTCAGGAAGTGTCCAATTATTTTCATTTGTCAACATATTATTTAATGGGAAAACTTTTTTTTTGCCACTCTAGCTTTTGCCAATTTTGCTTATGTCACTCTAGGATTTGACATATCACTTTTGCCACTCTTAGCTTTTAACAATGTATCACTTTTGTCATTCCGTGGCAAAAGCAAAATTTTCATAGTGGCAATTGTGATACGTTATCAAAAGCTAACAGTGGCAAAAGTGAAATGAAAAATTATCGTTTTTGCCATGGAATGGCATTTGTGATGTATTGTCAAAAGTTAAGAGTGACAAAAGTGAGATGTCAAACTCAAGAGTGGCATAAGCAAAATTGGCAAAAGATAGAGTGGCAAAAACAAAGTTTTCCCTTATTTAATAGAATTTCAGCTTCATCCAGTGTTCTTTCCCTGAAAACAGAACCAACACAACTATCCAGGTGGTCTCTGGAAGCATCGGTTAGTCCATTATAAAAGATATCAAACATTTTTCTTAAGAGGATGATCAGGCAAAGCATTAAGTAATTGGAGAAGCCTCCCCCAAGCTTGTGGGAGACTCTCTTCTTTAATTTACACAAAATTATATATATATCCCTTAAGGCAGCTTGTTTCTTATGAGCAGGGAAATATTTAGCAGAGAAGTAATCAATCATATCTTGGGGACTACGCACACAACCAGGATCAAGAGAATTAAACCATATCTTAGCATCACCCTTTAATGAGAACGGAAATATTTTAAGGATATAAAAGTAGCGAGTTCTCTCATCATTAGTGAACATGGTGGCTATATCATTTAATTTAGTAAGATGTGCCACAACAGTTTCAGATTCATAGCCATAAAAAGGATCAGATTCAATCAAAGTAATTATATCAGGATCAATAGAGAATTCATAATCCTTATCAGTAACAAAGATAAGTGAAGTAGCATAAGCAGGATCATATTTCATTCTAGCATTCAGAGTTTTTGTTTAAGCTTAGCTAATAATTTCTTAAGATCACTTCTATCATTGCATGCAAGAAAGTCTCTTTTAGTTTCTTCATCCATAACATAGCCCTCACGCACAACAGGCAATTCATATTTATTAGGAAAGCCTTCATCATCACTTTCATCAATATTATCAGTTTCAATAATTTCATTCGCTCTAGCCCTAGCAAGTTTTTCATCAAGAAATTCACCAAGTGGCACAGTAGCATCAAGCATAGAAGTAGTTTCATCATAAGTATCATGCATAGCAGAAGTGGCATCATCGATAATATGGGACATATCAGAATTAATAGCAGAAGCAGGTTTAGGTGTCGCAAGCTTACTCAAAACAGAAGGTGAATCAAGTGCAGAGCTAGATGGCAGTTCCTTACCTCCCCTCGTAGTTGAGGGATAAATTTTTGTTTTCACGTCTTTCAAGTTCTTCATAATGACCAACAGATATAAATCCCAAGTGACTCAAAGAATAGAGTTATGCTCCCCGGCAACGACGCCAGAAAATAGTCTTGATAACCCACAAGTATAGGGGATCGCAACAGTTTTCGAGGGTAGAGTATTCAACCCAAATTTATTGATTCGACACAAGGGGAGCCAAAGAATATTCTCAAGTATTAGCAGCTGAGTTGTCAATTCAACCACACCTGGAAACTTAATATCTGCAGCAAAGTGTTTAGTAGCAAAGTAATATGATAGTAGTGGTAACGATAGCAAAAGTAATGGTAGCAAAAGTAATGTTTTTGGTATTTTGTAGTGATGATAACAATAGCAACGGAAAAGTAAATAAGCGAAGAACAATATGTGGAAAGCTCGTAGGCAATGGATCGGTGATGGAGAATTATGCCGGATGTGGTTCATCATGTAACAATCATAACATAGGGTGACACAGAACTAACTCCAATTCATTAATGTAATGTAGGCATGTATTCCGAATATTGTCATATGTGCTTATGGAAAATAACTTGCATGACATCTTTTGTCCTACCCTCCCGTGGCAGCGGGGTCCTAATGGAAACTAAGGAATATTAAGGCCTCCTTTTAATAGAGTACCGGACCAAAGCATTAACACATAGTGAATACATGAACTCCTCAAACTACGGTCATCGCCGGGAGTGGTCCCAATTATTGTCACTTCGGGGTTGCCGGATCATAACACATAGTAGGTGACTATAGACTTGCAACATAGGATCAAGAACTCACATATATTCATGAAAACATAATAGGTTCAGATCTGAAATCATGGCACTCGGGCCCCAGTGACAAGCATTAAGCATAGCAAAGTCATAACAACATCAATCTCTGAACATAGTGGATACTATGGATCAAACCCTAACAAAAACTAACTCGATTACATGATAAATCTCATCCAACCCATCACCGTCCAACAAGCCTACGATGGAATTACTCACGCACGGCGGTGAGCATCATGAAATTGGTGATGGGGGATGGTTGATGATGACGACGGCGATGGATTCCCCTCTTCGGAGCCCCAAACGGACTCCAGATCAGCCATCCCGAGAGAGTTTAGGCCTTGGCGACGGTTTCGTATCGTAAAACGTGATGAATCTTTCTCTCTGATTATTTTCTCCCGAACACGAATATATGGAGTTGGAGTTGAGGTCGGTGGAGCTCCAGGGGGCCCATGAGGCAGGGGGTGCGCCCAGGGGGGCAGGCGCGCCCCCACCCTCGTGGCTAGGGTGTGGGCCCCCTGGCCTTGATTCTTTGCCAGTATTTTTTTATTATTTTCAAAAATAATCTCCGTGGAGTTTCAGGTCATTCCGAGAACTTTTGTTTCTGCACATAAATAACACCATGGCAATTCTGCTAAAAACAGCATCAGTCCGGGTTAGTTCCATTAAAATCATGCAAGTTAGAGTCCAAAACAAGGGCAACAGTGTTTGGAAAAGTAGATACGACGGAGACGTATCAACCCTCAACCCCTCCTCTTTCCAGCAGCCATGGATGAACTCCACCCCCTTTGTCACCCACTCCTAATCTCTCTTTTCCGCAATTGTTGAAGAAGCTACAACCGGCCAGGGAAAAAGTTGCATCCACACTCGGAGGTGTTGGAACCAGCCAGGGAAAAAGCTACGACCACTTCAATCGGAGGTGTTGGAACCGGCATATTTTTTTGCTAGAACCGGTTGTTCTTTTTGCTTCAAGCTGACTATTGTAGTTTGTTTTGCGGGATTTTGCTGGACCCGCGTTAATTTCTGCTGGAACTGCCTTTTTCTTTTGCTTCAACCTGACCATGGTAGTTTTTGTTTCAAAGATTTTTTGCTGGAATTGGCTTTAGTTTTTGTTAGAACTAGCTAAAATTTTGTTGCTATGGCGACGGCGACGGGAAGCATCTGTGTGTTTTTTGCTGGAACCGGTGTTTTGTTTTGCTGCCACTGACCGTATTTTTTGTTGCCACCTAGGACGACCAGATTTTTCTGCTGGGTTCTTTCTTTTGTGTTGGAAATGGTGGTGCATGCCTATGGCGATGAGCGGGGGGCGGCTGTTGCAACCATGGCGGTCGTGTGCTCGAACGAGCCGGTGAGAGAGTTGCAAATCGTCAATGGAAGGGAGTTTGGGACCCAGAGGAGGTCATGCCGTAATCCCGGAGGCTGTGTGGCGAGCGGCAGCAAGCTGGTTGTGCTGCCATGGCTCGCGACGGAGCTGCAGTAGGGGCGGGGACTCGAGCGCTGCAAGATGGGCGAACGGCCGCGCACGGCGAGGCGAACGGTGTGCGATGCAGTAGAGACGAACGAGGGAAGAAGATCGGGGTTGCAAAGGGATGCTTTGACTTCATCTAACGATCACACGCGGGCCAATCTGACGGTTGGTGTTTGACAGGCCCAAAGTTGAGCCAGCGGACCGGCGCCTACCAGCGCCCAAAATATTTATATATTTTTCTATAAACTTAGTCAAACTTTATGAAGTTTGACTTTAGCCAAATCTAATATCAAAGTAAATAAAAAAGGAGGGAGTACATGTCCTGAGACTCTCGGACCAAAAATGCTACACATACGGGATAAATCAACAGGCTTTTACAGATAGGCTGATTTGTCTTTCTCTAATTGGGCTAATTAAACTTTCCTTCTAATTAATCGGGCCCCTCCTATTCTAACTGGTGGGGGTGGGTGCCAAGCCCTGTAAAGCCCCGTATTAGTCTGTTGATGTAGTAAAGCTCCTCTCGGACTGGGACAAGACTTGCCTGCTCCCCGGCGTGCGCCCAAGCAAGCCGGATCCCTCGGACTGAGCCAGCCCCTAAAAATGGAAAATTGCAAATTGCCCGTGCGCTTGCTTACGCCGTGCAATTGAGTACAGCCGGGCCAAACAAGGTCTCTTTTCATTCGTCAACACCTGAAATTACACTCTGCTTCGCGTTCCAGCACTAGCTTTCTCTACAGAATTGCATGCACAGACATGTTAGCCGATAAAGAAATGCATAGACATGGAGATCCGAGCCTCGCGAGTGGAGTGCGCGCTAAGATAAGCACTCGCTCGCGACCCATCAAGCAGTGCCATGCCAATCCATGGCCAAAAGCTTAAGCCAATGGAGTGAATTCCAAGAAATAGGAGGGCTCGAGATAATTTCCACACCATTGGCACCGTGTGCTCCGCTTCGTTCTTTGCTTGCCGCGCCGGTGGACGTCCATTGATCCGCCGATGGAGGCGTTCTTCTGCCTGGCGCGGTGCCGGTTCAGTCGGCTTATGGTGGTGATGCAGCTGGTGATGGGCGTGTTCGTCATCTGCATCAGCATGGCCAGCCTCCACCGCTTCTACACCACCGACTCCTTCCTCCCGGGCCTCGACGACTCCGCCAACTGCGCCAGGCTCCACACCGTCGCCGCCGCCGACGGGTACGCCGGCTTCGACATCCGCGCGCTGGCCGACCGCGTCGACGACGTGCTCGTCCAGCTCGCCGAGCTCCAGGACAAGCTGGAGGCCACGGCGCTCAAGATCGGCAAGAAGACCAAGAAGAAGGGCAAGGCGCACGGCAAGCAGGAGAACATGACCTTGCTGGAGTTCAGGCGGTTCCTCGAGGACGAGGTCATCCACCCGCTCTACGGCGCGCACATCTCCCTGCGCCTGATCCGCATCCCCCGCCCCGACCCCGACGGCGGCGGCGGCGGCGACGACGCCCCGGTCGTCGACCCGCTCGTCAACTTCTTCATGGCGGAGGAAACGCGCAAGTACGTGACCACCAAGGGCAACCGCGAGGGCCGGCCCAACGTGTACGGCACCAACCGGACGTACGGAAGCATCGGGCACGCGTGCGTGCTGATGCGGCGGGAGCTGGACGAGTACATGAGCTACGACGTCGGCTCCTACTGCCCGGACGACTGGGACCTGGGCCAGCGCCTCATGCTCGGCGGCTGCGACCCGCTGCCGCGCCGCCGCTGCCTCGCCCGGGCCTCCAAGCTGTTCCAGCGCCCGCTGCCCATCAACGAGTCGCTGTGGAGGCTCCCCGACGACGGCAACGTGCGGTGGAGCCGCTACCACTGCCGCGGCTACCGGTGCCTGTCCGCCAGGAACCCGCGGCCAGGGTACAGCCGGTGCGTGGGGTGCTTCGACATGGACCGGGAGAAGCGGCGGTGGGTCAACGACACCAGCCGCAACGCGTCCCTGGCCGACTTCCGCATCGACGAGGTGCTGGCGGTGAAGCCCGGCGAGGTGCGGATCGGGGTGGACGTGAGCGTGGGCACGGGCAGCTTCGCGGCGCGCATGCGGGAGCGCGGCGTGACCATCGTGTCGGCGGCGCTCAACCTGGGCGCGCCGTTCGCGGAGACGGTGGCGCTGCGGGGGCTGGTGCCGCTCTACGCCACCATGAGCCAGCGGCTGCCCTTCTTCGACAACACCATGGACATGGTGCACACGGCGGGCTTCTTCGAGGGGTGGGTGGACCTGCAGCTGCTGGACTTCGTGCTCTTCGACTGGGACCGCGTGCTCCGCCCCGGCGGCCTGCTCTGGGTCGACAGGTTCGCCTGCGCGCGCAGGGACCTCGACGACTACATGTACATGTTCCTGCAGTTCAGGTACAAGAAGCACCGCTGGGTCGTCTCCTTCAAGTCCAAGGACGAGGTCTATCTCTCCGCTCTCCTCGAGAAGCCGCCCAGGTCATGATCATTCATGATCGATCCATCAACACTTTCTTTCTTGTCTTCAGCTGGCTCGTGTGTTATTAGTACTTTCTTTCTTGTCTTCGATTTGTTGCGTCTGCTGAAATTCTTACTAGTTATACGATTCAATCTAATAACATGATGGTGAATAAAAAGGCAGCAATGATACACTTCTTTTTTGAAACTAGGCGCGTGCCGGTGCGTTGCAACGGGAACATGAAAATTTTCATGTTTACATTACTATAGAGTGGATTAAACTAACACCTACTATTGTAGTTTCGACGTACTATATTTAGTAGGTTCATGCATGAAACCCAAATAATGGACGCCAAAGAAACAACAATTGCAACCATGTGCATTCAGTAAAAGAAAAATTATACTCTAAGATTATACTTTCGCGGACCAAAACATGCAGCGTAGTCAAACGAGAGAAGTTTGAATGCGTGGATGTCTCCCATATGACACTCACCCATGGAAAACCTAATCCCATCGGTCGAGCGGTCGGTGGGAACCACACTCCGCCATCCTATCGACACCATCTCGGAGAACACCGTTGAGGTGGAGGATCCCGCATCGGACTTACTCGCCGAGAGGGTTCCTTGTCTTTCCTCTCGACCCTTTCTCTCCAACTTGTGTATCTTTTATTTTTGAATAAGAAAAATCCCCAGCTTGTTGGTTTGTTTCTCTGCCAAATGAAATGCTCTGCATTTTCTGTTGATCCGGCTGTTGCGAAAATTCCGTTTCATTTCACCTATACATGGGACATAACTCTTCGGTTGAAGCAATGCACAATTACAACGCGTTGATGGATGGATGGAAACATGGAGTACCACAAAACAACAATGGTCTAAGGTAATGCAGATCTATCTTGTAAACAAATGCAGTGCGATGTGAGAGGGTATAATCTGTGTATACACAGGGAATGGAAAATCTTAATCCTAACTAAAAATAAGAAAAGGGAAACCAGTTTGATCCATTCTCCTGGATGCTACGTAAGATCCAAATCCGTCTAGCATATGAAAGAACAAGGTAATTTGGTCAAGAAATACCAGCAATTTGTATATACCAATGTAGTGTTGTATATGGGACTGTAGGGAGATCTCTCCACTGTTGTTGTTCAGGAATTAGTGGCACGTCGGCCCAGCGCACTCAACGTCGCCATCCTACTTATTCATTGTTTTTTTTCTTTTTTCTTCTTGGATGTTTCTATTCTTTCTTTTTCTCCTTTTTTGTTTTTTCATTCTTTTTCATTTGTTTCTTCGATTTTTTTTCCTTTTGGTTTATTTTCTTTCTTTTTGGGGGTTTATTTTTAGGTTTTCTTTGTTTATTTTAGTTTTCATTATAAATTTATTTTATATGTCAACAACATTTTTCTAATACACGTTTAACATTTGTTCAATACAAATCTAATGTTTTTTAACATACAGTCAACATTTTTTCTATACATATTTTAAACATTTTTCAAATGCTTGATTAACAATTTTTTGAATACAAGATTAACATTTTTTGAATACATGGTCAACATGTTTCCTATATACACGTTACACGTTTTTGAAATGCTTGATTAACATTTTTTAAATACAAGATTAACATTTTCGTAATACATGATCAACACTTTTTCTATAAACATATAACTTTTTATAAATGCTTTATCAACATGTTTTGAATGCATGCTCAACATTTTTCCTATACACATTTAACATTTTCCAAATGCTTGACTAACATTTTTGAAATATTTGTTCAACATTTTTTTAAATGCTTGATTAACATTTTCATATACATAATCAAAAGATTTCATCATTTTTTTCAAGCATGGTCTATATTTTTCTGTACACATTCCACATATTTCAAATGCTTGATTGCCATTTTTCAAAAGCTTGTGGACCGGAGAGCCTTTTACCTCAAGTTTTTTCACATGTGGCCCACACATTTATTTTTTCCAGTCTTGTTGTAATTGTGAGTGATTGACTGGTTTTTCCGGTGTGCTCAGTTCAGCATCATCCATGCATGTGGCTCCTGTCTCCTATCTAACAAGTCTAGTAACCAAGCTAGATAAGGAACATGCTGAGTGACCCCTATGTAACAACCGCATGTAGTATCAGCTAACTTTCCATATGCACAGCTACTGAGATCTATCACAGGACTAGTAATCATACACGTGCAAATGCACGTTTATCTAAAATAAAATTGATCCTTATTCAGTTTTCACACTGGTATAAGTGTGAACATATAATTTTAGTGATCTAAAACGTCTTATATTTGTTTATAGAGGAAGTATCTTTTATTCAAAATTATTGCTACTATAGAGATCTTATTTGAAGATGAAACCATCCAAATATATTCACACGAATTTTTTAAGGGAATATATTGGCATCGTTCACAGCAAACATCAATAGAAAAAACTCTGTATTAATGTTTCAAACGACTTAAATAACTTCCACTATACATTGGAAAACTGAAAACATGTCTATGCTTATATGGTTGACTTACAATTCCATGCATGATTTGATTCCATTGTTTGATACTCCATCCAACTCTAACTCTTCTCTATAACTGAAAATCAACCAAGCAAAACAAAAAATTGAAATGAACATTTTGAGAAACATTTTCTCCCCATTTCATTACCGAGAAAACATTTTCAGAAAGATTCCTCTCTACCAATGATTTTTTTTCTATACATAAACAACAAAAACTATCAAAGAAATTTACCAAATGTACATGGGCAACAAATCATTCCATTTGTTACTTCCTTCAAAAGTTACATCATCGATTAGTAATTAATGATGTTTGTTTCCAAGTTTTAGTTTGACAGTTTGCATACACATATTCCACTTGATTTACGACAATAGTATACAGTTTAAAATGTGGACAGTTGAAGGAATGATGTACCTAACTGACGAATCCAAGAGAAAGAACTTTAGCTCTAGTCTCATCAGCTTTGCATATTCCTTTACAATCATGTGATTAACTGCTTCCTTTCCGAGTTCAGTCCATACCACAGAAACGAAATTGTTAGTTATTTGATGATAATCGACATAATAAATAGCACACTATACTATTACAAATGCCAATATAAAATCCAATGAAAATGTAGGATGCAGGTTGGCAACTACCATGAATATGTAGGAGTGTCACAACATAAAGGTGCTACAGTGGCTCATGGAGGAAATCTGAAGAAGATAAGCATTTTGGTTTAGAAAAGAGGCGAAATATGAAGATAATCATTTTTGGTTCAAAAAAAAGAGGAAAAATTTAGAGGAGAATATTATCCAATGCAAGTAGGATGAACAATTGCATAAGCTTATCACTATTGACATTAGCTTAGTATAAGATTTAACATAGGTAGTCAATGTGGTCATTTTGGTTCAGAAGATAGCCTCAAGCTTCTAATCCAGAGCTTTGCGTACATTTACAAATAAAATATAAATAGTAATGCTAAGTGGCTAGTCATGCAAAAATATGGAAGATGGTAGAAGATACAACACATGATTGAAGATAATTTTGTTGTTTATTAGGGCAAAATTTCTAAGCAAGCACAAACTATACACATGGTGTGTCAGAACGGTAGGAGCAAAAACTCACCAGTGGTCAGAGTCACCCAGCCACCCAGGCGCGTCTACTCTTCCCTTGAGCGTTCAATAGTGTCGCTGCTATAACAACCTCGGCAACGTCGGTGTCCTTCTCCACCGCTTCACCTGCATCCTTCCCATGCTTCAGTGCAACTGACGAAGACCATCTCCTCTCTTTCCTAACATCGGAGGCCTGGACAAGGAGCGAGTACATGTAGGATTTTGAGGAGCAAGGCATGCTGAGCAAACAAGGTTATATAGATTACAAATTTAATATCTGGCATATTAAATCTTATATTTCTGAAGCAAGGAATCACACAAAAAAAGTATAGACAATCTTTGGCAAAAATAAGATCAGTGAAGAAATGCATGAATATGGCTGTTGGACCATACACATCATACACTACTCCCTGCAGCCAGTCGTCCAGTCCATATCCTAGTATATGCTTAAAGTAGCCACTCTTGCAAAAATAAGGACAAAAAAAGGTGATTGGGGAGTGTTTTGCTAGACTGTAAAAATTATGCATCGCAATGGAAAGTGAAACTGTAATGAGATAAAAATGGACTTAGATGAGAGGACGAAAGTAAGATGCAAATGAAGAGTGAAATAGAACAGAACCTTCTCTGTTGCCACAACTGGTTCCTCTGTTCAGTAGTGCTTTTAGGATCGTAACAACCCAACAAAAACTCCCACACTTCCCCTTTGATATTTGGGTGGACACCCTGTTCGCATAACCAAAATGAAGACAACGTCCTGGTTCAATTAATCTGAGTAGTCAGAACATGTGCATAGAGGCAATATATATGCCCCAAGGGATACTAACAAAAGCCAAGAAAATGGATAGTTGTTAAGAAGAAGAAATGCAAGGTTGAAAGGGTAGAAAATAGTGTGAAGGGATGCACCTACAGAGAGTAAAGAAGTGTCACTGATGAGAATACATGGAGTAAGCTATGCAGCAGTGTATTTACCACCAATCAAGCAAGCATGATTCAGAGTCTTTCCACTGAATCTTGTATCAGATGGACAAACAAACTGATGGAGTCAGAATGTCAAAATATTCTCTGTGCAAATTCCTACAAGTTTTATTTCTCATGAATAATTATCTATCGACTGTATATGTAACAGTGTCTACTGCCCAGACCCTTTTTCAAAAAAAGAAAACTGTCAACTGTCCTGAATGTTATTTGCAGCAGTTTGACTGCAGGTGTTGTCAGTTGTCACACATGATACATGACATTTACCCTACCCGGGGTGTGAGATCGATACAATATGTCACCGAGCCAATTACGCTGCTGGTGGTGATGAAAGATAGATAGATATAACTCACCCCACGCTGTACTCTCATAATCATTCCAGCTGCGTCTAGGCAACCCTCCTCGTTGAACAGCAGCTTCCATCTCCTCGGAGGACTCAGCGTGCAGCGAGGCTGCCAAGGACAAGAAGGAAAAATCAATATAAACCAATCCATGACCAATACACACCAGTCGTTAATCTCTCTCTCTCTCTAATCATCTTTGGGGACTCTGAAATTTCATATGCATATATATAGGGATTTATGCTTCTGTTGTAATTGGGTCGCGTAGGTGTTCAGACGGGAGGTAAGAGCGGTGGAGGGCAGGGGGCGGCCAGCAGGGAGGAGACCTGCGGCGAAGGGCGGCTCCGGGACGGCGGCTCGGCGACCTGCGGGCCGCGCCCGGCTGCGGGAGGAGGAACGGCGCGGGGGCGTGTGGGAGTGGGAGGAACGGCACAGGGGCGTGAGGTCGTGCGGGTGGGGCGAGAGGTCGTGCAAACGTTTTTTTTAGCGATCGATGGACTGTAGGTGGCTTAATTGCGTGGCTTGTTGGGTTAAACACAAAAGGATTATGGACCATTAAATTTTGTAGATGGACGGGTATAATTGTTTGGATCTGCCTCTTTTTTTTTATAGTGGTAGTAGGTAGATATATAGATAGTAGATAGTAGATGAAATGCGATGTATCTGTAGAAACACTGAAGCATTTTACAGTAAAAACTGGTGCTACTTCCTCGGTAAACAGAATGCACACGCCTGCATGTACTTGTCAAAATTTACAGATTCCTCTCAACCCTCGAGCGCTCATATGGATCCAGGAGCTAAAAGACCTAAGCCTAACAATGATATCCTAGTCGAAATAATGGGGGTACGGACTACTATCGCAAAAGATTTGGTGACAAAAAAGCAAGCAAACAACGCCAAGAAACAACACAGCAAGAGCCTAACAATGTCAGGGGTCAGGGGCATTTCACGTTCCTCCCTGGCCCTCCGTAGTAGAAGTATGTGCCCCACCGGCCGTTGGAGCCTCCCTGGATGTCGTAGCAGCCGGGGTGGTCAGCGAGGAGCTTGAGGCCGGACGCCCGGATGATGCTGTTGTCCCAGTCCACCACCTGCAGGTTCCGGAAGTAGGCGGCGCGGTCGAACCCCTCGCCGGGGAAGTGGCCGCTGCCCATCTGCGTCGCCGTGTGGGACCCCGGCGGCCGGGTGTTGACGACCTCGCCGCCGAACTGCACCATCCTCGCGTGGTGCGCCAGGTGGGTGAACAGGCCGGACGGCCAGTAGCCCACCACCACGCCCGGGCCCAGCTCCAGCCACCAGTGCCCGTGCTTGGGATCCTGAGGAGTTAGGACCAGCCATGCATCATCAGGCATTTGCCATGCAGATATCAACCAATCCTTCTTGAAAAATGAAAATTACTGCAGTGATTCTGAAATGGCATTTACCTTCCATATCATCAGATTGATATCAAACTGCCTCCCGTTGTACACCGACTGCGGCGTGATGGCCGCGCCGACGGCGATCTTGTTGGTGGTCTGGACGAACCCGCGGCAGTTGTGGTTGTAGCACCCCGTCTCTTGGTACGCATCGGTCTGCGAAAAGAGTGCACGTTTAGTTCAACTCAGCCACTGACCAGGCAAGAGGTGAAGTTTTTGTTTGTGCAAACAATACTACTTACTGTCCAGTAAGTGAAGAACCTGGCATTGCTATCTCCATACAGCTCCGGGCTGACCTGAAAATGAGATGACAAGGGTTTCATCTTTCATGTTCTTTCTGCAGATAAGTAGTACAATGATATTGTTTCAAGAATCTTTTATAGTATCATTCTGTTCATGTACCTGCCATCCAGCCTCAATGGTGTTGAGATCGTGGCCGAAGGAGCCGGAGATGACCCAGATCTGCGACAGGCTGAACTCGGATGGGTCATCTATCCTGGGTGACCACACGTTTACACTCGCTCTGGCCCCATAGTATTTCTCTGAATTCACATACCCAACTGCATGCTGCCTCCAAAAAACAGAGCTATGTTAAGAGCAGTAGACTCCAAGCATTATTCAGCTACTAGATACTACTATGTTTTTCAATTTGGATAGTAACTAGCTAGGTATGGTAAGTCCAATCTTTCGCTTAGGGGAAGGGGAGTGGCACAGTAACTACGCTGCTCGAATGCAGTGGATATAAGACAAAGCAACCAAGTTACTCTAATGGTTGAGTCAAAGAGCCCGTCATTCAAGACGAGTTATTTGCTCATGCATTTTGATTAGGTTAATGAAGCTTCTGCACATGTACAAATTGTTTATTTAGTTGTTCCAAACCACATGGGTTCTCTTCTTGTGTGTCTGCTGAGCATCTCTCCTCCGGAGATTAAGCTCATTGGTAAACTCGATGAAGGTACATTCAACTTGATATTCATGATAAGAATCTTATGTCTTATGCGTGGCATTTATGTATGTCCACAGCTTTCTAACAAAACACTAGTCTTCATGTTTACCACTAGTGGCTTGATTAATTAATAAATTCAGACCACTGTTCTAGAGGAGAAAAAAATAGTCAGTAACTTGGATGGAAGGTTAACACTACGCTTCAAAAGCCCAATATATTGCCTCTGGTCCTCTCCTATACCACAAATTATCTGGTTTACAAATACTCCGTTTCGAAATACTAGAACCACGTCCCTTATTTCCGGACGGAGGTAGTACAAAATAAGGGCGGTATTGGTTCTTCACGCAATGTCGCCGAGTGGTGCCGACATCAGACAATGTTTATGAAGGTACTGCTATTTTGATTTTAATCACAGAGGGCAACAAAATGCTCCTTTGAATACCTAATTCTAGCTCAAGATGCCCAACCGAAGCACAACTAGATGCGCAGAACAGGGAACTGAGCTATCGTATTGGCCCTTGGAATCATTTGGCTTCTCTGTTTAATTATAACCCTACCTTTGAACCAAATTCAGATTTTTGAGAACTTTGTCATTGGCTTCACAGCAAGCATAACGTGCAGAGATCTTAGTTAAATTACCAATGTGCAGGACATGTCTTGGCAAATAAACTACTCCAAAACCCAGATGAGATGCACATGCTGCCAGCTGAAACTGCACTGCCAGACAGGAGTCTGACCACCGTCCTGACTGAAATATTTCTATGCCCGAGTCGTGTAGTCAAGCAGAGGGTATCTGAACTGGCCGCACTAGTTGCCAATGGATCTAAACAAATGTTGGCCTACAGATATGAACAAAGGCAACCAGTGATCCTAGTAGCAAAGTAAAAATTAGCAATCTGGATTTTTCCCTAGTGAAGCTTCTATGGACTCATATGCAAGCAGTGACTGTCTAATTGCTGTGATTATCCTTTTCCTGAGTAGTACGGGCTTCTCTTTTGTAGCTTTTCCAGGTGCCACAAGCCCCAACACTGGAAGTTCATTCCCATATTCTTTTTACAGAGCAAACTACAGAGCTAATTTGGTTTGCTCACATTTTTTTCTTTCTCTTTCCCTTCTCCTTGGCGTAACAGTGCAGAGTTGCTGTCATCATAGGCGCATTCTACTATTTACAGACAATTTTAGACCTACCACTGGAAAAAAAGTATTTTACGGAAATGAAAAATTATATCTATGCCACTACCAAACCATTCTTTTGTTACTTTACTATGACATATTAACATTATTGTAGGTGCAAGAGTTATTTCTTTCAGTGTATTTTTATCCATGAGAATGTAGGGGAGAGGAGACAGTAGAGTGTGCAAAGCGACCAACCTCATGGCCACTGCTGGTGGAATCACGGCGAGTGGTCCGGCGTGGCGGCTTCCTGCCGTACCTCCTGAGGGAGCTGGCCCTGAGCAGATCCTTCTCCGTGGTCCGCCGCAGCGCCACCGTCCCTTCCGGGCACGCCTCGCCGGTGGCATGCCACGCCTGCACCACCGCCGCTCCAGCAATGGTGGAGTTGTAGTTCTTGGGCCTCTCCGGCGGGTCCTAGTCAAGTTAAGCATCGAACTAGCTTAGCAACACTTCTCACACGAGAGAGAGGCACAACGCTTCTCACAAAGAAGATGCTTTTAATTACCAGAGGCTTTTGTCCCTTGAGCATCGGGTGGTCGAACGCGGGCTGGAGGTGAGAGGGGACGCAGTCGATTAAATCACCATCCGGGCTCTGCAAAACATAAAGCAAGCATTTCCATTGTAACCACAAACAAACAGATGGAGAGAAGAATGCGCAGTGCAGAACTAGTTTCACTTTGAGGTATACAGATGGTGACCTTGATGGTCTTGAGGGGGGGCTTGTTGAGCCTGCCGAGGAGAGCCCTAACCCTCCTCCGGTGCTTGAGCGGCTCCCGCCCTGGCCTCAGGCTTGCGGTGGCGTTGCCGGTGCTGTGCCCGGAGGTGGCCACTGCGGAAGTGGAGGAGAGCAGGAGGAGGAGGAGGAGCAAGGGAACAAAGTGGAAACTCCAAGCCATGCTTCCGCGGCTTGTCCGCTTGTGTGTATCTATCTAGTTCTAGTCGCGGTCGCGCCGGAACCGGAGCGGGGAACCGAGGATGGTGGTAGTAAGGGCATCTCCAGCCGTTGGCTCTTCAGGAGGCGCTTAAAATCGCCGTTTGGGAGTGAGTTGGTCTAAAAATTAGACCTAGGGCAAGTTGGTCCCCAGCCACCGGCCCCAGAGCCGCCCAGGCACGTTTTAAAATAAAAAAAAATTCGGCGAAGTTCGGCTTAAACACGATAAATTTCGGCCAAACACAATAAATTTTGGCACATTTCGGCGAAGTTCGCGGATTTTTATTACATAGCACATATACATAAACTAATCTAAAGAAAAAAGTGGCTGAAGTCGCCGCCGTCGCCGCCATCGTCGTCGTCGGCCTTCTCCTCCTTAACGCGGGCGTCCCTGCTGGACCCCTGCCCGGCGTCGCCATGGCGGACTGGTGGCGGCGCATCGTCCTCGTCGTCGCTGTCGCAGATGACGACGACTCCGCCTTCGTCGCGGCCGTGTCGACATTCCGCGAAGCGAAGCAGGGCGGCGCGCGGGCGCTCCTTCGCCTTCTCCAGGCGCTCCTTCTCCATCGCTATGGAGTCCCTGCTCGCCCATTCCAGGGCCGCGTCGTCGTCGTCGAGCTTCGTCGTCACCGGCGCGGCCGGCTCCTTCTTCACCGGTGCGAGCCCCGGCTCCGTCTTCACTGGCGCGAGCCCCGACTCCGTCTTTGGCTTGACGAAGCGCGGAGGAGGAGCCGGCGAGTAGGCACGCCGGCCGCCCTCGTTGATGACGATGCCGACGCTGCGAGTGCGCCGGCCGAGCGGCGTCTCCGCCGCGGGCTCGGCCTTGACGTCGAGCAGGGCCGGAGTGTCGGAGGAGTGCGATGAAGATCGGGAGGAGGAAGAAGAGGAGGAGGATCCAAACCTCCTTGGCGCCCATGGCCCGGCGCGTCGGTGCTGCGTCGGGGCGGCCGCCCTCGCCGGGTACGCCAACGGCGGGTCATTGCCGCCCTCGAGGTACGTCAGCACGCCCTCGAGTGTGCGGCCGGGGACGCCCCACCACAGGTGGCGCCCCTCGTTGTTCTGCCGGCCGCCAACCACCGGTGCGCCATTGACGGACGCCAAGCGCTGCTGCTGGCGGCGCTCGAAATACGCCGCCCAAGCCGCGTGGTTGTCGGCTGCGTACTGGGGAAGGGAGAGTTGGGCGTCGGTGAGGGAGGCGCGCACGACCTCGACTTCCTCAGCGAAGTACTTCGGCTTCGCCACGGCGTCAAGCAACGGGGGAATGGGCACTCCCCCGGCGCTGAGCCTCCACCCCGTCGGCCCGACGCGCATGTCCGGCGGTGCCGGGATGTTCGCCTGGAACAGGAGTCAGGACTCCTGTTCGCGGAGCGAACGACGGCCGAAGCCGTTGGCCGCCGCCTCGTCTCCGGGGTAGCGTTCCGCCATGGCGACGGGCTCGGGAGAGGTAGAGAGATAGGGGGAGGGGCTGGGCGGCGGCGCTCGGGAGAGGTAGGGAAAAGGAGGAGCTGGGCGGCGACGAGGGGCGGGGCTGGTGTGGTCACAGGCAAGTGCAGGCCACCGGCTATATAGCCGCGCCGCACCCGTGTGTACGCGTGCGAGGGAGGGGAGGCGTCGGCGCGCTGTCCCGTGACGTGCCGCCCATGAGGAATCAATGGCAAGGCTGACCGGCGGCAGCCTTGGCATTGATTCCCCGCGGGAACCGAGGCCGTTGGGGAAAAACGAGGCGCCGTGTCGCTGACGCGGCGGGCCCGCGGCTGTTTCGCGCCAAAACAGTTCGCCCCGGCGCCCCCGGGCGCCCCCAGCGCGCCGGGTTCGGCCTGGGTCCACCGGCGCTGTTTTCGGCCTAGGACGGTGAAAATCAGGCTCCTGGGACGTGATTGGGCTGTTTGTTTGACGCCGGCATAAAAAAATCATTTGAGAAGGCCTTCCTGAAGACGCGGCTGGAGATGCCCTAATACTAGATAGCATGTGGTTGTCTTGTTCCTTCCACTCCACAGCCCTTTCAAGCGAGCAATTGCTTCACCAGATACAAGTTACAACTGGTGATATCAGCGACAGTGAGTGAGTGGCTGGGTGCCTGCTGCTGAGACCATTTTCCGGTTTCTTTTTAAAGCTCCCGAGGGCCGGTCGTCCGGCAAAGATGGAGCCGATGGAAGTTCCCAAAGTTAGGTTAGGTGGCCATTTATTCATTCATGGATGGGTGGCCATGAGACCCGACCCTCCTGCGTCGCCAACAAGGCGTGCAGCAAAAGCAAAGGGCGGGGGGCCCTTGGGCCTTGTGGGGGGGCACAGTGCAGGGGAGCTCGCAGGACCAGGGATGCGAGCCCAAAGCTATTCACTGCTGCTTCTGCGGCACTGCTGCGAGTGCTCAAAGCTTTGCAGAGCAGCGGCGTGGCTTGTGGCAAACGTAGAAAAGGCAGTAGAGTCGTAGCGCCACTTTCCGCGGGCTCCAGCTCCATCAAGATTTTGACAACGCAAAATAGTACTGTACGTACTGGGGATTTAGAGCGATCTCCGTCGTTTCGTTTGGACCGATCTAGTTCTGTGCTCTGTGGTGGACATCGCTGGTTGCTGCCGGTGACCACAGGGACAGCCGGACAGGGATCTAGGATTCATTCATCTCCGAGATGGCCACTGAAATCGTCCTTTTCTTTTTTGCGAGTGAAATTTGTATTACTCAACCACCAAGAAAATTACAATCAGCCGCTGATAGTTCTACCGCAACAAGGGGACCAGATCCTAGCCAAGTCATTGCTCTTCCCTCTATGCGGGCAAAATTTGCTAAGCTATCACTAACCTTATTAACATGACGGCTAACATGAGTAATACATCATTCATGAAGTGACATGAGATATCTAATCTCCTTAACTAAGGAAGCATAAATCGACCTGTCTTGTTCTCGTCCTTGGATCAACTTGATTGCCACTGAAATAGTCCTTGTTCTTGAAAAAAAAAACTGCATGCTCTTGCTGGCCCGGAAGACATCGAACGTGGGCAGACGCTACATCCATTCTATTAATACAAGATAGACCATTCTCCATGATGGAGCTGGAATCGGCACTTAAGGACACTCACACTAATACCGCGCCGGGCCCAGATTGTTTTCCGGTTAAATTCTACAAGAAATTCTGGCCTTTGATAGGACAGCAGATGTTAAAACTTTCAGATACTTCCACAAGGGGAAGAGTCGATATCAAGGGCCTAAACTATGCCATCATTACCCTGCTTCCTAAGACTCCAGGGGCGGAGCTTATTAAGCAGTTCAGACCCATTGCACTGATCAATATTGGTTTCTGCTTGTTAGTTAAGGGGTTTGCCACTCGGCTGACGCCGATTGCGATCAGATTATCAGCCAAAGCTAACTAGCCTTTATCCAAGGCCGCAACATCCTCGAGGGGATCTCGATACTCCATGAGGTCCTTCATTAAGTAAATCAACAAAAGGAGAGCTTCCTTGTACTGAAATTGGATTTTGAGAAGGCATATGACCGCTTTAACTGGGAATTCCTAAAAAAATCATGGGGCTGAAAGGTTTTTTTTACCACTGTGGGTGAGTTGGATCATGCAAATGGTCAGGGGTGGCCAGACGGCCATCAACATTAACGGAGAGATGAGACCATATTTTCGTAATTCAAAAGGGGTCAGGCAAGGTGACCCCATATCCCCATTGCTTTTCAACATAATGGTTGAAGCCTTGGCGGTCATCCTAGACCTAGAGGGAGCTAAGAAGGCTGGTCACATTCAGGGAGTTTTCCCAGAGCTGAGTGAGGGGGTTATTACTCATTTGCAATACGCCGACGGCACATCGATTATCATTAAGAATGATCATGTCAGCCTAGTGAACTTGAAGTTTAAAAGATCGTGGATGTCGCCTAGAATGGGGGGGGTGAATAGGCGCTTTAACATAATTATGGTTTATCCTTGAACAAATGGAAATAAAACTAGCGTTTAATTTGTCAAGCACAAAACCTAAATCGACTAGGCTCACCTATGTGCACCAACAACTTATGCTAAGCAAAATAAACAACTAAGTGATAGCAAGATATATATCATGTCTATGGCTATCACAAAGTAAAGTGAATAAGTAAAGGGCTCAGGTAAGAGATAACCGAGGCACACAAAGACGATGATGTATCCCGAAGTTCACACCCATGCAGATGCTAATCTTGGTTTGGAGCGGTGTGGAGGCACAATGCTCCCCAAGAAGCCACTAGGGCCACCGTAATCTCCTCACGCCCTTGCACAATGCAAGATGCCATGATTCCACTAAGGGACCCTTGAGGGCGGTCACCAAACCCGTAAAAATGGCAACCCTTGGCAGTGGTCACCGAACTCGCAAAAAGTGATTACATCGAATAGAACTCCAAAAACATCAAGTAGAACATTGTACTGAAGATCAAAGAAAGAGAAGAAGCCATCTAGCTACTAACTATGGACCCGTAGGTCTATGGTAAACTACTCACACATCATCGGGAAGGCAGCAAGGTTGATGTAGAGCCCCTCCACGATTGATTCCCCCTTCGGCAGAGTGCCGGAAAAGGCCTCCAGATGAGATATCTCGAGAACAGGAACTTGCAGCGGCGGAAAAAGTATTTTGGGTGGCTCACTGTTGGTTTCCCGATTTTAGAGAATTTATAGAGCCAGAATTAGGTCAAACGGGTGAATGTGGGCCCCACGAGCCACCAGGACACGCCCACCCCCTGGGCGCGCCGTGGTGCTCGTGGGCCCCTCCTTCATCTTCTGGCCCTCTCCTGAAGCTTCTAGGGTCTCTTTTGTCCAGAAAAAGATCTTCAAAAAGTTTTGTGGCATTTGGACTTCGTTTGGTACTGATATACTAGAAACCAAAAATAGGAAAAAAACAGCAACTTGCATTGGGCACTAAGTTAATAGGCTAGTCCCAAAAATGATATATAATTGCTTGTAAATGCATATAAAATATCCAAGATTGATACTATAATAGCATGGAACAATAAAAAATTATAGATACGTTGGAGACGTATCAGCGTCCCCAAACTTAATTCTTGCTCGCCCTCTAGTAGGTAAATGATAAAAATAGAATTTTTGATGTGGAATGCTACATATCATATTCATCAAATAAATCTTTTCTGTTGTGGCATCGATATTTTGACTTGAGTGATTCAAAGCAATAGTCTACAGCTTGACATGAAGATATAAATACTCAACCATACTAACAAGCAACCATGTCTTTCAAAATATCAACGCTAAAGAAAGGTATCCCTAGCCCATTATGCTCAGTCGTTGATCCATTCATGAAACACACTCAACATTAACTACACCCAATGCACAAGCATGACAATAATGCTCTCTAGTTGGTGCTTTATAAGAGAAGATGGAGACTCAACATAAAAATAAAAATGCATAAAATTAAAATAGATAGGCCCTTCGCAGAGGGGAGAAGAGATTTGCAGAGGTGGCAGAGCTCAAAGTTTAAAATAGAGATAAAATTATTTTTGAGAGACGCATGCTTTTCCTGTCAACGTCACGACCGAAAGTTTCCAATATCTCCCATGCTAGACACACTATAGGCGCTTCCCAAACAGAAAATAAAGTTTACTCCCCCTCCACCATTCTTTCATAATCCATGGCTAGCTGTATCCATGGGTGCCTTCCAAACTTTCAACTTTCCAAGGGGGACTTTATTATTTTATTTTTATTTTTTTTCTTTCATTTTCAGACTGGGCATCCCTATTACCTGTCACTTTCTCGTTCAATGACAAGTGAATAAACACTCATCGTGAGAATAACCCATTTAGCATGAAAGATATTGGCCACCCTCTGTCGCTTCATGAGAGGTACGGGCATACTAAACGGATAGTTTTTTGAATGATTAGAGTTAGCACATGCAAATTTACTTGGAACGGCATGTAAATACCGCATATAGGTAGGTATAGTGGACTCATTTGGCATAACTTTGGGTTTAAGGAATTGGATGCACAAGCAGTATTCCCGCTTAGTACAAATGGAGGCTAGCAAATAGATTGAGAAGCAACCAACCAAAAAACGAAAACAGTCATACACATGCATTGAGAATAACTAACACTGAATCATGCACCATAAGTAGGATATAACTTTGTTGCATAACTATTGACTTTACATGCATGCATAGGGAATCACAAACCTTAACACCAATATTCTTACTAGATCACAATTACTCACTAGCATAACGCACATATTATCATCCCCATATCGCAAAACTGTTGTAAGGAATCAAACTTATCATATCTAGTGATCTACACGAAAGTTTTATTATATCCTTCTTGAATAGTCATCACATTGAGACCAAATTCATATCTTGTGCAAATTACCATTACTATTATCAACTCTCAAAATGATATAAGTGAAGCATGATAGTTCATCTATTTCTTCGAAATTTAATCACCGTCGTGCTCTAAAAGATATAAGTGAAGCACTAGAGCAACTACCTAGCTCAAAAGATATAAGTGAAGCACATAGAGTATTCTAACAAATCATGAAAAATGTGTGTCCCTCTCAAAAAGGTGTGTCCAACAAGGATGATTGTGACAAACTAAAAAGAAAACAAAGACTCATATAATACCCGACGCTCCAAGAAAAAATCATATCATGTGATGAATAAAAAATATAGCTCCAAGTAACATTACCGATGGTCGGTAGAAGAAAGAGGGGATGCCTTCCGGGGCATCCCCAAGACCAGGGCCCACAAGCCTGAGGGGCGCGCCCCATTAGATGCTTGGGAGTCCTTGAATATTACCTTGGGGTGCCTCGGGCATCCCTGAGCTTAGGCTCTTGCCACTCCTTATTCCTTCATCCATCGTGATCTCACTCAAAACTTGAAAACTTCAGCACGCAAAACTCAACAAAACCTTCATGAGATCCGTTAGTATAATAAAGCAAATCACTACTTTAGGTACTGTTGCAAATCCGTTTATATTTTATTATTGCATTATGCCTACTGTATTCTAACTTCACCATGGCTTATACCCCCCGATACAATCCATAGATTCATGAAAACAAGCGAACAACGAAACAAAAACATAATCTGTCAAAAACAGAACAGTCTGTAGTAATTCAAACAATGACCATACTTGTGTAACTCCAAAAATTCTGAAACATTAGGACAATGTGGGCAATTTGTATATCAATCATGTTAAAAACATTTAACAATTTATCAAGCTCTAGAAAATTTTAACAATTCTGCTACTGGAAGAAAAGGTTTATGTTTTTGCACAGAATCAAAGGAATTGCCATCCAAGTCATCCCAAAAGGCTTTACTTGGCAGAAACACTAATTAAAACACAAAAACACGACCATAAAAATAGCATAATTGTGTGCACACAAAAAACAGAAAAGATAACTATTGGGTTGTCTCCCAACAAGCTCTTTCTTTATAGCATTTAAGGTATGCTTGGGATATTAATGATGCTCACATAAAAGACAAGAATTAAAGCACAAAGAGAGCATCATAAAACATGTGACCAACACATTTAAGTCTGACATACTTCCTATGCATATACATTTTATAGGAAAAAATTATCAAGACAAGCAATATCTAGCTTATGCAAGGAAGAAGGAAGCATATTCCCCCTCTCATAATAATTACATGTAGTATCATACTCAAATTCAACAATATAGCTATCATATAAAATTTTCTCTTCATTATCCACATGCATAAAAGTTTATAATCTTCCAAGATAGTGGGATTAACATCAACTGAAGTCATGACCTCTCCAATCCCAGTTTCATAAAAAAATTCATAAGATTGAACACTCTCCAAACATGTGGGATTCTTTTTACCTAAAATTGACATTCTTCCAAACCCACTTTCAACATTATTGCAAACATGATTATCAATTTCATATTCATCATGAGGCTTAAATAAATTTTCAAGATCATAAAAAAATTATCACCCAATCATGATCATTGCAATAAGTAGTTGACATAACAAAATTATCATCCCCAAGCTTGAAGATTTGCATATCATTAGCACAATTGTCATTACTAGAATTTATAATAATATCACTGTAATCATGCTTCTCATTCAAGGAGCTATCGTCAATCACCTTAACAATTTCTTCTTTTAACACTTCATCATGATACGTCTCCAACTTATCTATAATTTTTTATTGTTCCCTGCGGTTATATTATCTTTCTTGGATGTGTTACAATCATTTTATATAATTTTTTATACTAACCTATTGACATAGTGCCCAGTGCCAATTGTATTTTTTTTTTGCTTTTTTACATCGCAGGAAATCAATACCAAACGGAGTCCAAACGCAGCGAAACTTTTCGTGGAATTTTTATGGACCAAAAGACACCCAATGGACCGGAGAAGCACCTGGGGGGTGGGGGTGCCCCGAGGGGGGCACAACCCACTAGGGCGCGCCTGGGGCCCCAGGCACGCCCAGGTGGGTTGTGCCCACCTCGGTGGCCTCCCGCACCGCCTCTTTGCTCTATAAATACCCCCAATATTCCATATACCATAGGAGAGTCGAAAAAAATCAATTCTAGTCGCCGCTAGTCCCAGAAACCACAGACCCAATCTAGACACAATCACAGAGGGGTTCGTCATCCTCATTGGTGCCTCTCTGATGATGCATGAGTAGTCTTTTGTAGACCTACGTGTCCGTAGTTAGTAGCTAGATGGCTTCCTCTCTCTCTCTCTCTCTCTCTCTCTCTCTCTCTCTTTTGATTCTCAATACAATGGTCTCTTGGAGATCCATATGATGTAACCCTTTTTGTGGTGTGTTTGTTGGGATCCGATGAACTTTGAGTTTATGATCAGATCTATGTTTTTATCCATGAAAGTTACTTGAGTCTTCTTTGATCTCTTATATGCATTATTGCTTATAGCCTCATATTTATTCTCCGATATTTGGGTTTTGTTTGGCCAACTTGATCTATTTATCTTGCAATGGGAAGAGGTGCTTTGTGATGGGTTCAATCTTATGGTGCTTGATCCCAGGGACAGAAGGGGAACCGACACGTATGTATCATTGCTATTAAGGATAACAAGATGGGGTGTATTTCTACATAAATAGATCTTGCCTACATCATGTCATCGTTATTATTGCATTACTCTGTTTCTCCATGAACTTAATACATTAGATGCATGTTGGAAAGCGGTCTATGTGTGGAGTAATAGTAGTAGATGCGGGCAGGAGCCGGTCTACTAATCTTGGATGTGATGCCTATATAATGATCATTGCCTGGATATCGTCATGATTATTTGAAGTTCTATCAATTGCCCAACAGTAATTTGTTTACCCACAGTTTGCTATTTTTCTTGAGAGAAGCCACTAATGAAATCTACGGCCCCCGGGTCTCTTCTTTATTATATTTTCCTTCGCGATCTATTTTTATTTGCTTTTATTTTCAGATCTATTAATCCAAAAATCCAAAAATACCTTGCTGCAACTTTTATTTATTTATTTTATCTCGTGTTCCCGCGAGATCTATTTCTCCAATCTACTACAATTTTACCTATCCTTTTACCCGTGAGGGATTGACAACCCCTCTCTTACATCGGGTTGCAAGTATTTGTTCTTTGTGTGCAGGAGCTGTTTACGTGGTGTTGCATGGTTCTCCTACTTGTTCGATAACCTTGGTCTCATCACTGAGGGAAATACCTACCATTATTGTGTTGCATCATCCCTTCCTCTTTGGGAAAATACCGACGTAGTTCAAGCAAACATCACATCACAATTTTTAGATTCATGAATTTCAAGCAAAACTTCATAGAGATAATCTAGTGCAAACATCTCACTAGCAATTGGTTAATCATAATTGGATCTTTTAAAAATATTAGCAAGAGGATGAGGATCCATCTTAATTTTTCTTATTTATTTTTTCGTTTTTGAGTGTTGACATGAAGGCAAAAAGCAAGCAAACATGCAAAAAGGGAAAAATATTTTTGTGTTTTTGTGAAAATGTTTTAGAAGTGGGGGAGATGAAAACGAGAGGCAAATGGAAAATAAAGTAAATGCAAGGAGATAAAAGTTTATGGGTAGGTACTTGATAGATGTTGATGATGTCTCCCGACAACGGCGTCAGAAATTCTTCCTGCTACTTGTGAGTTGCGTTGGGATTTCCCGGAGGGGATAATGCAGTATAGTAGAGATATTTATTTCCCTCAGTTAAGAACCAAGGTTATCAATTAAGTAGGGGAACCACGCATCACCTCATTAGTAGTACTTGCACACAAAATAAGAAATACTTGCACCCAACGCGAACAAGGCGTTGTCAATCCCTTAGCGGTTATTTGCAAAGATTAAATTTTGTAGTGATTGATAGATAGATAAAACACGAAATAAATAAAGTAAAGAAAAATTGGAGGAAGGTATTTTTGGATTTTAATATAGGATAAAAGTAGACCCGGGGGGCCATAGTTTTCACTAGAGGCTTCTCTCTTAAAAGAACAGATACGGTGGGTAAACAAATTACTGCCGGCAATTGATAGAAAAGCGAATAATCAAGACGATATCCAAGGCAATGATCATATATAGGCATCATGTCCGAGACAAGTAGACTAACTCCTGCCTGCATCTACTACTATTACTCCACACATCGACCGCTATCCAACATGCATCTAGAGCATTAAGTTCATAAAGAACGGAGTAACGCCTTAAGCAAGATGACATGATGTAGACAAAGTAAACTCACACATGAATAAACCTCATCTATTTATCCTTAATGGCAACGGTAGAAATATGTGTCATGTCCCTTTCTGTCACTGGGATTGAGCACCGCAAGATCGAACCTATCACAAAGCACCTCTCCCATTGCAAGAAAAATCAATCTAGTTGGCCAAACCAAATCAATAGATCGGAGAGAAATACAAAACTATAATAATCATGCATATTAGTTTTAGAGAAGACTCAAACAATATTCATGGATAATCTGGTCATAAACTCACAATTCATCGGATCCCAACAAACACACCGCAAAAAGTGGTTACATCGAATAGAACTCCAAGAACATCAAGGAGAACATTGTATTGAAGATCAAAGAGAGAGAAGAAGCCATCTAGCTACTAACTATGGACATGTAGGTCTGTGGTAAACTGCTCACACACCATCGGAAGGGCAGCAAGGTTGATGTAGAGCCCCTCTGTCATTGATTCCGCCTCCGGCAGAGTGTCGGAAAAGGCCTCCAGATGGGATCTCTCGAGAACAGGAACTTGTGGCGGTGGAAAAAGTATTTTGGGTGGCTCTCTATGAAGGAAATATGCCCTAGAGGCAATAATAAAGTTATTATTTATTTCCTTACATCATGATAAATGTTTATTATTCATGCTAGAATTGTATTAACCGGAAACATAATACATGTGTGAATACATAGACAAACAGAGTGTCACTAGTATGCCTCTACTTGACTAGCTCGTTGATCAAAGATGGTTATGTTTCCTAACCATGGACATGAGTTGTCATTTGATAAACGGGATCACATCATTAGGAGAATGATGTGATTGACTTGACCCATTCCGTTAGCTTAGCACTTGATCGTTTTAGTTTATTGCTATTGCTTTCTTCATGACTTATACATGTTCCTATGACTATGAGATTATGCAACTCCCGATTACCGGAGGAACACTTTGTGTGCTACCAAACGTCACAACGTAACTGGGTGATTATAAATGTGCTCTACAGGTGTCTCCGATGGTACTCATTGAGTTGGCATAGATCGAGATTAGGATTTTTCACTCCGATTGTCGGAGAGGTATCTTTGGGCCCTCTCGGTAATGCACATCACTAGAAGCCTTGCAAGCAATGCAACTAATGAGTTAGCTGCGGGATGATGCATTATGGAACGAGTAAAGAGACTTGCCAGTAACGAGATTGAGCTAGGTATTGAGATACCGATGATCGAATCTCGGGCAAGTAACATACGATGACAAAGGGAACAACATATGTTGTTATGCGGTTTGACCGATAAAGATCTTCTTAGAATATGTAGGAACCAATATGAACATCCAGGTTCCGCTATTGGTTATTGACCGGAGACATGTCTCAGTCATGTCTACATAGTTCTCGAACCCGTAGGGTCCGCACGCTTAAAGTTCTGTGACGATCGGTATTATGAGTTTACGTGATTTGATGTACCGAAAGTAGTTCGGAGTCCCGGATATGATCAAGGACATGACGAGGGGTCTCGAAATGGTCGAGATATAAAGATTGATATATTGGACGACTATATTCAGATACCGAAAGTGTTCCGGGTGATTTCGGAGAAAATCGGAGTGCCGGAGGGTTACCGGAACCCCCCCGGGAGAAGTAATGGGCCACATGGGCCTTAGTGGAGAGGGAGAGGGCCGGCCAGGGCAGGCCGCGTGCCCCTCCCCCTCTGGTCCGAATTGGACTTGGTAGGGGGGCCTTTCCTTCTCCCTCTCCTCCTTCCTTTCCCCCTCCTAGTAGGAGTAGGAAAGGGGAGTCCTACTCCTACTAGGAAGAGGACTCCTCCTCCTGGCGCGCCCTGCAAGGGCCGGCCAGCCTTCCCCCTTGCTCCTTTATATACGGGGGTAGGGGGCACCCTAGAACACACAAGTTGATCATTGATCTTTGTTAGCCGTGTGCGGTGCCCCCTCCACCGTAATCCACCTCGGTCATATCGTAGCGGTGCTTAGGCGAAGCCCTGCGTTGGTAGCATCAGCATCACCGTCATCACATCGTCGTGCTGACGGAACTCTCCCTCGAAGCTCTGCTGGATTGGAGTTTGTGGGATGTCACCGAGCTGAACGTGTGCTGAACTCGGAGGTGTCGTACGTTCGGTACTTGGATCGGTCAGATTGTGAAGACGTACGACTACATCAACCGCGTTCTCATAACGCTTCCGCTTATGATCTACGAGGGTACGTGGACGACACTCTCCCCTCTCGTTGCTATGCATCACCATGATCTTGCGTGTGCGTAGGATTTTTTTTGAAATTACTACGTTCCCCAACACTCTATTGGTTTCCCGATTTTAGAGAATTTTTAAAGGTGGAATTAGGTCGAACGGATGATTATGGGCCCCACGAGCCACCAGGGCGCGCCCACACCCTGGGCGCGTCATGGTGCCTAATACTTCTCCAATGTATCTATTATTTTTGATTGTTCCATGCTATTATATTATCTATTTCGAATGTTTTATATGCATTAATATGCTATTTTATATTATTTTTGGCACTAACTTATTAACCTAGAGCCCAGTGCCAGTTTCTGTTTTTTCCTTGTTTTTGAGTTTTACAGAAAGTGAATACCAAACAGAATAAAACTTTTGCGATGATTTTTCTTGGACCAGAAGACACATGTAGGACTTGGAGAGGAAGGCAAAAGAGTCCTGAGGGCTCCACAAGCCCTCAGGCGCGACCTAGGGGGGGCCTGGCTCGTGGGCCCCACGGGAGTCCTCCGACCCTAATCTTTGGCCTATAAATTCAGAAATATTCCCAAACCACCAGAAGTGTCCACCAAAATACTTTTCCGCCGCCGGAACCTACTGTTCCCGTGAGATCCCATCTTGGGGCCTTTTTTGGCATCTTGCCGGAGGGGTATTCGATCACGGAGGGCTTCTACATCAACTCTATTGCCCTTCCGATGAAGCATGAGTAGTTTACCACAGACCTACGGGTCCATGGCTAGTAGCTAGATGGCTTCTTCTCTATCTTTGATCCTCAATACCATGTTCTCCTCGTTGTTCTTGGAGATATATCTGATGAAATATTCTTTTATGGTGTGTTTGTAGAGATATGAAGAACTCTGGATTTATGATCAGTTTATCTATGAATATTATTTGAATCTTCTCTGAATTCTTATATGCATGATTTGATATCTTTGTATTTCTCTTCGAATTATCGGTTTGGTTTGGTGCTACCTCTTGAGCATGCATTGGTTTTCCCTTGAAGAGGAAAGGGTGATGCAACAAAGTAGCGTAAGTATTTCCCTAAGTTTTTGAGAACCAAGGTATCAATCCAGTAGGAGACTACACGCAAGTCCCTCGTACCTGCACAAACAAATAAGAACCTTGCAACCAACGCGATAAAGGGGTTGTCAATCCCTTCACGGCCACTTGCAAAAGTGAGATCTGATAAAGATAATAAGATAAATATTTTTGGTATTTTTGTTTTATAGATTGGAAAATAAAGATTGCAAAATAAAAGGCGGCAGAAATAGCAAGTAGATAGGAGAATAATATGATGGAAGATAGACCCGGGGGCCATAGGTTTCACTAGGGGCTTCTCTCAAGATAGCAAATTCTACGGTGGGTGAACAAATTACTGTCGAGCAATTGATAGAAAAGCGCATAGTTATGAGAATATCTGGGCATGATCATGTATATAGGCATCACGTCTGCGACAAGTAGACCGAAATGATTCTGCATCTACTACTATTACTCCACACATCAACCGCTATCCAGCATGCATCTAGAGTATGAAGTTCATCAGAACAGAGTAACACATTAGACAAGATGACATGATGTAGAGGGATAAACTCAAGCAATATGATATAAACCCCATCTTTTTATCCTCAATGGCAACAATACAATACGTGCCTTGCTGCCCCTGCTGTCACTGGGAAAGGACACAGCAAGATTGAACCCAAAGCTAAGCACTTCTCCCATTGCAAGAAAGATCAATCTAGTAGGCCAAACCAAACTGATAATTCAAAGAGACTTGCAAAGATATTAAATCATGCATAAAAGAATTCAGAGAAGAATCAAATATTGTTCATAGACAATCTTGATCATAAACCCACAATTCATGGATCTTGACAAACACATTGCAAAAAGAATTACATCGAATAGATCTCCAAGAGAATCGAGCAGAACTTTGTATTGAGATCCAAAGAGAGAGAAGAAGCCATCTAGCTAATAACTATGGACCTGAAGGTCTGTGGTAAACTACTCACACATCATCGGAGAGGGTATGGTGTTGATGTAGAAGCCCTCCGTGGTTGATTCCCCCTCCGGCGGAGCACTGGAAAAGGCCCCAAGATGGGATCTCACGGGTACAAAAGGTTGTGGCGGTGGAAATAGGGTTTCGTGGTGCTCTCGTATGTTTTCGGGGTATATGAGTATATATAGGTGAAAGAAGTAGGTCGGTGGAGCCACGAGGGGCCCACGAGGGTGGGGGTGCGCCTACCCCCCTGGGCGCGCCCTCCTACCTCGTGGCCGCCTTGTTGCTTCCTTGACGTCCACTCCAAGTCTCCTGGATTGCGTTTGTTCCAAAATAACTCTCCCGAAGGTTTCATTCCATTTGGTATTCCTTTTCCAGGAAACACTGAAATAGGCAAAAAAACAGCAATTTGCACTGGGCCTTTGGTTAGTAGGTTAATTCCAAAAATAATATAAAAGTGCATAACAAAGCCCATTGAACATCTAAAATAGATAATATAATAGCATGGAACAATCAAAAATTATAGATACGTTGCAGACGTATCAAGCATCCCCAAGCTTAATTCCTGCTCATCCTCGAGTAGGTAAATGATAAAAGTAGAATTTTTGATGTGGAATGCTACCTAGCATAATTCTCAATGCAATTTTCTTTATTGTGGCATGAATGTTCAGATCCGAAAGATTCAAGACAAAAGTTTACTATTGACATAAAAATAATAATACTTCAAGCATACTAACAAAGCAATCATGTCTTTCAAAATAACATGGCCAAAGAAAGTTATCCCTACAAAATCATATAGTCTGGCTATGCTCTATCTTCATCACACAAGGTATTTAATCATGCACAACCCTGATGACAAGCCAAGCAATTGTTTCATACTTTTGATGTTCTCAAACTTTTTCAATCTTCACGCAATATATGAGCGTGAGCCATGGACATAGCACTATATGTGGAATAGAATGGTGGTTGTGGAGAAGACAAAAAAAGGAGAAGATAGTCTCACATCAACTAGGCGTATCAACGGGCTATGGAGATGCCCATCAATAGATATCAATGTGAGTGAGTAGGGATTGCCATGCAATGGATGCACTAGAGCTATAAGTGTATGAAAGCTCAACAAAAGAAACTAAGTGGGTGTGCATCCAACTCGCTTGCTCACGAAGACCTAGGGCATTTTGAGGAAGCTCATCATTGGAATATATAATGTAAAATTTCCACTAGCATATGACAGTGACAACATAGGAGACTCTCTATCATGAAGATCATAGTGCTACTTTGAAGCACAAGTGTGGTAAAAGGATAGTAACATTGTCCCTTCTCTCTTTTTCTCTCATTTCTCTTTTTTGGGCCTTTTCCCTTTTTATGGCATTTTTTTATTTTCGTCCGGAGTCTCATCCTGACTTGTGGGGGAATCATAGTATCCATCATCCTTTCCTCACTTGGGATAATGCTCTAATAATGATGATCATCACACTTTTATTTACTTACAACTAAAAAATTACAACTCGATACTAGAACAAAATATGACTCTATGTGAATGCCTCCGGCGGTGTACCGGGAGGTGCAATGAATCAAGAGTGACATGTATGAAAGAATTATAAAGGTGGCTTTGCCACAAATACGATGTCAATTACATGATCATGCAAAGCAATATGACAATGATAACGTGTCATAAAAACAGAACGGTGGTAAGTTGCATGGCAATATATCTCGGAATGGCTATGAAAATGCCATAATAGGTAGGCATGGTGGCTGTTTTGAGGAAGGTATATGGTCGGTGTATGATACCGGCAAAAGGTGCGCGGTATTAGAGAGGCTAGCAATGGTGGAAGGGTGAGAGTGCGTATAATCCACGGACTCAACATTAGTCATAAAGAACTCACATACTTATTGCAAAAATTTATTAGTTATCGAAATGAAGTACTACGTGCATGCTCCTAGGGGGATAGATTGGTAGGAAAAGACCATCGCTCGTCCCCGACCGCCACTCATAAGGAAGACAATCAATAAATAAATCATGCTCCGACTTCATCACATAATGGTTCGCCATACGTGCATGCTACGGGAATCACAAACTTTAGAACAAGTATTTCTCAAATTCACAACTACTCAACTAGCATGACTATAATATCACCATCTTCATATCTCAAAACAATCATAAAGAATCAAACTTCTCATAGCATTCGATGCACTTTATATGATAGTTTTTATTATACCCAACTTGGATGTTCATCACATTAGGACTAATTTTATAGCCAAAGAAAATTACCATGCTATTCTATAAGACTCTCAAATAATATAAGTGAAGCATGAGTGATCAATAATTTCTATAAAATAAATCCACCATCGTGCTCTTAAAAAGATATAAGTGAAGCATTAGAGCAAAATTATCTAGCTCAAAAGATATTAGTGAAGCACATAGAGTATTCTAATAAATTCTGATTCATGTGTGTCTCTCCAAAAGGTGTGTTCAGCAAGAATGATTGTGGTAAACTAATAAGCAAAGACTCAAATCATACAAGACGCTCCAAGCAAAACACATATCATGTGGTGAATAAAAATATAGCCTCAAGTAAAGTTACCGATGGACGAAGACGAAAGAGGGGATGACTTTCGGAGCATCCCCAAGATTAGGCTTTTGGTTTTCCTTGAATTTTACCTTGGGGTGCCATGGGCATCCCCAAGCTTAGGATCTTGCTACTCCTTATTCCAAAATCCATCAAATCTTTACCCAAAACTTGAAAACTTCAGAACACAAAACTCAACAGAAAATCTCATGAGCTCCGTTAGTATAAGAAAACAAACCACCACTTAAAGGTACTGTAATGAACTCATTCTTTACTTATATTGGTGTTAAACCTACTGTATTCCAACTTCTCTATGGTTCATACCCCCCGACACTAGCCATAGATTCATTAAAATAAGCAAACAACACACGAAAAACAGAATCTGTCAAAGACAGAACAGTCTGTGGTAATCTGAAGGTGTCGAAGACTTCTGTAACCCCATAAATTCTGAAATAAACTGGTGGACGTGAGGAATTTGTCTATTAATCATCTGCAAAAAGAATCAACCTAATCTCACTCTCCAGTAAAAAATGGCAGCTAATCTCGTGAGCGCTAAAGTTTCTACTTTTTACAGCAAGATTGCAAAGACTTCCCCCAAGTCTTCCCAAAGGTTCTACTTGGCACAAACACTAATTAAAAACATAAAACCACATATAAATAGAAGCTAGATGAATTATTTATTACTAAACAGGAACAAAAAGCAAGAAACAAAAATAAAATTGGGTTGCCTCCCAACAAGCGCTATCGTTTAACGCCCCTAGCTAGGCATAAAAACAAGAATAGATCTAGGTATTGTTGTCTTTGGTATGCAATCTATAAGCGGCTCTCATAATAGATTCATAAGGTAATTTAATTTTCTTTATAGGGAAGTTTTCCATGCCCTTCCTTAATGGAAATTGAAATCTAATATTTCCTTCTTTCATATCAATAATTGCACCAATCGTTCTAAGGAAATGTTTACCAAGAATAATAGGACAAGTAGGATTGCAATCTATATCAAGAACAATGAAATCTACGGGCACATAATTCCTATTTGCAACAATAAGAACATCATTAATCCTTCCCATAGGTTTCTTAATGGTGTAATCCGCAAGATGCAAGTTTAAAGAACAATAATCAAATTCATGGAAACCTAACACATCATACAAAGTTTTTGGAATCGTGGAAACACTAGCACCCAAATCACATAAAGCATAGCATTCATGACCTCTAATTTTAATTTTAATAGTAGGTTCCCACTCATCGTAAAGTTTTCTAGGGATAGAAACTTCTAATTCAAGCTTTTCTTCATAGGATTGCATTAAGGCATCAACGATATGTTTGGTAAATGCTTTATTTTGATCATAAGCATGAGGAGAATTTAGCACGGATTGCAACAAGGAAATACAATCTATCAAACAACAATTATCATAATTAAATTACTTGAAATCCAAAATAGTGGGTTCATTGCTATGTAAAGTTTTGACCTCTTCAATCCCACTTTTACTAATTTTGCATCAAGCTCTAATAACTCCGAATCATTGGGACGCCTTTTAACTAAAGTTGACTCATCTCCAGTCCCATCATTATCAAGATTCATATTGCAAAACAAAGATTTAATAGGAGACACATCGATCACTTTTAGATCTTCATTCTTATTATCGTGAAAACTAGAAGAACACGCTTTTATAAAGCAATCTTTTTTAGCATGCATCCCATCGGTTCTTTCTTTGCACTCATCAATGGAGATTCTCATAGATTTGAGAGACTCATTGATATCATGCTTAGGTGGAATAGATCTAAGTTTCAAATAATCAACATCAAGAGAAATTCTATCCACGTTCCTAGCCAACTCATCAATCTTAGGCAATTTTTCTTCAAGCAAAGCATTGAAATTCTTTTGCGAAATCATAAATTATTTAACATTAGTCTCAAAATCAGAGGGAATATTACTAAAATTTCCATAAGAGTTGTTGTAGGAATTACCATAATTATTAGAGGAATTACTAGGAAACGGCCTAGGATTAAAGTTTCCTCTACACGCGTTGTTACCAAAATTGTTCCTACCAACAAAATTCACATCCATAGATTCATTATTATTCTCAATCAAAGTAGACAAAGGCATATAATTACGATCAGAAGAAACACTCTTATTAGCAAACAATTTCATAAGTTTATCCATCTTTCCACTTAAAACATTAATCTCTTCTATTGCATGAACCTTTTTACTAGTAGATCTTTCGGTGTGCCATTGAGAATAATTAACCATAATATTATCTAGGAGTTTAGTAGCTTCTCCTAAAGTGATTTCCATAAAAGTGCCTCCTGCGGCCGAATCTAAAAGATTTCTAGAAGCCAAATTCAGTCCAGCACAAATTTTTTGTATGATCATCCATAAATTTAATCCATGAGTAGGGCAATTACGTATCATTAATTTCATCCTCTCCCAAGCTTGTGCAACATGCTCATGATCAAGTTGCTTAAAATTCATAATATCGTTTTATAAGAGAGATGATCTTAGCGGGAGGAAAATACTTCGAGATAAAAGCATCTTTACACTTATTCCATGAATCAATACTATTTTTAGGCAAAGACGAGAACCAAGTTTTAGCACGATCTCTAAGCGAAAACGGAAATAGCTTCAATTTATCAATATCATTGTCCGCATCTTTCTTCTTTTGCATATCACACAAATCAACAAAGTTGTTTAGATGTGTAGCGGCATCTTCACTAGGAAGGCCAGAGAATTGATCTTTCATGACAAGATTCAGCAAAGCAACATTAATTTCACAAGATTCAGCATCGGTAATAGGAGCAATCAGAGTGCTAAGAAAATAATTGTTGTTGGTATTGGAAAAATCACACAATTTAGTATTGTCTTGAGCCATCATGACAAACAATCCAACACACAAGCACACAATAAGCAAGAAAAAGAGGCGGACGAAAAAGAGGGCGAATAAAATGGCAAAGGTGAAGTGGGGGAGAGGAAAACGAGAGGCAAATGGCAAATAATGTAATGCGAGGGATAAGAGTTTGTGATGGGTACTTGGTATGTCTTGACTTGTGCGTAGATCTCGCCGGCAACGGCGCCACAAATCCTTCTTGCTACCTCTTGAGCATGTGTTGCTTTTCCCTTGAAGAGGAAAGGGTGATGCAGCAAAGTAACGTAAGTATTTCCCTTAGTTTTTGAGAACCAAGGTATCAATCCAGTAGGAGACTACACGCAAGTCCCTCGTACCTGCACAAACAAATAAGAACCTTGCAACCAATGCAATAAACGGGTTGTCAATCCCTTCACAGCCACTTGCAAAAGTGACATCTGATAAACATAATAAGATAAATATTTCTGGTATTTTTGTTGTATAGATTGGAAAATAAAAGGCAACAGAAATAGCAAGTAGATAGGAAAATAATATGATGGAAGATAGACCCGGGGGCCATAGGTTTCACAAGTGGCTTCTCTGAAGATAGCAAATTCTACGGTGGGTGAACAAATTACTGTCGAGCAATTGATAGAAAAGCGCATAGTTATGAGAATATCTAGGCATGATCATGTATATAGGCATCACGTCCGCGACAAGTAGACCGAAACGATTCTGCATCTACTACTATTACTCCACACATCGACCGCTATCCAGCATGCATCTAGAGTATTAAGTTCATAAGAACAGAGTAACGCATTAGGCAAGATGACATGATGTAGAGGGATAAACTCAAGCAATATGATATAAACCCCATCTTTTTATCCTCGATGGCAACAATACAATACGTGCCTTGCTGCCCCTGCTGTCACTAGGAAAGGACACCGCAAGATTGAACCCAAAGCTAAGCACTTCTCCCATTGCAAGAAAGATCAATCTAGTAGGCCAAACCAAACTGATAATTCGAAGAGACTTGCAAAGATATTAAATCATGCATAAAAGAATTCAGAGAAGAATCAAATATTGTTCATAGATAATCTTGATCATAAACCCACAATTCATCGGATCTCGACAAACACACCGCAAAAAGAATTACATCGAATAGATCTCCAAGAGACTCGAGGAGAACTTTGTATTGAGATCCAAAGAGAGAGAAGAAGCCATCTAGCTAATAACTATGGACCCGGAGGTCTGTGGTAAACTACTCACACATCATCGGAGAGGCTATGGTGTTGATGTAGAAGCCCTTCGTGATCGATTCCCCCTCCGACAGAGCACCGGAAAAGTCCCCAAGATGGGATCTCACATGTACAGAAGGTTGCACCGGTGGAAATAGGGTTTCGTGGTGCTCTCAGATGTTTTCGGGGTATATGAGTATATATAGGCGAAAGAAGTAGGTCGGTGGAGCCATGAGGCCCACGAGGGTGGGGGGCGCGCCCTCCTACCTCGTGGCCGCCTCGTTGCTTCCTTTACATCCACTCCAAGTCTCCTGGATTGCATTTGTTCCAAAAATAACTCTCCCGAAGGTTTCATTCCGTTTGGTATTCCTTTTCTGTGAAACACTGAAATAGGCAAAAAACAGCAATTTGCACTGGGCCTTTGGTTAGTAGGTTAGTCCCAAAAATAATATAAAAGTGCATAACAAAGCCCATTAAACATCCAGAACATATAATATAATAGCATGGAACAATAAAAAATTATAGATACATTGGAGACGTATCATTTGGCCAACTAGATTGGTTCTTCTTGCAATGGGAGAGGTGCTTACTTTTGGGTTCAATCTTGCGGTGTCCTCACCCAGTCAAAAAGTAGGGGTAGCGAGGCACGTATTTGTATTATTGCCATCAAGGGTAAAAAGATGGGATTTTTATCATATTGCTTGAGTTTTTCCCTCTACATCATGTCATCTTACTTAAGGTGTTACTCCGTTCTTATGAACTTAATACTTTAGATGCATGCTGGGTAGCGGTCGATGTGTGGAGTAATAGTAGTAGATGCAGAATCGTTTCGGTCTACCTGACACGGACGTGCTGCCTATATTCATAATCATTACCTTGGATATCATCATAACTTTGCGCTTTTCTATCAATTGCTCAACAGTAATTTGTTCACCCACCTTATTATTTGCCTTAGAGAAACCTCTAGTGAAACCTATGGCCCCCGGGTCTATTTTCCATCATATATTTTCAGATCTATGAACCGAAAAACCCAAAATACCTTGCTACAATTTATTTACTTTTATTTTGTTTTATGTTTAGTAATCTTTTATATCTATCTCTGTGAGATCTCACTTTTGCAAGTGACCATGAAGGGATTGACAACCCCTTTATTGCGTTGGGTGCAAGTGTTTGATTGTTTGTGTAGGTGCGTATATTGGAGACTTGCGTGTATCTCCTAATGGATTGATACCTTGGTTATTAATCGAGGGAAATACTTATCTCTACTTTGCTGCATCACCCTTTCCTCTTCAAGGGAAAACAAACGCAAGCTCAAGAAGTAGCAGGAAGAATTTTTGGCGCCGTTGTCGGGGAGATCTACATCAAGCCTACTAAGTAACCACCATAAACTCTTATCTCTTGCATTGCATTATTTGCCATTTGCCTCTTGTTTTCCTCCCCTCCACTTCTAAAACAATTCCAGAAAAACACAAAAAGATTTGCCTTTTTGTTCGCCCTTTTTTTGTTCGTCTTTTAGTTTGCTTTTCATTCGCTCATGTGTTAGATTTCTTGTTTGCCCGTATGGCTCAACCTAAGAGCTTTGATCCTTACTATAGGAAGTTGGAAGAGATTGAAAATAATGGTAAAAGTTTCATGTCCCTGCAATTTGAGCATAATAGTTTCTTTAGAAATGAACTTAAGGAGCAAAAACTATGATGGAGTATATTAATAAAGAGCTCGATGATGTTTCTAAGCAATTTTATGGTCTTAAATCTGAATTGCTCATCTTGAAAATCTAGTAGGCCAAATTTCCAATAAACAAACTACGTTGGTAAATAAGATGGCACCTAAACCGGAGTCGTGTGATAATAATGATGAAGATCTTAAAGTGATTGGTGTGACTCCTATTGAATCTTTGTTTTCTAATATAAATCTTGATAAAGAGGGGACTGGAGATGAGTCAACTTTAGCTAGAAGGCATCCCAATGATTCGGAGTTTATAGATCTTGATGCAAATTGATAAAAGTGGGATTGGAGAGGTCAAAACTTTAAGTAGCGATGAACCCACTCTTTTGGATTTCAAGGATTTTAATTATGATAATTGTTCTTTGATAGATTTTATTTCCTTGTTGCAATACATGTTGAATTCTCCTCATGCTTATAATCAAAATAAAGCTTTTACTAAACATATCGTTGATGCTATGATGAAATCTTTTGAAGAAAAACTTGAGTTGGAAGTTTCTATCCCTAGAAAGCTTTATGATGAGTGGGAACCTACTATTAAGATTAAAATTAAATATTATGAGTGCCATGCTTTGTGTGATTTGGGTGCTAGCATTTCCATGGTTCCAAAAACTTTATGTGATGTATTATGTTTCCGTGAATTTGATGATTGTTCTTTAAATTTGCATCTCGCGGATTCCACTATTCAGAAACCTATGGGAAGAATTAATGATGTTCTTACTGTTGCAAATAGGAATTATGTGCCCATAGATTTTATTGTGCTTGATATAGATTTCAATCCTATTTGTCCTATTATTCTTGGTAGACCTTTCCTTAGAACAGTTGGTGCAATTATTGATATGAAAGAATGAAACATTAGATTTCAGTTTCCATTAAGGAAGAGCATGTAACACTTTCCAAGAAAGAAAATTAAGTTGCCATATGAATCTATTGTGAGGGCTACTTATGGATTGCATACCAAAGATGACAATACCTAGATCTATGTTTTATGCCTAGCTAGGGGCGTTAAACAATAGCGCTTGTTGGGAGGCAACACAATTTTATTTTTATGTTTTTTTGTTTTTGGTCCTGTTCTTGAATTAATAAACATTATTACCTCTGCAGTAATTGTGTTTTGGTGTTTTTAATTAGTGTTTGTGCCAAGTAAAGCCTCTGGGATACTTTGGTATATCGTTGATTTGATCTTGCTGAAAAACAGAAACTTTTGTGCCTAGAAACATAATTGATCTGAGTTGCTGGAACGTAATAAAATCATGATTTTTTTACACAAGATTGATATATAAATTGCTTCTGTTGTCCTAATTTTTCAGATTTTTGGAGTTACATAAGTATATGAAGTTTACAGATTACTACAAACTGTTCTGTTTTTGACAGATTCTGTTTTCTATGTGTTGTTTGCTTATTTTGATGAATCTATGGGTAGTATGGGGGGGGGGTATGAACCATGGAGAAGTTGGAATACAGTAGATATTACACCAATATAAAGAAAGAATGAGTTCACAATAGTACCAAAAAGTGGTGATTTGTTTTCTTATACTAACGAGTCTCATGAGTTTTCTGTTGAGTTTTGTGTTGTGAAGTTTTCAAGTTTTGGTTAAAGATTTGATGTACTATGGAATAAGGAGTGGCAATAGCCTAAGCTTGGGGATGCCCTGGATTGCATCCCCTCTTTCGTCTTCGTCTATCGGTAAATTTACTTGAGGCTATATTTTTATTCACCACATGATATGTGTTTTTCTTGGAGCGTCTTGTATGATATGATTATTTGATTTTTAGTTTTACACAATCATCCTTATTGTACACACCCTTGAGAGGGACACACATGAATCGTGAATTTATTAGAATACTCTATGTGCTTCACTTACATCTTTTGAGCTAGACAATTTACTCTAGTGCTTCACTTATATCTTTTTAGAGCACGGCGATGGCTTTATTTTATAGAAATTGTTGAACTCTCATGCTTGACTTATATTATTTTGAGAGTCTCTCGCATGGTAATTTGCTTAGGTTATGAATTGAGTCCTAATATGATGGGCATCCAAGAGGTATATAATAAAAAATTTCCCATAAAGAGGGTTGAATACCATGAGAAGTTTGATTCCTTATGATTGTTTTGAGATATAAATAGTGATATTAGAGTCATCCTAGTGAACAATTGTGGATTGGTAGAAATACTTGTGTTAAAATTTGTGATTCCCATAGCATGCACGTATGGTGAACAGTTATGTGATGAAGTCGGAGCATGATTTATTTATTGATTGTCTTCCTTATGAGTGGCGGTCGGGGACGTGCGATGGTCTTTTCCTACCAATCTACCCCCCTAGGAGCATGCATGTAGAACTTTGTTTTGATATCTAATAGACTTTTGCAATAAGTATGTGAGTTCTTTATGACTAATGTTGAGTCCATGGATTGTACGCATTCTCACCCTTCCACCATTGCTAGTCTCTCTAGTACCACGCAACTTTCGCCGGTGCATTACACCCACCTTTTACCCTTCCTCAAAACAGCCACCATATCTACCTATTATGGCATTTCCATAGCCATTTTGAGATATATTTCCATGCAACTTCCATCGTTTCGTTTTACTATGACGCATACCATCATTGTCATATTGCTTTGCATGATCATAAGATAGCTAGCATTATGTTCTCATGGTTTGTCCATTTTTTGATGTCATTCCCTACGCTAGATCATTGCACATCCCGGTACACCGCCAGAGGCATTCATATAGAGTCACATTTTTGTTCTAGTATCGAGTTGTAATTCTTGAGTTGTAAGTAAATAAAAGTGTGATGATCATCATTATTAGAGCATTGTCCCATGTGAGGAAAGGATGATGGAAGCTATGATTCCCTCACAAGTTGGGATGAGTCTCCGGACTTTACAAAAATTAAAAGAGGCCAAAAGAAACCCAAAAAAATAAAGAGAAAAGAAAAAATGAGAGAAAAGAGTGAAGGGGCAATGCTACTATCCTTTTACCACACTTTTGCTTCAAAGTAGCATCATGATCTTCATGATAGAGAGTCTCCTATGTTGTCACTTTCATATACTAGTGGGACTTTTTCATTATAGAACTTGGCTTGTATATTCCAATGATGGGCTTCCTCAAATTGCCCTTGGTCTTTGTGAGCAAGCAAGTTGGATGCACACCCACTTAATTTCTTTTTAAGCTTTCATAAACTTATAGCTCTAGTGCATCCGTTGCATGGCAATACCTACTCACTCACATTGATATCTATTGATGGACATCTCCATAGCTCATGGACACGCCTAGTTGATGTGAGACTATCTCCTTCTTTTTGTCTTCTCCATAATGGTGTCTAGTACGCAACTTTATTCTTGTAGACATGTGTTGGGCCTCCGAGCATAGAGTTTTGTAGGACAGTAGCAGTTTTCCCTCAAGTGAATGGCCTAAGGTTTATCAATCCGTGGAAGGCGTAGGATGAAGATGGTCTTTCTCAAACAATCCTGCAACCAAATAATAAAAAGTCTCTTGTGTCCCCAGCACACGAAATACAATGGTAATTTGTATAGGTGCACTAGTTCGGCGAAGAGATGGTGATACAAGTGTAATATGGATAGTAGTTCTTGATTTTTGTAATAAGAACAATAAAAACATCAAGGTACCAATTGATAAAACGGAGCACAAACGGTATTGCAATGCTTGAAAAATGAGGCCTAGGGTCCGTACTTTTGCTAATGCAATCTCTCAACAATGTTAATATAATTGGATCATTGATACGGCTCCGTCATATTTACTTTTCCTAACGCTTTTCCTCTTGCTTTGGACTCTAATTTGCATGATTTGAATGAAACTAACCCGGATTGGCGCTGTTTTCAACAGAACTACCATGATGTTGTTTTTGTGCAGACATAGAAGTTCTCGGATTGGAACGAAACTTTGCGAGGATTTTTTATTCAATAAAATAAGAATTTCTGGAGCCAAGAACCACCGGAGGGGGAACCTGGGTGGGCACAACCCACGAGGGCGCGCCCCCCTCCAGGCACGCCCAGGTGGGTTGTTCCCACCTAGTGGCCCCGCAGGCCTCAACCCTAATACTATAAAATCACATATTTGGAGAAAAGAATCAGGGAGAAAGAATTATTGTGTTTCATGAGACGGAGCCGCCGCCACCTCCTGTTCTTCATCGGGAGGCCAGATCTGGAGTTCGTTTGGGGCTCCGGAGAAGTGGATCTTCGATCTTCGTCATCACCAACCCTTCTCTATCGCCAATTCCATGATGCTCCCCACCGAGAGTGAGTAATTCCTTCGTAGGCTCGCTGGTCGGTGAGGAGTTGGATGAGATTCATCATGTAATCGAGTTAGTTTTGTTAGATCTTGATCCCTAGTATCCATTATGTTCTGAGATTGATGTTGCTATGACTTTGCCATGCTTAATGCTTGTCACTTTGGGCCCGGGTGCCATGATTTCAGATCTGAACCGTTTATGTTATCACCATTATATCTATGTTCTAGATCCGATCTTGCAAGTTATAGTCACCTACTACGTGTTATGATCTGGCAACCCCGGAGTGACAATAGTCAGGACACTTACCGGTGATGACCATAGTTTGAAGAGTTCATGTATTCACTATGTGTTAATGCTTTGTTCCGATTCTCTATTAAAAGGAGGCCTTAATATCCCTTAGTTCCCAATACGACCCTGCTACCACGGGAGGGTAGGACAAAAGATGTCATGCAAGTTCTTTCCATAAGCATGTATGGCTATTTACGGAATACATGCCTACATTATATTTATGAACTGGAGCTAGTGCCATATCACCCTAGGTTATGACTGTTATATGATGAATATCATCCAACGAATTCACCAATCTAATGCCTATGAGTTTCTCTTATATTGTTTCTGCTAAGTTACTACTGCTGCTATTACTATTGCACTTGCTACAAAAGCATTGCTATCACTGTTACCGTTACGATTGCTGTTGCTACTACTATCAAAACTATCATACTACTTTGGTACTGATCACTTTGCTGCAGATAATTAATCTCCAGGTTCGGTTGAATGACAACTCAACTACTAATACTTGCAAATATTCTTTGGCTCCCCTTGTGTCAAATCAATAAATTTGGGCTCAATACTCTACCCTCAAAAACTGTTGCGATCCCCTATACTTGTGGGTTATCAAGACCTTTTTCTCGCGCCATTGCCGAGGAGCATATCTATATTTGTGGAGTCACTTGGGATTATTATCAAATTATCACTATGAAGAATCTGAAGGATGCTAAGACTAAGATTTTTTCCCTCCAAGACGAGTAGAGGTAAGGACTTGCCATCTAGCTCTGCACTTGATTCAATGATACGTCTCCAACGTATCTATACTTTTTTATTGTTCCATGCTATTATATTATCTGTTTTAGATGTTTTATATGCATTAATATGCTATTTTATATGATTTTTGGGACTAACCTATTAATCTAGAGCCCAGTGCCAGTTTCCGTTTTTCCTTATTTTAGAGTTTCGCAGAAAAAGAATACCAAACAGAGTCCAAACGGAATAAAACTTTCGCGATGATTTTTCTTGGACCAGAAGACACCCAGGAGACTTGGAGTGCAAGTCAGAAGAGCCATGAGGCAGGCACAAGGGTGGAGGGCGCTCCCCTCGACCTTGTGGGCCCCTCGGTGACCCCTGACCTAGATCTTCCTCCTATATATACTCATATACCCCGAAAACTTCTAGGGGGCCACGAAACCACTTTTCCACCGCCGCGGCCTTCTGTACGTGTGAGATCCCATCTAGGGACCTTTTCCGGCATCCTGCCGGAGGGGGATTCAATCACGGGGGGCTTCTACATCAACACCATTGCCTCTCCAATGAAGCATGGGTAGTTTACCATAGACCTATAGGTCCATAGCTAGTAGTTAGATGGCTTCTTCTCTCTCTTTGATTCTCAACACTACAAAAAAAGACACATCCGTCATTTTGGCCAAACGCATTTTTTTGTCATGCTTATGACACTTCTCTGATGATAATTGTGACAAAACCTGGTATTATCATAGATGTGGTGGGCTCCTACTTCTATGACAAAAAATCATGACAGATAATGGGCTTTTGTCCTGGGCGGGCCGGAGACGCAGCTGCATGACATTCTTTGGGCCGTGCATGACAGAAAAAAACATGGTAGAAGTGAGGGCGAGGAAAATATCGGGGAGTTCCCGGTTACGATGGGTGCTCGGGGCCAAGCGATGCACAGAGGTTTGCACATTTCTCTCGTACACGTACGTGCGTGTGTGCGATGCGTTGCGCTCTAACTGAACCCGAGCGAGGCGTTGTGCCCTAACTGAACCCGAGAGATTGCAATAGCTACGTTACTAAACCCCGATCGATCCCTTGCTATTAACTGAACTCGAGTGATTCCTTCGCTATTGCTGCTAACTGAAGCCGATTGATGCTGCCTCTTGATGACCAGTAAGCATTGTTGGGGGGGGGGTCTGGATGAATAGTTCCCGGTGGGGGGTTGGATGAACAGGACCCCATGGTAGTAGAGCCCGTTGCCGCTGGATGAACATGACCCCGATTGAGCTGGTTGGGGTGGATGAATAGGACCCGGTGGAGGGCTGGTTGAATAGTAGCTGGTGGAGGGCTGGATGAACAGTAGCCCGTGGAGGGCTGGATGAATAGTAGCCCGTGGAGGGCTGGTTTAACAGGACCCCGTGGAGAGGGCTGGTTGAATAGTAGCCGGTGGAGGAGCGGTGGAGGCTGGATGAACAGGAGCCCATGAATGAACAGTCGCAGGTGGAGGCTGGAGGAGGTCGACGGTGGATGAACAGTAGCCCGTGGAGGCTGGAGGAGGTCGACGGTGGAGATGAACAATATCCCATGGAGTCCCATTTTGCTGTACACCACACCCCTCCTGATGAACAGGACCCCCGTTTCGACCGTAGCGCTCCAACACAAGTCTGTTTCTTCCGTTTTGCGGTACGCCACACCCCTCCCGATCAACAGGACCCCGTTTTGACCGTAGGAGGTCCAAGAGAAGTTTGTTTCCTCTGTTTTGCGGTATGCCAGACCCCTCCCGATGAACAGGATCCCGTTTCGACCGTGGCCAGTTGAACACAAGGCCATTTCCTCTGTTCTGCGGTACGCCAGGCCTCGTTTCGGTCGGCTGTTCTGTCCAAGCCGGTTGGCCCCCGATGAACACGACGACGCAGTTTCTCCGTTTCGACCCAGCCATGTACACAAGCCCTAGCCATACGTATGCGCGAGAAGGCATTCGAGACCCCGCCCGTATGTACATACGTGGCCGTATTTACTTTCTTGCACCATGGATGTACGTATGTGTACATGCTACATGCGCGCCTCTACTACGACACGTGCGCGCCTATACTACGACACGTGCCCTTCCTTACACGACCACAGTTCATCACTGCGGCCTGCAGACAGACCAATCGTACGTACATACACGTTCGCAACCAGAATGACAATGCTACATACGCTTTGACTAGGTGGTCCCGACTGTCAGGAACTTCCTTGCATGCGAAGATGTAGCTGGTGGGTCCCACCAGTCAAGGGGAAACATTTTTTTTTCACAAAATATGGTGGCCCATCCAATGGGTCCGTGCTTTCAGGTGGAGGAATCATTATTTTGCGTGTAATAAGGAGGCACTTCCTTGCTGTGGCCATGGACCCAGCTGCCAGCCTCTTCATGTACAGTGCTCTTCCGATGGAAGTCGTTCCTTGACCACATTGACCATGCTGCGCCGAGAGCACCAAGGCGGTGGATGATGGCGAGGCCTAGGAAGGGGATGCGGAGCTGGGGAAGATGCGGCAGTGGATGCCCACGTGGAGAGGAATACGAGGGTTCACTGGTTCGGCTTCAGTGTGAGGCTGCCATCGCCACAGAATAACATGGGGTGTGGGTGAGTAGAGGGATGGCCTAACCAGCGGTGGGAGTAGTAGGGGGCGGTGAGGCCTCCGCGGCATCACAGCCGACCACGGGAGGCAGGAGCTCGCGGCATGACCGACGCTGGTTTGGGCGGCTGGAGCAAGAAGACCAGAGGTTGAAGAAGCACTACGGCCGTTGGATGGACATCATATGGTCACTGGAGCTAGAATCGTTCATATTGACTAAGTTGACAAAGCCCTCTGTCCTCGTCAACTTAGTAGGCCCATAAGTCAGCCTCCCACTATGGTCGGTCCCAGCTAGCAGGGAGAGTATTCATTTTTTGTGCGTAATAAGGAGGCACTTCCTTGCGTGTGAAGATATAGCTCGTGGGTCCGACCTGTCAGCGGGGGGAACATTTTTTTTGCGAAATACAGATGCCCTTCCGATGGGTCCCAGCTATCAGGTGGAGGAATCATTATTTTGCACATAATAAGGAGACATTTCCTTGTGTGCGGCCGTGGACCCAGCTGTCAGCCTCTCCACGTACAGTCCAGTTCCAATGGATGTCATTCGTTGACCATGTTGACCGCGCCGCGCTGAGCGCATCCAAGGTGGTGGACGACGACGAGGCCCTGGACAGCAACGAGCTGGAGATGGGAAGGCACGGGAGTGGAGTCATAGACGGAGAGGTGTATGAGGGTTAACTGGTTCTGGTGCTGTGTGGTTCGGCAGTCGGTGGAGAAGAACAGGAGGTGTGTGTGTGTGGGGGGGGGGGGATGGCCTGACTGGCGGTGGGGTAGCGCTTCACATTGAAGCGTGCTAAGCAAAGCTGCTACCAGCAGGAGGCGGGAGCAGGTGGTCCCGGCGGCGCTGGAGGAAGAATACGAGAGATTGAAGATGGATGCTGGTCGTGGGATGTAAATCCAACGGCTAACGATGTCAGAATCATTTGTTCACTAAGTTGACAACGACTTGCGTTGGCTTCGACCTATTGACCCACATTTCAGCCTCCAAAAATGTGGCACATATTCAACCCATTTTTTCAGAATTTACAGTCAATTTGATCTCTTTTTTTAGAATTACAGTCCATTTGCTGGGCTGGGTGAACAAATAATGTAGCGCCCATGCGACCCATTTATTTTTCCTAAAAAATTACATGCCATTTGCACTTTCTTGAAATACACGATTTTGCTGGGCTGATTCTAATTATAATGTTGGGTTGGGAGCAACAATGTTATAAAAATAAACAGGGACTGAGCATTTCGCTATAAATATATTTAAATAATAAGTGATTTATTATTACATTGGTCCTTAAATTTTACCAAGCTTTTGTATAGAATCACCAGGATTTTCGTTGCCAAAAACATTCAGGATTTTATTGTTAAGAAATTATTTTTATAAGTTAATAAGATGTGGGATATTGTTTTCTTACATATGTAAGTATCTGTTAAATATATGATGACAATAAAAATAATATATAATAACATATAAAATAATTTAAATATATATAATATAGTTAGAAGGGAACATAAGTTGGACGAGGCATTCCTATTCTTATATGAAAAAATAGAACAGACCTCTACGTTTTCTTCAAAAAAATACATAAGTTGGGCTGCCGATGTTTCAGAAAAAATAAAACCTCGGATGGAGGTCCATAGGCCGGTCTATACATGATGGCCCTCAACAAAATACAAACCGGCATGTCGTGGGCTGCACATGTTAAAAAAGAAAGCCTAGACGGGGCACCCCACAACCCAGCTGATACTTGCTGCCCTGGTGATAATAAATGATACCTGCCAGCTTCCCGGCTTCGTTGTAAATTTATCTCCTTTAGTAACTATGTTGAAGCACCTAAAAAAATGTAACTATGTTGAAAAACCCATGGGCCCCAACATCAGTATAGCATTAGGAGGAAGTATTTTTTCAATGAGGCACTTGCTTGCGTACGGCCATAAACCTGGTGGGCCCTAACTGTCCGCCTCTCCACGTATAGTACTCTCCAGATTCCTCTTGTTTGTTCAGCCTGTTCACAACGGCAGATAGCAGCGCTGCGGCGAGCGCACAAAGGCGCAGGACGAGATCAGACAAACTGAGGCAGTGCCTTATTTGTACCGAAACTACTGAACTAGCCCAGTGGCCAAGTGACACTACCCGACCGCTGTTTCGCCCGGGTTCGATTCCACCTGATGTAGGGAAAATATATCCATTTTTTGCCTCTGCCATTATTGACATGTGGGTCCCCATTGTCATCTACGCACACCACGTCCAACACTTGCCAAAACTTCGTCCCTCGTTTTCTCTATTTTTCGCACACTCGACATTGTGTGTGCATTTTGAAAATAGCATATCTTTTTGACTCTGCATCATTTGAAGATGTGCTATGCATGAATGTTGATCAACATGATGTTAACTGGCTGGTAGTTCCATTTTCAACCATGAATAAAACTTCCAACATGATGTTATCCCTGTTTGAAAAGGCCGTGTTAATATAAATGCTCCGCCTCTGAAAGTTGCAGTTTCTTATATGAAACTGAACTTGCAGTTTCTTATCCGAAACTGAAACTTGCAGTTTCTTCTCTGAGAATCTCACTATCTGCACTTTTATACTCCTATGAAACTACATTTTCAAGTAATAAAAGTAGATCTCTAGAATTCATAAAATACTTCATATGCTCAATACTGCAAATCTAAAATTCAAAAGACATTCATATCTGAAAGTACTCTCAAAATACACAACATAAAACAAAATTCACAACCTGCAAATACTGACAACCCTAAGCTCCTCCTGACAATTCACAACCTTCCCGACTCCTATTCCTCGGCGGCAGACAACCGCCCCATGAGACAATGTGAACGGTGAGGGAGAGGATGGCGGGGAAGCGTTGTCGGGCCAACTCCACTGGGTTCGCCTCTTGAAGTTGGGTTCGGTCGACGAAGACTCCACTGGCTCGCTCTGGCACGGCACTCTCACAAACATCACCTTGTAGATGCTCGATCCTTCAATCTCTGGTGGATGCTCCATCTGGGATCGATACTCCCACCACCACTGCCTCACAATCGGATTCGGTGAATCTGTTTGCTCCATGGCCCAGAGGAGCAGCTCTATGTACTCCAGCGCGACTCCCTTCGCGAGTATCGCCACCTTTTTGCTTTGTTGCAGATATTTGGCCATGGATGTTGCCATCGCCGCTAGTTGGTCCTTGTTGTCAACCCAAGATTGTATCTCCAACATCCTAGCTAGCTTCACAGGGTTGCTGTCTGCGATCCACACGTATCGGTTGTACTCCTCCATCGATCTACTTCTCCATTGTTGGATTTCGGGTTGCGGCAAAACCCTTGAGGTTCGAACACTGGGGTGCGCACGAAGTTCTCTCCCCCTCTAGCTCGCACAGATCATGATCTCACGGCCTAGCTCGATGAACCCAAAGAACGAGAGACATAAGAGTTTATACTGGTTCGGGCCACTGAAGTGGTGTAATACCCTACTCCAGTGTGGTGTGGTGGAGTGCCTCTCGGGCTGAGGATGAATAGTTACAAGGGAAGAACAGCCTCCTGAGGAGAGGTGCCCTTGTGCTTGGTGAGCTTGTGTGGTTGAGGATGATCTGGATCCGTTGTCCGCCCAGTCCCGTCGCCTCCTACTATGGTGGCTAGTCCTATTTATAGTGCCTCGGTCCTCTTCCCAAATATTGAGCGGGAAGGGATCCCACAATGGCCAAATTTGTAGGGAGACAACTAATACAAGTTATTTTGACTAAAGGTGGTCTTCTCTTGCCAAAGGCTCTGGTGGTGACGCCGTCTTGGGCTCCACGGTTACCTCCATCCTGCCGTCCTACTGGTCTTGGTCTTGTTGCACCGATATGGAAACCTTTGCCTGATGCCTCAGGACTCCTCACCTGCGATTGCCTCTTTAGCACCAAAGAGGAAACAAGGACACTACACGCAATGGCGCCTGCCTGGCTCCAGTCATCATGGCTTGTGTCACAGAAACCTCGCGAGGTGTCCCTTGCCTTGATCTCTCCGCCCCTCGCGAGCCAGCCTGGTGAAGCTGCCCCCGAGGAGGTCTTGTGTCGTCTGCCTCACGAGGCTTGGCCCCTCGGAGGGTCTTGAGTGTTTGTTGGTGAAGATGGGCCATACGAGGCCACTGGTGGAGACACGTCGCGGGCCACAGGCAGGCAATTCTGGGGACCCCCGTTCCGAGAACGCCGACAATAGCCCCCGGTCCCAAGGCGTGCTCGGACTTGGCTTCGAGGCGAAGCCAAAGGGCAAGTGATACGTCTCCAATGTATCTATAATTTTTGATTGCTCCATGCTATATTATCTATTGTTTTGGACATTATTGGGCTTTATTATCCACTTTTATATTATTTTTGGGACTAACCTATTAACCGGAGGCCCAACCCAGAATTGCTGTTTTTTGCCCGTTCTAGGGTTTCGAAGAAAAGGAATATCAAACGGAGTCCAAACGGAATGAAACCTTCGGGAACGTGATTTTCTCAACGAACAAGACCCGGGAGACTTGGACCCTATGTCAAGAAAGGAAACAGGAGGCCACGAGGTAGAGGGGCGTGCCCACCCCCACCAGGCGCGCCCTCCACCCTCGTGGGCCCCCTGTTGCTCCACTAACGTACTCCTTCCTCCTATATATATCCACATACCCCCAAACGATCAGATACGGAGCCAAAACCCTAATTCCACCGTTGTAACTTTCTGTATCCACGAGATCCCATCTTGGGGCCTGTTCCGGAGCTCCGCCGGAGGGGGCATCGATCATGGAGGGCTTCTACATCAACACCATAGCCCCTCCGATGAAGTGTGAGTAGTTTACCTCAGACCTACGGGTCCATAGTTAGTAGCTATATGGCTTCTTCTCTCTTTTTGGATCTCAATACAACGTTCTCCCCCTCTCTTGTGGAGATCTATTCGATGTAATCTTCTCTTTGCGGTGTGTTTGTTAAGACCGATGAATTGTGGGTTTATGATCAAGTCTATCTATGAACAATATTTGAATCTTCTCTGAATTTTTTTATGTATGATTGGTTATCTTTGCAAGTCTCTTTGAATTATCAGTTTGGTTTGGCCTACTAGATTGATCTTTCTTGCAATGGGAGAAGTGCTTAGCTTTGGGTTCAATCTTGCGGTGTCCTTTCCCAGTGACAGTAGGGGCAGCAAGGCACGTATTGTATTGTTGCCATCGAGGATAACAAGATGGGGTTTTCTTCATATTGCATGAGTCTATCCCTCTACATCATGTCATCTTGCTTAAGGCATTACTCTGTTTTTAACTTAATACTCTAGATGCATGCTGGATAGCGGTCGATGAGTGGAGTAATAGTAGTAGATGCAGGCAGGACTCGGTCTACTTGTCTCGGACGTGATGCCTATATACATGATCATACCTAGATATTCTCATAACTATGCTCAATTCTGTCAATTGCTCAACAATAATTTGTTCACCCACCGTAGAATACATATGCTCTCGAGAGAAGCCACTAGTGAAACCTATGGCCCCCAGGTCTATCTTTGTCATATTGATCTCCTATTACTTAGTTATTTCCTTTTCTATTTACTTTGCCTTTATTTTACTTTGCATCTTTATCATAAAAATACCAAAAATATTATCTTATCATATCTATCAGATCTCACTCTCGTAAGTGGCCTTATAGGGATTGACAACCCCTATTTGCATTGGTTGCGAGGATTTATTTGTTTTGTGCAGGTACGAGGGACTCGCGCGTAGCCTCCTACTGGATTGATACCTTGGTTCTCAAAAATTGAGGGAAATACTTACGCTACTTTGCTGCATCATCCCTTCCTCTTGAGGGAAAACCAACGCAGTGCTCAAGAGGTAGCAGCAAGTGCGGAGCACCGCGGGCCCCAACAGCCTGTGGCCCCGCTTGACGTGTGGCGATTGATTGGACATGGGCGGCCCCGCTTCCCCATGCAGCCTTGATATCCGCCTGGCTAGGCGGCCACGATGTTCTACACAATTATTTCCCCATTGCTGGCAACTCACTCCCCAACTCCTCCGCTTCATTGGATATCCTTCCCCTACCGCTTCAAGAACGAGCAAACAATGGCGTCCTCCACCTCCACCTCTCCTCCTCCCTCCTCCCTCCTCCACCTGCTTTCCACCATCAATGGCGTCCTCTAGCCCTCTGATCCTTCCATGGAATGCCTGCTCCATTGGGATTTTGCACCAGGCCTGGCCTTGGCTGAACAGGTGAGAAGAAAATTTGGTTCGACCGTGCACTTCTCCCCCTCCCGTGGTTCCAAGGAGTTTTTCTTGGTGGTTTCCTTTTCTTCGGACTCCTTCCCTCTTTCGGTGGAATCCGTTGGTATTGCTATCCAATGTTGCATTGGTGGTCTTAGCTCTGGTTACAATGTGGTTCAGCTCAATCCTCGCTCCTTTCATTTTTCTGTGGCAAACAACAAAGTGGGCATTTCATCTACAAGCTCAACGATCGTATTTGGCTAGATTTCATTTGCCACTTTCATCTTTTTAAAGGAAAATACACCAGAGCTCAATTATCCAATGCATGTTGGCATGCAGACGTGGAATTACCTAATATTTCGGTGCACCGATGTGTGGCTATCAAACCTAGGTTGGACTTCCTACTTTCTACCAATTCTGATCATTCTGATGTTATTAAGGAGACCACCTCATCTATTCTGGTTCCACTGATCCAAATGGAATTCTCCAACAAGAATGCTGATGAGGCTTCATCTTCTTCATTGATCGTTTCAAATCATCAACTTGAGCAGAAGGATATTCATATTCAATTTGGGTCTTTTTCACCCATTATCAATGAAAAGGTTTCACCGAAATTATGCGTTGTTTCCTCGGACAACATTGATCGCATCACATTAATGGAGCTTTTCATGTCTGAGGCGGAATTGGAGGATAAGCAATCACCTAATTGCATTACGCTAGGGGCCTTTAATTGCCCCCTGAATGCTCCGTATCCGCCCCTACCGCGCTGTTTTTTGAAATCTGCTCTCAGTTATGCGCCCGAACACACATCGTGGCCGCCCACACTTCGTGCCAAGCACAAAGCAGATTTGTCCCAAGCCCATTATACGTTGCAGGAAATTATTCACTTATCCACTAATTGGGCCTCACTTTGTTCTCGCTGTCTACAATGGGGCCACTACAAGATTTCATGCCAGGCTAGGCTGATTTGCATTGACTGCTCCACACCTGACCACAAGGCAATTCACTGCCCCAGCGTTGGTAAGTCCCCTCTAATTGATGAGCTTAATTTGGTGACTAAAAATCTGGGCACCAAGACTGGATCTTCTGCTCCTTCCAATCCTATGGCTGGCATACGCAAACATAGTAGAAACACCGTCCGATGCACTACCTGTGCATTCTATGGACACGTGGCCTGATCCTATCACAAGCGCCTCCGTGCCCAAAGATGGAAATGGAATCCCAAATCAACTCTGCTTTCCAATCCTACCCCTCACGCTCCGTCTCCCTTCTCGATTTCCCAACCGACATGCCCCTGCCTAGTCCCATCACCATTATTGCTCACTGGCCAAACCCCACCGCCCCCGCAGACCTTTGCAATGGTGAACTACCCGCTGAATCCAGTGTCGTTCCTTCCTCCGGGGTTCGCCATCGAGTCAGGACTGGCGGACCGCGTGGTGCACAGCGGGATGATAGTCGGACCAATACCACCACTCAACCATGATTTCTTGGCCATCGCTGAGGCCAGCGAGTATGTCCCTCTGCATCGCCCTGCTTCTGTTTGCAATGCAATCATAGGTCAGCTTCATGCCTCTCAGCTCTTTACTACTGAAGTCAGTGATTATCCGCTTGGCATTGGGATTTTTGGATTTGCGGATTCTTTCTTGCGTGACACTGCTGTGAACACTCCCATTGAACTTGAAGATGAGGATCTTCTTATCACCTTTGTTCCGCACAATGAAGCGCTGAATCGTCGCACCACTTCTTTTGGTCTTGAGGTTTGGTTAATGTTCTTTGGTTTTCCATATGACTATCAGACCGAATATTACATTACCAAAGCTCTTGGTGGCTATGGATCTCTTGTGTCCTGGTACAATCCCAGGCAAGACCGACGCTACGTGTTGATCAAAGCCCGTGTTCTTCGCCTGCGTCTGATCCCGAAGAGCTTCGTTGTCTGGTAGCTTGGGGGTGCCAGAGATTGCTGGACAGTGCAAGTCACCATCCTTTACAGCAACGACTAGAACGGATTGCTTCCGGAAGTGCCACCTACAGGTGAAGAACCCTCGCTACGTGATGGCAACCCGCATCCCCAATTTGGCCCTGAGCTCACTGCGGAGCAACTGTATCAGCATCAGGTTCAAAATTGGCTTGTACAGAAGGCTGCTCCTGCTGGCCCTGACGATGCTGCCAACAACGACAACAATGTTGGTGTCAATGCTGCCTGGGGTGCTTGGCCACAGCCACCTGCCCCTCCTCTGCCCCCGCTCCCACCACATTTGGTCAATTACCAAGCATAGCTGGCTGCTCAAGGACTAACATTCCAAGATGGCCTCGTCCCTGATAACAACCTTACTGACAGCCCAACACAAGCCTGGAATGATTCATTTTCCACTTCGGATGAGGGCAGTAGTTCTGATAACTCTGCTATGATTATTATGCCACATCGCTCTCTACAGCTGGTGGATCCCCCAATGCCAACTGACTCGTTCTCAATTCCTATGGTTCTGCATGATCATGGCATTCAGTTCAGCCTTTCGGCCCAAGGTTCTGATCTTCTGTATCTGTTGATTGAAGACCCAATTCCCAGGAAGCGGCTCAACACGTTCATCTTTGATGCTCTCCGGTCTATGCTTGCCACTATTGGGCCCTGGCGTAATGCTTTTGGTATGAGAAACGCAAGTGCTGAAGTTTCAGTTTTGGTTTCTTCTGATCAAACTGGAGTTTGCTTTGAGCAACTGTCACCATCGACTATGGTCATTCAGGAACTGCAATCTGAAGTTACTGCCCCACCCAATGCACTGTCTGCTCAGCCGTCTGCCTATGATTCACATTCTGAAGTTTCTACAGATTCACATTCTGAAGTTTCTGAACTTCTGCCTGTCACCCAACTAACGACAAACACAACTCTTGGGCCATGCACTTTGGATCCTGGTCCCTCAGCCTCACACCCGACAGAACTCCCACATGATGGTCTGGGTCTTGCCACTGTCAACATTGAGATACCGTCTAGACCTTTGGTGACCCGTGGCCATCGCTCCAAAACTGCCGTGGCACCAATTTCCACTGTTGAAGTTCGTCGCAGCACCAGGTCTAACAGATACAATGGTTTCAAAGTCAACATGCCCATTGATAACCGCACTACCACTTCCAAGGTTAAGCCAAGTATTGTACCTGAGATGGGTTCCTGTTCCTCCACCAACACCGAGCAGGTTCCTGGTGACATCCCTCCCCCAACTCCCATTGCTACACTGCAAGACATCGACATCAACAGGTGCGCCATTCTAGCTGCAGAATTAACTGAAGAAGCCCTCTTGGTGGTGCTGACTAGTGTGGTGCGTGGGGATGATGCATCTGCTCCTGACGTTGAAGCTGCTGGAGGCAGTGGTACTCCCACTTCTGCTTAATTTACCCGCGATACTATGTCTCTTTTGCGCTCTTGGAATGTCCTCTCATGGAATATTCGCGGTCTTAACTCTGAACCTAAGTAGGTAGCGCTTCATAATGCTATCCTTACTAGTGGTTGCGCGATTGTTTGTTTACAAGAAACCAAAAAAACCTCGTTTGCTCTTGCTTTTATCAAATCCTGCTGTCCCCGACAATTTGATCGTTTTGCTTTCGTGCCTTCTCGTGGCGCCTCTGGTGGTATTATTACAATCTGGAAGAGCTCGATGTTTATGGGCTCAGTTTTGTTCTTGGATCATTTTGCGCTAGTCGTCAGTTTTACCAGCACGCAGTCTCAGCAAAATTGGACGCTAGCTAATATTTATGGGCCATGTACTGGGGATGACCGTATCACATACACAAATTGGCTATATGAGTTAGACATACCACCCTCACAGGATTGGCTTTTGCTGGGTGATTTCAACTATATTCACGCATCTAATAATCGTAATAAACCTGGCGGTAGTACTCTTGACATGTTCACTTTCAATGCTATTATCTGCGTGCAAAACCTTCTTGAGCTTCCAATCAAAGGCCGAGCTTATACATGGAGTAATATGCAACTTGATCCTTTACTCGAGCAGTTAGATTGGTTTTTCACGTCCCTACATTGGACCAATGTCTACCCCAAAACATTTGTTAAGCCGCTCGGTAAGCCTGTCTCTGACCACATACCCTGTGTTGTCTCAATTGAAACCAGCATACCACGTAGTACGGTTTTCAGGTTCGAGTCGTATGGGCTTTTGCACCCTGGACTCATGGATGTTGTACATGCCTCTTGGAACAAACCGGTGCAATCATCTAATGCAGCCACTGTCCTTTGTGCTAAATTCAAAAGGCTCAGACATGCCCTCAAGATTTAGAGCAAAAGCATTTCTCGTTTGACGATCACCATTGGCAATTGTAACAAAACTTTGGCCCATCTTGATGAAATGGAAGACAAAAGATCCCTTACCATCCCCGAAAACAACTTCCGCAACATCCTCAAAAAACATATTCTGAGGCTTTTACAATATCAGAAACTCTACTGGAAGAAGCGTTGCACAATCCGTTGGATTAAATTCGGTGATGAAAACATGAAGTTTTTTCAGGCCGTGGCCACGGAATGCTACCGTAATAACAACATTGCTTGCTTTCTGGATAATGAGGGTAACCAAGTGGAGGATCACACTAGAAAAGAGGCTCTAATCTTTCAGACTTACAAAAATCGCCTGGGTTCTACGTCACCTACTAAGATGAAATTTGATATACCTTCGCTAATACAACACACCAACGATCTAGATCATCTTACAGAACCATTCACACATGAAGAGATCGATGCAGTGGTTAAAGAGATGCCTTCTGACCGTGCACCTAGCCCGGATGGGTTTAGTGGAGCATTCCTCAAGGCTTGCTGGCCTTTGATCAAGTCTGACTTTTATGCTCTATGCTCCCAATTCCACGCTGGTGATCTTGACATAACAAGCATCAATGATGGCCTGATCACTCTGATCCCGAAGGTTCGATCGCCGGAGTCAGTCAATGACTATAGACCGATAACGTTACTAAATTGTTGCTTTTGGCCAATCGACTACAAAAGATCATCTTGAATCTGGTCCACCGTAACCAATACGGTTTTCTCAAGGGCCGGACCATTCAGGATTGCCTGGCTTGGGCCTTCCAATATATCCATCAATGTCATGCATCAAAAAGAAAAATCATCTTACTCAAATTGGACTTTGCGAAAGCATTTGACACTATTGGCCATGAACCTATGATCAACATCATGCATCATATGGGATTTACTGACAAATGGCTCAACTGGATCCATTGTATTTTTTCTACTGGACGATCTTCCGTTCTGCTCAATGGTGTACCGGGCCTCCAATTTCATTGTAAGAGTGGGGTACACCAGGGTGATCCTCTTTCCCCCTGCTCTTTGTCCTCGCAGCTAATCTCCTTCAGGCTGCCATCAACAATGCGTTTAGGCAGGGGAGGATCGAGCTGCCTTTTCCTTGCCCTGGTCAATCTTAATATCCAGTCATCCAGTACGCTGACGACACCATCCTTGCCCTCCCTGCCTGCCCACATGAGGCTGAAATTATCAAGCAGATTCTCTCGGACTATGCACTGTCCATTGGTCTCAAGATCAACTTCAACAAGTCCACTCTTATCCCTATAAATCTTGACGATGCTTCAACCACTGAGCTCGCTAACATCTTTGGTTGTTCGGTTGGCACCATGCCTTTTACATATCTTGGACTTCCCATGGGTACCTCAAAACCCACTGTACAAGACCTCATGCCACTTGTATGCAGTGCCGAATGACGCCTCACTGCCACGATCTCCATGATGTTGTATGGAGGAAAGCTTTCCTGGCTTAATGCGACCGTCACCTCCTTGCTTATTTATGCCATGTGCACACTGAAGATACACCCCCAAGTCATTGAGATGTTGGATAAGATCCGTCGCCGCTGCCTTTGGAATAAGAAGACTGAGCAAGGAGAGAAATGCAACTCACTAGCTGCGTGGGACATGGTCTGCAAACAAAAAAAAGGAGGCTTGGGAGTGATTTATCTGAAACTCCAGAATGAAGCTTTGTTCATGAAGTTCTTGCACAAATTCTATAACAAGAAAGATGTACCATGGGTGCACCTTTTGTGGGACACCTACTATATAGGAAAAATTCCTCATGCTTTGGACGCGGTGGGCTCGTTCTGGTGGCGTGACGTGCTTAAACATACACCTCAATATCGCGGGATCTCATGTGTCCAGGTGGTTAATGGGACAACTACTCTCATATGGAAAGATCTTTGGCTAAACAACACTTTAGAGATGTCACACCCTCGGGCTTTTCGTTTGCCTTGCATGAAGAGGCATCCGTCAAGGATTTCTTGGAGAGCACGTCACTGCATGAACTCTTTCATCTGCCCCTCTCTCCTGAAGCCCTTATAGATGTTTGCGATATGCAGCCCCTGACCACTCATCTGCACCCCTCCACAACCTCCACTGACGTCTGGCACTATACTTGGGGGAAAACGGAGTTCAAAGCTGCAGACTACTACAAATTCTGTTTCAGACTTGCCCCAAAGCACCCAACATTCAGGCTGCTGTGGCGATCCAAAAGCACCATGAAAATCAAAGTCTTCAGATGGTTGCTTCTGCTTGATCAACTAAACACAAGGAACATGCTAAAGCATCGTCATTACAACATTGGTGAGGTGTTTGACTGCCTTCTCTATGGGCGACATATTGAAGAAACAGTGGACCACATGATCTTCACCTGCCCGTTCAGTAAAGCTTGCTGGGAGAAGATTGATATTGCCTGGCCGAAGTTTGATTCCAGACTTGATCTGATTGCGCAAATCCATGAGGCTGGGCGTAGACCTCTCTTCATGGAAATTTTCCTCACGGTAGCTTGGAGCTTGTGGAAGGAACACAATAACAAACACTTTAGAGGGATCAACCCTAGTACTGCATCTTGGTTGACATGTTTCAAGGGAGATTTTGACCTCCTCCAATACAGGGTGAAAGAGGCTCAGAAGTCTATTGTAACTACTTTTGTAACTCACTAGCCTAACTACCTCCTTGTTCCTTGAGTAGTGACTACCTATATAGTGCTCCACCATAACCCCCCGGGGTGGGGGGTGATGGTAGGACACCATCTTGTAACAACTCTGTAACTCACATGTAACTCTTTACAAAGATAGAAAATATATACAAATAGTAGGAGCCTCTCCTATTGTCTTTCCATAAAAAAAACTCCTCCACTTCTTCGAACCTCAGCTTCCTCTCCCAATCCGACCTGAGTTCAGTCCTCTCCATCACCATGGCGCCAAACCGAACGGAGAAAGGGAAGAAGCCCCTGTCCTCAGCTAGCCCGCCTCTGGCCGTCGAGCCCGCCGTCGGCCGATCACGGGTGCTCAATCGGGAGGCCATGGACAAGGTCCATCCTGCGCTCGCCACCAGCTTCAACGAATGGGGAGGGATGGTGGCCTGGCCTGCGTCCCGAGCTTCTGTCGATAGAACAGCCACCAAGGTCCAATTCTTCATCGACGCCCTGTGGGCCGGCCTGGTCCCTCCCTTCTCCGCCTTCTTCAACACCGTGCTTTCCCATTATCAGATTCATATGCTGCACCTAGATCCCCAATCTATCGCTCTTCTTGCCGTCTTTGCCTTTGTCTGCGAGGCCATGGTGGGCATCGCCCCCTTCGTGGCCCTTCTGTGCCATTTGTTCTCGCTGCACCTGACCAACCCCTAGCAATGCTCGGGGTGCCTGAGCTTCCAGGCCATGGCGGCGACATCCGGCTCGGGGATTGACTTTGAACTCCCGCCGTCTGCGAGCGGGTTCCGGACGCGGTGGATGTATGTGGATGTCGGAGTGCTAATCCCTTTGCTCTTGCTTCCGTCGGCGCCCGCCGTCCCCAGCTCCTACTGGGATCATGAGAAGCTTGCAAGCCCCCACCTCGCCTTCGTCTGGCTCCGGTTGAAGAGGCTGAAAGATCTTGGCTTGACTGCACCCGTGGTGATGGAGTTCCTCCAACGCCGCGTCGCCCCACTCCAGCGCCATTCCCAGCCGATGTGGGCCCTGTCTGTCGGCCAGGATCACATGAGGCTTCAGGAGTCAGGGCTTCCACTCGAGGCATGGAGAACGGTGCTCGAGGTCTTGGCGGGCGACCCCTCGCCAGCCGATATGCCACTGGAGGGCTGTCTCTTGTATTGCTGCTAAAAAAGGGTGGAGTTCGCGGGGCAGATGCCCCCTTTTAGCGAATGGGGCCTGCGTCCAATCGGCCTTCAGGGGTCCCGCGAGAACCCCGTCACCGTGGTTCCCCTCCTTGTCGCTGGTGCTGAACTTGCCCCAAGAGTGGACGCAGGGGGGCAAGCACCACTGGAGGCCGGAGGCGCGGGTGCCGAGATGTCAACGCCGCCCGTGGCTCCTGAGGCGCCATCTCCGGGAGCCCATGACTCTTGCTCTGGGGTGGAAGTTGAGGGGGCTACGCAATCTGCTGCTCCTGAGGCCGAAGCTCCTGAGGCCGAAGCTCCTGAGGCCTCAGTAGGTCATCGCGAGGCAGAACCCGATGGCTCTCCCCAGCTTGGCGCTCCTGAGGTCGCCTCCTCGAGCACTTCACCAGCCACGCCCTGCGTTTGTCGCCACGTCCAACGCTTCGGCCGGCTCTGTGTAGACTTCGATGTGCTCCACAAAAGGAAGGGGTCCCCAAGCTGCAGCAGTGGCGCCTTCGGTCGTTGAAACAGAGGAAGTACATCGCCATAGATGAGTAAGTACCTTATCTTTGTAATTCCTCAAGTGCTGCTTCCCTTCCTGACAGTGGCTCTTCAGGATCCCTTCTGCTAAGGTCGTGAAGCCTCCCGGGAAGCAACCTCCTCCTGCCTCGAATCTCCTGCTATCCTTGAGCGTCCTAAGCCAGCATGCCACCCCCGGTGCAAGGTCGGCCGGAGAGGCAGACACGCTAGCTGGGCGCTTCGAGCCCGTGCTCCGGCCGTCTCTTCTGGGTGGCCTTGCCGGGGGTGTGACGAGCGTGCCAAGGGCTTCTCCTCCGGTTCTTGATGGCGGCTGGATGGCTTCGGTCTTGGTTTCTTCTTCGAGTAGCGAGCCTGAACTCAACCGGGCTCCCGCCAAAGCCCAGTCGGCGACCGAGGGAAGGGGGCGCCAGCCCCGAGCCCCCTGCGGAAAGGGGGCGAGCCGCTTCGGATCCCGTCAGTGACCCCCTTTGTGGAGGACGAAATCGGCCACGTGCTCAAGTTTGCACACGAATGGAGTGTTGTCCACCACGAGCTCTTTCTGGAGGCGATGGGCATGATGAGCCGGCTTGCGGAGAACTCATGGATGTAGACACGCGCCTCGAGGCCAAGTGTCTTCGACTGATGGAGGAGTGGCATAAACTGAAGGTGGCCATCAACCTCAGGCGCCACCAGCGCGAGCTTGATAATGTGAAGGCCGAGGCGTCTCTTGCAACCTCGCGTGAGGCCTGCGCTTGAGCCTTGGAAGAAGCCTGTGAGGCTGATCGTCACCGTGAGATCGCAGAGAAACGCGCGTGGGAGCTCCAAGCCTGGAGCGCCTCCTTGGAGCAGCAAGTGGAGGCGCGCAAGGCTGCCCTAGCATCGATGAAGGGGACGCCTACCGAGGAGGAAGAGATCCTGAAGTGCGAGGAAGCGCTGGCGCTGGAAGCCACGGAGCGCAGCCTTGAGCTTGAGCGGTTGGAGACGAGGGAGCACCAAGTCGCCCAAGCGGAGGACGCTGTCGGTGCGCGCAAGGCCAGGGCTGTTAGATCACGTGTTCCGGCAAACCCTTAAGGTTCGAACTCTAGGGTGCGCACGAAGTTCTTTCCCTCCTACTGATCTGCGCCCTAGCTCGCTAAAGTCTTGCGGACGAACTCGACGCACTCGCAACACAAATACACAAGGTTTATACTGGTTCTGTCCACCGTTGTGGTGTAATACCCTACTCTAGTGTGGTGGTGGTGGATTGCCTCTTGGGATGATGAAGAATAGTACAAGGGGAAGAACAGCCTCCTGAGATTGAGGTGTTCTTGTGCTTGGTGTGCTAGGGGTTCAGTGAGATACCATTGCCTCAAATTAATAGTGCAACTAGATTAAGGTGCAAAATACTAACATTACTGCTTTATCATGGCAGTGCCAAAACAGCAGCACAAGAGCAGAATCAACATGCAGGATCTTTGGCAAACAGTCGGACCAAAAAGGAACATACCTCATGATGGGAACCATATCTGCAGTCAACGCCATCGTAGAAGGGATGACACCAGTCACCAACATGGATGATTCAATTCATTGGACCTTTTGGTGCAGCTCAACTAAAATGAAGCAATGTCCCATGAGCTAGCAGCTTCTTCTTCATTTTTTTAAGAAAAGGGCTCTAGCCCCGGTTCCATGTCCATCAGAAACCGAATCCCATAGAGCTTCTTCTTCATTAGTTGCAATAAAATTGAGCAACATAAAGGTTGGTTGTGAAGTGATACGTCTCCAACTTATCTATAATTTTTGATTGCTCCATGCTAGATTATCTTATGTTTTGGACATTATTGGGATTTATTATTCACTTTTATATTATTTTTGGGACTAACCTATTAACCAGAGGCCCGGCCCAGAATTGCTATTTTTTTTGCCTATTTTAGAGTTTCGCAGAAAAAGAATATCAAACGGAGCCAAACGGAATGAAACCTTCGGGAACGTGATTTTTGGAACGAACATGATCCAGGAGACTTGGACCCTACGTCAAGCAACCAACAGGGAAGCCACGAGGTAGGGGGGCGCGCCCTCCATCCTCGTGGGCCCCCTGTTGCTCCACCGACTCACTCCTTCCTATATACATACGTACCCCCAAACGATCAGAAACGGAGCAAAAACCCTAATTCCACCACCGTAACTTTCTGTATCCACGAGATCCCATCTTGGGGCCTGTTCCGGAGCTCCGCCGGAGGGGGCATCGATCATGGAGGGCTTCTACATCAACACCATAACCTTTCCAATGAAGTGTGAGTAGTTTACCTCAGACCTTCGGGTCCATAGTTATTAGCTAGATGGCTTCTTCTCTCTTTTTGGATCTCAATACAAAGTTCTCCCCCTCTCTTGTGGAGATCTATTAGATGTAATCTTCTTTTGCGGTGTGTTTGTTGAGACCGATGAATTGTGGGTTTATGATCAAGTTTATCTATGAACAATATTTGAATCTTCTTTGAATTATTTTATGTATGATTGGTTATCTTTGCAAGTCTCTTCGAATTATCAGTTTGGTTTGGCCTACTAGATTGATCTTTCTTTCAATGGAAGAAGTGCTCCGCTTTGGGTTCAATCTTGTGGTGTCCTTTCCCAGTGACAGTAGGGGCAACAAGGCACGTATTGTATTGTTGCCATCGAGGATAACAAGATGGGATTTTTATCATATTGCATGAATTTATCCCTCTACATCATGTCATCTTGCTTAAGGCGTTACTCTGTTCTTATGAACTTAATACTCTAGATGCATGCTGGATAGCGGTCGATGCGTGGAGTAATAGTAGTAGATGCAGGCAGGAGTCTGTCTACTTGTCTCGGACGTGATGCCTATATACATGATCATACCTAGATATTCTCATAACTATGCTCAATTCTGTCAATTGCTCAACAGTAATTTGTTCACCCACCGTAAAATACTTATGCTCTTGAGAGAAGCCACTAGTGAAACCTATGGCCCCCGGGTCTATCTTGCATCATATTAATCTTCCAACACTTAGTTATTTTCATTTCCTTTTATTTTACTTTGCATCTTTATCATAAAAATACCAAAAATATTTTCTTATCATATCTATCAGATCTCACTCTCGTAAGTGACCGTGTAGGGATTGACAACCCCTTGTCGCGTTGGTTGCGAGGATTTATTTGTTTTGTGTAGGTGCGAGGGACTCACGCGTAGCCTCATACTGGATTGATACCTTAGTTCTCAAAAACTAAGGGAAATACTTACGCTACTTTGCTGCATCACCCTTTCCTCTTCAAGGGAAAACCAATGCAGTGCTCAAGAGGTAGCATGAAGCTCCTGGAATGTTCAACTATAATTTGGATATCATTTGTGCAGTTCAACTAAGATCAAGCGTGAAATGTATATTTGTGTTTGCACAAAAGAAGGTGGAAAGGAGGGTGACTAACAAGTGATGAAACATACATCAAATGAAAAGAAGCATCTTCCTTATCTGAATGGCAATCCTACAAGGACAGTAGCAATTTCTAAAGCAGCAGCATTGCTAGATATTAATGTGGGCATTAGGATTAACTATGACAACTGTTAAATATGGCATTACTTTAATGGTGTCATTGCTCCATTTTACTAGCAACATTACATTAACAGCTACTACAGAGTTGGTATTTGGGCACATGAGAATAGGCGGACCAGGACAGTTGCATTTCTAATGAAAAGAAGCAACTTATATTAATGGGAGATTTAGCAGGAGATGAAAAAAGTGCCATTGATTCATATTACTGGAGGCATTACATTGAAAATAACATTGGTTTAACGTGTCCTTACTTTGAACAGTGCGACTGCTATATTTTACTAGTGGCATTACATAAGAGTGGCTTGGGGCAACAAACATCAGAACAGGATATCTGGGTTGGTCCCATTTTGTTTGGTATAGCCACCTTATACTGTGTGAGGCTAGCAAATCTAGTGTTGGACATACTCTGTTGACTTGTCCCCTAGTCCCCACTTTCTTTCCTTTTTAACCAATAGATCGGGTTTATATTGAGTTTGTACTGCGTTTCCCTTTATTTCCCTATTAGACCAAGAGACCAGTTGGATAACCAGTCTCTGCTACTTTCCGCCCCCATTATTTCCTCTTTCGACCAAGTCCTAGATTCAGGTAAAAAATCTTCCCCCACCCCCACCCCATTTCTTCCTTGTTTGAACCAAGTAGTACTAGATTCAAGTGCATCAACTAGTTTTACCTCTTAATAGTAAAAATTTAGGTGGCTTTCGAACAGCCGATCGATCCTATCTACAAGAGGGCCTACAATATAGTAAAAGATACAAATGCAGCGATGTCAGGAGCTCAGGAAGTAGAGCAAGGCCGGTTTCGAAGGAAGTTATACCCGATGGTCGGCGGGATGTCGCTAGGTGGCAGGCGGGAGGCCGGATCTGCCCACACTACGATAGTGAGGAAGAAGGGGTCGGAGGCCCTCCCTAGCCAGTGATGCTTGGGAGAGAACGACAAGGCACGCTAATCGGGACGCGCCGGCAGTGGGTAAGAGCCGTCGCTGAGGACGACCGTGTGAACGTTGCACCTTCTCACCTTCCCTGGTGGAGAGGATCCGACTGGATCTGTGACCAGCAGTGAGCAGAGAGAGAGAGAGAGTGTGTGGCCACCGCTGACGTGTTTAGATCTGGAGAGGACAAGACAGTGTGAAGAGAGCAACACTAGCAATTAAGCGCAGAGGCTCCTGCCTATATAGTGGAGTAGTTTTCTTTTGTCTACAAGAGCCGGCTTGACCTCGTCAATGACTGTCGAGAAGTCTTCATGAACGTGCCCCGGAGGCGCAGTTGTTGTCATTTTGATTTGAAGCACCAGATTATAACATATAACACGAAAAAATGCCACATGACAAGAAACCATAACCTCACTGCCCCAAGGAGACAACATGAACCCCGACGGACAAACTAGACGAGGATCAAAGCTCAGATTAAATATAAACTCGTAGAAAAGGGGTCCATCGATATATGTCCTAATAAACATAGCCAGCTTGACCTAGATGGCAGCCGAGTAGTCTTCGTGCATGTGCCCCCAATGACCAGCACCTTGGAGGAACTTAGTTGTCGCTGTTTAACCCTCGCAGTGATCCGAAGCACATGACACCTAATTTTGTGAGATGAAAAGAAACCTTTTTTAGATTTCTCATCAGAACTGTAGCCCTGTACAGCACAACCTGCATGATATGTAGACGATAGCAAAGCCAGCCGTGTCTGCTGGAATCTGGTCACATGCATGGACGAACTGATCTTCCATGTCATGCAGGGATCGTCCATGCACCAACGTCTGTACAACACTTCTCTAGTACTATCGATCGTCTCTCTCTTCTATTAACTCACCCAACTTGCGGGGCCAGGGAGTGTGCGTATGGTCGGTTCTCAATTGCGGTCCCACATGTGTGTGCAAACGCAATATGATGCACATTCCATTTGGAGAGCGGCGTGCCAGACCGACCGACCGTCTGGGGTGCGACGCGAATGTGACAGGTGTGTTGTATACTCCATACATGTGTACCGCCGTTTTCTTGAGGTTTTGCTCCATGGCGCAATCCATGGATACAAAATTATTAGACTATACTATTTAAAAGTCAAGGGCGGGGCTTTTCCCACACGGTAGGCGGGGCAGTTCCGCCTAGTCGGTTCGACACAAACACGTGAAGATGAGGGAGTAGGCTGCTGCAAACGTAGGGTTGTGTGATTTGATAGTGAGTTACTGTTGGACAGGTGGGGCCCCATGATTTGACTTGCCATTATCATTCTAACTGTGGTGCTACGACCGGTGTGAGTCTCCCGAGTCCTGACCACCTCCATGGTATACAAGTGCCTCTCCCAATGCTCCACCATGTAGAGGCTGGCTCTTGCATGAGAGCCCACTCCTCCACTTCTTCCTTGCCTCTTTCCTCCAAATATGCAAAAATGCCATGTCGGCCTTATAGCCCACTATTGTACTTGCTCGTACACGCGCTAAGCCCGCCACATAGGCATAAACTCTGATGTGGCGAGTTCATTAAGAAGAGAGAGACTAGTTTGGTGACCCCAGGAAGAAACGGTGCTAAGCGCGTGTACCTAGGTGAAAAGACAATTTTGAGTCTATAGCTAATTAAATGAAGCAAACTTAGCAACAAAAAACTAAGCACCTATGCATTAGGGACTTGAGTTGCTAAGCCATTTAATGCCCTTAGCACCTCATCTAAGCACCATTTTATTGGAAGAGGTCACTCCTTGGCAAATGCAATAAATACTACAAAGAAAGAGATAGAGAGAAGTAAAAAATACTCTTATGGTCAACCTTATAGCTATCCTTGTTGCATGAGTGACTAAGTGATGACTATGTATGACATGCCAACATCAGATAGCCTAACGCATCGTGTTAAATCTCCAAGGGCGCGACCGCGTGAGCGAGGCGACGGTCGTGGTAGGCGCGACCATGATACGTGCTGCTGGCAGCCCTTGGATCTGAGATTGAATGGTTGCATGCTAAGTTACTAAAATTTTGCAGAATAACCCTCTAGGATAGGATATTCACCAATAGGTCTAGAATCACGCCATGCAACCGTCCGATCTCAGATCCAAGGGCTCTCGGAAGCCCGTATCATGGGAGAATGGAAAGCTTCGTATCACCTGTAATTTTCCGGATGCTTGACATGACATCGAAAGCCATTTAATTGGGCGTCGAGTAGACATGACATCTAATTGGCCCCCCATAGTACTGTGCATGAATCCATTTATCCACCAGGCAAGCCACTACCTTGCTATTCGCACACTCCACTAAGCATTTTTACAATCGAAAAACCGTTGGCAATTCACTCCTACTCGTCCCCGGACATCCTTTAACATTACGACAGTTCGCTCCTAGTAGTCCCGTCCTTTCACATTACGATAGTTTCACTAATCCTAACCCTCCTCCCAAATCCATGGCATCCCAAATCTCCATGATCGGCGGTGAGTACAACGTTAGAACCATCACTGGCGATGAGTTCGATGTCATCTACACCCGTTCTTCCGCGACGGTGAAAGGATGCCTTGCTCGCTTCAGACGCATGTTCGAAAAATCAAATAATGAGTGGGTCGCTGGGATAGATGTTGAGTACACCATAACCCTGGGCGAAGAGAAGAATCTAAAGAAGGAAGAGAAGATGAAGCCCGCCGTGATCCAGGTTTGTGTGCATAACTTGTTCTTGGTCTATCACATATGCCATGCCAACGTTGAGTGCGAGGAATTTAAGAAGTTCCTCGCGGGATACCTAGTCAAATTCGTTATTGTAGACTTTACGACCGACATAAGAGTCCTGGGTCGGATAGGCCTCGTTGTAGGCAAGCCCTTCGACCTCCAGAAGAATGGGCTGGTGCCCTCCCGTGATTAGCCTTCAATGCTGACGCTGGCATGAGCCATGGTTCATCCTTTGTAGGGTAAACTGAAGAAACCTCCACCCAAGTTTCATCCTACATGGCAGTGGAATGTACTAGATATAGACCACATCCACTATGCTACAATGGATGCCTACCTTTGTTTCAATATCTACAAGGGTTGGATGAAGAGCAAGAGCCAAGTGTGCGGTTCAAGCAAAGAAGTATCGGCCAAGAGGAAGAGGGACAAGGATGAAGTTGAGCACGTGGACGAGGAGTCCGAGTAAGGTGGCAGTGTCGTTGCTCATGGTGGTTCTAATGCAGTGTCTACTGGATTAGTTGCTTAGTTTAATTTCAGGTGTGCTTAGTTTTATTTGAAGGGTGTGTTGTGCTGAGCCCCCAGCAGAACTATGTTATGTTCCTTCTCGTCACTTTAACTCTTCAGTATGTACATACTAGTATTTATTACAGTTCATCTTTTAGTTGGTATAGTACTAGCACTCGTTTCTTCACATTATATACGTACAATATATATGGCCAACATCATATAGCCAGCAGTTTAGTTGTCAAAGAATTTCAGGGTGCTTAGTTTTGTCAAAGAATTTCAGGGTGCTTAGTTTTATTTGAGGGGTGTGTTGTGCTGGACATCATTATTGTGAGTCAAATCTCTTTTGCCATGTTATAATGACATAAATACCGATGGACCAACATGCCAGCTCTCCCTCTATCTCACTACAGTAAAATAAAGTGTGGGGCCTGCTTGATCCCAACAACGTTCTTATTTTCCTGTAAAATTATTCGCTTGGTTACTCCTGACAAGCGGGGCCACACTTATCATTGTGAGAATCAGCTTATTTTTCTCATATAAAATGGTCAACGGGTTTAATGTGAAAATAACAATGTCTAATGGCATTTTTGAGCAAACATCTAACTTAATGATGGCATTTTTGAGATATCTAATTGCATTTTGAGCAGGCATCTCACGAATCGATGGCATTTTTGAGTAGTTCTAACTTATAATGCCAAAATTGAGTAGTGATACACAACTAGTGGCATAAATAATAAGAACCCAAGAATTAAATAGGTATGCTAATTTCTTTAATGGAATTTAGCATCCCATTTAAGCACGTACTAGCTTTTTTAAATAGTACTATATGCATAATTTGGCGATGAGCGCTCTCTATATGTACCACCTTTTTTCTTTAATTTCATCTTGTTAGTTGTGCTCCATGGCGCAATCGATTGATACTACTACTGTACAAAAGTATAAACTTTTAAAAAGGCTAGAGGGCCGGGCAGTCTAGCTTGGTTGGTTTCATGAGAGGCAAGGGCCTTTGTGATTTGACGGCTCATTACTGCTGGAAGGCGGGGCCTTGTGATTTGACTGCTCGTATAAATGTGCCGACGACCCGAGGAGGAGCAAAGAACCATGCGGTATACTCAAGTTTTCCACTGGAGTACGACGAAGGAGCACGAAACACGGCAGCCCAGTGCCATATGGTGATAAAAAATGATCTAATTTGCTAGTCATCTCATTGTTAGCATTGTTCTATTCATGCCTCGGAGAGAATGTGACACGTGTGGCGAAACACCCGAAGCAAAAGAAGAAACACAGGAGCAAAAGAAGAAAGATTATCACCCCTAAAAATAAGGAAGACGCACACACAAGTCTGGGGCGCTGCTCTCTACTACATGAAGGGTTGCCGGCCGTGGAGTCGTAACTGCTTCTTCATCGCCTCCACGACCTCCATCTCCTTCCGCGTCTCCTCCGCCATCTTCTTAATTCTGTCCACGACGCGGGATTTCTCGATGCGAGCCTTCATCATCTGTTCCACGGCCGCATTACGTACCTTGACAACAGCCGGGTGCTCGATGCGTACCTTTGCCAACTCCTCCTTCTGTTCCATAATGAGGGCCTGCAGCATCTTCATCAAGGAACCACTCTTCTCATGCAGCTTCTTCCAGACGACGTTCTCCTCCTTCAGCAGGTCAAGCTCGTGGTAGAGCTTCGCCTTGTCCTCCTGAAGTTGCAGGATTTCGCCGGTCACCTTCTTCTCCGAGGCAATGCTCTTCTTCAGCAGCATCACCAAGCCAGCGGACAACTCCCCCTACTCATTGAGCTCAGCGAGCATGTCGTCGAGGCTCTCCTTCAGCAGCTCCACCAAGCCGTGGATGAACTCCTTCTGCTTATTGAGCTGATCGGGCATGCCGTCGTGGGATAATGACTCCAGCGCCGCCAGCTCGGCATGTTCGCCTCCACGGCTAGGGCGCTCCTGGGAGCCATCGCCTGCCCGTAAAAGATCTTTCGAGGTCTCTGCGAGGTAGCGAGCCCTCTCTTTTTTTCCGCGGCCTTGGTTGCTGCTCCCTTGTTACGAGTAGTTCTCGACCTAGAGCTCTGCACACCGGCCATGGCAAGGACGAACGAAGAAGAAGGACTTATGAGGAGGAAGGTAGAGTAATTTTTGGTTAGGTAGTTCCCCTTTTTATAACCTAAGTACTAGCACTAGTACTAAAACCAGCATAGCGGGAGCACGTTCAGGTTTGGTACGTACTAGTAGGTGTGTGCTTGCACTTAATTGTAGCACTAGTACTTTGGAATGTGATGGGAACAAGGTAAAGATTAGTTGATGGTTTTGGTTTCGAGGCCCGAAACGGCTCCCAATAGGTTTAGTGCAACATAAATTTCAAGTACTCCCTCCATCTCAGTTTACAAGGTTTGCACGTGTATCTAGGTCATCAATTTAACTTATATAAAATAAATTGTTTAACATAAAAATACATCGTTAAAAAATAGAATATTTGAAGTTTGTAATGATATATTTTTTGTAATGTATGCGTCTTATTAAGTTGGTCAAATTAATGACCTAGGTACACGTGCAAAACTTGTAAACTGAGATAGAGGGAGTACTACACTGCTCAAATGCGGTCGCATAAGTCAGTGATGTAACTGGTCACACATGTCAGACCAAGCCGATGCGTGTCCCTTCGGTGAGATGCGGGTCCAACTGACCGTCTGTTGGTGCGACCGACCGTAAAATATTACGCGATTGAGACTTCTGGTTGTGGCTTCGGTTGATTGTCACGACGAAGCATTCAAAAACCAGTGATAAATCAATTACCATCTTTTTCCAAACGACCAAGTATTTTCACAGGAATACAATACATATAGATGGAGTGATTGTCAAGGTTGCAAACCGACATGGCGTTGCAAGTTCACTGCAGCAGCAACCGGCTAGGTCACTGCATCGCTGGCAGGGAAGGAGGGCAGCTCACCTCTCCTACGATGCATGCCCAGCGGTGCCGCCGCAACTGGTCCTGGGATTTGGCTTCTCCTACCGCCCACTTGAACATTTGCACCGGCTGCTCATGCCATTGTGCAGGCATGCACGTTCTTTCCTCCGCAGTCGACTCCATGAATATGATCTTGCCATTAGCTCTAGCTCGAAATCAACGCGACGTTGCCATATGCTGACATCCCTCAACATCTCCCCTGAGATCGACTTGCGCCTCCGCCTTGTGCTGCGCCAGGCGCAGCTCCTTGGAATTTCTCTCCAATCGATGCGACGCTTCCTCGATCCGATTCGCCCTTGCTGCCCACCACCTGAAACGCAGCCCTGGCATGTCCTCCGGCACCACCGATCTGTGATTCTAGGGCAATGGATTCCCTCTTAAACACATGTGGGTTTCACTGAAAGGCGGCAGTGCTGCGGGCCGCAGCGAGAGGGCAGCCCACGGGATCCTAGGATCTACCATCCATGGCAGAATTCTCCATGGTGGGATCCGGTGGGCGAGGCGGGGAGGCGAGCCTAGGCTCTAGGAGAGCCCTACAAGGCTAAGATAAAGATAGTACTACTCCACTACGTCCATATTTAAATACAAAGGCCACCAACAGTAGCCCTGGCAAAAATTGATCATGTTGCCTGCGTCCTGGTTTATTGGCCCCCTTTTTTGTGCCACTTTTTATGACATGCATAAATATTACGTTACTTAAAAATATGGTCAAAAATTGGCACAAAATATGAAGGAGACCAATGGAAGTAGCAACCCATGATTTAACTACTCGCATGCATGCAGTGGAGTAGTAATGTCTTTCTTCCTCCCTCACATCCACTCAATTTGCACGCGCTATATTAATTGACCATCTGTGAAGTGAAGGACTTTACACGCGTCAAATTATCACATGGGGTGGATCTTCGTACAAAAATGCGCCCCCCGTGTACCCGCGTGTGCGTGCGAGGGAATGAGTGCGTGCGTGGCGTGCGTGCACATCTTTGCTTCTTTCATGTACTGCTAGTGTGCCTCAGAGAGGACAAGTACACACTACAAAAAAAAGACACATCCGTGACATTTTGGGCCGAACAATTTTTTTCTGTCATACATATGACACTTCTATGACGATAATTGTGACAAAACCCGGTATCATCATAGATGTGGTGGGCTCCTACTTCTATGACAAAATATCATGACAGAAAATGGGCTTTTCGTCCTGGGCGGGCCGGAGACGCTGCTGCATGACATTCTTTGGGCCGTCCATGATGGAAAAAACCGTGGTAGAAGTGAGGAGGAGGGAAATTTCGGGGAGTTCCTGGTTACGGTGGGAGGTCGGGGGCCGAGCGATGCGCGTTTCTCTCGTACACGTACGCACGTGTGTGCGAGGCGTTGGCTCTAACTGAACCCGAGCGAGGCGTTGGGCTCTAACTGAACCCGAGTGATTGCACTGCAGGCTACGCGTTACTAAACCCGAGCGATCGATCGATGGCTATTAACTGAACCCGATCGAGCGATTCCTTCGCTACTGCTGCTAACTGAAGCCGATCGATGCTGCCTCTGGGATGAACAGTGAGCGTTGCAAGGGGGTTGGATGAACAGTGAGCGGTGGCGTTGCCTCTGGATGAACAGGACCCCGTGGTGTGGTGGAGGGCTGGATGAACAGTAGACGATGGAGGGGTGCCCGTGGAGGGGTGGTTGAACAGGACCCCATGGTGTGGAGGGCTGGATGAACAGTAGACGGTGGAGGGGTGCCCGTGGAGGGGTGGTTGAACAGTAGCCGGTGGAGTAGCGTGCGGTGGAGGCTGGATGAACAAGTGCCCATGGAGGCTGGAGGAGGTCGATGGTAGCCCGTGGAGGCTGGAGGAGGTCAACGGTGGAGATGAACAATATCCCGTGGAGTCCCGTTTTGCGGTACGCCACACCCCTCCCGATGAATAGGACCCCCGTTTCGACCGTAGCGCTCCAACACAAGTCCGTTTCGTCCGTTTTGCGGTACGCCACACCCCTCCCGATCAACAGGACCCCCGTTTCGACCGTAGGAGGCCCGTTTCGTCCGTTTTGCGGTACACCACACCCCTCCTGATGAATAGGACCCCCGTTTCGACCGTAGGTGGTCCGTTTCCTCCGTTTTGCAGTACGCCAGACCCCTCCCGATCAACAGGACCCTATTCCGAACGTAGGAGGTATGTTTCCTCCGTTGTGTGGTACGCCAGGCCTCGTTTCCATCGCCTGTTCCGTCCAATCCCTCCCGATGAACACGACCACGCATTCTGTTCCGACCCAGTCGGTTGGCTCCCACGCGTTCCGTTGCCTCCCGATGAACACGACGCATTCCGTTGCCTCCCCATGAACACGACGCATTCCGTTGCCTCGCCATGAACACGACGACGATGCTGTTTCTCCGTTCCGACCCAGCCATGTACACGAGCCCTGGCCGTACGTATGCGCGAGTTGGCGTTCGAGACCCCGCCTGTATGTACACATACGTGGTCGTATTTTCTTTCTTGCACCCTGGCCGCTGTACGTACGTGTACATGCTACGTGCACGCCTCTACTACGACACGTACGCGCCTCTACTATGACACGTGCGCGCCTCTACATCCACTAGTATACATGTACGTACACGTTCGCGACCAGAATGACAACGCTACGTACGCTTCGACCAGGTGGGTCCCGACTATCAGGAACTTCCTTGCGTGCGAAGATGTAGCTGGTGGGTCCCAGCAGTCAGGGGGGCGAATCATTTTTTTGCCCGGACGCACTTCCTTGCGTGCGAAGATGTAGCTGGTGGGTCCCAGCAGTCAGGGGGCAAATTGTTTTTTTGCCCGGACGCACTTCCTTGCGTGTGAAGATGTAGCTGGTGGGTCCCAGTAGTCAGGGGGAAACGTTTTTTTCGCGAAATATGATGGCCCGTTCGGTGGGTCCCCGCTGTCAGGTGGAGGAATCATTATTTTGCGCGTAATAAGGAGGCACTTCCTTGCTGCAGCCGTGGACCCAGCTGTCAGCCTCTCCACGTACAGTCCACGTCCGATGGAAGTCGTTCCTTGACCACATTGACCACGCCATGCCGAGAGCACCACGGCGGTGGACGACAGCGAGGACTAGGAAGGGGATGACTCGGAGCCGGGGAAGACGCAACAGTGGATGCCCACACGAAGAGGAGTACGAGGGTTCACTGGTTCAGCTGCAGTGTGAGGCTGCTATCGCCGCAGAATAATAGGGGGTGTGGGTGAGTAGAGGGATGGCCTGGCCAGCGATGGGAGTAGTAGGGGGCGGTGGGAGTAGTAGGGGGCGGTGAGGCCTCCGCGGCATCACAGCCGGCCACGGGAGGCAGGAGCACACGGCATGACCGGTGTTGGTTTGGGCGGCTGGAGCAAGAAGACCAGAGGTTGAAGAAGCACTACGGCCGTTGGATGAACATCGTACGGTAACAGGAGCTAGAATCGTTCATATTGACTAAGTTGACAATGCCCTTCGTCCCCGTCAATTTGGTAGGCCCACAAGTCAGCCTCCCACTATGCTGGGTTCCAGCTGTCAGGGGGAATATTCATTTTCGTGTGCGTAATAAGGAGGCACTTCCTTGCATGCGAAGATAGCTTGTGGGTCTGACATGTTAGCGGGGGGAACGTTATTTTCGCGAAATACAGAGGCCCTACCGGTGGGTGTGGAGGAATCATTATTTTGCGCATAATAAGGAGGCATTTCCTTGTGTGCGGCCGTGGACCCAGCTGTCAGCCTCTCCACGCACAGTCTACTTCCGATGGTGTCGTTCGTTGACCACGTTGACCACGCCGCATCGAGCGCATCCAAGGTGGTGGACGACGGCGAGGCCCCGGACAGCAATGAGCCGGAGATGGGAAGACGCGAGAGTAGAGTCACAGACGGAGAGGTGTACGAGGGTCAGCTGGTTCTAGAGCGGTGTGGTTTGGCAGTCGGTGGAGAAGAACAGGAGGTGTGGAGGGGTGGAGGGATGGCCTAGCAAACGGTGGAGTAACGCTTCATAGCGAAGCGTGCTAAGCAGAGCTGCTAGCAGCAGGAGGCTGGAGGTGGTCCCGGCGGCGCTAGAGGAAGAAGACGAGAGATTGAAGATGGATGCCGGTCATTGGATGTAAATCCAACGGCTAACATGTCAGAATCATTTGTTGACTAAATTGACAACGACTTGGGTTGGCTTCGACCTATTGGCCCACATTTCAGCCTCCAAAAATGTGGCACGTATCCAACCCATTTTTTCAGAATTTACACTCTTTTTTTGCGCGGTAGAATTTACAGTCAATTTGATCTTTTTTTGAATTACAACCATTAGCTGGGCTGGGTGAACAAATAATGTAGCGTCCATGCGGCCCATTTATTTTATTTCCTAAAAAATTACAGGCCATTTGCACATTCTCGAAATACACGATTTTGCTGGGCTGATTCTAATTATAATGTTGGGTTGGGCCAGCAATGTTATCAAAAAATAAAAAGGGGCTGAACATTTTGTTATAAATATATTTAAATAATAAGTGATATTATTACATTCGTCCTTAAATCTTACCAAGCTTTTGTACACAATCACTAGGATTTTCGTGCCAAAACAATCCAGGATTTTATTTGTTAAGAAATTATTTTTATAAGTTAATAAGATGTGGGATATTGTTTTCTTACATATGTAAGTATCTGTTAAATATATGATGACAATAAAAATAATATATAATAACATCTCTTATTTACTAATCGGAGGCACCTTTCAAGAGATCTCATTAATCCACATCATTAGAATTAATTATACCATTGGATTACATAATTTACGGCCGGGATAAAATGAAAAGTTGCGTAACAGAAGATGGTCCAGTCACATAATAAAACCATCTGCCACGTCCACCATTAGTTATAAAAAGTAACAAAAGTCTTCACACAAAAAAACTCCATGGGTGAAAAAGTATTCCATCCGATCCGATGAAGTACAGAGTCCTCACATTTTTTTTAGAATAACAGAGTCCTCGCGATTTATCCCACGCATATGCCCCTTTGCAAAACTGATCCAAAAAATACCCCTCCTTCTCCCCGTCTCTCTCTCCACCGCTCTTCTACGCAATTCGCCCGTCAACGTGCAAGCCCTAGCGCCGCTCTTCCTCCTCTACATCTCCAGGTCGTATTTTGATGCCATCCTTGATTTCAGCGTTCCATCCATACTGCAATCCATCTAGAAGAAGAGGACTCAATCCAGGTATCCCTCCCCTCCAACCTTTAGATCTTCTCCTATTCCAACTTATGCAATTCAAGATGGTTGATGGATCAGATGAGGAGGTGTATCCACAATAATTTGAAGAGAAGAGGATGACAACAATACTTGAGGCTGCCAAGTGGAGGAATTATGTTGGAGTGGTGGTGGCAGCCAACTCACACTCTAAATCCAATTCGAGTTTGTCTCCCAGCAATCCCCCGGTAAATAATCCATCTTCCTACATCCCTACTCCATTGTCCGGTTTTCTGAGTGAATAAAAGAATCCCCAACAATTTGGCCTCATCCCATCAAGAAAAATTGGCCTTTTCCCTTTTAACCTTGCAGCACCTCTCTTTACCAGATTATACGTTAGGGGAGGGGATGAGAACCAGCAGGGGTGGTCTGCAATGCCTAAAGTGGAAGCCTGCACGGGCATGCCTGCGATGAGGATGATATTTGGTTGGGTGCAGTGATAGCATGGGATTGAGAGCGCCCAACTCCTCCATCAATCCCTGCTGTTAAGGCCAGCTCCTTAATGCTCCTACAGGTCCCGTTTGGCTACTATATACAGTCCAGGGTCAATATATCGGGACAATCAGGAAGGCCGTATCATATTTGCGCTTTGTTTGATGTTTTCCTGGTCTGTGCACACACTTTTGAAATAGTTCCCATCATGTCATAGCAATGAGCTTTGTGCAAGGCAGAAATAAGTTTGTGATCAAGCAAAGAAAGTGAATACATTTACTGAAAAATATATGTGTGTATCCTGTGAATTACTTTGATTAGAAGTCATATCAATCTCATCTTATTACCAACTAAGTTTTGAAACATATGTATTTTTTGTATCTTTGGAGCTCTTGCCTTTTGTACATACTGAGGTAACAAATTTGTAATGTTCAGGACATGATGCGGCGCTCCAAACAACTCATCATAGTAGTTAGCAAATCATTGTATATTGTCAGTTATGCACTTAATCTTCTCTTCATATATAATACTACTACTATATTGGGGAAAAGGCATCACGTTTCTCTCTCTTTCTGTTGACAGGAATGTTGAGTTTTGATATTAGTCTTCAGGATTGCATGGTCTCATTATCTTCAGCAAAAGATGTTTATATTAGTGGTACATCAACGACAAACTCACAAGGACTGCCTTGGTGAGAGCTACTCATGGGCGCATATGTTCCAGTACATAGCCAGAGCCATTCAGGTAATAAAGGTAATGCAATGGCATCATGTAGTGTATACTGGAGTAGTACATAGTTATATTTGATTATATTTTCTGGACGCAACCAAGACAGCGGCAATGTAGTCTCGACTAATGCTTCTATTTAATTAGTTTTCTGCACAATGCTTATGCATAACTGTATGGAAGAACTGATTGGTCAGAACAGACAACAACATATTTAAATTGGCCAGAAATTTGTATCCAAACAAAGGAGGAGCTATCCTTATGGACAAAGTTACCATATTTGCCTTAGTACATATGTACGCCATATATCTGATTTTTGTATAGTCAAGTGTTAAGTGATTAAATATACATCTTACACCAAAATATTTAAGAATCCCCAGCTCAAAATATTATTTTTTATACATAAATTCATGATTGACCATAGGCATATATAATAAATTCAAGGCATATATCCAACGTTATGGAAATAAAGGGAAATATAACAAAGAGCAAAATCAGACATTCAATTTAGTATCATTCGGCTTCAGTATTGAGAGCAATAAAGTTAGGGTAACTATCCATTCTTAATGGAATAAATTAATCATGCAGCGCAGGTAAATTAAACAAATTTGTTTCTATGATAAGGGAATCACATATATTACCAATATGACAATGTGCATGTGTTTGTGCTCCAGGACCAAAAGATGAAAGGAAATGATTGCCCTCTCATCTTGATATAATTATATGCCATTTCATGGATTGAGATAAAATATGTCCAACAAAGTTGTGGCTGATAAAATATTTTTCATTAAGAAACATAGAAAACATGAGATCAGAATTGCTTTGCAAACTACCAGACCCAAAGAAAGTGTTTAATTTCATCCGACCTCACGATTTGTTACAATTAAACTCAGATTCCTCTATATATTTTGAAAATTAATAGATACATAGTTTCAAAAGAAATAACACATAAAATGAACTTCACATTTGCAAATATGATGCCCGCCAATACTTCTTCATATTAATGTGAACTACATATCATACTTGAGAATTATGAGCCATGGGATGTCTGAAAAAGGATAGTTCATGCAAGTGATCTAATCATAACTTGATCGAGACAATTCATGCAAATCATCTAATCGTAACTTGATCAAGAGAATTCAAGCAAATTATCTAATCATAACTTGATCAAACAATGGTAATACCCCTTTCCCTGAGTTCACTAATCAATCATATTCCATGTTTCAAATATTATTATAATTGACCTTAAATTGTACTACTTCTTATAATGTCATAAATCGTAAATATTAAATATCCACTAGCCCGTGCTGGTGCACGGGTTGACGACTAGTATAAAATAATTTAAATATATATAATATAGTTAGAAGGGAAACATAAGTTGGACCTGGCATTCCTATTCTTATATAGAAAAATAGAACAGACCTCTGTGTTTTCTTCAAAAAAATACATAAATTGAGCTGCAAAAAATAAAACCTCGGATGGGAGGTCCATAGGCCGGTCGATACATGACGGCCCTAAGAAAATACAAACAGGCCTATGGACCTCCCATCCGAGGTCGTGGGATGCGCATGTTAAAAATGAAAGCCTATACGGGGCAGCCCAAAACCACGTCCAACACTTGCCAAAACTTCGTCCCTCGTTTTCTCTGTGTTTTGCACACTCGACGTTGTGTGGGCATTTTGACTGTGCATCATATGAAGATGTGCTATGCATGAATGTTGATCAGCATGATGTTAACTGGCTGGTAGTTCCATTTTCGACCATGAATAAAACTTCCAACATGATGTTAACCCTGTTTGAAAAGCCTGTGTTAATATAAATGCTCTGCCTCTGAAAGTTACAGTTTCTTATCTGAAACTGAACTTGCAGTTTCTTATCTGAAACTGAAACTTGCAGTTTCTTCTCTAAGAATCACATTGTCTGCACTTTTATACTCCTATGAAACTACATTTTTTAAGTGCTAAAAATAGATCTCTAGAATTCATAAAATACTTCATATGCTCAATACTGCAAATCTGAAATTCAAAAGACATTCATATCTGAAAGTACTCTCAAAATACACAACACAAAACACAATTCACAACCTGCAAATACTGACAACCCTAAGCTCCTCCTAACAATTCACAACCTGCCCGACTATTGGGCTGGGGTGGGGGGCAGCCCCCTCCTATTCCTCGGCGGCAGACAGCCGCCCCGTGAGACGATGTGAACGGCGAGGGAGACGATGGCGGGGAAGCATCGTCGGGCCAACTACTTTTCTCCTCTTGCAGTTGGGTTCGGTCGACGAAGACTCCGCTGGCTCGCTCTGGCAGGACACCCTCATAGACGGCACCCTGTAGATGCTCGATCCTTCAATCTCTGGTGGATGCTCCATCTGGGATCGATACTCCCACCACCGCTCCCTCACGATCGGATTCGGTGAATCTGTTTGCTCCATGGCTCAGAGGAGCAGCTCTATGTACTCCGGCGCGACTCCCTCCGGGAGTATCGCTGCCTTTTTTCTCTGTTGCAGATATTTGGCCATGGATGTCGCCGTCGCCGCTAGTTGGTCCTTGTTGTCAAACCAAGACTGTATCTCCAACATCCTAGCTAGCTTCACAGGGTCGCCGTCTGCGATCCTCACATATCGGTTGTACTCCTCCATCGATCTACTTGTCCACAGCACCTTCACTTGCCGGCGGTGGTTTTTGAATGGAAGAGGAGAGGAGCAGTGCTGGTTTTGGATTAGAACAGGAGAGGAGCGACGCTGGTTTTGGACTGGAACAGGAGAGGAGGGGCGGTGGTTTTGAAATGGAAGAGGAGAGGAGCGACGCTACATTTAGATTGGAACAGGAGAGGAGCGACTGTGGTTTAAGAGGAGAAGAGTGGAAGAGCGGCGCTGGTCTTGGAAGTATTTTTTTTGTTGTTTTGTGTATTTTGGGTCAAAGTTTGACCATGTACTCTATTTGACAAGCACAATGTGAATGCATGTCACCAAAAATTGTATCGTTTGGTTCGTATCTGAATGTACTTTTAAATTATATATTTTTTGCAACGTATAACATATATTTTATGTGCGAAAATCATGGTCAATTATGACCCTGAATAAAGGGAGACTAGTTAATGTGGGGTCGCTTTCTTAATTGAAGGGTAAATTGATTTTGATTTTGATCCAGTCACAGCGCGCCGGCCCTCTCGTCCAATCCTATATTGCTGCCGCATGCTCCTCTCCCTCTCCTCCATTACAAAACCACCTCCTCTCCTCTCCTCTCCATCATCTCCATTCCAAAACCACCGTCTCACCTCTCCCTCTTCCAATCTTCTCCATTGCAAAACTAGCTCCTCTCCTCTCCATCATCTCCATTCCAAAACCACCGTCTCGTCTCTCCCTCTTCTGATCTTCTCCATTGCAAAACCACCTCCTCATGCACGTGGCCCGGAGGCGCAGTTGTCGTCATCTTGATCTGAAGCGCCGGATTATAACATATAACACAAAAAAATGTCATATGACAAGAAATCATAACCTCACTGCCCAAAGGAGAGAACATGAATCCCGACGGACAAACTAGACGAGGAACAAAGCTCAAATTAAAGATAAGCTCGTAGAAAAGGGGTCCATCGATAGATGTCCTAATTAACATAGCCGGCTTGACCTAGATGGCAGCCGAGTAGTCACTGTTCGTGCATGTGCCCCCAATGACTAGCCCAACTCAGTTGTCGCTGTTTAACCCTCGCAGTGATCCGAAGCACATGACACCTAATTTTGCGAGATGACAAGAAACCTTTTTTAGATTTCTCACCACAACTACAGCCATGTACAACACAGCCTGCATGATATGTAGATGATAGCCAATCCAGGCATGTCTACTAGAGTCTAGTCACATGCATGGACGAACTGATCTTCCGTGTCTTGCAGGGATCGTCCAGGCACCAACGTAGTACAACACTTCTCTAGTACTATCGCTCGTCTCCCTCTTCTATTAAGTCACCCGACTTGCGGGGCCGAGCAGTGTGCCTATGGTCGGTTCTCAATTGCCGTCCCACCTGTGTGTGCAAACGCAATATGACGTGCGTTCCATTCGGAGAACAACGTGCCAGACCGACCGACCGTCTGGGTGCGACGCGAACGCGACGAGCGTGCTGTATACTCCGTTCATGTGTACCGCCGTTTTCTAGACGCTTTGCTCCATGGCGCAGGTGCAATCCATGGATACAGAATTAGTATACTGTATACTATTTAAAAGTCAAGGGTGGGGCTTTTCCTGCGCGGTAGGCGGCGGGGCAGTTTCGCCTAGTCGGTTCGACAGAGACGCGAGAAGACGAGGGAGTAGGCCGCTGCAAACGTAGGGCTGTGTGATTTGACAGCGAGTTACTGCTGGATAGGTGGGTCCTGTGATTTGACCTGCCATTATCATTTTAACTACGGCGCTATGACCGGCGTGAGTCTCCCGATTCCTGACCACCTCCATTACGAAGAAAGAGATAGGGAGGAGTAAAAAATACACTTATAGCCAACCTTATAGCCAACCTTGTTGTAGTATGAGTGGCTAAGTGATGACTATGTATGACATGCCAACATCAGATAGCCTAACGCACCATTTTAAATCTCCAAGGGCGTGACCACGCAAGCGACGCGACGGTCTTGTAGGCGCGGCCACGATACGGGCTGCTGGCAGCCCTTGGATCTGAGATCAAACGGTCGCATGCTAAGTTGCTGAAAATTTGCAGAATAACCCTCCAGGATAGGATATTCACCCATAGGTCTAGAATCACGCCATGCAACCGTTCGATCTCAGATCCAAGGGCTCTCGGAAGCCCGTATCATGGGAGAATGGAAAGCCACTACCCTGCCGTTCGCATGCTGGCAGTTCGCTCCTACTCGTCCCCGCACGTCCTTCAATACTATGGCGGTTCGCTCCTAGTGGTCCTGTCCATTCACATTACGACAGTTCCACTAATCCTAACCCTCTTCCCGAATCCATGGAGTCCCAAATCTCCACGATCGGCGGTGCGTACAAGGTTAGAACCATCATCGGCGATGAGTTCGACGTCATCCACACCCGTTCTTCCGCGATGGTGAAAGGATGCCTTTCTCGCTTCAGACGCATGTTCAAAAACTCAGATGACGAGTGGGTCGCTGGGCTAGATGTTGAGTACACCATGGTCCTGGGACCAGAGAAGGATCTAAAGGACGAAGATAGGAAGAAGACCGCCATGATCCAGGTTTGCGTACATAATGTTTGCTTGGTCTACCACATATGCCATGCCGACGTTGAGTGCCAGGATTTTAAGAACTTCCTCAAGGACAAAACAGTGAAACTCGTTACTGTAGACTTTAAGAACGACATGGATGTCCTGCGTCGGATAGGTCTCGTTGTAGGCAACCCCTTCGACCTCCAGAAGAATCGGCTGGTGTCCTCTCGTCAGCCTTCAATGCTGACCCTGGCAGGAGCCATGGTTCATCCTTCGTACGGTAAACTGGAGAAACCTCCATACATGTTTCATCGTCATGCATGGCAGCAGAATGTACCAGATATAGACCACATCCACTACGCTGCAATGGATGGCTACCTTTGCTTCAATATCTACAAGGGTTGGATGAAGAGCAATAGCCAAGTGTGCGGTTCAAGCAAAGAAGTATCGGCCAAGAGGAAGAGGGACAAGGACGAAGTCGAGGACGTGGACGAGGACTCTGATTAAGGTGGCAGTGTCATTGCTCATGGTGGTTCTAATGCGGTGTCTACCGGAATAGTTGCAAAGTTTAATTTCAGGTGTGCTTAATTTAATTTGAGGGGTGTGTTGTGCTGATCCCCCAGCAGAACTATGTTATGTTTCTTCTCGTTACTTTTACTCTTTAGTACGTACATACTGGTATTTCTTACATTTCATCTTTTAGTTGGTATAGTACTACCACTCGTTTCTTCACATTATATACGTACAATATATATCGTTGTTCAAGATATCTTCCGATATGCCGATAAATCGGCCGATTTATCGCTTACCGCTGTCAGACCGATAAGATAAATCGGCCAATAAATCAGCCGATATGGCGATAAATCGGCAGATATGCCGATAAACTGGCCGATTTACCCCTTATCATGGGTCGACCGATAAGTTCCCGATAAGCAATATCTGCAACATTGATATATATGGCCAATATCATATAGCCAGCAGTTTAGTTGTCAAAGAATTTCAGGGTGCTTAGTTTTGTCAAAGAATTCCAGGATGCTCAGAGGGTGCTTGGATCCAAGGGACTTATTTTAGTCTGACTAAAAATAGTCTCTTTAAGAGGCTAAAGTTCCAAGCACCCCTAACTAAAGAGGGGCTAAAACTAGTCTTGAGACTATTTTTTTTAGTCAGGGGTACCCCTACTAAAATGTGGATTAGTCCTCTCTCTACTCATTTAACTCCTCTCCTTTAACATAGGCGAGTTCTGGATTGGAGGGTCTGGAGGATAATAAATGCTCATTAACTTGATTTTAGCCTTTTTAGTATTTGGATCCAAGCATGGGTGAGGCTAGCATGTTTTAGTCCCACTACTTTTAGTCATGGGACTAAAACGTATCCAAGCACCCTCTTAATTTTATTTGAGGGGTGGGTTGTGCTGGACACCATTATTGTGACTAGCCTTTTTAATAGCACTATATGCATAATTTGGCGACGAGCGCTCTCTATATGTACCACCTTTTTTTAATTTCAAGTTTTTCTCCATGGCACAATCCATCGATACTAATGCTGTACAAAAGTATACATTTTTTAAAAGGCTAGAGGGCGGGGCAGTCTAGCTTGGTCGGTTTCACGAGAGGCGAGGGCTTTTGTGATTTGACGGCTCATTACTGCTGGAAGGCGGGGCCTTGTATTTTGACTGCTTGTATAAATGCGCTGACGACCTGATCGAGGAGGAGCAAAGAACCGTGTGGTATACTCAAGTTTTCCACTGGAGTAGTACTGCGACGGAGGAGCATGAAACACGGCAGCCTAGTGCCATATGGCGATAAGAAATGATCTAATTTTCTAGTCATCTCATTGTTGGCATTGTTCTATTCATTCCCTAAAAAAGACCATTGTTCTATTCATGCCTCGCAGAAAATGTGACACGTGCGGCGAAACACCCGAAGCAAAAGATGAAACACATGAGCAAAAGAAGAAGGAAGATTATCACCCCAAATGATCTAATTCGCCGCGGAGTCGTAACTGCTTCTTCATCGCCTCCACGACCTCCATCTCCTTGCGCATCTCCTCCGCCATCTTCTTCATTCTGTCCATGATGCGGGATTTCTCGACGCGAGCCTTCATCATCTGTTCCACGGCCGCATTACGTACCTTGACAGCAGCCGGCTGCTCGATGTGGAGCTTCGCCAACTCCTCCTTATGTTCCATGACGAGGGCCTGCAACATCTTCATCGAGGAACTACTATTCTCATGCAGCTTCTTCGAACCACCGTTCTTCTCCTTCAACAGGTCGATCTCGTAGCAGAGCTTCGCCTTGTCCTCCTGAAGTCGCAGGATTTCGCCGGTCGCCTTCTTCTCTGAGGCAATGCTCTTCTTCAGCATCATAACCATGCCGGCGGTCAACTCCCCCTGCTGATTGAGCTCAGCGGGCATGTCGTCGAGGCTCTCCTTCAGAAACTCCATCAAGCCTTGGATGAACTCCTTCTGCTTATTGAGCTGATCGGGCATGCCGTCGAGGGATAACAACTCCAGCTCCACCGGCTCGGCATGTTCGCCTCCGCGGCTAGGGCGCTCCTAGGAGCCATCGCCTGCCCGTGAGAGATCTTTCGAGGTCTCTGCGTGGCGGCGAGCCCTCTCTTTTTTCCGCAGCCTTGGTTGCCGCTCCCTTGTTACGAGTAGTTCTCGACCTAGAGCTCTTCTCACCGGCCATGGCAATGACAGACGAAGAAGAAGCACTTATGAGGAGGAAAGGTAGAGTAATTTTTGGTTAGGTAGTTCCCCTTTTTATAACCTAAGTACTAGCACTAGTACTAATACCTGAATAGTGGGAACATGTTCAGGTTTGGTACGTACTAGTAGGTGTGAGCAGGCTTTCGAATGTGATGGGAACAAGGTAAAGATTAATTGATGGTTTTGGTTTCGAGGCCCGAAACGGCTCCCGATGAGTTTAGCGGAACATAAATTTCAAGTACTACACTGCTCAAATGCCTAAATATTATGTTACTGTAAAAAATTGGCACAAAATACTAAGGAGACCATTGGATGTACTACTAGCAACCCACGATTTAACTACTCACATGCGCGCAGTGGAGTAATAATGTCTTTCTTCCGCCCTCACGTCCACTCAATTTGCATGCGCTGTATTAATTAACCATCAATGAAGTGAACGACTTTACACGCGTCAAATTATCACATGGGGTGGATCTTGGTACAAAATTGCATCCGCCCGTGTACCCGCGTGTGCGTGCGAGGGAATGAGTGCGGGCGTGGCGTGCGTGCACATCTTCGCTTCGTGCATGTACCGCCAGTATGGCTCGGGGAGGACGAGTACATTCTTCTGGAACCAACAGCACGTCACTGTGATCAATCCACGCAAGGAGGTCGCGACAACGCCTCCACATGTGCCACGTGGCTTCATTAACTATAAGAGAGACACTGTGTAGCGTGCCATTGGTATTCTAATTTACGTGTTTTGCACATACTCGAAGTACTAGTAAGGTACACGTGCATTGCACGCATCAGATTTGCAACCAAATTATGAATAAATACCACACTATAGCATGTAAGCTCTGAGTCATATATGCCTGATGTAGCCCTTCGTTTAATTCTTATAGTTCATCTCATTCAAAATCAATTAGTTTTTATAAAAAGCTAAGAACGCGGGAATAGGAAAACATGGGATTATAGTGGAATGTCGTCTTGAATCCTACAGGATTGTACAAGTGTTTGATTATGCATAGAAAAAACGTAGAATTCTTTCAAAGAGGTTTGAGTGGATGGGATGTTTCCTATGAAATCTAGTGCAAATGAATCATGTGAAAAAATTCCTATGGTTTACAATCATACGAATCAAACAACCAAGATAGGAAAAATTCCTAATGATTAGAATCCGCCAAAATTCCTTTTAGAATCCTTTGAATCAAAGAAACCCTTAATCAATTTTATGATTCATGGAATTGTGCGTTGTAAAGCATAAAGTAAAAACAAATAATGGCAATTCAACTAGAAAAAAAGTTTGGGCAGTTATGATACGGAAGATTCTAAAACAAAAGAGAACCACTGTTGTTTTGAGGTTTGTGCATTATGCTTAAGTTCAACCATGGAGTCTTCTAGATTGTACATGTGGCAAAATCCGGTGGGGGGCTAGAAGATGGTGCGAGGGGCCAACTGGAGGGAGACTATGAAGGAATGCACAAGTGCGAGATCGATATTTAGAGAGAGGGGGCGAACACGTGCGCTGTTGCGCGCAGTGGCGGAGCCATGAAAAATAAGTGAGCTAGGGGCCAAGCATTGCTAATCCTTTACGAGGAGGGTCAATTCATGAACTTAAAACTTTTTTAGCAGCAATTGTCTAATGATCACATTCATAATAGCCTTGATATATAGTGATGTTAGGGGGGGGAGGGGGGCAGGGCCCTTACTGCCCCTGTCTTCGCCATTGTGCACGCGTCTGAGAGATGAAGCGAAAGGCATGGATGATGAGAGGGGGACGTTGGATATATAATTAATGTGGGTGTATTAGCTATATATGTTAATCCTATATAGAGAGGTATAGATTGATCGATGTGGATGTGGGAAAGAGGGTGAGACCTCACTGGATATATCGATTGATCGGTTTGTGTGGAAAACTATGAAAGACCTAGCTATATACACACATACATAGAGGAACATCGATCGTTGCGCATGCACGCGTGAGAGATAAAGAATGCCCGATATGATGGAGAGGGGGATGTGTGTGGGTGTGTGCCTTCATGGGAGACCGACCTGAAGAAAAAGATCGCATGCGTGCGATGGATAATGCCGACTGGTAGTGTGTGTGCATGCAGGCACAAGAGAAAGTTAGTGGTACAATTATAAAGAGAAGACTACTGTGTGGGTGTAAAATAATAGGTGAGGTCATAATCAATGTAAAGTTGAATTCAAATATTTGAATAAGAGATCCTGATGTTTGAAACCCATGCATGCATGAATATAACAGAAATCTGCGTGGTGTGGTTTGGAAACGAGCATGTTGTAATGTATACACATTGAACAAGGTCAGACTGATTTGAATTTGAGATACCGATGGCAGACATCATTTGGCCACGTTGCATCCGTGCATGGACACACTATTTTAATTGGAGATGATGGGCGGCTTTCGCATCACATATCTATATCTATACCCCTATATATATTATATTATATATTTTTTATATTGTGTGCGGGTAACTTTAACTTTGAAAGATGGCATTGGATGAGGTGAATCCGATGGTCCAAAGATGGCAAATTTGAGCACTACTGGCCGTTGGATATCATCTAGATTCCACCAGATTTCGCCACATGTATAATCTAGAAGACTCCATGGTTGAACTTAAGCATAATGCACAAACATCAAAACGCAAGCACTTCTTATTTGTTCTAGAATCTTCCGTATGAGAATTCCCAAATGTTTTTCTACATGATTTGCCATTATTTGTTTTTTACTTTATGTCTTACAACGCACAATTCCATGAATCTTAAAATAGATTAGCTTTCTTATAAAAACTAGATGATTTTGAATGAAATGACTATAAGAATTAAACGAACATCTACACCATGCATATATGACTCAAAGCTTGCATGCTATAATGTGCTATTTATTCATAATTTGGTTGCCAAATCTCATGCGTGCAATGCACGTGTACCTTACTCTAGTCAAAATGGTGTTTGTGTGTGTGTTGTGTGTGTTGAGGTGCAAATTGTCTTTTTTGGGTACATGTTAAGCTTGTTCTTCCGAAATTTCAAGTCGCGCCTTGTTATGCCAAAAATACAAGCTAGCGTCTTTATCTATCATGCTGCGAAACTCCCGCCTCATCAACCCGCGCCTTGTTAGCCCAAAATATTTAAGATATATCTTTATCTCGTTGTGCTCCGACAACTCCCTCCATCTCATCCCGCGCCTTGCTATTCCGAAATTACAACGCGCGTGAAAACTCCCACCTCCTGTGAAATCCCGACACGTGAAATGCCCGTGGTACCCCTGAACCAAAAGAACTGCCTCAAATCGGTGGGGGTACTTTCGTAGTTTACCCCACATTTCGGACAAGCGCGTCTCTAAGCCATGGTTCCCCACTGCCATCCCATCCGCCCACCCATTCGTACACCGAGGCCACGAAAACCCGTGACGAAACCCCACACCCTGCTCCGTCTGCCACCCAGCCGGAGCCTCTTCCCCGATGACGTCGTCCACAGCAACACCTTGACGTCCCTCATCCACCGTACCGGATGAGGATCCGTTGTCGATCTCATTGTCCCGCCGGTTCGGCCACCCCGCCCGGATGTTCCCCTCGTCTTTCGCGCCACCTCCATTCCCACACCGCCGTCTTCACCTGCACCACCAGAAGAGCATCATCATCACCGTTTCCTCGGATGAAGCTGCGGCCTAATCGACGCCACCAAAGAGGTTGTACACTAATCGCCGCATTTTCTTCTTGATTCGATCTCACGGTGCTGCCGGCGCTCGGTCCCAAGCCGACACGGCGCGGCTCCATCCACTGCGGCGTCGCCGGCCACTTCCTGCACGACGTCGCTCCCTCGGCGGCGACGTCCACATCAGTAGGAGCTGCTGCTGCTTTAGCTCTCGCTCGCGCTGCACCTCTGCTCTTGCTCTCGGTCCCCTGCCTGGTCTGCTCTTGCTATTGCTCTTGCTCGCGCTGCTGCTCTCGTTCTTGATCTTGCTTGCGATGCTGCTCCGATTTAGCTACACTTCAGTCGACTGAATCGACTTTTGGGTCAGTCGATTCAGGGGGTGGGGGGGGGGGACTCGCCGGGGTGAAGGAAGAACCAGCCGCAGCGGGGAGGGGGGCTCACCGGAGAGGTACCCCACTATCTATCTTAGGGTTCAGGATGGGGGCGGTGGTCGCTGGCGGTGGCATGGGGATCACCGGAGAAAAAGCTCGGCACGGGGGGGCCTAGAGGGATGGCCGGGGCGGCGGCGGACCGGCGGTGGGGAGTGCTTTCGGGGCGGCGCACCGCCGGTCGCGGGCGGCGGGGGGCTGCTGTTTAGTCGGTGGTGGCTGGCGGCTCAGGGGGGTGGAGGTTGAAGATGAACCGCAGGCCCTTGATTTCGTATCCAATGCCTGCAAAATCGACTGACCAGAGATGAAAAAGTCAGTCGACCAACGTGTAGCCTCACCTTGCTAGTACGTTTAGTTTCGACAGCAAAATTCAGTTTCTGCAGTTAAGTTCAGTTTCGACAGTTAAGTTCAGTTTCGACAGTTAAATTCAGTTTCGACAGTTAAGTTCAGAGATGAGCGGCTGATGTATTTTACATCTAGCACTTTGTGGTTATGTATTTTACGTCATGTATTGGAGATGCTATTAGGAGCGGCTGATGTATTTTACATCTAGCACTTTGTGGTTATGTATTTTACGCCATGTATTGGAGATGCTATTAGAATTCCACTCAGGTTAACGTTGTTCGTTGTCTCTCTTGTCCTGCTTCAGCCTCGGCGTCGTACAACTCACCGGAGCTGCTCCAACAATGAAACCCTCCATCACAGTGGAGCAGTACCTCGGGCTCCATCTCTAGACGCCTAAGATCTTCTTCCCCTCCTCCGACAGCCAAGTCAGCCGGAGCATCCTCACCGGCCAACCCAATCACACTGAGATCGACATGGCTTCGCCAAAGAGGTTGTACACTTGTTGCATCTCTTTTTAACTCTACATGTTATATATATTGTCCACTGAGCACTCGTAGTAACGGGAAATACGATTATTTTATCCTACTATAGGAAAAGCAGTGAGGTACCAGGCAACTTAGCTATCCATGATGGACTCTCTTGAATGCCATCATTATTTATCTCTGCGCGTTTGAGCTGTGCATTTGTCGATGGGCCTGGGAGTTGAGCTAGTATAGCAGTGGCCTGGGTCCAAAGTAATAGAAGTAGCACAAAAACATTTTTTAGTGTAGGATTTTCCTTTCTCAAGCCTGCCTACTAGAATCGCCAGTGCTTGAAAGGAAAAGTGAATGAAAAACATCGGAATTGGAAAGTTTCCTATGGTACTACTTTTCATGAATTTGGTGCAAAGGAATGGAGCAAAGGAAAATTGTAGGATTTGTTCCTTTAGTGTCTCCTTGAAAGAAAAACCGTAGGAATTCTTATTTCCACTTCTCCTCCTTTTCATGTTCCTATTCATCAAGCACAAGACTAAGAGATAGTAGCATAATAGCATTATAACCGTACATTTTCTTGTGGTTTGACTTAATCTCACCATGCTTTTCTGCATCCTGTGATGTTCCAATTATTGTGAATCAAACACCCAGATTGGCAGAAATCTTGTGTTTTTAAATTCTCTGTTTTGCATGTGCATTCCTATCCTATTCCTGTCTATTTCCTATCCCTGCATTGTTAGAATCCTCAAATTCAAACAAGCCCTTACTCAATTACTTCTGTTACAGATATGTGTCAAAGAAAACCTTGTGTGGTTTGTCCTGCTCCTGCGGGTCTGTGTTCCACCCCAGCTTAGCTGCTCCAACGACGGAAGGGTTCACCACAACAGGGATCCGCTCTCCAGACTGTCTTTCGCCGCCTTAGATCTTCCCCACCGCCGGTGACATGGCAACTACATTACCATCATCAACTAAGCAGATGACCTTGAGGACTACACGGGTCCGCAAGAGAGGTCGCACTCTTCCGTGTCTGCTTACGTTATGCGTCGCTTAATATGATGACATGCTACATTATCGTTGTGTTCACCTATTAGACTCCGAGTCAGGTCCAAACTAATGCTGAAACTTGAGTTTTTAAATGGTTGTGTGGTACATATTGGGGCAGCAATCAGTACTATCTGTCTACTATCTGGTTAATCTCCGGTGTCTACTATGAGTTTCATGTTGGGTGCAAACAAACATTAAAGGAGCCATTATCTGTATTTTTTAACTAAAGCTATTATCTGCCTGCTATCATTGGTTTTGGGTCTATCCACAGTTTGCTACCATCACTCTGGATTTGTGCATGCATTCCTTACATAATCTCACTATGTTTTATTCCTATGCATGCCAGTTATTATACACAATGGAACTGATCATGTAGAGCAAAAGAGACGGGCCTTGCGTGGCAATAAAATTTAATGCAGACGTCGTTCCATGGTCGGCGCAAAGGCAGCCCCCGTCCACCCATTTCAGATCGTAATCAAGAGGAATATAACTGTTCTAAGGGGGATTCATAAGGAGAAGACCACTCCTATTAACCATATGAGGTATTCGGTCTAACTTGGCATGCTGATGTTGGTAATATCATGCATATGATGCCTTGCTATATACATTAAAGATGTCATCTGCTTAGTTTAGACATGCTTTGTGTCAATGCCATCTGTTTAGTTTCTTTATCGTATATGTGAATCATGCAATGCCATCTTGTCTAGACAGGCATCATATATGTGAATTTTGCAATGCCACCCTGGTTAGCCAGTTATCTTATATGTGAATTATATCATGCCATCATTTTTTTATTATGTGTTAAATTTGTCAACAATTTTAGTACATTCAATTACTCTTCCTGTGCATCAACCATTCGGCACGGTCATGGAAAAATCTGGAGTGGAAACAAGGTCTTCAGAGAAGACAATGCTATCTAACGAAGCGCATGTCTTGCTGGTTACCGAAAGCTCCTCAGAGGAGGATTCAGAGATAGATGACCAGTCATATTCCCCCCCCCCCCCCGAGGTGCATGCCCTAACTTGGCAGGGTTATGTTGCTCATATCGTGCGTATGGTATCTTGCATTGCTATGTCATTTGCTTAGTTTAGACATGCTTTGTGTGAATGCCACTTGTTTAGTGTCTAATTACCATATATGTGAATTATGCAATGCCATCTTGTTGCAAGACATTATATATGTGAATTATGCAATGTTATCTTGTTTCAAGGCATTATGTATGTGAATTATGCAATGCCATGCTGTTTAGGCAAGTGTCATATATGTGAATTATATCATGTCGTCTTGTTTTCTATTTCTCATTGCTTTTGTCGACAATGTTTGTATATTCAACTGCTCTTCCTATGCATCAGCCATTTTAATTGGTGATGGAGAAATTTGGAGTGAAAACAAGGTCTTCAAAGCAGACAATGCTACCTGCTGAAGCAGATATCTTGCTGGTTACAGATAGCTCTTCAGAGGAGGATTCAGAGGCAGATGACCAGTCCTATTATCTCCCTGAGGTGTATGCTCAAACTTGGCAGGGTTATATTACTCATATAATGCATTGTTGTATTGCAATGCTTAGTTTTTACATCATATACACAATATTCAATGCCATCTCCTTAGTTGACACATCATATATGCGATTGCCCTCTGCTCAGTTCCTTAGTATATAAATCATATATTTGAATTATGTCATGCCATGATGTTTACATAGACAACATGTATCTGAAATATGGCATGCCAACCCATTTTCTAAAGACATAATATAGTTATATCATCTCATCCTGTTTACATAGTGATCATATTTTAAATTATGTCATTCTACCCGTGAATTATATCATGCCATCATGTTTCCATCGACGGCATGTTTGTGATTTATGGCATGCCAACCACTTTAATAGACACATCGTATAGTTATATCATGTCATCTTGTTTATATAGTCATCATATTTTGAAGTATGTCATTCTATCCTGTTTAGTTAGCCATCATACATGTGAAATTGTGTCATGCTATCCTGTTTAATTAGCCATCATATATGTGAAATTATGTCCTGCTATTCTGTTTGCTTAGACAACATAAATGTGAATTATTTCATGCCCTGTTTTCTTCCCTACTATCCATTGCACCTGTCTATCTTACAATGTCTGTACATTCAATTACTTTTCTTGTTTATCAGCCATTTCAATTGGAGGGAGTGATGGCAGTATCTGTGGGAGTAAAAACACGGTCTTCAGAAAAGATCGTGCTACCTGTCGATGCAGATAGAACCACGGTTGTTCTTGCCCAAGAACCAGCCCCACCAGACATAACCCATACTCATGCAGATTGTACCCCTACCTAGTTGGACAGAGAACCAGCTACACCCCTTCTAACCCCAACCCCAGCAGATAGACACCTAGTTCCCGTTGGCACAACACCGTCTCCACCACAGAGCACCCAAACACAAGCAGTTAGTAAGGCAATTGCAGTGCCCAAATCACGAGGACCACCACTCGGAACCCGAAGTCAACGCTTAAAGTAGAAGAAGAATTGTTCTCAGGTCAGGTCCCGTAGCTATGGTTCATACTACTTTGCTCTTGCATCACTGTATTTACTGATACCAACTAATTTCAAATTTGAGGGATGCAATTGAAACTCCAATGGCGCAACAGGTATGTTTTAAACCTGTTTCTTAATTGTGTTTGGCTGTTTGCTGTTGTAACTTGCTCTATGTTGATTCCAGTTTCAATTAAATAAACAGTTATGTTCTAATGCCATGCACATTACAAGTGTTGTTATTGTTGTGTAGTTTCCCACACTTATATTCTGTCTATGCTGCTTTGTCTTAAATAGATATGATTCGAACTGTATCTATTTTGATTTGGCAACATAAACTAGAATGATATAGACCATACAGTGACCATACTACATAGATATATGTTTGTTTCATGCTGTTATCATGTCCACCTTACTACTGAACTGGTTTACCAAAATGAGTTTCATATACTACATTGTAAACCTGAGATGTGTTTGTTTGTTTCTCTTTTAGAACGCGGATACAATATTGGAGAAGAGTACCCTGTTATGCAATGGTAAAGGAAGTAATGCAGATAAGGTTCAAGATAGTGAGAGATCCCTGTTGTTCTCCAAGAAAGCTGATAAAAACTATATTGAAGACACTGAGACAACCCCAAAGTCCTGTCTTGATGTAGTGTTCGAGTTACTGGCTACCACTGCTGGCACCAGCTCTTCGAACTCGTTGCCTGAATCAGTTCGGCTTCTTGAGTCTCAACTTCAAGTTGAAAGACATCGATCAGATGTTATGCGACAGGAAGCCGAAGGAGTGAGGAAGTCCCTGCAAAATTCAGATGCATACTTCCTGGTGCACCAACAAGCGCTGGAGGACTTAAGCGCCAAACAAGAGAAAGTTAATAAGCTTGCTAAGCATCTTGCCAGCATTATGGGTACCCATGATATTGTTTCTTGAGCTCTTCTGAAGTGGTTTCAGTTCTGGACTTGTTTTTCTGCGGCGTTTATATCCTGCTGTGTTCCCTATATTTGCACTGGTGGCGAACTTTGATGCCCAGTGGATGTAATATGTGTAATAGCCGTGATAGCCTAGTGTAAGTTGCTTGCTTATTTATTTCCTTGTTGTCTTGTTTATTCGTTTGCTTGTAGTCAGTGCAGTTCTTTTTCTACGGTTTGCTAGTGGCTGCAATAACCTATTTTTTAAAACTAGGCCACAATAACCATGGGCTAATATTTACTGTAGTGACACTGGACCTCTTACGGGCCGTAGAAACAGTGGGCCTTCTACGGGCCGTATAAACAGTGGGCCTTCTACGGGCCGTAGAAACAATGGGCCTTCTACGGGTCATAGAAACAATGGGCCTTCTACGGGCCGTATCATCAATGGGCCTTATACGGGCCATATGATCGATTGGCCAAACATGGGCCAAATAGACCGCATTCTGGCCGTAAACGGGCTAGAGTTGGAATCATCCATTCATGGGCCGACCATAACGGGCCATCGTTAATAGGCCGTATTTGATGATGCTATGAAAAAGGCCCAACGTATTAACGGACCACAAACGGGCCGACTGTAACCACAGGCTGAATTTGGCCCACAAGCAGAAAATGACAGTAACGGGCCGTAAGTAAAAGAATGCTGGAAAATAGCCCAAGAAGAAATGGGCTCTGAGAAGGCCGAAAATAACATGGGCTGGAAATGGCCCAACGAATAACGGGTCGTTAATGGGTATAAAGTGATACACTGTTCTTTACGGGCCAGTTTCACCACGGGCCGTTAATGGGTGTAAAGTGATACACTGTTCATTACGGGCCAGTTTCACCACAGGCCGTTAATAGGCCAAGAGTTACATAGGGCCTCATATGGGCCGAAAGACGTCATGGGCCATACATGGGCCAGAAGTGAGAACGGGCTGGAATCATATTGGATGGCCCAGATGACGCTAGTGGGCCTAATTCGAATAGGGCGTAACGGGCCTTGGGTTAGCGGGCTGTAAATGGGCTATATGCGAATAGGCCGTTAACAGGCTTTCCATGGGCCGGCTCGCCACCTTTTGACCAAGTCAAACAGGCCAACCTTTTCACAGGAATGGGCCTCTGTTGGGCCGTGCCACATGTCGACGTATCATAGGCACCTTCTGTCCAATGAGTGGATGACATCTGTCCCAGCGATGAGCCGACATGTGTTTCCTCCAGCCAATGATGATTTTACACGTGGAAAATCCCCATTGGTCGGGGCTGTTAACGGGTTATCGGATCCAAAACCTGACTCGATAGCTTAACGGCGTTCCGTTACGGTGGATGTCACGTGTCGGTCACCCTTGACGAAAGCACTTCTGTGACGCGCGATTTATCGTCATGGAAGTGGACACTTCCGTGATGATAATTTTGGTAATGTCAAGGAACATTTCTACGACAGCACAGGTATGACTATCTTGATTCTGTCATAAAATCGTCATGGATGTACATGCATGACAGAAAACGCGACCTACTATGACAAACACGTATCATCACGGAAGTGTATTTTTTTTGTAGTGACATTCTTTTGGAACCAGCAGCACGTCACTGTGATCAATCCACACAACGAGGTCGCGACAATGCCTCCACATGGCTTCATGAACTGAAAGAGAGACACTATGTAGCATGCCATTGAAATTCTAATTTACCTGTTTTGCACATACTCTAAGTACTAGTAAGGTACACGTGCGTTGCACACAACAGATTTGGCAACCAAATTATGAATAAATACCACACTATAGCATTTAAGCTTTGAGTCATATATGCATGATGTAGATGTTCGTTTTATTCTTATAGTTCATCTCATTCAAAATCAATTAGTTTTTATAAAAAAACTAGGGCCTCTTTGATTTGTAGGACTTCCAAAACGCATGAATAGGAAAAACATGGGATTAGAGTGGAATGTCATCTTGAATCCTACAGGATTGTACGAGTGTTTGATTGTGCATAGAAAAAACGTAGGATTATTTCAAAGAGGTTTGAGTGGATGGAATGTTTCCTATGCAATCTAGTGGAAATGAATCCCATGGAAAAATTTCTATGGTTTAGAATCCTACGAATCAAACAACCAAGATAGGAAAAATTCCTAAGGATTAGAATTCTCCAAATTCCTTTGAGAATCCTTTGAATCAAAGAAGCCCTTAATCTATTTTATGATTCGTGGAATTGTGCGTTGTAAATCATAAAGTAAAAACAAACAATGGTAATTCAACTAGAAAAAAAGTTTGGGCACTGATGATACGGAAGATTCTAGAACAAAGGAGAAGCACTTGTGTTTTGAGGTTTGTGCATTATGCTTAAGTTCAACCATAGTGTCTGCTAGATTCTACATGTGGCAAAATCCGGTGGGGGGCTAGAAGATGGTGCGAGGGGCCAAGTGGAGGGAGACTATGAAGGAGTGCACAAGTGCGAGATCAATATTTAATGAGAGGGGCAAGAACGTGCTCTGTTGCGTGGAGTGGCGGAGCCATGAAAGTTAAATGAGCTAGGGGGCCAAGCATTGCTAATCCTTTACGAGGAGGGCCAATTCATCAACTTAAACCATTTTACCAGCAATTGTCAAATGATCACATTCATATTAGCCTCAATATATAGTGATGTTAGGGGGGGGGCAGGGCCCTTGCTGCCCCGTGTCTTCGCCACTGTGCGCGCATCTGAGAGATGAAGCGGGAGGCATGGATGATGAGAGGGGGTCATTGGATATATAGTTAATGTGGGTGTATTAGCTATGTAATCCTATATAGAGAGGTATAGATTGATCCATGTGTATGTGGGAAAGAGGGTGAGACCTCACTAGATATATAGACTGATCGGTTTGTGTGGAAAACTGGAAAAGACCTAGCTATATATACACACACATAGAGGAACATCGATCATTGTGCATGCACGTGAGAGATAAAGAATGCTCGATATGATGTAGAGGGGGAGGTGTGTGTGTGTATGCATGGGAGACTGACCTGAAGAACAAGATTGCTTGTGTGCGATGGATAATGCCGAGTGGTAGTGTGTGTGCATGCATGCACGAGAGAAAGTTAGTGGTACAATTATAAAGAGAAGACGACTGTGTGGGTGTAAAAGACTAGGTGAGGTCATAATCAATGTAAAGTTGAATTCAAATATTCGAATAAGAGATCGTGATGTTTGAAACCCATGCATGCATGAATATAACTGAGATATGCGCGTTGTGGTTTGGAAACGAGCATGTTGTACTGTATACACATTGAACAAGGTCAGACTCATTTGAATTTGAGATACCGATGGCAGACATCGTTTGGCCACATTGCATCCATGCATGGACACACTATTCTAATTGGAGATGATGGGTGGCTTTCGCATCACATATCTATATCTATACCCCTATATATTATATTATATATTTTTATATAGTGTGCAGATAACTTTAACTTTGAAAGATGGCCGTTGGATGAAGCCAATCCGATGGTGTAGGGATGGCAAATTAGAGCACTAATGGCCATTGGATACCATCTAGATTCCACCAGATTTTGCCACATGTACAATCTAGAAGACTCCATGGTTGAAATTAAGCATAATGCACAAACCTCAAAACACAAGCACTTCTTCTTTGTTCTAGAATCTTCCGTATCAGAATTGCCCAAATGTTTTTCTACATGATTTGACATTATTTGTTTTCACTTTATGCTTTACAACACACAATTTCATGAATCTTAAAATAGATTAGCTTTCTTATAAAAACTAGATGATTTTGAATGAAATGAAGTATAAGAATTAAACGAACATCTATATCATGCATATATGACTCAATGCTTACATGTTATAATGTGGTATTTATTCATAATTTGGTGGCCAAATCTCATGCGTGCAATGCACGTGTACCTTACAAGTCTAAATGGTGTTTGTGTGTGTGTGTTGTGCGTGTTAAACACATTGTGCGTAGTATCATACATGGTTTAGATTTCGAACATCTAGCTAGAGCATACATGTACTATGATTTGAATTCACCATAAAATGGATACATATATTTGAATTTGAGATCGTATGTACATGTAGTTCGTATTTATATAGGAATTTACTTCTCCTATATTCATGTCATGTGTTGTGAAGATAATATTTAGATGGTTGTATAACTAACCCGAGTACAATCCCATTCAAACAAGGAAAATGTACTCAAATTTACTCCATATGCTAGACAAGACACATAGTTTTTTTATTGTTGAGGGAAGTGCAAATTGTTTTGGTACTGTACATGTTATGTTTGTTGTCCCGATTTTTTAGTTTTGTTGTTGTTGTATTTGAATGCATTTCTAGTAATATAGTAAAACGGGACATGGCTCTCTCTAGTGATGAGGTGTGAATTGTCTTTTTTTGTACATGTTAAGCTCATTCTCCAGAAATTTCAAGCCATGACTTGTTATGCCAAAATTTCAAGCTAGCATCTCTGTCTATCGTGCTGCGACACTCCCGCCGCTTCAACCCGTGCCTTGTTACCCCGAAATATTTAAGATATATCTTTGTCTCGTTGTGCTCCAAAAACTCCCTCCATCTCAACCCGCGCCTTGCTTTCCCAAAATTACAAAACGCATGAAAACTCCCACCTCCTGCGAAGTCCCGACATGCGAAATGCCCATGATACCCTTGAACCGAAAGAACCGTCTAGCTCAAATTGGTGGGGGTACTTCCGTAACTTACCCCACATTTCGGACAAGCGCGTCCCTAAGCCATGGTTCCCCACTCCCATCCCATCCGCCCACCCATTCGTACACCGAGGCCGGGAAAACACGTGTAGCCCCACACCCTCCTCCGTCCGCCACCCAGCCAAAGCCTCTTCCCCGATGACGTTGTCCAAAGCAACACCTCGACGTCCCTCATCCACCATACCGGATGAAGATCCGTTGTCGATCTCGTCGTCCCGCCGGTTTAGCCACCCCGTCCTCCACCTCCAAGGAGCTGCCTCGATGTTCCCCTCATCTTTCGCTACACCTCCATTCCCACGCCACTGTCTTCACCTACACCACCGGAAGAGCATCATCATCACCGTTTCCTCGGATGAAGCTGAGGCCTAATCGGCGCCACCAAAGAGGTTGTACACTAATCGCCGCATTTTCTTCTTGATTCGATCTCACAGTGCTGCTGGCGCTCGGTCCCAAGCCGACATGGCGCGGCTCCATCCACGGCGGCGGCGGCCACTTCCTCCACGCCGTCGCTCCCTCGGTGGCGACATCCACATCAGTAGGAGCTGCTGCTACTTTAGCTCTCGCTCGCGCTGCTGCTCTGCTCTTGCTCTCGGTCACCTGCCTGGTCTGCTCTTGCTCTTGCTGTTGCTTGCGTTGCTGCTCTCGCTCTTGCTCTTGCTAGCGATTTTGCTCCAATTTAGCTACACTTTAGTCGACTGAATCGACTTTTGGGTCAGTCGATTTTCGGGGGGGGGGGGGGGCTCGCCCGAGTTAAGGAAGAACCGGCCGCAGCGAGGAGGGGGGCTCGCCGAAGAGGTACCCACTATCTTTCTTAGGGTTCAGGGTTGGGGCGGTGGCCGCCAGCGGTGGCGTGGGGATGGCCGGAGAAAAAGCTCGGCACGGGGGGCCTAGAGGGATGGTCGGGGCGGCGGTGGACCGACGGTGGGGAGTGGTTTCGGGGCGGGCAGGGCGGCGCACCGCCGCCCGCGGGCGGCGGGCGGGGCGGCGGTTTGGCCGGTGGTGCCTGACGGCTCAGGGGTGGAGGTTGAAGATGAACTGCAGGCCCTTGATTTCGTATCCAACGGCAGGAAAAAAAATCGACTGACCGGAGATGAAAAAGTCAGTCTACTGACGTGTAGCCTCACCTTGACGCGGCTACACGACTAGCTGCCCCGGCTCTCGCACGCGCAGCTGCTCCGGCCGCCACTGCTGCTGCTACTGCTTTTCTACTACTAGTGCGTTCAGTTTCAACAGTAAAATTCAGTTTCAACAACAAAATTCAGTTTCGACTGTTAAGTTCAGTTTCGATAGTTAAATTCAGTTTCGACAGTTAAGTTCAGAGATGAGCGGCTGATGTATTTTACATCTAGCACTTTATGGTTATGTATTTTATGTCATCTATTGGAGATGCTATTAGAATTCCACTCAGGTTAACGTTGTCTCTCTTGTCCTGCTTTAGCCTCGGTGTTGTACAATTCATCGGAGCTGCTCCAACGACGAAACCCTCCATCACAGCAGAGCAGTACCCCGGGCTCCATCTCCAGACGCCTAAGATCTTCTTCCCCTCCTCCGACAGCCAAGTCAGCCGGAACATCCTCACCTACCAACCCAATCACGCTGAGATCGACATGGCTTCGCCAAAGAGGTTGTACACTTGTTGCATCTCTTTTTTACTCTACATGTTATATATATTGTCCACTGATCACACGTAGTAACATGAAATACGATTATTTTATCCTACTATATACAAGCAGTGAGGTACCAGGCAACTTAGCTATCCGTGATGGACTCTCTTGAACACCATCATTATTTATCTCTGCGTGTTTGAGCTGTGCATTTTTCGATGGGCCTGGGAGTTGATCTAGTAGGGCAGTGGCCTGGGTCCAAAGTAGTAGAAGTAGCACAAAATCATTTTTTGAGTGTAGTCTTTTCCTTGCTCAAGCCCGCCTACTAGAATCACCAGTGCTTGAAAGGAAAAGTAAAGGAAAAATAGAGGAATTGGAAAGTTTCCTATGGTACTACTATTCATGCATTTGGTTCAAAGAATGGAGCAAAGGAAAACTGTGGGATTTGTTCCTTTAGTGTCTCCTTGAAAGAAAAACCGTAGGAATTTTAATATCCACTTGTCCTCCTTTTCAAATTCCTATTCATGAAGCACAAGACTAAGAGATGATAGCATAATAGCATTATAACCGTACATTTTCTTGTGGCTTGACTTAATTTCACCATGCTTATTTGCATCATGTGATCTTCCAATTCTTGTGACCCAAACACCCAGATTGGCAGAAATCCTGTGTTTTTAAATTCTCTGTTTTGCACGTGCATTCCTATCCTATTCCTGTGTATTTCCTATCCCTGCATGGTTAGAATCCTGAAATTCAAACAAGCCCTTACATAATTACTTCTGTTACATATATGTGTCAAAGCAAATCTTGTGTGGTGTGTCCCACTCTTGTTGCAGTGTGTTCCACCCCATCTCAGCTACTCCAACGATAGAAGGGTTCACCACAGCAGGGATCCGCTCTCCAGACTGTCTTTCGCCGCCTCAGATCTTCTTCCCTACCGCCGACAGCCACGAAAACTGCATGACCATCATCAACTAAGCAGATGACCTTGAGGACTAGACGGGTCCACAAGAGAGGTTGCACTCTTCCGTGTATGCTTATGTTATGCATCTCTTAATATGATGACATGCTACTTTATCGTCGTGTTCACCTGTTAGACTTCGAGTCAGGTCCAAACTAATGCTGAAACTTGAGTTTTAAAATGATTGTGGGGTACATATTGGGGCAGCAATCAGTACTATTTGTCTACTATCTGGTTAATCTCGGGTGTCTACTATGAGTTTCATGTTGGGTACAAACAAACATTAAAGGAGCCATTATCTGTATTTTTTAACTAAAGCTATTATCTGCCTGCTATCATTGGTTTTGGGTCTATCCACAGTTTGCTACCATCACTCTGGATTTGTGCATGCACTCCTTACATAACCTCACTATGTTTTATTCCTATGCATGTCAGTTATTGTACACAATGGAACTGAACATGTAGAGCAAAATAGACGAGCCTTGTGTGGCAATAAAATTTCATGCAGACATCGCTCCATGGTGGGCGCAAAGGCATCCCCCCTCCACCCATTTCGGATTGTCATCAAGAGGAAGATAACTGTTTTGAGGGGGATTCAAAAGGAGAAGACCACTCCTATTTACCCCTTGAGATCTTCGCTCGAACATGGCATGCTGATGTTGGTAATATCATGCATATGGTGCCTTGCATTGCTTACTTTATACATCAAATATGTCATCTGCTTAGTTTAGACATGCTTTGTGTGAATGCCATATGGTTAGTTTCTTTATTGTATATGTGAATCATGCAATGCCATCTTGTTCAGCCCGACATCATATATGTGAATTTTGCAATGCCACCCTGGATAGCCAGTCTTCTTATATGTGAATTATATCATGCCATCATTTTTATTACGTATTAAATTTGTCAAAATTTTTAGTACATTCAATTACTCTTCCTGTGCATCAGCCATTCGGCACGGTCATGGAAAAATCTGGAGTGGAAACAAGGTCTTCAGAGCAGACAATGTTTTCTGACAAAGCGCCTATCTCACTGGTTACGTATAGCTCCTCAGAGGAGGATTCAGAGACAGAAGACCAGTCCTATTCCCCCCCCCCCCGAGGTGCATGCTCTAACTTGGCAGGGTTATGTTGCTCATATCGTGCGTATGGTATCTTGCATTGCTATGTCATTTGCTCAGTTTAGACATGCTTTGTGTGAGTGCCACCTGTTTAGTGTCTAATTACCATATATGTGAATTATGCAATGCCATGTTGTTGCAAGACATTATATATGTGAATTATGCAATGCTATCTTGTTGCAAGGCATTATATATGTCAATTATGCAATGCCATGCTGTTTAGCCAAGCGTCATATATGTGAATTATATCATGGCGTCCTTTTTGGTATTTCTCATTGCATTTGTTCAAATGTTTGTATATTCAACTGCTCTTCCTGTGCATCGGCCATTTGAATTGGTGATGGAGAAATCTGGAGTGAAAACAAGGTCTTCAGAGCAGACAATGCTACCTACTGAAGCAGATATCTTGCTAGTTACAGATAGCTCTTCAGAGGAGGATTCAGAGGCAGATGACCAGTCCTATTATCCCCCCGAGGTGTATACTCAAACTTGGCAGTGTTACTCATATCATGCATATGTTGTATTGCAATGCTTAGTTTTTACATCATATACACAATATTGAATGCCATCTCCTTAGTTGACACATCATATATGCGATTGCCCTCTACTCACTTGCTTAGTATACAAATCATATATTTGAATTATATCATGCCATGATGTTTGCATAGATAGCATGTATCTGAATTATGGCATGCCAACCCATTTTCTTATGACATAATATAGTTATATCATCTCATCCTGTTTACATAGTCATCATATTTTGAATTATGTCATTCTATCCGTGAATTATATAATGCCATGATGTTTACATAGAGAACATGTATCTGAACTATGGCATGGCAACCCATTTTCTAAAGACATAATATAGTTATATCATCTCATCCTGTTTACATAGTCATCATATTTTGAATTATGTCATTCTATCTATGAATTATATCATGCCATGATGTTTACATAGACAACATGTATCTGAAATATGGCATGCCAACCCATTTTCTAAAGACATAATATAGTTATATCATCTCATCCTGTTTACACAGTCGTCATATTTTGAATCATGTCATTGTATCCGTGAATTATATCATGCCATCATGTTTCCATCTACGGCATGTTTGTGTTTTACGGCATGCCAACCACTTTAATAGACACATCGTATAGTTATATCATGTCATCTTGTTTACATAGTCATCATATTTTGAAGTATGTCATTCTATCCTATTTAGTTAGCCATCATACATGTGAAATTGTGTCATGCTACCCTGTTTAATTAGCCATCATATATGTGAAATTATGTCATGCTATTTTGTTTGGTTAGACAACATAAATGTGAATTATTTCATGCCCTGTTTTCCTCCCTACTATCCATTACACATGTCTATCTTACAATGTATCTACATTCAATTACTTGTAGCAACCAGACCTCAAACAGTCTGATCTCTGTGCATAAGTGTCATCCCTGGATCAGTAATTCTGACACACACATTACTTGAAGGATTTATAACAGAGTAGAAATTGCACACTTATTACATCGAATGTCTCAAAAGAGAACTTACTACAATAAATATGGCTTAAGGCCATCTAATACGATAACAGCCGAAGGCTTGGAAGATAAAGTGAGTCCATCAACTCCAACGACATCACTGAGTGAAAGACCACGACCTAAGGCTCCTTACTCGTCGTCTGAAAAGTCTACAACATGATACGTTGCAGCCCGAAAACGGGCCAGCACATGGAATATGCTAGCAATGTAACACAAGAGAGTAATGAACAGAATAATGCTATCACTACATGCATATTTGGCTGGTGGAGGCTGTATGGTTAATATGTTTTGTGAAAAGCCAATTTTCCCTACTGCAAAGGAATAAATTTTATTTAACTATCATGGTAGTTGTTAAACATGGAGAAGGTTCACCCAACTCAATCCCAATTAAGCATCATCATTAAACCCAATCAAATTATATTAAGTGTGATGAGATCCACATGATAATCCAAAAACCAGATACACAAGATGTCCATAACCGGGGACACGCCTAACCATGATTAGTTTGTACACCCTGCAGAGGTTTGTGCACTTTTCCCCACAAGACTCGATCTCCTCCGCTGGATTTCTCGCACTACATGGTGTTTGAGAAACGAATGACCGAGACACAGTCTTTCAGAAGCGTTAGCACCTTACGATGGGTAGATAGTACCACCTATATCCCCTACATCTGCTAGTCTACCACTGTAAGAGTTCACACGACTTAATCAACTATGCCAGAGCCCATAATGGCATGTGGCTGCACACGGAAGTTTCCAGCATGAATAATCTCATGATCCCTTTGAGCCTGGGTGGCAGTCCATAGAAGAATCAGACGGTACTCCGGGATTTTCAAAAATACAGGCAATCACTGGAATTCCCCAGATGCCTCAATACACCCAGATGTGTATTTAAGTTGCCACCTTAAGTTGAACCATTAATCTCACATCTGTCATGGAATCACTCATCCAATCCACGTCTACGAGCATAGCATAGTAGTATAAGCAACATAGAAGTAACTCCCAAAGGTTTGATAATAAAACAGGTGGTAGGTTCTACCTCATCATCTACTTCCCAGCCCACAATTTATTTCATATCCTATCCATGCAACTGTTTGAGGATTGATCTAATGCAATAAAACTGGGTAGTAAAAAGGTATGATCAAAGTGTTACTTGCCTTGCCGATGATCTGTTAAACCTAGAGACTCGATGTAGCACGCTTTGCACTCCGGGTACTCTATCGCAAACAAACAAACATACAATAAAAAATCAAGCAAGTGCACGGGTAAAACTCAAATAAGAGATCTAACCAGAAAGTTCAACTTAAGAACTCCGGTTTGCAAAACGAATCAAATCAAATGAAGCAACAAAACTCAAACGGCGAAAGAAACAAGCATCATTTACTAATCTGGACTAAACTCAATTTTTACAGTAGCAAAAACTTGTTGAAGTTGTTTAAACAGAAAGAGGGCTTCGAGACGAAACTCTAGGCGCTTGAATTTCCTGATTCCGAGCGGAAAATCCGAGAAAAAGAAAAACTGACGAACAGGCTAACGAACGAACGTTTGCTGTTTGCGGCTAAACGGTGAAAACCCTTCGTTAAAACGAAAGTACGGACGAACGTCCGCTAAATAACTAAACGGAAAAAATCAAACCAAATCTAAAAAACGGATCTAGGGTTTTTGTAAAAAAACAAAAAACCGGTCGGTTCTCTCACGAAAACCGAGGCGGCAGCGACTACCTCCGGCGAGACGGCGGCGGCGGCGGGCGGCTCCGACGAGGTGGCGCGGGGCGGCGTGGCAGCGCGGCGGCTAGGGCTGTCGGGCGGCGGGTGGGCTGCGGGGTGCGAGGCGGCGGCTTATAAAAGGGCCGACCCGAGGTCTCCTGGCCGGGTACGGCCCGAAGTCGGTTTGATTTTTTAAAAATAATTCTGACGTGCAGAAAAAGAAAGAAAAGAAATACTAAACGGACTCCAAAAATCCCGAAATAAATTTTCCCCGTCCTCTAAAAATAGGTCGGACAAGGTGACCATTTATTTGGGCCTAAAATGCAATTTTGAAAAACGCATGTTTTTCCTAATTCAAATAAAATAGCGATAAAACTCCGAATAAAAAAAAATCTTATTTGATTTTAATATTAAATCTCCAATATTTCTTTATTTGAGGAAGTCATTTTATCCTCTCTCTTTTTATTTTTATAAAAGAAATATTCGAAGAGAAAATAATAAAATCAAACGACCCTCTTTTCAAAATTCGAGAAAACCCGAATATGAAAATAACGAAATCCCCAACTCTCTCCGTGGGTCCTTGAGTTGCGTAGAATTTCTAGGATCAAACCAAAATGCAGTAAAATATGATATGCAATGATGCTCTAATGTATAACATTACAAATTGAAAATTTGGGATGTTACAAACCTACCCCCTTAAGATGAATCTCGCCCTCTAGATTCGGGTTGGCTAGAAAATAGGTGAGGGTGATCTTTCCGTAGGTCTTCCTCTCGTTCCCAGGTGGCTTTATCCTCGGTATGGTGGCTCCACTGAACTTTGCAAAATTTGATAACCTTGTTGCGTGTAACTCGGCTGGCAAACTCGAGAATTTTGACTGGCTTCTCCTCGTAGGTCAAATCGATATCCAACTGTATCGCTTCCAGCGGTACTGTATCTCTCAGAGGAATATCAGCCATCTCTGCGTGGAACTTTTTCAACTGAGAAACGTGGAACACATCATGGACTCTGGACAATCCTTCGGGCAATTCCAACTTGTAAGAAACTTCTCCCATACGTTCCAAAACTTTGTATGGTCCCACAAAACGTGGTGGTAGCTTCCCCTTAACTCCAAAGCGCTTAACTCCTCGAAGTGGTGATACCCGAAGATACACTCTGTCTCCAACTTCGTAAGCTGTCTCATTTTGAATCCGCATAACTCTTCTGCCTGGACTGGGCTACCTTGAGTCTATCGCGAATCAGCTTAACCTTCTCTTCAAACTCTTTAATCAAATCTGGTCCAAACAACTGGCGGTCTCTAACTTCGTCCCACAACAACGGTGTTCTGCACCTCCTTTCGTATAGTGCTTGGAAAGGGGCCATCTTCAAGCTGGCTTGATAACTGTTGTTATAAGAGAACTCTACATAAGGCAAATTATTGTCCCAACGAGATCCATAACCGAGTGCAGAAGCTCTCAACATGTCCTCCAAAATCTAATTTACTCTCTTGGCCTGTCCATCTGTCTGCGGGTGAAAAGCCGTACTGAACTCTAGCCTGGTTCCCAAAGTTTCATGCAACTGATTACAAAACATTGAGGTAAACTAGGTTCCTCTATCTGATACAATTGTCCTTGGAACTCCATGCAAACACACGATCCTGGTCATGTATATCTTTGCCAACTTAGCACTGGTGTAAGTGGTCTTTACTGGGATGAAATGAGCTACTTTTGTCAAACGGTCGACTACAACCCATATCGAGTCATAGCCTGAACGTGTCCTAGGTAATCCCGTGATAAAGTCCATGCCTAGTTTATCCCACTTCCATTCGGGTATCGGCAATGGTTGCAGCAAAACTGCTGGCTTCTGATGCTCTGCCTTCACTCTCTGACATACATCACAAACTGCTACATACTCTGCAATATCCTTCTTCATTCCGGTCCACCAGAAACTATCCTTCAAATCCAGATACATCTTGGTATTTCCTGGGTGAATCGAATATGGCAAATCATGAGCCTCTTGCAAAATCATCTTCCTGATCTCCTGATCATTTGGTACATATACTCGGTCCTCAAACCATAGGGTATCGTACTCATCCTCACAAAATCCTTTAGGTCTTCCTTTGCTCAATCTCGACAATCTCCTTGTCCGTCTTCTGTGCTTCTCTGATCTTATCCATCAAAGTAGACTGAATCTCCAAGGATGCTACATAACCTCTCGGGACTATCTCCAAACATAGCTCAGGAAGGTCTTCTGCTAACTCCTTGGGTAACTCTCCTGTCATGAGTGTATTGGCATGACTCTTGCGGCTCAACGCATCGGCTACTATGTTAGCCTTTCCGGGATGATAGTGCAACTTCATATCATAATCCTTAATGAGCTCCAACCATCTCCTCTGCCTGAGATTCAACTCCTTCTGCGTGAAGATATACTTCAAACTCTTGTGATCCGTGTATACCTCACAATGGTTTCCGATGAGAAAATGTCTCCATGTCTTCAACGCATGTACTACGGCTGCTAACTCCAAATCATGCATAGCATAATTTAACTCATGGGGTTTAAGCTGTCGTGAGGCATATGAAACAACTCTTCCTTCCTGCATAAGCACGACTCCAAGTCCTCGACGAGAAGCGTCGCAATACACTTCATTGATCTGGCAGAATCAACACTGGTGATGTAACCAAACGTTTCTTCAATTCTTGAAAAGTAGCCTCACATTCCTCAGTCCATTTGAACTTGGTGTCCTTCTTCAACAACTCCATCATAGGCTTTGCAATCTTCGAGAAATTCTCAATGAACCTCCGGTAGTATCCTGCGAGTCCATGGAAACTCCGGATCTCTCCAACTGTCGTGGGTGACTCCCAATTTGTCACAGTGACAACCTTGGTGGGGTCTACTGCTATTCCTTCTCCGGATATAATATGTCCAAGAAACCCAACTTCCTTCAACCAAAACTCACACTTGCTGAACTTGGCGTATAACTGATGTTCTTTGAGCTTCCCAAGTACTAAACGCAAATGCTCTTTATGTTCTTCTTCATTCTTCGAGCAGACCAAAATATCATCAATGAACACCACGACAAACTTATCCAAAAACTCCATAAACACCTTGTTCATCATGTTCATAAAGTAGGCAGGTGCGTTAGTCAGGCCAAATGACATAACGGTATACTCATATAGCCCGTACCTCGTGGTAAAAGCTGTCTTAGGTATATCCTGCTCTCGAATCTTCAACTGGTGATATCCTGATCGCAGCTCGATCTTGGAAAACACCTTAGCTCCTTGTAGCTGATCAAACAAATCATTGATCATCGGCAGTGGGTACTTGTTCTTGATTATCACTTGATTCAATCCTCGATAATCAACAACCATTCTTACAATCCATCCTTCTTCTCCAATAGAAGTACTAGTGATCCCCAAGGTGACAAACTTGGGCGAATATATCCTTTATCTAGTAACTCCTTAATCTGCTTCTTAATTTCCTCTAACTCCTGTGCGGGCATCCTGTACGGTCTCTTAGATATTGGCCCTGTGCCTGACAAAAACTCAATTAAAAACTCAATGTCTCTATCCGGTGGCATGCCCGGCAACTCTTCTGGAAATACATCCGGAAAATCCTTCACCACCGGTACTTCCTCCTGCACAACTCCTGATAAGGAATTTACTTGAGTCCTATTCGATCGGCACATGCCGGGATACATACTTGATCCTTCTTCCTTCTGGGGTGGTGAGAAAAATCGACTTACTGGCGCAGTCCATGTTCCCTCCATACTTTGATAACCAATCCATGCCTAATATCACATCCAATCCTTGTGACTCCAATACTATTAAGTCCGAGGGGAACAAATAGTTACCAATCCTTAATGGTAACCGATCACACCATAGGCTAGCCATATACTCTGCTCCTGGCAAGGTTACTAACATGGGTGACCTAAGGGCTTGGGTTGGCAATTTAAACTTATCCACGAATACCCTTGATATGTATGAATGCGATGCACTAGTATAAAAAAGAACGACTGCAGTAAATGACTTAATCAAAAACTTACCTATTACTGCATCTGGCTGGGCTTCAACCTCCTCCACGTTGACGTGGTTCACTTCTCCCCTAGTGAAAGGGTTGGGCTTCTTCCCAGAGCTTCCATTGCCGTTTCCATTCTTAGCTTCAGGACATTCATTGGCGTAATGTCCGGTCTTCTGGCACTTATAGCAAGTAATGTGGCTTAGATCTTTCTTGGCGGGTGTTGCCGGGTTGGAACGGTTCTGTCCGCTACTTCCTCCATTGCCATTCGCATTCTTGGAGCCACTATGGTTGTGTGAACTTCCTCCATTATGAGTGTGGCCTCCATGGTTATGCACAAGTCTTCCCGAGTTCGGGGTGAAACGGGGTCTCTACTGAGCTCTAGAATTATACGTCACTTGTCCATACTTCCTCTTGCGGCTGTCAATCTGCTGCTGCTTCCCTTCAAGCATAAGAGCTCTATCCACCAACTCCTGGTAGTTATCGAAATTTTCCACCATCAACTGCATGCTTAGTTCATCATTCAGTCCTTCCAAGAACTTCTCCTTCTTAGCTGCATCTGTAGCGACGTCATCTGGGGCATAACGTGCTAGCTTACTAAAGTCATACACATACTGGCCTATAGTGCGGCCTCCTTGGCGTAATTTATGAAACTCACGCTTCTTTATGGCCATAGCTCCTACTGACACATGGGCAGTGCGAAAAGCCTGCTGGAACTGGTCCCATGCAACAGTGGCTATAGGATAGGTGACAGTGTAATTCTCCCACCATGAGGCTGCTGGTCCATCCAATTGGTGCGAGGCAAAGCACACCCTCTTATCATCTGTGCATCCTGCAGTGGTTAACTCCCTTTCAATCTTGCGGTGCCAATCATCTGCAAAAATCGGCTCGGTGCTACTGGAGAACACTAGCGGATTCAGCCTAAGAAAACGGGCTAAGTGATCAACTGGTGGTGGTGGTGGGTTGTTGTTGTTGTTGTTGTTATTGCCTTGGTTCTGAACTAACAACTGCATCAGGGTATTCTGCTGCTGGATCAACTGAGTGAGCTCCGGTGGAAAGGTAAATCCGGGGTCACGTCTCGGAGGCATCTGAGGGTTTAGAGGGAAGAGAATAGAATAGAATGAGGTCTAGTGAGAAAACACTACCCATATGCACATGAGACAAACACAATCATATCACTCACTCAATCAAACAAGAGCATACAATCGGTCTAGAACTATCGTTACAAAGTGCTTGGACTATACTATTTACATGGTGGTATACTACTACTGATATGGTGGTCGACTAGAGATATTGATCGGTCGAAGACTCCATGATATCTGGTCCAGCTTCATCAACATAGTCATCATCGCTATCGTCAGGGTCCGAGTCAGTGTTGTCGATGATGATGTAGTCTTCGGAACGAATCTCCTTGGGTTCATCGTCTTCTCCTCCTGGCGCGGGGTTTCCCATGAAAACTCCTAGCTTCCTTGTCAGGTCATCATTCTTCTCCACTAGTATGGCGATTTCTTCCTCATAATCTTCGCGAGTTGCCTTGAGTTCTTCTTCCAACTCCATGATCCTTGTCATCGCCTTCTTCAGGTCTATCATACCTGCGCACATCTAGTTCTCCTGGCATCGAATGTGCTGGTTTAACTCCTGGATGAAAGCGGCAATTGATCTATCCTTCCTAGTGTTGATCATCTCCCATTGCTCATGTCGGTGCCCACAAATATGGCAGATAGTATCCTTGAGATCCTTGTGGTAAACTTCTCCAATGCGTCCCATGGTGATGTGGGCTGCCATACTCTTTCCTAGACTCCAGGTTGGTGCATCAAAGGAAAACTCTATGGGCTCAGTGACTGATGTGAATGTCCTTCCTGGAACTTAAACTTGAATCATCTAGCGCTCCTCTTCTGGTAAAGTGGCATTGTAAGTCCCGGTGAAGCTTGGTATTCCAATGTTCAGGTACCTAGTGACTTCCTTCAAGTGGCGTCCAAAACGTGTGTCTTCATCCGGTTGTGCAAACTTGGTCCTTGCGTTCGCCATCCTAAAGAGTAGAAAATGGAGAGGAGTCAGAAATGAGAAGAGAGTAGTGATCTAGGGTTTTGGCTTAGTGGTCGTGTCCTACAGTCAGCGTGTGCTCTGATACCATCTTTTTAGCGACCAGACCTCAAACAATCTGATCTCTGTGCATAAGTGTCATCCCTGGATCGGTAATGCTGACACACACAGTACTTGAAGGATTTATAACAGAGTAGCAATCACACACTTATTACATCGAATGTCTCAAAAGAGAACTTATTACAATAAATATGGCTTAAGGCCATCTAATATGATAACGGCAGAAGGCTTGGAAGATAAAGTGAGTCCATCATCTCCAATGACATCACTGAGTGAAAGACAACGACCTAAGGCTCCTTACTCGTCGTCTGAAAAGTCTGCAACATGATACGTTCCAGCCCGAAAACGGGTCAACACATGGAATATTCTGGCAATGTAACACAAGAGACTAACGAACAGAATAATGCTATCACTACATGCATATTTGGCTGGTGGAGGCTGTATGGTTAATATGTTTTGCAAAAAGCCAATTTTTCCCTACTACAAAGGAATAAATTTTATTTAACTATCATGGTAGTTGTTAAACATTGAGAAGGTTCACCCAACTCAATCCCAATTAAGCATCATCATTAAACCCAATCAAATTATATTAAGAGTGATGAGATCCACATGATAATCCAAAAACCAGATACTCAAGATGTCCATAACCAGGGACATGGCTAACCATGATTAGTTTGTACACTCTACCCAGGTTTGTGCACTTTTCCCCACAAGACTCAATCTCCTCCGCTGGATTTCTCGCACTACATGGTGTTTGAGAAACGGATGACCGAGACACAGTCTTTCAGAAGCGTTAGCACCTTACGATGGGTAGACAGTACCACCTACATCCCCTACATCTGCTAGTCTAACACTATATGAGTTCACACGACTTAATCAACTATGCCAGAGCCCATAATGGCATGTGGCTGCACACGGAAGTTTCCAGCATGAATAATCTCATGATCCCTTTGAGCCTGGGTGGCAGTCCATAGGAGAATCACACGGTACCCCAGGATTTTCAAAAATACAGGCAATCACTGGAATTCCCCAGGTGCCTCAATCCATCCAGATGTGTATTTAAGTTGCCACCTTAAGTTGAACCATTAAATAACAATCTCACATATGTCGTAGAATCACTCACCCAATCCACATCTACGAGCATAGCATAGTAGTATAAGCAACGTAGAAGTAACTCCCAAAGGTTTGATAATAAAACAGGTGATAGGTTCTACCTCACCATCTACTTCCCAACCCACAATTTATTTCATATCCTAATCATGCAACTGTTTGAGGATTGATCTAATGCAATAAAACTGGGTAGTAAAAAGGTATGATCAAAGTGTTACTTGCCTTGCTGATGATCCGTGAAACCTAGAGACTCGATGTAGCACGCTTCACACTCCGGGTAATCTATCGCAAAAAAAACAAACATACAATAAACAATCAAGCAAGGGCATGGGTAAAACTCAAATAAGAGATCTAACCAGAAAGTTCAACTTACGAACTCCGGTTTGCAAAAAGAATCAAATCAAATGAAGCAACAAAACTCAAACGGCGAAAGAAACAAGCTTCATTTACTAATCTGGACTAAATCAATTTTTACAGTAGCAAAAACTTGTTTAAGTTGTTTAAAGAGAAAGAGGTCTTCGAGAGGAAACTCTAGGTGCTTCAATAGCCTGATATCGATAAACGAGCCAAAAGTTATACTAAAACGATAATCGGATCAGAAATCACGATCAAAAATAATCGCAGAAAATCTGAGAAAAAGAAAAACTGACGAACAGGCTAACGGAGGAACGTTCGCTGTCTGCGGCTAAATGGTGAAAACTGTTCGTTAAAACGAACGTACGGATGAATGTCCGCTAAATTACTAAACCGAAAAAAACCGAACCGAATCTAGAAAAACAGATCTAGGGTTTTTGTAAAAAAACAAAAAAAAACAGTCGGTTCTCTCACGAAAACTGAGGCGGTGGCGACTACCTCCGGCGAGTCCGGCGAGACGGCGGTGGCGGTGGGCTGCTCCAACGAGACGGCGCGGTGCAGCGTGTGGCGGCGGGCGGCGGCGCGGCGCGGCAGCGGGACGGCGGGGGCGGTGCGGCAGCGGGGCGGCATGGCGGCTAGGGATGGCGGGCGGTGGGTGGGCTGTGGGGGTGCGGGGCGGCGGCTTATAAAAGGGCCGGCCCGAGGTCTCCTGGCCGGGTATGGCCCGAAGTCGGTTTGATGTTTTTTTAAATAATTCCGACATGTAGAAAAAGAAAGAAAAGAAATACTAAACGGACTCCAAAAATCCCGAAATAAAATTTCCCCGTCCTCTAAAAATATGCCGGACAAGGTGAACATTTATTTGGGCCTAAAATGCAATTTTGAAAAATGCATATTTTTCCTAATTCAAATAACATAGCGGTAAAACTCCGAATAAAAAATCTTATTTGATTTTTACATTAAATCTCCAATATTTCTTTATTTGAGGAAGTCATTTTATCCTCTCTCTTTTTATTTTTATAAAAGAAATATTCGAAGAGAAAATAATAAAATCAAGCGATCCACTTTTCAAAATTCGAGAAACCCCGAATATGAAAATAACGAAATCCCCAACTCTCTCTGTGGGTCCTTGAGTTGCGTAGAATTTCTAGGATCAAACCAAAATGCAATAAAATATGATATGCAATGATGCTCTATTGTATAACATTCCAAATTGAAAATTTGGGATGTTACATTACTTTTCTTGTGTATCAGCCATTTCAATTAGAGGGGGTGATGGCAGTATCTGTGGGAGTAAAAACTTGGTCTTCAGAAAAGATCGTGCTACTTGTAGATGCAGATAGAACCACGGTTTGTCGGGTCACGGGTTTCGGCAAACCCTTAAGGTGCGAACTCTGGGGTGCCCGTGAAGTTCTTTCCCTCCTACCGATCTGCGCCCTAGCTCGCTGAAGTGTTGCGGATGAGCTCGATGCACTCGCAACACAAAAGACACAAGGTTTATACTAGTTCGGGCCACCGTTGTAGTGTAATACCCTACTCCAGTGTGGTGGTGGTGGATTGCCTCTTGGGCTGATGAAGAACAGTACAAGGGGAAGAACAGCCTCCTGAGGTTGAGGTGTTCTTGTGCTTGGTGTGCTAGGAGTTCGGTGAGATACTTCTCCATCCGTCCTACGGTGGTGGCTAGTTCTACTTATATAGGCCCTGGTCCTCTCCCAAAATATTGAGCAGGAAGGGAGCCAACAACAGCGGTCAATTTGAAAGGGGACAGCTAGTACAAGCTATCCTGACAAAAGGTGGTCTTCGCCTGCCAAAGGTTCTGGTGGTGATGCCGTCCTGGGCTCCATGGTGACCTCCGTCCTGCCGTCCTTCCGGTCTTGGTCTCGTTGCACCGATATGGAGACCATTTCCTGATGCCTCGGTACTCCGCGCCTGCGCTTGCCTCCTTAGCACCAAAGAGGAAACAAGGACGCTGTGCGCGCTGACGCCCGCCTGGCGTTCGCCTGGTGTCGATCGTCATGGCTCACATCACGAGAGCCTCGCGAGGTTTGCCCTGCCTTGATATCTCCACTCCTCGCGAGGCAGCCTGGTGAGGCCGCTCCTGAGGAGGTCTTGCATTGTCCGCCTCGCGAGGGTCTTGAGTGCCTTGTTGATGATGATGATGGGCCGTACAGACCTGCCAGCACAGCCACACTATGGGCCGCAGGTAGGCAAGTCTTGGGACCTCCGTTCCCAGAATGCCGATAGTAGCCCCCGGGCCCAAGGCGCGCTCGGGCTTGGCTTCGAGGCGAAGCCAAAGGATCAAGCGCGGAGAACCGCGGGCCCCAAAAGCCTGCGGCCTCGGTCGACACGTGGCGGTTGATTGGTCGTGGGCATCTCCGCTTCCCCACGCCACCTCGACAACTGCCCGACTTGTCAAAAAGGCTGGCGCGGACATCACTTGCCTTCATTGCTTCTTCCTCGCCTTGCTCCAGATCCCCTTTCTCGCTTCTTGCTGCCGGAACTTCCAGATCCTCTTCAACTTCGCTTTGCATCGGCGACCAATGGCGTTGCGCAAGGTCAAGTCCTCCTCGGCGCTGGCCTGGTTCAAGCCATCCCTCGATGTGCCCAACATCACGGAGAAGAACCTTGCTGCCACTCGCTTGCTGACGGCGGGGGCGAGCAACAAGAGGGGGAAGACGGAGCTCCGGCTTGCCTCCGACGTGCTGGAGCCTGAGGGAAGCACCTTCTTCCCCTTCTTCTCGAGTAGTATCGCCGCCGGGTTGGTTCCCCCCTTCTCCGATTTCTTTTATGAGGTCCTCGACCACTATGGGCTGCAGGCGTTGCACCTCCATCCCAACTCTATCCTCCTCCTTTCCATCTTCGCCTACTATTGTGAGGCGTACCTGGGTGTGATGCCGTCCGTGGCGCTTCTACGCCACTTCTTCTTCCTTCGCGTTAGCGATGGACACGTCTCCGGGTGCACCAACTTCGTCGCATCCGGCAAGGCCAACTCAATCTCGAGCACAGGGAAGAGAGCCGACAACATTCGAGCCAAATGGGTCATGATGGACGCTAAGTGCTCCCACCCGTGCTTGGCACAGCCGACGGAGGCGCCCCAGTCTGACAAGGGGTGGCCCCGTGCGGAGCTTACTGATGAGCAGGCACCGTCTGTGCTGGAGCAGATGCAGACCGATTTGAAGCCGGGCAATGCGAAGGCGGCCAAGGTGACTGGGGTTATGCTCCTGAGGGAATTCTTGACGCTGCGCGTTGCTCCACTCCAGGCGTGCACACGCCCCTTGTGGAAGCTTGGAGATGAAGCAGACAAGGTTTTCCTGAGCCCGGTGGCCCTGCCTGATGACGAGCTAACTGCGGTCCTACGTCTCTTGGTTGGGGACAACCAAGAGTACCCGCCGAGTGCCTTTCTTCCTTTGTTCCATCGCAAGGACTAGGAGCAATTCGTTGCTTCCAGGCCGACCTTTGACGCGTGCGGGCTGGTGTTGCCAGCGCTCGCTGGGGCCTCCGCAACGCCGAAGATGGTGGAGGTGTCTTCCGACGAGTCCCGCGAGGAGGAAGAGGAGGAGGAGGGCTCGGAGGAGACCCCCGAGGGAATGGGGGAGAATTCCCCCTAGAGCAAGGCCGACATCCTCCGCGCCCTCCCAGACGACGCCGAGGTCGTTGCCCGCCAGGAGGCGAGGGAGCTGCCCCTCATCCCGACAAGGGGTAGGTTGTCGCTGGTCTCTCGAGATGCTGCCTTCGACGTGGCACCGCTTGGGGCCGGCTTCAGCCCTTCTGCCGCACCACCTTCTGCCGCCTGAGCCTGCGCACCCACTTCTGAGGGCCCGACGCTTTCAAGCTTCAAGCTCACCAAGCGGAGGGTGGACTATGTCGCGGTGGATTAGTAAGTGCTTCGAGCTTCGTCTTGTTCCTGGTTGTACTTGCTGTTTTCTAACATTCGCCTGGTCGATCAGGCTGGAGTCTTCAGCGAAGAAGAGGAAGGGGGATACGGCGGCTGCGCCCCCTTCTGCTGGGAAAGGAGACGCGAGCACTCGTGCCTCCCCAGCCCGGGCATCTTCGCGGGGCCAAGAGGAGCATCGCCGGGAGGAGTCAGACCCCATGGCTCCGCCGGCCCCGGAGGTGCCGGCGTCTGGCCCGGCTAAGGAGGCCCCGACTGCTCCGGAACCCGCAGTCTCCCAGGCCCTAGTGATGACGTCGCCTCCTCCTTCTGCTGTGCCTCCATTCCTAGGTTCTTCTACCTCTGCTGCTGTCCTGGAGCGTGCTCTTTGGAGATGACCCAGTTGCAGGCAGATCTCCTGAGCAAGGACCCATGCCTGGTGGCCGGGCGCCTGGAGCTGGCCTCTGGCTAGCTTCACTCCGGCGCGATAGTTCGCGCGACACTGAGCCAGGCCGCGGCGTCTTCCGAGAAGGAGAAGTAGAGTGCTGCCAATGCTGTAGTCGGTCGCGAGGGGGCACTGAAGGATGCTAAGGCCGCCCGTGAACGCTGCAAAGAGCTAGAGGATGAGCTGAAGAGCTTGCGCGACGGGCACGCCGAGGAAGCACGCGGCCGCCGGGTGCAGGAGGAGGAGATGAAGGCCCGGGAGGACACCGTCAAGAACCGTGACGCTTAGCTAGGAGAGTTGGGGAAGGCGCAGGCCGCCGAACGCCGCCAGCTGGAAGAGCTGGATCAGAAGGTGAAGTCGAGGGAGGCCGATCTTGATGCCAAGGCACGGGTTCTAGCCGAAGACCGTGTGGCCTTTGCCGGCCTCGAGGAGAGGTCTTGCGTGGCACTGAAGACGCTCTATGAGCACGGCTTGGAGAGGCCACTGACCACCAATGAGATGGCCCCGCCCTGCTGCTTCCTTTCTTGGTGAAGGCGCTCGAGGAAGTCGTGGATGGTATCGGTCCTATGGCAGAGGAAAAAGCTCGTGTCCTATCTTCAGCTGCACTGACTCGTGTCTTCAGCCATCTGCACCTTCGTGACCCTAGCGCTTGTCTTGACGAGCTGCTGGAGCATGTGGCTGATGATCACTGCGCAGCCGCCGCCGCAGCCGTGCAAGGTCAGGTGGAAGTCCTGCTGAAGAGATTCAGCGGCTTTGCCTCCGCACCCTTGTCCGGCGATGCCACCGACCCTGTGGCTGGTGGTGCAGGTGCAGGCGACGTTACTCAAGGAGGAGCGCTTTCTGCAGGCGATGACGGTGTCCAGGGGTGACCAGCGGCTACTCTCCCGTTTCATTGCTGTAATATGCATCAAGCTTCATGGAGGCGTTAAAATTTCATTTGGTATTGTGAGGACAATATGTTTTGTAATATTTGCTTCGAGATTTTGCAATTTTTTCCTATCTGCTCTGTGTTCTACGTCAGTAGAGCCTGGCCCCGTGCATACCTCAACCGCCGGTGGGCCGACTGGAGACCAGGACGGACCAAGGAGTGAGGGGCTACGTGACTAGTTAGGCTCCTGAGTCGCGATGCTCAGGAGTCCCCCTTGACGCGCAAACAGCTCATAGGAACAGTACGCGAGGATAGATTAATGTTCTACGTCGACAGAGCCCGGTCCCGTGCATACCTCAACCGCCATTGGGCCGACCGAAGACCAGGACGGACCAAGGAGTGAGGGGCTACGTGACCAGTTAGGCTCCTCAGTCGTGATGCTCAGGAGTCCCGCTTGACGCGCAAACAATTTCCATACCTGCCCTCGCCGAGGCCTCGGGAGGGGCATGCGACGACCAGGTCCAGGAGACCTGTTTGAGCGGCTTGCGCTTGGGCGTGACCCGAGCACAGCCCCCGTGCCCAGCCCCCTCGCGTGGTTCTCCCGAGGGGAGGCGTTGCAGTGAGGCCGGACGCTGAGCTTTGGGGCTCCCTGAGGTTGGTACGACCGTGGAGTCGCGCTCAACTGTTTATCACCAGCGCGGATCATAGTGCTTCCGCTTGTGCACGGGCATAGCCGCTCCTCGGCAGTGTCGACGGCCAGCGCGGAGCATGGTGCTTCCACTTGTGCATGGGAGGGGGGCCCTCCGGGAGGAGCCCCCGGGGCGTGTATAGCCCCGCCCTGACACGTGGCTTGCACGACAGGGCTGCGAGGTGTATCTGGGCACTCGTGAGCCAGCGCAGGACTCACGAGGCCCTACCTCAAGGCGGGTTGCGCCTGGTCTTGAATCCTTGATAGTTGCGCGTTCCTGCGAGACGATTAGGTGCGAGCGCTCTATGTCCTCAGGTCCCGGCCCTCGAGCGAGCTCAGCTGCCCTGGTATGCCAGGTCGCGATACCGTGGTCAAGGCCAGGGGGTGAGGGCTGGAGAGCCAGTAAGAGCTCCTGAGTCGCGATGCTCAGGAGCCCCCCTTTTAGTGCGCGAGCGAATTGCATGACAGAGGGGCGGACCCATGGCAGGTGGTAACCGGGAAGATCCAGCATGGAAGGCAATTCAGCTTTGGTAAATGCAGAAAGATACGTGCCACCGAGTCAGGCCCGAGCGGCTTGGGGATGATGCAGCCCGCGGGGCGCCCCCAACAAGGTAAACTAAAAGCATGGGCAAAAGAGATACATGCCACAGGGATGGACCCACGCGGCCTGGGAATAATGCAGCCTGAGGGGCGCTCCCAGCTAAACGAACTTGGAAAATGTCACCTGGTTCTATCGAAGAGGGAGAGTTGGTGCAGCTGAAGGCACGCAGCGAAGGGGTCGTTCCTCACGAGCCACCGGGGCCCTGAGCCTCGGGAGGCTCTGGGGGCTCAGGTGGTTTCCTGAGGACCGTCTCCATCTCTGCCAGGATGGCATGGTGCCTGGCCTCCTGAGCTGCCAGGACACGCTGCAGGTTGCGCTGTAGGCTGACGACACGCTCGGCAGGCCGAAGGGCATGCGAACGTAGCTGTGTGGTGGACCTTTGCGACGCCCCATGCGCGAAGGTCAGAAAGGCTCCTGAGATGCGGCCCTATTGAGCCCTAGTACGTCGACGCAGACGCGCAGCCCAGCATCCTCGCCTGGATGGGGAGCTGTGCCTCATGAGCGGCGGTCGCCGCACATGACCCTTGCGTCTTCTAGTTCCTGAGTGGTCTTGGTGATGAACTCCTGCGTGCTGGGCGCTCCTTTCCCTGTGTTCTCCTGAGGGAAAGGTGACCCGAAGCACGCCTCCTAGTGGTGCTCGAGCGCCTCCCTCGTGATACTGGCAAGGTCTGAAGCCCTCCAGAAGAGAGCCCCCGAGCCCTGCCCGAGGAGGGCGCTAGGCGCGCCTTCCTATGCGATGGAGGGAGGCGCCCCTGGAGCGGGCGCTGATCCTGACGAGGTTCCAGCCACGACGCCACCCTCCTGAGGTCCGTCACGGCACAACTGCTTCTTCTTGGGGATGGCCTTGGGAGGATCCTCGCTCTTGCTGTCGGGGTCGTAGATTGCGGCAGCTTGAAAGGCGCACTCGAGGGAGCACACTGCATCCCTCTCTTCGCACGGTACCATGATGATTCCGCCGCTTCCTGGCATCTTGAGGACATTGTAACTGTGGTGTGTCACCGCCATGAACTTGGCCAGGGCTAGATACTCGAGGATGGCGTTGTATGGCAGACAGATGTGCGCGACGTCAAAGTCAATGAGCTCGGTGCGGTAGTTCTTGCGTTCCCCAAACGTGATAGGGAGGCGGACCTGCCCTATCGATGTGGTGGAACCATCGGTCACTCCTGAGAAAGGCTTGGTAGGCTGAAGCTGCTCATATGGCAATTGGAGGTTCTCAAACATATCGACGGACAGGATGTTGAGCCCTGCGCCGACGTGGATGAGAGTTTTGGTAACTTGCACCTTGCTGATGACTGGTGAACAAAGCATCGGGAGGGCACCTGCGGTGGCTGCGCACTTGAGCTGATACACCGAGCTGAAGGTGATGGCGCATTGGGACCACCTGAGCGGCCGCGTGGCCTCGAGCTTGGGGAGGATTGCATTCACCTCACAAGCGAACTGTTTGAAGCTACACTGCAAGGCCGGGGCCTGTGCGCCGCCCAAGATGCAGGCGATTACGCGCGGCTCCTGGAAGCCCCCGGCCCCCTCGTCTTGATGGTGGTCGTCATTCCTTCTTGGTGGTGGCGGCAGCGGGGGAAGACCGGCGGTTCCCTGAAGACGATCCTCACAAGGCTGGTCCCTCCAGGTGCCCTCGCGAGGATGATCCTGCCAGTGGTCCTCACGAGGCTTGTCGCGCCACTCCTGGCGCGGGCCACGGTCGTCCCAACGTCCGCCTCAATGTCCTTCTCCTCGGCCGTAGCCCCGGTCGCTGCGCTCGGGGCGTCGACGGAAGCGTCCTTCGTAAATGGCTCTGAGTTCTTGACAATCACTGGTGTTGTGGGTGTTCAGGTTGTGGAAGGTGCAGAATGGTCGGCTGCCCTTGGATGACTCGGGCTGGTCCCTACCTCGCTTGGTGTCCGGCTCCGCAGCGGGCACAACTGCTTCCTTGCATGTCATGTCCTTGGCCTTGGCCTTCTTCTCCTCTGCGCCCACAGCTGGCAGCTCGAGGAGGGAGAGGCGCCCCTCCTCATCTCTTGCGCACTTAGTTGCCAGGTTGAACAGCTCCTGAGATGTGCACAACTCCTCGTGGATAGCGAGCTCCTCCTTCATCTTGACGTCGTGGATGCCGTCAGAGAACGCAGAGATGATGGCCTCGTCCGTTACCTTGGGGATCTTGAGGCGAGTGTTATTGAAGCGATGGATGTACTTCTAGAGGGTCTCTCCCGGTTGTTGCTTGACGCGGCGCAGGTCAGCCGCGGCCAGGGGGCGGTCATGCGTGCCCTGGAAGTTGGCGACGAAGCGGTCGCGCATCTCGTCCCAGGAGGAGATCGAGCCTTGCGGCAGGTTCAGGAGCCAGGAGTGGGCACCATCCTTGAGCGCCATAGGAAACAAGTTCGCCATGACTTTCTCATCGCCGTTGGCCGCTTCGATGCTCGGCTCGTAGAGCTGCAGGAACTCCGCGGGGTCGGGGGTGCCGTCGTAGCGAGTAGGCAGATCCGGCTTGAACTTCCCTGGCCTGGTGACGCTATGCAGCTCGGGGGTGAAGGCGCGGTAGCCGGCCGTGGTCGCCGGGGCTTGTCTTGGAGGTGGAGCTTGGACTTGATGAGGCACGCGTGCCGCCAGCGCGGGTAGCGCGCGGGCTTGGCGTGGCGGCACGGGGAGCGCAGGTGCCGCTTCTCATGGCCAAGGAATCTCTTGGCAGCTTCTCTCTTCGCGTGCAGGCACCGGGCGTGGTGGATCGCGCCATGGGGCCACGCACCTTGGCGCCAAGGCACCGTCTTGGGGCGGAGGTGGTGGAGGCACTCCACGAGCCGCGTCGCCTGTGGCTGGAGGAGGGCGAGGCAGAGAGGGGGATGGCATCGGGGAGCCTCCTGCGGCACGGACGAGCTCGGCGACGCGGTCGAGCCAGTCCTCATAGAGCGCAGGAGTTTGTTCGCCATGAGGAGCGCGGCCTGCGCGGCCATGGGAGCATGACGTGCGTTGGACGAGGAACCGGCAGGGGTAAGCGATGGGTTGGCGGTGCGGCCGTCCTGCCGCACCGATGGGTGCAGCGAGGACGCTTGCTGCTCGTTCCCCGCCGGGCCAGTGGCGGCATTGGTGGAAGGCGACGGGGAATGACGAGGTGGCTCGCCGACGGGAGCCGTCTGAGCAAGGCGGGTAGTGAGGGCAGCCCGGCGCTCAGCTCGAGCGCGGCGAGCATCCGCCATGGAGACGATGGAGTGACGGAGCGCCGATTCGACAAAAAGGAAGCTACGACGCACCCCTACCTGGCGCGCCAAATGTCAGATCACGGGTTCCGGCAAACCCTTAAGGTTCGAACTCTGGGGTGCGCGCAAAGTTCTTTCCCTCCTACCGATCTGCGCCCTAGCTCGCTAAAGTCTTGCGGACGAACTCGACGCACTCGCAACACACAAACACAAGGTTTATACTGGTTCGGGCCACCGTTGTGGCGTAATACCCTACTCCAGTGTGGTGGTGGATTGCCTCTTGGGCTGATGAAGAACAGTACAAGGGGAAGAACAGCCTCCTGAGGTTGAGGTGTTCTTGTGCGTGGTGTGCTAGGGGTTCAGTGAGATGCTTCTCCATCCATCCTACGGTGGTGGCTAGTTCTACTTATATAGGCCTTGGTCCTCACCCCAAATATTGAGAGGGAAGGGAGCCAACAACGGCGGCAAATTTGAAAAGGGACAGCTAGTACAAGCTATCCTGACAAAAGGTGGTCTTCGCCTGCCAAAGGTTCTGGTGGTGACGCAGTCCTGGGCTCCATGGTGACCTCTGTCCTGCTGTCCTTCCGGTCTTGGTCTCGTTGCACCGATGTGGAAAGCTTTGCCTGATGCCTCGGTACTCCGCGCTTGCGCTTGCCTCCTTAGCTGTAACGCCCCGGACACACCCGCCAGTGGTCGTTACTCCTGGCGGGATCTAGGCTGGCCCCATAGATCAATACTAGTCTTTTCTGCGCACTTTGTCCTCACTCGAGCACACCCAGGAGCAACTTACCGGTCGGTCACCCATGCTGACAATACTCCAAGCTGAGCACGCTTAACTTTGGAGTTCTGTCCGAACGGGCTCCCGGAAAAGAAGGAATTCCTTATTGATATGAGTAGTCTATCATCCCTAATAAGCCACGCTATCACATACACCCCCACTCAGAGGAACCAACGTCCTCGTCGGGCCACAGGAACATTCCCTCTTGGCACATACGTCTGTATATCCAGTCCGGTACATGTGCCATGCCGGGTGCCACGACGGGTCACAAACGTCATGAACAACATGACCGCGCACCTGTCCGCAAACATCCGTGTAACCGCGAGGGTTGGCTCTGATACCAACTTGTAACGCCCCGGACACACCCGTCGGTGGTCGTTACTCCTGGCGGGATCTAGACTGGCCCCACAGATCAATACTAGTCTTTTCTGCACACTTTGTCCTCACTCGAGCGCACCCGGGAGCAACTTCCCGGTCGGTCACCCATCCTGACACTACTCCAAGCTGAACACGCTTAACTTTGGAGTTCTGTCCGAATGGCCTCCCGGAAAAGAAGGAATCCCTTATTGATATGAGTAGTCTATCAGCCCTAATAAGCCAGGCTATCACATTAGCACCAAAGAGGAAACAAGGACGCTGCGCGCGCTGGCGCCCGCATGGCGTCCGCCTGGTGTCGATCGTCACGGCTCACGTCACGAGAGCCTCGCGAGGTTCGCCCCGCCTTGATATCTCCGCTCCTCGCGAGGCAGCCTTGTGAGGCCGCTCCTGAGGAGGTCTTGCATCGTCCGCCTCGCGAGGCTTGGCCCCTCACGAGGGTCTTGAATGCCTTGTTGATGATGATGATGGGTCGTACAGACCTGCCAACACAACCACGCTATGGGCCGCAGGCAGGCAAGTCTGGGGACCCCCGTTCCCAGAACACCGACACGGTTGTACTTGCCCAAGAACCAGCCTCACCACACATAAACTGGAGTCATGCAGATTGTACCCCTACCCAGTTGGATAGAGAACCAGCTACACCCCTTCTAACCCCAAACCCAGCTGATAGTAACCCAGTTCCAGTTGACACAGCACCGTCTCCACCACAGAGCACCCAAACATGAGCAGTTAGTAAGGCAACTGTAGTGCCCAAAGCATGAGGACCACCACTCCAAACCCCAAGCCAGCGCTTAAAGCAGAAGAAGAATTGTTCTCAGGTCAGGTTCCGTAGCTATGGTTCATACTACTTTGCTACTGTATCACTGTATTTACTCATACCAACTAATTTCAAATTTGAAGGATGCAATTGAAACTCCAATGGCGCAACAGGTATGTTTTAAACCTGTTTCTTTAACGTGTTTGCTGTTGTAACTTGCTCTACGTTGATTTCAGTTTCAATTGAATAAACAGTTATGTTTTGATGCCATGCACATTACAAGTGTGATATGTCTCCAACATATCTATAATTTATGAAGTATTCATGCAAATATATTATCATTCTTGGATGTTTTACAATCATTTTATAGAAACTTTATATCATTTTTGGGACTAACTTATTGACCCAGTGCCCAGTGCCAGTTGCTATTTTTTGCTTGTTTTTTACATTGCAGAAAATCAATATCAAACGGAGTCCAAACACCGCGACACTTTTTGGGGATTTTTTATGGGCCAGAAGACTCCTGATGGGCCAAAGCAGCACCTGGGGGTGCCCCGAGGGGGCATAACCCACCAGGGCACGCCAGGGCCCCCTGGCGCTCCCAGGTGGGTTGTGCCCACCTCGGTGGCCTCCCGTACCCCTTCTTTGTACTATAAATTCCCAAATATTCCGAAACCCCTTAGGGTCAACTTAGATCAGAAGTTCCGCCGCCACAGGGCTTCGTAGCCACCGAAAACCAATCTAGACCCGTTTCTGCACCCTGCTGGAGGGGGGAATCATCTCCGGTGGCCATCTTCATCATCCCGGCAACCACCACGATGAGGAGGGAGTAGTCCACCCTTGGGGCTGAGGGTTTGTGCCAGTAGCTATGTGTTTAATCTCTCTCTCTCGTGATCTATATCATGGGCTTTGTTAGGATAGAAGGATCATATGATGTTTCTCCCCTGTATACTCTTGTTGATGAATTGGATCTTTACCCTTTGAAGTTTTGTCATGTCGGATTGAATGTTCAGATTTGGGAACACATGATGTTTGTCTTGCGGTATGAATAAATGAGGTGACAAATGGGGTATCATATTGATTCACTTGATATACGTTATGGCACTCAACTTGCGGATTCCTGTGGTGATATTGGGTTAATCTTTGTAGATGCATGTTTTTTATCTTTTCTCCGATAGAAACTTTGGGGTCCCCTTGTAGTTCTTTGTGTGGATTGAGTATTATGAATATGAATATGCTTTGGTGTTATTCTAGTATGAACTCTAGGATAGATCGAATGGAAAAAATAGCTTTGCGTTATTTTAGTACGAACTCTTGAATAGATCAAGCGAAAAGAATAGCTTTGAGGTGGTTTCGTACCCTACAAACAAATTCTATCTTTTGTTCTCCGCTAATAGGAACTCGGGAGTGATTCTTTATTGCACTTTGATGGATAATCATATGATCCAACTATGTTAGCATTGTTGAGAGGTTGCACTAGTGAATGTACGGACCCTAGGCCTTGTTTTCAAGCTTTGCAATACCGTTTTGTGCCCCTTTACTATTTGCTACCTTGCTGTTTTTTATTTATTCAGATTATAAAAATATATTTCTACCATCAATATTACACTTTTATCACCATCTCTTTCTCGAACTAGCGCACCTATACAATTTGCCATTGTATTGGGTGTGTTGGGGACACAAGAGATTTCTTGTATTTGGTTGCAGGTTCATTTGAGAGAGACCATCTTCATCCTACACTTGCCATGGATTGATAAGGTTTTTGCATTGGTTTATACTAACTTATCTCACAAGTTCTTGTTGTGTTTTGTGTGGATGAAGTTTTTGATATTTAGGAAAACTGTGATACGAGAAGAATTTAGGAGACACAAAAGCTCAAGCTTGGGGATGCCCAAGGCATCCCAAGATAATATTTCAAGAAGTATCAAGCATCTAAGCTTGGGGATGCCCCGATAGGCATCCCACCTTTCTTCTTCAACAATTATCGGTTAGTATTGGTTGATCCTAAGTTTATGCTTCTTCACATGATGTGTGATATCCTTGGAATGTCATTTTATTTTGTTTTGCTTGCTATTTTAATAAAATACTTAGATCTGAAAGTTTTTAAATAAAATAGAGTCCTCAAATAATTGCTAGGGAGGCTAAGTAAGCGTCATTCACATCCTGTCAACAAAGCTCTTTTCCATGTCATTTACTCTTGTGCTTCACTTATATCCTATGAGTAAATTGTTGAATAAATTGAATGTCATGAAGTTGAAATAATATCATGCCTAGTGGTAGCCTCACATTGGGTTTAGAAAGTGAAATATTTTGAGGCTTGACAATCACAATATTGGTCATACAAGCAATTCATGAATAATTAGTATAAGGAAGAGAACTTTCACATATAAATACACTATCATGGAAATCTTTTGTGATTGTGAGCCCCCATCAAAATATTATATGCCAAAATTGTTGACGTTGGACAAGGAATACAACATAATGGTTTATGTTTGTTCATATTCACATAGAATTTATATTGTCATAGATCCTTTAACATGTGGTGCTTTCCCCCCATCTTTGCTAGCAAAAAATTCCGCACCAAGTAGAGATACTACTTGTGCATCCAAAAACCCTTAAACCCAAATATTATTTTCAAGAGTCCACCATACCCGCCTGTGGATTGAGCAAGATCCTTCAAGTAAGTTGTCGTCGGTGCAATAAGGCAATACAAATTGCTTCTAAAAGTGTAAGATCATTTAGTGTAATAGAAAATTGAGCATTGTACGAACTTGTGATGGTAAAGCAATAAAAGCGACAGACTGCATAATAAAGGTTGCTATCACAGGGGGCAATATAACATGACGTTCTTTTGCACTAAGGGATTGAGCATACAAACAAATAAGCGCATGCAACCTTTGCTTCCCTCTGCGGAGGGCCTATCTTTTACTTTTATGTATTTACTATTATGCAAGAGTCAAAGTTCTTCTCTCTATTCCTTTTTATTTTTCTCTTTTGGCAAGCATCATGTGGTGAGGAAAGATCTAGGCACATATATCCAGTTGGATATGGGTAGCATGAGTTATTATTTATTTTTGTTGACATCACCCTTGAGGGGAATACATTGGGAGGCAAAATTATAAGCCCCTATCTTTCTATGTGTCCGGTTGAAACGTTTTGCTCATGTGTACAAGGTGAGTGTTAGCAATCATAGAATACTCTGTGATAGTTGAGTATGTGGAGCTCTTACTTAAACTCTTTTGAATAAGTTGAATTGCAATTGCATGGTGACTGAGAACATAGGTTGTTGGGTTTGAAGAGAATTCATTGTTTGAACCTTAACATGTGAATTGGTTGCTACTATAACATGAGAAGTTTCACAAGAAAGAATTGATGTTATGATGCTTGGAAAAGTGATTGAAATTATCATTGATCAAACTTGTGCACTTTTCTAGCATTCACACTTCATAAATTATTCATTTTATCATTTACCTACTCGAGGAAGAGTAGGAATTAAGCTTGGGGATGCTGATACGTCTCCAACGTATCTATAATTTATGAAGTATTCATGCCAATATATTATCATTCTTGGATGTTTTACAATCATTTTATAGCAACTTATATCATTTTGGGGACTAACCTATTGACCCAGTGCCCAGTGCCAGTTGCTGTTTTTTGCTTTTTTTACATCGTAGAAAATCAATATCAAACGGAGTCTAAACACCATGAAACTTTTTGTGGATTTTTTATGGGCCAGAAGACTCCCGATGGGCCAGAGTAGCACCTGGGGGGTGCCCCAAGGGGGGCACAAGCCACCAGGGCGCGCCCAGGTGGGTTGTGCCCACCTCGGTGGCCTCCCGTACCCCTTCTTTGCACTATAAACTCCCAAATATTCTGAAACCCCTCGGGGTTAACTTAGATCAGAAGTCCCGCTGCCGCAGGGCTCCGTAGCCACCGAAAACCAATCTACACCCGTTCCGGCATCCTGCCGGAGGGGCGAATCATCTCCGGTAGCCATCTTCATCATCCTGGCGGCCACCATGATGAGGAGGGAGTAGTCCACCCTCGGGGCTGAGGGTTTGTACCAGTAGCTATGTGTTTAATCTCTCTCTCTCTCTCTCGTGATATATATCATGGGCTTTGTTAGCATAGATGGATCATATGATGTTTCTCCCCTCTATACTCTTGTTGTGATGAGTTGAATCTTTACCCTTTGAAGTTTTGTCATGTCAGATTGAATGTTCAGATTTGGGAACACATGATGTATGTTTGGCGGTATGAATACTTGAGGTGAAAAATGGGGTATCATATTGATTCACTTGATATACGTTATGGCACTCAACTTGCGGATTCCTACGGTGATATTGGGGTAATCTTTGCATAGGGGTTGATGCATGTTTTTAATATCTTTTCTCCAATAGAAACTTTGGGATCCACTTGTAGTTCTTTGTGTGGATTGAGTATTATGAATATGAATATGCTTTGGTGTTATTCTAGTATGAACTCTAGGATAGATCGAACGGAAAAAATAGCTTTGCGTTATTTTAGTATGAACTCTTGAATAGATCGAGCGAAAATAATAGCTTTGAGGTGGTTTCGTACCCTACAAACAAATTCTATCTTTTGCTCTCCGCTAATAGGAACTCAGGAGTGATTCTTTATTGCACTTTGAGGGATAATCATATGATCCAACTATGTTAGCATTGTTGAGAGGTTGCACTAGTGAATGTACAGACCCTAGGCCTTGTTTTCAAGCTTTGTAATACCGTTTTTGTGCCCCTTTCCTATTTGCTACCTAGCTGTTTTTATTTATTTAGATTATAAAAAATATATTTCTACCATCAATATTACACTTTTATGACCTTCTCTTTGCCGAACTAGCGCACCTATACAATTTGCCATTGTATTGGGTGTGTTCGGGACACAAGAGATTTCTTGTATTTGGTTGCAGGGTCGTTTGAGAGAGACCATCTTCATCCTACACTTGCCATGGATTGATAAACCTTAGGTCATCCACTTGAGGGAAAATTGCTACTATCCTACAAAACTCTGCGCTTGGAGGCCCAACACGAGTCTACAAGAATAAAGTTGCGTAGTAGACATCAAAGTGTTCTTATTGCTGTGTAGTTTCCCACACTTATATTCTGTCTATACTGCTTTGTCTTAAATAGATATGATTCGAACTGTCTCTATCTTGATTTGGCAACATAAACTAGAATGATATAGACCATACAGTGACCATACTACATAGATATATGTTTGTTTCATGGTGTTATCCTGTCCACCTTACTACTGAACTGGTTTAGCAAAATGAGTTTCATATACATCATGGTAAACCTGTGATGTGTTTGTTTGTTTCTCTTTTAGAACGCGGATAAAATTTTGGGGAAGAGTACCCACTATGCAATGGTAAAGGAAGTAATGCATATAAGGTTTAAGATAGTGAGACATCCACGTTGGTCTCCAAGAAAGCTGATAAAAACTATATTAAAGACACTGAGACAACCCCAAAGTCCTGTCTTGATGTAGTGTTCGTGTTACTGGCTACTACTGCTGGCACCAGCTCTTCGAACTTGTTGCATGAATCAGTTGGGCTTCTTGAGTCTCAACTTCAAGTTGAAAGAAATCAATCAGATGTTATGCGACAGGAAGTCGAAGGACTGAGGAAGTCCCTGCAGAATTCAGATGCATACTTTCTGGTGCAACAATAAGTGTTGGAGGAGCGCCAAACAAGAGAAAGTTAATAAGCTTGCTAAGAATCTTGCCAGCATTATGGGTACCCAGGATATTGTTTCTTGAGCTCTTCTGAAGTGGTTTCAGTTCTGGAGTTGTTTTGCTGGGGCGTTTATTTTCACTGGTCTCCAACTTTGACAACCAGTGTATATGATATGTTGTTTTGTTCCCTATATTTGCACTGGTGGCGAACTTTGATGCTCAGTGGATGTAATATGTGTAATAGCCATGATAGCCTAGCGTAAGTTGCTTGCTTATTTATTTCCTTGTTGTCTTGTTTATTTTTTTGCTTGTGGTTAGTGCAGTTCTTTTTCCGCGGTTTGCTAGTGGCCGCAATAACCTATTTTTTATAACTTGGCTACAATAACCCTGGGCTACATATTTACTATAGTTACCATGGGCCTCCTATGGGCCGTAGAAACAATGGGCCTTCTATGGGCCGTATGATCGATCGGCCAAACATGGGCCAATAACATACCGCATTATGGGCCGTAAACGGGCTAGATATGGAATCGTCCATTCATGGGCCGATCATAACAGGCCATCGTTAATCGATCGTATTTGATACGCTATGAAAACGGCACAAAGGATTAATGGGCCGCAAATGGGCCGATTGTAACCACGGGCTGAATTTGGCCCACAAGCAGAAAAGGCCAGTAACGGGCCGTAAGTAACCGAATGCTAGAAATGAGCCGAAGAATAAATGGGCCCTGAGAAGGCCGAAAGATAACATGGGTTGCAAACGGCCCAATGGAATAATGGGCCGTTAATGGGTATAAAGCGGTACACTGTTCATTGCGGGCCAGATTCACCACGGGCTGTTAATGAGCCAAGAGTTACAAATGGCCTCGTATGGGCTGAAAGACATCATGGGCCATACATGGGCCGGAAGTTACAATGGGCTGGAATCATATTGGACGGCCCAGATGAAGCTACTGGGCTTAATTCCGATAGGCTGTAACGGGCCGTGAGTTAGCGGACCGTAAATGGGCTATATACGGACATGCCGTTAACAGGCTTTCCATGGGCCGGCCCGTTACCTTTTGACCAAGTCAAACGGGCCGGCCTTTTCATCGGAATGGGCCTTTGTTGGGTTGTGCCATGTGTCAACGTGTCATAGGCGCCTCCTGTCCAATGAATGGATGACATCTGTCCCAACGGTGAGCCAACACGTGTTTCCTCCGGCCAATGAGAATTTTACACATGGAAAATCCTCATTGGTACGGGATGTTAACGGGTTATCGGATCCAAAACCAGCCCCGATAGCTTAACAACGACTCGTTACGGAGGATGCCACGTGTCGGTTACCCTTGATGAAAACACTTCGATGATGCGCCATTTATCGTCATGGAAGTGGACACTTCCATGATGATAATTTTGGTAATGTCGAACACTTCTATGACAACACATGTATGATTATCTCGATTTTGTCATAAAATCTTCATGGATGTACATACATGACAGAAAACGTGACCTACTATGACAAACACGTATCATCAAGTAAGTGTATTTTTTGTAGCGCAATACCATGTTCTCCTCAATGTTCTTGGAGATCTATTCATGTAATACTCTTTTGCGGTGTGTTTGCCGAGATCCGACGAATTGTGGATTTATGATCAGCTTATCTATGAATCTTATTTGATATCTTTGAATTCTTATATGCATGATTTGATATCTTTGCAAGTATCCTCGAACTATCGATTTGGTTTGGCCAACTAGATTGGTTTTTCTTGCAATGGGAGAAGTGCTTAGCTTTGGGTTCAATCTTGCGGTGCTCGATCCTAGTGACAGAAGGGGAACCGACACGCATTGCATTGTTGCCATCGAGGATAACAAGATGGGGGTTTCATCATATTGCTTGAGTTAATTCTGCTACATCATGTCATCTTACTTAATGTGTTACTCCGTTCTTATGAACTTAATACTCTAGATGCAGGCAGGAGTCGGTCGATGTGTGGAGTAATAGTAGTAGATGCAGAATCATTTCGGTCTACTTGACACGGACGTGATGCTTATATTCATGATCATTGCCTTAGATATCGTCATAACTTTGAGCTTTTCTATCAATTGCTCGGCAGTAAATTGTTCACCCACCGTAATAATTTCTATCTTGAGAGAAGCCTCTAGTGAAACCTATGGCCCCTGGGTCTATTTTCCATCATATAAGTTTCCGATCTATAATTTTAGTTTTCGATTTACTTTCTTTGCAATCTTTTACTTTCCGTTCCATAAATCAAAAATATTACTTTACTGTTTATCCATCTATATTAGATCTCACTTTCCAAATAGCCGTGAAGGGATTGACAACACCTTTATCGCGTTGGGTGCAAGTTGGTGCTTGTTTGTGTAGGTATTCGGTGCCTTGTTGCATTGTCTCCTACTGGATTGATACCTTGGTTCTCAAAACTGAGGGAAATACTTACTCTACTTTGTTGCATCATCGTTTCCTCTTCAAGGGAAAAACCAATGCAAGCTCAAGAGGTAGCAGGAAGGATTTCTGGCGTCGTTGCCGAGGAGATCTATGCCAAGCCAAGACATACCAAGTACCCATCATAAACTCTCATCCCTCACATTACATTATTCGCCATTCACCTCTCATTTTCCACTCCCCCACTTCTACAATGATTTTCGAAAAGATTCGCCTTTTCCTCGCCCTTCTTCCGTTCATCTTCTTTGATTGCTTTTTGTGTGCTCGTGTGTTGGATTGCTTGCTTTGTCACGATGGCTCGAGGTAATACCAAATTGTGTGATTTTTCCAATACTAGCAACAATGATTTTATTAGTACTCCGATTGCTCCCGATGCTAATGGGAATATTGTGAAATTAATACCGCTTTGCTGAATCTTGTTATGAAAGATCAATTTTCCGGCCTTTGATACGTCCATTTTGCATCATGCTTTTATATCGATATTTATTGCATTATGGGCTATTACTACACATTATGTCACAATACTTATGCCTTTTCTCTCTTAGAGACCTATTCTGCACAACTCCAAAAGTCCTGAAACTTCACGGAAGCACATTTTGGAATATATAAAAAATGCTGACGAAAGAAATAACCAAAGGGGGCCCACACCCTGGCCACGAGGGTGGGGGCATGCCCCCTGTCTTGTGGGCCCCCTGGTAGGCCTCTGGTGCCCATCTTCTGATATATGAAGTCTTTTGTCTGAGAAAAAAAAATAAGAAGCAAGATTTCGGGACGAAACACCGCCGCCATGAGGCGGAACCTTGGCGGAACCAATCTAGGGCTCCGGCGGAGTTGTTCTGCCGGGGAAACATCCCTTCGGGAGGGGGAAATCATCACCATCAATCCTCTCAGTGGGAGGGGGTCAATCTCCATCAACATCTTCACCAGCACCATCTCCTCTCAAACCCTAGTTCATCTCTTGTATCCAATCTTTGTCCCAAAACCTCAGATTGGTACCTGTGGGTTGCTACTAGTGTTGATTACTCCTTGTAGTTGATGCTAGTTGGTTTATTTGGTGGAAGATCATATATTCATATCCTTTATGCATATTAATACCCATATGATTATGAACATGAATATGATTTGTGAGTAGTTACGTTTGTTCCCGAGGACATGGGGGAAGTCTTGCTATAAGTAGTCATGTGAATTTAGTATTCGTTCGATATTTTGATGAGATGTATGTTGTCTTTCTTCTAGTGGTGTTATGTGAATGTCGACTACATGACACTTCACCATTGTTTGGGCCTAGAGGAAGGCATTGGGAATTAATAAGTAGATGATGGGTTGCTAGAGTGACAGAAGCTTAAACCCTACTTTATGCGTTGCTTCGTAAGGGGCTGATTTGGATCCATATGTTTCATGCTATGGTTTGGTTTACCTTAATACTTGTTTTGTAGTTCCGGATGGTTGCAATAGGGGTTAATCATAAGTGGGATGCTTGTCCAAGAAACGGCAGTACCCAAGCACCGGTCCACCCACATATCAAATTATCAAAGTAACAAACGCAAATCATATGAGCGTGATGAAAAATAGCTTGACGATAATTCCCATGTGTCCTCAGGAGCGTTTTCCCTCATATAAGAGTTTGTACAGGCTTGTCCTTTGCTACAAAAAGGATTGGGCCATCTTGCTGCACGTTATTTACTTTTGTTACTAGTTACCCATTACAAATTACCTTATCACAAAACTATCTGTTACCGATAATTTCAGTGCTTGCAGAGAATACCTTACTGAAAACTGCTTGTCATTTCCTTCTACTCCTCATTGGGTTCAACACTCTTACTTATCTAAAGTACTACGATAGATCCCCTATACTTTTGGGTCATCAAGACTCTTTTCTGGCGCCGTTGCCGGGGAGTGAAGCTCCTTTGGTAGGTGGAATGTGGTAAGGAAAATTTTATATACCGTGCTGAAATTTACTGTCACTTGTTACTATGGAACATAATCCTTTGACGGACTTGTTCGGGGTATCTTCACCCCAACCAGTAGAGCAAAGAGTTGCTCCTCAACCTATTGAACCTACTGAAAATGTTTACTTTGACATTCCTTCGGGTATGATAGAGAAACTACTAGCTAATCCTTTCACAGGTGATGGAACATTACATCCCGATTTGCACCTAATCTATGTGGATGAAGTTTGTGGATTATTTAAGCTTGCAGGTATGCCCGAGGATGTTATCAAGAAGAAGGTCTTCCCTTTATCTTTGAAGGTAAAGGCATTGACATGGTTTAGGCTATGTGATGATATGGGATCATGGAACTACAACCGAGTGAAATTGGAATTTCATCAGAAGTTTTATCCTATGCATCTGGTTCATCGTGATCGTAATTATATATATAATTTTTGGCCTCACGAAGGAGAAAGCATCGCTCAAGCTTGGGGTAGGCATAAGTCAATGTTATATTCATGCCCCAATCATGAGCTCTCAAGAGAAATTATTATTCAAAAAATTTATGCTCGGCTTTCTCTCAATAATCGCTCCATGCTCGATACTTCTTGTACTGGTTATTTTATGATGAATACTATTGAATTCAAATGGGATTTATTGGAAAGAATTAAATGCAACTCTGAAGATTGGGATCCCGACGAAGGTAAGGAGTCAGGTATAACACCCAAGTTTGATTGTGTCAAATCTTTTATGGATACTGATGTTTTCCGTGAATTTAGCACTAAATACGGGCTTGACTCTGAGATAGTAGCTTCTTTCTGTGAATCCTTTGCTACTCATGTTGATCTTCCTAAGGAGAAGTGGTTTAAATATAATACTCCCATTGAAGTAAAAGTAGTTGGACCTATTAAAGTTGAAGAAAAGACTATCACTTATAATGTTGATCCTCTTGTTCCTACTACTTATATTGAGAAACCACCTTTCCCTGTTAGAATAAAGGATCATGCTAAAGCTTCAACTATGGTTCATAAGAGTAATACTAGAACAACTATACCCCCTGAGCAAATTAAAGTTGAACCAAGTATTTCTATGGTTAAAGATCTCTTGGCCAATAATATCGATGGGCATGTTAGTTACTTCTGTGATGAAGCTGCTAGAATTGCTAGACCTGACACTAAAAATAAACATAGACCTGTTGTAGGCATGCCTGTTATTTATGTTAAAATAGGAGATCATTGCTATCGTGGCTTATGTGATATGGGTGCTAGTGCAAATGCAATACCTCATTCCTTATACAAAGAAATTATGCATGATATTGTACCTGCTGAGATAGAGGAAATTGATATTACAATTAAGCTTGCCAATAGAGACACTATTTCACCAGTTGGGATTGTTAGAGATGTTGAAGTCTTGTGTGGGGAAGTTAAATATCCCGCTGATTTTCTTGTTCTTAGTTCCCCACAAGATAACTTTTGTCCCATTATATTTGGTAGACCCTTCTTGAATACTGTTAATGCTAGGATAGATTGCCAAAAGGATGCTGTTACTATTGGTTTGGGGAATATGTCTCATGAGTTTAATTTTGCTAAATTTCATAGACAACCCCATGATAAAGAATTGCCTAGTAAAGATGAAATTATTGGTCTTGCTTCTATTGTCGTGCCTCCTAATGATCCTTTAGAACAATATTTTCTCGACCATGAAAATGATATGTTTATGAATGAAAGAAAGAAGGGAAATAGATGAAGTATTCTTGAAACAGGGAGCTATTTTGAAACACAACTTGCCTGTTGAAATTCTAGGGGATCCTCCTCCACCCAAGGGTGATCCCGGGTTTGAGCTTAAATCATTGCCTAATACTCTTAAATATGCTTATCTTGATGAAAAGAAGATATATCCTGTTATTATTAGTGCTAACCTTTCAGAGCAAGAAGAAGAGAAATTATTGAAAACTCTGAAGAAGCACCGTGCTGCTATTGGATATACTCTTCATGATCTTAAGGGCATTAGTCCTACTCTATGCCAGCACAAAATAAAATTGGAAAAATATGCTAAACTGGTTGTTGATCACCAACGACGGTTAAATCCAAAGCTGAAAGAAGTGGTAAGAAAAGAAATACTAAAGCTTCTAGAGGCAGGTATAATTTATCCCGTTGCTGATAGTTAGTGGGTAAGTCTTGTCCATTGTGTCCCTAAGAAGGGAGGTATTACTGTTGTTCCTAATGATAAAGATGAATTGATCCCACAAAGAATTGTTACAGGTTATAGAATGGTAATTGATTTCCGCAAATTAAATAAAGCTACTAAAAAGGATCATTACCCTTTACCTTTTATTGATCAAATGCTAGAAAGATTATCCAAACATACACATTTTTTTCTTTCTGGATGGTTATTCTGGTTTCTCTCAAATACCTGTGTCAAAAGTGGACCAAGAAAAGACCACTTTTACTTTCCCTTTCGGTACCTTTGTGATAACCCACAAGTATAGGGGATCGCAACAGTTTTCGAGGGTAAAGTATTCAACCCAAATTTATTGATTCGACACAAGGGGAGCCAAAGAATACTCTCAAGTATTAGCAGCTGAGTTGTCAATTCAACCACACCTGGAAACTTAGTATCTGCAGCAAATTATTTAGTAGCAAAGTAATATGATAGTAGTGGTAACGGTAGCAAAAGGTAACAATAGTAAAAGTAATGTTTTTGGTCTTTTGTAGTGATGATAGCAATAGCAACGGAAAAGTAAATAAGCGAAGAACAACATATGGAAAGCTCGTAGGCAATGGATCAGTGATGAAGAATTATGCCGGATGCAGTTCATCATGTAACAGTCATAACCTAGGGTGACACAGAACTAGCTCTAGTTCATCAATGTAATGTAGGCATGTATTCCGAATATAGTCATACATGCTTATGGAAAAGAACTTGCATGACATCTTTTTGTCCTACCCTCCCGTGGCAGCGGGGTCCTAATGGAAACTAAGGGATATTAAGGCCTCCTTTTAATAGAGTACCAGACCAAAGCATTAACACATAGTGAATACATGAAATCCTCAAACTACGGTCATCACCGTTAAGTATCCCGATTATTGTCCCTTCGGGGTCAACGGATCATAACACATAATAGGTGACTATAGACTTGCAAGATAGGATCAAGAACATTCATATATTGATGAAAACATAATAGGTTCAGATCTGAAATCATGGCACTCGGGCCCTAGTGACAAGCATTAAGCATAGCAAAGTCATAGCAATATCAATCTCAAAACATAGTGGATACTAGGGATCAAACCCTAAGAAAACTAACTCGATTACATGATAGATCCCATCCAACCCATCACCGTCCAGCAAGCCTACGATGGAATTACTCACGCACGGCGGTGAGAATCATGAAATTGGTGATGGAGGATGGTTGATGATGACGATGGCGACGGATTCCCCTCTCCGGAGACCCGAACGGACTCCAGATCAGCCCTCCCGAGAGGTTTTAGGGCTTGGCGGCGGCTCCGTATCGTAAAACGCGATGAATCCTTCTCTCTGATTTTTTTTCTCCCCGAAACACAATATATAGAGCTGGAGTTGGAGTCGGATAGGCACCAGGGGGCCCACGAGGTAGGGGGCGCGCCCTAGGGGGGCAGGCGCGCCCCCCACCCTCGTGTACAGGTGGTGGGCCCCTTGGCCTTCATATTTTGCAGTTATTTTTTATATTTTCCAAAAAGTTGCTCCGGGAAGTTTCAGGTCATTCCAAGAACGTTTGTTTCTGCACATAAATAACACCATGGTAATTCTGCTGAAAACAGCGTTAGTCCGGGTTAGTTCCATTCAAATCATGGAAGTTAGAGTCCAAAACAAGGGCAAAAGTGTTTGGAAAAGTAGATACGACGAAGATGTATCAACTCCCCCAAGCTTAAACCTTTGCTTGTCCTCAAGAAATTCAGTTGACAAACTGAAAGTGATAAAGAAAAACTTTTACAAACTCTGTTTGCTCTTGTTGTTGTAAATATGTAAAGCCAGCATTCAAGTTTTTAGCAAAGATTATAACTAACCACATTCACAATAACGCTTAGGTCTCAAGTTTACTCATATCAATAGAATAATCAACTAGTGAGCAATAATAATAAATCTCGGATGGCAACACTTTCTCAAAACAATCATAATATGATATAACAAGGTGGTATCTCGCTAGCCCTTTCTGAGACCGCAAAACATAAATGCAGAGCACCTTTAAAGACCAAGGACTGACTAGACATTGTAATTCATGGTAAAAGAGATCCATTCAAGTCATACTCAATGTAAATTAACAGCAATGAATGCAAATGACAGTGGTGCTCTCCAATTGGTGCTTTTTAATAAGAGGATGATGACTCAGCATAAAAGTAAATAGATAGGCCCTTCGCAGAGGGAAGCGGGGATTTGTAGAGGTGCCAGAGCTCGGTTTTGAAATAGAGATGAATAATATTTTGAGCGGTATACTTTCATTGTCAACATAACAACCAAGATATGGCAATATCTTCCATGCTACACACATTATAGGCGGTTCCCAAAAAGAATGGTAAAGTTTATACTCCCCCTTCCACCAACAAGCATCAATCCATGGCTTGCTTGAAACAACGAGTGCCTCCAACTAACAAGAGTCCCAGGGGGTTTTGTTTGCAATTATTTTGATTTAGTTTGCATAAAGCATGGGACCGGGCATCTCGGTGACCAGCCATTTATCTCGTGAGTGAGGAGCGGAGTCCAGTCTTCTTGAGAATAACCCGCCTAACATGGAAGATACGGACAGCCCTAGTTGATACATGAGCTATTCAAGCATACAAAATAGGATATTTATTTGAAGGTTTAGAGTTTGGCACATACAAATTTACTTGGAACGGCAGGTAGATACCGTATATAGGTAGGTATGGTGGACTCGTATGGAATAACTTTGGGGTTTATGGGATTGGATGCACAAGCAGTATTCCCGCTTAGTACAGGTGAAGGCTAGCAAAAGACTGGGAATCGACCAGCTAGAGAGCGACAACAGTCATGAACATGCATTAAAATTAATCAACACTGAATGCAAGCATGAATAGGATATAATTCACCATGAACATAAATATCGTGAAGGCTATGTTGATTTTGTTTCAACTACATGCATGAACATGCGCCAAGTCAAGTCACTTAAATCATTCAGAGGAGGATACCACCCTATCATACCACATCACAACCATTTTAATAGCATGTTGGCACGCAAGGTAAACCATTATAACTCATAGCTAATCAAGCATGGCACAAGAAACTATGATCTCTAGTTGTCATTGCAAACATGTTTATTCATAATAGGCTGAATCAGGATCGATGGACTAACCATATTTACAAAAACAAAAGAGGTCGAGTTCATACCAGCTTTTCTCATCTCAGTCAGTCCATCATATATCGTCAGAATTGCCTTTCACTTGCACGACCGAACGATGTGAATAATAATAATAGTGCTCCCAAGACAATATGGGCTCTTTTGTCAGATCAACAATAATGCATACAAGAGCCACTTCAACAATTTAATTATGGTCTTCTCCTATTGACCCCCAAAGGAAAGAAAAGAAATAAAACTATTTACACGGGAGAGCTCCCAACAAGTAAAAGAAGAACAGGAAATCTTTTTGGGTTTTCTTTTTAATTACTACTACAAGCATGGAAAGTAAACTAATTAAAAGCTACAACTATTTTTTTTGTTTTTCTTAAGGTTTATCAAACACACTAGATTCTCCACAGTTATGCTAGCATAAAAAGGAAATTAAACTAGCATGGATGATACAATGAAAAAGTATGAGCACCGACATCAAGCAATGAGTGTGTGAACATAAATGTAATGTCGGTGAGAAATATGTACTCCCCCAAGCTTAGGCTTTTGGCCTAAGTTGGTCTATGGCCACGGCTGGCCTGGCGGATATCCATAATAATAGCTGGGGTCGTACTGAGATGCAGCGGCTATCGCCTCCTGAGCTGCAGCATGGCGACGAGCAGCCTCCGCTCTCCTCTCGTACTCATCTGCCTCCTCTCTGGTAATAACATATCTTCCTCTAGCCTGATAATCAAAGAAGGCAGGAGCAGGGAGAGTAATATGGACAGCACGGCGTCTGTCAAAGATTAAGCGATACTGGACAGGTGATTCATTCCTCTCGACAAACTGGTGGTGAACCATAGCATTAAAGTCTAGGTAAGCAGGTGGTAATTCAATATCATCTTCGCGTATGGCTACACCAAGAAAATTAGCTATGCAGGTTGCATAAATTCCTCCAAAGAAATCTCCATTAAATCTATTAAGATGCAACCTACGTGCAACAATGGCTCCCGAATTATAAGATTTATCTCCTAACACAGCACTCCTAAGAATACTGAGGTCGGGGACACACATATGACATGCCTCGTCTTTACCATTAATGCATCTACCTATGAAGAGAGCAAAATAATGTATAGCAGGAAAGTGAATGCTCCCTATGGTAGCTTGTGTTATATCTCTAGATTCTCCATAGTTATGCTAGCAAGAAAATCCCTAAATTTAGATTTGCGAGGATCCATTATACTACCCCATTGTGGAAGTTTGCAAGAAGTGGTAAAATCCTCTAAGTCCATAGTGTAAGAACTTTCATAAAGATCAAATAGGAGAGTTGGAGAATTACGTGAAGATGAAATTTCAAACCTCCTCACAAAGGTACTAGTGAGATTGTGATACTGGCTGCACTTCTCTTCCTCGAAGCTCACAAGATCAGCGTTACGCAAATATGCATTGAATTCTTCCTTAATTCCCACTTGATCCATGAAATTTTCAGAAGGCCACTCATAAGGACGCACTGGAGCATCTCTTGGTGGCTCTTCATCAGCATCACGCATTGCAAGCCTAGGTCCTTGCTTCCTTGAGGAACCACCTTGGAACATTTTCCTAAGCATTTTTCTTTCTTTGAAAAATTCTGAAAAAATTTAGTAACTTCAAAATAAAAGTAAACCAAACTCAATAATATTGATAGCAACTACTCCTACAAGTGCCTAGGGCCTATATCGTGCATCAAAACTACTTTTGACCATATAAATTTGACATGCAAGCTCAAGAACAGGGTCACCTAAGCAGCAAAAAATTGCAATGAATAAAGCACTAGAACAAAAACTAATTGGACCAATGGAGGAGTCACGTACCAAGGAACAATCTCCCCAAGCAGTTTTGTGAGAGATGCTTTGAGAAAGGAGATCGAAAATGACAGCAAGATGAGCTAGAACTCGTGCTTGAGCTGGATATTCGTGTTTGTGGGAGGAAGAATAAGTGTGTGGGTGCAGGAATAAGTGGAGGAGGGCCACCGTGGGCCCACGAGGCAGGGGGCGCGCCCAGGGGGGTAGGGCGCGCCCTCCACCGTCGTGGGCAGGTGGTTGCCCCCCTGATGTGTTCTTAGTGCCAAATATTCTCAAATATTCCAGAAAAAATCATATTTAAATTTCAGGGCATTTGGAGAACTTTTATTTTTGGGGTATTTTTATATTGAACGGATAATCACATAACAGACAGAAAAATGCTATTTTTATTTTATTTAATATAAATAACAGAAAGTAAAAGGAGGGTATAGAAGGTTGTGCCTTCTAGTTTCATCCATCTCATGATCATCAAAAGGAATCCACTAACAAGGTTGATCAAGTCTTGTTAACGAACTCATCCCGAATAACATGGAACCGGAGAAATTTCGAATAACACTACTTTACCTCAACGGGGATATGCACATCCCCAATAATAAGAATATCATATTTCTTATTGACAGTAGGAAGAGGAAATTCAAAACGTCCAAATATAATCGATGGAATTTTCCCAATAGAGTTGATACTATGAACTTGAGGTTGTTTCCTCAGAAAGTGTACCGTATGCTCATTACCATTAACATGAAAAGTGACATTGCCTTTAGTGCAATCAATAACAGCCCCTGCAGTATTCAAAAAGGGTCTTCCAAGAATAATAGACATACTATCGTCCTCGGGAATATCAAGAATAACAAAGTCCGTTAAAATAGTAACGTTTGCAACTACAACAGGCACATCCTCACAAATACCGACAGGTATAGCAGTTGATTTATCAGCCATTTGCAAAGATATTTTAGTAGGTGTCAACTTATTTAAATCAAGTCTACGATATAAAGAGAGAGGCATAACACTAACACCGGCTCCAAGATCACATAAAGCAGTTTTAACATAGTTTCTTTTAATGGAGCATGGTATAGTGGGTACTCCTGGATCTCCAAGTTTCTTTGGTATTCCACCCTTAAAAGTATAATTAGCAAGCATGGTGGAAATTTCAGCTTCCGGTATCTTTCTTTTATTTGTAACAATTTCTTTCATATACTTAGCATAAGGATTCATTTTGAGCATATCAGTTAATCGCATACGCAAAAAGATAGGTCTAATCATTTCAGCAAAGCGCTCAAAATCCTCATCATCCTTTTTCTTGGATGGTTTGGGAGGAAAAGGCATGGGTTTCTGAACCCAAGGCTCTCTTTCTTTACCATGTTTCCTAGCAACAAAGTCTTTCTTATCATAACGTTGATACTTTGTTTATGGGTTATCAAGATCAACATCAGGTTCAATTTCTATATCATTATCATGGCTAGGTTGAGCATCATCATGAGCATTATCATTAACATTATCACTAGTTTCAGGTTCATTACCAGATTGTGTTTCAGCATCAGAAATAGGATTCTCAGGTGTTTCAGTAATAGGTTCACTAGAAGCATGCAAAGTCCTATCATTTTTCTTTTTCTTCCTTTTAGAAGGACTAGGTGCATCTATATTATTTCTCTGAGAATCTTGCTCGATTCTCTTAGGATAGCCTTCAGGATACAAAGGTTCCTGAGTCATTTTACCACCTCTAGTCATAACTCTAATATCATTATCATTATCCTTACTATTCAATTCATTGAGCAAATCATTTTGAGCTTTAAGTACTTGTTCTACTTGAGTGGTAACCATAGAAGCATGTTTACTAATGAGTTTAAGTTCACCTTTGACATTAGCCATATAATCACCCAAGTGTTCAAGCATATTTGAATTGTATTTCAATTGTCTACCAAAATAAGCATTAAAATCTTCTTGCTTAGCCATAAATTTATCAAACTCATCTAAGCATGGGCTAGCAAATTTAGTAAATGGGATTTCAGCTTTATCATATCTATAGAGAGAATTTAACTTTACTACCTGTGTTGTGTTATCAAGACCATGAGTTTTTTCAATAGGTAGAGGATTAAGATCATATGTTTCTTCAACAGGCGGTAAATTAAGACCATGTATTTCTTCAATAGGAGGTAAATTCTTAACATCTTCAGCTTTAATACCTTTTTCTTTCATAGATTTCTTTGCCTCTTGCATATCTTCAGGACTGAGAAATAGAATACCCCTCTTCTTCGGAGTTGGTTTGGGAATAGGCTCAGGAATTGGCTCTGGAGGTGTCCAATTAATTTCATTTGTCAACATATTATTCAATAGAATTTTAGCTTCATCCGGTGTTCTTTCCCTGAAAACAGAACCAGCACAACTATCCAGGTAATCTCTGGAGGCATTGGTTAGTCCATTATAAAAGATATCAAGTATTTAATTTTTCTTAAGAGGATGATCAGGCAAAGCATTAAGTAATTGGAGAAGCCTCCCCCAAGCTTGTGGGAGACTCTCTTCTTCAATTTGCACAAAATTATATATATCCCTTAAAGCAGCTTGTTTCTTATGAGCAGGGAAATATTTAGCAGAGAAGTAATAAATCATATCCTGGGGACTACGCACACAACCAGGATCAAGAGAATTAAACCATATCTTAGCATCACCCTTTAATGAGAACGGAAATATTTTAAGGATATAAAAGTAACAAGTTCTCTCATCAGTCGTGAACAGGGTGGCTATATCATTCAATTTAGTAAGATGTGCCACAGCAGTTTCAGATTCATAGCCATGAAAAGGATCAGACTCAACCAAAGTAATTATATCAGGATCAACAGAGAATTCATAATCCTTATCAGTAACACAGATAGGTGAAGTATCAAAAGCAGGGTTAGGTTTCATTCTAGCATTTAGAGATTGCTTGTTCCATTTAGCTAATAACCTATTAAGTTCGTATCTATCTTTGCAAGCTAAAATAGCTAAAGAAACTTCTTGATCAAAAACATAACCCTCAGGAATAACAAGTGATTCTTCATCATCACTTTCATCAGTATTATCAGATTCAATATTTTCAATCTCTCGAGCCCTAGCAAGTTGTTCATCAAGAAATTCACCAAGTGGCACAGTAGTATCAAGCATAGAAGTAGTTTCATCATAAGTATCATGTATAGCAGAAGTAGCATCATCAATAACAGGCGACATATCAGAACGAATAGCAGAAGCAGGTTTAGGTGCCATAAGCTTACTCAAAACAGAACGTGAATCAACTGCAGAGCTAGATGGCAGTTCCTTACCTCCCCTCATAGTTGAGGCATAGATCTTGGTTTTGGGATCTCTCAAGTTCTTCAGAATGATAAGCAGATATAAATCCCAAGTGACTCAAAGAATAGAGCTATGCTCCCCGGCAACGGCGCCAGAAAATAGTCTTGATAACCCACAAGTATAGGGGATTGCAACAGTTTTCGAGGGTAAAGTATTCAACCCAAATTTATTGATTCGACACAAGGGGAGCCAAAGAATACTCTCAAGTACTAGCAGCTGAGTTGTCAATTCAACCACACCTGGAAACTTAGTATCTGCAGCAAAGTATTTAGTAGCAAAGTAATATGATAGTAGTGGTAACGGTAGCAAAAGGTAACAGTAGTAAAAGTAATGTTTTTGGTATTTTGTAGTGATCATAGCAATAGCAACGGAAAAGTAAATAAGCGAAGAACAATATATGGAAAGCTCGTAGGCAATGGATCAGTGATGGAGAATTATGCCGGATGCAGTCCATCATGTAACAGTCATAACCTAGGGTGACACAGAACTAGCTCCAGTTCATCAATGTAATGTAGGCATGTATTCCGAATATAGTCATACATGCTTATGGAAAAGAACTTGCATGACATCTTTTTGTCCTATCGTCCCGTGGCAGCGGGGTCCTAATGGAAACTAAGGGATATTAAGGCCTCCTTTTAATAGAGTACCGGACCAAAGCATTAACACATAGTGAATACATGAACTCCTCAAACTACGGTCATCACCAGTAAGTATCCCGATTATTGTCACTTCGGGGTTAACGGATCATAACACATAATAGGTGACTATAGACTTGCAAGATAGGATCAAGAACACTCATATATTGATGAAAACATAATTGGTTCAGATCTGAAATCATGGCACTCGGGCCCTAGTGACAAGCATTAAGCATAGCAAAGTCATAGCAACATCAATCTCAAAACATAGTGGATACTAGGGATCAAACCCTAACAAAACTATCTCGATTACATGATAGATCCCATCCAACCCATCACCGTCCAGCAAGCCTACGATGGAATTACTCACGCACAGCGGTGAGCATCATGAAATTGGTGATGGAGGATGGTTGATGATGACGATGGCGACGGATTCCCCTCTCCGGACCCCCGAACGGACTCCAGATTAGCCCTCCCGAGAGGTTTTAGGGCTTGGTGGCGGCTCCGTATCGTAAAATGTGATGAATCCTTCTCTCTAATTTTTTTCTCCCCGAAACACAATATATGGAGTTGGAGTTGGAGTCAGAGAGGCACCAGGGGGGCCACTAGGTAGGGGGCGCGCCCCCCACTCTCGTGGACAGGTGGTGGGCCCCCTGGCCTTCATCTTTTGTAGCTATTTTTTATATTTTCCAAAAAGTTGCTCCGTGAAGTTTCAGGTCATTCCGAGAACGTTTGTTTCTGCACATAAATAACACCATGGTAATTCTGCTGAAAACAGCGTCAGTCCAGGTTAGTTCCATTCAAATCATGCAAGTTAGAGTCCAAAACAAGGGCAAAAGTGTTTGGAAAAGTAGATACGACGGAGACGTATCACTTTGCTTATAGACAAATGCCTTTTGGTTTATGTAATGCACCTGCTACCTTTCAAAGATGTATGATGGCTATATTCTCTGACTTATGTGAAAAGATTGTTGAGGTTTTCATGGATGATTTCTCCATGTATGGAGCTTCTTTTGATGATTGCTTAAGCAAATTTGAGCGAGTTTTGCAGAGATGTGAAGAAAATAATCCTGTCTTGAATTGGAGAAGTGCCACTGTCGGGGGAAATCGACACCTATGGGATCACTGGGATCCCTTCTATGGTTGGCGGGCGCGGGGTTGTGGAAAGAGCGGGTCTGACAGGAAGCACACAGATCGTTTACCCAGGTTCGGGCTCCAAAGATGCGTAATACCCTAGTCCTGCTTTGGTGGATGTATTTGAGTGTTTTTGTGTTCTTGAGCTAGCTACGGGGTGCAACTTTGCCCAAAATATCTGAATCCCTCTCCTGGACGCCTTGGGCCCCCTTTTATAGGCAAAAAGGGGTTGCCACAGTGGCACACAGGAGGTGGAAAGGTCTACAGTAGGTGAGTCTATCCTCTGGCCCCGTCGAACAAACAAGTTTAATGCGTTGCCGACGTGCCCCTCTCACTTTATCGGGGACGGCAAGGAAGCACGTCCCAGCAGTCACCGCCACGCCTGGCTTCGACATGGGTCCGAGCTGACGAGGCGTCGTGGTGCCACGTTGGCTGGCTACTGGGCTGGCGAGGTGGCGAAGCCTTCACGAAGATCTGCACGCCACCATGCAAGTGCTTGCGGAGTCGGTGTAGAGGCCGCGCGCTGCCACGCAGGCGTCTACTTAGTTGGTCGAGCTGGCAGCTATATGGAAGCGGTGGTGGAACCTTTGGCAGATGCGGGCCTGGCTGCGGCCCCACAGGCGTCCTCGGCAAGGGCCTTGCCGAGGGCCCATCAAGGGTCTCGCTACAGCACCGCGGTCGTCCCCGACAAGGACCTTGCCGGGGGTCGTTGTCGGTGTCAAAACCGGTGGATCTCGGGTAGGGGGTCCCGAACTGTGCGTCTAAGGCGGATGGTAACAGGAGGCAGGGGACACGATGTTTTACCCAGGTTCGGGCCCTCTTGATGGAGGTAAAACCCTACGTCCTGCTGGATTATTCTTGATAATATGAGTAGTACAAGAGTTGATCTACCACGAGATCAGAGAGGCTAAACCCTAAAAGCTAGCCTATGGTATGATTGTATGTATATGTTCTCTATCGACTAGCCTGGCCTCGGTTTATATAATGCACCAAAGGCCTAGGATAACAAGAGTCCTAGCCGAATACGCCGGTGGGGAGGAGTCCTTGTCTTGATCGCCAAGTCTTGTGGAATCTTCCATGTATGCGGCAGCTGTCCGAAGTAGCCCATGAGTATACGGCCATGGGGGTCCTGGGCCCAATCTAACAGATTGGGAGATGACGTGGTGAGTACCCCCTAGTCTAGGACACCGTCAATAGCCCCATGAACCGGTCTTCAAGTTAGGGACGCTCCTCGATTCTTCCGAACTATTCTTCATCTTCGGTTGTCGGTCTTGAAAACTGGTTCAACAAATCTTCTCATCTTCGATCTTGAGGATCGCCGAAATGCATTCGGCGAGTTTACACGTCGGGTATCCGAGGAGCCCCTTTAAGTTTCCGGCCTTTATCAATGCCTTGTTATTTTTATGCCACACCTCTGGTTTGAAGTTGTTCCCGGGAGGCAGTGTCCTCTTGCATCCGAGCTATAACGCCGGACTGCATTCGAGGTATCTTTTGCAGCCAAGCACCAATGCCGGACTGCTTCCGAGCTCCAATGCCGAAATGTATCCGAGCTCCAACGCTGGACTGTGTCCAAGCTCCAACGCCGGACTATATCCAGGATGTCATAGATCATCTTGGTCCAAAAAAAGTTAAGGGAGTTTAGCCGAGCTTAATGCTGGAAATGCCCTCTATGGAGCCAGCCACTAGCGCCCGAGCTTTATGCCGGACTGCTTCCGAGGTGGTGCACCACCCCGACCATCGGCCGATTTTTTGTCAATATTTTTTATTGGTGCAATTTATTCTCTGCCGAGATATACAACCAGTAGCCCTAAAGGTGTGTATTGGTCTAAACCCCGAGATTCACCTAAAGGATGACATAAGACCGCTGATCCCAGTAGCCGCTGAGACTCGGCTTGATTTGCAAAATCAGCCTGAGGATCAAGTTCTAGCTCGGCAGAATACTTTGGGAGACAAAAAGCGGTGTGCTTAGTCCTCGAGACTCAGGTTAGGTGCGGCCGACCAACCTGAGGATCAAAATCTCCTCGGAAACTATATTGCACATAAAATTTTCTACATTGGACAGGCAATTGCAGTAGCCCCCGAGACACTGGTCGGGTGGCAACACCAGATCAGGGGATCGATGTGCCCTTTTAATATTTGTAAATAATAAGCCCGAAGCCCAGTAGCCCCCGAGCCTTAATGCGGGCACGGGTGGCCGAATTAAGGATTGATATCCATAGTAAAATCACAAATTATGTGTAATGACTCTATGTATCCAAGTACTTTACGTCATTAATGCTCAGATCCGCATTGTACAAAACTTTGTTGACCGACCATCGGCTTCCACCTCCTCAGCCGAGGAGTGTTTGTCCTACTTTATAAAGTCTTTATGAGGGCAAAGATTTACGACAAACAAGGCAATCTGGCCATACGGTTTTATAAACAAAGGTACGCAGAGAGATATGTTATATTACTGTTTAACATAAGAAATGTCTTCCAAAGAAAATGGTCCCGCTATCGGTTCCTTTCTTTGGGTTGTCATGCTAAGCATGAACATGAAACCTCAGCTCTAATGTAAGAGCAAAATATCGAGGATTTAGTTTGGGAGGCCAGTTAATAGCCCCCGGTAGTGTTCGGCGACAGTCGAGGTCAAGTCATAAACACTTCGGCCATTGTTATGAATGGCCCGTCATTTAACACAGTCATCGGATCGCTGACCAGTTTACGCTTATTGTGACAATCAGTTTTTGGCTTTCTCCACTGAGGTGCTTAACCATGTGAGCTGGAAGCACAATCGCAGTGGTTCTCCCTTTGCACGCCTAGCCAAACAAAGCAGAACGTAGGAAGCAAGTGCGGGAGCCGGGCAACCCAACTATTGACCGAAGACAAAATTCGAAACCGATGCATATATAGCAATATCCGAGAATGTTTTTGACGAATGTCTAAAGGTGTCCGGCGTTGCACTGCAAGACTTGTGCTGAAAACACACAAATAGTTTAAAAGTGTCATAAGCTTGGAAAACCAAAAAACGTCAGTAAAAACTTGACGTCCGAACAAGATCAAGTGTTCGGTGCCAATTCGAAAATTGGTCTTATAAAAAAAGAGTGCTTCTGTCGTGCTTTAACATGTCACATCCTATCTCAAGAGTTCAAGCGGGTCAGCCTATGACTTCAACCTCCTATCCCGAAGGCGGAGTACTTCTCATTAGGCCAGTTTAGCAAACTAAACTCTAGCGGCTTTGAGAGAGAAATTAGGCTCCCTGGCTAGTGACCACACACTCGTGTCGAAAAAAGGAGTGATGAATAGTAATAGTAATAAAAACTTTGCAACAACTAAGAAGAAGAACACTTATTATAAAACGGCTCATATAAATTTAAGAGCCCCCAAGTGACTTGGGTAAAAGAATTTTATGTATAATGATTGTATGCACCGAAGTACTAATATCATATCTTTGTTCACTCGAACTTTAAACGCGTCTTAACCGACCGTCGGCTTCTCCCTCTTCGGTCAAGGACCGAAAAGTGTTATGTAATCCACCTGTCGAGAGTATCGACAGTGTTTCTGATAACCAGGCAACCGGGCCATAAGGCTGTAACAGACAGAGCGTGCTCAGGGAACTTATGCTATATTACAGACAAAGTGTAAGAAGCATCTTCGAAGAAAATAGTACCCCCACCGATACCTTTCTTCGGTGCTCATTATTACTATGAGACTTGTGCAATAGATTTTTTGTACTCATGGGTTCCGTTGTGTGCCGACCATGACTGAAAACAATAAGAGCGCTAGCTTTCGGCTTGACCCAGTCTGAGGTCAGAGCATGGAGGACCCGGTCGTGACAATCGTAGAGGTGCTCCCTTTACTCCCTAGCTGAGCAATCGGGAACATAGGGGTAAGCACAGGAGCCAGGCAACCCAGCTTGCAAATCGCTTAAGTCAATATGGTGCATATTGTGGCGTAATACACAAACAAGGAACGAAGCCGTACAAGTATAGTCAAATGCAAGAGGAAAAGCTTCATAAAGGAAGCCCCCAAATAAACGGGGTATTTGAATTTGTGCGCCACAAACAAAGTTTGGACAAGGAAATTTTTTACAAGCAACTTTTTTCCAAAAAAGTATAATGCTTGGTCGAACCGAACACAAGTTAAAAATTTAAAACTTTGAGCATGAAGGCAACTTAGCTGGTTAATGTGTTCGGTATTGATGACGCGGTTCGAGCTTGATGCGGGACAAGGTTCCATCCCCCAAGCCGGTCCCGAGGTGGCGGAGCAAAGGGCTCGACACTCCGAAGTGGTGACATAGCACGGTCAATGCAGGCCGGTGGAGTGATGCTGAAGTCCCCGGCATGGGGTAATGAAGTGTTGACGAGCCCCCCCGTCCAGCCGAGGTGACGTGGCATGTCAGTACGCTGAGTTGACGATACTGCCCAACCCGGATCATCTTCATGTGCACAAAATATAGTGCAAACCGGAGATAATAGTAATGATAATAAAAAAATGTTGCATAATAAATAATTTATGCAAAGTGAGTATAAAAGAAATATGGCCTGGCGCCGAAGTCAATGTCGATGCAGGGCGTCGACGTGATGCGCTAAAGGTGTGGCAAAGCCTGAATTCACAGGTCGGTCCAAGTTCCGGATGCGGCGTTCGCCGGACTATGTACGGAAACTGACCTAACCACCACGTGACCGTCGTTAGTGCAGACATCATTCGATAGACCTGTGTACAGGAACAAACCAGAGTAATAATTTCTTGGGAAAAATAAACTCCAACAAGCAAAAATTATTAGGATTAATAGCACCTGGTTTATTTGTTGTAGCAATCCGAAGAAAGGTGACTCCCAAAATTGGGACTCGATCCGCACACCCATTGCCTGATGGGTGATAAAGCGACGGCATGGCGATGCTGGCAAAGGTTGGCTTGCGGAGGCAAAGCCCTCGGTCCAGCTAACGTGACGAAGCTGGTCGGCTAGTGACGCTGATGTCTCCGGAGTAGGTTGATGAAGAGATGGCGAAGCCCCCGGTCCGGTCGAGATGTCGAAGCCTCGATGTCAGCCGATGAGTCGAAGTAGGTCGGCATGATGGACATCGGCTTGAAGAAGCAATAGTGCGGCCCTGCCGATGCAGGTCATGACGTGGTCGATGCCGGCTTGATGAAGTGACCGTGTGGCGATGCCGGTATGCCCGCTCCGTGTAATCCGTGGGGCGGCGATGTTGGTGATGATTTATCCTTCGTGATGCCAGACTCTTGTTCGGCTTGCCGAGATGATGATCCGAAGAAGTTGAGATTGGCTCAACAAAGTGACGACGTGTCTAGCGCAGGTCGGCAGCCTTGGAGCAATATTGCCGGACTGGTTTGACACCAACATGATGATGAAGATGACCTCAGGGGAGGCTTAAAAATTTACGAGCACGTGTTTAAAAACAACGCACAATACCCTAGAAGAGAATTCCTCTAAAAAGGTTCCCCAATATCACGTTCATAAAGAAACATGAATTTGGGTCGGATTCGTATTCGCGCAGAAAACGGATCTGAAAATTGGTCCACCCATCGGAAGGTTCCCAGAGTTTGAACGGTCGGATCAAGCTGAAATTTGAAGGGGTGGTATATATGGGAATTCCGCAGTAGATGATTGGTTGGATCTTCCAAAGGACCTCCGAGCTGGGCTCTAGAGACCACGCCCTAAACTCGTCCAGATTCCCGTCCAGATTAAACAGGGCTTCGGTATATCGTAGATTGTCAGAGATTCCTTCATCGGAACTCGACGAAATTTTGCATGGATGTTGTAGACATAATTCCGCACTATTTCACAGAAGCAATCGTCAAACCAACGCTCGAGAAGGTGGTGACGGCGAATACAAGTTCGTTGTCCATAAAAACAGCACGGCCGCCCGAGGGCAATGTTGACGTTGAGCCCTTGAGCTCCATGGATGACTCCTCTATGATCATGATAGAGATCGGAGTTGATGTTGAAGAAGGCCCCTGTCCGAACATGACGATCGGAGATGGAGCACGGTCCTCGGTCGAGTCAAGGTGACCAGTCGAGCCGGCGACGAAGATGCCGACGTCGCAGTTAACCTGCGGGCGAGCCATCGATCCTTTTGCCGATCACACAGCGGAACTCTGAATGAAAGCACCAATGTCGGTGTAAAAACCGGTGGATCACGGGTAGGGGGTCCCGAACTGTGCGTCTAAGGCGGATGGTAACAGGAGACAGGGGACACGATGTTTTACCCAGGTTCGGGCCCTCTTGATGGAGGTAAAACCCTACGTCCTGCTTGACTATTCTTGATAATATGAGTAGTACAAGAGTTGATCTACCACGAGATCAGAGAGGCTAAACCCTAAAAGCTAGCCTATGGTATGATTGTATGTATATGTTCTCTATCGACTGGCCTGGCCTCGGTTTATATAATGCACCAAAGGCCTAGGATAACAAGAGTCCTAGCCGAATACGCCGGTGGGGAGGACTCCTTGTCTTGATCGCCAAGTCTTGTGGAATCTTCCATGTATGCGGCAGCTGTCCGAACTGGCCCATGAGTATATGGCCATGGGGGTCCTCAGCCCAATCTAACAGATCGAGAGATGACGTGGTGAGTACCCCCTAGTCCAGGACACCGTCAGTCGTTGTCTTCTGGTCCTCATCTGATCTTGCGTATCTAAGATCTCTACAAAGATCTGCATGCTGCCACGGAGGTGCCCCCCGAGCCTTGGTTTCAAAATGGTGTTGGAATCCCTTAGGCTCAAGGGTGGCGCGCTCTGCTGGCGTTAGGCAAGTTGCCCCCGGCAAGGATTTTGCCGAGGCTGCAGAAGCCACCCCGGCAAGGGTCTTGCCGGGGGAGTCCACCTTGCCCTCTTGCTCTCTTTGTGCCTTGCGTCTTGGCGTTGTTTTGGTCGTCTTATGCTTCGGTCTCCCTCCGGCTTCTCTCCTCTACCTTGTTAAGTGTGGCCGCGGGCGCGGCTTTGACTGCCTGTGCACAAGTAAAGGGGTAAAAAGGAGAGCCCCTACTTTTGTACACCGATAGGAGCCCCCGGGCCTGGGCCACACATAAGCGCGCCGCGTTGTTGGGCTAGGCCCAGAATGGTGCACGGGAAGGTGGGGCGGATTTTACCGCAGTAACTTCTCGTCTGCTGCACTTCCCCACGACCCGCGTTGAACGCGCGACGTGGAGGGTCGTCCGTGACATGGGGGTCGTGCGTGGGGCGGTTCCCGCACGCATGCGTCACATCATGGTAAAGAGGTGGCCCGCGCCTTCCTCGTAAAAAGGAACGACCACGGGCGCGCTGCTCATTTACCCCATGTGTCTTCTCCAATCTCGGAACCGTTGTTCCCTCCTTCCTCCTCACGCCTATGCTCTCACTCGCCGCCGTTGCGTTTTCGCTACCCTTCCCCCTCCACCTTTCACAGCCACCATGGCACCCAAGACCGGCACAGGCAAGGGAGCGAACAAGGACGTCGGAGGGACAGAGCCGGCAGAGAATGAGTCGGCGGTGCGGCGGACGCAACTCGCCTAGTTTCCCTCAACGGTCGACGCGGTCCACCTCCGGGACAACTTCAAGCCGCTATGGGGGTCAAGACGGGGGGAGAGAAGACGGGGCACCCGGCCACGCATGTCATCCCTGCGGATTGCGCCAAGGCCTCCCCGAATCGGTACCCATTCTTAGTCGACTACTTTTCTTGCGGCCTCTGCCCCCCTTTCTCCGATTTCTTCAACAACATCACGCACACCTACGGCTTTCACCTTCTGGATTTTACTCCAAATGTCATGGCGTGCATGGCTCTTTTCGCCCACCTCTATGAGGGCTTTGCCGGAGTGCTCCCCAGCACGGCGCTCTTCCACCACTACTTTTACCCTCGGATCCAGAAGGGAGGCGCCATCTCTGGTTGCTTCACTTGGATCCCAAGGGCCCTGGAGAGGGGGACATATCCGGAGGGCGCCCATAAGGAGAGGTGGGAGGAGTGGCAGAGCCGGTGGTGCTGGATTGAGGAGGAGGACCCACAGGAGTTCTGCCAGGTTCGCCAGGCGCCGCCAGCTCGCAGAGATGACTGGAGCAACGTCTGTCGGCGTTCTGGGAACGAGGGTCCCCAGACTTGCCTGCTTGCGGCCCACGGCGTGGCTAAACCAGCAGGCCGTACAACCCTTCTTCATCAACAAGGCATCCAAGACCCTCGTGAGGGGCTAGGCCTCGCGAGGCGGACGACACGAGACCCCCTATGGGGTGGCCTAGTCGGGCAGGCTCACGAGGAGCGTAGATATGAAGGTGAGGCGAACCTCACAAGGCTCTCGTGACGTGGGCCATGACGATCGACACCAGGCGGTCGCCAATGTGCGCAGCATCCTTGTTTCCTCTTTGGTGCTAAGGAGGCCAGCGCAGGCGAGGAGTACCGAGGCATCAGGCAAAGGTTGCCATATCGGTGCAACAAGACCAAGACTAGAAGGACGGCAAGACGGAGGTCATCGTGGAGCCCAAGACGGCGTCACCACCAGAGCCTTTCGCAGGCGGAGACCACCTTTGTCAGGATGGCTTGTACTAGATGTCCCCCTTCAAATTTGGGCACCGTTGTTGGCTCCCTTCCCGCTCAATATTTGGCGAGAGGACCAGGGCCTATATAAGTAGAGCTAGGCACCACAGTAGGGGGATCGAGCAGTTCATCCAGCACTCACCCACACAAGTTAGCCAAGCACAAGAACACCTCAACACAAGGAGGTTGTTCTTCCCCTTGTATTGTTCATCATCAGCCCAAGAGGCAATCCACTACCACCACACTGGAGTAGGGTATTACAACACAACGGTGGCCCGAACCAGTATAAATCTTGTGTCTTTCTGTGTTGCGAGTTCGTCGAGTTCGTCCGCGAGATCTTAGCGAGGTAGGGTGTAGATCGGTGGGAGGAAAAGACTTCGCACGCACCCCAGTGTTCGAACCTTAAGGGTTTGCCGGAACCCCACATCCGACAACGTTGATGCCCAGGGTAAGAAGCTCACGGTCGCCACCACCAGGATCCACCGCCTTGCCGCTGCCGGGCTCACCCTGGAGATGATCGGGGCGGATTTCATCCGCTGCTGCATCGCTCCTCTGCACAACAAGGGGAGGCCGGCTTGGCTTTTCAGCAACGCGGCCGACATCATGCGCCTCCGCCCTAGCGTGAACCACAACTTCACGGTGTTGGCGCATGCTCACTTCTGCCAGCAGCTCTTTAAGCTTGATGTGAGCCGTGACGGCAGAGCCGAGAGGTCCAGCAACGCCGCAAAGGCTGGCAAGGTCACCAAGGGGCTCTTGTTTAGTTTGCCGGCGGGGGTAGTCCCGCTGAGCAACAATTCTCGCCAGTCCGACATCATTGCCATGATACCGGTCTTCAACGCGCACGGCCTCGACCCGAATTGGGCCGAGCCAGAGGAGGAAAAGGTGCAGGAGTTCTTCGACACCTTGGTGGAGGGGTATGTCCATGCTGAGCCGCTGATCGTCCAGGACACCACCCAGGAAGAGTTGGACTACATTGCCGCCAGGGCAGCGGAGGCGGAGGTCACCAGGGAGGCTGGCAGCGCTGGCGGTGTGCATGACGAGGCCGCGACGGTCGCGGAGGAGAAGGAGCTCACCCAGTGGGAGGAATCCGCTGGGAAGGCCAGCAGCACCGGCACCGGGGCCCCTCTCATTGATGATGACAACAACGAGTCGTCCGAGGAGGAGGTTGGGGCTGTCGAGCCCCCAGCCACGGGGAGAGGGCATGTCCTGCGGCGGGCCGTCTCCGAGAGCCGGTCCGGTCCGGCAGGGCCGGACAGCCACAACATCCTCCGGAGGCGCCCATGTGTCAGACGAGGGCCGCGACGGCGAGGAAGGCGGTGAAGGTCGCGGTGGCAAAGAAGAAAGCAGCGGCCCTTCTCCGTCCAAGCGCCCCCCAACTCCACCTGCTTCCCCTCCTCCCGCAGGTGACGACACGAAGGTCTTCTTCGACCTCGGGTCCCTTAGCCCGAGGAGGAAGAGGAAGGCAGCGGAAGAAGAAGCAGAGGGTGAGTAAGTGCCTCAACTTTTGCCATCTCTGTCCCTTTGGACCGTGCCACTTTTCATGACTTGTCTTCATGCTCGCAGGGATAGGGAGACGCTGGCCCAGAGGGTGGGAAGAGGGTCAAGGCCTTGGTGGGCGGCCAGCCCCCGGCGGGCACCTCGAGCACACCACTGGTGGTGGTGGAGAGCAGCCCAGAGACCAGCCCCCGGCGCAGCCCCCAGCGTGCGTTCATCACTCACTCCCCCTCGACGTGGGCTGGGGCATGGTTTTCCGGTGCTGACCTTGCCATGGTTGCAGGAGGAGAACGACAGCAGGAGGAGCCACTGAGGGCCACCCCCAACACGCCGCCCCCATCGACCACGCCACCCCGAGGGGCATCCTCGGCAAGGGCGTCAAGCACCGAGCCCATGCACACGGAGCAGGTGAACCCGGGCGCCGGCGGCTCCGCCCCGGCACCGAATGCCGGTGGGGAGGGGGCCACTTCGTCCTAGCTTGGCGTAGGTAAGTTTTTTGCCTCCCGTTCCCGCTCATTTTCTTCTTTCAAATCTTGATCTTGGCTTTGCCTCATTCTCCATCTTGGTATCTAGATCCTTTCTCGGTAGACCAAGAGGACGTGGACACCGTCATCGGTGATGTCGCCAGAGAGGCCACGGCCAAGGCCGACAAGATCGCCGCTGAGGAGGCCGCCTAGGACGTTGCCAAGGACGCCGCTGAGGGGTCCGCCGGGGAGCCCGGCGAGGCCACTGCCGAGGAGGCCGGCAAGGGGCCTGTCGGGGAGGCCAACAAGTCCGCTGCCAAGGAGGAGGTGGTCGATGACCAGCCTTCCTCCTCCGCCGCCCCCGGCTTGGGAAAGTATCTGAAGGTGGGCGACTTGTTCGTCCACCTCCCATGGACGGCGAGTACCAGGGCGCCCGCCGAGGCGGAGGTGTTCGACGACGAGGTGCTTGGCGCCACCGGGCTTGAGGTCGTCGATGGACCGAGCGTTGGCGGCGGCGGTTCTCAGGAAGAGCGGTCCTCAAAGCATAAGCGCCAGCTTCCACAAGCTCCAGGCACTTCACCGTGAGGCCAAGTCCAAGATGGCAGTGGTGGACAAGGCGGAGGCGGAGCTCGAAGAGCGTGTCACCGAGGCGCAGGCTTGGTTCCGCCAGGCTTGCGAGGAGTTCAAGGCCGCCCAGGACCAGCTGGTCGAGCGCAAGCTGGAGCTTGTCATGAAGCAGGCCGACATCGAGAAGGCCCCGGAGACAGCGAGTCGGCAGGCCGCCAAGGAGGAGGCCGCTCGGCTCCAGCACCAGGCCGAGCTGAACTCCCAGGAGGAGGACCTTCCCGCCCGCGAGGAGAAGCTCGCCGCGACACTCCGCGGCAAGGACGAGGAGGTCCGGGAGCTCGTCATGCAGCGGACCCAGGAACTAGAGCAGAGGCACGAGGAGGCCCTCAACGCTCAGGCCCAGGTTCACGCCGGCAAGGTGAACGAGCTAGAGGCGGAGCGTGATGGGCTGAAGTGGCAGGCCCAGGAGCTGATGGGGGAGAGGGACGTGGCCAAGGGCGCTTTGGCTGACGTGCATGCCATAGTCCTCGAGAAGGGCGAGCTACTCTCCACGGCCAAGGAGTCCATCAAGGACCTGAAGCTGAAGTTGGAGGGCCTCGAAGGGACGCTCTCGGAGGTCAGGGCCCGGGAGGGGGCCCTGGCCAAGAGTTTGGAGGAGGAGAAGCAGCTGCGGAAGAACGACGCCGCCAGCCACGCAGAGTTCGTAGCAGACGAGAAGTTCTGGATCAGCTGCCTCGCCGACGTCACCGGCAGGATCACCAAGCAACTGGCTACCATGGGGATGCCAAACGTGAGGTGCGTCCCAAAGCCAAACGTGAGCCCTAACGCCAGGCTGAATCTGTTCTTCGAGGGTTTTCTCGGGGCCCTGGAGCGGTTCCACTCCAACAGGGCGGCCTCTTTGGCCGAAGAGGCCCAGAGGCTTTGCCGGGGCGCCATGACCAAGGTCCTCACCAAGATGGCGTACTAGAACCCTGACCTTCACTTCGAAGCTTCACTGCATAGCTTACCGGATGACATGGACCCCACGCCGCTCGAGGAGCGCATCGAGCCCGTCATCTGCCGCATCGACGGAGTTCGGTGGGTACAAGGCCAGCGCCAGGACTAGGCACCCCGTTTCTTATCGCCGCTATAGGTTCAAGACCAATACAATTTCTATATTTAGTTAGAACCGTAGCGACAAATGATGTAATATAACTCTGCAGTACTTTTGAAATGATGCACGCTATTTTCCTGTTTGATTTCCCTTTGTATGTCCGCCCTACGTTATTCGGGTAGGTTTGCTGGTGCGGAAGCCTAGGCGGCATCTTGAGGACGGATCCTCAATGGCCTGCCAGGCATGCTTGCTGTCGGGTGAACCAGCTCGCTGCTCTTAACGCGGCCGCTCGAGCTGTCGAGCGGACTCGAGACAGAACGAGAGCGTTGCCAATCGCAGAAGGTCGCCCTGTCGTTCTTGACGCAGATGCTCGAACTGTTGAACGGAATCGAAACAGAACGAGGGCATTACCAATAGTGGTAGGTACCCATTGTGTGCAGGATTGCCGTACACAGGGTAAGATCATCGAGGACGATAACCATATATATATATTATGGAATTACTCAAGGTTTTGTATGACTTAGCTTTTCTGCCGCAGCGTGAGCGTTCGCCGCATCCACCGAGAACGCCATTTCACTACAAAAAAATACACTTCCGTGATGATACGTGTTTGTCACAGTAGGTCGCATTTTCTGTCATGCATGTACATCCATGACGATTTTATGACAGAATCAAGATAGTCATACCTGTGCTGTCGTAGAAGTGTCCCATGACATTACCAAAATTATCATCACGGAAGTGTCCACTTCCATGACGATAAATCGCGCGTCATAGAAGTGCTTTCGTCAAGGGTGACCGACACGTGGCATCCACCGCAACGGAACGCCGTTAAGTTATCGGGTCGGGTTTTGGATCCGATAACCCATTAACAGCCCCGACCAATGGGGATTTTCCACGTGTAAAATCATCATTGGCTGGAGGAAACACGTGTCGGCTCATCGCTGGGATAGATGTCATCCACTCATTGGACAGAAGGCGCCTATCATACGTCGACACGTGGCACGGCCCAACAGAGGCCCATTCCTGTGAAAAGGCCGGCTCATTTGACTTGGTCAAAAGGTGGCGGGCCGGCCCATGGAAAGCCTGTTAACGGCCTATTTGCGTATAGCCCATTTACAGCCCGCTAACCCAAGGCCCATTATGCCCTATTCAAATTAGGCCCAGTAGCGTCATCTGGGCCATCTAATATGATTCCAGCCCGTTTTCACTTCTGGCCCATGTATGGCCCATGACGTCTTTCAGCCCATATGAGGCCCTATGTAAATCTTGGCCTATTAACGACCCGTGGTGAAACTAGCCCGTAATGAACAGTGTATCACTTTACACCCATTAACGGCCCGTGGTGAAACTAGCCCGTAAAGAACAGTGTATCACTTTATACCCATTAACGGCTCGTTATTCCGTTGGGTCGTTTCCAGCCCATGTTATCTTTCGGCCTTCTCGGAACCCATTTATTCCTGGGCTATTTTCCAGCATTCTTTTACTTACGGCCCATTACTATCATTTACTGCTTGTGGGCCAAATTCAGCCCGTGGTTACAGTCGGCCCGTTTGTGGTCCGTTAATACGTTGGGCCGTTTTCATAGCATCATCAAATACGGCCTATTAACGATGGCCCGTTATGGTCGGCCCATGAATGGACGATTCCAACTCTAGCCCGTTTACGGCCAGAATGCGGTCAGTTTATCCCATGTTTGGCCAATCGATCATACGGCCCGTATAAGGCCCATTGATGATGCAGCCCGTAGAAGGCCCATTGTTTCTACGGCCCGTAGAAGGCCCATTGTTTCTACGGCCTGTAGAAGGCCCACTGTTTATACGGCCCGTAGAAGGCCCACTGTTTCTACGGCCCGTAGGAGGCCCAGTGTCACTACAGTAAATATTAGCCCATGGTTATTGTGGCCTAGTTTTAAAAAATAGGTTATTGCAGCCACTAGCAAACTGCAGAGAAAGAACTACACTGACTACAAGCAAACAAATAAACAAGACAGCAAGGAAATAAATAAGCAAGCAACGTACACCAGGCTATCACGGCTATTACACATATTACATCCATTGGGCATCAAAGTTTGCCACCAGTGCAAATATATGGAACACAGCAGCATATAAACGACGCAGCAAAACAAGTCCAGAACTGAAACCACTTCAGAAGAGCTCAAGAAACAATATCCTGGGTACCCATAATGCTGGCAAGATGCTTAGCAAGCTTATTAACTTTCTCTTGTTTGGCGCTTAAATCCTCCAGCGCTTGCTGTTGCACCAGAAAGTATGCATCTGAATTCTGCAGGGACTTCCTCAGTCCTTCGGCTTCCTGTCGCATAACATCTGATCAATGTCTTTCAACTTGAAGTTGAGACTCAAGAAGCCCAAATGATTCAGGCAACGAGTTCGAAGAGCTGGTGCCAGCAGTGGTAGCCAGTAACTCGAACACTACATCAAGACATGACTTTGGGGTTGTCTCAGTGTCTTCAATATAGTTTTTATCAGCTTTCTTGGAGACCAACAGGGATGTCTCACTATCTTGATCCTTATCTGCATTACTTCCTTTACCATTGCATAACAAGGTACTCTTCTCCAATATTTTATCCGTGTTCTAAAAGAGAAACAAACAAACACATCTTAGGTTTACAATGTAGTATATGAAACTCATTTTGGTAAACCAGTTCAGTAGTAAGGTGGACAGGATAACAGCATGAAACAAACATATATCTATGTAGTATGGTCACTGTATGGTCTATATCATTCTAGTTTATGTTGCCAAATCAAGATAGATACAGTTCAAATCATATCTATTTAAGACAAAGCAGCATAGACAGAATAGCAATAACAACACTTGTAATGTGCATGGCATGAGAACATAACTGTTTATTCAATTGAAACTAAAATCAACATAGAGCAAGTTACAACAACAGACAGCCAAACACGTTGAAGACACAAGTTTAAAACATACCTGTTGCGCTGAGGGAGTCCTGGATTAGGGGGTGTCTGGATAGCCGGACTATACCTTCGGCCGGACTCCTGGACTATGAAGATACAAGATTGAAGACTTCGTCCCGTGTTCGGAAGGGACTTTCCTTGGCGTGGAAGGCAAGCTTGGCGATACGGATATGTAGATCTCCTACCATTGTAACCGACTCTGTGTAACCCTAGCCCTCTCTGGTGTCTATATAAACCGGAGGGTTTTAGTCCGTAGGATGAACAACAATCATACCATAGGCTAGCTTCTAGGGTTTAGCCTCCTTGATCTCGTGGTAGATCTACTCTTGTACTACCCATATCATCAATATTAATCAAGCAGGACATAGGGTTTTACCTCCATCAAGAGGGCCCGAACCTGGGTAAAACATTGTGTCCCCTGCCTCCTCTTACCATCCGCCTAGACGCACAGTTCGGGACCCCCTACCCGAGATCCGCCGGTTTTGACACCGACATTGGTGCTTTCATTGAGAGTTCCTCTGTGTCGTCACTTTTAGGCCCGATGGCTCCTCCGATCATCAACGACGATGCGATCCAGGGTGAGACTTTTCTCCCCAGACAGATCTTCGTATTTGGCGGCTTTGCACTGCGGGCCAATTCGCTTGGCCATCTGGAGCAGATCGAAAGCTACGCCCCTGGCCGTCAGGTCAGATTTGGAAGTTTAAACTACACAGCGGACCTCCACGGAGACTTGATCTTCGACGGATTCGAGCCGCAGCCGAGCGTGCCGCACTGTCACGATGGGCATGATCTAGCTCTGCCGCCGAACAGTGCCCTAGAGGTCGCACCCGCATCAGCTCCGACCCTTAATTCGGAGCCAACTGTGCCAATCGAGGATGGGTGGTTGGACACCGCCTCGGGGGCTGCAATCTCTATGGCGATCGAGCCGAACACCAGCCCTGTTCTCTGTGAAGCCTATGACTCCAAGGATCCTGACTCCTCTCCAGACTCCGAGCCCTCCGCACCCCTACCGATCGAACCCGATTGGGCGACGATGATGGAGTTCACCGCCGCGGACATCTTTCAGCACTCGCCCTTCGGCGATATTCTGAATTCACTAAAGTCTCTCTCTTTATCAGGAGAGCCCTGGCCGGACTATGGTCAGCAAGGTTGGGATACGGATGATGAAGAAATTCAAAGCCCACCCACCACCCACTTCGTAGCCACTGTCGATGATTTAACCGACATGCTCGACTTCGACTCCGAAGACATCGACGGTATGGACGCCAATGCAGGAGACGATCAAGAACCAGCGCCTATAGGGCACTAGAAAGCCACCTCGTCGGACGATATATACATGGTGGACACCCCAAAAGAAGGCAATGGCGATGGAACAGCGGAGGATGACCCCTCCAAGAAGCATCCTAAGCGCCGGTGTTAGCGGCGCCGCTCTAAATCCCGCCAAAGCAAAAACGGTGATTTCGGCATGGGAGATAATAACACCCCGGACAGTGCCGAAGACAACTACCTCCAGCAAGATTCAGCACAGGAGGATGGAGAAGCCAGCCCTCATGAGAGAGCGGCAGACAGAGAGGTCGAGGATGATAATTATATGCCTCCCTTTGAAGACGAGGCAAGCCTCGACGATGACGAATTTGTCGTGCCGAAGGATCCCATCGAACAAGAGCGTTCCAAACGCAGGCTTATGGCCACGGCGAGCAGCCTCAAGAAAAAACAGCAACAGCTTAGAACTGATCAAGATTTGCTAGCCGACAGATGGACTGAGGTCCTTGCGGCCGAAGAGTATGAACTAGAACGCCCCTCCAAGAGCTACCCAAAGCGCAGGCTGCTACCCCGATTAGAGGAGGAAGCACCTAAACCCACATCACCAGTGCATGATGCGGCCGACCGGCCACCCCGTGGCCGCGACAGAGAGGCCTCTTGGCCCTCCACTCAAGCCGCACCCCGGTGCCGCTCAAAAAATACCAAGGCACGGGAAAATGCGCCAGACCTGCGAGATATATTGGAGGACAAGGCAAGGCAAACAAGATCGATCTATGGATCGCGTTGGTGCCCCACGGCACGAGACGGTAATCGTCACTCCGGATACAGTCAATTCGGCCGGGCCGAACACAGTAGACAAAGCTCGTTTGAGCTGCATCGTGATATAGCCCAATACAGAGGCGCCGCACACCCACTATGCTTCACAGATGAAGTAATGGATCATCAAATCCCTGAGGGTTTCAAACCCGTGAACATCGAATAATATGATGGCACAACAGATCCTACGGTACGGATCGAGGACTATCTCCTTCATATCCACATGGCCCGCGGTGATGACCTACACGCCATCAAATACCTCCCACTCAAGCTTAAAGGACCAGCTCGGCATTGGCTTAATAGCTTGCCAGCAGAATCAATTGGTTGTTGGGAGGACCTGGAAGCCGCATTCCTTGACAATTTCCAGGGCACTTATGTGCGACCACCAGACGCCGATGACCTTAGCCACATAATTCAGAAGCCAGAAGAATCGGCCAGACAATTCTGGACACGGTTCCTAACCAAGAAAAATCAAATCGTCGATTGTCCGGACGCAGAGGCCCTAGCAGCCTTCAAGCATAACATCCACGAAGAGTGGCTTGCACGTCACCTAGGACAGGAAAAGCCGAAATCCATGGCAGCCGTCACGACACTTATGACCCTCTTTTGCGCGGGAGAAGACAACTGGCTAGTTCGTAGCAATAACATGACCAAGAGCCCTGGTAATTCGGATACCAAGGACAGCAGTGGCAGGTCGCGTCGCAACAAGCAAAAGCGCCGCATTAACAGCGACAATGCTGAGGATACGGCAGTTAATGCCGGATTCAAAGGCTCTAAACCCGGTCAACGGAAAAATCCATTCAAAAGAAATACCCCGGGCCCGTCCAGTTTGGACCGAATACTCGACCGCTCATGCCAGATACATGGCACCCCTGAAAAACCAGCCAATCACACCAACAGGGATTGTTGGGTGTTCAAGCAGGCAGGCAAGTTAAATGCCTAAAGCAGTGACAAGGGGCTGCATAGCGATGACGAGGAGGAGCCCCGGCCGCCGAACAACAATGGACAGAAAGGTTTTCCCCCACAAGTGCGGACGGTGAACATGATATATGCAACCCACGTCCCCAAGAGGGAGCGGAAGCGTGCGCTAAGGGACGTATACGCGATGGAGCCAGTCGCCCCAAAGTTCAACCCATGGTCTTCCTGCCCGATCACTTTTGATCGAAGGGACCACCCCACTAGCACCCATCATGGCGGATTCGCCGCATTGGTTCTAGACCCAATTATTGACGGATTTCACCTCGCTAGAGTACTTATGGACGGCGGCAGCAGCGTGAACCTGCTTTACCAGGATACAGTGCGGAAAATGGGCATCGATCCCTCGAGGATTAAACCCACTAAAACGACCTTTAAAGGCGTCATACCAGGTGTAGAGGCCAACTGTACAGGCTCAGTTACACTTGAAGTGGTCTTCGGATCTCTGGATAATTTCCGAAGCGAATAGTTAATCTTCGACATAGTCCCGTTCCGCAGTGGCTATCACGCACTGCTCGGGTGAACCGCATTTGCCAAGTTCAATGCGGTGCCGCACTACGCATACCTCAAGCTCAAGATGCCAGGCCCTCGAGGAGTCATCACGGTCAATGGAAACACCGAACGCTCTCTCCGAACGGAGGAGCATACGGCGGCTATCGCAGCGGAAGTACAAAGCAGCCTCTCAAGGCAATTCTCCAGTCCGGCCATTAAACGTCTGGACACCGTCAAGTGCGCCCGGAGTAACCTACAACAAGACCGCCGGGCACGTTTCGAGCAAGCGTAGCAATGCGGCCCCAACCCCAGCCCTCGCGAACTTGCGAAACCAGTGTTGCGCATACATAAATACGCTCTGGAAATACCATGGGCAAAAGGAGAGGGGCACAATCACGACATGCCCGAAACACGGCTTAAACCGCACTAGGGGCTGCCGACTTTTTCATTTTCTCTTACTTTCAGGACTCCACTCTTCGGAAGGCCTGTCCGGTAGTACAATTGCCGCACAAACGATACAACAACCAGGGGAGCAGAAAGCTACGCCGCACTACGGAACTCTAAGGTGGTCTCTATAATGAGCAGTATACCCGTTTCGCATAACATTCCGCAACTTGCCCCTGGAAAGGACATATTTGATAGTCCCATCTTTTGCTTATCGCACTATTTGTATCATCCTGCTTTGATCGCAGCCTTTTTAAATAAACAATGCATAGCTTCCGTCTATTATTGCATTACTCTTTTTTACGAATATATGTTCATTAATGACATGTTGCACCCGTACACTTTGGTACGGCTAATACGCCAGGGGCTTAAGTACCCCACAATACGGTGTGAGAAGTCCGAACACTTTCACAAGTGCGGCACCCCGAACTTATAGCATTATATGCATCGGCTTCGAATCATGTCTTGGGTCAATAGTTGGGTTTTCCCGGCTCCTATGTTTTGGTACCTTACGTTCCATTATATCGGCTAAGGTAGCACTAGGAGAACTACTGCGATTGTGCCCCAGTTGAGCTGGGCTAAGCACCTCAGTAGAGAAAGCTAAAACTGCATCATGATGAGGCGAGAGTGGTCGCTATTCGAGAGGTTTTCGAGTCCCTAAAGACTTATGTCGCTTAGGGCGAGGAGTCGGCTTTGTCCGGCCTAGGCATGCATAGCGCCCCGAACTCGGTCTTCCGAACACTAGGGGCTTCGCTGAAATTTAAAATTATAGAATTCTATGGCTAAGTGAGAGTGTTCAAGCATTATAGTCTGATTGCCTTGTTCGTTGTGTTGAGCGCCTCCCTCGAAGGACCCAAGAATGGCAAAAAGAGCGGTCATGTTTATCCCAAACACCCCAGCACTCGTGCCATGGGGGCAGAAGCCGATGACTCGCCATCTCTCAAATTTGATAAACGGTCGCACAGAAGGTAATATTTTAAATTCAAAAGCATTTCTTAGTGCACATGAACAAGTTTTCAGCGCACAGGACAAAACGAGCGAGTTTACTGAAAAATTACATCCATGGAACATTCATCCGCCACAAGGTGGGAACCCTTCAGAACGCCCTCATAATGCATCTCGGGCTTGCGATGCTCCTTGCCCGGCGGTGGCCCGTCCTTCACAAGCTTCTCAGCATCCAGCTTGCCCCAGTGCACCTTCGCACGGGCAAGCGCCCTACGAGCACCCTCGATGCATACAGAGCGCTTGATGACTTCGTGCCTTGGACAGGCCTCCACCAGCCGCCTCACCAGCCCGAAGTAGCTCCCAGGCATGGCCTCTCCAGGCCACAGCCGGACTATGAGGCCCTTCATGGCCTGTTCGGCCACCTTATGGAGCTTGACCAGCTATTTCAGCTGGTCGCTTAAGGGCACCGGGTGTTCGGCCTCAGCATACTGAGACCAGAACACCTTCTCCATCGAGCTTCCCTCCTCGGCTCGGTAGAAGGCGGCGGCATCCGACACGCTACGGGGCAAGTCTGCGAATGCTCCTGGAGAGCTCCGGATTCGGGTAAGTAACAAGCAATTCACTTTTACGTGCTTGCTTTGCATAAAGAATGCCTTACCCGCCGCTCATTTTTATTGCCTCAACCTCCTGGAGGGTCTTCTGGGCTTCGGCCTTGGCAGACTTGGCATCTTCAATGGCCACCGCGAGCTCAGACTCTCGCGTCTTCGAGTCAAGCTCCAAACTCTCATGTTTTTTCATGAGAGCCTGGAACTCTTGCCGCACCTCGCCAACCTGCGTCTCATGCTTCTCCCGCTCGGTGCGCTCCGTGGCCGCCCTCTTCTCGGCCTCAGACAACGCTTGCTTAAGGGTCGCCACCTCAGTTGTGGCCCCTACAATAGCCGCGTTAATCCTGTCACTTTTTGCAATTGGACCTTTCACATATTTCAATAAGGTATTTCTTACCTTCTCCTCGAGCTGCTGCTTGGCTAGGCCAAGCTCTTGCTCGGACCGCTCGAGGTTCTGCTTCAGCGTGCCCACCTCCGCAGCCAGTGCGGCGGATGCTAGCAGCGAAGCCTGCATACGCATATTGACTTACTTTTGTTAGACTCCTGCGAACGTTATTAGATCCTCTATCCGGCTTTTCTTTCCGAACGCCAAACAGAGCATCAGGGGCTACTGTCTATGCGGTAATACTTTTACATATCTTTTACTTACCTCAAAGCCTGTTAGAAGGCTGGCACAGGCTTCAGTCAGTCCACTCTTGGTGGACTGAACCTTTTGGATCACCGCACTCATAACAGTGCGGTGCTCCTCGTCGATGGAGGCGCCGTTAAGCACCTCCAGCAAATTGTCCAGTGCCTCCGGTTGGACGGAGGTCACCGGCTCGGTTGGCTTGCTCCTCTTGGAAGGAGGCTACCTACTAGAGTACGGAACCGTTGAAGGTTCCGGCGCGGTGTCCGGCTCAAAACCGGACTTAGAGCCCTTGGGGGTTCTATCCCCTTCACGCCTGGAGTCCAGGAGGTCGCCTTGCAGCGCCTCCAGTACCACCTCCTCCCGGCTTGGAACCTGTTGGGATGCCACCTCGGCGTTGTCCGTAGGGTGGGGGGAAGGTAGCCACCAGAAGCGAATTCACATCTGATAAATCCAGGGAGCCGCTCGACGATTCGTCGAGCCCGGCCTTGGGCGGACTGCATAGACATGTTCGACGTAAGGAAAAGCTGTGCAATGGGGGAATACTATGAATCACTCTAGTATCTGGATACTTACGATCTCGCCAGGGGCTTGGCCCTGTGCGGCCACTCCTCTTCGCCGTCGTCGACGTTGGTGGCGTAGTCCGGAGGAGGGGTCTTCCCCTTCTTGGACCCTTCGGCCTCCCCAGTTGGGGCGGCCTTCCTTTTCTTCCCTCCCCCCGCTGGAGGGGGAGAGGTCTCTTCTTCCTCCTCCTCGTCTTCATTGGAGGAGTGCGCCTTGGAGTCGTCGGATGATGAATCCGACACCTCCTGGCGTCGGGCACTCTTTCGAGTCCCCGTGGCCTTCTTCTTGGCCTTCTTCTCCGGCACCACATAGGGTGCCGGAACCGGCAGCTTCGCCAAGCGAGCGTCCGCTGGGCCTTCGGGCAAAGGAGCCAGACAGTTGATCTGTCCAGAGGTCTCCTGCCAATCCTGTCAAAGGTAAGGGAGCTTAGATCCCACATGGAGTCAAACTATGAAAAACTAATACCCTTTAAAAGGTAAAAACAGCTTACTGCACGAGCGTGTCGCTGCGTGCTGAATCCGCGGTCCTCGGTAGCGGATGCGGGGGCCTTGGTGCCCTTGAAAAGAACCTTCCATGCATCTTCGTACGTCGTGTCGAAGAGCCTGCTCAGTGTTCGGTGCCGCGCCGGGTCGAACTCCCACAGGTTGAAAGCCCATTGTTGACACAGGGGGATCCGGCGGATGAGCATAACCTGGACTACGTTGACAAGTTTGAGCTTCTTGTCCACCAGAGTTTGGATGCATGTTTGGAGTCCGGTCAGCTCTCCTTTTTTACCCCACGACAGGCCCATCTATTTCTAGGAGGCGAGCCGCCTAGGGGGTCCGGATCGGAACTCGGGGGCTGCGACCCATTCAGGGTCGCACGGCTTGGTGATGTAAAACCACCCCGACTGCCACCCCTTTAGGGACTCCACGAAGGAGCGCTCGAGCCATAGGACGTTGGGCATCTTGCCCACCATGGCGCCTCCGCACTCCGCTTGGGTGCCGCGCACCACCTTTGGCTTGACATTGAAAGTCTTGAGCCATAGGCCGAAATGGGGGCGGATGCGGAAGAAAGCCTCGCACACGACGATAAACGCCGAGATGTTGAGGACAAAGTTTGGGGCCAGATCGTGGAAATCCAGGCCATAGTAGAACATGAGCCCCCGGACAAATGGGTGGAGAGGGAAGCCAAGTCCGCGGAGGAAATGGGGGAGGAACACCACCCTCTCATGGGGCCTAGGGGTGGGGATGAGCTGCCCCTCTACGGGAAGCCGGTGCGCAATGTCGTTAGACAAGTATCCGGCCTTCCTCAGTTTTTGATGTGTCCCTCCATAACAGAGGAGACCATCCACTTGCCTCCCGCTCCGGAGATGGCTGGAGAAGGTTGAGGTGGGGTGTGCGGACTTGGGCGCTGGAGCTCGACTGTGCGGAAATGGATAGGCAAAGGAGGAAGAACGCGTGGATGAAAAGGTGGATCCCTATCCCCTTATATGGGCGGACATGACTATGCGTCCCCACCAGCCTGGTAAAACTCGCTTATCTCCCAAGCGCCGTAATCAATGGCGCGGTTGGGTTACCCACACCCGTATTGATGAGAATTCCGGAATAAGGGGACACGATCTCTGCTTTGACAAGACGTGCCAAGGAAACCGCCTCGCTAAACGCACTGAGGTAGAACAGTAAAACGACTCGAATAAAGAATTGGCCATGGTGTGATGTCACGCTACGGAGTACGTCAGCAGATTAGATTTGTGTAAATATTATTCTCTCTATGGCAATATGTGGAAACTCATTTTGCAGAGCCGGACACTACCTTTGTGTTCAAAATCTTCTATGAAGTACTTGGAGGAGGAACCCGCCTTGCAATGCCGAGGACAATCTGCGTGCCGGACTCGTCGTCATTGAAGCCTGGTTCAGGGGCTACTGAGGGAGTCCTGGATTAGGGGGTGTCCGGATAGCCGGACTATACCTTCGGCCGGACTCCTGGACTATGAAGATACAAGATTGAAGACTTCGTCCCGTGTCCGGAAGGGACTTCCCTTGGCGTGGAAGGCAAGCTTGGCGATACAGATATGTAGATCTCCTACCATTGTAACCGACTCTGTGTAACCCTAGCCCTCTCCGGTGTCTATATAAACCGGAGGGTTTTAGTCCGTAGGACAAACAACAATCATACCATAGGCTAGCTTCTAGGGTTTAGCCTCCTTGATCTTGTGGTAGATCTACTCTTGTACTACCCATATCATCAATATTAATCAAGCAGGATGTAGGGTTTTACCTCCATCAAGAGGGCCCGAACCTGGGTAAAACATTGTGTCCCCTGCCTCATGTTACCTTCCGCCTAGACGCACAGTTCGGGACCCCCTACCCGAGATCCACCGGTTTTGACACCGACATGCGCCATTGGAGTTTCAATTGCATCCTTCAAATTTGAAATTAGTTCGTATCAGTAAATACAATGATGCAAGAGCAAAGTAGTATGAACCATAGCTATGGAACCTGACCTGAGAACAATTCTTCTTCTGCTTTAAGCATTGACTTCGAGTTCGGAGTGGTGGTCCTCGTGATTTGGGCACTGTAGTTTCCTTACTAACTACTCGTGTTTGGGTGCTCTGTGGTGGAGACGGTGCTGTGTCAATGGGAACTAGGTGTCTATCTGCTGGGGTTGGGGTTAGAAGGGGTGTAGTTGGTTCTCTGTCCAACTGGGTAGGGGTACAATCTGCATGAGTGTGGGTTATGTGTGGTGGAGCTGGTTCTTGGGCAAGTACAACCGTGGTTCTATCTGGATCGACAGGTAGCACGATCTTTTTCTGAAGACCGTGTTTTTACTCCCATAGATACTGCCATCACTCGCTCTAATTGAAATGGCTGATAAACAAGAAAAGTAATTGAATGCACATACATTGTAAGATAGACAGGTGCAATGGATAGTAGGGAAGAAAACATGGCATGAAATAATTCACATTTATGTTGTATCTAAGCAAACAGAATAGCAGGACATAATTTCACATATATGATAGCTAATTAAACAGGATAGCATGACACAATTTCACATGTATGATGGCTAACTAAACAGGATAGAATGACATACTTCAAAATATGATGACTATGTAAACAGGATGACATGATATAACTATACGATGTGTCTATTAAAGTGGTTGGCATGCCATAAATCACAAACATGCCGTCGATGGAAACATGATGACATGATATAATTCACGGATAGAATGACATAATTTAAAATATGATGACTATGTAAACAGGATGAGATGATATAACTATATTATGTCTTTAGAAAATGGGTTGGCATGCCATAATTCAGATACATGTTGTCTATGTAAACATCATGGCATGACATAATTCAAATATATGATTTATATACTAAGGAAGTGAGCAGAGGGCAATCGCATATATGATGTGTCAACTAAGGAGATGGCATTCAATATTGTGTTTATGATGTAAAAACTAAGCATTGCAATACAACATATGCATTATATGAGTAATATAACCCTGCCAAGTTTGAGCATACACCTCAGGGGGATAATAGGACAGGTCATCTGCCTCTAAATCCTCCTCTGAAGAGCTATCTGTAACCAGCAAGATATCTGCTTCAGCAGGTAGCATTGTCTACTCTGAAGACCTTGTTTTCAGTCCATATTTCTCCATCACCAATTCAAATGGCTGATGCACAGGAAGAGCAGTTGAATATACAAACATTTGTCGACAAAAGCAATGAGAAATACAAAAAAAGGACGGCATGATATAATTCACATATATGACGCTTGCCTAAACAGCATGGCATTGCATAATTCACATACATAATGCCTTGCAACAAGATAACATTGCATAATTCACATATATAATGTCTTGCAACAAGATGGCATTGCATAATTCACATATATGGTAATTAGACACTAAACAGGTGGCATTCACACAAAGCATGTCTAAACTAAGCAAATGACATAGCAATGCAAGATACCATATGCACGATATGAGCAACATAACCCTGCCAAGTTAGGGCATGCACCTCGGGGGGGGGGATATGACTGGTCATCTGTCTCTGAATCCTCCTCCGAGGAGCTATCGGTAACCAGCAAGACATGCGCTTCATTAGATAGCATTGTCTGCTCTGAAGACCTTGTTTCCACTCCAGATTTTTCCATGACCGTTCCGAATGGCTGATGCACAGGAAGAGTAATTGAATGTACTAAAATTGTTGACAAATTTAACACGTAATAAAAAATGATGGCATGATATAATTCACATATAAGATGACTGGCTAACCAGGGTGGCACTGCAAAATTCACATATATGATGCCTGGCTAGACAAGATGGCATTGCATGATTCACATATACTATAAAGAAACTAAACAGATGGCATTGACACAAAGCATGTCTAAACTAAGCAGATGACATCTTTATATATATTAAGCAATGCAAGGCACCATATGCATGATATTACCAACATCAGCATGCCAAGTTAGAGCGAAGACCTCATGGGGTAAATAGGAGTGGTCTTCTCCTTCTGAATCCCCCTCAGAACAGTTATCTTCCTCTTGATTACATCCGAAATGGGTGGAGGAGGGGCTGCCTTTGCGCCCACCATGGAATGACGTCTGCATGAAATTTTATTGCCACGCAAGGCTCATCTCTTTTGCTCTACATGATCAGTTCCATTGTGTACAATTACTGGCATGCATAGGAATAAAACATAGTGAGATTATGTAAGGAGTGCATGCACAAATCCAGAGTGATGGTAGCAAACTGTGGATAGACCCAAAACCAATGATAGCAGGCAGATAATAGCATTAGTTAAAAAATATAGATAATGGCTCCTTTAATGTTTGTTTGCACCCAACATGAAACTCATAGTAGACACCGGAGATTAACCAGATAGTAGACAGATAGTACTGATTGCTGCCCCAATATATACCACACAACCATTTAAAAACTCAAGTTTCAGCATTAGTTTGGACCTGACTCGGAGTCTAATAGGTGAATACGACGATAATGTAGCATGTCATCATATTAAGCAATGCATAACGTAAGAAGACACAGAAGAGTGTGACCTCTCTTGCAGACCCATGTAGTCCTCAAGGTCATATGCTCAGTTGATGATGGTAATGCAGTTGCCGTGGATGCCGCCGGCGGGGAAGAAGATTTGAGGCAGTGAAAGATAGTATGGAGAGCGGATCCCTGCTGTGGTGAACCCTTCCGTCGTTGGAGCAGCTGAGCTGGGGTGGAACACAGCACCGCAGGAGCAGGACAAACCCCACAAGGTTTTCTTTGACACATATCTGTAACAGAAGTAATTGAGTAAGGGCTTGTTTGAATTTGAGGATTCTAACAATGCAGGGATAGGAAATAGACAGGAATAGGATAGGAATGCACGTGCAAAACAGAGAATTTAAAAACACAGGATTTCTGCCAATCTGTGTGTTTGATTCACAACAATTCGAAGATCACAGGATGCAAAAAAGTATGGTGAGATTAAGTCAAACCACAAGAAAATATACGGTTATAATGCTATTATGCTACTCTCTCTTAGTCTTGCGCTTGATGAATAGGAATATGAAAAGGAGGAGAAGTGGAAATTAGAATTCCTACGGTTTTTCTTTCAAGGAGACACTAAAGGAACAAATCCTACATTTTTCCTTTGCTCCATCCCTTTGCACCAAATTCATGAAAAGTAGTACCATAGGAAACTTTCCAATTCCGATGTTTTTCATTCACTTTTCCTTTCAAGCACTGGCGATTCTAGTAGACAGGCTTGAGCAAGGAAAATCCTACACAAAAAATGTTTTTGTGCTACTTCTATTACTTTGGACCCAAGCCACTGCCATACTAGCTCAATTCCCAGGCCCATCGACAAATGCGCAGCTCAAACACGCAGAGATAAATAATGATGGCGTTCAAGAGAGTCCATCATGGATAGCTAAGTTGGCTGGTACCTCACTTCTTGTCATATAGTAGGATAAAGTAATCGTATTTCCTGTTACTACGAGTGCTTAGTGGACAATATATATAACATGTAGAGTAAAAAAGAGATGCAACAAGTGTACAACCTCTTTGGCGAAGCCATGTCGATCTCAGCGTGATTGGGTTAGCCAGTGAGGATGCTCCGGTTGACTTGGCTGTCGGGGTAGGGGAAGAACATCTTAGGCGTCTGGAGATGGAGCCCGAGGTACTGCTCCGCTGTGATGGAGGGTTTCGTCGTTGGAGCAGCTCCGGTGAGTTGTACGACGCCGAGGCTGAAGCATGACAAGAGAGACAACGAACAACGTTAACCTGAGTGGAATTCTAATAACATCTCCAATACATGACGTAAAATACATAACCACAAAGTGCTAGATGTAAAATACATCAGCTGCTCATCTCTGAACTTAACTGTCGAAACTGAATTTAACTGTCGCTGAACTTAACTGTCGAAACTGAACTTAACTGTCGAAACTAAATTTTGCTATCGAAACTGAATTTTGCTGTCGAAACTGAATGCACTAGCAAGGTGAGGCTACTCGTCGGTCGACTGACTTTTTCATCTCTGGTCAGTCGATTTTGCAGCCGTTCGATACGAAATCAAGGGCCTGCGGTTCATTTTCAACCTCCACCCCCTGAGCGGCCAACCACCACCGGCCAAACAGCAGCCCCCCGCCGCCCGCGGCCGGCGGTGCACCGCCCCGCTAGATCCGAAAACACTCCCCACCACCGGTCCGCCGCCGCCCCGGCCATCCCTCTAGGCCCCCCCGTGCCGAGCTTTTTCTCCGGCGATCCCCACGCCACCGCCCCGCCAACGCCGACGACCACCGCCCCCATCCTGAACCCTAAGATAGATAGTTGGGTACCTCTCCGGCGAGCCCCCCTCCCCGCTGTGGCTGGTTCTTCCTTCACCCCGACGAGCCCCCCACCCCCTGAAAATTGACTGACCCAAAAGTCGATTCAGTCGACTGAAGTGTAGCTAAATCGGAGCAGCATCGCAGGCAAGAGCAAGAGCAAGATCAGCAGCGCGAGCAAGAGCAATAGCAAGAGCAGACCAGGCAGGGGACCGAGAGCAAGAGCAGAGCAGCAGCACGAGCGAGAGCTAAAGCAGCAGCAGCTCCTACTGATGTGGATGTCGCCGCCGAGGGAGCGATGCCGTGGAGGAAGTGGCCGGCGACGCCGCCGTGGATGGAGCCGCGCCGTGTCGGCTCGGGACCGAGCGCCGGCAGCACCGTGAGATCGAATCAAGAAGAAAATGCGGCGATTAGTGTACAACCTCTTTGGTGGCGCCGATTAAGCCGCAGCTTCATCCGAGGAAACGGTGATGATGATGCTCTTCCGGTGGTGCAGGTGAAGACAGCGGTGTGGGAATGGAGGTGGTGTGAAAGATGAGGGGAACATCGAGGCGGGGTGGCTGAACCGACAAGATGATGACAACGACGACGGATCCTCATCCAGTATAGTGGATGAGGGATGTCGAGGTGTTGTTGTGGACGACGTCGTCGGGGAAGAGGCTCCGGTTGGGTGGCGGACGGAGCAGGGTGTGGGGTTTCTTCGCGGGTTTTCGCGGCCTCGGTGTATTAATGGGTGGGCGGATGGGATGGCAGTGGGGAACCCTGTCTTAGAGACGCACTTGTCCGAAATGTGGGGTAAGTTACGAAAGTACCCCCACCGATTTGAGGCGGTTCTTTCGGTTCAGGGGTACCACGGGCATTTCGCGTGTTGGGATTTCACAGGAGGTGGGAGTTTTCACGCGCGTTGTAATTTCGGAATAGCAAGGCGTGGGTTGAGATGGAGGGAGTTGTCAGAGCTCAACAAGAAAAAGATATATCTTAAATATTTCGGGCTAACAAGGCGCGGGTTGAAGAGGCGGGAGTTTCGCAACACGATAGACAAAGACGCTAGCTTGAATTTTCGGCAAAACAAGGAGCGGCTTGAAATTTCGGAAGAACAAGCTTAACGTGTACCCCCCAAAAAGACAATTTGCACCTCAACACGCACAACACACACACACAAACACCATTTAGACTAGAGTAAGGTACACGTGCATTGCACACATGAGATTTGCACTACAAAAAAAAGACACATCGATGACATCTTGGGCCGAACGAAATTTTTTTCTGTCATACATATGACACTTCTATGACGATAATTGTGACAAAACCCGGTATCATCATAGATGTGGTGGGCTCCTACTTCTATGACAAAAAATCATGACAGAAAATGGGCTTTTTGTCCTGGGCGGGCCGGAGACGCAGCTGCATGACATTATTTGGGCTGTCCATGACGGAAAAAAACCGTGGTAGAAGCGAGGGCGAGGAAAATTTCGGGGAGTTCCCGGTTACGGTGGGAGGTCGGGGGCCGAGCGATGTGTGTTTCTCTCGTACACGTACGCGCGTGTGTGCGAGACATTGGCTCTAACTAAACCCGAGCGAGGCGTTGGGCTCTAACTGAACCCGAGCGATTGCACTGCAGGCTACGCATTACTGAACCCAAGCGATCGATCGATGGCTGTTAACTGAACCCGATCGAGCGATTCCTTTGCTACTGCTGCTAACTGAAGCCGATCGATGCTGCCTCTGGATGAACAGTGAGCGTTGCGGGGGGGTTTGGATGAACAGTTCCCGGTGGGGGTGGATGAACAGGACCCCGTGGAGGGCAGGATGAACAGTAGACGGTGGAGGGGTGGTTGAATAGGAGCTCGTGGAGAGGGCTGGTTGAACAGTAGCCGGTGGAGTAGCGCGCGGTGGAGGCTGGATGAACAGGAGCCCATGGATGAACAGTCGCAGGTGGAGGCTGGAGGAGGTCGACGGTGGATGAACAGTAGCTCGTGGAGGCTGGGGGGGTCGACGGTGGAGATGAACAGTATCTCGTGGAGTCCCGTTTTGCGGTACGCCACACCCCTCCCGATGAACAGGACCCCCGTTTCGACCGTAGCGCTCCAACACAAGTCCGTTTCATCCGTTTTGCGGTATGCCACACCCCTCCCGATCAACAGGACCCCCGTTTCGACCGTAGGAGGTCCGTTTCCATCGTTTTGCGGTACGCCAGACCTCTCCCGATGAACAGGATCCTGTTTCAAACGTGGCCGGTCAAACACAAGGCCGTTTCCTCCGTTGTGCGGTACGCCAGGCCTCATTTCCATCGCCTGTTCTGTCCAAGCCCTCCCGATGAACACGACGCATTATGTTGCCTCCCCATGAACACGACGCATTCTGTTGCCTCCCCATGAACACGACGACGATGTTGTTTCTCCGTTCCGACCCAGCCATGTACACGAGCCCTGGCCGTACGTATGCGCGAGTAGGCGTTCGAGACCCCGCCTGTATGTACACATACATGGCCGTATTTTCTTTCTTGCACCCTGGCCGATGTACGTACGTGTACATGCTACGTGCCCGCCTCTACTACGACACGTGCGCGCCTCTACATCGACCAGTATATATGTACATACACGTTCGCGACCAGAATGACAACGCTGCGTACGCTTCGACCAGGTGGGTCCCGACTGTCAGGCACTTCCTTGCGTGCGAAGATGTAGCTGGTGGGTCCCAGTAGTCAGGGGGGCGAAATACGGTGGCCCGTCCGGTGGGTCCCCGCTGTCAGGTGGAGGAATAATTATTTTGCACGTAATAAGGAGGCACTTCCTTGCTGCGGCCGTGGACCCAACTGTCAGCGTCTCCACGTACAGTCCTGTTGGGGAACGTAGCATAAATTCAAAATTTTCCTACGTGTCACCAAGATCTATCTATGGAGAAACTAGCAACGAGGGGAAGGAGAGTGCATCTACATACCCTTGTAGATCGCTAAGCGGAAGCGTTCAAGTGAACGGGGTTGATGGAGTCGTACTCGTCGTGATTCAGATCACCGATGATCCTAGTGCCGAACGGACGGCACCTCCGCGTTCAACACACGTACAGCCCGGTGACGTCTCCCATGCCTTGATCCAGCAAGGAGAAAGGGAGAGGTTGAGGAAGACTCCATCCAACAGCAGCACAACGGCGTGGTGGTGATGGAGGAGCGTGGCAATCCTGCAGGGCTTCGCCAAGCACCGCAGAAGAGGAGAAGGACTTGGGAGAGGAGAGGGCTGCACCAAAGGCATAAGGGGTGTCTCAAGAGGCCCTCCTACCCTCACTATATATAGGGAGCCCAACGGGGGGTGCGCCAGCCCTAGGAGATCCAATCTCCTAGGGGGCGGCGGCCAGGGGAGGTTTCCCTCCCCCCCAAGGCACCTAGGAGGTGCCTTCCCTCCTTGGGACTCTTCCTTAGGGTTCCTCCTTCACCCTAGGTGCATGGGCCATAAGGGAAGTGGCACCCCAGCCCACTTTGGGCTGGATCCCTTCCCACTTCAGCCCATGGGACCCTCCGGGATAGGTGGCCCCACCCGGTGGGCCCCCGGGACCCTTCCGGTGGTCCCGGTACAATACCGATGACCCCGAAACTTGTCCTGATGGCCGAAATAGGACTTCCTATATATAAATCTTTACCTCCGGACCATTCCGGAACTCCTCGTGACGTTTGGGATCTCATCTGGGACTCCGAACAACATTCGGTAACCACATACAAGCTTCCTTTATAACCCTAGCGTCATCGAACCTTAAGTGTGTAGACCCTACGGGTTCGGGAGACATGCAGACATGACCGAGACGTTCTCCGGTCAATAACCAACAGCGGGATCTGGATACCCATGTTGGCTCCCACATGTTCCACGATGATCTCATCGGATGAACCACGATGTCAAGGACTTAATCAATCCCGTATACAATTCCCTTTGTCTAGCGGTACGATACTTGCCCGAGATTCGATCGTCGGTATCCCGATACCTTGTTCAATCTCGTTACCGGCAAGTCTCTTTACTCGTTCCGTAACACATCATCCCGTGATCAACTCCTTGATCACATTGTGCACATTATGATGATGTCCTACCGAGTGGGCCTAGAGATACCTCTCCGTTTACACGGAGTGAAAAATCCCAGTCTCGATTCGTGCCAACCCAACAGACACTTTCGGAGATACCTGTAGTGTACCTTTATAGCCACCCAGTTACGTTGTGACGTTTGGCACACCCAAAGCACTCCTACGGTATCCGGGAGTTGCACAATCTCATGGTCTAAGGAAATGATACTTGACATTAGAAAAGCTTTAGCATACGAACTACACGATCTTGTGCTATGTTTAGGATTGGGTCTTGTCCATCACATCATTCTCCTAATGATGTGATCCCGTTATCAATGACATCCAATGTCCATGGTCAGGAAACCGTAACCATCTATTGATCAACGAGCTAGTCAACTAGAGGCTTACTAGGGACATGGTGTTGTCTATGTATCCACACATGTATCTGAGTTTCCTATCAATACAATTATAGCATGGATAATAAACGATTATCATGAACAAGGAAATATAATAATAACTAATTTATTATTGCCTCTAGGGCATATTTCCAACAGTCTCCCACTTGCACTAGAGTCAATAATCTAGTTCACATCGTCATGTGATTAACACTCACAGGTCACATCGCCATGTAACCAACATCCAAAGAGTTTACTAGAGTCAATAATCTAGTTCACATCACTATGTGATTAACACTCAATGAGTTCTGGGTTTGATCATGTTGCTTGTGAGAGAGGTTTTAGTCAACGGGTCTGAACCTTTCAGATCCGTGTGTGCTTTACAAATCTCTATGTCATCTCCTAGATGTAGCTACCACGTTCTATTTGGAGCTATTCCAAATAACTGTTCTACTTGGAGCTATTCTAAATTGTTGCTCCATTATACGTATCCGGTATCTCTACTCAGAGCTATCCGGATAGGTGTTAAGCTTGCATCGACGTAACCCTTTACGACGAACTCTTTTACCACCTCCATAATCGAGAAAATTCCTTAGTCCACTAGTTACTAAGGATAACTTTGACCGCTGTCCTGTGATCCATTCTTGGATCACTCTTGTACCCCTTGACTGACTCATGGCAAGGCACATTTCAGGTGCAGTACACATCATAGCATACTGTAGAGCCTATGTCTTAAGCATAGGGGACGACCTTCGTCCTTTCTCTCTGTTCTGCCGTGGTCGAGCTTTAAGTCTTAACTTCATACCTCACAACTCAGGTAAGAACTCCTTCTTTGACTGATCCATCTTGAACACCTTCAAGATCATGTCAAGGTATGTGCTCATTTGAAAGTACCATTAAGCATTTTGATCTATCCTTATAGATCTTGATGCTCAATGTTCAAGTAGCTTAATCCAGGCTTTCCATTGAAAAACACTTTCCAAATAACCCTATATGCTTTCTAGAAATTCTACGTCATTTCTGATCAACAATATGTCAACAACATATATTCATCAGAAATTCTATAGTGCTCCCACTCACCTTTTTGGAAATACAAGTTTCTCATAAACTTTGTATACACCCAAAATCTTTGATCATCATCAAAGCATACATTCCAACTCCGAGATGCTTACTCCAGTCCTTAGAAGGATTGCTGGAGCTTTGCATACTTATTAGCATCTTTCAGGATTGACAAAACCTTCCAGTTGTATCACATACAACCTTTCCTCAAGAAAATCGTCGAGGAAACAATGTTTTGACATCCTATCTGCAAGATTTCATAAATAATGAAGTAATCGCTAATATAATTCCAACAGACTCTTAGCATCGCTACGAGTGAGAAAGTCTCACCGTAGTCAACTCCTTGAACTTGTCGGGAAACTTCTTAACGACAAGTCGAGCTTTCTTAATGGTGACATTTACCATCATTATCCGTCTTCCTTTTAAATCCATCTGTACTCAACAGCCTCACGACCATCAAGTAGTTCTTCCAAAGTCTACACTTTGTTTTCATACATGGATCCTCTCTCGGGTTTTATGGCCTCGAGCCATTTATCGGAATCCGGGCCCACCATCGCTTCTCCATAGCTCGTAGGTTCATTGTTGTCTAGCAACATGACTTCTAAAACAGGATTACGTACCACTCTAAAGTAGTACGCATCCTTGTCATCCCACGAGGTTTGGGAGTGACTTGATCCGAAGTCTCATGATCAATATCATAAGCTTCCACTTCAATTGGTGTAGGTGCCACAGGAACAACTCTTTGTGCCCTGCTATACACTAGTTGAAGTGACGGTTCAATAACCTCATCAAGCCTCCACCATCCTCCCACTCAATTCTTTCGAGAGAAACTTTTCCTCGAGAAAGGACCCGATTCTAGTAACAATTGCTCTCGAATCTGAGACAGGAGGTATACCCAACTGTTTTGGGTGTCCTATGAAGATGCATTTATCCGCTTTGGGTTCGAGCTTATTAGCCTGAAACTTTTTCACATAAGCGTCGCAGCCCCAAACTTTTAAGAAATGACAGCTTAGGTTTCTCTAAACCATAGTTCATACGGTGTCATCTCATCGGAATTACGTGGTGCCCTATTTAAAGTGAATGTGGTTGTCTTTAATGCCTAACCCATAAACTATTGTGGTAATTCGATAAGAGACATCATGGTATGCATCATATCCAATAGGGTGCAGTTATGATGTTCGGACACACCATCACACTATGGTGTTCCAGGCTGTATCAGTTGTGAAACAATTTCCACAATGTCTTAATTCTGTGCCAAACATGTAATTCAGATATTCATCTCTATGATCATATCATAGATATTTTATCCTCTTGTCACGACGATCTTTCAACTTCACCCTGAAATTACTTGAACCTTTCAATAATTCAGACTCGTGATTCATCAAGTAAATATACTCAACATCTACTCAAATCATCTGTGAAGTAAGAACATAACGATGTCCACTACACGCCTCAGCATTCATTGGACTGCACACATCAAAATGTATTACTTCCAACAAGTTGCTTTCTAGTTCCATTTTACTGAAACCGAGGCTTTCAGTCATCTTGCCCATGTGGTATGATTTGCATGTCTCAACTGATTCAAAAATCAAGTGAGTCCAAACGGTCCATTTGCATGGAGTTTCTTCATGCATATACACCAACAGACATGGTTCGCATGTCTCAAACTTTTCAAAAATGAGTGAGCCCAAAGATCCATCAACATGGAGCTTCTTCATGCGTTTAATACCGATATGACTTACGTGGTAGTGCCACAAGTAGGTGGTACTATCATTACTATCTTTTGGCATGAACATGTGTATCACTACGATCGAGATTCAATAAACCATTCATTTTAGGTGCAAGACCATTGAAGGTATTATTCAAATAAACAGAGTAACCGTTATTCTCCTTAAATGAATAACCGTATTGCGATAGTCATAATCCAATCATGTCTATGCTCAACGCAAACACCCGATGGTAGAGGGAGCGCACGATATTTGATCAACCTTGGAAATACTTCCAACACATATCGTCATCTCACCTTTAGCTAGTCTCCGTCTATTCCGTAGCTTTTATTTCGAGTTACTAACACTTAGCAACCGAACCGGTATCTAATACCCTGGTGCTACTAGGAGTACTAGTAAAGTACACATTAACATAATGTATATCCAATATACTTCTATCGACAGCCTTCTCATCTACCAAGTATCTAGGGTAATACTGCTCTAGTGGCTGTTCCCCTTATTACGGAAGCACTTAGTCTCGGGTTTGGGTTCAACCTTGGGTTTCTTCACTAGAGCAGCAGCTGAATTGCCGTGTCATGAAGTATCCCTTCTTGCCCTTACCCTTTTTTTAAACTAGTGGTTTCACTAACCATCAACAATTGATGCTCCTTCTTGATTTCTACTTTCGTGGTGTCAAACATCGCGAATATCTCAAGGATCATCATATATGTCCCCGATACATTATAGTTCATCACGAAGCTCTAGCAGCTTGGTGTTAATGACTTCGGAGAAACATCATTATCTCATCTGGAAGATCAACTCCCACTCGATTCAAATGATTGTTGTACTCAGACAATCTGAGCACAAGCTCAACAATTGAGCTTTTCTCCCTTAGTTTGCAGGCAAAGAAATCGTCGGAGGTCTTATACCTCTTGACGTGGGCACGAGCCTGAAATCCCAATTTCAGCCCTCAAAACATCTTATATGTTTCGCGACGTTTCAAAAACGTCTTCGGTGCCTCAACTCTAAACCGTTTAACTGAACTATCACGTAGTTATCAAAATGTGTATGTCAGATGTTCGCAACATCCATAGACGACGTTCGAGGTTCTGCACACTAAGCGGTGCATTAAGGACATAAGCCTTCTAAGAAGCATTGAGGACAATCCTCAGTTTACGGACCTAGTCCGCATAATTGCTACTATCAACTTTCAACTAATTTTTTCTCTAGGAACATATCTAAACAGTAGAACTATAACGCGAGCTACGACATAATTCGCGAATTCCTTTTGACTATGTTCAGGATAATTAAGTTCATCTTATGAACTCCCACTCAGATAGACATCCCTCTAGTCATCTAAGTGATTACATGATCCAAGTCAACTAGGCCGTGTCCGATCATCACGTGAGACGGACTAGTCAACGTCGGTGAACATCTTTATGTTGATCGTATCTTCTATACGACTCATGCTCGACCTTTCGGTCTTCTGTGTTCCGAGGCCATGTCTGTACATGCTAGGCTCGTCAAGTTAACCCTAAGTGTTTTGCATGTGTAAAACTGTCTTACACCCGTTGTATGTGAACGTAAGGATCTATCACACCCGATCATCACGGCGTGCTTCCAAACGACGAACTTTAGCAACGGTGCACAGTTAGGGGAGAACACTTCTTGAAATTTTAATGAGGGATCATCTTATTTACTACCGTCGTTCTAAGTAAACAAGATGCAAAACATGATAAACATCACATGCAATCAAATAATAGTGACATGATATGGCCAATATCATATAGCTCCTTTGATCTCCATCTTGGGGCTCCATGATCATCTTGTCACCGGCATGACACCATGATCTCCATCATCATGATCTCCATCATCGTGTCTTCTTGAAGTTGTAACGTCATCTATTACTTCTACTACTACAGCTAACGGTTAGCAATAAAGTAAAGTAATTACATGATGTTTATGTTGACACGCAGGTCATAAATAAATAAAGACAACTCCTATGGCTCCTGCCGGTTGTCATACTCATCGACATGCAAGTCGTGATTCCTATTACAAGAACATGATCAATCTCATACATCACATATATCATTCATCACATCCTTTGGCCATATCACATCACATAGCATACCCTGCAAAAACAAGTTAGACGTCCTCTAATTGTTGTTTGCATGTTTTACGTGGCTGCTATGGGTTTCTAGCAAGAACGTTTCTTACCTACGCAAAGACCACAACGTGATATGCCAATTTCTATTTACCCTTCATAAGGACCCTTTTCATCGAATCCGATCCAACTAAAGTGGGAGAGACAGACACCCGCCAGCCACCTTATGCAACTAGTGCATGTTTGTCGGTGGAACCGGTCTCACGTAAGAGTACGTGTAAGGTTGGTCCGGGCCGCTTCATCCCACGATGCCGCCGAATCAAGATAAGACTAGTAACGGCAAGCATATTGAACAAAATCAACGCCCACAACTACTTTGTGTTCTACTCGTGCATAGAATCTACGCAATAGACCTAGCTCATGATGCCACTGTTGGGGAACGTAGCATAAATTCAAAATTTTCCTACGTGTCACCAAGATCTATCTATGGAGAAACTAGCAACGAGGGGAAGGAGAGTGCATCTACATACCCTTGTAGATCGCTAAGCGGAAGCGTTCAAGTGAACGGGGTTGATGGAGTCGTACTCGTCGTGATTCAGATCACCGATGATCCTAGTGCCGAACGGACGGCACCTCCGCGTTCAACACACGTACAGCCCGGTGACGTCTCCCATGCCTTGATCCAGCAAGGAGAGAGGGAGAGGTTGAGGAAGACTCCATCCAACAGCAGCACAACGGCGTGGTGGTGATGGAGGAGCGTGGCAATCCTGCAGGGCTTCGCCAAGCACCGCAGAAGAGGAGAAGGACTTGGGAGAGGAGAGGGCTGCACCAAAGGCATAAGGGGTGTCTCAAGAGGCCCTCCTACCCTCACTATATATAGGGAGCCCAAGGGGGGGTGCGCCAGCCCTAGGAGATCCAATCTCCTAGGGGGCGGCGGCCAGGGGAGGTTTCCCTCCCCCCCAAGGCACCTAGGAGGTGCCTTCCCTCCTTGGGACTCTTCCTTAGGGTTCCTCCTTCACCCTAGGCGCATGGGCCATAAGGGAAGTGTCGCCCCAGCCCACTTTGGGCTGGATCCCTTCCCACTTCAGCCCATGGGACCCTCCGGGATAGGTGGCCCCACCCGGTGGGCCCCCGGGACCCTTCCGGTGGTCCCGGTACAATACCGATGACCCCGAAACTTGTCCCGATGGCCAAAATTGGACTTCCTATATATAAATCTTTACCTCCGGACCATTCCGGAACTCCTCGTGACGTCCGGGATCTCATCCAGGACTCCGAACAACATTCGGTAACCACATACAAGCTTCCTTTATAACCCTAGCGTCATCGAACCTTAAGTGTGTAGACCCTACGGGTTCGGGAGACATGCAGACATGACCGAGACGTTCTCCGGTCAATAACCAACTGTGGGATCTGGATACCCATGTTGCCTCCCACATGTTCCACGATGATCTCATCGGATGAACCACGATGTCAAGGACTTAATCAATCCCGTATACAATTCCCTTTGTCTAGCGGTACGATACTTGCCCGAGATTCGATCGTCGGTATCCCGATACCTTGTTCAATCTCGTTACCGGCAAGTCTCTTTACTCGTTCCGTAACACATCATCCCGTGATCAACTCGTTGATCACATTGTGCACATTATGATGATGTCCTACCGAGTGGGTCCAGAGATACCTCTCCGTTTACACGGAGTGACAAATCCCAGTCTCGATTCGTGCCAACCCAATAGACACTTTCGGAGATACCTGTAGTGTACCTTTATAGCCACCCAGTTACGTTGTGACGTTTGGCACACCCAAAGCACTCCTACGGTATCCGGGAGTTGCACAATCTCATGGTCTAAGGAAATGATACTTGACATTAGAAAAGCTTTAGCATACGAACTACACGATCTTGTGCTATGCTTAGGATTGGGTCTTGTCCATCACATCATTCTCCTAATGATGTGATCCCGTTATCAACGACATCCAATGTCCATGGTCAGGAAATCGTAACCATCTATTGATCAACGAGCTAGTCAACTAGAGGCTTACTAGGGACATGGTGTTGTCTATGTATCCACACATGTATCTGAGTTTCCTATCAATACAATTATAGCATGGATAATAAACGATTATCATGAACAAGGAAATATAATAATAACTAATTTATTATTGCCTCTAGGGCATATTTCCAACAAGTCCACGTCCGATGGAAGTCGTTCCTTGACCACGCCGCGCCGAGAGCACCAGGGCGGTGGACGACGGTGAGGCCTAGGAAGGGGACGACGCGGAGCCGGGGAAGACGCGGCAGTGGATGCCCACGCGTAGAGGAGTACGAGGGCACTGGTTCGCTGCGGTGTGAGGCTGCCATCGCCGCAGAGTAACAGGGGGTGTGGGTGAGTAGAGGGATGGCCTGGCCAGCGGTGGGAGTTGTAGGAGGGTGGTGAGGCCTCTGCCGCATTGCAGCCAGCCACGGGAGGGAGGAGCACGAGGCACGACCGGCGCTGGTTTGGGCGGCTGAAGCAAGAAGACCAGAGGTTGAAGAAGCACTACGGCCGTTGGATTGACATTGTACGGTCACTGGAGCTAGAATTGTGCATATTGACTAAGTTGACAAAGCCCTCTGTCCCCGTTAACTTAGTAGGCCCACAAGTCAGCCTGCCACTATACTGGGTCCCAGCTAACAGGGGGAGTATTCATTTTTTTGTGCGTAATAAGGAGGCACTTCCTTGCGTGCCAAGATATAGCTGGTGGGTCCGAGCTGTCAGCAGCAGTAACTTTTTTTCACGAAATACAGAGGCCCTTTCGGTGGGTCCCTGATGTCAGGTGGAGGAATCATTATTTTGCGTGTAAAAGAGGCATTTCCTTGCGTGAGGCCGTGGACCCAGCTGTCGGCCTCTCCACGTACAGTCCACTTCAGATGCACGTCGGTTGTTGACCACGTTGACCAGGCACAGCCGGCCGCGGGGAGGAGGGAGCAGCCAGTCCCGCCGGTGCTTGTTTGAGCAACTGGAGCAGGAAGAGCAAGATTGAAGAAGCATGACTGCCGTTGGATGGACATCCAACAGTCACTGCTTGTGCATCAACCTTTTTTTAGGAAAGCCTCAAATCTGTGGAAAACATCATACAACCCATCTGCCATTATTTCTAATAATTTTCAGCCCATTTGCTAATTCTTAAGGTTTTTTTGGAGCCCATATTCTTTTTGTTAGCATTATAGCCCAAATTGTGGCCACGGTTAAAAAATTATACGAAATTTTGCATATTTCGGTGCGGTCCGAACTGTTTTTAATCCCGAAATTTCGACTCACATTCAAACTGATTTTAAAAATAAATGTATATCAATATAAAATCCAACAAATTCTCCACGCATAAAAATTAATGTAATTTAAAATATTGAAATGAAAAAAAGATATTTGAAACTAATTGCCGGTTTGATGTGCTTTAAAAATGTACAGCCCATTTCTCATTACTGATGGGCCATTTTCTCGGCCAACCGAATGAAAGCTCTCCTCGTCTTGAAAGATTTGCTGCCCAACAGGCCTGAAAAAGTGACTTACTTGGCAAATCACAAAAAAACTGGGCTGTGGCCGTGGACCCAACTGTCAGCCTCTCCACGTACAGTACTCTTCCGATGGAAGTCATTCCTTGACCACGTTGAACACTCCGCGCGGAGAGCACCATGGTGGTGGACGACGGTGAGGCCTAGGAAGGGGACGACGCGAAGCCGGGAAGAAGCGGCAGTGGAAGCCCGCGCAGAGAGGAGTATGAGGGTTCACTGGTTCGGCTGCAGTGTGAGGCTGCCGTCGCCGCAGGGCCTGGCCAGCGGTGGGAATAGTAGGGGGCGGTGAGGCCACCGCGGCAGCACAGCCAGCCACGGGAGGTAGGAGCATGCGGCACGATCGGCGCTACTTTGGGCGGCTGGAGCAAGAAGACCAGAGGTTGAAGAAGCACTACGGCCGTTGGATGGACATCGTACGGTCACTGGAGCTAGAATCGTTCATATTGACTAAGTTCACAAAGCCCTCCGTCCCCGTCAACTTTGTTGGCCCACAAGTCATCCTCCCACTATGGTGGGTCCCAGCTAGCAGGGGGTATTCACTTTTTTGTGCGTAATAAGGAGGCACTTCCTTGCGTGCGAAGATATAGCTGGTGGGTCCGACGTGTTAGCGGGGGGGGGGCATTTTTTTGTGAAATACAGAGGCCCTTCCGGTGGGTCCCAGCTGTCAGGTGAAGGAATCATTATTTTGCGTGTATAGTCCACGGCTGATGGATGTCGTTCGTTGACCAAGTTGACCAGGCCGCGCCGAGAGCACCATGGCGGTGGACGACGGCGAGGCCTGGGAAGGGAATGACACGGAGCCGGGGATGACTCGGCAATGGTTGCCCACGCGGTGGGGAGTACGAGGGTTTACTGGTCCGCCTGCCATCGCCAGAAAATAACAGGAGGTGTGGGTGAGTAGAGGAATGGCCTGGCCAGCAATGAAGTAGGGTGGGGAGATGCGGCCTGTGCGGCAGCACAGTCGGCCACGGGAGGCGGGAGCAGGCAGTCCCACCGGAGCTGGTTTGGGCGGCTGGAGCAAGAAGATCAGATATTGAAGAAGCAGCACGGCCGTTGGATTAACATCCAACGGTCACTGTTGCTAGAATTGTTTGTGGACTAAGTTGACAAAGCCAAAGTACACGTCAACCTAGTAGACCCACAAGTCAGCCTCCAAATCTGTCCCAAACAGCATACACCCGAAATTTCTAGCCAGATTCAAATTAATTTTAAATCTAAATATACCTTAATTTAAATTCTGTGAAATTTTACCCGCACAAAAAACAATGAAATTTAAAATATCAAAATCCGAAAGAAAACAGTATTTTGGAACTAATTGTCTGTTTGCTGTATTTTTTCATTTTACATCCCATTTATTGTTACTTATAGCCCATTTCTTATTACTTATAGCCCATTTTCTAGGCAAAATGCATCCCTCCTCGTCTTGAAAGATTTCCGGCCCAGCAGGGCGTAGAAAAGCAAATAGGCCTACGTTGGTTATTCTGCAAAAAACAAAATAGCTGGCTAGCAATTTTCAGAAAGGAAAAAAACAAACTAGGCTGGTCATGTGCTAAACATATAAAATAAAAGCCTGGGCTAGACGGGCCACGGGTCCCGCACAACCCAATTGATACCCTTCTCCGTCCCGAAAAAACAAAATTACTGCGTGCGCTGCTGGGTCCCTATTGTCATCCTCACCATGTACAGTCATCTCCTTATTCCTCTCGGTTGTTGACCCTGTTGACAACACCGGAGGGCGGCGCCGCGGCGAGCGAACCAAGGCGGAGGACGATGGTGAGGCCTCGGATGGGAACGAACAGGAGCCGGGGCAGATCACAGCCAACCGTGGGAGGCGGGAGAAGGCGGTCCCGCCGGCGCTGGTTTGGCTTTGGCGGCTCGAGGAAGAAGAGACTGAAGAAACGCGACAGACGTTGAATGTCAATCCAACGGTCAAGGTTGGCACAATCGTTTGTTGACTAAGCGGACACCAAGTAGCATACTTTTATATATATATAGGAAGAAAACTGCGAGGAAAATGCGTTCGTCTGCCGTCCTGCTCACAGGGAACGTTCGCCACATAAGTGACTAGCACCCTTGGTTTTCAACCGAGAGGTATTGGGTTCAAGTCCCAGGAACTCTCAATTTTGTCCTCCTTCCTTCCTCGCAAAAAAAAGGGAAAGAAAATCAAAGACTTGGGAAGGCGTACAGAACAAGCTAGTGTACCAGTAATGAGACGTTGCCGAGTTTTAGAAAAAAGAAAGACGTGCTCCTGTAGCTGGTTCGAATCCAAACCTAGACTATGACTATATATGGTGCTATGCTACTCTGCAAGTAATGAAACTGACATATCCAACGTTCGCTTCTCCTCTTCTCTACTTACTCTGCCTAGCATCAGAAGCTCTGGCCGCAGCAACCATGTCCGCTGGCTGCTCGTCCACCTGCTCTTCAGCAGGCAACAACTAGATATGCGCCAAGTCGCAACCCGTACCATCGCCTGTGGGTCTCATCACACCCTCGCCGGCACGCGCACCGCAGCTGATTGCTCATCGCAACCCGCTGCCGTTGGTGTGGAGCCACTGCTGCAAATCACATAGAGTCATCCGTCGCGTCTCAACCGCAATCCGCAACCCTGGCCGAGTCTTCTACAAATGCCCGAATCATGGGGTAATAATATGTTTAAGTGTTGTTCTGCTGCTTTCAGTTGCTGATTTTTTTAATAGTTTGGTTGATGATCTACCAATTTGATTCGTGCAGAAAAGGGAAGATTCATGTGATTTGTATTTCTGGGAAGTTGCTGATGTGGGGGAATGCAACCACGCTAATTATTTGGTTAGCCAAGGAATCCCAATACAAGCAGGTTGGGGTGTTGGACAAGTAACTGAAGGAACGGCAGAAGAGGAAGATGTAGAGCAGAAGGTTAAAGATGCAGTTCCTCTGATCATGGCCAGGCAACAGCTGCTGAACGGCCTTGACAGCAATGAGGAGATGAAAGAGCTTGTGAAGATAATGGGAAAAATCGATGTGCTCTGTAGGATGATTGTCTCTTTATTTGCAGTGTATGTAGCACTCGTGATGTATTCAGTGGCTACGACATGAGCACTTTGTTGAAACTAGTAATGAATGAAACCTGTGTAGCAGGCTGCGCGTAGTGTTGTGAACATCTAATGATTTCTATTAACAGAAATCAGGGGGTATCCCCTTTTGCTCATATAAATAAATAAATAGTAGAGGCCCTGTCGGCTCAGCTTTGTTCTCATTCGAAGACGTCGAGCAAATTGTAGTCCAACAGCAAACTATGTCATCAAATTCAAGTTTCACAGCCAAATATGAGTACAACTAAACAATAATGTCATCATGTTTTAGTTGTCATACAATCACCAAACACAAATCAGCATACATAACAAGTGATGTTCTCACATCAAAATACTAAACAACATGTTCATCAGGTTTCAGTTGTCATAGCAAACATAATTTCACATAGTAGATAAAAAAACGTCTTCTGATAGGCAAATACGACAAAAGCAATGTAATCATCATCCGCAGCAGCAGCGTCAACTTCTTCGCCATGTGTATCAGTCTGAATCATAATTCCCCATGGTGTCTTCTTCTTCGTCGTCCTCAATGTCCTCAAACATTGGCTTCTTCTTGATCAACTCTTGTATGTCCACAGCACGACAGGCAATCTTTTCGCCGGCGTCATTGACGTGATGATTCTCAAAGATATTAGGAACATCTGTGTTATCTTGTACATCAGGAGCAGTGTAAGCATCGTCTTGTTTTGCAACTTCATTAAACGAATTCCTCTGCTCAAACCTTTGCAATACTCTCCAATCATCGCTACGTGCAAATGTGTCTTCCAAGAAAAATATCTGTGTTGCTTGATTTGCCAAAATAAAAGGCTCGTTGGTCTGGTACGCCGCCTTGACACTGATGGATTTGAAATAATCATCAGCTCTGGGTTTTGCGATCCTGGAAAACAGGTTATACCAACGACAGCACAACAGAACAACACACCGATGATCCTCGAAACTAGAGATATACTGCAACTGAATAATGTCTGTTATGTTAGCATACATTTCAGTTGTCCCTTTGTCATACGTATCCGTGCTCATGATGGCACTGTTTTGTGTCTTCCTGCCTTCGTCTCGTGCAAGGGTGTTGTAGCGCACATCTCGAACAACGCAAGATTCATAATGTCTTACCCGAGAATCAAGACCCATTGCTAGTGAGTAAAGGGCATCATCAACTGCCTGCCCATCCTCCCGCATCTTCTTAACCTATGGTTAGAAAATAGACAAGCTGATCATCTTATGTACTCAATATATTAAAAAAACTGACAGTGCACTTCAAAAGCTTACATGTTTCTTGAACCATTTCGCAAATCCTGCCATAACCAATTTGTCAATGTTTCTTGGATTTTGCGGCAGTAACTCCTCTTTGTAGTCAATGAGGCCGAGCACATAGCCATCGAACTACCGAAGGCCATCGCAGCAACAAAGATCGAGTATAAAATGGTGTAGAGCTATTTCAGCTAACAGATTGGCTACTAGACCATGGCAATCTACGTCACAATAAATATATGGCAGGATATTTTAGCAACTAATCAGCCTTGGCATGCCATCTCAGCTAAGCAGATTGAGTGCAGAACAGGGCAAGGAAGCTTCTTAAGTAGAACATATTGACAATAAACTACTTCGGCAAACAGTGAGATTAACAGCGTCTATCAGCTAACATTCAACGCTACACCGACATGAACGGGGCCTCAGCCTAGAATGCGCGTACCGTGGGAGAAGCTGACCGTCATGCGTCTCCACACGAATGTCGCCAGCGGTGGCGGGGCTGACCGCCGTGCGCCTCCACAAGAACGTAGCCAGAGGTGGCGACGTGGCTAGAGGACGGCAGTCTATGAGAACGTACTATGGGAGCGAGAGGATCGCCGAACCATGGCGCTGACATATCGGCGCGGCGGGGAGGGAGGCTTTGGCGGAGCGAATGGAGTGGAGGGGGACAGGGGGGAGGGGGTTTGGGGAATATTATTGGCTAGTTAGCCGAAGGGCGGTACAATCGGATTTGGGGGGAATTTTTGGGTGTGGGGGCGGGAGGATTTTTGCGCGGTGGGCGGGGGGAGTTTGGCGCATGGTCGGTTTCTCCAAGTGCAGTCCCACGTGTCAGTGAAGAGTCAAGCCAAAGCGCGTTCCGTTTGCATGAGCTGTGTGCAGGACCGAACGTGTGTGGGGTGCAATGCGACCGCGACAGGAGTGTTATGAGTGTGCCGCATTTTTTCCTTTTAAACTAGGTGCTTCGCCCCTTCAAAAAAAATATGTTGCTTCGCGCGATCCATCGATACTACTACTAGTAATCCGGTAATCCCGACTAAAACGGCGCGGCCGGGTCTTTTCCCGCGCGATATGCTGGGAGGTTGGCTTAGTTGGGTTTCTTAGGATGAGTAATGCTACACCTACGTAATCCCAGTTATGTAATTAATGTAATGTGAAATGTGTGAGCTGTTGATTGTAGATTGGGGGGAGGGAGGGGCCCACCACCATGAAAATCAGGGGAGGAGAGAGAGAGGCAATTTACGTTAACCCTTTCGTAGGTTCCCATAGATGTAGAAAGATGTGTCCGATCCTGCAATATAGGCCGTCCGATCTATATCTAACGGATAGGAAGGACACTATGACAATTTACCCGCACACCTCTGCACATTTGCAGATAAGGCTTTCCCTCGTTCATCCTTTTCTCCCACAAGATCTTGATCTTCTGTGCAATGCACGGGCATCTTGCTAGTACTCCTATAATATGTATATTATTGTGAAAGTTCATATACACCGGCCGAGATTAATGCAAACACGGCAGATTTTCATTACATTTCGAACTTTTATAGGACAAAAAAATAAAAGAAACCCGCCCCTAAACCTATTCTATGGCGGCGGCCGATGTCCTCCATCTATGATCTCCATGTACGGGGGCGGGGTTCAAGACCCGTGAAGTGAAGGTGCGGTCTCCGGCGAGGAAAAGTAGAACACGGGAGACGGACCGGCCAGTTGGCACACCATGCCCTGCTGCCTCCCATGCCCTACTCATCCTCGGAGGAGTCCCCGACCTCGGCGGTGCCGGATGTTGGACGGCGGCAAGTAAGACGCGTGGTTGACGGTGCTCCCGTCGTCGGCCGCCAGCGTGGCCACCGCTTGGGCGACGACTTGAGCGAGGGCGGCGACCTCGAGCTCCATCCCCGAAGACAAGCTCTTCCGCAGAGTGTTTCCGCTTGCGGTCATGGCGGATGTGGTTCTAGGTAGGAGGACGATGCACTAAGGTGTGGAGGTTAGCTGGGCGTTGCCGCTTTAAGTAGCGCATTCCGGTGAGGCCAAGCGTCCGGGTGCGTCATTAAGTCGCCGGAGTTGGTTCCGCGGGCACCGAGCCTCTTAATGACGACATACGAACAGACGGCATGAACGCGGGCAGCTGGCGCCGGCTGGGAACGCACCACGCGACGGCGCGAGGGATGAGGGTTTTGGTGTGCCAGGGTAGTCAGCTGCGGTCGTGGCAACGTTGGAGATGCCCTTTGCTCACATGCTATCCCCGCATGTCATTGAAAAAGCAAGACGACCTGGCATGGTCTCAGGTCCAGAGGATGCAGTTGGCCGCGCTACACCACTCCGCGGATGCGTCACAGCTCCCCGTGCATCCTCGACGAGCTGGGTGTTGGGGTGTGTTTGGATTGTGGCCAAAGTGCACCTTGCCAAAATTTTGGTCATGACCAAAAGATTGGTCTTTGTTTGGATGGCTGCCATTTTTTTGGCATGCTAATGAACTCTAGCCAACTCTAGTTCATTTTTCTTGCCAATGTCGGCCAAATCATGGGCAACCAATACTTCAACCAAAATTTTGGTCATGACCCAAAGATTGGTCTTTGTTTGGATGGTTGCCATTTCTTTGGCATGCCAATGAACTCTAGCCAACTCAAGTTCATTTTTCTTGCCAATGTCGGCCAAATCATGGGCAACCAATACCTCAACCAAAATTTTGGCTACACAATGCTTTGATGGGGCAACCTTGGGCACAAACCGAACATACCGTTGGTCGTGCCACAGCACTAACGCCACCCTCGGCAAACTGAAACCGACCGTGTCTAGCGATGATATGAGTGTGTCGCTCACCGCGGTCGCCGTGTCCAGAGGCAGTGCTGGAGCTGTGCCCCGTTGTTGGCCCCAACGACCCACATGAACGGTTGTCGGTGGCGAGGAGGTCGTGGGCCAGCTCCTCCATTGGACTAGTCCGCGCAACGTCGTCCCGATGGGTGTACCCCACATGTCCGTTTCCCTGTTTTCCCGGCCATATTCGAGCGTCAGTGCTCCACGTTGTGCATTAGGCCTTTCACTATGTAGGCCAAGCGAGACAACTTATTGTTTATTTGAGCCATTCAAGTATAATCATGTGGCGTTTGCTTACTTCTCATTCCTCTCCAACCCTCTTCTCCATCGATCATGTCGCCCTCCAGTCGAGTCCATCCTCCCGCATGCCTCATTTGAACATTCCGCCGAGTATCATTTGCATGTACCCACCCTAGTCCTCTTTCAATAGATCTCCGGACCCCGAGATGAAATCGAGAGGGAACGAGTGGGGGCACGTGATACCTAAGGCGGATTCAAAATTTTGAACCGGTGATCATAGCATCCGCAAATCATATATAAAGGGTATTCAATGTTCGTTTCGTTTTTGAACGTACAATATACTCCCTCCTATCCTTTCTAGTTTACATATAAGTTTTATGTGTAGTCAAAGTATATCTACTTTGATCAAAAAGGTATCAACATTCAACAACGCCCAATCAATATTGTTAGATCCGTACGTACTCCTAGATTTGTACTCGAGATGGTTTCCAATTTGACTATTGACAAGATTAATAGTACATGAGATGTATAATGTGAAAATTATATCATTGGAAACTCCTTTCACATATGAATTTGACCGTATGCTTTGTGTAAGTTGCATGTCATATATTATTACTCTAACATTTGGTCAAAGTTAGCCTCGAAAAACGCATTAGACCTTGTATGCTTTGTGTAAGTTGCATGTCATATATTATTACTCTAACATTTGTGTAAGTTGCATGTCATATATTATTACTCTAACATTTGGTCAAAGTAGTATAGTGGAAGTGGATCCTCAGACGTAGGTATCCCTGCCTTACCCTCCCTTTCGGTCACTTACTGGTGGACCCGATGCTTGCTAGGCCCCGCATGTTAGTTACTCAATGGGTTCGGCCACGTCAGGGGATCCTCCTCCGTAGTATACTCCCTTTGTTTTTATTTACTCCACATAAAACGGAGGGAGTGGTGGTATAATAAATGACGCGGGCGGGGGAGGGGGAGGGACGTTGGTTTGCTCTCAACTGCGGTCCCACAAGCCAGCGAAAACGAAAGACGAAGCGTGTTCCATTCGGTGAGCGACGTGGAGGGTCCAGCGTGCCGGGCTGGAGCGCGAACGCGACAAGAGCGATGTACAGTCAAAACCGATTGACCGATCGTCACTGGAACCACTATTCACACCAGAACCTTCACTGCTCGGCCTACGCCAGCCACTGCCCTAAAACCACACCAAATCTCCAGCCCATTCCCCCACCTTTCGATCCCCTAGCCCGCATCAAGCGTCCCCTAGTTTGCCAGAAAGCCATGGTGCACCGCAAGATCACTTACTACAAGATGCTGACGCCGGAGCGCCGCACAGAAATTGCAACGGCGGTGGGCGCCACAGACCTCCGTTCCCAAGCTCGCTTTGCGGTGGGCCAATCCCCAAGTTCTCTGGAGCCAAGCTACGAGGAGGAGGAAGCCGATCCAATGTTCATGGTGGAGGTCGCGGCGCAGAAGTCCCCCGATGGGTATGAGACGATGGACGTCGACTTCGTGCCGGCGTCCGAGTCCCCCATGGTGCAGGCGGACCAGCGGTTCAACATGGCGATACTAAAGGAGGACCGGGAGGCAGAGGCTCAACTCGACGCGGAGCGCGCGCATGCCGCTGCCATCGAGGCTCTCCTGCAGGCAGAACCGGATGTCATGGATGTGAACCGGGCGGCGGAGGCTCAACTTGAGGCGGAGCGCACGGATGCCGCTGCCATCGAGGCCCTCCTGCAGGCGGAACCAGACGTCCTGGACTTGAACCGGGCAGCAGAGGCTCGACTCGACGCAGAGCGCACGGATGCCGCTCTCATCGACGCCCTCCTGCAGGCGGAACCGGACGTCCTGGACTTGAACCGGGCGGCGGAGGCTCGACTCGACGCGGAGCGCGCGGATGCCACTGCCATCGAGGCCCTCCTGCAGGCGGAACTAGACGTCCTTGACTTGAACCGGATTGTGCTCTCGTCCGTGCAGAGCGCCCGCACTCTCCGCTTGAACAAGTAGCTGGAGGCCGAGGACAACCACGGTGCGGAGACAGATGTCGGCAGCGATGGCTGGTTCGCGCCGACAGCCAAAGACGATGAGGTTGTCTCTTTCCGCGAGGAGTGATAGTTTTTCTTTATGTTCTTGTTTGTATGGATCTTTTGCTGCGTAAAAACATATATTTGTTATGCAAGTCGCCTGACTTGGGTCAGTCTAACATTTCAGGCGGTTGGATGAATATCCTATGTCTCCTAACCCTTCTTTCCTTCTTCTTCACCTGTTCTTCTTCCCCAACAGACCGCCGCACGGGCCGTACGGATACTCCCCAACATGCGGTTGGATAAACATACTCTATGAATGAAAATTATGTGTCAGCGATAGGATGGCTGAGTTTGGTGTGTTCACATGCGAAAGCACGTGTCAGTGAGGGTGCGTTCCCTTGGTTGGGTTTGCGGCATGCAGGAGCGACTGTGTGAGGGTGCGGTGCGACCGCGGCGTGCAGGAGCGACCATGTGAGGGTGCGGTGCGACCGCGATAGCCGTGCGCAAGTGTACCTCCTTCTCATTTTGAGAACTTTAGGCAAGCTTGGCAAAAATGTGTGGCGAAGTTTGGCAATGCAAGGCCTAGACCCAAACAGGATAAGTACGTACGTACTAGGAGTACTAGTGTTAAAAAAGAAAGGTTGGGTTTTCCTTCGCGGGATTTAATCGATACAAATCCTCGTTTCACGTGTCAATTAATGCGTATTTTTTTCTCCAAAGACCAAAGAGCGAACTATCTCACTCCTCATCGCTTGATTAATGTAGCGCCATGCAAACCAACCTTCTCACTTCCGCATGCATGCAGGGGATATTAATGTCCTTGGTTGCTAACCCCATCAATTTTGCCTCGATTAGTGTTAGTGGCCCTTTGCAAATTGTAATTTTGATATACTGGCCTTGTGTACGAAAAAATGGAGGTAGTAACTATATTTGACTTCCTTCCCCATTGCGGTGACGTCGAGGATATTTTTTTGGTGGTTTGGCGAAGTGTGTTCGACGGAGAACACCATTGAGGGAGACCACAGTAAGTCATTCACAAGTGCCGCCTGCAAGCCGAGACAACCGCCTTATTTTCATCCAGGAAGTCCTTTACTAGTACTACTAGCAGTAACTAATGCGGTGAGATGGCTTCTCGAAGAAGACGATGGAGAAGCGGAGTTAGCGAAGAGTGAAATGATGGTTGCTTCGTCCGTGCTTTTTTTATTTGACGCCTCACTGCTTTGTGATTTGTGATAGAAGGGACAGGGTAGTAGACTCTGTGCTCTATACTGTACTACATGCGTCCAAGCATGGGAGAAAGACGAGAGACGTTGCATTTTTCTATTCCTTCAATCAATCAATCAAGGAGCTTCGGTTCCATCTTTTTGGCTTTGGCAACACCGTCCACAATGGTTCCCACGATGCCAAAAGCTATTTTCACATTTGGCTACACATTGTGGATGCCCTTAACCGTACCACTTGGTTTTTCTCCTGTGTGCTATCTATACAAATCTCAATTATATTGATCTAAAAAATTATAGAATCGAGATTAGTAAAAAGGAGGTGATTTTGCCGCGCGGATGGCGGGGGAGGTTTCTTATTTGAGCAATGCTACATCCACGTAATGGTTTACGTAAAGTTACGAACTGATGTGATGTGGGACTATTTGATTGGATTAAAGGAGAGGATTAGGCCCACCCCACCTGAAAATCAGGGGGCGTATATAGATTAGATGGAAAGTATACGTAGCAGCTACGTAGCCCTTTGTAAGTCTAGGATTAGGCTTCTTATTTTCGAAGGACGTTGTCCTGGCGGTTTGCTAACATGCGGTCCCACGTGTCAGTGCTTTACCAAGCCGATCCGCGTCCCACATGAGGCAGAACAACGGCAGAAGCAACACGTGGTTAAGTTGAAGAAGATGAGGGAGAAGCGGATTCAGCAACGAGTGAAATGATGGTTGCTTCGTCCCTCCAACTTAACTGTGGGAAAGGTGCAGTTTTGTGATTTGACGCCTCATTTCTCGTTACTACGCCGGCGCCATGACTGGGGTGCTTCACCCCGGCTGCTCTGCACTGTATTCCGGTATGGCACGTGGACCCGGTAGCTTGATGTCCCACATGTCGGTGAAAGGGACTAGAAGATTTATTAAAGCGAGCGCTCCACTCTTACGACGGAGGAGTAGACGACACGACGGCCCAGTGAACTGTCACTTGTACTGTATAGTACTATAGTTTTGCTGTTTCGCACGATCCATCGATACAAACCCGATTAAACAAGAAAGGGCGGGATTTTTCCCGCGCGGTAGATGATACTGGCCATACATTTCAAAGGCAATTTTAATGTATGCAAACTGAATAATTATAAGTAACAATATGATATCTAGTAAAACTAAAAACACATATGATTTATTGTGTTATAGTGTAGTAGTAGTAGTAGTGCTGTATTGCATAGTTGTTAGATGTAACATGCGAGAACGTGTAGAGATGTAGTTTCGGAGGGCCTACAGAGAGAAAAGCGTAATACGGTCACCGAACTTCAGAATAAGCTGATTACGGTCACTATATACGTTTTGCGGTGATTATACGGTCACTTGCTCACAGCTCAGCATCGGATTGCACTCTGTTGACCGGCCAAATAGTCTGCGTGGCGCCATGTTGACTAGTTAAATTGACCACGTTCGTTGTGGGTCCCACCTGTCAGTTCGCATAGGCAAAAGGTCAGATAAACACAAATTTACGGAGGCGCGACAATGCTCCAACCCGTGCGCGGGAATCACCTGGTTGTGTATGTGTCTGTCAGGGCATGATGTGTGCGCATGCACGTGTAGGTTGAGCACTTGAGCGTGAGAGTGTGTGTTGGTCGTGTGGTGTACTGGTGTGTGCATGCATGTGTCCGTGTGAGTGTTGCGTGCATGCGTGTGAGTGTTGCGTGCGTGTGTGGCTGCTTGTGTATGTGTGAGTGTTGCGTGCGTGCGTGGGTGCATGTGTTTGTGTGAGTGTTGTGTGGATGCAGTTTGTGTGCATACGTGAAAGGGGCGTACAGGGGGTATGCGATGGAGAGAGAGATGCTCTTGGTTTCTCTTTATTATGACTAACTTTGTATATAGTATAAAAATATACAAATTCACAATGCGGAATAAATATCATTGTGGGCACCATGCAATGCAAATTAGTGTTCGTACTCCTCCATATAACTTTGTAATGTTGTATATATGTAGAAACTCTAAAATAATTTTGTCGGATTTCAGGTTCCGGCAGACCCTTGAGGTTCGAACACTGGGGTGCGCGCGGAGATTTTGCCTTCTACCTACCTGCACCCCTCCGCCTCGCTAAGATCTAAGCTATGGAAAGAACAGCACAAGAGACACAGGGTTTATACTGGTTCGGGCCACCGTTGTGGTGTAATACCCTACTCCAGTGTGTGGTGTGGTGGATTGCCTCTTGGGCTGATGATGATGAGCAATACAAGGAAGAACAGCCTCGCGAGGGTCTGTTCTTGGCTGGGGGGATGAACTGCTAGGAGGAGTTCAGTCACCCTTCTCTCTCTCTTCTCGATTCTCTCTCCGATTTCGATCCTAGCTAGTTTCTCTCTTGGCTTCTATATTCTCCCTTCTTGATTCCGATCCCTCTCCGATCTCCCCTGTGGGTGTCTAGTCCTATTTATAGGCAAAGGCCCTGGGCCTCTTCCCAAATATTGAGCGGGAAGGGCGCCAACAATTGGCCATTTTGAAGGGGAACATCTGGTACACTTATCCTGACTAAAGTTGGCCCTCGCCTGCCAAAGGCTCTGGTGGTGACGCTGGCTTGGGCTCCACAATGACTTCCTCCCTGTCGTTGGACTGGTCTTGGTCTCGTTGCACCGAAACGGGTGCCTTTGCTTGATGCTCTCGCCTGCGCTTGCTCCCTTTGCACCAAAGAGGAAAGGAGGAGACTGCGCGGCTAGCGCCCGCCTGGCGCCCTTGGTCGTCATGGCTTGTGTCACGGGCACCTCGTGAGGTACCCTGCCTTGATCTCACTGCCTCCTCGCGAGCCAGCCTGATGAGGCCGTGCCTGAGGAAGCTCCGTGTCATCCGCCCCGCGAGGCTTGGCCCCTCGCGAGGGTCTTGGGTCTGTGTTGATGAAGATGGGCCGTGCTGGGCCCCCTTTTGAGCCACGCCGCAGGCCGCAGGCAGGCAAGTCTGGGGACCCCCGTTCCCAGAACGCCGACAGTAGCCCCCGGGCCCAAGGCGCGCCTGGACTTGACTGTGCAGGGAGGCGAAAGGGCAAGAGCGAAGCGCCGCGGGCCCTAACAGCCTGCGGCCTTGGGCGCCGCGTGGTGGTTGATTGGACGTGGGCGTCTCCACTTCCCCACGGCGCCTCGGCAACTGCATGGATTGGACAAGTCCCTGCATGCAAAGCGGGTCATGATTACCTGTGATCGTGGAGGTCGGCGGTTGGCCTTCGCCGGCCATAAGTACGGAACGGTGCGCGCGCTTCCAGTCCATCCCTTCTTGCTTCTCCTTCTTCTCGGTCCTTGCTCCGTCTTGCTGCGATGGCTCCAATCCGCCGGTTCTCAACGGCAGAGGAGGGAAAGGCTCCCCGAGAGGAACCAGACCCGCTCCCACCGAAGAAACGGCTCGCCCTCCACGGCCGGGATGAGGGGGCCCATCAGGTGGTGTCGAGGCCCTGGTGCGAGTGGCCACCGCCGGGGTTCCCGCTTCCCTTGTACGCCCACATCGAGGGCTCTGAAGGAGTCAATGCCGATCGCCACGGGCGGCGCCGTCATTGGCGCCGACGGGTCACAAAGGTGTGGGTCATCCCCCCTGGGGTCCACACCGAGGGCTCCTCCCGAGAGTTCGTGCTCCACGTCGCCATGCCTCCTCAGTCTTGGATTCGCCTTCCTCCCTTCTTCGCCTCCATCATCCCGCAAGGAGAATTCCTGGAGCTTTGGCTGCAGCACGCCGGCTGCAGCACCCTTGCGACCAAGGCAGAGGTCGCGGTCGTTGCCCCGAGCGAGGTCTTCATGACTCGAGGCAGGACAAGAGGCGCCCTCGCGATCCACTTGGAGTACGACGGTGCTTCGGTGATGTTCTTCAAGGTCTTCGATGCGAACGGGCGCCGGCTGGAGTGCTGCCTTGGGAGAGGTGGTCGGGACCCTGCTACGGCGAGGACTGGGCCCGCCGACCGCTCCCTTGGCGGCTGCTCAAGCAGCGGAGGCGTCGGAGGGTCCAGCGACTCCGGCGAGCTCTTCATGACTCCAGAGACGAGCGACAACAGCTACGAGCCCCCGAGCCGGCGCCACTCCTGGAGCAGGGCGGGCTCATCAGGCCGTCACCGACTCTGATCTGGATGGGGTTGGCGCTGGTGCTTGACGGCCCACTGTTGATGATGGCGTCTTTTGCAGGGGCGCGTGTAGTTAGCGTCCTTTTAGGATCTGTTCCCTGCGAGGAATCAAAGACGCGTCTCGTGGGGGCTTGTAAGGTGCCTGTGATCTTGTTTTGTTAATATAACCCTTGTCGTAGAATTGTGCGAGTTGCTCATTCCGTCTTAGCTCAGTTCTCCCTTTTGAACCTCACGAGGGCTTGGTGCTCTGCACCGACAGGTCCCAGTCCCAAGGCGGCTTCAGCCGTCGCTGGTATGCCAGGTCGTGATGTCGTGGTCAAGGCCAGGAGGTGAGCGACCCGGGGTCCGGTAAGAGCCCCTGAGTCGCGATGCTCAGGAGGTCCCCTTTGGCGCTCAAGCAGCCATCGTTCGGTGAGAAAGGAGAGCGGCGTCGCTAACACGGGATAGCATTAGGTGCGGGGATGGTGCCACGGTAGCTGGTGCTTCCGGGTGGTGACTTATCTCGAGAATCAGGGACCGCTCTCTGGTGTGTCGCCGAGTCCGTGCATCGGCAGGCGTGAGGTTGCTCGGCGAGGTCCTCGCGTGTCCCTCACCTCTCGCCTTTGCTCCCCTTTTTGCTCTACGTCCTCGGGTCCCGGCCCTTGAGCGAGTCTCAGCCGTCGCTGGTATGCCAGGTCGCAATGCCATGGACAAGGCCAAAGGGTGAGGGCTGGAGAGCCAGTAGGAGCCCTGAGTCACGATGCTCAGGAACCCCCCCCCTTTAACGTGCAAGCGGTTCGCGCGGATGAGAGTGAAGGAGACACCGCAAGGGCCTCGCCTGACGCAGCTCCTTTAGGAGATCCTCTAGACCCATCATAGAAAGAACGAGGGGTTGCCATGACAATTGACAGTCAGCCGTTGGTTGCTTCCGAGGGGCGATGAGGCACTGAAGGCTTGATGAGGTGGCGCCATGCGGGGCTGCCGCGGCCAGAGCTCAGCCATTCAGGTTTGTCGGCGTTGCAGGGACGGACCCATGCGCAAGCGTCGTGCCGTTTGGGAGCAGTTCCGTCAGTTGGCGTCAGTTGAGCGGGCAACTAGGTCAAACACATTAGCCGCGAAGGAGTGGATTCATTCAAATAGATGCTAGGAAGGCGGACATCACTGGGTCAGGCCCGAGCGACTTGGGGATGATGCAGCCCGAGGGGTGCCCCCAACAAGGTAAGCTAACAACATAAAATAAAAGGGATACATGCCGCAGGGACGGACCCACGCGGCCTGGGAATAATGCAGCCCTGGGGGGCGCTCCCAGCTGGAAATGAAACTTGAAAGATGTCACCTGATGATGTTGAGGATGAAGGAGTGTTGGTGTAGCAGACTCGGTGGGCTGCGGAAGCCGATCCTCACGAGCCCCCAGGCCAGGGGCCTCGGGAGGCTCCGGAGGCGCTGGTGGCTCCTCGCGGACCATCTCCATCTCCGCCAGGGCTGCGGAACGCCTGGCCTCTTGAGCCTCCATGATAACCCTCATGAGGCGCTGGTACGTGGCAGCCGCGTTCGGCAAGCCGTAAGGCATGCGAACGTAGCTGTGGGGTGGACCTTCGCAGCGCCCCACTCGCGAGGGCCAGAGGCGCTCCAGAGAGGCGACTCGATTGAGCCCTGGTATGTCGATGCAGACGCGCAGCCCACCATCCTCGCCTGGATGGGGAGCCACAGCTGGTAGGTGGCGGCCGCCTTTCATGACTCTTGACTCCTGTAGCTCCTGAATGGCCTTGCTGACGAACTCCTGAGGGTCTAGCTCTCCTTGCCTTACTCCTTCTTGAGGGAAACGTGCTTCGAAACACGCCTCCATGTGGTGCCCAAGCGCCTCCCTCGTGACCTTAGCCAGGTCGGTGGCCCTCCAGGGGAGAGCCCCCGAGCCCTGCATGAGTAGGGCACCGGGAGCGCTTTCCTATGCGATGGAAGGAGGTTCTCCCTGGGCAGGCGCGGGCCCTGAGGGGCCTGCCTCCTGAGGGGCCGGGCCGGACGATGTCTTCTTCTTCTTGGGGGCGGTCTCGGGAAGCCTCCTGCTTCCACGATCCGGGTCTTCCAGTGATGCGGCCTGAAAGGCTCGTTCCAGGGAACACACCGCGTCCTTCTCTTCACAGGGCACCGTGATGACTCCGCCACTTCCTGGCATCTTGAGGATGTTGTAGCCGTGGTGAGTTACGGCCATGAACTTGGCCAGCGCTAGGTATCCAAGGATGGCGTTGTACGGCAGGCGAATGTGAGCGACGTCGAAGTCGATGAGCTCGGTGCGGTAGTTGTCGCGTGCCCCGAAGGTGAAAGGGAGGCGGACCTGCCCAATCGGGACCGTGGAGCCGTCGGTGACTCCGGAGAAAGGCTTGGTTGGCTGAAGCTGGTTGTAGGGCACTTGGAGATTGTTGAATGTTTCCACGGACAGGACGTTGAGCCCTGCCCCGCCATCGATGAGGGTCCTGGTGACCACCACGTTGCTAATGATTGGGGAACAAAGCATCGGGAGGACTCCAGCTGTGGCCGCACACTTGAGCTGATCTGCTGAGCTGAACGTGATGGCGCATGCCGACCACCTGAGAGGGCGCGTGGCTTCGAGCTTGGGGAGGACTGCATTCACTTCGCGGGCGAACTGCTTGAAGATGCGTTGAGAGGCTGGGGCTTGAGCCCCGCCTAGGATGCAGGCGATCACGCGTGGCTCCTGGAAGCCCCCAGCCCCCTCGTCCTGATGGCGGTCCTCGTTTTTCCTTGGCTGCGGCGGCAGCGGAGGGAGGCATGCGTTGCCTTGCGGGCGATCCTCGCGAGGCTGATCCCTCCAGTCTCCCTCGCGAGGCGGGTCTTGCCAGCGGTCTTCGCGAGGTCAATCGCGCCACCCTTGGCGCGGGCAGCGGTCTTCCCAGCGTCCTGCGTTCCTTCCTCCTCCTCGACCGTAGCCCCGGTCACCGCGGTCGGGGCGACGGCCGATCCTTCCTTCTCGCACGGCTCGGAGCTCTTGACATTCATTGGTGTTGTGGGTGTGGAGGTCGTGGTACACACAGTACCGACTGCCCTTGGAAGATTTGGGCTGATCTCTGCCCCGCTTGGTGTCTGGTTCTGCCGCGAGCACGGCAGCCCCCTTGCGCTTCACATCCTTGGCCTTGGGCTTCTTCTCTTCTGGGTCTGCGGCAGGCAGCTCGAGGAGGGAGAGACGCCCTTCCTCGGCCCTGGCGCACTTGGTTGCCAAGTTGAACAACTCCAAGAAAATGCCCAGGTCTTCATGCACTACAACAGGAACCCCCGTATAGCAACGGTTTTTTCCGTATCTAAAAGTTCATATATACGTTGTTAATGTCAATACCAACGGTTTGGGATGCGTTGCCTTATCCAGTGTTGCTAGCGCATATTACAACGGTTATACCACCATTGGTAAAGGGACCGTTGCAAAAATGCAACACATAAAACAGACTTATGCAACACTTTTATATGTTGGTGCTTAATGTACAGGAATCAAAATCCCATTGCTTGCCAACAGAGAGTTTGCAATGCTTCAAAACTCGGTACATATATAATGTGAATAATATTATTTTTATACATATTGCTAGCAACTAAATTAATGCTACACGTAATGGTGATAATTATATATGCATTTCAAGTGAACAAAAAACAAGAGAATATACTCACGGGAGGAAGAAATCTATATATATATATATATAATTGTTGGATTACAACAATGGATATTACAGGAGGAACATCATCCAAATGTGATGCATAATCTATATATTTTCTTGACAACAAAACAAAAACCGAAAGTATCCCTCAACATCACTACAACTTAACTAAAACTTAACAAAGGAACATCATTCCTACAACTGAACTAAAATTGAAAGCATCCAGTAGTAGCAGCAGCATCATCATCATCATCATCATCATCATCAGTATATTTGCCACGCGCCCATATAATCATCCATTTATCTTTTGAACCTACAAACAAAAAACAAAATGAACTGTTAACACACAATGCATTAACAAAAAACAAAAAACCGAATGACTTTCTGTGGTAATGTAAGTGTAATTAGAGAATGTGTAATACATTTTGAACATCTCACAGCGGGTCGTTTTATGTCATGGATTCAGATGAAAAAAAAAGATGGCCACTATTGGACGATAAAACTGGAAACTCAAACTAAAATATTCCAAGGAATATTTAGAAGGGACCATGTATCTATGTTTCTGCAGAAAGAGGCGTTCTGGCTCCTGTATATGGGATGAACACTTAAAAGGAGGACATTTATTTTGTTTTGGTGATATACAGAAAATCCATTGAAATATTCCAACGGGTCATTTATGTTGAAGAGTTTCCAAAGAAACCCATTGTAAGACTTAACAAATGCATATGTACGCATATCAAATATATGGTATACATACTCATCTAGAAGATATATCTTTCGTGCATGATACATACATGTAGCTTAATTTTTTTCCCTTTTAAATAGTACATCAAATCATGGATTAATTAATAGATTTATTTGGCTCGTACTGATTTGAGATGGTTTTGCTCTCTTTCGTACAGGATCAGAACAAAAACATAGATTGAGAGCTTAAAAAATATAGATCATATACTACACATACCAATATCACAAAATGTGTGGCTGTGATATACGTATTGTAAGCATCATTAATCCTCTTTTAGCTTAGCCCCACTGCAACTAATCATATGATCCATGCTCTCCAAACTTATATGAGCTCATCATCCATGCATCATGCGAAAAGGTGTAAAGTAGTAATAAGAAATTATCCTAGAAATCAAACCTCTAGTCCAGTACGTGCATGTATAAAATAGAACAGTATGAAGCCAATACCTACACACCTGGAGGCACGGGATTGCCAAAGCGTGGATCAGAAGTTCATTCAGCCATTATACGTCCTCGGTGGGATCTCAACTTGATTATCCTATTCATCGCCTGGGCTTTCGTCAGGTAATCTGTATTGACGTGCTCAGTGAGCTTCCTTTTTTTGTTACTGACCTTTTCCTATTATGTGAAAAGGAAAAATTGCGGCAAACAGGTTACACACTTTCAACATGAATCAGAAGCATACAGCATGAGTCTTCCCTTCAGTATATTTTCCATTATATGAGAATGGAAATACATGTATGCAAGGTCATATTTTGTGCTTAACGAAATAATTGGAGACTCTAACTTATCTACTCACAATGCATGCCTAGTAATTGCACGTGTATGTATAACATATATATGAACTATAACAAACATACAGTTTAGTATCATGGATTCAGTCAGCGAATTACAAAAACCAGATCTTAATTTCATAACAGCTCTTCCTAAGCAAGTTCTAGCACCATACACGAGATGCATGAAATTCTAAAAATGAATACAAATATGTTCTTAATTATTTAGTACATCAATTTAACAAAAGAACGACATTAAAAAAAACCAAGCAGACAAAAATATACAAGGAAAGAGGTTAACTTAGAATCATTTTTTGACCTCGCGTGTAATTTCAAATAAATACTGTTACGGTGCCACTGCCACCTTGACCTCCTGATGCATATACCTTCAAGTCTGCAACAACACTATCAAAGATATTCCATCTGAACAGAGTAGTTTGTGCTTTTAAGATGTGGATCACTGGGTGAGGATAAAATTGAAAGAACATATCAAGTAAACAAACCCATACCTTTTGCATGTAAGGAACATAGCGAAGTAGACTGAACAAATCGTGTAATGCTCCAAAACGACTTATCCACTTTCCAACAATATTAGAAGTTGTGCTTGAGTTCGCTGTGCAGAGGTACGACCACGCCTTCGCTGAATTGAATCACCTAGTTGCTTGTGTAGCACCTACTAATTTAGCCATCCAAGTAATGTGTATCTTCAGATGTCTGAAACTAAAGAAAACACATTATCAATATTCCCCAAAACAAATCTCTAGGCTGTACGTCCCAGATTTCAGTAGTACAACACAACATAAAAATCCTCAAAAGCAAAAAACCTACTCTCTTCTTGCTCCTTCCATACCTGCGACCAACCTGCAATAGTTCCTCTTCTCCACAACTTCATCAACAATAGAGGCTGTCCAATCAGATACAAACTTTCTTTGATGTACCGCCTTCTCCACTGCATTGGATTTCAGTTTTCGTTGGGCATAGAATGCGAGATTGGAAGGATGTCCTGGTGAAGTGGATATTAAAAGGTTCCAGAGCAGGGATCAGGGAGAGGATTCCTATTCGCAAAAAAAAGAGGCTTCCTAGATCGTTTTACACGGAGGACACGTGAATAGTGGAAAACAATTAGGAGGAGCACCAGAGGAGGACGAACGGGGCTACAGATGTGGATAATGCATTGGTACCACGAGGGGTTACGGATGTGGAGCGAGGGATGTGGTTGCCTGTGCTTGTTCATGGCATACCTTGGATTCACCTTTGGTCGCAGGGGAGCGGTGACGAGGGGCGGCGCGCCGGGATGCAGGGTTGCAGGGGTGGTGACGAGGGGCGGCGCGCTAGGACGGAGGGTCGCAGGGCAGCGGTGAGGAGCGGCACCGGGAGAGAGGATCGCAGGCGAGTGGTGAGGGGCGGCGTGCAGGGATGCAGGTAGGTCGTAGCCGCGCAAAGGAGTGGCAACGACAGACGAGCGGCAGCGGCCGAGGTGGAAGGGCTCGAGAGGAGTAGGGGAGGCGGAGGAAAGGGAACGACCTAGGTTAGTCGTGAAAGCCAACTTGGGCTGGGTTAGTGCATTGGGCTTTACATGGAGCAATGCGTCACGAGCTGCACTACAACGCATATGCTACAATGCCTATATGCGTATCTCTTGTGAACTTTGCAACATATAGTCAAAATGTCGTACGATATGTGTTGCATTATAGGGGGTATCCTTGTAGTGATGCATCGCCAGCTCCTCCTTCATCTTGACATCACGCACGCCGTCGGAGAAGGCTGAGATGATGGCCTCCTCGGTCACCCTGGGAATCTTGAGGCGTGCGTTGTTGAAGCGCTGGATGTACTTCTGCAGGGTCTCTCCGGGTTGTTGCTTGATGCGGCGCATGTCGCTCACGGCGGGTGGTCGGTCGCGAGTACCTTGGAAGTTGGCGATGAAGCGGGTGCGCATCTCGTCCCAGGAGGAGATCGTGCCTGGAGCCAGGTTCAGGAGCCAGGTGAGGGCCCCGTCCTTGAGCACCATGGAAAACCAGTTCGCCATGACCTTCTCTTATCCGTTGGCAGCTTCGATGCCCAGCTCATAGAGCTGGAGGAACTCCGCAGGGTCGGCCGTGCCGTCGTGACGAGGAGGCAGGTCTGGCTTGAACTTGCCGGGCCACGCGACGCTGCGTAGCTCGGTGGTGAAGGCACGGAAGCCTGCTGTGGCCACGGGAGGCCTTGGGTGGCGGAGAGCTTGGTCTTGCATGTCCCCACGCACTGCAGCTGGGAGCAGCGCGGGGTCTTGACGTGCGGGAGCAGGAGCATGGTCGCGACGTGCTGGAGCAGGGAGCGCCCGGGCAGCTTCTTGCGGGCGAGGGACTTCTTGGCAGCTCTGCTCTTGCCGCGCTGGCACCTGACGGAGCGGGTTCCGCCCAGGGGCCACGCGCCTTGGAGCCATGGCGCCTTCTTGAGGAGGAGGCGGCTGGGGCGCCCCCGGAGCTTCGTCGCCCGTGCGAGGCGGGGTGCGGTGCAGTGGAACGGACGGCGCAGGAGAGCCCCCTACGGCGCGGACGAGCTCGGCGACGCGGTCGAGCCATTCTTTGTAGACGTCGTCGACGGGACGGTAGCGCAGGAGCTCGTTTGCCGCGATGAGCGCAGCTCGAGCCTCTATGGGTGCGCGGAGCGCGCGGGACGAAGAACCAGCTGGGGTGAGCGAGGGAGTAGCGGTGCGGCCGCCTTGCCGCACGGACGGATGCTGAGACGACGCTTGTTGCTCGTCCCCCGCCGGGTCGGTGGCGGCGTTGACGGCAGGTGACGGGGAACAGCGAGGACGCCCGCCAACAGGAGCCATCTGGGCGATGCGGGAAGCGAGAGCGGCCCGGCGCTCGGCGCGGTCCCGACGAGCGTCAGACATGGACGCGATGGTCGGAGGAGAACGGGGTGGTGGAAGACGAATTCCGGCGCCCCCCTACCTGGCGCGCCAAATGTCGGATTTCAGGTTCCGGCAGACCCTTGAGGTTCGAACGCTGGGGTGCGCATGGAGATTTCGCCTTCTACCTACCTGCACCCCTCCGCCTCGCTAAAATCTAAGCTATGGAAAGAACAACACAAGAGACACAGGGTTTATACTAGTTCGGGTCACCGTTGTGGTGTAATACCCTACTCCAGTGTGTGGTGTGGTGGATTGCCTCTTGGGCTGATGATGATGAGCAATACAAGGAAGAACAGCCTCGCGAGGGTCTATTCTTGGCTGGGGGGATGAACTGCTAGGAGGAGTTCAGTCACCCTTCTCTCTCTCTCTCTTCTCGATTCTCTCTCCGATTTCGATCCTAGCTAGTTTCTCTCTTGGCTTCTAGATTCTCCCTTCTTGATTCCGATCCCTCTCCGATCTCCCCTGTGGGTGGCTAGTCCTATTTATAGGCAAAGGCCCTGGGCCTCTTCCCAAATATTGAGCGGAAAGGGTGCCAACAATTGGCCATTTTGAAGGGGAATATCTGGTACACTTATCCTGACTAAAGTTGGTCCTCGCCTGCCAAAGGCTCTGGTAGTGACGCTGGCTTGGGCTCCACAATGACTTCCTCCCTGCCGTTGGACTGGTCTTGGTCTCGTTGCACCGAAACGGGTGCCTTTGCTTGATGCTCTCGCCTGCGCTTGCTCCCTTTGCACCAAAAAGGAAAGGAGGACACTACACGGCTGGCGCCCGCCTGGCGCCCTTAGTCGTCATGGCTTGCGTCACGGGCACCTCGTGAGGTACCCGGCCTTGATCTCTCCGCCTCCTCGTGAGCCAGCCTGATGAGGTCGTGCCTGAGGAAGCTCCGTGTCGTCCGCCCCGCGAGGCTTGGCCCCTCGCGAGGGTCTTGGGTCTGTGTTGATGAAGATGGGCCGTGCTGGGCCCCCTTTTGATCCACGCCGCAGGCCGCAGGCAGGCAAGTCTGGGGACCCCCGTTCCCAGAACGCCGACAAATTTTTTGGCCACACTTTATTCAAAAGGAATGTTGTATGCGAAATAAACGTGAAGAGAGGGCTTTTTAGATCAATGGGGTACGTGATGTAACATGTGTGAATGTGTAGTTGATGCATTTGGCGGGGCCTAGAGAGGTATGTGTGTGTATTACGTATTCAAGAGAGGCATGGATAGAGGGGCCGACAGGGGGCGTGGGAAAGATAGCACGAGAAATGAGAGTGGTCTAGAGAGAGAGACAAATATGACGTCACGACAAGAGATTCCATTCCCTTGAGTGTGTATATGCAAGGGGGGAATAGAGGCACCAGGAGAAATTTTCTATGTCTGTGGTGTTTGTGTTGGTATGTGTGGGTGTGAGAAGATAATGAGACGTGGGGGCAGAGGGTGTGTCACCGCGTGAGGTCCGGTGGGTCGAGGTGAGGCCCTTCATTCTGTTCCGTCCTGCACCACATTGGTCGGCCCGTGACGCATTTAGGAAGATCCATGGATGACTAGTCATACAAGACAAAGATAGCAGAATTGTGAAGGACTCTGTGTCCACTGACAAAGCCGGCTAGGATTTGTAACCCTAGGTTCTCGGACTAAGGTAGCCCCTTTATCTCTGATATTACTATTCATCCAACCTAACTTTAAGGGGCATCCTACAGAATGCTCTGCTAGAATCATACTCGTCGATTAGGAAGAGAGGTGTGAGACAATGCGTGAGAGACAGGCGTAAAGATAATGTGCGTACATGAGACACGTAGGCAGGTCCATGTATATAGAAAGGGTCGATGAGGATTGTGCATGTGTATGTTTGCGAGAGGAAGAGTGCTTGTGATAAAGGTTAGTGAAAACAGTTGTAAATGGTTACGAGAGGGAGGGGGGTTATATCTAGAGCATGTGTGCGAGAAAGACACCTCGGGAGAGAGTGTGTGAGCATGTGTGAGAGACCACCGATGGAGAGTAAAACTACACGTAAAAGACTGCTCTACACATTGATTAAAGATATAAATTGTATCCAAATATTAGGATGGGATCATGATATTTACAATTCGCGTAAGGAGCGGTAATTGATCCATCAGATATCTAGATTCTATCGAATTTGAGCATGTCTATGTTATTATTCGACACAATTGATCCACATAGTTAGTATTTTGAACTCCAGACAATGCATCACTTTAGCAATCGAATATAAACGTGAGTATAGTTCATGTTGTGTGTGTAAAGCACATTATACATACGAAAGTTACACAATGGACATTATAAATAGCTACTACCTATGAACTAGCATACATTTGAATTCAACTTAAGGTGGTTTAAAAAAATCGAATTCAACATGAAGTCCATTCAATTATTTGAATTTGATATCATGGCATTTGTAAACCATACCTAAATTATGGGGGCACCAATCTTTGCTCTGATTTTGTACATAATAGCATATGTAGTCGTGTACAAAATAGATTCAAATTTAGCTCCTCCATTCCAAAATAATTGTAGTTATAGGATTTTCAAGTGTCAAAATTTCAAAAAGAAGCGGATAATTTAATGAGGTTTTCAAACATATAAGGTCAAACATAATGTTGTATATTTAGATCAATCCTCATAGTTCAAGAGTACTCTAAACGTGAATGCTTGTGTTTCAAAATTTCGAACGAAGCGTCAAAAGAGCCTCTACTCGCCCGAAACCACGTGAGACCAATGTTTGGTAGTACAAGGAAATTACTTTTCTAATAACTCCGACCCGTGAAACCTACCGGCCCGACGTCCAAAGGTCTAAACCGGGGTAGGTTTGTAGCTTCATGTAGACGCCACGCAACCGCATCCGAAAAACATTCATACACAATGGCCGCCTAAGCACACATGCGCGCGGCCGAAATCGCTCCCGCCCACTATTTGGGACACTTGGGATTACCATCCTACCTCCGACCCGCAGTAGGTCCGAAATTTAAGAGGGGGGGAAAGTTTGTACTTTCCCCCAAATTTCAAACAATCGCGTCCCATCTTCTGTTCAAAAAAGCCAAAAACAAGTGCGTCCCAGACCGAGACATGGTTCCCCCCCACCCGTCTGATTCCCCATTCGTACTCCGTGGGCGCCAAAACTACCTCTCCACCAGCCGCCAAACCCCGGCGTCCTTCGTCCGCCACCCCATCCCACCCATCAACCACCGCCCTCCTCCATCACGCTGGAGCCGATACCCCGACGTCGTCGTCCACCGCAACCTCAACCGCAATGCCCTCCACGGCTAGTAGTTGAAGCCGAGGCTGAGCCGTCCGTACCCGAGCCAGTTCGACCATGCCGTCCTGCGCCTCACCGTTGCCGCTCCAACTTCACCACCCTCCACCGCACCGGAGTTGTTCCTGCTATGCCGTACTTTGCCGCCTCGGATCTGCTTCCCCTCCGCCGACATACGGCCACGGCAACACAGTCAAGAATTTGGCCATGGGTTCGTCCAAGCCTGCACCCTCCAGAACATCGGTTTCCCCGGTAAAAAGAAGAAAATCGGCGCGACTTGTGGAGGTGACCACACTGGCAACCGAAAAAGGTACTCCTCTTCCCTTATTCGTGCAAATCTTATGTCTCTGCTTGCACGGTATTCATCCCACAGAAGACACTAGTTGACCGCTTCTTCTTGATACTAGATGTTCCTAGTAACTCGCGATGCACAAGGTTTCTCCTCATATACTATTTCACCTTAGCTAGAGGTCCATCGCCCCCCTGAATTTCAATTTCTGGCCACTTGATTCCCAATTAACGGAAGCATTCCCTGGCGTAATAGGCGCTAGTATGCCTATTACACCGGGGAAGCGGCGCCTTGGTGTTTATCTTAGGGGCGTGTGCGGCCTAGAGCTACTGGCGCCCGATCTGGAGGTCGGCCGGGATTAAAGGGATGGCCTGGGGGCGCTGCCAAGCACGGCGGTGGTGTGAGGTCGATGGGAGGGCGGGGCGGCGGAGGCAGGGGTCTGGGCCAGTGGTCGCTGGCGGTTCGAGAAAGATCGTCAACAATGACTGGCGGGAGGTAGACGAAGGCCATCTGCCCGTTCCTTATAGATCAGACGGTTCATTAAAAAAATCGACTGACCTATTTATTTTCAGTCGACTATTATCTTAGATATGACCACATGTGGTGGTGTGCTGGAGGAGTACCTACATTTATTTTTGTCTGCCATGCAATGTTGTAGAGCTATCATATGTCTCCTATCATTTATTTTTCAACCACCTCCTATCTGCTACTTTTACAGTGCACTAGTTCTGCACACACTTCACCCTTACTCTCACTATTGTGTTTTTATGCAAGGGTATTTCAGACTCTGCTACCATGAGAGAAGCCAAAAAGAAAAGAGAGAAGTCGCTCCAGTTTGGTGTGCGGCTAGGCAAGACACGTTTCAACGCTTTAAAGGGTGTAGTGTCAGCAGATGGAGACGGGGAACGTAGCTCTGGAGTTGATGACCTCGCTCGCAATGAACCACCATCCCAGGTGCTTGCTTTAACTTCGCGGTGTCATATGTGGTTGCATGTTCAATATGGTGTCTAGCTTGTATTCAAAAGGCCAAAGTCAGTAAGATAAGGAAAGATATTTTTTTACATGAACCACCATCCCGTGAGCACCAAAAGACAAATAGCTAGTCAGGGCACTGGCCGAGCCAGTGACAAGCCCAGCAAAGATAGGCATCACCTGGAAGCCAACTAAAAAGCTGCGATGGTGGCGAAGCAGCCCACCTCCCACCAGGCTCTCAGGTCCTAGATGATCATGCTCACCACTCCAGCCGGATGTCTAGCTTGTATTGCTTCCAATTTGGTTAAATTGCATCTGCTTGGCTTACACATTATACCTTTGAATATGACATGCCTTTCTGTTTTTGGTACATAGTAGTACATCTGTGTATTAACCATGTTCTTACATCAAACTAATGTTCTTGTGTATCCCTCATCAATCACTTATGAGGAGGCAGGCAGGCAAGGGGACTACTCCTCATTTAAAGAATGCAGCGTCAGCCTCCCGACATGATTCTCAAGAAACAGAAATGCTAGATGAAGATAGTGAATGTAGCTCTGTAGTTGATTACCGCATTTCCCCTACACTAGCATCGCAGGTGCTTGCTCTAACTTGGCAGCGTGATATGTGGTTGCATGTTGCATATGGTGTCTAGATTGTAATTCTTCCAATCTGGTTAAACTGCATGTGCTAGTCTTCTTAGCTTATACATTATACCTGTTAATGTGACATGCCTTCATGTATTTAGTACATAGTGCATCTATCTATTAAGCATGTCCTTACATAAAACTATTGTTTTTTGTATCCCGCATCAATCAACATGACGAGACACCTTTAGTATATGCAGTGCGATATTAGTTGCATCTTTCATATGATTTATAGCATGCGCTGCTTCTAGTTTGTTGAAATTCCATTTATGATGGGACACTTTTAACTTGGCAGAGTCATATTGGTTGCATCTTTCATGTGGTGTCTAGCTTGCATTGCTTCTTATTTGCTGCAATGGTTTCTTCTTAGTTTACACAAACAGTTGTGAACATGCCATGTTGTCCTATTTTTCGTACATATTCCATCCTTGTATCATGTGTTTTCCTTACATCAAAGTAGTGATTGTCAGTATCATGCATGAATGAGTTCTGAAGAGAGAATTTTATTGCTTTTTCTTGTCAGTTTTACTTGACAATTCGAAATCAATAAAGCGGAAGGAAGTTAGCAAGGCAACGGATAAAGGTGCTCCTTCCGAACAGAGGGCCTCTACAGTTTCTACTCCTCCACACTCCCAAGATGATTTCCAACACAACACATGCATAGACACTCAATAAAGCTGTGTTTATGATGAGCACGTCTCCCCTAGTGCAGCATCACTGGTGCTCCCTCTAACTTGGCACTGTTATATGTGGTTGCATGTTATGTGTGATGTCTAGCTTGTATTGCTTCTAATTTCGTTGAATTCCATCTGCTTACTTTACACATTATACTTGAATAAGACACGTGTTCCTGTTTCTAGAACATACAATATCTGTCTATCACACCATGTTCTTACATCAAATTACTACTGTTGTGTAACCTGCAACAATCACTTATCATAAGACACGTTTGACTTCGGAGTGTGATATAGGCTACATCTCACATTCTTTTCTAGCTTGTATTACTAATTTGTTGAAATGGCACTTATGACGAGACAGTTTTAACTTGGTAGAGTGATATTCATTGCATCTTTCATATGGTGTCTAGCTTTCATTGCTTCTAATTTGTTGAAATGCCTTCTCCTTAGTTTATACATCATAAGCTGTGAATATGCAATGGCACTAATGATGAGAGACCTCTAACATGGTAGTGTGATGTTGTTTGCATCTTGCATATGATTTATTTCTTGTACTGCGTCACATTTGTTTAAACGCCATTTATGATGAGACACTGTTAACTTGGAAGAGCAATATTTGTAGCATCTTTCATATGGTGTCTACCTTCCATTGCATTGCTTCTAATTTGGTGAAATGTCTTCTTCTTAGTTTACACATCATAGTTCTGGTTATCTCTTCTGTCCTGTTTTTCATACATATTACATCCTCCTATCATGTGGTTGTCTAACATCAAAGTTCAGTTCGTCTGCATCACGCATCAATTTGTTCTGAAGAACTAAATTGTTATTCGTTTTCTTGTTGGCTTGACTTAACATGGCACAGAGAAAGAGGAAGAAACACATAATGGCAGGGAATGAGAAGCGGATGAATCCTGCAGATTCTGTTGGTACTAATGGTGCAATAGAAGGTCAAAGTCCAGCAGAAAATTCTACAAACACGGCATCCCATGCTACACGAGTTGCAAAAAAAGACAAACAGAAACAAATAGCTACCACCAAACAAGCAGAGACAGCCCTAGTTCTTGCAACACCTACCATAGTACTACCAGCTGCACGACGTACTCGTGCGTCAACTGAGCTAGTAGCACGTTCCCAAGCTCCCTTGCCACCTGACACTACTTCCCAAGCACTCTTGACACAAGACGAGTTGGCAATATCAGATGAACCTTGTGAGCTTCAACAGCAAGAAGGTAGTTGCTGGAGTCAAGTTACAGTTGCATGCTTCTTTATATGTAGTCTCACAGTTTGATGTACACTAACATTTCCTATGTTTGTTGTTGGACTAGCACCTAGGCGCAAGAGGAAACAAACATCAGGGATAATGCTCGATAGGTTAACTAAATCTAGAGGAGGAAGAATGGAGATCCGTTTTGAGGCAGGTTTAAAAAGGCCACGTGAAGCTACAGAGTCAGCCAAGTTAGTATCAGAGGCAGCGGTTGCTGTTAGGTGTCATGTACGTATCCTCCCAACATGGATCCAGTACAGGAATGACAAAGACGAAACCCAGTTCAACATCTTCCTCGGCCATTTATCTGTAAGTATGGTTATGTATGGAAACTAGTAATATCGTCTTGCTCTGTCCAATACTTTCTAGGTTGCTGATAATGAGACTCCCATAATTTTCAACAGATGAGGTTCAAGTTGGATAGCCAAGATGATGCAACCAGATAAGCTTGCACCCATGTTTTCAAGTCCGCTCTGCGACAGTATCGGTATAACTTGAGGAAAACTCACTTTGAAGGCAAGGCTAACAGTGAACTTGCCCAAACATCTCCAGTGGAAAATATATCTGATGAAGACTGGAGAGGCCTCGTTAAACACTGGTCTGATCCGAAGTATCAGGTACATTATATATATGTCATCAGATCACATGTTGAAGTCCTATTTACGCATGTGCCACACAAATGTATATTCTTGTAGGTGAACTGTTCAAAGAACAAGGCCAACCGTACGAAAGTGAAATTCCAACAGACATAGGATCTCGTAGCTATATTGCACACTGTGAGGCTCTTGTAATTAGCTGCTGTTTCACTCTTTTCGATGTACCATATTATTAGATCTATATTGACTTGTTCCAAATGCAGAGGAAAGCCCGCAAGGACCAAAAAGTACCTGAACCAAATGTCGTGGAAATCTTCAAGGACTGTCACACCAGCAAGAAGAAGGGAATGACTACACCAGTCAAAGCAGCTGTTGTAAGTCCTTAATCCTCATGCCTTTAACTACTACTTACTTTGACTTGTGCCTTGAACTGCATGGTTTGCAGCCAATGTCTATTACTCTTTTTAATTTTATACACAATTGTCTTAGCGTATCATCGCACCTTACAAGGTTTAAAAGAGAGAGTGATGTTCCTTTGATCTTGACCCGTAATCTAGTTCCGTGCTGGACTTGCCCACACAACGTTACAATTGCATGTTTGTCTGTTCTCAGTTGTTTTGTGATATGAATGACGTCATACTATGCTTACCATATTATAAACTTCGTCTCTTTATCCTTAGCCCTCAATACAATGTGAAGAAATAGACAATACATTAGCGATGGTACATGGTCATATGTTTGGAACCTGGTTTTATTATGTACTTTGCAATAAAATACAACTAGTATTTTACATGGGTTCACCAGAATAAGTTCTGTATATAGACCATAGCTATTTTGTTTGGTTTTGCTGCCTCCTTAATATCTTCTGTTCTGGTACTACTAATGTAAAACCTCAAATTTTTAGCGAGCTATGGAAAAAATGGTGGAACCGCCACCTTTTGAAGGTGGCGAGGCAACTATAACCGCAATGTCAGCTCTTGCTGCAGTGGGTCAGTACCTGTCCATTAACAGTGCCAAAAGCACGTTCCTGTGTAATACTGGGTTGGTTGTTAAGGAAATATCGTCTAAACTGCCTCATGATCAAGATATGCAAGCTCAAAGCAATGTTGTATCTGCGCTCCAGACACATGTCCATTCCCTAACAGAGACCCTTTGTGAAACAAGGAGAAACATTGCTCAATGTCGTCAAGATATGCATGGTTTTGAAACCAGACTATCAGACATTTGCTATGTTGTTCAGGAGCCTAGGAGAAATGAAGGCGAGGGTTATGGTGCTCCATCGGACAATACAGCATGAAAACGTAATAGTCAGGTCAAATGAACTGAGCTTCTGAACTTCTGGTGGTGCATTTATCTGCTAGACTATTAAGTTTTATGCCAACCTTCCTTTTGTTATATAGTTGTAATTTGTTTTGGTGCGATACAAAATTTATTCTTAACGTGCAGCCACCGCCTGAAGAAAATAGCAAGCCATTTTTGTATAGTGTAGGGTGTTACCTATATTTGCACTGGTGGCAATCTTTGATGTCGAGTGGATGTAATCTGTGCAATCGCCTTAATATCCTAGCGTTAGTTTCGGCCTTATTTATTTCCTAGTCTTCTTTTTCCCTGGTTTGCTAGTGGCTGCAACTACCATGGGCCATATACGGGTCATAGGATCCATGGGTCTCCTATGGGCCTTCGATAAATGGGCCTGTAATCGGTGGGCCTCGGGCCGTCGGATAAATGGGTCTACATGGGCCATAATCGGGTGTAATTGGTATCGGCCCAGCACGGTAATAGGTCATTAACAGGCCATAGGATAGCAAAGGCTTAATTCTGTCACAGGCATAACGGGTCGTTAATGGGCCAGAATATAGGACGGGCTGGAAACGGCGCAACGGGTTAACAAGCCAGAAACGGTCCGACTCTTGCCATGGGCCGAATTTGGCCCATTAGGGTAATAGGCCAGTAACGGGCCGACTCTTGCCATGGGCCGAATTTGGCCCATTAGTGGAACAGGCCAGTAACGGGCCGACTCTTGCCATGGGCCGAATTTGGCCCATTAGGGGAACAGGCCAGTAACGGGCCGGAAGTAATCGAGGGCCGAAAAGGAGCCCAAGAACGTATGGGCCGTCAATAGGCCGAAAGCTAACACGGGCTGGAAATGGCCCATGTAAATCACGGGCCGTTAACGGGTATAAAGAAAATTACTGTTCATTATGGGCTAGAGTCACCGTGGGCCTGTAATGGGCCGAAAGATACGAAGGCCTCATATGGGCCGAAAGACGTCGTGGGCCATACATGGGCCGAAAGTGAAATGGGCTGGTATTATATTCGGCAGCCCACATGACGTTGTTGGGTCGATTTCCTTTAGGGCCTAACGGGCCGTAAAATGGGCAATTTGCGAAGAGACCGTTAACAGGCTTTTCATGGGCCAGCCCGTTAACTTTTGACCAAGTCAAACGGGCCGGCTTTGTAAGCTAAATGGGCCACTGTTGGGCCGTGCCACGTGTCGACATATCATAGGCGTCTATCTGACCCACTGACGAGCTGACACGTGTTTCGTCCGGCCAATAAGAATTTTACACGTGGAAATTTCCCATTGGTCAGGGCTGTTAACGGGTTATCGGATCCAAAACCCGACCCGATAACTTAACGGCGTTCCATTACGGTGGATGCCACGTGTCGGTCACCCTTGACGAAAGCACTTCTGTGACGCGCGATTTATCGTCATGGAAGTGGACACTTCCGTGATGATAATTTTGGTAATGTCATGGAACACTTCTACGACAGCACAGGTATGACTATCTTGATTCTGTCATAAATTTGTCATGGATGTACATGCATGACAAAAAATGCGACCTACTGTGACAAACACGTATCATCATGGAAGTGTATTTTTTTGTAGTGTTGGCAACCAAATTATGAATAAATACCACATTATAGCATGCAAGCTTTGAGTCATATATGCATGATGTAGATGTTCGTGTAATTCTTATAGTTCATTTCATTCAAAATCATCTAGTTTTTATAAGAAAGCTAATCTATTTTAAGATTCATGGAATTGTGCATCGTAAGACATAAAGTAAAAAACAAATAATGGCAAATCATGTAGAAAAACATTTGGGCAATTCTGATACGGAAGATTCTAGAACAAATAAGAAGTGCTTGTGTTTTGATGTTTGTGCATTATGCTTAAGTTCAACCATGGAGTCTTCTAGATTATACATGTGGCGAAATCTGGTGGAATCTAGATGATATCCAACGGCCAGTAGTGCTAAAATTTGCCATCTTTGGACCATCGGATTCGCCTCATCCAACGACCATCTTTCAAATTTAAAGTTACCCGCACACAATATAAAAAATATAAAAATATAATATATATAGGGGTATAGATATAGATATGTGATGCGAAAGCCGCCCATCATCTCCAATTAGAATAGTGTGTCCATGCACGGATGCGACATGGCCAAATGATTTCTGCCATCGGTATCTCAAATTCAAATCAGTCTGACCTTGTTCAATGTGTATACATTACAACATGCTCGTTTCCAAACCACACCGCGCAGATCTCCGTTATATTCATGCATGCATGGGTTTCAAACATCAGGATCTCTTATTCAAATATTTGAATTCAACTTTACATTGATTATGACCTCACCTATTCTTTTACACCCACACAGCAGTCTTCTCTTTATAATTGTACCACTAACTTTCTCTCGTGCATGCAAGCACACACACTACCAGTCGGCATTATCCATCGCACACATGCAATCTTTTTTCTTTAGGTCGGTCTCCCATGAAGGCACACACCCACACACATCCCCCTCTCCATCATAACGGGCATTCTTTATCTCTCACGCGTGCATGCGCAACGATCGATGTTCCTCTATGTATGTGTGTATATAGCTAGGTCTTTCATAGTTTTCCACACAAACCGATCAATTGATATATCCAGTGAGGTCTCACCCTCTTTCCCACATCCACATCGATCAATCTATACCTCTCTATATAGGATTAACATACATAGCTAATACACCCACATTAATTATATATCCAACGTCCCCCTCTCATCATCCATGCCTTCCGCTTCATCTCTCAGACGCGTGCACAATGGCGAAGACAGGGGGCAGTAAGGGCCCTGCCCCCTCCCCCCCTAACATCACTATATATCGAGGCTAATATGAATGTGATCATTAGACAATTGCTGCTAAAAATGGTTTAAGTTCATGAATTGACCGTAAAGGATTACCAATGCTTGGCCCCCTAGCTCATTTATTTTTCATGGCTCCGCCACTGCGCGCAACAGCGCACGTGTTCGCCCCCTCTCTCTAAATATCGATCTCGCACTTGTGCATTCCTTCATAGTCTCCCTTCACTCGGCCCCTCGCACCATCTTCTAGACCCCCACCGGATTTTTCCACATGTACAATCTAGTAGACTCCATGGTTGAACTTAAGCATAATGCATAAACCTCAAAACAACAGTGGTTCTCTTTTGTTCTAGAATCTTCCGTATCATAACTGCCCAAACTTTTTTTCTAGTTGAATTGCCATTATTTGTTTTTACTTTATGCTTTACAACGCACAATTCCATGAATCATAAAATAGATGAAGGGCTTCTTTGATTCAAAGGATTCTCAAAGGAATTTTGGAGGATTCTAATCATTAGGAATTTTTCCTATCTTGGTTGTTTGATTCGTGGGGTTGTAAACCATAGGAATTTTGCCATATGAAAGAATTCATAGGAAACATCCCATCCACTCAAACCTCTTTGAAAGAATTCTGCGTTTTTTCTATGCACAATCAAACACTCGTACAATCCTTTAGGATTCAAGACGACATTCCTCTATAATCCCATGTTTTTCCTATTCCCGCGTTCTTAGATTTTTTATAAAAACTAATTGATTTTGAATGAGATGAACTATAAGAATTAAATGAAGGGCTACATCAGGCATATATGACACAGAGCTTACATGCTATAGTGTGGTGTTTATTCATAATTTGGTTGCAAAATCTGATGCATGCAATGCATGTGTACCTTACTAGTACTTCGAGTATGTGCGAAACACGTAAATTAGAATACCAATCGCACGCTACACAGTGTCTCTCTTACAGTTCATGAAGCCACGTGGAATATGTGGAGGCGTTGTCGCGACCTCCTTGCGTGGATTGATCACAGTGACGTGCTGCTGGTTCTAGAAGAATGTACTCATCCTCCCTGAGCCATATTGGCGGTACATGCACGAAGCGAAGATGTGCATGCACGCCACGTGCGCACTCATTCCCTCGCACACACACGCGAGTACACGGGCGGACGCAATTTTGTACCAAGATCCACCCCATGTGATAATTTGACGCGTGTAAAGTCGTTCACTTCATCGATGGTCAATTAATACAGCGCATGCAAATTGAGTGGACGTGAGGGCAGAAGAAAGAAATAATTACTCCACTGCGCGCATGCGAGTAGTTAATCGTGGGTTGCTAGTAGTACTTCCATTGGTCTCCTTCGTATTTTGTGCCAATTTTTGACAGTAACATAATATATACGCATTTGAGCAGTGTAGTACTTGAAATTTATGTTCCGCTAAACTCATCAGGAGCCGTTCCGGGCCTCGAAACCAAAACCATCAATTAATCTTTACCTTGTTCCCATCACATTCGAAAGCCTGCTCACACCTACTAGTACGTACCAAACCTGAACGTGTTCACACTATGCAGGTATTAGTACTAGTGCTAGTACTTAGGTTATAAAAAGGGGAACTACCTAACCGAAAATTACTCTACCTTTCCTCCTCATACGTGATTCTTCTTCGTCCGTCGTTGCCATGGCCGGTGAGCAGAGCTCTAGGTCTAGAACTACTCGTAACAAGGGAGCGGCAACCAAGGCTGCAGAAAAAAAAGAGGGCTCGCCGCAATGCAGAGACCTCGAAAGATCTCTCACAAGCAGGCGATGGCTCCCAGGAGCACCCTAGCCGCAGAGGCGAACATGCCGAGCCGGCGGAGCTGGAGTCGTTATCCCTCGACGGCATGCCCGATCAGCTCAATAAGCACCTCAATAAGCAGAAGGAGTTCATCCAAGGCTTGATGAAGTTGCTGAAGGAGAGCCTCGATGACATGCCCGCTGAGCTCAATCAGGAGGGGGATTTGACCGCTGTCTTGGTGATGCTGCTGAAGAAGAGCATTGCCTCAGAGAAGAAGGCGACCGGAGAAATCCTGCGACTTCAGGAGGACAAGGCGAAGCTCTGCCACGAGATCGACCTGTTGAAGGAGAAGAACGCCGGCAGGAAGAAGCTGCATGAGAATAGTAGTTCCTCGATGAAGATGTTGCAGGCCCTCGTCATGGAACAGAAGGAGGAGTTGGCGAAGCTCCGCATCGAGCACCCGACTGCTGTTAAGGTATGTAATGCGGCCGTGGAACAGATGATGAAGGCTCGGTCGAGAAATCCCGCGTCATGGACAGAATGAAGAAGATGGTGGAGGAGACACGCAAGGAGATGGAGGCCGTGGAGGCGATGAAGAAGCAGTTATGACTCCCCGGCGAATTAGATCATTTGGGGTGATAATCTTCCTTATTCTTTTGCTCCTATGTTTCATCTTTTGCTTCGGGTGTTTCGCCGCACGTGTCACGTTCTCTGTGAGGCATGAATAGAACAATGGTTTTTTAAGGAATGAATAGAACAATGCTAACAATGAGATGACTAGCAAACTAGATCATTTTTTATCATCATATGGCACTGGGCTTCCGTGTTTCGTGCTCCTCCCTCGCAGTACTACTCCAGTGGAAAACTTGAGTATACCGCATGGTTCTTTGCTCCTCCTCGATCAGGTCATCGGTGCATTTATACGAGCAGTCAAATCACAAGGCCCCGCCTTCCAGCAGTAATGAGCCGTCAAATCACAAAGGCCCTCGCCTCTCGTGAAACCGACCAAGCTAGACTGCCCCGCCCTCTAGCCTTTTAAAAAAGGTATACTTTTGTACAACAGTAGTATCGATGGATTGCGCCATGGAGCAAAACTTGAAATTAAAAAAAGGTGGTACATATAGAGAGCGCTCGTCGCCAAATTATGCATATAGTACTATTAAAAAGGCTAGTCACAATAATGGTGTCCAGCACAACCCACCTGAGGGAGTCCTGGATTAGGGGGTCTCCGGACAGCCGAACTATATCCTATGGCCGGACTGTTGGACTATGAAGATACGAGATTGAAGACTTCGTCCCGTGTCCGGATGGGACTCTACTTTGCGTGGAAGGCAAGCTAGGCAATACGGATATGCATATCTCCTCCTTTGTAACCGACCTTATGTAACCCTAGCCTCCTCCGGTGTCTATATAAACCGGAGGGTTTTAGTCCGTAGGACAACATACAATCATACCATAGGCTAGCTTCTAGGGTTTAGCCTCTCTGATCTCGTGGTAGATCAACTCTTGTACTACTCATATTATCAAGAATAATCAAGCAGGACGTAGGGTTTTACCTCCATCAAGAGGGCCCGAACCTGGGTAAAACATCGTGTCCCCTGCCTCCTGTTACCATCCACCTTAGACGCACAGTTCGGGACCCCCTACCCGAGATCCGCCGGTTTTGACACCGACATTGGTGCTTTCATTGAGAGTTCCTCTGTGTCGTCACTGTTAGGCTTGATGGCTCCTTCGATCATCGATAGCGATGCAGTCCAGGGTGAGACTTTTCTCCCCGGACAGATCTTTGTATTTGGCGGCTTCGCACTGCGGGCCAACTCGCTTGGCCATCTGGAGCAGATCGAGAGTTACGCCCCTGGCCACCAGGTCAGGTTTGGAAGCTTAAACTACACGGCCGACATCCGCAGTGACTTAATCCTCGACGGATTCGAGCCCCTGCCGAGTCCGCCACACGGTCACGATGAGCAAGATTTAGCTCTACCATCGGACAGTGTTCAGGAGACCGCACCGGCAACTGCTCCGACCCTCAATTCGGAGCCAATTGCGCCATCCATGGACGGGTCGATAGACCCCGCCACGAAAGCCCTATTCTCAGCGGTGATCAAGCCAAGTATCGACTTTACCCTTCATGGGAGCCGTGATGCCGAACTACCAGATTCTTCCCCGGCCACGGACACCGAACCGCCTGCGCCCGTGCCTATCGAATCCGACTGGGCGCCGATCATGGAGTTCACCTCCGCGGATATCTTTCAGCACTCACCCTTCGGCGACATACTGAACTCATTAAGGTCTCTCTCCCTGTCAGGAGAGTCCTGGCCAAACTATGTTCGGCAGGATTGGGATGCGGATGACGAAGAAATTCGCCGCCCGCCCACCACCCACTTAGTAGCCACTGTCGACAATTTGACCGACATGCTCGACTTCAACTCCGAAGACATCGATGGTATGGACGACGATGCGGGAGACGAAGAGCAACCACTGCCCACAGGGCACCGGACAGCCACCTCATCATATGATATATACATGGTGGACACACCCAAAGAAGGCAATGGCGACGGGACAACGGAGGATGACCCCTCCAAGAAACAACCCAAGCGCCGACGTCAGCGGCGCCGCTCTAAGTCTCGCCAAAGCAAAAGCGGTGACACCAGCACAGGAGATAATAGCACTCCGGACAGTGCCGAAGACGACAACAATCCCCTCCAGCAAGATTTAGAGCAGGAGGATGGAGAAGCCAGCCCTCCCGAGAGAGCGGCAGATGGAGAGGCGGAGGATGATAATTACATGCCTCCCTCCGAAGACGAGGCAAGCCTCGACGATGACGAATTTGTCATGCCGGAGGATCCCGTCGAGCAAGAGCGCTTCAAGTGCCGGCTTATAGCCACGGCAAATAGCCTTAAGAAAAAGCAGCAGCAGCTTCAAGTTGATCAAGATTTGCTGGCTGACAGATGGACTGAAGTCCTTGCGGCCGAGGAATATGAACTTGAACGCCCCTCCAAGAGTTACCCAAAGAGCAGGTTGCTACCCTGACTGGAGGAGGAAGCATTAAAACCTACATCTCCAGCATATGATGCGGCTGATCGGCCACCTCGTGGCCGCGATAGGGAGGCATTTCAGCCAAAAACTCAGCCCGCACCCCGACGCCACTCAAATAAAAATGACAAGGCACGGGGAAACACGCTAGACCTGCGAGACGTATTGGAGGACAAAGCAAAACACGCAAGATCGATCTACGGATCATGAGGGCGCGCCACTACGCGAGACGATAACCGTCACGCCGGATACAGTAAAAGTAAATCCCGCCGGGCCGAACACGGCGGACAAGACTCATTCGAGCTGCATCGCGACATAGCCCACTACAGAGGCGCCGCACACCCCATATGCTTCACAGACGAAGTAATGGATCACCAAATCCCAGAGGGTTTCAAACCTGTAAATATTGAATTATACGATGGCACAATAGATCTTGCGGTATGGATCGAGGACTTCCTCCTGCACATACACATGGCCCACGGTGATGATCTACACGCCATCAAATACCTCCCATTCAAGCTCAAAGGACCAGCTCAGCATTGGCTCAACAATGTGCCAGCAGAATCCATCAGCTGTTGGGAAGATCTGGAAGCCGCATACCTCGACAACTTCCAAGGCACTTATGTGCAACCACCAGATGCCGATGACTTGAGCCACATAATTCAGCAGCCAGAGGAATCGGCCAGGCAATTCTGGACACGATTCCTGACAAAGAAAAATCAAATCATTGACTGTCCGGATGTAGAGGCTCTAGCAGCTTTTAAGCACAACATCCGCGACGAGTGGCTCTCCCGGCACCTTGGCCAGGAAAAGCCGAAATCTATGGCAGCCCTCACGACACTCATGACCCGCTTTTGCGCGGGAGAAGACAGCTAGCTGGCTCGCAACAATAATATATCAAAAAACCATAGTACTTCGGGTTCCAAGGATGGCAATGGTAGGTCACGTCGCAACAAACACAAGCGCTGCATCAACAACGACAATACCGAGGATATGGCAGTCAATGCCGGATTCAGAGGCTCTAAACCCGGTCAGCAAAAAAAGGCATTCAAAAGAAGCACTCCGGGCATGTCCAGTTTGGACCAAATACTCGATCGCTCGTGCCAAATACATGGCACCCCCGACAAGCCAGCTAACCACACCAACAGGGAATGTTGGGTGTTCAAGCAGGTCGGCAAGTTAAATGCCGAAAACAAAGATAAGGGGTCACATAGCGATGACGAGGAGGAGCCTCGACAGCCGAACACCGGAGGACAGAAGAGGTTCCCCCCACAAGTGCGGACGGTGAACATGATATACGCAACCCACATCCCCAAGAGGGAGCGGAAGCGTGCGTTAAGGGATGTATATGCGTTGGAGCCAGTCGCCCCAAAGTTCAACCCATGGTCCTCCTGTCCGATCACCTTCGATCGCAGGGACCATCCCACTAGTATCCGTCATGGCGGATTCGCCGCACTAGTCCTAGACCCAATCATCGATGGATTTCACCTCACTCGAGTCCTAATGGACGGCGGCAGCAGCCTGAACCTGCTTTAGCAGGACACAGTGCGCAAAATGGGTATAGACCCTTCAAGGATCAAACCCACAAAAACGACCTTCAAAGGCGTCATACCAGGTGTAGAGGCCCATTACACAGGCTCAGTCACACTGGAAGTGGTCTTCAGATCCCCGGATAACTTCCGGAGCGAGGAGTTAATCTTCGATATAGTCCCGTTCCGCAGTGGCTATCATGCACTGCTCGGGCGAACCGCATTTGTGAGATTCAAGGCGGTACCGCACTATGCATATCTCAAGCTCAAGATGCCAGGACCTCGGGGGGTCATCACAGTCAATGGAAACACAGAGCGCTCTCTCTGCACGGAGGAGCACACTGCGTCCCTTGCAGCAGAAGCGCAAAGTAGCTTCTTAAGGCAATCCACCAGTTCGGCGATTAAGGACCCGGACACCTTCAAGCGCGCCCGGAGTAATCGGCAACAAGACCGCCTGGCACGTTCCGAGCTCGCATAGCAATGCGACCCCCACCCTAGTCCCAGCCAAACGGCGAAATCCGTGCCACGCATACATAATTACGCATTGAAAATACCATGGGCACAGGTGGGGAGGGGGCACGAATACGGCACGCCCCAAGACACGGCTCAACCGCACTAGGGGCTTCCCGCTTTGTTATTTTTCTTTCTTTTAGGACTTTAATCTCTGGAAGCCCCGTCCGGCAGTATGATTGCCGGACACACGATACAACAACCAAGGAGGCAGAAAGCTACGTCGCATCAAGGAATTCCCAGGTGGTCTCTGATAATGAGTGAAATACCTGCTTTAAATACCATTCCTCAGCTTGCCCTTGGAGGGGACATGTCAAATAGTCCTACTTTTTGCTTATCGCACTACTTGTATCATTCTCCTTCGACGCACCTTTTTGAATAAACAATGCATAGCACTAGACTATTATCACATTCTTATATATATATATATATATATGTTCATTCACAACATTCAGCACCCGTACACTCTGGTACGGCCAATACGCCAGGGGCTTAAGCGTACCCCATAATACAGCGTGAGAAGTCCGAACACTTTCGATAGTGCGGCACCCCGAACTTATAGCATTATATGCATCAGCTCCGAATCATGTATTGGGTCAATAGTTGGGTTTTCCCGGCTCCCATGTTTTGGTACCTTACGTTCCGCTATATCGGCTAAGGTAGCACTGGGAGAACTAGTGCGATTGTGCCCCGGTTCATCTGGGCTAAGCACCTCAGTAGAGAAAGCTAAAACTGACTGTCATGATAAGGCGAGAGTTGGTCGCTGTTCGAGAGGTCTCGAGTCCCTAAAGACTTATGCCGCTTAGAGCGAGGAGTCAGCTTTATCCGGCTTAAGGCGTGTATAGCGCCCCGAATTCGGCCTTCCGAATACTAGGGGCTTCGCCAAAATTTAAAATTGTAGACTTCTATGGCTAAGTGAGAGTGATAAAGCATTATAGTCCGATTGCCTTGTTTGTTGTGCTGAGCACCTCCCTCGAAGGACCCAACAATGGGAAAAAAGAGTGCTCAGATTTATCCCGAACACCCCGGCACTCGTGGCATGGGGGCAGAAGCCGACGACTGGCCATCTCTCAGGTTTAACAAACAGCCGCACAGAAGGTAATATTTTAAATTCAAACAAGCGTTGCATAGCGCATATGAACAAGTTTTCATAATACAGGATCACACGAGCAAGTTCATTCAAAAATTACATCCTTCGCACACTCGTCCGCTACAAGACGGGCACCCTTCAGGACACCGTCATAATACATCTCAGGGTGGCGATGCTCCTTGCCCTGCGGCGGCCCCTCCTTCACCAGCTTCTCGGCATCCATCTTGGCCCAGTGCACCTTCGCACGGGCAAAGGCCCGGCGTGCACCTTCGATGCAGACGGACCGCTTTATGACCTCCAGCCGTGGGCAGGCATCTACAAGCCGCCTCACCAGGCTGAAGTAGTTGTTGGGAAGGGAGTCGCCAGGCCAAATCCGGACTATAAGGCCCCTCATGGCCTGTTCGGCCGCCTTGTGCAGCTCGACCAGTTGCTTCAGCTGGTCGCTCATAGGCATCGGGTGTTCGATCCCAGTATACTGAGACCAAAACAACTTCTCCGTCGAGCTTCCCTCCTCGGCCTGGTAATATTTCGCGGCATCCGACATGCTGCGGGGCAAATCTGCGAATGCTCCTGGAGAGCTCCGGACTCGGGTAAGTAACAAGTAATTTACTTTCACATGCTTGCTTTGCATATTGAATGCCTTACCCGCCGCTATCTTCATCATCGCCTCAATTTCCTAGAGGGCCTTTTGGGCTTCGGCCTTGGCATGCTTTGTGCTCTCGAGGGCCACGGCAAGCTCGGACTCTCGCGTCTTCGAGTCAAGCTCCAAAGCCTCGTGCTTCTTCACGAGAGCCTGGAGCTCTTGCTGCACCTCGCCCACCCGTGCCTCTTGTTTTTCCCGCTCGGTGCGCTCCTTGGCCGCTTTGTTTTCGGCCTCGGACAGCGCTTGCTTCAGGGTCGCCACTTTGGTCGTGGCCCCTGGCACATCCAGGATGATCTTGTCATTTCGCAACCGCATCTTTTATATATATATATATATGGACAAGGCATTACTTACCTTTCTTCTCCTCGAGCTGCCTCTTGGCAAGGTCAAGCTCTTTCTTGGACCGCTCGAGGTTCTGCTTCAGTGCGGCCCCTCCGCAGTCAGTGCGGCAGAGGTCAGCAGCGAAGCCTGCATACGCATATAGACATACTTATATTAGACTCCTGCAGATATTATTCGATCCACTATTCGGCTTTTCTTTGTGAACACCAAACAGAGCATCAGGGGCTATTGTCTATGCGGTAATATTTTTCCTATATTTTAAATACTTACCTCAAAGCCTGTTAGAAGGCTGGCACAGGCTTCAGTCAGTCCGCTCTTGGCGGACTGAACCTTCTTGATCACCGCACTCATAATAGTGCGGTTCTCTTCGTCGATGGAAGCGCCGCGAAGCGCTCCCAGCAGTTCGTCCGATGCCTCTGGATGGACAGAGGTCACCGGCACGGACGGCTTGCCCCTCTTGGAAGAGGGCCGCCTGCCCGAGTCGGAAACCACTGGAGGTTCCGGCGCAGTGTCCGGCTGAGGGCCGAACTTGGAGCTCCAGGGAGCCTTGCTCCCTTTGCTCCTAGAGTCCGGAAGGTCGCCTTGAGGCGCCTCCAGGACTATCTCCCCCCGGCTCGGTGCCCCTTGAGACAATACCTCAGCATTGTCCATAGGGCAAGGAGAGGAGGCGGTTGGAAGTGTATCACTATTCGACGTTAGGAGAAGCAGTGCAAGAAAAGTATGCTATGAGTTACTCTGGTATCCGAATACTTACGACTTCACCAGGGGCTTGGCCCTGAGCAGCCACTCGTCTTCGCCGTCGACGGCGGTGGTGGAACAGTCCGAAAGGAGAGTCCTTCCCTTCTTGGACCCTTCGGCCTCCCTGGTTGGGGTGGCCTTCCTTTTCTTGTCTCCTCCGGCTGGAGGGGGAGAATCTTCGTCTTCCTTCTCCTCGTTTTCACAGGAGGAGTGCATCTCGGAGTTATCGGACAATGAGTCCGATACCACCTGGCGCCGGGAACTCTTTCGGGTTCCCTTGGCCTTCTTCTTGGTCTTCTCCGGCACCTCATAAGGAGCCGGAGTCCGCATCTCCGCCAGGAGAGCGTCCGCAGGGTCTTCGGGCAGAGGGGCCGGACAGTTAATCTGCTCCAATGTCTCCACCCAGTCCTGTCAAAGGCATGGGAGCTCAGACCCTGCACATGGTTAAGCTATGGGAAATAAATATCCTACCAGATGTACAGAACTTACCGGATTCGCAGGGCACTTCACGCTTAGCCCGCAGTCCTCGGTAAGAGAAGGAGGGACCTCGGCGCCCTTGAACAGCACCCTCCAGACGTCCTTCATGCGTAGAGTCTGGTGCTGGGCTGGGTCGAACACCCATAAGTTGAAATCCCGTTGTTGACACGGGAGGATCCGGCGGAAGAGCATGACCTGGACTATGTTGACAAGCTTAAGTTTCTTGCTTATCATGTTCCGGATACACTTCTGGAGTCCGCCCAGCTCGACCGATGAACCCCAGGACAGGCCCTTCTCCTTCCACGAAGTGAGCCGCGTGGGGATTCTGGATCGAAACTCGGGGGCCGCCACCCAGTTGGTGTCGCGCGGCTCGGTGATGTAGAACCACCCCGATTGCCACCCCTTTATGGTCTCCACGAAGGAGCCCTCGAGCCACGTAACGTTGGGCATTTTGCCCACCATGGCTCCGCCGCCTTCCGCTTGTTGGCCGCCTACTACCTTCGGCTTGATATTGAAGGTCTTTAGACACATGCCGAGGTGGGGCAGGATGCGGAGGAAAGCCTCGCACACGACGATGAACGCCGAGATGTTGAGGATAAAATTCGGGGCCAGATCATGAAAGTCCAGCCCATAATAGAACATAAGGCCGCGGACGAATGGATGGAGGGGAAACCCCAGTCCGCGGACGAAGTGGGGAAGGAAAACCACCCTTTCGTGAGGTTCCGGGGTAGGGACGATCTGCCCTGCGGCTGGCAGCCGGTGCGCGATATCCGCGGCTAAGTATCCGGCCCCACGTAGTTTTTTTATGTGTCCCTCCGTGATGGAGGAGGCCATCCACTTGCCTCCCGCTCCGGACATGTTTGGAGAGAGCAGAGGAGAAGGATGTGGACTTGGGTTCTGGAGCTCGAGTGCACGAGAATGGATGAGCAAGGAGGAAGAAGGCGTGGGTAGAAAAAGGTGAGACCTTATCCCTTTATAAGGGCAGACAAAATTATGCGCTCCCACAGGCCTGGTAAAACTCGCTTATCCCCCAAGCGCCGTAATTGATGGCGCGGTTGGGTTACCCACGTTTGTATTGATGAGAATCCCGTGATAAGGGGAACACGATCTCTGCTTTGACAAGACGTGTCAAGAAACCGCCTCGCGTTATGTGCGGGGCCGGTTAAAGAAAAAACGGTTCAAATAATTACCGGGCCGTGGCGTGATGTCATCCTGCCGAAACGTGTCAGTAGATTAGATTTGTGGAAATATTATTCTCTCTACGGTGGAACTTGTTTTGCAGGGTCGGACACTATCCTTGTATTCAAACTCTTTCGTGGTGTATTCGGAGGAGGAACCCGCCTTGCAATGCCGAAGACAACACTGCGCCCCAGACTCATCGTCATTGAAGCCTGGTTCAGGGGCTACTGAGGGAGTCCTGGATTAGGGGGTCTCCGGACAGCCGGACTATATCCTATGGCCGGATTGTTGGACTATGAAGATACGAGATTGAAGACTTCGTCCCGTGTCCAGATGGGACACTACTTGGCGTGGAAAGCAAGCTAGGCAATACGGATATGCATATCTCCTCCTTTGTAACCGACCTTGTGTAACCCTAGCCTCCTCCGGTGCCTATATAAACCAGAGGGTTTTAGTCCGTAGGACAACATACAATCATACCATAGGCTAGCTTCTAGGGTTTAGCCTCTCTGATCTCATGGTAGATCAACTCTTGTACTACTCATATTATCAAGAATAATCAAGCAGGACGTAGGGTTTTACCTCCATCAAGAGGGCCCGAACCTGGGTAAAACATCATGTCCCCTGCCTCCTGTTACCATCCGCCTTAGACGCACAGTTTGGGACCCCCTACCCGAGATCCACCGGTTTTGACACCGACACCACCCCTCAAATAAAACTAAGAGGGTGCTTGGATACGTTTTAGTCCCATGACTAAAAGTAGTGGGACTAAAACATGCTAGCCTCACCCATACTTGGGTCCAAATACTAAAAAGGCTAAAATCAAGTTAATGAGCATTTATTATCCTCCAAACCCTCCAATCCTGAACTCGCATGTGTTAAAGGAGAGGAGTTAAATGAGTAGAGAGAGGACTAATCCACATTTTAGTAGGGGTACCCCTAACTGAAAATTTTTAGTCTCAAGCCTAGTTTTAGCCCCTCTTTAGTCAGGGGTGCTTGGAACTTTAGCCTCTTAAAGAGACTATTTTTAGTCAGACTAAAGTAAGTCCCTTGGATCCAAGCACCCTCTAAGAATCCAGGAATTCTTTGACAAAACTAAGCATCCTGAAATTCTTTGACAACTAAACTGCTGGCTATATGATGTTGGCCATATATATTGTACGTATATAATGTGAAGAAACGAGTGGTAGTACTATACCAACTAAAAGATTAAATGTAAGAAATACTAGTATGTACGTACTGAAGAGTTAAAGTAACGAGAAGAAACATAACATAGTTCTGCTGGGGGCTCAGCACAACACACCCCTCAAATTAAATTAAGCACACCTGAAAATAAACTTTGCAACTATTCCGGTAGACACTGCATTAGAACCACCATGAGCAACGACACTGCCACCTTAATCGGAGTCCTCGTCCACGTCCTCGACTTCGTCCTTGTCCCTCTTCCTCTTGGCCGATACTTCTTTGCTTGAACCGCACACTTGGCTGTTGCTCTTCATCCAACCCTTGTAGATATTGAAGCAAAGGTAGCCATCCATTGCATCATAGTGGATGTGGTCTATATCTAGTACATTCCGCTGCCATGCATGACGATGAAACGTGTATGGAGGTTTCTCCAGTTTACCATACGAAGGATGAACCATGGCTCCTGCCAGGGTCAGCATTGAAGGCTGGCGAGAGGACACCAGCCGATTCATCTGGAGGTCGAAGGGGTTGCCTACAATGAGACCTATCCGACGTAGGACATCCCTATCGTTCTTAAAGTCTACAGTAACAAATTTCATAGTTTTGTCCTTGAGGAAGTTCTTAAAATCTTGGCACTCAACGTCGGCATGGCATATGTGGTAGACCAAGCAAACGTTATGTACGCAAACATGGATCACGGCAGGCTTCTTCCTCTCTTCATCCTTTAGATCCTTCTCTGGTCCCAGGACTGTGGTGTACTCAACATCTAGCCCAGCGACCCACTCATCATCTGAGTTTTCGAACATGCGTCTGAAGCGAGAAAGGCATCCTTTCACCGTCGCGGAAGAACGGGTGTAGATGATGTCGAACTCATCGCCGGTGATGGCTCTAACCTTGTACTCACCGCCGATCGTGGAGATTTGGGACGCCATGGATTTGGGAGGAGGGTTAGGATTAGTGGAACCGCTGTAATGTGAATGGATGGGACGACTAGGAGCGAACCACCGTAGTATTGAAGGACGTGCGGGGACGAGTAGGAGCGAACTGCCAGCGTGCGAACGGCAGGGTAGTGGCTTTCCATTCTCCCATGGTACGGGCTTCCGAGAGCCCTTGGATCTGAGATCGAACGGTTGCATGGCGTGATTCTAGACCTATGGGTGAATATCCTATCCTGGAGGGTTATTCTGCAAATTTTCAGCAACTTAGCATGCGACCGTTTGATCTCAGATCCAAGGGCTGCCAGCAGCCCGTATCATGGTCGCGCTTATCACGACCGTCGCATCGCTCGCGCGGTCGCGCCCTTGGAGATTTAACATGGTGTGTTAGGCTATCTGATGTTGGCATGTCATACATAGTCATCACTTAGTCACTCATACTACAACAAGGTTGGCTATAAGTGTATTTTTTTACTCCTCTCTATCTCTTTCTTCGTAATGGAGGTGGTCAAGAATCGGGAGACTCACGCCGGTCGTAGCGCTGTAGTTAAAATGATAATGGAAAGTCAAATCATGGGGCCCCACCTGTCCAGCAGTAACTCGCTGTCAAATCACATAGCCCTCGTTTGCAGCAGCCTACTCCCTTGTCTTCTCGCATCTCTATCGAACGGACTAGGCAGAACTGCCTCGCTGCCTACCGCGCAGGAAAAGCCCCGCCCTCGACTTTTAAATAGTATATAGTATACTAATTTTGTATCCATGGTTTGCGCCCGCGCCATGGAGCAAAGCGTCTAGAAAACGGTGGTACACATGTACGGAGTATACAACACGCCCGTCGCGTTCGCGTCGCACCCCAGACGGTCTGTCTGTCTGGCACACTGCTCTCCGAATGGAACGCGCGTCATATTGTGTTTGCACACACATGTGGGACAGCAATTGAGAACCGACCATAGGCACACTCCCCAGCCCCGCAAGTCGGGTGACTTAATAGAAGAGGGAGACTAGCGATAGTACTAGAGAAGTGTTGTACTACGTTGGTGCATGGACGATCCCTGCAAGACACGGAAGATCAATTCGTCCATGCATGTGACCACACTCCAGCAGACACGCCTGGATTCGCTATCGTCTACATATCATGCAGGCTGTGTTGTACATGGCTGTAGTTGTGGTGAGAAATCTAAAAAAAGGTTTCTTATCATCTCGCAAAATTAGGTGTCATGTGCTTTGGATCACTGCGAGGGTTAAACAGCGACAACTGAGTTGGGGTAGTCATTGGGGGCACATGCACGAATAGTGACTACTCGGCTGCCATCTAGGTCAAGCCGGCTATGTTAATTAGGACATCTATCGATGGACCCCTTTTCTACGAGTTTATCTTTAATTTGAGCTTTTTTCCTTGTCTAGTTTGTCCATCGGGATTCATGTTGTCTCCTTTGGGCAGTGAGGTTATGGTTTCTTGTCATGTGGCATTTTTTCGTGTTATATGTTATAATCCGGCGCTTCAGATCAAAATGACGACAACTGCGCCTCCGGGCCACGTGCATGAGGAGGTGGTTTTGCAATGGAGAATATCAGAAGAGGGAGAGGTGAGTGGTGGTTTTGGAATGGAGATGATGGAGAGGAGAGGAGGTGGTTTTGCAATGGAGAAGATCAGAAGAGGGAGAGGCGAGATGGTAGTTTTGGAATGGAGATGATGGAGAGGAGAGGAGGTGGTTTTGCAATGGAGAAGAGGGAGAGGAGCGTGCGGCAGCGATTTAGGATTGGACGAGAGGGCCGGCGCGCTGCGACTAGATCAAAATCAAAATCAATTTACCCTTCAATTAAGAAAGTGACCCCACATTAACTAGTCTCCCTTTTATTCTGGGTCATAATTGACCATGATTTTCGCACATAAAATATATGTTATACGTTGCAAAAATAATATAATTTGAAAGTACATTCAGATACGAACCAAACGATACAATTTTAGGTGACATGCATTCACATTTTGCTTGTCAAATACAGTACGTGGTCAAACTTTGACCCAAAATACGCAAAACAAAAAAATACTTCCAAGACCAGCGCCGCTCTTCTCCTCTTAAACCACCGCTGCTCCTCTCCTGTTCCAATCTAAATGCAGCGCCTTTCCTCTTCCATTTCAAAACCACCGCCCCTCCCCCTCCTATTCCAGTCCAAAACCAGCGTCGCTCCTCTCCCGTTCTAATCCAAACCAGCGCTGCTCCTCTCCTCTTCCATTCAAAAACCATCGCCGGCGAGTGAAGGTGTTTTGTAGAAGTAGATCGATGGAGGAGTACAACCGATACATGAGGATCGCGGATGGTGACCCTGTGAAGCTAGCTAGGATGTTGGGGATACAATCTTGGTTTGACAACAAGGACCAACCAGCGGCGACGGCGACATCCATGGCCAAATATCTGTAACAGAGCGAAAAGGCGGCGATACTCCCGGAGGGATTCGTGCCGGAGTACATAGAGCTGCTCCTCTGGGCCATGGAGCAAACAGATTCACCGAATCTGATCATGAGGGAGCGGTGGTGGGAGTATCGATCCCAGATGGAGCATCCACCAGAGATTGAAGGATCGAGCATCTACAGGGTGCCGTTTGTGAGCGTGTCCTGCCAGAGCGAGCCGGTGGAGTCTTCGTCGACCGAACCCAGCTACAAGAGGAGAAAAGCAGTTGGCCCGACGACGCTCCCCGCCATCGTCTCCCTGGCCGTTCACATCGTCTCACGGGGCGGCTGTCTGCCGCCGAGGAATAGGAGGGAGCTTCCCCCCCCCCTAGCCCAATAGTCGGGCAGGTTGTGAATTTTCAGGAGGAGCTTAGGGTTATCAGTATTTGCAGGTTGTGAATTGTGTTTTGTGTTGTGTATTTTGAGAGTACTTTCAGATATGAATGTCTTTTGAATTCCAGATTTGCAGTATTGAGCATATGAAGTACTTTATGAATTCTAGAGATCTATTTTAGCACTTAAAATGTAGTTTCATAGGAGTATAAAAGTGCAGACAATGTGATTCTCAGAGAAGAAAATGCAAGTTTCAGTTTCACATAAGAAACTGCAAGTTCAGTTTCAGATAAGAAACTGCAACTTTCAGAGGCAGAGCATTTATATTAACACGGCCTTTTCAAACAGGGTTAACATCATGTTGTAAGTTTTATTCATGGTCGAAAATGGAACTACCAGCCAGTTAACATCATGCTGATCAACATTCATGCATAGCACATCTTCATGTGATGCACAGTCAAAATGCCCACACAATGTCGAGTGTGCGAAACACAGAGAAAACGAGGGACGAAGTTTTGGCAAGTGTTGGACGTGGTTTTGGGCTGCCCCGTCTAGGCTTTCATTTTTAACATGCTCAGCCCACGATGTCGGATGGGAGGTCCATAGGCATGTTTATATTTTCTTAGGGCCGTCATGTATCGACCGGCCTATGGACCTCCCATCCGAGGTTTTATTTTTGGCAGCCCAATTTATGTATTTTTTTGAAGAAAACGCAGAGGTCTGTTCTATTTTTCTATATAAGAATAGGAACGCCAGGTCCAACTTATGTTTCCCTTCTAACTATATTATATATATTTAAATTATTTTATATGTTATTATATATTATTTTTATTGTCATCATATATTTAACAGATACTTACATATGTAAGAAAACAATATCCCACATCTTATTAACTTATAAAAATAATTTCTTAACAAATAAAATCCTGGATTGTTTTGGCACGAAAATCCTAGTGATTGTGTACAAAAGCTTGGTAAGATTCAAGGACGAATGTAATAATATCACGTATTATTTAAATATATTTATAACAAAATGCTCAGCCCCTTTTTATTTTTTGATAACATTGCTGGCCCAACCCAACATTATAATTAGAATCAACCCAGCAAAATCGTGTATTTCGAGAAAGTGCAAATGGCCTGTAATTTTTTAGGAAATAAAATAAATGGGCCGCATGGACGCTACATTATTTGTTCACCCAGCCCAGGTAATGGCTGTAATTCAAAAAAAAGATCAAATTGACTGTAAATTCTACCGCGCAAAAATAGACTGTAAATTCTGAAGAAAAAAATGGGTTGAATATGTGCCACATTTTTGGAGGCTGAAATGTGGGCCAATAGGTCGAAGCCAATGCAAGTCGTTGTCAATTTAGTCAACAAATGATTCCTACATGTTAGCCATTCGATTTACATCCAACGAACATCATCCATCTTCAATCTCTCGTCTTCTTCCTCCAGCGCCGCCGGGACCACCTCCCGCCTCCCACTGCTAGCAGCTCTGCTTAGCACGCTTCACTATGAAGCGCTACTCCACCGTTGGCCAGGCCATCCCTCCACCCCCTCCACACCTCCTGTTCTTCTCCACCGACTGCCAAACCACACCGCACTAGAACCAGTTAACCCTCGTACACCTCTCCGTCTGCGACTCTACTCCCGCGTCTTCCCATCTCCGGCTCATTGCGGTCCGGAGCTTCGCCGTCGTCCACCACCTTGGATGTGCTCGGCACGACGTGGTTAACATGGTCAACGAACAACACCATCGGAAGTAGACTGTGCGTGGAGAGGCTGACAGCTGGGTCCACGGCCGCACACAAGGAAATGCCTCCTTATTACGCGCAAAATAATGATTCCTCCACCTGACATCTGGGACCACTGGAAGGGCCTCTGTATTTCGTGAAAATAACGTGCCCCCCGCTGACATGTCGGACCCACCAGCTATCTTCGCACGCAAGGAAGTGCCTCCTTATTACGCACAAAAAAATGAATATTCCCCCTGCCAGCTGGAACCCAGCATAGTGGGAGGCTGACTTGTGGGCCTACCAAGTTGACGGGGACGGAGGGCTTTGTGAACTTAGTCAATATGAACGATTATAGCTCATGTTACCTTACGATGTTCATCCAACGGCCGTAGTGCTTCTTCAACCTCTGGTCTTCTTGCTCCAGCCGCCCAAACCAGCGCCGGTCGTGCCGCGTGCTCCTGCCTCCCGTGGCCGGCTGTGATGCCGCGGAGGCCTCACCGCCCCCTACTACTCCCATCGCTGGCCAGGCCATCCCTCTACTCACCCACACCCCCTATTATTCTGCGGCGACAGCAGCCTCACACCGCAGCCGAACCAGTGAACCCTTGTACTCCTCTTCGCGTGGGCATCCACTGCTGTGTCTTCCCCGGCTCCGAGTCGTCCCCTTCCTAGTCCTCGCCGTCGTCCACCGCCGTTGTGCTCTCGGTGCGGCGTGGTCAACATGGTCAAGGAACGACTTCCATCAGACGTGGACTGTACATGGAGAGGCTGACAGCTGGGTCCACGGCCGCAGCAAGGAAGTTCCTCCTTATTACACGCAAAATAATGATTCCTCCACCTGACAGCGGGGACCCACCGGACGGGCCACTGTATTTCATGAAAAAAACATTTCCCCCTGACTGCTGGGACCCACCAGCTACATCTTCGCACGCAAGGAAGTGCGTCCGGGCAAAAAAACGATTCGCCCCCTGACTGCTGGGACCCACCAGCTACATCATCGCACGCAAGGAAGTGCGTCCGAAAAAAAACGATTCGCCCCCCTGATTGCTGGGACCCACCAGCTACATCTTCGCACGCAAGGAAGTGCCTGACAGTCGGGACCCACCTGGTCGAAGCGTATGTAGCATTGTCATTCTGGTCGCGAACGTGTACGTACATATATACTAGTGGATGTAGAGGCGCGCACGTGTCGTAGTAGAGACGCGTACGTGTCGTAGTAGAGGCACGCATGTAGCATGTACATGTACGTACAGCGGCCAGGGTGCAAGAAAGAAAATACGGCCATGTATGTGTACATATGGGCGGGGTCTCGAACGCCTACTCGCGCATACGTACGGCCAGGGCTCGTGTACATGGCTGAGTTGGAACGGGGAAACAGCATCATCGTCGTGTTCATGGGGAGGCAACGGAATGCGTCGTGTTCATGGGGAGGCAACGGAATGTGTCGTGTTCATCGGGAGGCAACAGAATGCGTCGTGTTCGTCGGGAGGCAACGAAACGCGTGGGAGCCAACTAGCTGGGTTGGAACGGAATGTGTGGTCGTGTTCATCGGGAGGGCTTGGACGGAACAGACGATGGAAACGAGGCCTGGCGTACCGCACAACGGAGGAAACGGACCTCCTACATTCGGAACGGGGTCCTGTTGATCGGGAGGGGTCTAGTGTACCGCAAAATGGAGGAAACAGACCTCCAACGGTCGAAATGGGGGTCCTGTTTATCGGGAGGGGTGTGGCGTACCGCAAAACAGACGAAACGGACTTGTGTTGGAGCGCTACGGTCGAAACGGGGGTCCTGTTCATCGGGAGGGGTGTGGCGTACCGCAAAATGGGACTCCATGGGATACTGTTCATCTCCACCGTCGACCTCCTCCAGCCTCCATGGGCTCCTGTTCATCCAGCCTCCACCGCGTGCTACTCACCGGCTACTGTTCAACCACCCCTCCACGGGCACCCCTCCATCGTCTACTCTTCATCCAGCCCTCCACACCACTGGGTCCTGTTCAACCACCCCTCCACGGGCACCCCTCCACCGTCTACTGTTCATCCAGCCCTCCACCACACAACGGGGTCCTGTTCATCCAGATGCAACGCCACCGCTCACTGTTCATCCAACCCCCCCCCCCCACAATGCTCACTATTCATCCCAGAGGCAGCATCGATCGGCTTCAGTTAGCAGTAGTAGCGAAGGAATCGCTCGATCGGGTTTAGTTAACAGCCATCGATCGATCGCTCGGGTTCAGTAACGCGTAGCCTGTAGTGCAATCGCTCGGGTTCAGTTAGAGCCCAACGCCTCGCTCGGGTTCAGTTAGAGCCAACGCCTCGCACACACGCGCTTATGTGTACGAGATAAACGCGCATCGCTCGGCCCCCAACCTCCCACCATAACCGGGAACTCCCCAAAATTTTCCTCCCCCTCGCTTCTACCACGGTTTTTTCCGTCATGGACGGCCCAAAGAATGTCATGCAGCTGCGTCTCCGGCCCGCCCAGGACGAAAAGCCCATTTTCTATCAAGATTTTTTGTCATAGAAATAGGAGCCCACCACATCTATGATGATACCGGGTTTTGTCACAATTATCATCATAGAAGTGTCAGATGTATGACAGAAAAAAATTTGTTCAGCCCAAAATGTCACGGATGTGTCTTTTTTTGTAGTGTTTGTTCGGTCGTCTCCTTGCTTGAAGTGACGACCATGATGAAGCCGTTGCTTCGTCCAGGCCGGATTCTCACAACTGTGCCCCCTACCTGGCGCGCCAAAGATGTCAGGGGAAATCGACACCTATGGGGTCACTGGGATCCCTTCTACGGTTGGCGGGCGCGGGGTTGTGGAAAGAGTGGGTCTGACAGGAAGCACACAGATCGTTTACCCAGGTTCGGGCCGCAAAGATGCGTAATACCCTAGTCCTGCTTTGGTGGATGTATTTGAGAGTTTTTGTGTTCTTGAGCTAGCTACGGGGTACAACTTTGCCCAAAAGATCCGAATCCCTCTCCTGGACGTCTCAGGCCTCCTTTTATAGGCGAAAAGGGGCTGCCACAGTGGCACACAGGAGATGGAAAGGTCTATAGTAAGTGAGTCTATCCTCTGGCCCTGTCGGACAAACACATTTAATGCGCTGCCGACGTGCCCCTCTCACTTTATCGGGGATGGCAAGGAAGCACGTCCCAGCAGTCGCCGCCACACCTGGCTTTGACACGCGTCCGAGCTGACGAGGCGTCGTGGTGCCATGTTGGCTGGCTGCTGGGCTAGCGCGGTGGCGGAGCCTTCACAAAGATCTGCATGCTACCACGTAGGTGCTTGCTGAGTCGGTGTAGAGGCCGCGTGCTGCCATTCAAGCGTCTGCTCAGCTGGTCGAGCTGGTGGAAGCGGTGGTGGAACCTTTGGCAGACGCGGGCCTGGTTGCGGCCCTATAGGCGTCCTCGGCAAGGGCCTTGCCGAGGGCCGGCAAGGGTCTCGCTGCGGCACCGCAGTCGTCCCCGGCAAGGACCTTGCCGGGGGTCGTCGTCTTCTGGTCGTCATCTGATCTTGTGTATCTAAGATCTCTACAAAGATCTCCATGCCGCCACGGAGGTGCCCCCCGAGCCTTGGTTCCAACATGGTGTTGGAATCCCTTGGGCTCAAGGGTGGCACGCTCTGCTGGCGTCAGGCAAGTTGCCCCAGCAAGGATATTGCCGAGGATGCGGAAGCCACCCCGGCAAGGGTCTTGCCAGGGGAGTCCACCTCGCCCTCTTGCTCTCTTTATGCCTTGGGTCTTGGTGTTTCTTTGGTCGTCTTATGCTACGGTTTCCCTCTGGCTTCCCTCCTCTGCCTTGTTAAGTGTGGCCGCGGGCGCGGCTGTGACTGCCCGTGCACAAGTAAAGGAGTCAAAAGGAGAGCCCCTACTTTTGTACACCGATAGCCACTTTATGGTTAATGAAGGTATTGTCTTGGGGCATAAAATTTCTGAAAGAGGTATTGAAGTTGATAAAGCTAAGGTTGATGCTATTGAAAAGATGTCGTGTCCTAAGGACATCAAAGGTATACGAAGTTTCCTTGGTCATGCTAGTTTTTATAGGAGGTTCATTAAAGACTTCTCTAAAATTTCTAGGCCTCTGACTAATCTCTTACAAAAAGATGTTCCTTTTGTCTTTGATGATGATTGTGTAGAAGCATTTGAAATACTTAAGAAAGCCTTGATTTCTGCACCTATTGTTCATCCACCTGATTGGAATTTACCATTTGAAATTATGTGTGATGCTAGTGATTATGCTGTAGGTGTTGTTCTAGGACAAAGAGTTGATAAGAAATTAAACATTATCCAATATGCTAGTAAAACTCTAGACAATACTCAGAGAAATTATGCTACTACTGAAAACGAATTTTTAGCAGTTGTATTTTCTTATGATAAGTTCAGACCTTATATTGTTGATTCTAAAGTAACTATTCACACTGATCATGCTGCTATTAAATATCTTATGGAAAAGAAAGATGCAAACCTAGACTTATTAGATTGGTTCTCTTGCTACAAGAATTTGATTTGCATATTATTGATAGAAAGGGAGCTGAGAACCCCGTTGCAGACAATTTTTCTAGGTTAGAGAATGTTCTTGATGACCCACTACCTATTGATGATAGCTTTCTTGATGAACAATTAGCTGTCATAAATGCTTCTCGTACTGCTCCATGGTATGCTGATTATGCTAATTATATTGTTGCTAAATTCATACCAGCAAAAGAAAAAGGTTTTCTATGATTTAAGACATTACTTCTGGGATGACCCACACCTTTATAAAGAAGGAGTAGATGGTGTTATTAGACGTTGTGTACCTAAGCATGAACAGGAAAAAAATCCTACGTAAGTGTCACTCCGAGGCTTATGGAGGACACCATGCTGGAGATAGAACTAAGCATAAGGTATTGCAATCCGGTTTTTATTGGCATACTCTTTTTAAAGATGCCCATAAGTTTGTCTTGTCTTGTGATGAATGTCAAAGAATTGGTAATATTAGTAGACGTCAAGAAATGCCTATGAATTATTCACTTGTTATCGAACCATTTAATGTTTGGGGCTTTGATTATATGGGACCATTTCCTTCCTCTAATGGGTATACACATATTTTAGTTGCTGTTGATTACGTTACTAAGTCGGTAGAAGCTATTCCAACTAGTTGTGTTGATCATAACACCTCTATTAAGATGCTTAAAGAAGTTGTTTTTCTGAGGTTTAGAGTCCCTAGATACTTAATGACTGATGGTGGTTCACATTTTATTCATGGTGCTTTTCATAAAATGCTTGCTAAGTATGATGTTAATCATAGAATTGCATCTCCATACCACCCACAGTCTAGTGGTCAAGTAGAACTGAGTAATAGATAGATCGAATTAATTTTGCAAAAGACCGTTAACAGATCTAGAAAGAATTAGTCCAAGAAACTTGATGATGCATTATGGGCTTATAGAACTGCATATAAAAATCCTATGGGTATGTCTCCATATAAAATGGTTTATGGAAAATCATGTCACTTACCTCTCGAACTAGAACATAAGGCATATTGGGCCATTAAAGAGCTCGGTTATGACTTCAAGCTTGCCGGTGAGAAGAGGCCTTTTGACATTAGCTCACTTGATGAATGGAGAACCTGGGCTTATGAAAATGCCAAACTGTATAAAGAAAAAGTTAAAAGATGGCATGACAAAAGGATACAAAAGCATGAGTTTAATGTAGGTGATTATGTTTTGCTATACAACTCTTGTTTAAGATTTTTTGCAGGAAAAATCCTCTCTAAATGGGAAGGGCCTTACGTTATCAAGGAGGTCTATTGTTCCGGTGCCATAAAAATCAACAACTTTGAAGGCACAAATCCTAAGGTGATGAACGGTCAAAGAATCAAACATTATATCTCAGGTAATCCAATAAATGCTGAAACTAATGTTATTTAAACTGTAACCCCGGAGGAATATATAAGGGACACTTTCCAGAATGTTTCAGACTCCGAAAAGGAATAGGTATGTGGTACTGTAAGTAAACCGACTCCAAAACAGTTCTAATAGCAATTTTTCTCCGTTTTGGAATATTTAAGAAAATAGGAAAATAAGAAGTAGTCCGGGAAGGACACGAGGCATCCATGAGGGTGGAGGGCACGCCCTACCCCCTGGGCGCGCCCCCTGCCTCGTGGGCACCTCGTGTGCTCTCCAGACTCCGTTTTATTGCACGATACTTCTTTTGGTCGGTAAAAATTCATTATATAGTCCCCCGAAGGTTTTGACCGCCGTACCACGCAAATATCCTCCATTTTTTGTTTCGAGCTGTTTCTATAGCAGATTTAGAGTAAGATGTCATCTAAAGACTCCGACGGAGAGAGCTATGTCTCACATCTCATTGCTGACCCAAAGACCTATGGGGACCTATCTCCTTGTTGTCGAACTACGGATGATGAGGAGGATGCTCATTTGATGAGGATCAATGGTTCAAGTTCGGAGGAGGAGGATGTTCCTCTACCTCAACCTGGGGATATGCACGTGAAACTCAAGAAGTCCAGTCTTCCTAAAAGGGCTAAATTGTCTAACAACCGATATATTCCTTCTCGTTTTTGGCAGAAAAGCAAAGGAGATTTATGTGACAAGATCTTGAAGCTGGAATCGGAGGTCGATGATCTAAAGGAGTAAATTGCTCTTCTCAATTACAATATGAAAAAGTTGAAGGCACAACTATCATCAGCAGCAGCATCATCTCCTTCACCCCAGAAGAAAGAGATATAAAGACATGGGTATGTGCACCCCCTTGGCAACTGCCAAGCTTGGGGGAGGTGCCCTGGTATCGTATCACCATCACACTCCTATCTTTACCATTTTTCTTAGTTCGATCCTTTTGGTAATGTCTTGATCTAGTAGAATAAAGTTTTAGTGTGATTTAGTTTTGAGTTTTGCTTTATAATACTTCTATGTAATTGAGTCTGTGAGCTATATATAACAAAGATTAGTTTTGAGTCAAGGGCTTTGATTATCTTACTATGATCTTGATGGAATAAAAGAAAGAAAAAAAGAATTAAAGAGACCATATTGATCTTATGGAGAGTAATGACTTCACATATAAAGAGTATGATGAATAAAAGTTGTTGAGATTTGACAAACATAGTTTTGGTCATCATTGCAATTAATAGGAAGTAATAAAGAAAGAGAGGTTTTCACATATAAATATACTATCTTGGACATCTTTTATGATTGTGAGCACTCATTAAAATATGATAGGCTAAAGAACTGATGTTGGACAAGGAAGACAATGTAATGGGTTATGTTTTCTTATATCTAAAGTAAAGTATATTGTCATGGATCATCCAACATGTTGAGCTTGCCTTTCCCCCTCATGCTAGCCAAATTCTTCGCACCAAGTAGAGATACTACTTGTGCTTCCGAACATCCTTAAACCCAGTTTTGCCGTGAGAGTCCACCATATCTACCAATGGATTGAGTAAGATTCTTCAAGTAAGTTGTCATTGTTGCATGCAATAAAAAATGCTCTCTAAATATGTATGATTTATTAGTGTGGAGAAAATAAGCTTTATATGATCTTGTGATGTGGAAGAAATAAAAGCGACGGACTGCATAATAGAGGTCCATATCACAAGTGGCAACATAAAGTGACATTCTTTCGCATTAAGATCTTGTGCATCTAACCAAAAAAACACATGACAACCTTTGCTTCCCTCTGCGAAGGGCCTATCTTTTACTTTTGTCTTACACCTTATACAAGAGTCATGGTGATCTTCACCTTTCCTTTTTTTACATTTTATCCTTTGGCAAGCACATTGTGTTGGAAATATCCTGATACATATATCCAATTGGATGTAAGTTAGCATGAACTATTATTGTTGACATTACCCTTGAGGTAAAAAGGTTGGGAGGCAACACTATAAGCCCCTATCTTTCTTTGTGTCCGATTAAAACTCCATACCCACAAGTATCGCGTGAGTGTTAGCAATTGTGAAAGACTAAATGATAGTTGAGTATGTGGACTTGCTGAAAAGCTCTTATATTGACTCTTTCTGATGTTATGATAAATTGCAATTGCTTCAGTGACCTAGATTATAGTTTGTTGGTTTTTAATGAAGTTTCTGATTCATATTTTACATTGTGAATAGATTATTACTTGAGCATAATAAATCATATGACAATATTTATATATGTTGCTGTTATAAGAATGATCATGATGCCCTCATGTCCGCATTTTATTTTATCGACACCTCTATCTCTAAACATGTGGTCATATTTTTCGTTATCGGCTTCCGCTTGAGGACAAGCGAGGTCTAAACTTGGGGGAGTTGATACGTCCATTTTGCATCATGCTTTTATATCGATATTTATTGCCACTACAAAAAAAGACACATCCGTGATATTTTGGGCTGAACGAAAAAATTTTGTCATACTTATGACACTTCTATGACGATAATTGTGACAAAACTCGGTATCATCATATATGTGGTGGGGTCCTACTTCTATGACAAAAAATCATGACAGAAAATGGGCTTTTCGTCCTGGGCGGGCCAGAGACGCATCTGCATGACATTCTTTTGGCCGTCCATGATGGAAAAAAACGTGGTAGGAGCGAGGGCGAGGAAAATATCGGGGTGTTCCCAGTTACGGTGGGTAGTCGGGGCCGAGCGATGCGTGTTTCTCTCGTACACGCACGCGCGTGGGTGCGAGGCATTGGGCTCTAACTGAACCAGAGCGATTGCACTGCAGGCTACATGTTACTGAACCCGAGCGATCGATCGATGGCTGTTAACTGAACCCGATCGAGCGATTCCTTCTCTACAGCTGCTAACTGAAGCCGATCAATGCTGCCCCTGGACGAACAGTGAGCGTTGTGGGGGTGGATGAACAGTTCCCGATGGGGGTGGATGAACATGACCCCGTGGTGTTGCCTCTGGATGAACAGGACCCCGATCGATCGAGCCGGTTGGGGCTGGATGAACAGTACCGCGTGGAGGGCAGGATGAACAGGACCACCCCATGGAGGGCTGGATGAACAGTAGACAGTGGAGGGCTGGATGAACAGTAGCCCATGGAGGGGTGGTTGAACAGGAGCCCATGGAGAGGGCTGGTTGAACAGTAGCCGGTGGAGTACCGCGCGGTGGAGGCTGGATGAACAGGAGCCCGTGGATGAACAGTCGTGGGTGGAGGCTGGAGGAGGTCGACGGTGGATGAACAGTGGCCCGTGGAGGCTGGAGGGGGTCGACGGTGGAGATGAATAGTATCCCGTTAAAAAATTATACGAAATTTGGAGCCCATATTCTTTTTTTAGCATTACAGCCCATATTCTTTTGGAGCCCATATTCTTTTTGTTAGCATTACAACACATATTGTGGCCCCGGTTAAAAAATTATATGAAATTTTGCATATTTCGCTGCGGTCCGAACTGTTTTTATTCCCGAAATTTCGAGTCACATTCAAACTGATTTTAAAAATAAATGTATATCAATATAAAATCCAACAAATTGTCCACGCATAAAAATTAATGCAATTTAAAATCTCGAATGAAAAAAATAAATTTGAAACTAATTGCCGGTTTGATGTGTTTTAAAAATGTTCAGCCCATTTCTCATTACTGATAGGCCATTTTCTCGTCCAGCCGAATGAAACTCTCCTCGTCTTGAAAGATTTGCAGCCCAACAGGCCTGACAAAGCGACTTACTTGGCAAATCACAAAAAAACTAGGCTAGCCATTTTCAGAAAGAAAAAAACTATTGGACTGGTCTGTGGTAAATATAAAAGAGAAGGTTGTCTAGACAGGCCAGAGTGCCCCGCACAGCCCAGTTGACACTCTGCTTCCCTCTCAAAAACAAATTAGATAAATGTCACTCCAATTATGGTGATTCATAAAAATGCCACTCCAATTATGTGGATTACGTCCCATTTTTGTTATGTTTAGCCACCTTTTTCCTATGTGAGGACAACAAACCGATCGACCTGGTCATTCTCTATTGCGTTGTCATGCCTTTGTACCCTTCTTCAACCAAGAGACACGAGACTCGTTCCTTAGCTACTTATTTTCCCCTTTTCAACCTAGATCCGAATTCTATGCCTACTCTCTTGGACAGTATAATCTCCCTTCCTTTCCTTATTCAACTAGACATGGATTAGTCTGCATGAAGTAGGGTTTCCTTTAATAGTGCAAATTAAGGTTTCCGTCTGTGTGACCAGCAAAGCAGAGGATAGCAATTTGGGAAGATGGTGGAGTGGAAAAAGATCCACATGCAGCGACGTGGCAGATGGGGCAATAGAACAAGGGTATGGTTCGAAAAGAGGTAGCATACCTGAGGGTCGGCGAGAAGTGGCTTCGCTCGTGGTCGTCGTCCTCCACGCGCACTACGACAGCGAGCTTGGGGACGAAGGCCATCCCACGCGGGCGCTAGGTCTGAGAAGACGGCCTTGTCGTTAGTGCGTGACCTCGCTCGCCGACGACGAGTGCGTCAACGCTGCATGTCCTTTTCTTCCCCAGCGGATCTGTGACCACCGGTGAGGAGGGAGAGAGAGGCCATCTTTTTTATATCTGGAGAGAGGGTGATAGTGTGAGAAGCAAGTGGGAAACCCTTAGCAAGAAAGCTCTGAAACTCCAGCCTATATATCTTTTTTATACTACTAGTACTAGAGGTGGAGTAGTGGTAGAGTAGTTTATATTTTCTCTGCAAACAGTACCAGTTAGTCGTGCTTCAGAACTGAACGGCACGCCATTAAAAAAATAAAGGTCAATAACTAATGCGGCACCTCAGGCCAACGTGGCCAGATCGCATTTTGCACGAGAAATTACACACCATGTTTCGTTGACATGTGGTCCCATTCCAACATGTCAGTGAGATGATGGTGAGTCCTTTTGTACAACTTCTGAAAGGACGTGTAGGCCGGGGCGCCTCTTCGTGTACCGTGGCAAACTGGCAACCGTCCACCGACTCTTCACCTTTCCCTCTCGATTTGGAACTGCTGTCGCACGCTCCTCCTCCCTCCTCCATTTGCCTTCACCCTTCCTTCTGCCATTGTTCGATCGTCTTCTCCATGGAGGGAACAAGCCGGAAATGACCCTGTTATTCTTGCCCCGATCTGAATGATGATGTGGTGGGGGAACTCATTGATCGGTGCGATGTCATCACCTCGGCTAGCATGGCAGGTTCGTTCAAGCCCATTCTCGTCTCAACTAATAACATAATTACAAGGAACCCAAGGGTCCAGGAGCGGTTTGATCTCCCCTATCTTCTTCGCTATAAGCCTGTTCGCACAGGCGCGGACGACGGAGGCCTCGCCTTGTGCAAGTTGATGTCACTTGATAACGATACATGTGATGCCAGGATGCCATCGCTTCAGGGTAAGGCCTGGGCTGGCGCAAATGGAGATTGGGTTGTTTATATTGGGTACAATTGTGACTGGGAACTTGTGAATGTGTACACTCCTCAGTGGATTCCACTTCCAAAAATCTCCGAGTGCCCTGAGGTTGAGCACATAGATGATCTACGTACGTTCAAATACGATCATGGTGACTGTGGTCTACTGAATATAGCAATTTGTCGAGTTCCCAACCGCTCTTGGAATTACAAGAACTATCAAGTTGTTGCTATCTTCGACAAGCTTGTTGTCGTCCTTCGTGGTTCGACTGGATGGATATTGCTCAACAATCAGTTCCTATACACGGATGTGTATTGTGATGCAATTCAATACGAGGGTCTTGTGTTTGCTGCCACCACTCGTGGCACTATTTTTGCATGGGATCCTCGTAGTTTCGGTACATTTGTCTTCCACCGTAATTATAATTGTTTCATCCACATGCATGCGGGTTAGCAAGTTCCCTTTACTAATTAACCTTTTTCTTGTGTTTCCAAGGTCCTGCGAACATTCCACCACCTATACTTGAAAAAATTTATAACCAAGCGGGAGATGACGATGGTGATGATCACGAGCATGAGGACGAGCAGAACTTATATACTCAGTGGCGCCTGGCAACTAATTCCGATGGATCACCTCTTCTTGTCTGTATACAGTGCACTGTGATTATTACTACTGAGGTAGAAGGTGTTCTCTCCCATGGTCGCCCTCTCCGGACCTATTCCAACGCCCGTTGCAGGGTATTCGGGATGAATACTAGTGTGCTAGCGCCAACACCTTCTCCCTGGTACAATATTGATAGTCTTGGAGAAAACTCGCTCTTCCTTGGACAAAACTATCCAATGATGGTGAAAGGCGATCCAGCTGCTGTTGACACAATGTTACTACCATTTATGAGAAGCAATTGTATCTATACCTCGGACATTGCGGTGGTTCCCTACCCTGGTCCTGATATATGCCGCTTCAGCCTGGATGATCAGTCCTGCGTTGCTCTCAATATTGACGATAGCTGGCCCTTCCCAGAGCACCTATGGTTCAAAGCAAGCATTTCCAACGCCGAGGATTGGTTGAGTTGAAGTTCATTCGTTGCTTGTTATTTCTTGTGTGATGAAAACTTCAGTATTTACTAGAATGTTTTGTTGGAAATAATCTATAATCCAACATGTATCACCATTGTCATTGTGTGTTGATGACTTGTTGTATGTAATGAATGGTACATTTGCTATGCATGTCATAGACTCAATTTATGAATGGTTTTGAGTCACTTCTTGGAGTGTGAGTACCGTAGTAGTATAGCCAGCATCCGGTTAGTATATGAAGTTGCCACATCACATAGATCCAACCTAATATTGGAGTACCAGATCTGAGATGCCACGTGTACCAGATGAATGACTCAAAGTTCGACCACCGTGATGCTAGGTGCGAGCCGAGGAACACTGTTGGAGAGACCCCCCTCATAATTTTCCTACATTGGTTGTTTGATTCATAGGATAGAATGCTATAGGATTTTTTTTCCTATGTATTCATGTTTTAATTGGCAATCTAGCATCTACTCCAATTTTTGTTTCACTTCCTTTGATCCTACAAAGAGAGTACTTGCTCTAAATGATGTAACGCTGCAAGAGCCGCCTATATTAATTAATCATGCTCTAAAAAGGTGGACCAGCTTTGGCTATAGTAGTACTGTACTAGGTTAGTAGGTGACCTTGCGCTTGGCTCTTCTCCTCCTCCGGAAGTCGAACAATAATGATGGTACTACTTCTGGCAATCTGACACCAAATGAACTGTTGCACGGCCACCGTTTGTAAGCGAGTTTCTCCTCGTGCTGCGGGCCACCGCGCACGCGTTGGCGAGGGAGAAGGCGTAGTAAGCAAGCTTATCGTCGTTCTGCGAGTTGATGGGACACATCAAAGTTACATATTTATTAGTACACTCTTCAAAAAGGGCCGACCATGTCCATGGCTACCATCCCATGGTCTGTCATTGAGTATGTGCACTATTCACGTGCCATCGAGGAGAAAAATATTGCGTAGTATTAGGTGCCATGGAAGTGCACGACTCACTTACGCATTGCATATCTCCATTTTCTTACATGACACGCCACCTTGATGCTAGATGTCCCGCGTGTCATGCAGGCATATAGTATGATTTTGTAAAATGGAGGCATATAGATGTCCCGCATGCCGGCAAAAGGATGAACAAAGCTCATGTCTTAAACGAAAGAGTGGAAGAACATAGATTCCCGATGACCGAGAAGGAGCTACAAACCTCGGGGTGGAGCGTCTGCACTCATAATATTTTATATTATTCAGCGATATAAAATCAACCAAATCTCTCCACATTCCTATACCATTCTATAGTACTATGAGAATAACTTTGAACGTAAGCCATTGATTCAATCTATCTAATGGTCATAGTTGGAAAATCCAAACAAAACCAAGCATTGGATCAACTCTTTTTAGAGATCAACTCTTTTAGCACTTAGATTGTTGCCGCCTGCCCACCTAGCCCACCTATGTATGTTAAAAAAATAAAGGTCGATAACTAATGCGGCACCTCGGGCCAAAACGGCCATATCGCATTTTGCACGAGAAATTACACACCATGTTTCGTTGACATGTGGTCCCGTTCCAACATGTCAGTGAGACGACGGCGAGTCCTTTCGTACAATTTCTGAAAGGACGTGTAGGCCGGGGCGCCTCTTCGTGTACCGTGGCAAACTGGCAACCGTCCACCAACTCTTCGCCTTTCCCTCTCGATTTGGAACTGTTGTCGCATGCTCTTCCTCCCTCCTCCATTTGCCTTCACCCTTCCTTCTGCCATTGTTCGATTGTCTTTTCCATGGATGGAGCAAGCCGGAAACGACCCCGTTATACTTGCCCCAATCTGAAAGATGACGTGGTGGGGGAACTCATTAATCGGGGCGACGTCATCACCTCGGCTAGCATGGCAGGTTCGTTCAAGAACATTCTCGACTCAACTAATAACATCGTTACAAGGAACCCAAGGGTCTAGGAGCGGTTTGATCTCCCCTATCTTCTTCACCGTGACCCTGCTGACTGGGGCGGGGACGAGGGAAGCCTCGCCTTGTGCAAGTTGATGCCGCTTGATAATGATACATATGATGTTAAGATGCCATTGCTTGAGGGCAAGGCTTGGGCAGGCACAAATCGAGATTGGGTTGTTTATATTGGGTACAATTGCGAGTGGGAACTTGTGAATGTGTACACTCGTCAGCGGATTCCACTTCCAAAAATCTCCGAGTGCCCTGAGGTTGAGCACACAGATGATCTACGTATGTTCAAATATGATTATGGTGATTGTCGTCTACGGAAGATAGAAATTTCTCGAGTTCCCAACCGCTCTTGGAATTACAAGAACTATCAAGGTGTTGCTATCTTCGACAAGTTTGTTGCCATCCGTCGTGGTTCGACTGGATGGATATTTTTGAAAAATCAGTTTCTATACACGGATGTGTACTGTGATGCAATTGAAATACGAGGGTCTTGTGTTTGCTGCCACCACTCGTGGCACTTTTTTTGCATGGGATCCTCGTAGTTTCGGTACGTTTGTCTTCCACCGTAATTATAATTGTTTCATCCACATGCATGCAAGTTAGCAAGTTTCCCTTCTCTACTAATTAACCCTCTTCTTGTGTTTCCAAGGTCCTGTGGACATTCCACCACCTATACTTGAAAAATTTTATAACCAAGGGGAGATGAGGACAAGGAGGGCCGATATACTCAATGGTACCTGGCAACTTCCGATGGGTCACTCCTTCTTGTCTGTATACAGCCCACTGCTGATGTTACTACTAAGGAAGCAGGTGTTGTCTCCCATGTTCGCACTCTCTGGACCTATTCCAACACCCCTTGTATGGTATTCGGGATGGATACTACTGTGCTAGCGCCAACACCTTCTCCCTGGTACCGTATTGATAGTCTTGGAGCAAACTCGCTCTTCCTTGGACAAAACTATCCAATGATGGTGAAAGGCAATCCAACTGATGTTGACACAACGTTACTTCCATTTATGAGAAGCAATTGTATCTATACGTCGGACATTGCGGTGGTTCCCTACCCTGGTCGTGATATAGTAGGTCGCTTCAGCCTGGATGATCAGTCCTGTGTTGGTCTCGAGATTGATAGTAGCTGGCCATTCCCAGAGAATCACTTGTGGTTCAAAGCAAGCGTTTCCAACACCGAGGATTGGTTGAGTTGAAGTTCATTTCATTGCTTGTTATTTGTTGTGTTATGAAAACTTTAGTATTTATAATGTTTCCTCGTTGTCATTATGGGTTGATGACCTGTTGTATGTAATAAAATGATATGCCTGAGATAAACTTACTAAATTTATGAATGGCTTTCGAGTCGCTTCTCTGAGTGGGTGCTGCGACGAGGCAAAAAATATTTTCCGAATACATAATTGTACCTAGCACAGACTCCAGGAAATTTGGCCACAGTGTGAGGTGGGCCATATGTTAATGTGTTCATTGTACGTAACCAGCACCTCGAATCCTCGATACTACTACTATAAGTAGTAGTAGTAGTAGTAGGAGTAGGAGTAGTAGGGTGTCATACGTCTCCGTCGTATCTATAATTTTTTATTGTTCCATGCCAATATTATTGAACTTTCATACACTTTTGGCAACTTTTTATACTATTTTTTGGGACTAACATATTGATCCAGTGCCCAGTGCCAGTTCCTGTTTGTTGCATGTTTTTTGTTTCGCAGAATATCCATATCAAACGGAGTCCAAACGGAATAAAAACTGACGAAGATTTTTTTTGGAATATATATGATTTTTGGGAAGAAAAATCCACGCGAGACGGTGCCCGGGGTGGCCATGAGGCAGGAGGGCGCGCCTGCCCCCCCCCCCCCCCCAGGTGCGCTCCTGACCCTCATGGGCCACCCGTAAGGCAGTTGATGCCCTTCTTTCGCCGAAAGAAAGCTAATTTCCGGATAGAGATCGTGTCAAAATTTCAGCCCAATCGGAGTTACGGATCTCCGGGAATATAAGAAACGGTGAAAGTGAAGAATCTGAGAACGCAGAAACAGAGAGAGACAGAGAGACAGATCCAATCTCGGAGGGGCTCTCGCCCCTCCCATGCCATGGAGGCCATGGACCAGAGGGGAAACCCTTCTCCCATCTAGGGAGGAGGTCAAGGAAGAAGAAGAAGGAGGGGGCTCTCTCTCCCTCGCTTCCGGTGGCACCGGAGTGCCACCGGGGGCCATCATCATCACCGCGATCTACACCAACACCTCCGCCATCTTCACCGATATCTCCATCACCTTCCCCCCTCTATCTACAGTGGTCCACTCTCCCGCAACCCTCTGTACCCTCTACTTGAACATGGTGCTTTATGCTTCATATTATTATCCAATGATGTGTTGCCATCCTATGATGTCTGAGTAGATTTTTGTTGTCCTATCGGTGGTTGATGAATTGCTATGATTGATTTAAGTTGCTTGTGGTTATGTTGCTGTCCTTTGGTGCCCATCATATGATTGCGTGTGTGGATCACACCCTAGGGTTAGTTGTATGTTTATAGGACTATGTATTGGAGGGCAAGAGTGACAGAAGCGCCAACCTAGCATAGAGATTGATGCATACGGGATTGAAGGGGGACCAATATATCTTAATGCTATGGTTGGGTTTTACCTTAATGAACATTAGTAGTTGCGGATGCTTGCTAATAGTTCCAATCATAAGTGCATAGAATTCCAAGTCAGGGATGACATGCTAGCAGTGGCCTCTCCCACATAATACTTGCTATCGGTCTAGTAAGGTAGTCAATTGCTTAGGGACAATTTCACAACTCCTACCACCACTTTTCCACACTCGCTATATTTACTTTATTGTTTATTTATCTAAACAGCCCCTACCTTTTATTTACTTGCTCTTTATTATCTTGCAAACCTATCCAACAACACCTACAAAGTACTTCTAGTTTCATACTTGTTCTAGGTAAAGCGAACGTCAAGCGTGCGTAGAGTTGTATTGGTGGTTGATAGAACTTGAGGGAATATTTATTCTACCTTTAGCTCATCGTTGGGTTCGACACTCTTACTTATTGAAAACTGTTGCGATCCCCTATACTTGTGGGTTATCAGGGTGGCATGGGCCAGAACAAGATTCACGTCCAGGAGTACGGTACACGCCACCAGCATGACTTCTATCTGACACCATATTTGTTGGAGTCCATGCTACTGCAATCTCTTCAACCTCGTCGTTTCTATAACTCAGCCATCACGCGGCGGGCGAGGTGGGGGTTTTCCAATAGTCGGTTTCCTCTACTGCGGTCCCACTTGTAAGGCCAACTCCAACGCACGACCCCAAACGGACCTCCGTTTTTCCCGGATTCTGTCCGTTTGGGTAGGGCAATGGGGTCGTGTCCGGGCCATTTCTCAGATGCGGTGGCCGTGCGCCGAACGCATGGACGCATCCCGGCCGCGTACATTTTTCTTTGCAAACACATATATTTTTTTCATTATTGATTTTTTGGTACATGGAAATACATCACCAAAATTTTGACTAGAAAAACAAGAACCACAAGAATACATTTTAGAAGATATCCAACTTCCATAACTGCTCCTGTAAGTTGGATTAGTGCCTTCTCGATGCATTCATTGTTGATCTGCAGAGGCTCGATCCTGGGTGCTTCTTTCTTCTTCGAGTGTAAAGAAGTAGACGTGTCTAACCTCTATTCTATCAACAAGTGCACTAGTCTCATCTCTAGCCTCTATGCTAGCTAAAAGTGCTAGAACATCTACTAAATTGCGCTCTATCAATATATCGTTGTACTCTTCTTCCCAATACCAAAACTTGCATCCATTCTACACAATAAAATTTTAAGTTAGCACAACTAGTCTAATCCGAGAGCACAACCGAAGATTTGGTCGAGTTCTTCCTCCTTTTGCCGACATGTGGGACATCCAGCATCCAGGTCGTGTCATGCAAGAAAATAGAGTGGTAGTTGAAGCCATGTGATGTGCATATTGGGTTAAACTGTAAATAGAATCTTACTACTCTTGAGTAACTCCAAAAGCGGCCACCAAAGATCTTTATTGGATTTGTTTTTCATCACCAGCACATCGAGGTGAAAGATGTGCAGGTTTAGTGGGTCCTCTTGCGTTTTCACTGACATGTGGGGGCGCATATGAGCAAATAGACGATGGGCTCTGCGCGTCTGCTGGCTGGCTGAGAAGAGAGATAGAGGAGGGCTGAGCACGGACTCTAGGAAATTTTTTCTACGTAACCAGCACCTCGGAATAGTGGGGTGGCATGGGCCATATCTAGCATTCATGTCTAGCAGTACGGCACACGCCACCCACACGAGTCCCATCCGACACCAATTTTCTTGGAGTACGTGTTATAGCCATCTCTTCTCCCTCCTGTTTTCTCAGCCATCGGGCGGTGGGTGGGGTGGGGGTTTGCCGATAGTCGGTTTGCTCAACTGCGGTCCCACTTGTAAGTGAAAATGCAACACAGCACACATTCCCCCTTGAGCGGCGTGCCGGACCAACTGTGTGGGGGTGCGACGCGAACACGGTAGGCTTTTCCTTTTGAACTTGTAACTTGTAAAATTTGGTTCTGCTCCATGGCGCGACCGATAGATAGAAATAACGATTTTCCCTAGAGTAATGAGAAGTTTGGTTCTGGCACGGTTCATGCATGGAGTACGTAGGAAAATTATGAAGTTGATGCAAAAGGTAAGATAATTACTAGTAGTACCATATACTACTACATGGATTTGACAGAAAGATAAAGATACATACAGATCCATCAACATCATCCTCACGCCCTAGTGCACCGGGTCACCAACCGACGTGTGAGGAGCAGCGGCGCTGGCGGCAAGCTCAACGTGCTTCTGAAAAATGCCGTCCAAGGTTGCCCTGCGGTCCAAGAAGGCCATCGTCCTATCGTCCTCCTCTTGCATGTAGTAGTCCTTGTGGACGATTTGCACGTAGACGTGGGTGATTATGTCGATGGTGTCTTGCTGCACCAGGCGCTGCACGGCGAGCGCGGCCTCGAGGTGGACATTCTCCGGTGCGACGGCGGGCAGTCGCAGGGCCACCAGTGCGTAGAAGAGGTTGTCACCATAGAAGCCATTGAGGGTCGCAGGCATCACAGAGCCTGGGCATGTGGGCTGGAGGCGTACGTCAAGGTCGTTCGCGAGCTTCTTGATGATGGTGAACTTGTCGAGGAAGCCGACGAGGACCTCGTCAAACAAGGATACAAAGCTGTTGTCCAAGCGGCCCCTCGCCCTCGCGGCCTCAAGCACTACCTGGAAACGTTCCTCGGTGCCGGGCCACAGGCCGGCGTCGTGGACCATCTGGCACAGCCGGCTGATGCTCGCGCTCATCGCCTCCATGGGTCTAGCTTCTAGTCAACTGATCTTGCAATTGGAGTGATCACTCTTGCCCTTGGGTGCGTAGGTGCGTAGGATTTCGTAGATTGGACTGGCGGGAGCCTTTATATGAGAAGTGTAGACTGGATTGAATTCACGTGCGTGTTGGCCATCTACTCCTCGCCCCTCTACTGCACCTGTCTTTGGCTGTATGATAGGTTGGCCAGCCACCCGTTGGGCCCACGTGTCATACACCCAAAGGCAGGTGCAGTAAGTCAATGAAGCTGTGTCCCCCTCCATGCCCGTGCATGCTTTCAATGACTTGAGACTACCAAACATCACATGCCGTGGTTAGCTCATTGCATGTAATCTTATTAAGTAGCAAAAAGACATTAAGTTATCTCGCTGGTGGGAATAAAACAATACACCATGTATTTATTTACAGAGGGAGTAGTACATTTTTTGTGACATGCATTACTAGATATTGCTAGTCAAATACTAAATCCAGATGGACGTGGTAGTACTACTAAATCCAGACAGTGGTGCTAGTACTAGTAGTAGTAGTACTACCAATGTAGTAGCATTGTACTACCCGTTGGTCAAATTATTATGTGCTACTCCTCACAGTGAAGTGACAAGACCCTACACCGGAGATGACACCTGAGTATAGGCGCCGTGTTCGGCATACCATAGTCAGCCTCACCGTCTGCAGTCACTATCATCATGGCTGTAGACCTAGCCTGCTTACAACTAGCCGTGTTCGACATAATTTCCCATGCGTAGATGCCCGTGCATTACACGGAACACCAAGATTGGGGGGTGGACGGCGCCGGCAGCGGCCATCACGCCAGATTTTTCCATGGCCTTCTAGATGTGGTGAGGAGGAGACACTAGTAGAAAAAGGGTCAAATGTGAAGCACATTAGTGCCGGTTTGAATTTGAGCCGGCACTAATGTGACCATTAGTGCCGGTTCCAACGGCTAGGCGGGCGGACATCATTAGTACCGGTTCATGCCATGAACCGGTACTAATGAGGCCAGTGTGGTTGTGGTCAGGCTGGGGCCCCCACGAAGACCTTTAGTACCGGTTCATGGCATGAACCGGTACTAGAGTTTCTTATTAAGCTGATTTTTAGTCCCACCTCGCCAAGGGAGAGGCAGTATGAGCGGTTTATAAGCCATGAGTGCAAAGACAATGACGAAGAGGCGCAATGCTCACCTGCACGTTGATTAGCTTCAAGCCTTTTGGAATAGCATAGATTGCACTGAGCTATGTGCAGTGCAGTCTACACTATTCCGAAAGGCTTGAAGCAAATTAACCAGCATTGCATCTCTTTTTTATTTTTAATTACTTATTTGGACTCCGGACTTCTTGTGTGTTCAGTATGCAGCATTCAAAGCGACGTCATCAATTTCCAACATGTTCTGACATCATTTGCCGTTTTTCAGTCATTTACCTAATTGTTTAGAGAGCTAAATGACCGTGAAATTGAAAATCACTACAAAATGAACTGTGAAAATGTTGAAACTTGGCATGGTATCATCATTTCACCCGCATAGCATGTGCGAAAGAGTAGAGAGGGTCACGGCAAAAACTGGACGCACTGCGTGTACAAACTGGACAATCTCTTTTGGAGTATCAGGGTTTCGGATGAGAACTCATCTGTTACATGGGCACTTCAATGTTTTTTAAAATTATTTGAACTCCGGACTTCTTGTGGGTTTAGTATGCAGCATTCAAAGCGACGTCATCAATTTCCAACATGTTCTGACATCATTTGCTGTTTTTCAGTCATTTACCTAATTGTTTAGAGAGCTAAATGACCGTGAAATTGAAAATCACTACAAAATGAACTGTGAAAATGTTGAAACTTGGCATGGTATCATCATTTCACCTGCATAGCATGTGCGAAAGAGTAGAGAGGGTCACGACAAAAACTGGACGCACTTCATGTACAAACTGGACAATCTCTTTCGGAGTATCAGGGTTTCGGAAGAGAACTCATCTGTTACATGGGCACTTCAATGTTTTTTAAACTTATTTGAACTCCGGACTTCTTTTGCGTTCAGTATGCAGCATTCAAAGCGACGTCATCAATTTCCAACATGTTCTGACATCATTTGTTGTTTTTCAGTCATTTACCTAATTGTTTAGAGAGCTAAATGACCGTGAAATTCAAAATCACTACAAAATGACCTGTGAAAATATTGAAACTTGGCATGGTATCATCATTTCACCTGCATAGCATGTGCGAAAGAGTAGAGAGGGTCACGGCAAAAACTGGACGCACTTCGTGTACAAACTGGACAATCTCTTTCGGAGTATCAGGGTTTCAGACGAGAACTCATCTGTTACATGGGCACTTCAATGTTTTTTAAACTTATATGGACTCCGGACTTCTTGTGTATTCATTATGCATCATTCAAAGCGACGTCATCAATTTCCAACATGTTCTGACATCATTTGTTTTTTTTCAGTCATTTACCTAATTGTTTAGAGAGCTAAATGACCGTGAAATTGAAAATCACTACAAAATGAATTGTGAAAATGTTGAAACTTGGCATGGTATCATCATTTCACCCGCATAGCATGTGCGAAAGAGTAGAGAGGGTCACGGCAAAAACTGGACGCACTTCGTGTACAAACTGGACAATCTCTTTCGGAGTATCATGGTTTCGGACGAGAACTCATCTGTTACATGGGCACTCCAATGTTTTTTAAACTTATTTGAACTCCGTACTTCTTTTGTGTTAAGTATGCAGCATTCAAAGCGACGTCATCAATTTCCAACATGTTCTGACATCATTTGCTATTTTCAGTCATTTACCTAATTGTTTAGAGAGCTAAATGACCGTGAAATTGAAAATCACTACAAAATGAACTGTGAAAATATTGAAACTTGGCATGGTATCATCATTTCACCTGCATAGCATGTGCGAAAGAGTAGAGAGGGTCACGGCAAAAACTGGACGCACTTCGTGTACAAACTGGACAATCTCTTTCGGAGTATCAGGGTTTCAGACGAGAACTCATCTGTTACATGGGCACTTCAATGTTTTTTAAACTTATATGGACTCCGGACTTCTTGTGTATTCAGTATGCAGCATTGAAAGCCACGCCATCAACTTTCAACCATCAACTTGGCATGGTATATAAAAATAAATGAATAGAAGAAAATAAAAAAGCAGAAAAGAAAAAATAGCAGAAAAGAAAAAAAACTATATAAAAAACTACTCAGAAATAAATAGAAGAAAATAAATATAGCAGAAAAGAAAAAACTACTCAGAAATAAATAGAAGAAAAAATAAAGCAGAAAAGAAAAAAACTATATATAAAAATTTGGGGCGCTGCCCTATGGGCCTGCTAGACCACGGGCGTGCAATTTCAGGCCCACAAGGCCCAGCAGACTCACAGGGCAGCGCGCCGTAGTTAGGCTCAGAAGCCTGCTTTATAGAGGAGTTCGAAAGGGCAGCCGCGGCTGGGTTTATAAACCAGTGCGGCTGCCCTTCGCCCGGCGAGGTGGGACTAAACTTTGTGCACCGCGGGTGGCAGCGCACAACCTTTAGTACCGGTTGGTGGCTCCAACCGGTACTAAAGGTTGCTCTTCCCACCTCTTGGCCTGGCCAAAGTTGGCCTTTAGTACCGGTTGGTGGCTCCAACCGGTACTAAAGGCCCATCCTATATAAGAAAACACTTCAAAAAATTCAGTTTCTCATATGCTTCTTCTCCTCTGTCCCGTCGCCCGCCACCCCCGTCGCTGCCCCCTTCGACGCCCCCATCGCCCCTCGTCGACGCCCCCATCGCCGCCCCGTCCCCGTCCTTGTCCCCGTCGTCGCCGCCCCGGCCGTCCCCGTCCCCGTCGCCGCGCCCCGCCCCGTCATCCCGTCATCCCCGCCCGGCCCGTCCCCGTCCCCGTTGTCGCCGCCCCGTCCCCATCCCCGTCGTGCCATCCTCGTCGTCACCATCCCCGTCGGCGCCGCCCGTCGCCGCCCCCGTCTCCTCGCCTCGCCGGTGAGATCCTGCCCCGGCCGCCATGTCCACACACACACATTGTTTTTTAGTATTTTAGTTATAAATTTTAGTTATAGAAATTTTTATGTTTTTTATTTATAGAAATGTTAGAAATTTTTCTGTTTTTAGTTATAGAAATATTAGAAATGTCAGTTATATATAAATGTCAGTTATATATAAATGTTTTTTATATAAATGAATTACCTAGATAATAATGTTAGAATGTTAATGTTAGATGAATTAGATAGAGAAGTTAAATATTAATGTCAATTGTTAGATGAATTAGATAGAGAAGTTAAATATTAATGTCAATTGTTAGATAATTAGCTAGATATTAATTAATTAGGTATATGAGATTATTTGAACTAGTTGAATTAATATAACTAGTTTATTTTTAGTAAATGCTTAGTTGAACTAGCTAGTTGAATTAGTACTAGTTTATTTTTAGTAAGAAAATTTAGGTATATGAGATTTGATGATCTAATTAAAATATTACTATATATAGCTACTTTATATATTTTAGTAAGAAAATTAATAGAACTAGTTTATTTTTAGTAAGTTCTTAGTTGAATTAGTTGAATTAATAGAACTAGTTATTTTTAGTAAGAAAATTTAGGTATATGAGATATGATGATCTAATCAAAATATTACTATATGGAACTACCTACTTTATTTTAGTAAGAAATTAATAGAACTAGTTTATTTTTAGTAAATGCTTAGTTGAATTAATAGAACTAGTTTATTTAGTTGAATTAATAGAACTAGTAAGTGTTTAATGTTTCACCTATATATGAACATATGTTAGATATTAATGTCAAATGTTAGATGAATTAGATATAAATTATATGTTAGATATATGTTTAATTTAGTTATATGAGATTTCATTATCTATTAACATTTTATTATATAGAACTAGCTACCTTATTTTTAGTAAGAAAATTAATAGAACTAGTTTAGTTGAATTAGTTGAATTAATTAGTTGAACTAGTTAGTTGAATTAGTTGAGCTACTTTATTTAGATATATTTTTCGTAAGTGCTTAGTTGAATTAGTTCAATTAATTAGTTGAACTAGTTGAATTAACAGAATTAGTTGAATTAATAGAACTAATAAGTGTTTAATGTTTCACCTATGAACATAGGAATGTCGTCTGACGACGAACACGATTTCATTATGTGCGAATACTGCGAAGACCAGCGTGGCCTGTGCGGCAGAAATTTTCTAGTTGATGATAGACGCTTCAGCATCAAGCTGGATGAGAACTTCAAAGTGGATACAGTAAGTCACAACGACAAGTCTTTTTTCGTAATTAAGCATGACTTATGCTTCATTTGCTTCAACTTTTAATTTTAATTTTTCACTATTCTACTAGTGTATCCCCTGCCATGCAAGAATTTTTGTCTTGGATAAGATAGGTTTCAGTCCTAACGAAACTATAGAGGTAAAAAGAGTTTACTTGAAGACCGAGCATGGTTATACCTTCAACGTCAAATTATACAATGCAGACACATACACCTATTTTGAATGCAAAACTTGGCAAGCACTATGCAAGGCTTATGCATTTGAGCCTGATATGGTTATCACCTTTGATATTCGTCCGGAAGATGATATTGAAGGTAACAGAGACATCTGGGTCGATGTGCAGACGCCTCCAGTTCTACCATTATGTGAGTTTCTCAACCATATTTATGTCTTCGATATGAGATTATTTGAACCAGTTGAATAATTAATAGATCTCAATTTATATTGACAGCTTATTTCCAATCAAGCAAACATGTCCGGCGCTTGGTAGACAGGACCGTCCACTGCCCCGGGGCTGAACTAAACTGCGAGGAGACAAGTCATTATGTTTCATGGCTTGAGGATCTTGATGCTGTCAAGACAAAAAAAATTCCTGCACTTAGAAATGTTAGTACTCAAAACGTGCGACCAATAGTGTTCATACTGAACTACGGTCACATATATTTAGGAAAGATGGCAAGATTTCTACTATTTCTCCTCAGTGCATCTTTTGCATACATTATTTTTTAAGCTAAACTTCATTGCTAAGTATGTTACTATACGATGTTCTTCAACAGGGACTCCCAATGAATGTTGTGCCTGATTGGATCGAGACTAAAGGTACCATGAATATTGTTAGCTTACGGCCAAGATATCCTACAATGCACTTTAGTGCATTCAGGATTTCTAATAGCGAGGAATGCTTAATAGTAAAAGACTGGAGCAAAATTGTGAACGATCACAGAGAAGTACTAGGAGGCAGCAATCAGAAGCGCAACCCACAATTAGGAGACAGGTTCATCTGCATGCTCCAATATGATGAATCAGGAAAGCTATACATGTTCTATGCTATTTTACCTGAGAGAGAGCAGCAGGAGTGATTAATTAGCTAGTTCATGCTCTTAGTACTTGTCCTCTCATGTCCGTGTTCTTCGTCCTGAACTTAATCTCAAAGAGTGATTTGCTTTTGTGGTGTTATGAACCCTTATAATATCATTACCATGTTGAACTCAATGATATCTTTGCTTCTGGTACAAGTGAATGTTTCTTCTTTAAGCTAGTGTTGGTGGTGATTAGATAGCGGTAATGATTATATGACGATTAAGTAGTGGTAATGAGATGACTATTATATGATGATTTTTAGCTAGCTATGAAAACTGTTGTTGGTGATGATATATATGATGCAAGAGTTTTTATATTAATATGATGATGATGATGATGATGATGAGTTATTATATCATTTATGAAAGAAACTGCATATTAGTTTCAACTGGATGGATTCTAGCTAAGTGATCAAGTATATGCCATATCCATATTACCTCGATCACTTAATTAGGTGATCAAGTATATATAATATGGATATGACATATACTTGATGACTTAGCTAGGATCCACATGCATCCAGTCAAACTAATCTGCGGTACATTCACCTAATGATTTAACAACTCATTATAATGTAAAACAATCACTAAATTAAATTGAAAACACAAAATTAAAGTAAAAATAAAAAATAAAACCAAAACACACCCAAACATTTAGTACCGGTTGGTGTTACCAACCGGTACTAATGTCCTACGCGCCCACGGAGCTGGCTTGTGCCACGTGGTTGCCCTTTAGCACCGGTTCGTGCTGAACCGGTACTAAAGGGGGGCCCTTTAGTGCCCACACTTTAGTGCCGGTTACCGAACCGGCACTAAAGGGCCTTACGAACCGGTGCTATTGCCTGGTTCTGCACTAGTGAGATAAGGCTGATTGTGAGGGACAAGGAGTTGTTTGTAAATAGGGAACAAGTGCGGGCATCTTTTTGCAAAACTGGAGAAGTTTGGTTTGTATGCGTCAGATATAGATCCGACGGTTGTTGGTGAAATATGGAAGGCACAACATCATCACCAACTCAGGACCTGTTTGATTCGCAGGATTTTGAAAACGCAGGAATAGGGCACGGCAATATTACAAGTTTCAAACTGATATTACAAATGTTAGGAGTAATGTTGCACCTACAAAGAGGGAATTACTAGGAATTTTACGTAAGAACTTTCGTTACTTTAGGTGGATGCAGCATTATCATACAAACTAAAATCCACCGCCCTAACAAGTCACTAATGGGCAAATAAGTTTTTGAGTCTCTGGCCACTTGATGTTTCAAAAACAAATTCAACTTCTGTGGAGACTTTGTCATTTAGGCTTAGACGCTTGCGGTGATCAGCACGCCATTCATTATTGCGCCAGAGAACGCCAAACCTCATTACCTTGAGCACACTTGCCTCCAGAATAGAGAACCTGGCCAATTTAATCTCAGATGTGCTGCCTCGGTAGTCGATCAAATCAATTTCTGTAAGATGGAGATCAAGGCATTCGATGAGATTGTTATAGTGCAGCACATTTTTCACTTTCGGGTCTTTTTTTATCTGCAAAAGAAGAGAACATATTAGAGCAGCTGGCTGTATAAGATTGCCGTGTCATCAAGAGGTACCAATACCATCCGCTCATACGTTAGGGTTGGCTAGCCAGTGATATTTTTTTTACTCTCTCTCTCTCTGTCTTTCTCTTTCCTCTCATTTACCTAGGAGTACGTGAAGAGCTTGGGAATTTGTTGCCTTCCACTATGTGGCCGATGCCATATTTCGCAAAAGTATGCCACATAATACGCATCGATGTCAAATCAAAAGATTTTGGCACCGCTCTCGCGATGTGAGAGAGTTGGCACCGCTGTGCACACAGATCCACATGTATAAACAAATCAATCAAACCAACTACACCAGCCTCTCACTCTCCCAAACAAGTGTTTTTTTATTGCCTCAGTCCTATTTCTCTCCCATGCAAGTACTTTTTCATTGCGTGAGTTATTAATTTGGCACCGGAGCAAAGTAGGTGATCCAGATTGGGGCACCAGGTGAGCAATGGAGGGGCATCGATGCCAAATGCATCACAAGTGAATTTGGCACGTGTTTTGCCCTACATAGTGGAGGGCCGTTATAGCCCACTTTTGTACTACCTCTTATTTAGTATAAAATTTTGACCATAGATTTAGTAAGAAAATGCCAATGCATGTCACTAAAAATTATACCATTTGAAATTATGTTCAAATACAATCCAACGATATAGTTCTTAGTGACATGCATTAACATTTTGTCAGTTAAATCTATGGTCAAATTTTGATACTAAAAAATAGGAAGAGTAAACCAGGACGGAGGTAGTACTTGCTCTTAGGGTAACCATATAGTTACCGGAGTAGTCTAAGTTACTTTCCACTATGACTAGCCTAGGCTACTATAGTAGTACAACAACAAAACGATGCAGGTGATCACGTGAGAAAAAATACTAAAAACATTTCTTTCGGTGCAGTGCATAGATGCAGTTTTGAACACTACACTTGTCATCGTAATTTGGGAGAATTACGAAAAATTTGAGCTACGTTGTGATTACCGTTTACTAATAGGAAAGAAGTTTCACTTCGATGAGTAGCTTCTCCATGCACGGAAAGCATGTAAGGAATCCAACAACTTGATCCAGATTGGGGCCGATATATTTTATTGCCAAGATCTTCATTATGCGCATAGACAGGGTCAAGCTTGTGGGAATCATTTTCTGGAAGACGGTCGTAAATGCATCAAGAAGAAATTTAAAAATGTGAATTTCAAGAAGACGGAGAAGAAGATGAGTGTTGTACCTGAACGATTACGGATCCAATAAAGAGTTCGGAGAATTTGGCAGACGAGTGCACCAACGCTGTCAATTTCAACGCGTCAATGACCCTGATTTTTGTTGGACCTTCTAGATCCGATACAAGCAATCTCTCAAGGAAAGGCGCATTCTCAATGACCATAACGTAGAACAGCTGGAGTGATCTCTTCCCAATTGATGTCTTGTTGCGGGGCCAGCAAGACACATAAATCCATCAAAGATTCGTCGAGGTGATGTGGAGGCTAATGAACCTGTGGATCTGCTCAAGATGAAGGTACTCGAGCGCAGTAGAGCTGCGGAGCAGGTGCTCCATAGCCTTCTTCGAGATGACAAGGTCGAAGAGGTCGAGCTGCTTGAGTTGAGGGAGAAGAAGGGCGGGCGCGGCATTAATCTGGGGAAGATAGCAGGAGCTGAAGCTGGCATGGCGCGGCGTTGGCGCGAGGCGGAGCGCGGACGGCGGCAGAGAGCGACATCGTCCAGCTTCACAAAGATGAGCTCCTCGAGCTGATCTAGGGCGGGGGATAAGAACCACTGGTCGAACTTGGGTTAGACCTTGCAGTTGGTACTGAACATGCGGATGTCAAGGCGTCTGGCTGGCCCAGGGTGTGATGAAAGGATCTTGGAGACTACGGCCATGTGTTTGCAATCCCCATCGCAGAGGCAGCTGTCGACGGTGAGGTTGAGGGGGACATGGCGCCAGAGGGGGCGCCACCGCCGGGAGAGTAGGGCGGTCCGCACAGCAGATTTGGTGGGGAGGAGGCCGATGATGACGAGCAGCATGTCGTCGGGGAGGCTGCTTATGAAGTCCAGGCTCGCCGGATGTGGTTTTGGCTTGAGCCGCCTCCGCTTGTTGGCTGCCTCGCCGTCCATCTCAACCGGCGGCGACGCCGGTGTACACGTGTGCTGGTGTGTGTTGTGTGCTGGGTGTGTGCGAGTGCGTCCTTCTGTGCATGCCACCGCGCAGTGGTGAATTGTGCGCGAGTGCGTCCTCCACGCAGAAGAAGTGTGTCCTCAATGCGCCCTCAATTTACTAGCGTGTGGGGTGCTACCCCGAGTGGTTTCAACTTTGTTTAGTTCACCGTGTGTCAGATGGGCCTCTAGTTTACTTATTTTCACCCACTGCCACATGGGTCAGCACACGAAGATACCGAACACGAGCTAACAAGGCAGCATGTGAACTGGTTGACCGATCAACTAAACAATATACGGAGCTATACGCTGACACAGTGAGCGTGTAATCCGTTGGTATAGAGTGTTCGTATGAGAAGGGAGGCCCGTGAAAGATAGCAGAGAGAGAGAGAAAAGAGGAACTCCCTCCGTTCGATAATGTAGTTCCAACATCTATTTATATATAAAAAGTGCTTGACGACCTAACCAAAGAAAAGAAAATTACGCTAGAAATTACCACAAAAATTAGAAACATCTAACCGTTAATTTAATAGGTAGAAGACTTTATTACCATTAGATTAGATTCTACTTGAAAATTACTCATCATTGCCATTATAATGTAGCAAATCGTCCCTTTTTACGCTAGAAATTACCACAAAAATTAGAACATCTAACCATTAATTTAATAGGTAGAAAACTTTATCACGTTAGATTAGATTCAACTTGAAAATTACCCACCATCATCCCTTTCCCCATCTCTTATCTTTTTCCCTCTAGAAAATCATATCCGGTGAACAACCAAACGAGAAGAAACGAGCTAAAAAAATATCACAACAAACCCTAGCTTGGCTACGCCATCCTCATGGCCATTGGATTGGCGGCTTTCAGGCGAAGACCAAGCGCAGATAGGGCTAAAAGGCACATGTCGCCTCCTTCGAGGTGGCTCCCTTTACCAATATGTAGCATGCATGAGCAGTGGCCAAGAGCAAGGTATGTACGTTGATGGATTCTTCCCAAATATCCAACCCTACAATGATCAATTGCATGCATGCCGTTTTGTCTTTTTGCCATCTCCTATACGCTGGTCTCACAGACCATTTTTTGATCTGTCCCGTGTTCTTTACACAAATCACACAATCAATCTCACGATCTCATAAACAAAACTCACCATAGGTTCGATTCATACCATCACAAGCAACCCTCCAAATTTTTACTTGCCGTTCTTGCCGATGATGTACTATTATTCCAAATCAATATACATCACCATGATGGCTTTCCCTAAAAAAGAACTCTCACGAGCGAGTGCCCCAATCTCCACGATTGTGCCATCCTCCTCGATTGTGCCATCGGCTCCATCAGGTTTTCCTAAAAAAGAGCTCTAAAAAAAGAACTCTCACGAGCGAGTGCCCCAATCTTCTCAATTGTGTGCCGACGATTCCATCAGGTGAGCAGATCACCTCCAGCAGCTGGACCATCTGCAGAGATCATATAGAACTGACATAAAGTTCAATATTTTCTTAAAAGTAAGAGCAGAAATGGCAGAACAACTAATGTCTTCAATTCAAGGTATGACAACACAATCAAAAGCTTTTAATTCATGTAAAATGGCTTTTTAAACTTCTCATAAGTTCCCCTTGTGGATTTTCAGTCATTGTTGTACATCAACTTCTCATCCTCAATTGCAATCTTATCTTATTCTTAGATTTCAATATTTCTTAACAGCAATAACATAATCAGTAGTATAATGCACGTCTTCAATTCAAGGTGTGACAACACAATCAAATGCTTTTAGTTCGTAAAGAGGTGGAAGAAAGAACTACATGCACAATATCAGATTGTACAACTCCATGTTCGCTTTCACATCAATGGGAGGAGAGGTAGACACAGAAAAAATGGTCCCATGCCTTATGTATTTGGAATGAATGGCCAAAAATATCATAGATAGGTACTCTACTACCTGAAGGTAAAGACAAACCACGCACGGCGTAGTTGCACACCTATGCCACTACAAATGAGGTAAGAATCAGAGTTGACGCGTCAACATCAGAAGATAAAAGGGAATCAACAGATCCTCCCATTGTCGAGGACCTTAAAAATATATTGGATAAAGATAGACTAGCAAAAACACTCAGAATGGTAAGGGATAAATTCGAAGGTGACTATCCACGTGAGATTAACACGACATGGCATACCATCTGCAACTGAAGTACCAGACTTGAACTATCACAATGTGAGATTAGCACGACATGACATGCCATCTGCAACTGAAGTAGCAGCCTTGATTGTCAGTGATACAACAGAGAATGGAAAAGTACATGATATCATTGTTCAGTACAAAGACATGAGACCAAGAAGAATATCGGAGAACCATTCAAAATTCATGGTTGTGCAGTATCCATTGTTATTCCACTATGGAGGAAATATACATTGCACAATAAAAGAAGGTGCAAAATGCAAGAGAAATCATGTAAACACTTGCTGGTGTGTGAAAAGCTTAAATTGCAGTTCAATATGGATTCCTTTGCAGGCATTTTGCAGTAGTGCAGTACAAATAGACTGCATGAAAAGACATAAAGGAAACCTAAGAACGCAATTATATGCTGGCTTGCAAGACACAATAGACCGAGGAGATGCAAGGGCTGCCCAGGTATGAAGGACAATACTATTGTCGTGTGCCATCCAGCTTCACAGATAGCCCAAGATACAAAGCATAAAACTAATAAGATGCTATGGCAATATGTCGATGGGCTGGATACACAGACCTATTTGTGACATTCAATCTTTGCTACAGAAAGTAGGCATAGCAGCATCATGAAGACCTGATATTGTTGACCGGGTGATCTACATAAAGATCAAAGTGTTCAAGAGAAATATAAGAGAAAGGTTATACTTTGGAAACGCACTCGCAAGTAATACCCTACCCACTTGATCACACATGTTATTTTCTTTTGTATAGCAAATGAACTAACAGCGAGAATGATGTGGTCAAGAACATAGTCTTCACAGAAATATCCTCAAGGTAGGAACTAAAAACGCACTTACACATGCTACTAGCCCTGTTTTTTCTATGCTAACATGATACTCCTATGATGGAACATAACCATAAGAAGATGGAACTAAACTGATTTTTCTATGCTAACATGATATGACGGCGGATATGATCTAATACTCCCAGAATTATTGAAACATGCATCAACATTCGATGGAAATAGCTCAATAATACCAATTGTCGGTGCTATATATATTTTTTGATATTTGAAAATTATTCTACTGAACATGACAGTAGTTACAGCATCCACGGATCATTATAGTTAATATGTAAAATTAAATGGCACCTACTTTCATATTCACTTACTAAAATAATTCTATCTTTGGGAAATCGTAAAATTATAACAAATTAACTAATTACATATTAAATCTGTTGAAAAGAATGGGAGCAGGGGGCCAAACATTGTCGATGCCAGTCCCAAGTACTAAAAAAAGTGGAGGGGGCATAGATAAATTTACACCTTTCAGTAACAAGTTGTACCCGAAAGCACATTGTACTCCTATTAGTTTAGCCATACACATGCAAAGAAATGATAAGGACCAAGAAAAAAATATATGATAAATGCATGAAAATGGAGAAGTGAGGACCTACAGGTGGAAGAATGAGCCGCCGAAATCAGGCTACCTCTATCGAGGAGCAAGACGACCTGCTGGGCTGTCTTGCTCGGGGACAACCACGATACGATGTGGATCCAAGCTCGCTGTAGCAGACGAGATCCACACCCATGTCGCCTCGAAGGACGGCGACGACAACGGCACTGTCAAGATCGACAAGCTCGCCTCCTCCATTGTGCAGCTTCTCGTCGAGCCCTGCTACCTCTCCGCCGCCGTTAACCAGCATAAGAGATTGAGGAGGCATACATCGGGGAAAACCAGGCGCCGTAGATGGTCACGCCGTCGCCGCACCAGTGAGCCGAGCTGCAAAGGTGCGTGCAGTTGAGGACGAGCAAGATCACGGCAAGGAATCAAGAGGGGAAACTAAGGTTTATTCAGAATTGAATCTGCAGCGCTCGGGTGGAAGCAATTTTGGTACGAGGGGATAGAAGGAGATGAAAGGATCAGGCAAGAGCCACGTCTAATGGTCGGAGAGTGTGAGGTTCTCTTTTTTCTTCTTTTTTTTGACAATTGTGTGACAGGTTCCCTTTGTTTTGAGGAAGTGTGTGAAGGTGTGAGTGTGAGGGATTCAACGACAAAAAAAAACCCTAAAAACATTTCCGAAAATAACACAAAGATTTCCTACCAATCAACTACGATTTCGAAAACAACACAAAGATTTCCCACTAATCGACTAGGATCGCGTACAGGTGGAATTCACATACGTGTGTGCTCCAACATAAATTATACTCCCTTTGTAAAGAAATATAAGAGCATTTAGATCACTATGCTAGAAATTCGTTTGAACAAATTCTTTTGAGCATTTAGATCAATATGCTAAAAATATATAGTATACGATGATAAAAAAATATATCAAACCGGAACCAATCATTCATATTCAGGCTATGCATATGAAAGTACAATTTCATGTCAAGCCGTCACGGACTATAAACATGATCATGCGGCAACATCCGGCAAGCCCACGGGTTGGAGCGAGGTGCTTCCAAAGAATTTGATGAGAAATATCACACCCCATATTTTCCTGAACATGAAAGGAAAATTCCTCTTATCACCACATAAGCCGTGTCTAAGGGTAAAATCATATTTACAACCGCAACACTTGATGAACAAACGATGAAAATGTTATATATTTACCTTTGTTAGTTAATTAAACTTTGTTAAGTACTAGCCCGTGCATTTGCGAGGGCCACTTTACTAGTTTTTTTAAGAGTCAAACTTTTGAAACTTTGACCAAGTTTATAAAGAAATTACTTATATCTACAATACCAAAGATAAATGATAATATGAAGTAAGTACATGTTGTGATGAATCTAATGATCTTTCCAGATGTAAATGTTTTTCTCCACATATATCTGGTCAAACTTTTCTGAGGTTTGACTTTTCAAAACATCCATATGCTTATGGACGTGAGAGACTCCCTAACTAGAGAGAGAGAGAGTGAAATAGAAAAGTGAGTGAAAAAAGTGTGTGTGTGTGTGTGTGTGAAAGAGACATGGACAACACTCGATAAAAGTCGAGAAAAAATGTGTGTGTCTTATGCAAACATATCACACATGCATCTTCGACAACAGAAGCAAGGATGATGAGATAGTGTGTGGTTGTTTGCAACCGAGAGAGCAAGACCCCTAGCACGTGGCCAAGAGGGGTCTGACAAACAAGGGAGAGAGGTCGAGAGATACGTACGGAGAAAATGCAGACATGGGGAGGAGAGAGTGTATGTTTTGTCATAGAGAGATCCCCTGGAGATCGTGATGGGACTACATGGGTGGGAGATCGAGTGACAAGGTGTGTGTGCGACAGAAGATACCCCGAGAGATATCGAGATAGACGTATGGATGGAAGGAGACAATACATGTGTTCCTGATGGCTAGTGAGAGATAATCATACTTAAGGGGGGAGTGCTTGCGCCTATGATGGAGTGAGGGATTATGGTACTTATTAGGGGGTGCGTGTCACATAGAGAGAGAACAAGGGCGGAGAGTATTGGATGGGTCTATATGTATAGCGCGAGCGAGACATGTGTATGTGTGAACCAGGGAGATATAAAATTTGAGAGAGATTGAGGAGCCCCGATAAGCCTGAGTGGTGCGTCAGATAGCTGAGAGGGGGAAAGAGATATTCAATCCGCTCGATAATGCAGTGCATGTAATTTTTTTAGAAGTCAAACTTTGGAAACTTTGATCAGGTTTACACAAGTGTTACTTATATCTTATACCAAAGATACATCATACGAAACTACATCTCATGGTGAATCTAATGGTATATGTTTGACGTTCCAGATGTAATTGTTTTTCTCCACGTACATGGTCAAACTTTGTGATGTTTGACTTTTCAATAAATCAATATGCTATGGACCGAGGAGAGTGCCTAAATCGAGAGGGATCAAGTGCATGCGAGGAAGAATGAGTAAGTGTGCAAAAAGAGTATGTGTGTGAAAGAGAAAGTGACAACAAACGATAAATTAGAGAGAGTGTGTTTTTTCGTTTCTTAGGCGAACATATCACGCATGCATCTCCGAGATAGAAAAGTGAGGCGAGGAGATACAAGAAGATAGCTAGTGTGTGATTGTTTGCAACGGAGAGAGACACCCCTATAGCACATGTACAATAGAGGTCTGGCCAACAAGGAACAAATGTCGAGAGGGACACATGGAGAACATGGACGCATGGGGAGGGTGAGAGGGTGTGTTTGTGATAGAGAGACCCCCTCAAGATTGTGAGGGGACTATATGGGTGGGAGATCGAGGGAGGTGCGTGCGCGATAGAAAGATGCCCCGAGAGAAATTGAGATAGACCATGCACATGTTTGTGATGGAGACTAAGATTAGCTAGTCATATACATATAGGAAGGACTGCGTGTGCCTACAATTGAGTGAGAGACCATCATACTTGGCTAGCTAGGCATGAGATTGTGTGTGTGTGTGTGCATGTGAGATGGAGAGAGAACGAGGGAGAGAGATAGAGTTTTAGATGGGCCTATCAAGTGCGAGTGAGATATGCATGTGTATGTGTGATCTAGGTAGATGGAGAGTTTGAGATAGAGGGGGGAGAGCTCCGAGACGACAGAGTGGTGCATGAGAGAGTTACGGACAACGAGCTAAGGAATTTGTGTGCGTACGATGAGTGCACCCAAGATATCTAGCTTGGACTAGAGAATCATACATAGTGTGCGAGAGAGACCTATAGATGGAGTATATATGCATGCGAACTAGAAAGACCCCCCCCCACGCACACAAAAAGAGAGAGAGACAGAGATGGAGAGAAAGAGAGAGGACCAACAAGATCTGTGTGTTGGATGTGTGCGACAGAATTGAAGATTGTCGGCGAGAGAGAGACAGGAGTCCAGAAGAGGGGGAGGTCATGTTTTATGCATCAAAAACTGATATAAACCATGTTTCGATATAAACTTGCATTCAAATATTTAAATTGAAGAACATGTTGTCTGCAATCCACATATGAACTTATATATGCGTATATTAAACAAGTTCATTAATTTGACTTTCAACATGTTCATGCAGTACTATAATACTATACAACATGCTATTCGATTGAGGTGTTCAATTTTGGATTTAGTTCACTATTTTGACCTGGTGAACGAGCTATTTCATTGAATCGAGATATTTCATTTTGAGTTTGATTCTCGTTTTTTAGTGGGTCAACTATTTGTCATATAGTAAATCGCTAGCAACGAGCATGTAAAAACACATTACTCCTGAGCATCACCTCTCCATCTAAAAAAAAGTGGTAAGCTAATATTTCTAAACTTGATTCGAATCGACTTGGTAAGGTAGACGTGGATGCTCGTTCTTTCAAATTTTGAACGAACTGTTAAACATCCTCTGCTCGGTGGAATTCGCCCGAGCAAATAAATGGAAGACGTGAAATTACCGTCCTATGTGGGAGATGCATTAATTGGCCCGTTGTGCATTGAGGGTAAGTCTGTAACTTCATCCAAGCACGCCTTCTCCTAGGCCGAAATGACATGTGCCAAATAATTCATAAACCATGGTCGGCAAAACACGCTCTCCTCGTCCGAAATAGCTCGCGCCCACTATTTCAAAACACGCTCTCCTCTAACAAAATCGCCCGCGCCCACTATATTTCAAAACACGCCCTCCTCGCCCAAATCGCTCCCGCCCACTATTTGCGGAGAAGCAAAGTTACTCTACTATCCCCGACCCTCAGTACATAGACCCAAGCCAAGAAGCCTAAAGGCAGGGGTAGAACTGTAACTCCCTCACATTTCAGACAAATGTGTCCGTAAAACATGGTTCCACTCCCCTCCCAATCCCCTCCCCCATTCATACCTCATGGGCGCCAAATCACCTTCTCCCCGGAAGCTCCCTTCTCCCGAGCCGTGAAACCTCAACCCCACCGCATAAATTTCACAGCCTCCCTCCTCCCTAATGTCGGAGATGCTGTCCATTTGCCGTCGTGCACTGGGTCGTGTGCCTCTTACTCCGTATTGCTGGAGCTGCCTCGACGACGGCCGCGTGAACTGTACCGGAGCCGATTCACCCCTGCCATTGTTCACGGCGCCGGAGCGGCTCCAACTTCGGATCCGTTCATAGTCCTGGCGCTGCTTCCCTGTAGCCGTCGACCGTCGCGACATTGCTATTTCCCTGCCGCCGATGGCCACCGCAACCGCGCTAGCCTCACCGACTCGACAGCCGGACCCGCCTACTTCACCATGCCGCCAGATAGGTCGCACCCTCATCTCAAATCACTTTATTTAGGTGTCAGTTGTCTGAATTTTTATTCTGGGCCAATCGATTCCCAATGGGAAGCAGCACCCCTCGAGGCGGCGGAGTTCCTAGGCTGTCGGTTGGCTGGTGTCTAACGTAAGGGTGCGGGGCCGCAAGTTCGCCGCGGAAGCAGCGCCTAGATGGCTATCTTAGAGTTGCGTGGGTTCAAGGTACTGCCACCGCCGGATCTGGATGACGAGGAGTCTTTGTGGTTGGCCCAGGGGCGGCGCAACCACAGCAGTGCGGTGGGGCGGGGAGCGGGGTTTTGGCCGGGGCCACGGACGGCGGAGGAAAGCTGCTCTGCCGTTGGTCACTGGCTCTTCGGGGAAGATTCCTAATAGTGTCAGCCGGGAGGCACAAGACGGCCATCAAGCCATCCGGCGTAGATCCGACAGTACCAAAATAAAATAAAATCGTGTGAACCCAATTTAGTCTCGGTCAACAAACGTGTGACCACTCTCGTACCTTGCTGTTGATCTCTTAGTGTATTTCTTCAGATCAAAGAGATGTGTCGTTCTTAACATTATGTGTTATCTGCATCTTCAGCCACACCGTCTTCCGACTCACCGCAGCTGCTCCAACAAGGGAAGCATACACTAGAAGAGAGCTATAGTCCCCACTCAACAGTTCCCTACATCAAATGTGCGTGCCTGACATGGACAACCACAACAACTGCAGGGCCATCGACAAGTCAGCACATGATGCTCACTCCTATGGATGGCAGCCAGATAGGTTGTACCCTCATCTTACTTATGTGCAACATTTATGGCTTTGTAGTTCATCTAAGCATGGAAAATAGATTATCACATTTCACTATATATTCATGTTGATCTCTTACGTGTCTTGTTCAGGAGTTAACGTTGTTCCATAGTTCAGCTAAGATACTTGTTCTTTAGGTAACGTTGTTCCATAGTTATCATCCATCAGCCAATGCTATCCCACAGGCTGGTGATTATAGTATTATACCACTTCTAGTATTACCTATGTTGTTCTTTAATACTTTTGTGTGCCATCTAGTTAATCTCGAGTACAAACGATACATATTTTGTAGCTTTCATCTGTGTTCTCCCTTTAGTTTTTGATACATGTTGCTGCTAGTTAACCCAGTCCTACTATTCATGTCATCTCCTACAGACACTCATTACATAAATCTAACTACTAGTTGTCTTTCATGCATGTCAGATATAATTGCACACACTGATATATCCACAAGAACCTCACCGAGCAATGTAAAGGCCAATAAAATTGATGTCAATGATACCCAATATGATGGAACATGTAAAGGCAGTTCTTCAGAAGACTTGCAGAAAGATGTTGAATCCTCTTCACCCCACAAGATCCTTGCTCTAACTTGGCCCGTGATATGGGTACAACATGCATATAATATCCTGGAGTGTATCTACTCTGTTGCAATGCCATGTGCTTAGCATGCTGATCATGCATGTAAATATTTCATGCAATCCTGTTTTTCAGTACCTATTTCATTCATGATAACATGTTTTCAAATTCAAGTACTGTCATTCTACTCTATCACAATGCCATCTGCTTAATTTGGACATCATGCTTCTGAATATCTTATGCATTGTTATTCATCAGTATGTACTTCATCTGTCTACCATACCATTTTTTTACATTGAAGTGATGTTCTAGTGCTCTGTTGCAATGCCATCTTAGTTTCCCAATAATACACGTGTATGTTGCCTTAGTTTTTTCTATACGTATTCTGCTAGCATACAGTTTTACATTCAACTAGTGTTTTTTTACTATGTTGTCCTGTCGTATCCCTAGCTCTTACACCATACTCACTCCGTCCGGATTACATGTTGCCGAAATGGATAAAAAAATGATGTATCTAGAACTGAAATACGCCTAGACCCATCCATTTTTTTCCGGATGGAGGGAATACATGTCAATATGTCATGCCTTTCTATTCTTCAGTACCTATTCCATCTCTCTGTTGTAGCATATTTTATAATTGAAGCACCATTCTTCTATACAAGGCATGCAAGGGGAAGACGACTATGTTAGAATCTGAAGGGTTACAAACCAGGTCTTTGCAAAAGATCCAAATGTCAGGAGATAATAAACCAACTCCAGTTTTTATAGATACTGCTCCAGCACAGAGAAACCCAACTCCTACTGATAATAAGCAGATTCCAGTGGCCAAAGAACTAGTCCGCTCCAGTCCAGCAAAAATATGTCAACTCCATTCTAAGAAGCGTGTGTGTATCCTTGCATCATGAAATTTTATAGCATGTTGATCACATTTTCTACATGTTTCTTACCCATCTCTCTTTTAGAAAATAAGATTAACAGATAGAAGAATTTTTGCACTGGTATCGTCTGTGAGGAAAGATTCTTGCAGGAATTCTCTGTACTCCAATGCTGATGTAAGTACCTATTGTATATCACTATATTTTTACATCAGCATGTATTTTGTTAATCGGCGTGAATCCAACCTTTATCTGATCTAAATTTAGTTGTACCGAAATGTATGGTTAAAGGCCACAATGTTGATTTTTGTAAGGAAAACTGCCTGGTAGTTTTGCATCCTGAGCTGCATGAGTGTACTATCTCATATCAGTGGGTTTGATTACTTTGGTTCTGCAGTGGGTTTTCAGTACTTTTTTTTACTGTGTTGTCCTGTCGTATCCCTAGCTCTTACATCATACTCCCTCTGTCCAGATTACATGTCGCAGAAATGGATAAAACTGGATGTATCTAGAACTGAAATATGCCTAGACCCATCCATTTATTTCCGGATGGAGGGAATACATGTCAATATGTCATGCCTTTCTATTCTTCAGTACCTATTCCATCTCTGCTGTAGCATGTTTTGTAATTGAAGCACCATTCTTCTATATAAGGCATGCAAGGGGAAGACGGCTATGTTAGAATCTCAAGGGTTACAAACTAGGTCTTTGCAAAAGATCCAAACGCCAGGAGATAATAAACCAACTCCATTTTCATAGATACTGCTCCAGCATAGAGAAACCCAACTCCCACTGATAATAAGCAGATTCCAGTGGCCAAAGAACTAGTCCGCTCCAGTCCAGTGAAAGAATGTCATCTCCATTCTAAGAAGCGTGTGCGTATCCTCGCATCATGAAATTTTATAGCATTCTGATCATATTTTCTACATGTTTCTTACCCATCTCTCTTTTAGAAAATAAGGTTAAATGATAGAAGATCTCCTTCATTGGGATTGTATTCGAGGAAAATATCTTGCGGGAATTCTCTATGCTCCAATGCTGATGTAAGTACCTATTGTATATCACTATATTTTTACATTAGCATGTATTTTGTTAGTCGGCGTGAATCCAACCTTTGTCTGATCTAAAATTAGTTGTAGCAAAATGTTAAAGGCACCAATGTTGATTTTTGTAAAGAAAACTGCCTGGTAGTTTTGCATACTGAGCTGCATGAGTGTACTATCTCATATCATGCACATTACTGAATTGTAGTGCTACTCTGGTTGCCCATTCATTCATTGTGTCAATGTTGCTTTCGTATTACCTTACCTGGCTGATGATAGTTGTGCCATATTGTGTTAATTTGGTGTTGGCTAGTTGCCCAAACGTTCGTTGTGCCAATGTTTCTTTCCTATTATCTGACTTGGCCAATGATAGCAATGCTAGTGTCTTAATTTGGTGCAGGCTGCTGAAGATAAGAAGACAAACTCTGAAAATAGCAAGGCAACCCCATTGTTTCTTTCCAATAAATCTAGGCCAGGTAATATGCCAATAACTCATGATTAATCTGTTTGGTTCCCCTCCTAATTTATGTTATGATGCAGTGGTCGAGACACTCTCCACTATCAATAATACAAGCCTGCCAAAATCGCCATCTGAATCTGTTCAGTATCCTCTATCTCGAATGCAACGGAAAAAGTATGTTTGTGAACCAATTAATGGCTGAAGGAATGATGGAAATGGTGGAGGAATCAGAGGTGCAGAGTCGTGCGACACAACAACTGATCAATGTTTTCAGAGATAGTGTAGCAAAACAGCAAGAACTTGCCCACATGCTTATGGGCGTCATCCATGCTAAGGTTGCAGATTGTGACATTGTAGATCGTTAGGTTCTGTTCATTTATTTGCACTCGCATCAATCTTTGATTGCCCAGTGGATGTAATTTCTTGTAATATATGCAGGATGTGCAACGTTTTTCCCTGTATGCCGTACCTTTGCTTGATCGGTTTTGGTCCTGTGCATAATTGCTCGTCGTAATGGGCTCAAGTTATCTAATTTGGCCTAAAGACATGTATGAACTTTAGTGGGCCCATTAAGTTAATGGGTCGTTACCAGGCCGAAAGTTAATGGTCGGCCCTCTTAACTCCCGGGTCATTAACAGGCTGACATCAAAGCGGGCAACAGGTGAGCCCAATTGATTTCACGGGCCGTTAACAGGCCGTTACTAAGTCCGAGCTACATATGGCCCAACTATACTGCGGGCCTTTAGCAGGCTGAAAGAGACAGCGGGCTTATACTGGACCATGTAGAGCATGGGGCGCTAAGAGGCCGAAAGTCAGGTTTATATTGTAAATGGCCCAACTATGTTGTGGGCCTTTAGCAGGCCGAAAGAGAAACCGGGCTGGTATTGGACCATAAAGGGCATGGGCCATTAAAAGGCCAAAACTCAGGTCCGACTACAAATGGCCCAACTGATTTCTGGTCCCTTAACAGGCTGAAAGGCATATAGGGCCGGGAATTAGCCCAACACTTAAATGGGTCGCTAAAAGGCCAAAACTCAGGTCCGACTACAAATGGCCCAACAGATATATGGGCCGTCACCAGGATGAAAGACACACCAGGCCGGAAATTGGCCCAACACTTAAATGGGTCGCTAAAAGGCCGAAACTCAGGTCCGACTACAAATGGCCCAACTGATTTATGGGTCATGAACAGGCTGAAAGACACAACGGGCCGGAAATTAGCCCAATATTTAAATGGGTCGCTAAAAGGCCGAAAGATGTATATCGTGAAAATTGGCCCATCCATTGAATGGGCCGTTAACAGGCCGAAATCTCATTGGGCCGATATTGAGCCCAAATATATAGCGGGCTGTTAACGGGCTCGAACTGATGATGGGCTGCAATGGTGTCAAATCTTTAACGGGCCATTGATGGGCCGAATTGGCACATCTCGTATGGGTCGTGGGCTTAAATGAACCTGACCCAAGTAGGCCTTATATGGGCCGGCCTACTATTTTTTACTAGGCTAGCCTTTTTCACCGGAATGGGCCACTATTGGGCCGTTCCACGTGTCAACCTATCATAGGCGCCTCCTGTCCAATGAGTGGATGACATCTGTCCCAACGGTGAGGCAACACGTGTTTCCTCCGGCCAATGATTATTTTACACGTGGAAAATCCCCATTGGTCTGGGTTGTTAACGGGTTATCGGATCCAAAACCGGACCAGATAGCTTAACGGTGTTCCGTTATGGTGGATGCCACGTGTCGGTCACCCTTGACGAAAGCACTTCTGTGACGCGCGATTTATCGTCATGGAAGTGGACACTTCCGTGATGATAATTTTGGTAATGTCATGGAACACTTCTACGACAGCACAGGTATGACTATCTTGATTCTGTCATAAATTTGTCATGGATGTACATGCATGACAGAAAACGTGACCTACTGTGATAAACACGTATCATCACGGAAGTGTATTTTTTTGTGGTGTGCATTATGGGTTGTTACTACACATTATGTCACAATACTTATGCCTTTTCTCTCTTATTTTACAAGGTTTACATGAAGAGGGAGAATGTCGGCAGCTGGAATTCTGGGCTGGAAAAGGAGAAAATATTAGAGACCTATTCTGCACAACTCCAAAAGTCCTGAAACTTCAGGGGAGCACATTTTGGAATATATAAAAAATACTGGCGAAATAATTAACCAGAGGGGCCCCACACCCTGGCCACGAGGGTGGGGGCGCGCCCCCTGTCTCGTGGGCCCCCTGGCAGGCCACCAGTGCCCATCTTCTGCTATATGAAGTCTTCCGTCCGAGAAAAAAAATAAGAAGCAAGCTTTCGGGACGAAACACCGCCACCACGAGGCGGAACCTTGGCGGAACCAATCTAGGGCTCCGGCGGAGCTGTTCTGCTGGGGAAACATTCCTCCAGGAGGGGGAAATCATCACCATCGTCATCACCATCGATCCTCTCAGCGGGAGGGGGTCAATCTCCATCAACATCTTCACCAGCACCATCTCCTCTCAAACCCTAGTTCATCTCTTGTATCCAATCTTTGTCCCAAAACCTCAGATTGGTACATGTTGCTTGCTAGTAGTGTTGATTACTCCTTGTAGTTGATGCTAGTAGGTTTATTTGGTGGAAGATCATATATTCAGATACTTTATGCATATTAATACCCCTCTGATTATGAACATGGATATGATTTGTGAGTAGTTACGTTTGTTCCTGAGGACATGGGAGAAGTCTTACAATAAGTAGTCATGTGAATTTGGTATTCATTTGATATTTTGATGAGATGTATGTTGTCTTTCCTCTAGTGGTGTTATGTGAACGTTGACTATATGACACTTCACCATTGTTTGGGCCTAGAGGAAGGCATTGGGAATTAATAAGTAGATGATGGGTTGCTAGAGTGACAGAAGCTTAAACCCTAGTTTATGCGTTGCTTTGTAAGGGGCTGATTTGGATCCATATGTTTCATGCTATGGTTAGGTTTACCTTAATACCTCTTTTGTAGTTGCGGATGCTTGCAATAGGGGTTAATCATAAGTGGGTTGCTTGTCCAAGAAAGGGCAGTACCCAATCACCGGTCCACCCACATATCAAATTATCAAAGTAAGGAACGCGAATCATATGAGCGTGATGAAAAATAGCTTGACGATAATTCCCATGTGTCCTCGGGAGCATTTTCCCTCATATAAGAGTTTGTCCAGGCTTGTCCTTTGCTACAAAAGAATTGGGCCATCTTGCTGCACCTTATTTACTTTTGTTACTTGTTACCTGTTACAAATTACCTTATCACGAAACTATCTGTTATTGATAATTTCAGTGCTTGCAGAGAATACCTTACTGAAAACCGCTTGTCATTTCCTTCTGCTCCTCGTTGGGTTCAACACTCTTACTTATCGAAAGGACTACGATAGATCACCTATACTTGTGGGCCATCACCTTCCCAAAGAACATGCCGCATCCCATCGTAATAATTTCGTTGATTTGTGTGATATGCAAAATAAAAAAGATGTGGATAATGATATTGTTAAATTGAAGCTATTTCAGTTCTCGCTTAGGGATCGCACTAAAACTTGGTTTTCATCTTTGCCTAAAAATAGTATTGATTCATGGAACAAGTGTAAAGGTGCTTTTATTTCCAAGTATTTTCCTCCCGCTAAGATCATCTCCCTTAGGAACGATATTATGAATTTTAAGCAACTTGATCATGAACATGTTGCACAATCTTGGGAGAGGATGAAATTGATGATTAGAAATTGCCCTATGCATGGTTTGAATTTGTGGATGGTTATACAAAAAATTTATGCCGGATTGAATTTTGCTTCTAGAAATCTTTTAGATTCGGCCGTGGGAGGCACTTTTATGGAAATTACTTTAGGAGAAGCTACTAAACTCCTAGATAATATTATGGTAAATTATTCTCAATGGCATACCGAAAGATCTTCCACTAGTAAAAAGGTACATGCTATAGAAGAGATTAATGTTTTGAGTGGAAAGATGGATGAGCTTATAAAATTATTTGCTAGCAAGGGTGATCCTATTGATCCTAATGATATTCCTTTGTCTATTCTGATTGAAAAAACATAATGAATCTATGGATGTGGATTTTGTTGGTAGGAACAATTTTGGTAATAACGCGTATAGAGGTAATTTTAATCCTAGGTCGTTTCCTAGTAATTCCTCTAATAATTATGGTAATTCCTACAACAATTCTTATGGAAATTATAATAAGATTCCCTTTGATTTTTAGAATAGTGTTAAAGAATTTATTAGTTCACAAAACAATTTCAATGCTTTGATTGAAGAAAAATTGCTTAAGATTGATGATTTGGCTAGGAACATGGATAGAATTTCTCTTGATGTTAATTCTTTGAAACTTAGATCTATTAGACCTAAGCATGATATCAATGAGTCTCTTAAAGCCATGATAATTTCCATTGATGAGTGCAAAGAAAGAACCGCTAAGATGCGTGCTAAAAAAGATTGGTTTATAAAAGCGTGTTCTTCTAGTTTCCGTGAGAATAATGATGAAGATGTTAAAGTGATTGATGTGAATCCTACTGAATCTTTGTTTTCCAATGTAAATCTTGATAAATATGGGACTTGGGATGAGTCAACTTTAGTTAGAAGGCGTCCCAATGATTCAGAGTTTTTAGATCTTGGTGCAAAAATTGATAAAAGTGGGATTGGAGAGGTCAAAACTTTACGTAGCAATGAACCCACTCTTTTGGATTTCAAGGACTTTAATTATGATAATTGTTATTTAATAGATTGTATTTCCTTGTTGCAATCCAAGTTGAATTCTCCTCATGCTTATAATCAAAACAAAGCTTTTACTAAACATATCGTTGATGCCATGATGCAATCTTTAAAAAAAAGCTTGAATTGGAAGTTTCTATCCCTAGAAAACTTTATGATGAGTTGGAGCCTACTATTAATATTAAAATTAAAGATTATGAGTGCTATGCTTTGCGTTATTTGGGTGCTAGTGTTTCTACGATTCCGAAAACTTTATGTGATGTGTTAGGTTTCCGTGAATTTGATGATTGTTCTTTAAATTTGCATCTTCCGGATTCCACTATTAAGAAACCTATGGGAAGAATTAATGATGTTCTTATTGTTGCTAATCGGAATTATGTGCCCATAGATTTCATTGTTCTTTATATAGATTGCAATCCTACATGTCCTATTATTCTTGGTAGACCTTTCCTTAGAATGATTGGTGCATTATTAATATGAAAGAAGGAAACATTAGATTTCAAGTTCTGTTAAGGAAAGGCATGGAACACTTCCCCATAAAGAAAATTAATTTGCCTTATGAATCTATTATGAGAGCCACTTATGGATTGCATGCCAAAGATGACAATACTTAGATCTATTCGTGTTTTATGCCTAGCTAGGGGCGTTAAACAATAGCGCTTGTTGGGAGGCAACCCAATTTTATTTTATTTTTTGCTTTTTAGGTTCTGTTTTGCTATAAATAATTCATCTAGCCTCTGTTTATATGTGGTTTTATGTTTTAATTAGTGTTCGTGCCAAGTAAGACCTTTGAGATAGCTTACGGTGATAGTTGATTTGATCCTGCTGAAAAACAGAAACTTTTGCGCCTAGGAGATTAGTTTTCATTTTATCAAAAGCACGAGAAAATAGTGATTCTTTTTGAAGAATATTTATAAACAAATTGCCTAGGACTTCCTAATTTCTCAGGATTTTTGGAGTTACAGAAGTATTTGAAATATCCAGATTACTGTAGACTGTTCTGTTTTTGATAGATTCTGTTTTTAGCGTGTTGTTTGCTTATTTTGATGAATCTATGGCTAGTACCGGGGGGTATGAACCATGGAAAAGTTGGAATACAGTAGATATTACACTAATATAAATAAAGAATGAGTTCACAACATTACCAAAAGTGGTGATTTATTTTCTTATACTAACGAAGCTTACGAGATTTTTTGTTGAAGTTTTCAGTTTGGGGTAAGGATTTGATGGACTATGGAATAAGGAGTGGCAAGAGCCTAAGCTTGGGGATGCCCAAGGCGCCCCAAGGTAATATTCAAGGAGGCCGAAGGGCCTAAGCTTGGGGATGCCCCGGGAAGGCATCCCCTCTTTCGTCTTCGCCTATCGGTAACTTTACTTGAGGCTATATTTTTATTCACCACATGGTATGTGTTTTTCTTGGAGCGTCTTGTATGATTTGAGTCTTTGCCTTTTAGTTTGCCACAATCATCCTTGCTGTACACACATTTTGGGAGAGACACGCATGAATCGTGATTTATTAGAATGCTCTATGTGCTTCATTTATATATTTTTAGCTAGGCAATGTTGCTCTAGTGCTTCGCTTATATCTTTTTAGAGCACAACAGTGGTTTTATTTTGTAGAAATCGATGAACTCTTGTACTTCAATTATATTATTTTTAGAGTCTTTAGAACAGCATGCTAATTTGCTTTGGTTATAAAATTAGTCCTAATATGATAGGCATCCAAAAGGGATATAATAAAAACTTTCATATAGAGTGCATTGGATACTATGAGAAGTTTGATTCCTTATGATTGTTTTGGGATATGAAGATGGTGATATTAGAGTCATGCTAGTAAGTAGTTGTGAATTTGACAAATACCTGTGTTAAGGTTTGTGAGTCCCGTAGCATGCACGTATGGTGAACCATTATGTAACGAAGTTGGAGCATGAGATGTTTTTTGATTGTCTTCCTTATGAGTGGCGGTCGGGGACGAGCGATGCTCTTTTCCTACCAATCTATCCCCCTAGGAGCATGCGCGTAGTACTTTGTTTCGATGACTAATAGATTTTTGCAATAAGTATGTGAGTTCTTTATGACTAATGTTGAGTCCATGGATTATATGCACTCTCACCTTTCCGCCATTGCTAGCCTCTCTAGTACCGTGCAACTTTCGCCAGTACCATAAACCCACCACATATCCTTCCTCAAAACAGCCACCATACCTACCCATTATGGCATTTCCATAGCCATTCTGAGATATATTGCCATGCAACTTTCCACCGTTCCGTTTATTATGACACGTTCCATCATTGTCGTATTGCTTTGCATGATCATGTAGTTGACATCGTATTTGTGGCAAAACCACCGTTCATCATTTTTTATACATGTCGCTCTTGATTCATTGCACATCCTGGTACACCTCTGGATGCATTCACAACTCAACTTTTGGCACTTCTCGGTGGCGCAAAACTCGGACTCGAAATCATGTTGCTAGAGTGAGGAGTCATACTCCAGATCTGGCAATTGATCGCTTTCCTAGGTGGGGGTCATTCAGGACGGATTGAGTAGGGAGATACTTTGTACATGCTAAAAAAGATCAGGATTAACTCAATACTGACAAGACGATTCGGGTCCGTAGTACATCGACCTTCTGATGACCTTAGTCAAGTGGTCGACGTTGACCACCGTATTGGCTGCCCCGCCCATGGCGCTGCTGAGAGCGATGATACGAGCTGGAGCAGCCGCATAGAAACTATCAGCACCACTCGTCTGCATCCCCTCAATAGAAGCTCCACGCGAGGAATTTTTAGAGTCATATTCTTGTTCTAGTATCGAGTTGTAATCTTTGAGTTGTAAGTAAATAGAAGTGTGATGATCTTCATTATTAAAGCATTGTCCCATGTGAGGGAAAAAAGAGAAAGGCCAAAAATGAGAGAAAAGAAAAAATGAGAGAAAAAGAGAGAAGGGACAATGTTACTATCATTGTTTTCCACACTTGTGCTTCAAAGTAGCACCATGATCTTCATGATAGAGAGTCTCCTATGATATCACTTTCATATACTAGTGGAAAATTTTCATTATAGAACTTGGCTTGTATATTCCAACAATGGGCTTCCTCAAAATGCCCTAGGTCTTCATGAGCAAGCAAGTTGGATGCACACCCACTTAGTTTTCTTTTTGAGCTTTCATAAACTTATAGCTCTAGTGCATCCATTGCATGGCAATCCCTACTCACTCACATTGATATCTATTAATCGACATCTCCATAGCCCATTGACACGCCTAGTTGATGTGAGACTATCTCCTTATTTTTGTCTTCTCCACAACCATCGTCTATTCCACCCATAGTGCTATGTCCATGGCTCACGCTCATGTATTGCATGAAAGTTGAGAAGGTTTGAGAACGTCAAAAGTATGAAACAATTGCTTGGCTTGTCATGGGGGTTGTGCATGATTTGAACATTTTGTGTGATGAAGATGGAGCATAGCCAGACTATATGATTTTGTAGGGATGAGCTTTCTTTGGCCATGTTATTTTGAGAAGACATAATTATTTTGTTAGTATTCTTGAAGTATTATTGTTTTTATGTCAATATTAAACTTTTGTTTTGAATCTTACAGATCTGAACATTCATGCCACAATAAAGAGAATTACATGGATAAATATGTTAGGTAGCATTCCACATCAAAAATTCTGTTTTTATAATTTACCTACTCGAGGATGAGCAGGAATTAAGCTTGGGGATGCTTGATACATCTCCAACATATCTATAATTTTTTATTGTTCCATGCTATTATATGATCTATTTTGGATGTTTTACATGCATTAATATGCTATTTTATATGATTTCTGGGACTAACCTATTAAGTATTAACCTAGAGCCCAGTGCCAGTTTCTTTTTTTGCTTGTTTTAGAGTTTCGCAGAAAAGGAATACCAAACGGAATAAAACTTTCACGATGATTTTTCTTGGACCAGAAGACACCTAGGAGACTTGGAGTGCAAGTCAGAAGAGCCACGAGGCGACCACAAGGGTGGAGGGCACGCCCCGGGGGGGGGGGGGTAGGGCGCGCCCCCGACCTTGTGGGCCCCTCGGTGACCCCCTGACCTAGATCTTCCTCCTATATATACTCATATACCCCAAAAACTTCCAGGGGAGCCACAAAACCACTTTTCCACCGCTGCAACCTTCTATACCCGTTAGATCCCATCTAGGGACCTTTTCCGGCATCTTGCCGGAGGGGGATTCAATCACGGAGGGCTTCTACATCAACACCATTGCCTCTCTGATGAAGCGTGAGTAGTTTACCACAGACCTACGGGTCCATAGCTAGTAGCTAGATGGCTTCTTCTCTCTCTATGATTCTCAATACCATGTTCTCCTCGATGTTCTTGGAGACTTATCTGATGTAATATTCTTTTGCGGTGTGTTTGCCGAGATCCGATGAATTGTGGATTTATGATCAGCTTATCTATGAATATTATTTGAACCTCCTCTGAATTCTTATATGCATGATTTGATATCTTTGCAAGTCTCTTCGAACTATCGATTTGGTTTGGCCAACTAGATTGGTTTTTCTTGCAATGGGAGAAGTGCTTAGCTTTGGGTTCAATCTTGCGGTGCTTGATCCTAGTGATAGAAGGGGAACCGACACGTATTGCATTGTTGCCATCGAGGATAACAAGATGGGGTTTTCATCATATTTCTTGAGTTAATTCCGCTACATCATGTCATCTTACTTAATGTGTTACTATGTTCTTATGAACTTAATACTCTAGATGCATGCAGGAGTCGGTCGATGTGTGGAGTAATAGTAGTAGATGCATAATCGTTTTGGTCTACTTGACACGGACTTGATGCCTATATTCATGATCATTGCCTTAGATATCGCCATAACTTTGTGCTTTTCTATCAATTGCTCGGTAGTAATTTGTTCACCCATCGTAATAATTTCTATCTTGAGAGAAGCCTCTAGTGAAACCTATGGCCCCCGGGTCTATTTTCCATCATATAAGTTTCCGATTTACTTTCTTTGCAATCTTTTACTTTCCGTTCCATAAACCAAAAGTACCAAAAAAAATTACTTTACCGTTTATCCATCTATATCATATCTCACTTTGCAAATAACCATGAAGGGATTGACAACCCCTTTATCGCGCTGGGTGCAAGTTGGTGTTTGTTTGTGCAGGTATTCGGTGGCTTTTTGCGTTGTCTCCTACTGGATTGATACCTTGGTTCTCAAAACTGAGGGAAATACTTACTCTACTTTGCAGCATCACCCTTTCCTCTTCAAGGGAAAAACCAACACAAGCTCAAGAGGTTGCGTTCACCTTCTGTTATAAGTAAACTTGCAACACCACCACATGCTATTAATCCTGATATGTCGCAAGTTATTGATGATGACACTTCTGCTATGAATGATATTTACGATGATGCTAGTACCTTGCTTGATGATAATGTGCCACTAGGTGAATTTCTTGATGAACAAATGCTAGAATTAAAGCTTTTGAAATTTTTGAAACTGATGAAGAGCTTGAAACTGGAAATCTTGAAACACCTATTGTTGGAGATATGCCCTAGAGGCAATCATGTATGATGATATTTCCTATGTGTTTATGAATAAAGATAGTCCTTGGACATTATCAATGATGTGTATCAGCAATTACGTGACTTGTTTGTGGGACTATGCAAAATTCACACGGATGCAAATGTTGCGGACCCGTTGACTAAGCCGCTTCCACAACCCTAGCATGAGGGGCACGTTAGAGCTATGGGCATTCGATGTCTATTTGATTGACTCTAGTGCAAGTGGGAGACTGTTGGAGATATGCCCTAGAGGCAATCATGTATGATGATATTTCCTATGTGTTTATGAATAAAGATAGTCCTTGGACATTATCAATGATGTGTATCAGCAAGTACGTGACTTGTTTGTGGGACTATGCATTGTATGATGACTGTCCTAAAAGGTCCCTAGTCGAAAGGGCTGTGTGGACGCGCAGCCAACTAGACTAGCATATGACACGGTCGATGGCTTGGTCTCACTAGCCATGGAGCATTGGATGCTAAGCGGATAATATGGACTTGGAAGGATCTGGTCGGATTCGACGTAGTCGGATCCGAGTCGAGATAAGGTCCGAGTCGGACAGACCCAACTATGAGATGCAGCGATATGTCATCTGTGAGTCTCTAGTACAACATATGTTCTATGTCCTAAGACCTGAGCTGACGCATGTACTCGGGATGGTGACAGACTTGCTTTGGTCCGACCAAACGCTACTCCGTAACTGGGTAGTTCTAAAGGTAGGTTTCGGGTTTGTCCAGAACCATGCTGCGAGACGTGGTTGAGCAAGATGGGATTTGCCCCTCCGATCAGGAGAGATATACTCTGGGCCCCTTGTGTGATCCGACCAGGATAAGCATGGCCATGCGACAAGGATTATGAGATAAATCTGGATAGTGGTCGGCATCACTGGAACGAGAAAGAGGTTGGGCTAGCACAAGGATGACAGACTCACCTTGAGCTCGACAACATATATCGTGTGGCAAAAGGAATGGAAGTATGATGTACAGGTTCGCTAACCAGCTTCATAGTCTGCTTGGTGTTCGACATGCCTTGCTAGAGGCCGCTACCAACTGGGCAGTTCGAAGTTGATCCGAACTGCGACCAAGCCGACTTGAACCTAAGGGGTCGCGCGCTTAAGGGAAGGAACCTACGAGGTCGGATCCGAGGACACTGGTCGGATGTGATCCGAACTGTATTCGGATTGTGGCCGAGTAGACTTATGGGCTTTAGGGTCCATGCGAGGCCCAAGTGTTGAGCCCGCGACGGATGCCTATATATATAGTGGAGGTGCCGCACACTCAAGGGGTTGATCGCTTCGGCGCTGTCACTAGGGTTTGCATGTGTTGCGAATAGACACCTCCACTCGCTGCCGGTTGTTTGATCGGACCTAGCAGTCCGCCGCACGACGTTCCTCCTGCACGCGCGGATACCGTTAGAGGCGGTGCACTTGTGCCGCTTTGGCGAATCTGTACGTGGGAACCGACCACCGGTTGTACGAGGGAGATCGGACGAGGAGGAGACGATCCATGCGGACGCGCTGCCCCAACTCTTCTTCCGCTGCACGGCACTGCATGTGTAGTGGTAACGAACTGTGATCCATTTCCCGTAGCATGTTGTTGGTTGTTCTACGTGTAGGAAATTTTAATTTGCAGTCGACGCACCCTACCGTAGATCCCAACAGTGGTATCAGAGCCTCTGCTATAGGATTTGTATCACCACTCTACATCACCACTCTTTACGATCGTTCGTATCAGGTGATATTTCCGATCTATGTGTCTGACCTTGTGGTGATTCCTCGGCTCCTTGGCTTGTGCGATGGCAACAGAATTATCACAATGAAGGTCCAACGATTTTACCAAGGCTGGGAAAATACCAAGATCATCCAGAAAGTTCCGAATCCAAACACCTTCCTTTGCAGCTTCACAAGCCGCAATGTATTCGGCTTCTGTAGTAGAATCGGCTACCGTATCATGCTTGGAACTCATCCAGCTCACTGCTCCTCCGTTCATGACATACACGAATCCGGACTATGATCGACAATAATCTCTGCTGGTTTGGAAACTAGCATCAGCGTAACCCCTTAAGACGAGCTCTTCCCCACCTCCATAAACTAGGAACATCTCTTTAGTCCTTTTCAGGTACTTCAAAATAGTCTTTACTGCTGCCGAGTGACTCTCAGCTGGGTTGGCCTGGTATCTACTTGTTAGGCTTATTGCAAAAGCAACATCGGGCCGCGTACATATCATGGCATACATGATGGATCCGATTGCCGAGGCATATGGAATCCTACTCATCATGCTTCGCTCATCAGATGTCGAAGGACTCTGAGTCTCGCTTAGCCTTATACCATGTGAGAGTGGCAAGAACCCTTTCTTTGCCTCACTCATGTTGAACCGCTTCAACACTTTATCTATGTACGTGCTCTGGCTTAAGCCGAGCAGCCTCCTTGATCTATCTCTATAGATCTTAATGCCTAAAATGTACATTGCCTCACCAAGGTCCTTCATCGAAAACTTGCCATTCAATGACTCCTTGGCTGAGTTCAGCATCGAAATATCATTTCCGATCAGTAGTATGTCATCCACATACAAGATCAAAAACACTATCGAGCTCCCACTTAACTTCTTGTATAAAAAAGAGTCCTCTTCGCTTTTGATGAAGCCGAAACCAGTGACGACCTCATCAAAACGAATGTTCCAGCTCCGAGATGCTTGCCTCAACCCATAAATGGATCTCTTGAGCTTGCATACCTTACTAGTGCTAATCGGATCGACAAAACCCTCGGTCTATATCATATACACGTCCTCGGTTAAATTTATGTGAAGGAAAGCCGTCTTGACATCCATCTGCCATATCTCGTAATAGAAATATGCAGCTATAGCTAGTACGATCCTCATCTACTTCAGCATCGCTACCGACGCGTAAGTCTTGTCGTAGTCAATTCCTTGAACTTGTCCATAACCCTTAGCGACAAGCCAAGCTTTGTGGATCTGAACATTTCCATCCACATCGGTTTTCTTCTTAAAGACCCATTTGCAACCAATGGCCGTTACGCCAGGCGGCGGAGCAACCAAGTCCCAAACTTGATTCTCATCCATGGACTTTAACTCGGATCTCATGGCCTCCAGCCATGCCTCAGAATCTGGGCTCACCATCGCATCCGCATATGTGGCCGACTCGTTGCTTTCTAGGAACAATACATCACGCACTCTGCGCAATCTTTCCGACCTCCGTGGTTCCGGTGCCGCTTCCACTACGGGTTCCCTAACTGACTCCGGTATGATCGCATCACCAGCCGAGCCGTCCCCAAGTGGTCCTCGAATTTCTTCGAGTCGGACTGTCCTCCCACTGGCCTCCTAACTGAGAAACTCTTTCTCAAGGAAAACCCCGTTCCGAGCAACAAACACTTTGTTCTCTTCTCGGCTGTAGAAGTTATATCCCAAGGTTTCCCTCGGATATCCCACAAATATGCATTATCTGACTTGGGTGTAAGCTTGTCTGACATAAGTTTCTTGACAAATGCTTCACAACCCCAAATCTTTAGAAAAGACAAACTAGGACTCTTCCTGGTCCACATCTCATGTGGTGTCTTGTCTACAGATTTTGATGGTACCCTGTTAAGTGTGAAAGCTGGAGTTTCTAGAGTGTATCCCTAGAATGACAAGGGTAAATCTGACTTGCTCATCCTAGATCGAACCATGTCCAACAAGGTGCAATTCCTCCGTTCTGATACACCATTTCTCTGTGGCGTACCAGGAGGTGTGAGCTGAGGTACTATACCTCTGCTTTTCAGATGATCATTAAACTCCTGGCTCATGTACTCACCTCCACGACCAGATCTTAGAAGTTTTATAGTCTTGCCGAGCTGATTCTCCACCTCGTTTTGAAACTCTTTGAACTTTTAAAAAGTCTCTGACTTGTGCCTCATCAAATAGATATATCCATATCTACTCAAGTCATCGGTAAAAGTCACGAAGTACTGATAGCCACCTCTGGCAGTTGTGCTCATTGGTCCACACACATCACTGTGTATCAGTTCCAACAGCTCGGATGCCCTCTCCCAACTCTTTGCGAAAGGAGACTTAGTCATCTTGCCGAGCAAGCATGATTCGCATGTCTCGAACGACCCAAAGTCGGTCGAAGTTAGGAGTCCATCATCATGGAGCTTCTTCATGCGTTTCAGACTAATGTGTCCAAGCCGGCAATGCCAGAAGTATGTCGGATTTATCTCATTGGGCTTATGCCTCTTGACATTCACGTTATAGACCGGTTCCTGTTCTAGATTCAATATAAATAACCCATCAAGAATGGGTGCATAGCTGTGGAACATACCATTCAAATAAATCGAACAACCATTGTCCTTTAAATTGAATTCATAACCCTGACTCATCAAGCATGAGGCAGAAATAATGTTTTGACTAAGTGCAGGAATGTAATAACAATTATTCAATTCCAAAATAAATCCAGAAGGAAGCTGGAGTTGCATCATGCCGACCTCCAACGCAGCAACTCTTGCTTTGTTGCCGACCCTGATATCAATCTCCCCTTATGCCACATGCCTAGTTCTTACCAGCCCCTACATCGAGTTGCAAATATGAACAACCGACCCGGTATCAAATACCCAAGAGCTACTAGGTATGTCAGCAAGGTAAATGTCTATAACATATGCAACAAGTGTACCTTTGCCTGAAGTAGCATTCCCGGCCTTCTTGCCATGCTCTACAAGCCACTTGCTACAGTTCCTATTCCAGTGACCAGTTTCCTTGCAATGATAGCAAATGGTCTTTGAGTCCGGTCCAGACTTCGGCGCAGCGGCGGAGGTTACCATCTCCGTGCCCTTTGCCTTAGCCTTCTTCTTAGACCAACTCTTCTTGAACTTAGCTGATTTCTGCACCATCAACACTTGATGCGTGCCTTTCTTAATATCCTGCTCTGCCACTTTGAGCATCCCATGCAATTCAGTGAGCTTCTTATCCATGCCATGCATATGATAGTTCGAGATGAACGTCCTATAGCTGGGCAGAAGAGAACCCAGAACTGCATCAGTAGCCATCTCATCCAAGAGCGGGAAGCCCAACCGATCCAAAGCTTGCACATATCCGATCATCTTGATCACATGCGGGCTCAGTGGATCACCTTCCTTCAGCTTACAATCCATCAAGGATCGCCAGACGTTGAACCTTTCGGTCCTAGCCTACACCTGAAACATGCTCTTGAGACTCTCGATCATATCGAAAGCCCCAACGTCTTTGAAATGCTGCTACAAATCGGGCTCCATACAAGCCAGCATGAGGCAGCTGATCTCGTTTGATTCATAAACGAGTTTCTGGTAGGTATTCTTGGTTGTGGTACTAGCATTATCGGCAGGTTCCTCTGGAAGCGGATCCTCTAGAACATGTTCCTTTTTATCATGCTTGAGAACAATTCTCAAATTTCTATACCAGGTAGTAAAGTTTGTTCCATTCAATTTATCCTTTTCCAGAATTGATTTCAATGCAAAGTTGGGTTGAGCAGGTGGTGCCATTGATCTACAACAGAAAAATATGCAATCACTAAGCAATGTGTTTATGTAGAGTAATTCTAGCCTTAAACAAAAATACTCCCACTGAAGTCAGCATCCCTCCGCAAACTCTCAGTGATTCAGGATCCGAATAGCACATGCGACTAGTGAGCTTTAGCATCACTGCTAGACAACATGCCTATCCGGTAAGCAACTCCTTGCTAATCGTATCTCTATACAACTCCTGTCGGTCTGGTAGGTATCTCATACCCTGGCTCCCGACCTCTTTTTCCACAAGGCTCAAAACCGTTTTGATAGCCTTGTCAAGTCAACCTAATGCAGTGCATGTCTGTGTCCGACACGAACCCTTCAGTTGTAGCGACCCGACCCGAATGGATCAAGTCTCTGTGCTTAAGTGTCATCCCTGGATCGGTATGCTAACACACACAGTACTCGAGGATTTATAACAAAGGTAAATCACATGTAAAAGTAACGTAAATACTATTACCTCAATCCAAAATAGCGGAAGTAACAAGGTTGTGGATTCCCATCAACAAAAACGACAAAGTTGAGTGTAGAAATCATAACCCTAACGTATCACTTACTCGTCGTAAGATAATCCTGCAACATGAGACGTTGCAGCCACAAAGGGTCAGTACATTGAATGTACTGGCAAATTCACACCATAGAGAATGATGAACAATGGCTATCACTACATGCATATATGGCTGGTGGAAAAGCTCTATGGTTATATGTTTTTTTTGCGAAAAGCCAATTTTTCCCTACTATAAAGGAATAAATTTTATTTAACTATCATGGTGGTTGTTGAACATTGAGAACGGTTGACAGCATCCTCAATCCCAATTAAGTAACATCATTAAACCCAACAAAATTAAATTTTTGAGTAACATGTTGAGATTCACATGATAATCCAGGTACTAGATACTCAAGATGTCTATAACCGGGGACACGGCTAATCATGATTAGTTTATACACTCTGCAGAGGTTTGCGCACTTTTCCCCACAAGACTCGATCGCCTCCGTTTGGTTTCTCACACTACATGGTGTTTGAGAAACGGATGACCGAGACATAGTCTTTCAGAAGCGCTAGCACCTTACGATCGGGTAGACCGTACCACCTACATCCCCTACATCTGCTAGTCTACCACTGTAAGAGTTCGCACAACCTAATCAACTATGCTAGAGCCCATAATAGCTTGTGGCTGCACACGGAAGTTTCTAGTATGAATAGTCTCATGATCCCTTTGAGCCTGGGTGGCGGTCCAAAAGAAAAACAGACAAGTCCTGGAATACCCAGGTGCCTCAATCCACCCAGATGTGTGTTTAAGTTGCCACCTTAGATAAACCATTAATTAACAATCTCACATCTGTCATGGATATCTCTCACCCAATCCACGTCTACTAGCATAGCATGGCATAATAAGCAAACGTAGAAGTAACTCCCAAAGGTTGATTAATAAACAGGTAATAGGTACTACCTCAACTACTCCCCATCCCACAATTTAATTAGATCCTAATCATGCAAAGTGTGAGGATTGATCTAATGCAAGAAAACTGGGTAGTAGGAAAGGTATGATCAAAGTGTTACTTGCCTGCAATGTTGATGAAGATGATTCACACTCAAAACTCTTGATAGTTCTACTAGTCACACTCCGGTCAATCTATCGTAAGCAAGCAATAGTAACCACACATAAGCAATCACTCAAAAGATCAGAAAGAACAAGAAGACGATTCGGAAAACATCAAAACCAAGCAAATAGCTCTTGCAACATAAAACAATTTCTAACAGTACCAAAATTATGTGAATTTGGCCTTATCAGAATGTTTAGGTCAAGAGCTTCGATTTGCAAAAAGAATCAACTCAAACGGAGTTACGAAACTCAAGTTATGATTAAACAAAGTTTGAATTCAAATCTGATCTAATTCAAAATTTAAGATTTTCAAAAACATGTTTGAGTTGGATTACTGGATAGAGGGGATCATAACGAAGACGTGGGCGTTGGTTTCGTTGGATTTAGACGAACGAGCAAAAAGATGTGGTTGTTTTAAGATTAGGGACTAATCTATAAAAAAAATCACAGACGGGTCCCTGGCAGATAGAAAATAAAACAAAAAGGCTATTTAACGAACGTTCGCTAACGAACGAAAAACCGTTCGCTCCAGATCTAATCTGACGAGCGTTCTCTAAATAAGTAAACCCTAACAGAACCGGTTTTATAGGAAAAAACATTCTAGGGTTTTTGAAAAGAAACCAGAGTGGTTTATTACCGGTTCGGCTTTTCGACGAAAACCGGCAGTGGCGGCTATGAACTCCGGCGAGTCCGGCATCGGGCGTGGTCGCAGGCGGTGCTCCGGTGGCGTGGGGCGGCGCAGCGTGGGCAGCGGCGTCGGGAGCGGCGAGCGGCGCGGCAGCAGCGAGCGGCACGGCAGGTGGAGGGCGGCGGCGGCAAGGTGCGGCCAGGGCGGCGGAGATGCAAGCGCCGGCGACGGTGAGATCTGCGGCGGCGGCGCGACTACGAGGAGCGGCGACGGCGGCAAAAAAAGGACCCAGGGGTCCCTGGGTGGCCTTTTAAAGGGGCAAGGGAGGGCGGTGGCGTGGGGAAGGGGGCACGGAGGCCGGGGCGGTCACGGCGGCGGCGGCGAACTCGGGAGAAGTCCCGGTCGGGGGCGGGAGCGAGGCTGGCACGCTGGGCTGGGCTGGGCCTTGGCCTGGCAGGAGCTGGGCCGGCCCAGTTCGGCGGAGGGAAGTATTATTAATTTAAAAAAACATTTTCCAGATAATAGAAATAATAAAAACAAATTAAAAGAAAATATTATATAGGCATATAATATATGAAAATTTTTAGAAAAAGATTTTCTACAACATGGACATTTTTAATATGCCAAATAAAATCCTCACAAAACCAGATAAATCAACGAGTGCTACTGGTCTAATAAAATCCAACAAAAACATTTTTAAAATACCAAAATGATTTCAAATTAATTTTTCTCCAATTTTCTATTGTAGGGAATCATGTTACCCTAATTTCCATATATTTTATTTTTGGAGAATTTTTTTTGAATAAAACTCAAATAACTCCAAATTGAAAATAAATTCAAAAGAACTTTGAATTTAATTCTTTGAAACTCCCAACTCATATTTCATATAATTTGAAGAAGTCATTTTATCTTCTCTCATGAAAATCATTGAGTTGCATAAAGTTCCAGAGTCGGAAATATTTTCAAATGAATTCAAATATTTTCAACACCCCTTGTCATTTAAATAAATGGAAGAAGTCATGTCATATTCTCTCCAGGGTTTTGTGTTTGAAAAGAATTTGAATTCATGGAGATCAGAAGGTAAATATGAAAGTTTTGGGAAAGTCCTTTTATTCCCTCTCATTTAACTTTCAAAAAGTTCGAATTCACTCACTTTCAGTCAGTCAATCAAACAGTCAATCAAATCTATCTATTTAATATAACATTCCAAAATTTAGAATTTTGGGATGTTACAACCTACCACCCTTAAAATGAATCTCGTCCCCGAGATTCGGAGAGGCTAGCTAAAATAGGTTAGGTTTGGGGTCTTCTACAAATCCATCGATCGTTTCCAGGGGTCTGGGGTGCTACCACCCTTAGAAACATCGTTATGATCCCATCAATACTCATATACTCCATCCTTATTCTTGACAGTGTCGGTCTTCTCAGATCCTCGAGAAAATTCCTTCTCTGAGCTCTTCCGATAGTGGCATAACCTTTTCCTTAATTCTTCTATCCTTTCCTCTTGGTAAGGTTATTCCGAGATTGGGTCTTCTTAGCTGACGGGTCTGGCGCCAGTACTAAACAACTAATCGATATCTCATGGTGGTCAACAATTTATGGTTTCTCCCACAGGAAATGGGTCTGGGCTGATCCTCACCGTATAACCTACGGTTGGCAAAAACTGCCTTGTACAAGGGAAAAGAAAGTACCTATACCATTCTAAGGCTTAAACAAGGTTTTGATCGTCGTCTCTCTACTATAGGTAAGTCACTCAGATTTACCATCCCATATAGCAAGGCGAATAATAAGAGTAAGTCGGTATGGTGATCAATCCATCCCGCACCCAAATCATTACCATGTATAAAGTTTAGCGAATCTCGCATACTATCACTCAGTCATCCTCACAAGCATTGCAGAATTTCTCTTGTCGATGAACTAAGTTCGGATAATTCCATGGATTCTACAAGCCAAACAAACATCTATCGTTCCTTCACAACTCTCAGGTTTTGCGTTACTCCTATAAAATTGTCTGCCGATAAAACGTCGTATCTTCCTCCAGGGTTTTTCCTTCAGCAAGAATGTGCTTGCTTCTTGGCAGGTCCTGGGGCCTGTGGGTTATGGCCATCACTTGTAAACCTTGAACTTATCATCTGGGCAACTTACCGTTATTCCAACATCCAACTTCCAGCTTCCTAGCATACTTAAAATCCATCCAATTGTATTGTCTTCCTTCCTTCTATTGGCACCTAACTAGGACATGTTTACTCATACTCATCATGGAATTTCCATTGATCCATATTTCTGACATCATACCTCCTTTACATCCAATAGTAATTTATCTCTCCATCCTCGTGGGATATCCCCCATATCGAGATAAAAACTTATACTTATGAAGTCCATATTCCACTTCGTGGAACATCATTATCCTTTCTAGGGTCAAGCGTCCTTACAGGGGAATATTGGCCATCTCTGCATGGCACTTCTTCAACTGGGGAACGTGAAACACATCCTGAACTCCTGACAGTCCTTCGAGTGACTCCAACTTGTTGGCCACTTCTCCCGTACGCTCCAAAACTCAGTATGGTCCTACAAATCTCGGGGCTAACTGTCCCTTAACTCCAATCCGTTTAACTCCTCGCAGAGGGGACACATGAAGACATGCTCTGTCTCCAATTTCATAGACTACCTCCTTGCGTTTTTAAGTCTGCATAACTCTTCTTCCTGGACTGAGCTACCTTCAGTCTATCTTGAATCAACTTAACATTCTCTTCTGACTTCTTGATCACATTTGGTCCAAACAACTGACGGTCTCCAACTTCATCCCACATACTCTTGGGGCATCACACATGTCGAGACAAAACTCGTATTCATTTTGTCCGAAATCCACTCAGTGGAGTATCCTTATCTTTTCCAGGGGTCAAGGGTTCTTACAGGGTACTACCACCCTTAAAATGCACAAATCTTCCATAGACCATATTTCTCATATCCTCAAAATGGTCAAAATCCTTATTCATAGAGTAACAACTCATAAAACCCAAATCTTTACCAACGATGCTAACTTTATTGATTCTCCAATGATTACAATCTCTTTCTTTTCCATTACATGTCTCAACTCAACACCTCAATATAAAAGAAAATGTTCTCACTTCTACTACTCCATTTCTTTTGTTGCAAACTCAACTATCTAGCACAAGTTTCCTTCTGCCTGGGGCATTCTCTGGCAAAGTGCCCTGCTCCATTACAACTAAAACATATTACTTCTGACAAGTATCGAGGTTTCCTTTTTGGGCAATTGTTGAGGTAGTGCCCTGACTCCTTGCACCTGTAACAGGTGATACGACTCAGGTCCTTCTTGGAATCCAATCTGCTTCTCTTCCTAGACCTTTCCATTCCAATTAAGGCTTCTATTTCCTGTGGGTCATACTCTACTTCCTCTGTCGGGAATTCTACTAGATCCCCATTCAAACAATTCTGGGAGATGTGTCCTTCTTCTCCACATGAATAGCAAGACTTGGTGCAGGGTTTAATTGGTTCTTCTTTGGGTGTGTCCTCCATCTCTTCCTTCATCAAAGTTTCTTCTAAAATTTCCATGAGGGCTCCTTTCATTTCTTCTTTCTTCTGTTGGATGGTTCGTTGTACCATGGGGTAAATGTGACACTGAGCAGGATAGTGGGTAGTCCTTCACATAAGAAACAAGAAATCTGCCTAGTTGGGCATTCTTCAACTGGGTGACTTCCTTCACAATTAGGGCATTCATCCTTGTGTTCTTTATGGGTGTGTCCTATTTCTCCACAAATCTTGCATGCACAAGGTTTCTTCATATCCTTTCCATAAGACTTCAACTTCTGGGACACAAGCCGAGACGTTGGCAGAGTCAACTTAAATTCTTTCCAAGGGGTTACTCCTTGCCATCCATTGATGGTTTGGTACATCCTCCACCAAGTAGCAGCACCTCTTTCAAAGCACTGAAGAGCATGCTGGATCATATCCTTTCCAACTATAGGGTTATTCTCCATGTGATCCTCCATGTTCTGGATCCATCGGTCTGTCTCCAACTGACGCATCGGTCCAGAAAATACAAGCTCATCTCCATTCATCATCTATTGGGTCCATGGGTTATGGGGTGAGATAAGAGAGATAGAGAGGGATACACACAACACAAACAAAAGTTTTGAAAAGACAGATTTTATTTGTGGCTGTCGGGAAAAACATCAAACAAATGACAGCTCACAAACGTCGCATCTAATGTAGGTATATAACAGGGGTTTGGTCTTCTAAAGGTCAATAAATCTTCAACGTCTCCCAACTCTTCAAGCCTTGTTCATGCCTCCAATGGCTTCTTCCGATCAAGCTTGTCTTTCTCAAGTCCTTTTGCCAGCTCATCCCTATTGTAGCAAAGTCTCTCGTGACATCCTTGAATATTCTGGAGTTGCATTCCAAACTTCTGGGTTTCAACATCCTTGACATGAACCATGGTCATACTGTCCTTCAGTTCCTGACAAATCTCCGGTATCTCGAGGTTTTAGCTCCTCCAGCTTGGCTACTTTCAGCTTTTGGTTCCTGAGTTCTTCACGGAATGCTTCCTTGTCTAATACGGCTTCATGTAGCTCCATCTTAACTTCTTGATGTAACACTCCAGATCCTGGTGATACACCAGCTAAGGTTAAAACTTCATCTTACTAATAGGTGCTCCATCAGCCTTATTCCATCAAATCCATTCTGAAGAAATGCATCCTTAACTCAGCACGGTGACAATAGCATCAGCGGGCGATGACATCACGGATAACAGTGTTTCTGCTCTTGTCATTCCCATGAGCTATCATTCCATAGTTGATATCTCCTACCTTAGGGTTTTCTTTGACAAAACTTCGAGTTCTCATGCTCCTTGTTTCCGTCTTTCTCTGATACACCTTGATCTCGGGCATTGACAACTTCCTTAATCTGTCAAGTTCCATAGGAGTAGCCTTCCTAGGTCATACAAATCTGGAAATTCTTCAGAGCCTTCAAATTCTCCTTGTCTTCGGTCTTCAACCGTTGTAGTTTCCATTATCATAATGTATGGTAAAATCCTCTTCATTCCGAACGGTCTCGATTGTCCGATATCTTGTACTTCTTGGAGTGGTCTCATCAGTCGAATCTTCGTGTGGTCAAAGGGGAAAAAGGGTATAGTCTCACTAAAAAGGGGATATTTGAATAAGCTCAGAAGAGAAGAGAGGTAAAAGATCTTTTGAAAATGAAGTTGTAGAGAAATTTTTTCCTATGGGCTTGCCAGTTTCTAGGGTCACGTCCTACAGTCAACATGTGCTCTGATACCATCTTGTAGTGACCCAACCCGAATGGATCAAGTCTCTGTGCTTAAGTGTCATCCCTGGATCGGTATGCTGACACACACAGTACTCGAGGATTTATAACAGAGGTAAATCACATGTAAAAGTAACGTAAATACTATTACCTCAATCCAAAATAGCGGAAGTAACAAGGTTGTGGATTCCCATCAACAAAAACGACAAAGTTGAGTGTAGAAATCATAACCCTAACGTATCACTTACTCGTCGTAAGATAATCCTGCAACATGAGACGTTGCAGCCACAAAGGGTCAGTACATTGAATGTACTGGCAAATTCACACCATAGAGAATGATGAACAATGGCTATCACTACATGCATATATGGCTGGTGGAAAAGCTCTATGGTTATATGTTTTTTTTGCGAAAAGCCAATTTTTCCCTACTATAAAGGAATAAATTTTATTTAACTATCATGGTGGTTGTTGAACATTGAGAACGGTTGACAGCATCCTCAATCCCAATTAAGTAACATCATTAAACCCAACAAAATTAAATTTTTGAGTAACATGTTGAGATTCACATGATAATCTAGGTACTAGATACTCAAGATGTCTATAACCGGGGACACGACTAATCATGATTAGTTTATACACTCTGCAGAGGTTTGCGCACTTTTCCCCACAAGACTCGATCGCCTCCGTTTGGTTTCTCGCACTACATGGTGTTTGAGAAACAGATGACCGAGACATAGTCTTTCAGAAGCGCTAGCACCTTACGATCGGGTAGACCGTACCACCTACATCCCCTACATCTGCTAGTCTACCACTGTAAGAGTTCGCACAACCTAGTCAACTATGCTAGAGCCCATAATAGCTTGTGGCTGCACACGGAAGTTTCTAGTATGGATAGTCTCATGATCCCTTTGAGCCTGGGTGGCGGTCCAAAAGAAAAACAGGCAAGTCCTGGAATACCCAGGTGCCTCAATCCACCCAGATGTGTGTTTAAGTTGCCACCTTAGATAAACCATTAATTAACAATCTCACATCTGTCATGGATATCACTCACCCAATCCACGTCTACTAGCATAGCATGGCATAATAAGCAAACGTAGAAGTAACCCCGAAAGGTTGGATAATAAACAGGTAATAGGTACTACCTCAACTACTCCCCATCCCACAATTTAATTAGATCCTAATCATGCAATGTGTGAGGATTGATCTAATGCAAGAAAACTGGGTAGTAGGAAAGGTATGATCAAAGTGTTACTTGCCTGCAATGTTGATGAAGATGATTCACACTCAAAACTCTTGATAGTTCTACTAGTCACACTCCGGTCGATCTATCGTAAGCAAGCAATAGTAACCACACATAAGCAATCACTCAAAAGATCAGAAAGAACAAGAAGACGATTCGGAAAACATCAAAACCAAGCAAATAGCTCTTGCAACATAAAACAATTTCTAACAGTACCAAAATTATGTGAATTTGGCCTTATCAGAATGTTTAGGTCAAGAGCTTCGATTTGCAAAAAGAATCAACTCAAACGGAGTTACGAAACTCAAGTTATGATTAAACAAAGTTTGAATTCAAATCTGATCTAATTCAAAATTTAAGATTTTCAAAAACATGTTTGAGTTGGATTACTGGATAGAGGGGATCATAACGAAGACGTGGGCGTTGGTTTCGTTGGATTTAGACGAACGAGCAAAAAGATGTGGTTGTTTTAAGATTAGGGACTAATCTGTAAAAAAAATCACAGACGGGTCCCTGGCAGATAGAAAATAAAACAAAAAGGCTATTTAACGAACGTTCGCTAACGAACGAAAAACCGTTCGCTCCAGATCTAATCTGACGAGCGTTCTCTAAATAAGTAAACCCTAACAGAACCGGTTTTATAGGAAAAAACATTCTAGGGTTTTTGAAAAGAAACCAGAGTGGTTTATTACCGGTTCGGCTTTTCGACGAAAACCGACAGTGGCGGCTATGAACTCCGGCGAGTCCGGCGTCGGGCGTGGTCGCCGGCGGTGCTCCGGTGGCGTGGGGCGACGCAGCGTGGGCAGCGGCATCGGGAGCGGCGAGCGGCGCGGCAGCAGCGAGCGGCGCGGCAGGTGGAGGGCGGCGGCGGCAAGGTGCGGCCAGGGCGGCGGAGATGCGAGCGCCGGCGACGGTGAGATCTGCGGCGGCGGCGCGACTACGAGGAGCGGCGGCGGCGGCGAAAACGGGACCCAGGGGTCCCTGGGTGGCCTTTTAAAGGGGCAAGGGGGGCGGTGGCGTGGGAAAGGGGGCACGGAGGCCGGGGCGGTCACGGCGGCGGCGGCGATGTCGTGGCGGCAGCGGACTCGGGAGAAGTCCCGGTCGGGGGCGGGAGCGAGGCTGGCGCGCTGGGCTGGGCCTTGGCCTGGCACGAGCTGGGCCGGCCCAGTTCGGTGGAGGGAAGTATTATTATTTTAAAAAAAAACATTTTCCAGATAATAGAAATAATAAAAACAAATTAAAAGAAAATATTATATAGGCATATAATATACCAAAAATTTTCAGAAAAAGATTTTCTACAACATGGACATTTTTAATATGCCAAATAAAATCCTCACAAAACCAGATAAATCAAAGAGTGCTACTGGTCTAATAAAATCCAACAAAAAATATTTTTGAAATACCAAAATGATTTCAAATTAATTTTTCTCCAATTTTCTATTGTAGGGAATCATGTTACCCTAATTTCCATATATTTTATTTTTGGAGAATTTTTTTTGAATAAAACTCAAGTAACTCCAAATTGAAAATAAATTCAAAAGAACTTTGAATTTAATTCTTTGAAACTCCCAACTCATATTTCATATAATTTGAAGAAGTCATTTTATCTTCTCTCATGAAAATCATTGAGTTGCATAAAGTTCCAGAATCGGAAATATTTTCAAATGAATTCAAATATTTTCAACACTCCTTGTCATTTAAATAAATGGAAGAAGTCATGTCATCTTCTCTCCAGGGTTTTGTGTTTGAAAAGAATTTGAATTCATGGAGATCAGAAGGTAAATATGAAAGTTTTGGGAAAGTCCTTTTATTTCCTCTCATTTAACTTTCAAAAAGTTCGAATTCACTCACTTTTAGTCAATCAATCAAACTGTCAATCAAATCTATCTATTTAATATAACATTCCAAAATTTAGAATTTTGGGATGTTACATCAGTTCAAGGACACCTAGCAGCACCCCAATTTTATGAGCCCACTACTAGACATACTTGACGTGCGAAGGTGCAACATCGGGGATGGCAATTCGCTTGATATTCATGAGGGATCTTTCTACCATTCTAACATGCATAGAAAACAAGGAAGCATAAAAATCACAAATAAACACATATTGTGAAATAGTATGGCTCCTTCATGGATGTTCTTCCAGGTCGGCTCCTACTCCGATGACCATCTAAAAACTCCATCTTGTTTGTCACGCCGGGACGCCAAGCCACCAACCTGATCTCTGTTATCCAACTACTACATCTAGTAATGAATTTTACATAGAGTCACAAGTCGACACGCAGGTCATTATACAATATAATGACATCACTTTGGCTCCTGCCGGGTTACAAACATGACACACAGGTCATGTATAATTTACACACATGCATCACATACACATGAGCCATACTATTCACATCAAACCCTGCAAAATAAAGTTATGCATAGAATCGCATTCTACCGGTTTGAGTGATCGTGTACGAAATACAAGGCGCTACGCACACGGCGGTCAATTACAGATCACATCTGAACTCCGATCACGCCGAATTCTCTGATCTGACCGATCTCATCGATCATCGTGAATCCGATTCGGATTTACGTTTCACTTTTAACCCCGATCGCGGATAACCGATCGGTAGGGGTAGATTGTGTCACGACCTCATCGATCCCAATCAACAGAAAACATAGCCACATCGATCCCCATGTGCAGTTGATCTCATCAACCGTGGACACAACCAATCTTATCAATGACAACAGATCTCATCTATTGCCTCCACATATCTAATATGCATACGATCTGAATCCAAATCCTATAGCAGAGGCTCTGATACCACTGTTGAGATCTACGGTAGGGTGCGTCGACTGCAAATTAAAATTGCCTATGCGCAGAACAACCAAGAACATTCTACGGGAGATGGATCATAGTTCGTTACCACTAGACGCGCAGTGCCGTGCAGCGGAAGAAGAGTTGGGGCAGCGCGTCCGCGTGGATCGTCTCCTCCTCGTCCGATCTCCCTCGTACAACCGGTGCTCGGTTCCCACATACAGGTTCGCTGGAGCGGCGCAAGTGCACCGCCTCTAACGGTATCCGCACGTGCAGGAGGAACGTCATGCGGTGGACTGCTAGGTCCGATCACACAACTGGCAGCGAGTGGAGGTGTCTATTCGCAACACATGCAAACCCTAGTGACAGCGCCGAAGCGATCAACCCCTTGAGTGTGCGGCACCTCCACTATATATATAGGCGTCCGTCGCGGGCTCAACACTTGGGCCTCGCACGGACCCTAAAGCCCATAACCTACGAGCTCGGATCTGAGGACACTGGTCGGATGTGATCCGAACTGTATTCGGATTGTGGTCGGTTGGTAGCGGCCTCTAGCAAGGCATGCCGAACACCAAGCAGACTATGAAGCTGGTTAGCGAACCTGTACATCATATTTCCATTCCTTTTGCCACACGATATATGTTGTCGAGCTCAAGGCGAGGCTGTCATCCTTGTGCTAGCCCAACCTCTTTCTCGTTCCAGTGATGCCGACCACTATCCAGATTATCTCATAATCCTTGTCGCATGGCCATGCTTATCCTGGTCAGATCACACGAGGGGCCCATAGTATATATCTCCTGATCGGAGGGACAAATCCCATCTTGCTCGACCACGTCTCGCAGCATGGTTCTGGACAAACCCGAAACCTACCTTTAGAACTACCCAGTTACGGAGTAGCGTTTGGTCGGCCCAAAGCAAGTCTGTCACCATCCCGAGTACATGCGTCAGCTCAGGTCTTAGGACATAGAACATATGTTGTACTAGAGACTCACAAATGACATATCGCTGCGTCTCATAGTTGGGTCTGTCCGACTCGGACCTTATCTCGACTCGGATCCGACTACGTCGAATCCGACCAGATCCTTCCAAGTCCATATTATCCGGTTAGCATCCAATGCTCCATGGCTAGTGAGACCAAGCCATCGACCGTGTCATATGCTAGTCTAGTTGGCTGCGCGTCCACACAGCCCTTTCGACTAGGGACCTTTTAGGACAGTCATCATACAATGCATAGTCCCACAAACAAGTCACGTACTTGCTGATACACATCATTGATAATGTCCAAGGACTATCTTTATTCATAAACACATAGGAAATATCATCATACATGATTGCCTCTAGGGCATATCTCCAACACCTATTACAACTAGTTCTCCTAGATATGAATGTGCCACTAGGATATGATTTATTACTTCTCCAAAAAATATTCTCCTGCACATAAGAAACAAGCTGCCTTACATGAAATATTTAACTTTGTGCAAATTGAAGAAGAGAGTCACCCACAAGCTTGGGGGAGGCTTCTCCAATTACTTAATGTTTTGCCTGATCATCCTCTTAAGAAAAATGAAATAGTTGATATCTTCTATAATGGACTAACCGATGCTTCTAGGGATTTCCTAGATAGTTTTGCTGGTTGTGTTTTCAGGGAATGAACTATTGGACAAGCTGAAGAATTATTAAATAACATATTGAAAAAATATGATGATTGGACTCTTCCCGAACCATCACTCAAACCTACTCCAAAGAAGAGGGCTATCTTATATCTCAGTCCTGAAGATATGCAAGAGGCAAAGTAATCTATGAAGGAAAAATGTATTAAAGCTGAGGATGTCAAAAATCTACCTTTATTGAAGAAATACATGGGCTTGATACACCACCACCACCTATGGTGGTAGAGGTAAATTCTCTAATGAAATTCAATGACAATGATAATCCTTATAATATGCATCCTAGCTAATGCCTTTATGAGTTTGAAAATTACATTAGAAAGCAAGATCACTTTAATGCAAATGTTATGAAACAATTGAAATACAATTCTGATATGATTGCTCGCTTGAGTGACTTGTTATTTAGAATCTCAAATGATGTTAGAGGTGTGGGAAAACATGCCTCCATGGTTCAAACTCAACTATAACAAGTTGCTAATTCTCAAAGAGAATTGCTTGATGAAATGAACAATAATATAGGTGACTTTGGTGTTATAGTAGCAACTAGAGGAGGTAAAATGACTCAGGAACCCCTTTATCCTGAGGGACACCCAAAAACAATTGAACAAGACTCTCAGAGAGTTAACACTGATGCACCTAGTCCTTCTAAAAATAAAAGGATGAAGAAAAATGATAGGAGTTTGCATGCCTCTAGTGAACCTGAAGTAGAAAAACCTCCTGATAATGATAATGAAGCCTCTATCTCTGATGCCGAAACTCAATCTGGTAATGAACAATCACTGGATACGTCTCCAACGTATCTATAATTTTTGATTGTTTCATGCTATTATATTATCAATCTTGGATGTTTTATAATCATTTTGTAGTCATTTTATATCATTTTTTGGTACTAACCTATTGACATAGTGCCAAGTGCCAGTTCATGTTTTTTCCGTGTTTTTTACATCACAGAAAATAAATATCAAACGGAGTCCAAATGCCATGAAACTTTACGGAGATTTTTTATGGACTGGAAGGAACAAGTTGGGCCTTGGTTGCACCTGGGGGGAGTCCCGAGGAGGGGACAACCCACCAGGGCGCGCCAGGAGGCCCAAGCGCGCCCTGGTGGGTTGTGCCCACCTCGGGTGCCCCCTGGACCGCCTCTTTGCTCTATAAATACCCAAATATTCCCAAAACCCTAGAAGAGTCGACGAAATATTCATCCAGCCGCCGCAGAGTCCAGAACCACCAGATCCAGTCTGGACACCATCTCGGATGGGGTTCACCACCTCCATTGGTGCCTCTTCGATGATGCGTGTAGTTCTTTGTAGACCTTCAGGTTCGTAGTTATTAGCTAGATGGCTTCATCTCTCTCTCTCTTGATTCTCAATACAATGGTCTCTTGCAGATCCATATGATGTAACTCTTTTTGCGGTGTGTTTGTTGGGATCTGATGAACTTTGAGTTTATGATCAGTCATATCTTTTTATATCCATGGAAGTTATTTGAGTTTCTTTGATCTCTTATATGCATGATATCTTATAGCCTCGTATTTCTTCTCTGATATTTGGGTTTTGTTTCGCCAACTTGATCTATTTATCTTGCAATGGGAAGAGGTGCTCGGTAGTGGGTTCGATCTTACGGTGCTTGATCCCAGTGACAGAAAGGGAACCGACACGTATGTATCCTTGCTACTGTAACATCCCAAATTTTCAATTTGGAATGTTATACATTAGGTCATCATGCATATGATATTTTGTTTTGCTTTTGGTTTTGATCCTAGAAAATCCTAAGCAACTCAAGGACCCACGGAGAGAGTTGGGGATTTCGTTATTTACATATTTGAGTTTTCTCAAATTATGTAAACAGGATCATTTGATTTTATTTATTTTATCATCAATTATTTCTATTACAAAAATATGAGAGAGGGACTAAAATGACTTTCCCAAAATATAGAAATATTGAGGATTTAATAAAAAAATCAAATAAGTTTTATTTCGGAGTTTTTCGGTATTTTTATTTGAATTTAGGAAAAATGTGCGTTTTTTCAAAGTTGTAGCTTTGGCCCAAATAAATGTTCACTTTATCGGGCTTGATTTTAGGAACCTGGCAAAATTTATTTCGTGATTTTTGGAGTCCCTTTAGTATTTCTTTTTATTTTTCTTCCGAGCGGATTTAAAAAAAAAACTGGAACCGACTACGGGCCGAACCCGGCCAGGAAACCTCCGCCCGGGGCGCCTTTAAATAGCGCCCGAGCCGGCCCGAGAGAGAGAGCCAGCCCGCCACCGCGCCTAACCCTAACCCTAATCCACCGCCGCCCGCCGGAGCCGCGCGCCTTTCGAGGTTCGCCGCCGCCTCGTTTTCCGTGCAGTTTTTTTTTTAAAAAAATTCTGTTCGTCGTTTTTCTTTTTCGTCGGATTTTCCACGGTTATTTTCTGATCGCGATTTCTGATCCGATTTTCGTTTTAGTATAACTTTTCGCTCGTTTATCGGAATCAGGCGATTCAAGCGCCTGGAGTTTCGTCTCGAAACCCTCTTTCCGAATAATCAACTTAAACAAGTTTTTGCTACTGTAAAATTTGCCCTAGATCCAGATTACTAGAACGAAGTTGTTTTCTTTCACCGTTTGATTTCTTTTGCTTCGTTCGATTTGATTCTTTTTGCAAACCGGAGTTCTTAAGTTGAACTTTCTGGCTAGATCTTCTATTTGAGTTTTACCTGTGCATTGGATGAGTACTTATTGTATGCTTGTTGTTTGTCTGCGATAGAATACCCGGAGTGCGCCGCTTGTTACTTCGAATCTCTAATTTTCGCGGATCATCAGCAAGGCAAGTAACACTTTGATCATACTTTTTCTACAACCCAGTTTTATTGCATTAGATCAATCCTCTCACATTGCATGATTAGGATCTAACTAAATTGTGGGATGGGAAGTAGATGAGGTAGTACCTATTACCTGTTTATTATCAAACCTTTGGGAGTTATTTCTACGTTGCTTATTATGTCATGCTATGCTAGTAGACGTGGATTGGGTGAGTGAAATCCATGACAGACGTGAGATTTATAATTAAGGGTTTATCTAAGTTGGCAACCTAACACACATCTGGGTGGATTGAGGCACCTGGGGTTACCAGGACTTGCCTGTTTTCTTGGACCGCCACCCAGGCTCAAAGGGATCATGAGATTATTCATACTAGAAACTTTCGTGTGCAGCCACAAGCCATTATGGGCTCTGGCATAGTTGACTAAGTTGTGCGAACTCTTACAGTGGTAGACTAGCAGATGTAGGGGAAAGTAGGTGTACCGGTCTACCCGTCGTAAGGTGCTAGCGCTTCTGAAAGACTGTCTCTCGGTCATCCGTCTTCTCAAACACCATGTAGTGCGAGAAACCAAATGGAGGCGATCGAGTCTTGTGGGGAAAAGTGCGCAAACCTCTGCAGAGTGTAATAAACTAATCATGATTAGCCGTGTCCCCGGTTATGGACATCTTGAGTATCTAGTACCTGGATTATCATGTGAATCTCAACATGTTACTCTAAATTAATTTTGTGGGATTTTAATGATGTTACTTAATTGGGATTGAGAATGATGTCAACCATTCTCAATGTTTAACAACCACCATGATAGTAATTAATTTTATTCCTTTGAAGTAGGGAAAAATTGGCTTTACGCAAAAACTGTAACCATAGAGCTTTCCACCAGCCAAATATGCATATAGTATAGTTGTTGCATTCCATTACTCTCTATGTGTTACCTTGCCAGCATATTCCATGTGCTGACCCGTTTCGGGCTGCAACGTTAATGTTGCAGACTTTTCAGACGACGATTGAGGAGTTTTAGGTCGTGGTTCTATACTCAGTGATGCCATTGGAGTTGATGGACTCACTTATCTTCCAAGCCTTCCGCTGTTATCGTTATTAGATGGCCTTAAGCCATATTTATTGTAATAAGTTCTCTTTTGAGACACTCGATGTAATAAGTGTGTGATTGCTACTCTGCTATAAATCCTCCGAGTACTGTGTGGTGTCAGCATTACTGATCCAGGGATGACACCGGAGCACAGAGATCAGACTGTTTGAGGTCTGGTCGCTACAACTACAAAGGATAAAAAGATGGGATCTATATCTAACGCAATAGATAAATGGATCTTGTCTACATCGTGTCATCGTTCTTATTGCATTACTCCATTTTTTCATGAACTTAATACACTAGATGTATGCTGGATAGCAGTCGATGTGTGGAGTAATCGTAGTAGATGCAGGCAGGAGTCGGTCTACTAATCTTGGATGTGATGTCTATGTAATGATCATTGCCTGGATATCATCATAATTATTTGAGGTTCTATCAATTGCCCAACAGTAATTTGTTTACCCACTGAAAGTGCTAGTGATCGACTAGAGGGGGGTGAATAGGCGATTTTTACGGAAGTCTTCAAAACATGGAAGTTTCGAAGACAAACGATAGAAACAAACCTATTGCCATGCAGTGGAAGGTAGACAACACTAGGCAAGCCATAGTCAAGTATTCAATAAAGTGAAAGCACAAAGACTAATAGCAGCTAGGCAGTATAGATCAGGACGGAAGATAGTATGAAGCCAATCAGAACAAGCAGTCACACAGTGAAGACAAAAGGATAATGCAAACAAGCAATGACTTCAGAAGGACCAACTGCAAATAAAGAGATGGGAAGGATAGAACCAGTGGCTTTGTTGAAGACAATGATTTGTTGGATCAGTTCCAGTTGCTGTGACAACTGTACGTCTGGTTAGGGAGGTTGAGATTCAACTCAGAAGACCGCGTCTTCACCTTATTACCCTTGAGCTAAGGACATCCAGTCCTCGCCCAATCACTCTGGTAAGTCTTCAAGGTAGATTTCCAAACCTTCACAGACTTCGTTCACCGGCGATCCACAATGACACTTGGATGCTCAGAATGCGACGCCTAATCGGCTGGAGGATTCACAGTACTCAAGTGTAATAAGTCTTCAGATCACACAGACAAGAAGACTTAAGTGATGCCTAACACTCTTTGGCTCTGGGTGTTTAGGACTTTGTCCTCGCAAGGATTTCTCTCTCAAAGGCTTTGAGGTGGGTTGCTCTCAAACAACAAAAGCCGTGCACTAACTCTGAGCAGCCAACCAATTTATGGTGTAGGGGGTGGGTTATTTATAGCCACTAGGCAACCCAACCTGATTTGTCCTAAATGACCCTGGGTCACTAAGGAACTGACACGTGTTCCAAGGGTCAGATTTCAAACACACACGTCAACTTTACTTGAGCTACAAGCAAAGCTGACTTATCCAGCTCTGGATAAGATTTGCTCTCATTGTCTTCGCTCGAAGACATAGGATTTTTGGTTAAGCATCACTTCAGTCATTCTGACTGGTTCACTTGGACCCCACTTAACAGTACGGTGGTTCCTATGACTCAACAAAGAAGAAAACAAAACAACGAAACAACTAAATCTTCGCGCTCCATAGTCTTCACACAATGTCTTCTCTTGTCATAGTCTTCAATGTGAATACCTTCACATACCACCTTTGTCTTCAATGTCTTCATACATTTTTAGGGGTCATCTCTGGTGGGTAAACCGAATTAGTGAGGGACTACTACCTGTGTTATCCTGCAATTCTCACAAACACATTAGTCCCTCAACCAGGTTTGTCGTCAATACTCCAAAACCAACTAGGGGTGGCACTAGATGCACTTACAATCCCCCTTTTTGGTGATTGATGACAAGCTGGTTGAAGTTTTCAACGGGGATAAAAGTATGTGAAATTGTAAAGGATTTAAGTATTGTCTTCGTAAGTAGCTGGAAGGCTCCCCCTGAAGATGTGCATATAAGTATTTGCTTTTGAATGCAAATGCACATGGCAGGTTGTACTTGCGGAGCTCCTCTTTTACTTATGAAGACAATTCATCATGCATGAAAGGATATATCAAAGATAATGACATGCATAATGGAAAATGGACGTCTGCCAAATGACTTCATGCGGAATTTATCGTCGCACATGCGGAATTTATCATCGCATCACATAGTGTCAAAAAAGTAGCAGACAACCATCAAGTTTAAGTGTTACAACTCAAAAACGAACCAAATGTTTCAAAAGCGAGAGTTGTAAGCACTTTGCAAATGTAGCAAAAAGTAAAGCAACCACCCATATGGACCCGCTTGAAGACTATCAACTCATATGCTTCTCCCCCTTTTGTCAGTAAGGACCAAAAAGGTTTGAAGACATAGAGCTTCTACTCATTCCCATGCGGTGCAGGCGAAGCAGCAGGGTCGTCATTGAGGTCCGGTGGTGCAGAAGAACTCGGTGCAGTGTCGACACACGCTGAAGTTGGAGGTGGTGAAGTGGCATCATCTTGGTCATCGATGACTCTGGCATTCACCGTCGCAGCTGAGGGCGAATAGTCAGAGTCTTCAAGTGAGGGAGTCCGATGCAAGTGAGCATTCCATGGAGGAGTGGAGTCAAACTTGAATCTTTCTGTGAAGCCATCGTCGTGAAGATCTTCTTCAGCAGTGAGCAAAGTCAAACTCTTCCAAGACCTCCGACAGGTTTCATGTGTAACAAAGGCATTCTTGGTGGCAAAATTACGAATGCGATTGACGTCCACCAAGAGGATTTGCATCTGACGCTTAAGCCAGTCATGATGCTTATACTTTTTCTGATGTAGCGCGATGAGAAGCTCTCGGTCATTGAGAACACGAGATCGCTTCCGAGGCCTTTGGGCAATGGTGCTTCCAGTTGTGTCAGTTTGGGCGCGAGGGGCACATGTGTTACCAGCCAAGGGATAAACACGAGAGACTGCCTGAACTCCTTCAATGGGCTGGGTGAAGCTTTGACGATAAACGTTGTGAAGATAGATTGGATCTTTAGCAGGCTCTGGGTAAATAACTTCAACGGACAGATCAACCTCTGGCAAGAATACAAGATGATTGCGTGCAGACGGCTGATAGTTGAAGGCAGAGTGAAGCTTGATAAGGCGCATGACCCATGGAGCATAGAACTTCATACCAAAAATGTCAGAGCCAGATGCAGCCAACTGCCTGATGAAGAAGTCTTGAGCATTGAAGCTTATGCCATTGAAGATATAGAAAACCAAAGTCTTCATTGCTCCTTCAAGCTTCGCTGCAGATGAATGTCCTTCGACAGGCCATAGAGTTTTTCTGATGATGTGGTAAATGGTGCGAGGCAGATACTCTAGGTCTTCAACAAAGAATTCGGTTGGGTATTCAATGTCATGAGGCAAAGGCTTCATCATGCTCAGCATTTGGCTCATGTTGGGTTCTGGCTTCTGGAAAATGCTCTCCAAAGCATTCTGGTGTTGTTGACAACCTGGTTCATAATATTCGCCAGGAGTGGGTAGGGCTGTGAGCTCAATGATGTCTTGAGATTTAGCTTCATGATGAACATCGTCTGTCATCCACTCAAGGATCCAAGTCTTCAGATCCCTGTTGTATCCATGAATGTGGAGGGTAGCATAGAAACACCATGTAGTGCGAGAAACCAAATGGAGGCGATCGAGTCTTGTGGGGAAAAGTGCGCAAACCTCTGCAGAGTGTAATAAACTAATCATGATTAGCCGTGTCCCCGGTTATGGACATCTTGAGTATCTAGTACCTGGATTATCATGTGAATCTCAACATGTTACTCTAAATTAATTTTGTGGGATTTTAATCATGTTACTTAATTGGGATTGAGAATGCTGTCAACCATTCTCAATGTTTAACAACCACCATGATAGTAATTAATTTTATTCCTTTGAAGTAGGGAAAAATTGGCTTTACGCAAAAACTGTAATCATAGAGCTTTCCACCAGCCAAATATGCATATAGTATAGTTGTTGCATTCCATTACTCTCTATGTGTTACCTTGCCAGCATATTCCATGTGCTGACCCGTTTCGGGCTGCAACGTTAATGTTGCAGACTTTTCAGACGACGATTGAGGAGTTTTAGGTCGTGGTTCTATACTCAGTGATGCCGTTGGAGTTGATGGACTCACTTATCTTCCAAGCCTTCCGCTGTTATCGTTATTAGATGGCCTTAAGCCATATTTATTGTAATAAGTTCTCTTTTGAGACACTCGATGTAATAAGTGTGTGATTGCTACTCTGCTATAAATCCTCCGAGTACTGTGTGGTGTCAGCATTACTGATCCAGGGATGACACCGGAGCACAGAGATCAGACTGTTTGAGGTCTGGTCGCTACAACTACAAAGGATAAAAAGATGGGATCTATATCTAACGCAATAGATAAATGGATCTTGTCTACATCGTGTCATCGTTCTTATTGCATTACTCCATTTTTTCATGAACTTAATACACTAGATGTATGCTGGATAGCAGTCGATGTGTGGAGTAATCGTAGTAGATGCAGGCAGGAGTCGGTCTACTAATCTTGGATGTGATGTCTATGTAATGATCATTGCCTGGATATCATCATAATTATTTGAGGTTCTATCAATTGCCCAACAGTAATTTGTTTACCCACTGAAAGTGCTAGTGATCGACTAGAGGGGGGTGAATAGGCGATTTTTACGGAAGTCTTCAAAACATGGAAGTTTCGAAGACAAACGATAGAAACAAACCTATTGCCATGCAGTGGAAGGTAGACAACACTAGGCAAGCCATAGTCAAGTATTCAATAAAGTGAAAGCACAAAGACTAATAGCAGCTAGGCAGTATAGATCAGGACGGAAGATAGTATGAAGCCAATCAGAACAAGCAGTCACACAGTGAAGACAAAAGGATAATGCAAACAAGCAATGACTTCAGAAGGACCAACTGCAAATAAAGAGATGGGAAGGATAGAACCAGTGGCTTTGTTGAAGACAATGATTTGTTGGATCAGTTCCAGTTGCTGTGACAACTGTACGTCTGGTTAGGGAGGTTGAGATTCAACTCAGAAGACCGCGTCTTCACCTTATTACCCTTGAGCTAAGGACATCCAGTCCTCGCCCAATCACTCTGGTAAGTCTTCAAGGTAGATTTCCAAACCTTCACAGACTTCGTTCACCGGCGATCCACAATGACACTTGGATGCTCAGAATGCGACGCCTAATCGGCTGGAGGATTCACAGTACTCAAGTGTAATAAGTCTTCAGATCACACAGACAAGAAGACTTAAGTGATGCCTAACACTCTTTGGCTCTGGGTGTTTAGGACTTTGTCCTCGCAAGGATTTCTCTCTCAAAGGCTTTGAGGTGGGTTGCTCTCAAACAACAAAAGCCGTGCACTAACTCTGAGCAGCCAACCAATTTATGGTGTAGGGGGTGGGTTATTTATAGCCACTAGGCAACCCAACCTGATTTGTCCTAAATGACCCTGGGTCACTAAGGAACTGACACGTGTTCCAAGGGTCAGATTTCAAACACACACGTCAACTTTACTTGAGCTACAAGCAAAGCTGACTTATCCAGCTCTGGATAAGATTTGCTCTCATTGTCTTCGCTCGAAGACATAGGATTTTTGGTTAAGCATCACTTCAGTCATTCTGACTGGTTCACTTGGACCCCACTTAACAGTACGGTGGTTCCTATGACTCAACAAAGAAGAAAACAAAACAACGAAACAACTAAATCTTCGCGCTCCATAGTCTTCACACAATGTCTTCTCTTGTCATAGTCTTCAATGTGAATACCTTCACATACCACCTTTGTCTTCAATGTCTTCATACATTTTTAGGGGTCATCTCTGGTGGGTAAACCGAATTAGTGAGGGACTACTACCTGTGTTATCCTGCAATTCTCACAAACACATTAGTCCCTCAACCAGGTTTGTCGTCAATACTCCAAAACCAACTAGGGGTGGCACTAGATGCACTTACAATCCCCCTTTTTGGTGATTGATGACAAGCTGGTTGAAGTTTTCAACGGGGATAAAAGTATGTGAAATTGTAAAGGATTTAAGTATTGTCTTCGTAAGTAGCTGGAAGGCTCCCCCTGAAGATGTGCATATAAGTATTTGCTTTTGAATGCAAATGCACATGGCAGGTTGTACTTGCGGAGCTCCTCTTTTACTTATGAAGACAATTCATCATGCATGAAAGGATATATCAAAGATAATGACATGCATAATGGAAAATGGACGTCTGCCAAATGACTTCATGCGGAATTTATCGTCGCACATGCGGAATTTATCATCGCATCACATAGTGTCAAAAAAGTAGCAGACAACCATCAAGTTTAAGTGCTACAACTCAAAAACGAACCAAATGTTTCAAAAGCGAGAGTTGTAAGCACTTTGCAAATGTAGCAAAAAGTAAAGCAACCACCCATATGGACCCGCTTGAAGACTATCAACTCATATGCTTCTCCCCCTTTTGTCAGTAAGGACCAAAAAGGTTTGAAGACATAGAGCTTCTACTCATTCCCATGAGGTGCAGGCGAAGCAGCAGGGTCGTCATTGAGGTCCGGTGGTGCAGAAGAACTCGGTGCAGTGTCGACACACGCTGAAGTTGGAGGTGGTGAAGTGGCATCATCTTGGTCATCGATGACTCTGGCATTCACCGTCGCAGCTGAGGGCGAATAGTCAGAGTCTTCAAGTGAGGGAGTCCGATGCAAGTGAGCATTCCATGGAGGAGTGGAGTCAAACTTGAATCTTTCTGTGAAGCCATCGTCGTGAAGATCTTCTTCAGTAGTGAGCAAAGTCAAACTCTTCCAAGACCTCCGACAGGTTTCATGTGTAACAAAGGCATTCTTGGTGGCAAAATTACGAATGCGATTGACGTCCACCAAGAGGATTTGCATCTGACGCTTAAGCCAGTCATGATGCTTATACTTTTTCTGATGTAGCGCGATGAGAAGCTCTCGGTCATTGAGAACACGAGATCGCTTCCGAGGCCTTTGGGCAATGGTGCTTCCAGTTGTGTCAGTTTGGGCGCGAGGGGCACATGTGTTACCAGCCAAGGGATAAACACGAGAGACTGCCTGAACTCCTTCAATGGGCTGGGTGAAGCTTTGACGATAAACGTTGTGAAGATAGATTGGATCTTTAGCAGGCTCTGGGTAAATAACTTCAACGGACAGATCAACCTCTGGCAAGAATACAAGATGATTGCGTGCAGACGGCTGATAGTTGAAGGCAGAGTGAAGCTTGATAAGGCGCATGACCCATGGAGCATAGAACTTCATACCAAAAATGTCAGAGCCAGATGCAGCCAACTGCCTGATGAAGAAGTCTTGAGCATTGAAGCTTATGCCATTGAAGATATAGAAAACCAAAGTCTTCATTGCTCCTTCAAGCTTCGCTGCAGATGAATGTCCTTCGACAGGCCATAGAGTTTTTCTGATGATGTGGTAAATGGTGCGAGGCAGATACTCTAGGTCTTCAACAAAGAATTCGGTTGGGTATTCAATGTCATGAGGCAAAGGCTTCATCATGCTCAGCATTTGGCTCATGTTGGGTTCTGGCTTCTGGAAAATGCTCTCCAAAGCATTCTGGTGTTGTTGACAACCTGGTTCATAATATTCGCCAGGAGTGGGTAGGGCTGTGAGCTCAATGATGTCTTGAGATTTAGCTTCATGATGAACATCGTCTGTCATCCACTCAAGGATCCAAGTCTTCAGATCCCTGTTGTATCCATGAATGTGGAGGGTAGCATAGAAACACCATGTAGTGCGAGAAACCAAATGGAGGCGATCGAGTCTTGTGGGGAAAAGTGCGCAAACCTCTGCAGAGTGTAATAAACTAATCATGATTAGCCGTGTCCCCGGTTATGGACATCTTGAGTATCTAGTACCTGGATTATCATGTGAATCTCAACATGTTACTCTAAATTAATTTTGTGGGATTTTAATCATGTTACTTAATTGGGATTGAGAATGCTGTCAACCATTCTCAATGTTTAACAACCACCATGATAGTAATTAATTTTATTCCTTTGAAGTAGGGAAAAATTGGCTTTACGCAAAAACTGTAATCATAGAGCTTTCCACCAGCCAAATATGCATATAGTATAGTTGTTGCATTCCATTACTCTCTATGTGTTACCTTGCCAGCATATTCCATGTGCTGACCCGTTTCGGGCTGCAACGTTAATGTTGCAGACTTTTCAGACGACGATTGAGGAGTTTTAGGTCGTGGTTCTATACTCAGTGATGCCGTTGGAGTTGATGGACTCACTTATCTTCCAAGCCTTCCGCTGTTATCGTTATTAGATGGCCTTAAGCCATATTTATTGTAATAAGTTCTCTTTTGAGACACTCGATGTAATAAGTGTGTGATTGCTACTCTGCTATAAATCCTCCGAGTATTGTGTGGTGTGAGCATTACTGATCTAGGGATGACACCGGAGCACAGAGATCAGACTGTTTGAGGTCTGGTCGCTACAGAGATGGTATCAGAGCACACGCTGACTGTAGGGCACGACCACTAAGCTAAAGACCTAGATCACTCTCTTCTCTTCTGACCTCTCATCTTTTCTACTCTTTAGGATGGCGGATGCAAGGAACAAGTTCACACAACCAGATGAAGATACACCCTTTGGACGCCACTTGAAGGAAGTCACTAGATACCTGAACATAGGAATACCAAGCTTCACGGGAACCTACAACACCACTTTACCTGAAGAAGAGCGCTGGATGATTCAAGTTCAAGTTCCAGGAAGGACGTTCATGCCAGTCACTGAGCCCATAGAGTTTTCTTTTGATGCACCAACTTGGAGTCTAGGAAAGAGCATGGCAGCTCACATCGCCATGGGACGCATTGGAGAAGTCTACCGCAAGGATCTCAAAGATACTATCTACCAGCTTTGTGGGCGCCGAGATGAACACTGGGAGATGATCAGCACCAGGAAAGATAGATCAATTGCAGCTTTTATTCAGGAGTTAAATCAGCACATTCGACGCCAGGAGAATCAGATGTGCGCCGACATGATAGATCTGAAGAAGGCTAAGACTAGAATCAAGGAACTGGAGGAAGAACTCAAGGCTACACGCGAAGATTATGAAGAAGAAATTGAAGTACTGGTGGAGAAGAATGACGATCTGATCAAGAAGATTGGAATATTTATGGGAGGCCCGACACCAGTAGATGAAGACGAGGAACCCAAGGAGATTAGCCTGGAGGACTACATCATCATTGACGCCACCGACTCGGAACAAGATAGTAGTGATGATGACTATGTGGATGAAGCAGGAGCAGATATCATGGAGTCTACAACCGTAGAATATTTCTAGAAGACCACCTCACCAGTAGTAGTAGTCCACCATGTAAATATAGTAGTCCGAGCACTTTTGCGATAGCTAGACCGATTGTATGCCTTTGTTTGATTGATTGAAGTGAATTGTGTGCTTTTGCCTCATGTGCACATGGGTAGTGTTTTCCCTTTATACCCCCTCTATTCTTATATCTCATATTTTCTAAACCCTCAGATGCCTCCGAGACGTGACCCCGGATTTGCCTTTCCGCCGGAGCTCACCCAGTTGATCCAGCAGCAGAACACCCTAATGCAGTTGCTAGTTCAGAATCAGAATCAGGGGAACAACAACAACAACCCACCACCACCACCACCTGTTGACCACTTAGCCCATTTTCTTAGGCTGAATCCGCCGGTGTTTTCCAGTAGCACCGAGCCGATAGTAGCAGATGATTGGCTCCGCAAGATAGCTAGGGAGTTGACCACAGCAGGATGCACAGATGTGGAGAAGGTTAAGTTTGCTGCACATCAGTTAGAAGGACCCGCAGCATCTTGGTGGGAGAATTTCACAGCCACCTTCCCAGTCGACACTGTCACATGGGACCAGTTTCAGTAGGCTTTCCGTACTGCCCATGTTTCAGCAGGAGCAATGGCCATGAAGAAGCATGAGTTTCGTAACTTGCGCCAAGGAGGATGGACAGTTGGCCAGTATGTGGAGGAGTTTAGTAAGCTAGCACGTTATGCCCCAGATGACATTGCTACGGATGCGGCTAAGCAGGAGAAATTCCTGGAAGGATTGAATGATGAGTTGAGTATGCAGTTGATGGTAGCCACCTTCAACAACTACCAGGAGTTAGTAGATCGTGCTCTTATGATTGAAAGGAAGCAGCAACAAATTGAGAACCGCAAGAGGAAGTATGGACAAGGGAAGTATAATTCAGGAGCTCAGCAGAAGCCTCATTTTACCCCTAGACCGGGAGGACAATTTCAGCATACCCATGGAGTAGGTAGCTCGCACAATCACAATGGCACCAAGAATGGTAATGGGAATGGAGGAAGCAATGGACAGAACCGCAGCACCCCATCAACCCCAGCCAAGAAGGACTTGAGCCACGTCACTTGCTATAAGTGTTCGAAGCCAGGACATTATGCAAATGACTGTCCTGAAGGACAAAACGGCAATGGAAGTTCTGGGAAGAAGCCAAACCCTTTCAACAGGGGATAGGTGAACCACGTTAATGTGGAGGAGGTTGAAGCTCAGCCCGATGCAGTAATAGGTAAGTTTTTGGTTAAGACATTTACTGCACTCGTTCTTTTTGATACTGGTGCATCGCATTCATACATATCAAGGGGATTTGTGGAAAAGTATAGTCTGCCCACTAGGATTCTTAAAACACCTATGCTAGTAAGCCCACCAGGAGCGGAGCACATGGCCAGTCAAGGATGTTTTCAAGTGCCATTAAGTATAGGAAGGCATGTTTTCCCAACGGATTTAATTATTTTGGAATCCCAAGGTCTGGATGTGATTCTTGGTATGGATTGGCTGTCGATGTATGGGGGAAACATCGATTGCGCCAGTAAGACAATTTTGCTCACAACGCCAGAAGGAAGAAGGATCAAGTACGTATCCCGACATGCGCCAAACAGGACACAAGTAAATTCCTTATCAGGAGTTGTGCAGGAGGAAGTACCAGTGGTAAAGGATTTTCCAGATGTATTTCCCGAAGAGTTGCCAGGCATGCCACCGGATAGAGACATTGAGTTTTTGATTGAGCTTTTGCCAGACACTGGGCCAATATCAAAGAGACCATATAGGATGCCATCAAAGGATTTGGTGGAAATTAAGAAGCAGATTAAGGAGTTACTGGATAAGGGATATATTCGCCCAAGTTCTTCGCCTTGGGGATCACCAGTACTTCTAGTGGAGAAGAAGGATGGATCGTTAAGGATGGTTGTTGATTATCGAGGATTGAACGAAGTAACGATCAAGAACAAGTACCCACTACCAATGATCAATGATCTGTTTGATCGATTGCAAGGAGCTAAAGTGTTTTCAAAGATCGATTTGCGATCAGGATACCACCAGTTGAAGATTCGAGAACAGGATATTCCTAAGACAGCTTTTACCACCAGGTATGGGCTGTATGAGTATACCGTTATGTCATTTGGACTGACTAACGCGCCTGTCTATTTTATGAACATGATGAACAAAGTGTTTATGGAGTTTTTGGATAAGTTCGTCGTAGTGTTCATTGATGATATCCTGGTATATTCAAAGAATGAAGAGGAACATAAGGAGCATTTGCGTTTGGTACTTGGAAAGCTCAGAGAACACCAATTATATGCCAAGTTCAGCAAATGTGAATTTTGGTTGAAGGAAGTAGGATTCCTCGGACATGTTATATCTGGAGAAGGTATAGCAGTAGATCCCGCTAAAGTTGAAACCGTGACCAAGTGGGAAGCACCAACAACAGTTGGAGAGATCCGGAGTTTTCTTGGACTCGCAGGATACTACCGGAGATTTATTGAGAACTTCTCAAAGATTGCAAAACCTATGACGGAGTTGTTGGAGAAGGATACTAAGTTCAAATGGACTGAGGAGTGTGAGGCAAGTTTCCAGGAGTTGAAGAAATGTTTGGTTACCTCACCAGTGTTGATTTTGCCAGATCAGACCAAGGATTATGAGGTGTATTGCGACGCTTCACGTCGAGGACTTGGAGCAGTGCTTATGCAGGAAGGAAGAGTTGTTTCGTATGCTTCATGACAACTGAAGCCCCACGAATTGAATTATGCCACGCATGATTTGGAGTTAGCAGCCGTAGTGCATGCATTGAAGACATGGAGACATTTCCTCATTGGAAATCATTGTGAGGTGTACACGGATCACAAGAGTTTGAAGTACATTTTCACACAGAAGGAGTTGAATCTCAGACAAAGGAGATGGTTGGAGCTCATCAAGGATTATGATATGAAATTGCATTATCATCCCGGGAAGGCTAATGTAGTAGCTGATGCATTAAGCTGCAAGAGCCATGTCAATACGTTAATGACAGGAGAAATACCCCAGGAGTTAGCAAAAAATTTTCATGAGCTATGTTTGGAAATAGTTCCGAGAGGCTATGTAGCAGCATTGGAGATTCAGTCAACACTGATGGATAGAATCAGAGAAGCTCAGAAAACTGACAAAGAGATTGCCACTATAAAGGAGAAACTGAGAAAAGGAAAAGCTAAAGGATTTCGTGAGGATGAGCACGACACCCTATGGTTTGAAGACCGTGTTTACGTGCCCAACAACCCGGAGATCAGGAAGTTGATTTTGCAAGAGGCCCATGATTCACCGTATTCGATTCACCCAGGGAATACCAAGATGTATTTGGATTTGAAGGATATTTTCTGGTGGACCGGAATGAAGAAGGATATTGCGGAGTATGTAGCAGTTTGTGATGTATGTCAGAGAGTAAAGGCAGAGCATCAGAAGCCAGCAGGATTGTTGCTACAATTGCCGATACCCGAATGGAAGTGGGATAAGCTAGGCATGGATTTTATCACGGGATTACCAAGGACTCGTTCAGGCTATGACTCGATTTGGGTTGTAGTCGATCGATTGACGAAGGTAGCACATTTCATCCCAGTAAAGACCACTTACACCAGTGCTAAGTTGGCAAAGATATACATGACCAGGATCGTATGTCTGCATGGAGTTCCGAGGAGCATCGTGTCAGATAGAGGAACCCAGTTTACCTCAAAGTTCTGGAAGCAATTGCATGAGACTTTAGGTACTAGGTTAGAATTTAGTACATCTTTTCACCCGCAGACAGATGGACAGACCGAGAGAGTCAATCAGATTTTGGAGGATATGCTGAGAGCTTGTGCGCTAGATTATGGATCTAGTTGGGACGATAATTTGCCATATGCAGAGTTTTCCTACAATAATAGCTATCAGACCAGTTTGAAGATGGCACCTTTCGAAGCTTTGTACGGAAGGAGGTGCAGGACACCGTTATCATGGGACGAAGTTGGAGACCGTAAATTTTTTGGACCAGATTTGATTAAAGAGTCTGAACAGAAGGTGAAGTTGATTCGCGATAGGCTCAAGGTAGCCCAGTCCAGGCAGAAGAGCTACGCAGATTCTAAACGCAAGGAGACAGTTTATGAAGTCGGAGATAGAGCTTATCTTCGAGTATCCCCACTTCGAGGGATTAAGCGTTTTGGAGTTAAGGGGAAGTTAGCGCCACAATTTGTAGGACCATATCGAGTTTTGGAGCGTATGGGAGAAGTGGCCTACAAGTTGGAATTGCCAGAAGGATTGGCTGGAGTGCATGATGTGTTTCACGTTTCTCAGTTGAAGAAGTGTCACGCGGAGATGGCTGGCATATCTTTGAGAGACACAGTGCCATTAGAAGCAATTCAGTTGGATAACAATTTGACCTATGAGGAGAAACCAGTCAAGATCCTCGAGTTTGCCAGCCGAGTTACTTGCAGCAAGGTTATCAAGTTTTGCAAAGTTCAGTGGAGCCACCACACGGAGGATGAAGCCACCTGGGAGCGAGAGGAAGATTTGCTCAAAGACCACCCTCACCTATTTTCTAGCCAACCCGAATCTCGAGGGCGAGATTCATCTTAAGGGGGGTAGGTTTGTAACATCCCAAATTTTCAATTTGGAATGTTATACATTAGGTCATCATGCATATCATATTTTATTTTGCTTTTGGTTTTGATCCTAGAAAATCCTAAGCAACTCAAGGACCCATGGAGAGAGTTGGGGATTTCGTTATTTACATATTTGAGTTTTCTCAAATTATGTAAACAGGATCATTTGATTTTATTTATTTTATCATCAATTATTTCTATTACAAAAATATGAGAGAGGGAATAAAATGACTTTCCCAAAATATAGAAATATTGAGGATTTAATAAAAAAATCAAATAAGTTTTATTTCAGAGTTTTTCGGTATTTTTATTTGAATTTAGGAAAAATGCGCGTTTTTCAAAGTTGCAGTTTGGGCCCGGATAAATGTTCACTTTATTGGGCTTGATTTTAGGAACCCGGCAAAATTTATTTCGTGATTTTTGGAGTCCGTTTAGTATTTCTTTTTATTTTTCTTTCGAGCGGATTAAAAAAAACTGGAACCGACTACAGGCCGTACCCGGCCAGGAAACCTCCGCCCGGGGCGCCTTTAAATAGAGCCCGAGCCAGCCCGAGAGAGAGAGCCAGCCCGCCACCGCGCCTAACCCTAACCCTAATCCGCCGGCGCCGCCGCCGCCGCCCGCCGCCGCCTCGTCTTCCATGCAGTTTTTTTTAAAAAAAATTTCTGTTCATCGTTTTTCTTTTTCGTCGGATTTTCCGCGGTTATTTTCTGATCGCGATTTCTGATCCGATTTTCGTTTTAGTATAACTTTTCGCTCGTTTATCGGAATCAGGCGATTCAAGCGCCTGGAGTTTCATCTCGAAACCCTCTTTCCGAATAATCAACTTAAACAAGTTTTTGCTACTGTAAAATTTGCCCTAGATCCAGATTACTAGAACGAAGTTGTTTTCTTTCACCGTTTGATTTCTTTTGCTTCGTTCGATTTGATTCTTTTTGCAAACCGGAGTTCTTAAGTTGAACTTTCTGGCTAGATCTTCTATTTGAGTTTTACCTGTGCATTAGATGAGTACTTATTGTATGCTTGTTGTTTGTCTGCGATAGAATACCCGGAGTGCGCCGCTTGTTACTTCGAATCTCTAGGTTTCGCGGATCATCGGCAAGGCAAGTAACACTTTGATCATACTTTTTCTACAACCCAGTTTTATTGCATTAGATCAATCCTCTCACATTGCATGATTAGGATCTAATTAAATTGTGGGATGGGAAGTAGATGAGGTAGTACCTATTACCTGTTTATTATCAAACCTTTGGGAGTTACTTCTACGTTTGCTTATTATGTCATGCTATGCTAGTAGACGTGGATTGGGTGAGTGAAATCCATGACAGACGTGAGATTTATAATTAAGGGTTTATCTAAGGTGGCAACCTAACACACATCTGGGTGGATTGAGGCACCTGGGGTTACCAGGACTTGCCTGTTTTCTTGGACCACCACCCAGGCTCAAAGGGATCATGAGATTATTCATACTAGAAACTTCCGTGTGCAGCCACAAGCCATTATGGGCTCTGGCATAGTTGACTAAGTTGTGCGAACTCTTACAGTGATAGACTAGCAGATGTAGGGGAAAGTAGGTGCACCGGTCTACCCGTCGTAAGGTGCTAGCGCTTCTTCTTCCGGTCATCCGTCTTCTCAAACACCATGTAGTGCGAGAAACCAAACGGAGGTGATCGAGTCTTGTGGGGAAAAGTGCGCAAACCTCTGTAGAGTGTAATAAACTAATCATGATTAGCCGTGTCCCCGGTTATGGACATCTTGAGTATCTAGTACCTAGATTATCATGTGAATCTCAACATGTTACTCTAAATTAATTTTGTGGGATTTTAATGATGTTACTTAATTGGGATTGAGAATGCTGTCAACCATTCTCAATGTTTAACAACCACCATGATAGTAATTAATTTTATTCCTTTGAAGTAGGGAAAAATTGGCTTTACGCAAAAACTGTAACCATAGAGCTTTCCACCAGCCAAATATGCATATAGTATAGTTGTTGCATTCCATTACTCTCTATGTGTTACCTTGCCAGCATATTCCATGTGCTGACCCGTTTCGGGCTGCAACGTTAATGTTGCAGACTTTCCAGACGACGATTGAGGAGTTTTAGGTCGTGGTTCTATACTCAGTGATGCCGTTGGAGTTGATGGACTCACTTATCTTCCAAGCCTTCCGCTGTTATCGTTATTAGATGGCCTTAAGCCATATTTATTGTAATAAGTTCTCTTTTGAGACACTCGATGTAATAAGTGTGTGATTGCTACTCTGCTATAAATCCTCCGAGTACTGTGTGGTGTCAGCATTACTGATCCAGGGATGACACCGGAGCACAGAGATCAGACTGTCTGAGGTCTGGTCGCTACAGCTACAAAGGATAAAAAGATGGGATCTATATCTAATGCAATAGATAAATGGATCTTGTCTACATCGTGTCATCATTCTTATTGCATTACTCTGTTTTTTCATGAACTTAATACACTAGATGTATGCTGGATAGCAGTCGATGTGTGGAGTAATAGTAGTAGATGCAGGCAGGAGTCGGTCTACTAATCTTGGACGTGATGTCTATGTAATGATCATTGCCTGGATATCATCATAATTATTTGAGGTTCTATCAATTGCCCAACAGTAATTTGTTTACCCACTGAAAGTGCTAGTGATCGACTAGAGGGGGGTGAATAGGCGATTTTTACGGAAGTCTTCAAAACATGGAAGTTTCGAAGACAAACGATAGAAACAAACCTATTGCCATGCAGTGGAAGGTAGACAACACTAGGCAAGCCATAGTCAAGTATTCAATAAAGTGAAAGCACAAAGACTAATAGCAGCTAGGCAGTATAGATCAGGACGGAAGATAGTATGAAGCCAATCAGAACAAGCAGTCACACAGTGAAGACAAAAGGATAATGCAAACAAGCAATGACTTCAGAAGGACCAACTGCAAATAAAGAGATGGGAAGGATAGAACCAGTGGCTTTGTTGAAGACAATGATTTGTTGGATCAGTTCCAGTTGCTGTGACAACTGTACGTCTGGTTAGGGAGGTTGAGATTCAACTCAGAAGACCGCGTCTTCACCTTATTACCCTTGAGCTAAGGACATCCAGTCCTCGCCCAATCACTCTGGTAAGTCTTCAAGGTAGATTTCCAAACCTTCACAGACTTCATTCACCGGCGATCCACAATGACACTTGGATGCTCAGAATGCGACGCCTAATCGGCTGGAGGATTCACAGTACTCAAGTGTAATAAGTCTTCAGATCACACAGACAAGAAGACTTAAGTGATGCCTAACACTCAAGTGTAATAAGGCATTCTTGGTGGCAAAATTACGAATGCGATTGACGTCCACCAAGAGGATTTGCATCTGACGCTTAAGCCAGTCATGATGCTTATACTTTTTCTGATGTAGCGCGATGAGAAGCTCTCGGTCATTGAGAACACGAGATCGCTTCCGAGGCCTTTGGGCAATGGTGCTTCCAGTTGTGTCAGTTTGGGCGCGAGGGGCACATGTGTTACCAGCCAAGGGATAAACACGAGAGACTGCCTGAACTCCTTCAATGGGCTGGGTGAAGCTTTGACGATAAACGTTGTGAAGATAGATTGGATCTTTAGCAGGCTCTGGGTAAATAACTTCAACGGACAGATCAACCTCTGGCAAGAATACAAGATGATTGCGTGCAGACGGCTGATAGTTGAAGGCAGAGTGAAGCTTGATAAGGCGCATGACCCATGGAGCATAGAACTTCAGACCAAAAATGTCAGAGCCAGATGCAGCCAACTGCCTGATGAAGAAGTCTTGAGCATTGAAGCTTATGCCATTGAAGATATAGAAAACCAAAGTCTTCATTGCTCCTTCAAGCTTCGCTGCAGATGAATGTCCTTCGACAAGCCATAGAGTTTTTCTGATGATGTGGTAAATGGTGCGGGGCAGATACTCTAGGTCTTCAACAAAGAATTCGGTTGGGTATTCAATGTCATGAGGCAAAGGCTTCATCATGCTCAGCATTTGGCTCATGTTGGGTTCTGGCTTCTGGAAAATGCTCTCCAAAGCATTCTGGTGTTGTTGACAACCTGGTTCATAATATTCGCCAGGAGTGGGCAGGGCTATGATCTCAATGATGTCTTGAGCTTTAGCTTCATGATGAACATCGTCTGTCATCCACTCAAGGATCCAAGTCTTCAGATCCCTATTGTATCCATGAATGGGGAGGGTAGCATAGAATTGAAGCAGAAGTTCTTCATTCCAGTGTTCCTTTGCAGTCACAAAGTTGAGCAGACCCGCATCACAGAAGCAGTCTAGGGCTTATTCAAGGCATGGCAGTCCAGCAATGGCTTCACAATCAAGATGCATATGAGGGAAGATGTGTCCCTGATTGTACAAGATGCATGAATAATAGCTTCGCTGCTGATAACTCCAGAATCGGTCCAAAGAGATTCTTGGCCTTGTGTAGGGGTTCCTATCACTGTCGAAGAATGTGTTGTGTGCCTTGAATCCATTCAGATTAAATGATCCTGGTGAAGTTGTAGTACCTGGAAACTGTGGTAGCCTTGGCTTTGGCTTCTGAACCTGAGGCCTGTGCTTCACATGATAGGCAAACTGAGGTCCGGGAGCAGGCGGAGGAACCAGGATTGGCCAGCGGACGATAACAAGCTATCCACGATCATATTCTTGCTCGATGGTGTGTGGCCTTGGAGGAGGTACAGGAGCACATGCATTGGTTCAGGCAGTGGATTTGCTTCGGGTGCTGTATTGGCTTCAGGTGCATTTACTTCTGGCACCACATTAGCTTCAGGCGCCACATTAGCTTCAGCCATGACAACGTCATTGGCCTCAGTGTTGATGTTGGTGGCCGCCTCAGTATTGGTAACCTCCTCTTTAGGAGCTGGAGGGTCGGACACGTTCTCCTCGAGAACAACTTCAGGGTTGGACGGGGGTGTACCAAAACGTTCTTGTTCTCTTGGTTCTTCTTCATGGTCATCGGCTGATGCAGCCGGAATATCTTCAGCCGTTTTTGCTTCAGATTCAGGGATGTTCACAGTAGGAGAGGCTTCAGGAAAGACTTCGCGTGAGACGGATTGGCGCTCTTCTCCTTCGGGAACACTTGACAATGTGACCTGTGGCCTAGGTCCTTTGTGAAGCCTGCGAAATGCTGGCGACGCCTGTGGAGATGGAGTTGGTTGGGCCTCAAAGTCTTCACTGTCAATCACCGGAGTGGTGACCTATGGTGGGGGAGTGACTGGTGTTTCTTCAGCATGAGGGGATTCTTGAGGGTGATCAGCCCATGAGTCATCCTGAGCAATTGGCGTCAATGGACGACCAATGCTGATGAGTTCGCTGTTCGTGAGAACAGGCGATGATACCAAATTGTGCTCGATCTGAGGAAGGACTTCATCATCTTCAACATTGTCGTGAGGACCAATGTCTTCAGCTGTGGTGGGGTCAACAGCTGGATTCTCTTTAGATTCAGGAGCCTCTGTGGAAGCAGGCTCATGAACTACCAGATGACGTTCACGATGTCCAGACGCAGGACGAGCAACAGAAATTGGCTCGACAAGAAGGGGCTCTGTGGAAGCAGCCTGGTCTCTCTTCTTTGTTTTCCTTTTCTTGGTTGGGGGAGCATCATCAGTGGTGGCTTTGGTCTTGCGCTTTCTGGCTTCGGCTTCGGCTGCTCTAGTTTTCTTGAATTCTAAAGCCACTGTGGGGACCTTAGGCTTCGAGCCTATCATACTGGCTGGGAAGATAATGCGAGGTTCTTCCTACCTTGATGCTTCTGGTTCTGCCACAGCTGGCTTCTTCTTCTTCTTGGCAGCCATTCTGGGGTCGATGCCTGGTCGCCCCAAAGCCTTGCGCTTTTCAGCTTCATTGTAGCCTTGAACACATTTGGCAGCAAGATTCTTCATGCACTCACGAGAACCTTTTGCTTCTTCTCGTTTCTTGTGGAATTCCTCCTTGAGCTCATGCATCATGACCTTGAAGTTTTGAATGTCTTCAACATTGAGCTTGGCCATGTGCTTCTTGAACTGAGCCTTTTCATAGTCAATCTTGTGCTCCAGCTCAACAATCTTCTAGGCAAGAGCCATTTCAGGAGCAATGGCTCCGTGGAAGGAGACGCTGAGGCCAATTGGAAGCTGAAGATCATCAAGACTGACATCTGGACTGTCAAACCACTCATCAATAAACTTGTACAGGATCTCCACATCAAAGAGAGGAAGATCATTGAAGATTTCCGCTTCTTGCTCTTTATCAATTTCTCTAGAGCGTCATCGCCAAGATCGTCGTCGCTTGACAGATCAATGGCGTCATTCTCGTTCCTCAGAACAGTAGCAGGGGTCAGTGCTTGACTAGTGGGTTGCATGGGCTTTTTCAACTTGTCAGACTTGGAGATGCGTGAGAGATCTTCAGACTGCACACTGACTTCAGGAGGTGCAGTGGCCAGAGGCTTCGCCCGTGAGACCTTTGGTGCAGAGGGGGGCTTTGAAGCCTTTGGTTTCTTTTGCTTCACAGGCTTCGGAGGTGCAGGTGCTTCATCAGAATCAGGGTCATCTGCAGAGTGGTCCAAGGCTGCCCCTTGAACCTGAATGTGAGTGATGAGACCTTCTAAGTTGTAGAAGGGCCCAATAAGATTGGGTTTAGCTTCGCGTGTGCCGTCAGCTCGTGGTGTAGAGGGGCCTAGGTTGAAGTCTAATCCCAAAGACTTCTTGTTTTCCTTGGCCGAGTTCTTTGCAACCTGATAGTTGCGCTTGAATAGATTATCTTCACGACACCATAACAGAGAGGATGGGTCGGCATTAGCAGGCTGAGGTCCACGAATCATGCAGGGGTAGAAGCCTTGAGCAATAGCTTCGGACTTCGACTTGGGATGAAGACCTTTGTATATTATATCTCCCCAGGGGCCCTTTAAGGCATTCTTCTCAGCATACTCCTTGGTGACGAATCTGTACTTGAACCATTCCTGTGCCCAATGTCTTCGAATCCATTGGATTCGGTTCTTGCGTTCTCCATAGGTTTCTTCTAGATCTGACTTGTATAACTCATAGAGATCCGGTGGCATGTCCTTAGCAGTGTTTCCACGACGTTGTCTGCCGCCCTTCCTGACTGATTTTTGAGTTGTCATGAAATTTAGACTGAAAGGCTTCAACACTATCGAAGTCTTCCGTCTACTGGTCAGACAGGAACTGGCTTCAGGAGAATTTGTGTGACGCTATAAGAACTATGGAAATGAACGCAGACTATGAGAACCAAGGGATTCTCCCACGGACATGTACCTGTGACAGCATTAGAGATGCGAGGGAAGGGGAAGAGGTCATATGCATTCTCAGAAGATTTTGAAGATAAATCAGTTTAGAAGACATTGACCTCATAGTGCGAAGACATTCACTCATATGTAGAGAGTTGGTTCCAGATTTGTACGAATCCACGAATAAGTACAAGTGAGGAATCTAACTACTTTGTGAAGCATAAGTGAACATACTAGGCATGCTATGAGATGCAGAACGAGATAGATCCAACTTGTAGGAACATAAACCACTTGTGGTTGAAAAGGATGAATCTATCGGATCAAAAGGACCGTAAAAAGAGTTTTTATTTACCACACGAGGAACTGCTAGATGGAGTGGGAGAGGAGGCCGATCAGTTCGATCTTCCGTGCCCTAACTTGGCGATGGAGGACACCTACAGCGACGGCGGAGAAGACGATGTCCGCGGCCGGCGTGAGGACGGCGTCGGTGAGGTCGCGGCAGCTAAGGGCTTCATCACCGACGTCGTCGAGGGCTAGCGGTGGCGCTAGGGTTTGTGCGAGAGTGGAAGAAGAGATAATGACTGGGGTGAGGCGTGTATTTATAGGGATAGGGACGGCATAGTGTTATTACACAAGTGCCCCTGGCGGTTCACATCTGAAGGACACGTGGTGATCATGCAACACATAGGAGGTTGTTCCACATTCCCACGCACGCCTGGATTGTCGGGTGGTCATTCCCTCTTCTCCGGGTTTCAGGTAAAAAGGATTGAGCATTTAAAATAGATTTAATGTTTGTCTCTGTATCCTCTGCTGACAAGGACGCGGCGAAGACATTCGATAGTTTCAATAGAATGCATATGATTTGGATAGATAGACTTAAGACAGGAGCATAGAAAGGTTAGGGTCCGATCACATTCACTTAGTTCAAAAGATTCAACTAGAAGACATAGCTATAAGTGAATGTTGTAGAGGACAGAAACCAAATCAGTACATTGAAGATAAACATGAAGCCATGTTAACAATGAAGACAAACCAAATGCGAAGACTTTGCAAATGCAACGCCAACAGAAAGTATTCCAAACAAAAGTTTGGTGGTGGCGTTACCCACCGTATAGGAAATATTAGACCCAGACACGGCGCACAATTATCGTGGCGCTCCGAAGTCAAATTCCACGTTAATGTATTCACACTTAGAGTGTAAGTCTTCATTTGTTGAAGATATATGTTACTTCGTGTGTTTGCATATCTAAGTCATCAACATGCATAAGTGTTAGGATGTGTGCATGATCACAGGACATTTGAGGATTCCAAGATATTTAGCTCACACCACAACTTGCAAAACCTTTTCTCATCCAAGGGCTTTGTGAAGATATCTGCCAGCTGCTCTTCAGTGTTGACATGAATGATATCAATATCTTCCTTCATAACATGGTCTCTGAGAAAGTGATGACGGATCTGAATGTAGTTTGTCTTCGAGTGCTGAACTGGGTTGTTGGCGATATTGATGGCGCTTTCATTGTCGCAGTCGAGTGGCACCTGCTTCAGATGAATGCCATAGTCTTTGAGTGTTTGCTTCATCCATAGAAGCTGAGCGCAGCAAGATCCAGCAGCAATGTATTCAGATTCAGCAGTGGAGAGAGATACATAGTTCTGCTTCTTTGAAGACCAACATACAAATGCTCGTCCCAAAAAGTGACATGTGCCTGATGTAGACTTGTGATCCACCTTGTCACCAGCATAATCAGCATCCGAGAATCCAACTAGATCAGGCTCTGAGCCCTTTGGATACCATAATCCTAGTGTTGGGGTGTGAGCCAAATATCGAAGAATTCGCTTCACAGCTAAGTGATGCGATTCCTTTGGTGCCGCTTGGAATCGGGCACACATGCAAACACTAAGCATGATATCTGGCCTAGATGCACATAAGTAAAGCAAGGAACCAATCATGGAGCGGTATACCTTTTGATTGAACTCTTTACCATTGGCATCAGAATCTAGATGACTTTTGGTAGGCATTGGCGTCGTGTAACCTTTGCAGTCTTGCATTCCAAACTTCTTCAGGCAATCCTTGAGGTATTTCTCTTGAGATATGAAGATGCCGTTGCGTTGCTGTCGTATTTGAAGACCAAGGAAGAACTTCAGCTCACCCATCATGGACATCTAATATTGCTCTTGCATCATGTATCCAAACTCATCACTGTATTTCTGATTAGTGCAGCTGAAGATAATGTCATCCACATATATTTGGCACACAAACAGTTCACCATCATATGTCTTCGTGAAGAGCGTGGGATCCAGGGAACCAGGTTTGAAGCCTTTGCTCTTCAGTAAGTCCTTGAGTGTGTCATACCAAGCACGAGGGGCTTGTTTGAGGCCATACAGTGCCTTGTTGAGCTTGTAAACCATGTCAGGATGTTTTGGATCTTCAAAGCCAGGCGGTTGTGCAACATAGACTTCTTCTTCAATCTTGCCATTGAGAAAGGCACTCTTCACATCCATTTGATACAGAAGAATGTTATGATGATTTGCTTACGCTAGCAGTATGCGTATGGCTTCAAGCCTAGCCACAGGAGCAAATGTTTCATCGAAGTCAATTCCTTCAACTTGAGTGTATCCTTGAGCAACGTGACGAGCCTTGTTTCTGAAAACTTGACCATGCTCATCTTGCATGTTGCGATATATCCATTTAGTGCCTATGATATTGTGTTTACGAGGATAAGGACGCTTGACCAGTTCCCATACATTATTCAGCTCAAACTGTTGAAGCTCTTCTTGCATAGCTTGAATCCATTCAGGTTCCATGAAGGCTTCATCAACTTTCTTGGGTTCAGGTATTGAGACGAATGCAAAATTCCCACAAAAATTTGCTAGTTGTGTTGCCCTTGAATGAGTGAGTGGACCAGGTGCATTGATGCTATCAATTATTTTCTCAATCTATACTTCATTTGCAACACGAGGATGAACAGGACGAAGATTTTGCTCTTGCTGATCATTGTCATCATTTGAAGGATTGTCTTCAGGCTGAGCAGGTGCAGAGATGATAAGTTCCTCTTCAGGCTGTGCTTCAGACGGTATGATTTCTCCAGTTCCCATAAGCTTGATGGATTCACTGGATGGAACTTCATCTAGCACATTTGGCAGGTGCTCTCTTTGCGAGCCGTTAGTTTCATCAAACCACACATCCATAGTTTCAACCACTTTATAGTGAAAGAGTTTGAAGACTCTGTAAGAGTGTGAATCCTTTCTGTAACCAAGCATAAAACCTTCATGTGCTTTTGGTGCAAATTTTAAAGTGTGATGTGGATCCTTGATCTAGCACCTGGCACCAAATACTCTAAAGTAACTGACATTTGGCTTCTTACCAGTGAGGAGCTCATAGGATGTTTTGTTCAGAAGCTTGTGAAGATAAACACGGTTGATGACATGGCATGCAGTATCAATGGCTTCAGGCCAGAACTTTCTTGGAGTCTTGTACTCATCGAGCATCGTCCGGGCCATCTCAATGAGTGTTCTGTTCTTGCGTTCCACGATGCCATTCTACTGCGGCGTGTATGGAGCTGAGAACTCATGAGTGATGCCCAAAGTATCAAGATAAGTGTTGAGGCCGGTGTTCTTGAATTCAGTGCCATTGTCACTTCTGATGTGCTTGATCTTGACGCCATAGTTGTTCATGGCTCGATTGGTGAAGCGTCTGAAGACATCCTGCACTTTAGTCTTGTAGAGTATTATATGCACCCATGTATATATTGAATAATCATCAACAATGACGAAGCCATAGAGACAAGCAGTAGTAGTAAGAGTTGAGTAGTGAGTGGGACCGAAGAGGTCCATGTGTAGCAGTTCGAAGGGTTGAGTCGTTGTCATGATTGTCTTCGAGGGATGCTTGGCCCTCGTCATCTTTCCTGCTTCGCAGGCACCGCATAAGTGATCCCTCTTGAACTTGATGCCCTCGATGCCTATGACGTGCTTCTTCTTTGCAAGAGTATGCAAGTTCCTCATGCCAGCATGCCCTAGCTTCCGATGCCAGAGCCAGCATTCTGAAGCTTTTGCAAGAAGACATACGATGAGCTGTGGTCCTGCTGAGAAATCTACCATGTACAAATCATCTTTCTGATACCCTTCAAAGACTAGAGACTTGTCAGATTCCATTAGAACAAGGCAACGATATTTTTCAAACATCACAATCATATTCAAATCGCAAAGCATTGAGACAGGCATTAAGTTGAAACCAAGGGATTCAACAAGCATCACTTTATCCATGTGCTGATCCCTTGAGATTGTAACTCTACCTAGACCCAATACCTTGCTTTTACCAGTATCAGCAAATGTGATGTGACTCTTGTCAGATGGACGTAAGGTTGAGTCCATGAGAAGACTTCGCTTGCCAATCATGTGATTAGTACATCCACTGTCAATAATCCATTCTGAAGCAGCTAGTGTCATACCCTATAGTGCAGTTAGGGGGATAGGCTTCACGAAGAGAATTGTGAAGCATAAATATTTGACGAGCAAGTGGATTATGAAAGCTTAGATCGAGGTTAGGACTGATAGGGCAAGTAGCAAGCGACTCAGGAACAAAATACATAATAAGACCATTTGGGCATTTGATCTTGCGCCCTACAAGATGTTTAAGGTCCCCAGCAATAGCTTCAGACACATTTGATTTTCGGCTGGAGACCCTTCCCTACAAAAGAGAGTTAAGCTTTCTTAGCCACCCACATCTTCAAGGGTGGCTTCAAAGCAATGAGTCTAAGTGCAGCATCTGAGAACTTTGGCTTTGGAGCCCTAGCAAATAGTCTTGCAGGTGGACAATAGTACTCATAAGAATAAACAGAGTAGTTCTTGGTCTTATGAACATGGCAGTTTGATGAAACGCGCTCATATTCATAGGCCTGAGTATGGTTTCCCTGCAAAACATTTGCGTTAGTGCGACTCAGGTGAGTCCTCTATCTGTATGAAGCCTTTGGACCATATGAAACATGTGGTCTGGGGTTTGTCTTCTTCACTTGTGGTGTCATGACGACATTCACAGGAAGATTTTCCATACACTTTTTTGGCACCCAGACTTTCTTCATAGGTGGCCCATTCCTGTAATTAGTACCAATATACCTGGTAAACACTTCACCATTCTGATTCTTAAACAGTTTATAGTTTGCATCAAAGGATTCATCAATAACAATGGGATTAGTACAAGTGAAGCAAGATAGGATGGATGGATCCACTGAAGGTTCCTTTGCAGCAACCCATGTGGTTTTGGGGTACTGCTCAGGTTTCCAGTAAGAGCCATCAGCATTCATTTTCCTTTAAAACCCAATACCCTCTTTCCTAGGGTTTCGGTTCAGGATCTGCCTTTTGAGGACATCACATAGTGTCTGATGCCCTTTGAGACTTTTGTACATCCCTGTTTCAAGCAATGTCTTCAACCTAGCATTTTCACTGGCAATAGCAGTGGTATCCTCAGCAGAGGGGTTAGTTACCACATCAAAAGTTGAAGATATTGCAACAGTAGAACATCCAGCAACAGAAGTAGCGTTGTCATGGTCAATGCATTTAAGACATGGTGGTTCAAATCCTTCCTAAGCGGAACTGATCTGTTTGGCGCGAAGTGACTCATTTTCCTTTTGAAGATCTTCATGAGCCGCTCTCAATTTATCAAGATCTTGCTTCCTTTGAAGATAATCATAGGAAAGCTTTTCATGAGTTGTTGAGACAATTTCATGCCGACTTTCAAGTTCCTCATACTTAACATGAAGATTTTTTATGTCTTCAATTAAGGACTGAGATCGAGTCATTTCAGCGTCTAATAGGTCATCGCTTTTGTCTAACAGTTTTTGAATATGCTCCATAGCTTTCTGTTGTTCAGTTGCAATTTTAGCAAGTGTTTTGTAGCTGGGTTTGGAACCACAATCAGAGTCATCTTCACTGGATGTTTGATAGTGAGTAGTGCATGAGTTTACCTTGGCACCGCGTGCCATGAAGCAGTAGGTGGGAGCGGAGTTGTCCTTGTCATTAGCATCAGTGTCGGTGATGAAGTCATTGTCTTCAGTGTTGAAGATGGACTTGGCAACGTAGGCTGTAGCCAGACTTGCAACGCCAGAATCGGACTCCTCCTCAGACTCCACCTCCGCCTCCTCAGAAGCAGACTCCTCCTCTGAATCCATTTCCTTGCCAACAAACGCACGAGCCTTGCCAGATGATCTCTTCTTGTGTGATGAAGACTTTGAGGAAGACTTGGAAGAAGACTTTGAGTATTTCTTCTTCTTCTTGTCGTCAGAATCATATTCCTTGCTCTTCTTCTTCTTCTTCTTCTTCTCATTGTCCCACTGCGGACACTCAGAGATGTAGTGACCAGGTTTCTTGCACTTGTGGCATGTTCTCTTCTTGTAGTCATGAGCAGAAGCTTCATCATTCCTTGAGCTGGATCGTGAGGACTTTTTGAAGCCTTTCTTCTTGGTGAATTTCTGGAACTTCTTCACAAGCATAGTAAGCTCCTTTCCAATGTCTTCATGATCATCAGAACTGCAGTCAGATTCTTCTTTAGATGAGGAAACAACTTTTGCCTTCAAAGCACGAGTTCGCCCATAGTTGGGACCGTAGATGTCTCTTTTCTCAGAAAGCTGAAACTCATGTGTATTGAGCCTTTCAAGTATGTCAGACGGATCGAGTGTCTTTAAGTCAGGGCGTTCTTGAATCATCAGGGCAAGGGTGTCAAACGAGTTGTCAAGTGATCTCAGGAGTGTCTTGACGATTTCATGCTTGGTGATCTCAGTAGCGCCGAGAGCTTGAAGCTCATTTGTGATGTCAGTGAGTCGATCAAACATGAGCTGAACATTCTCATTGTCATTTCTCTTGAAGCGGTTGAAGAGGTTTCGAAGGACACTGATTCTTTGATCTCTCTAGATTAAGACGCCTTCGTTGACCTTGGAGAGCCAGTCCCAGACTAGCTTGGACGTTTCCAGAGCACTCACATGGCCATACTGTCCTTTGGTCAGATGACCACAGATGATATTCTTGGCAGTGGAATCCAGTTGAACGAACTTCTTGACATCAGCAGCGGTGACACCTTCACCAGCCTTGGGGACGCCATTCTTGACGACATACCAGAGGTCGACATCAATGGCTTCAAGATGCATGCGCATCTTATTCTTCCAGTAGGGATATTCAGTTCCATCGAAGACTGGGCACGCAGCGGAGACTTTGATTATCCCTGCAGTCGACATAGCTAAAACTCCAGGTGGTTAAACCGAATCACGCAGAACAAGGGAGTACCTTGCTCTGATACCAATTGAAAGTGCTAGTGATCGACTAGAGGGGGGGTGAATAGGCGATTTTTATGAAAGTCTTCAAAACATGGAAGTTTCGAAGACAAACAATAGAAACAAACCTATTACCATGCAGCGGAAGGTAGACTACACTAGGCAAGCCATAGTCAAGTATTCAATGAAGTGAAAGCACAAAGACAAATAGCAGCTAGGCATTATAGATCATGACGAAAGATAGTATGAAGCCAATCAGAACAAGCAGTCACACAGTGAAGACAAAAGGATAATGCAAACAGGCAATGACTTCAGAAGGACCAACTCCAAATAAAGAGATGGGAAGGATAGAACCAGTGGCTTGTTGAAGACAATGATTTGTTGGACCAGTTCCAGTTGCTGTGACAACTGTACGTCTGGTTAGGGAGGCTGAGATTCAACTCAGAAGACCGCGTCTTCACCTTATTCCCCTTGAGCTAAGGACACCCAGTCCTCGCCCAATCACTCTGGTAAGTTTTCAAGGTAGACTTCCAAACCTTCACAGACTTCATTCACCGGCGATCCACAATGACTCTTGGATGCTCAGAACGCGACGCCTAATCGGCTGGAGGATTCACAGTCCTCAAGTGTAATAAGTCTTCAGATCACACAGACAAGAAGACTTAAGTGATGCCTAACACTCTTTGGCTCTGGGTGTTTAGGACTTTGTCCTCGCAAGGATTTCTCTCTCAAAGGCTTCGAGGTGGGTTGCTCTCAAATGACAAAAGCCGTGCACTAACTCTGAGTAGCCAACCAATTTATGGTGTAGGGGGTGGGCTATTTATAGCCACTAGGCAACCCGACCTGATTTGTCCGAAATGACCCTGGGTCACTAAGGAACTGACACGTGTTCCAATGGTCAGATTTCAAACACACACGACAACTTTACATGAGCTACAAGCAAAGCTGACTTATCCAGCTCTGGATAAGATTTGCTCTCATTGTCTTTGCTCGAAGAAATAGGATTTTTGGTTAAGCATCACTTCAATCATTCTGACTGGTTCACTTGGACCTCACTTAACAGTACAGTGGTTCCTATGACTCAACAAAGAAGAAAACGAAACAACGAAACAACTAAGTCTTCGCGCTCCATAGTCTTCACACAATGTCTTCTCTTGTCATAGTCTTCAATGTGAATACCTTCACATAACACCTTTGTCTTTAATGTCTTCATACATTTTTAGGGGTCATCTCTGGTGGGTAAACCGAATCAGTGAGGGACTACTGCCTGTGTTATCCTGCAATTCTCACAAACACATTAGTCCCTCAACCAGGTTTGTCGTCAATACTCCAAAACCAACTAGGGGTGGCACTAGATGCACTTACACCCACTGTTTGCTATATTTCTTGAGAGAAGCCGCTAGTGAAACCTACGGCCCCCGGGTCTTCTTCCTCATATATTTGCTTGCGATCTACTTTTCCTTTGCGTTTTTATCCAGATCTATTAAAACAAAAATACAAAAATACTTTGCTGCACTTTATTTTATTTGCGGTCTATTATTCCAATCTACAACAATATTCTGGCATCGTTACCCAAAAGGGATTGACAACCCCTTTAACATGTCGGGTTGCGAGGTGTTGTTATTTGTTTGCAGGTACTGTTTACGTTGTGTTGCTTGGTTCTCCTACTGGTTCGATAACCTTCGTTTCTTCACTGAGGGAAATACCTACCGTCGCTATGCTGCATCATCCCTTCCTCTTTGGGGAAATACCGACGTAGCTCAGAGAGCAATCATCACCTTCTGATAATGAAAAAGATAATGATGAGGTTCATGAAGACACTCAAACAAATAATAAAGAACGAGACAATGATGTTGAGATAGAGCCAGCAGTTGATCTTGATAACCCACAACCCAAGAATAAAAGATATGATAAAAGGGACTTTTTGTTGCTAGAAAGCATGGGAAGGAAAGAGAACCATCGGTTCAAAAACCAATGCCCTTTCCACCTAAGTCAACTAAAAAGAAAGATGATGAAGAATTTGAACGCTTTGCTGAAATGATTAGGCCAGTCTTTTTGCGTACTCGCTTGACTGATATCTTGAAAATGTCTCCTTATACCAAGTACACGAAAGACATCATCACCAACAAGAGAAAAATATCGGAAGCTGAAATCTCCACCATGCTTGCTCATTATACTTTTAAAGATGGAGTACCTAAAAAATTTGGAGATCCGGGAATCCCCACTATACCTTGCTCCATCAAAAGAAACTATATGAAAACTGCTTTATGTGATTTAGGAGCTGGTGTTAGTGTTATGCCTTTCTCTTTATATAAAAGACTTGATTTGAATAAACTCACACCTACTGAAATATCTTTGCAAATGGCTGATAAATCAAATGCCATACCTATCGGTATTTGTGAGGATGTGCCTGTTGTTGTTGCTAATGTTACTATCGTGACTGACTCTGTTATACTTGAGATGCCCGAGGATGACAACATGTCGATTATCCTTGGTAGACCCTTTTTGAATACTGTAGGGGATGTTATTGATTGCAATAAAAGCAAGGTCACTTTTCATATCAATGGTAATGAGCATATGATGCACTTCCCGAAGAAACAATTCCAAGTGAATGGTATTAATGTTATTGAAAAATCTCTGACAATCATTATTTGAAGTTTTAAACTACCTCTACCTACTACCAAAAAGAAATATGAAATGCTTATTGTTGGGGACATTCATATCCCTGTTGAGGTAACTTAGTGATTTACGAAAGTTCTTCGGTTTCATGCTAATCGAAAGTGGTTGTTAATAAGACTTGATCAACCTTATTAATGGATCATTTTTGAGAGGTATGAAGTTGATGAATTTAATAAGCACTAACTTTTGTCACTACCTTTTGTTTTCTGTTTTTTATTAGTTAAATAAAATAAAATGCCATGTTTTCTCTGTTTTTTTAATTCCCCGTGCAATAAAAAATGACCCAAAAATAAAAGTTCTTAGAATGCTCTGAAAATTTAATATGATTTTTTTCTGAATATTTAAGAATTGTTTATGCAAATAACATCAGAGGGGGGTGCACCAGGTGGGCACAACCCACTTGGGCGTGCCAGCACCCCCAGGCGCGCCCTGGTGGGTTGTGGGCTCCATGTGGGCCCCTCACTTATCTCTTCATCCCACATCATCACCAACCTCCCAAAAAATCACCATTGCTCTCTCTCGTGTTCTTTCTCTCAAACCCGCGGATTTTGATCTCTTTGCTCGAAGCTCCATTTCCGAAACTGTTTCGGGGGATTGTTGCTTGGTATGTGACTCCTTCGTTGGTCCAATTAGTTTTTGATTTAGTGGTTTATATTTTGAATAATTAGTTACTCTAGGTGGTGTTGTAGATGAGCTTGCATGTTGAATTCTTAGAGTTCTAAGTAGTTTGAATGCTTGATATGGCCTCTATGCATACCTATGAGTAGTTGCTTTCAATCTTGTGAAGTTTTGTTAACAAATTTTTGTGACCCAAATTTTTTCAGAAAATTATACGTGAATATGATGAACCTCTTTGGAAGGAGTTCTTCGAGGAGGAGGTCCTCGAGGGCATCTTCTAGTAGCAGCCCCGCTCATCGGTCTTATGTTGAACCAAGTGAAATTTCCATACGAGATGCCGCCACCAAATCATGCTTATGGCCATGCAACGATTATATGGTGCGTCTGGGCATTAAGGAAGAATTTGAGCAATATGTTCGCAATGCCGAGCTCGGTCCCTACATTTCAGATAAGTGCAACCAACACCTCAACCTCATTGAATCATTTATCAAAGGATTTAAATTCGATCCCCATGAGTCTAGGGTGTCATTTAAACTGTATGAAAATCAATTTACTATATCTCTAGAGAGATTTGCCTACTGCTGCAAAATCCCATTCCGGGGTTCGCTTGACGAACCACCAAGATCTGAGTTTGAGATATTCTTGACTAGTCTTTGCTATGGTCAGACTAGGGGAGTGACACAAGGTAGAATAAAGAGCATTCATTTTCTCTCAATCCAGTAGTTCGCATTATTGAATGGAAAATGCATTGTAGGCAAACAAGATTGTAGTACACTTTGTGCTCCAGACTTGAGCCTCATATGCACCGCTCTCACCGGTGACAAAAGTTATAATCTTGGAGCGATTGTTGCACGCAGGTTGCAACACAATGCTGGTAGTGGATATTTTTATGGTGGAATTTATGCCACACGCTTAGCAAGAGAGCTGGGTGTTTCACCTTGGCATGATGACCCTATTTTACCCACGCAGTACTGGGACTTTGATGCTATGAAACTTCATAAGATCCTTAGTGGTGAACCCCATAATTTCACTTATAACCTATTGTTTAATAAAAGTTCCGTTGTGAACGCGTATTTTCCTGCACCTGCTCTCTTTGATGTTCACAGTAAGGGAAGATATTATGTTCTTGAGAGCGAGGCCCGAGCTCATAACGTGGCAGCTGTGGCTGCACGGCGGGTTGAGGCATCTGCACCCAGAGCCTGTGTGAGCTATCACTCCGACCATTATGCAGGCTACTGACTGATCACCAAGTTAGGCCAAAAGCCTAAGCTTGGGGGATTATGTATTTCCACCGACATTACATTCATGTTCACACACTTCATTCGAGTTGTCGGTGTCCACACTCTTTTATTGTATCATCCATGCTAAATTTATTTTCTCGCTTTCTTCTTGTGTGTTTGAAAAACTTTGAGAAAATCTAAAAAATATATTTCCTGCTTCTTTTCAGTTTTTCTTCCTAGTTTAAATTGTTGTAGTACTAAAAAGAAAACCCAAAAAGATTTCCTTGTTCTTCTTTTACTTGTTGGGAGCTTTCCCGTGTAAATAGTTTTCTCGTTTTTGTTTTTCCCCTTTTATTTGCTTGTTTAAGAGAAACCAAAAACTCCAAAAATATTTCAGTGTGTTTCTCTGAATTTCTTTTTCTTTTTATTGAGTCATATCGAGGAGAAGACCACGATGAAAATGTTGAGTGGCTCTCATATGCATTATTTTTGATCTAACAAAGAGCACATATTACTTTGTCTTCTCCTTTCGAATAAAATGTTTGCAGATTCTAGCTTAGTCCATGTCACACATGCACTATTATTATTTTCAAATCGTTCGATCGTGTAAGTGAAAGGCAATAATTATAGCTCTTCTTTGGTTGTCCCACCCATCAACCATTGCTATGTACTTTGATACCTTTGATTATTAATGAAAACTGACTCACAGTAGGGGGTTTACCCTACTATTCTTTGGTAAAAAAAGTGAAAGGCAATAATGATGATATTTGATGAACTGGCTGTGGCAGAGAGAAACGGGTATGAACTCGACTTGTTCTGGTTTTGAAGGAAATATGCCCTAGAGGCAATAATAAAGTTGTTTTTAATATTTCCTTATTCATGATAAAGGTTTATTATTCATGCTAGAATTGTATTGATCGGAAACCTTAATACATGTGTGAATACATAAACAAACACCGTGTCCCTAGTGAGCCTCTACTAGACTGGCTCGTTGATCAAATATGGTTAAGGTTTCCTAACCATGGACATGAGTTGTCATTTGATAACGGGATCACATCATTAGGAGAATGATGTGATGGACAAGACCTATCTGTTAGCTTAGCGTAATGATCGTTCAGTTTTATTGCTATTGCTTTCTTCCTGTCAAATACATATTCCTTCGACTATGAGATTATGCAACTCCCGGATACCAGAGGAATGCCTTATGTGCTATCAAACGTCAGAACGTAACTGGGTGATTATAAAGATGCTCTACAGGTATCTCCGAAGGTGTTTGTTGAGTTGGCATAGATCAAGATTAGGATTTATCACTCTGAGTTTTGGAGAGGTATCTCTGGCCCCTCTCGGTAATACACATCATAAGCTTGCAAGCAAACGACTAAGGAGTTATTCACGAGGTGATGTATTATAGAATGAGTAAAGAGACTTGCCGGTAATGAGATTGAACTAGGTATGAAGATACCAATGATCGAATCTCGGGCAAGTAACATACCGATGGACAAAGGGAATTATGTATGTTGTCATGACGGTTCAACCGATAAAGATCTTTGTAGAATATGTAGGAGGCAATATGGGCATCCAGGTTTTGCTATTGGTTATTGATAGGAGAGGTGTCTCGGTCATGTCTACATAGTTCTCGAACCCGTAGGGTCCGCACGCTTAACATTCAATAATGATATATTATTATATGAGTTATGTGATTTGGTGACCGAATTTTGTTTGGTGTCCCAGATGAGATCACGGACATGACAAGGAGTCTCGAAATGTCTAAGAGGTAAATATTGTTATATAGGACGATGGTATTCGGACACCAGAAGTGTTTCGGAGGGTACCAGGTATATATCGGGTCATCGAAAGGGGTTCCGGGCACCCCCGGCAAAAGATATGGGCCTTATGGGCCAAGAGGGGAAACACACCAGCCACAAGGGGCTGGTGCCCCCCCCATATGGGCCAGCCTAAGTGGAGAAGGAAAAGGGGAGGAGGAAAGGAGAGAGAGGGAATAGGATTCCCCTTCCTTCCCCTGCTCCCCTCTTATTTCGTTCCCCCTTCCGTATACAAGGAAAGGGGGCGCAGGGCAAGGCAGGGCCCCTAGGGGGAGGCAGCCAAGCCCTAGGGCGCCCTGGCTGCCCCCTCCCCTCAAATCTATATATATGTGGGGAGGGGGTGCCTCACAAGGACACAACATCAATTGTTTGCCGTGTGCGGTGCCCCCTCCATAGTTTGCACCCCGGTCATATTCTCGCAGTGCTTAGGCGAAGCCCTGCGTGGTTCACTTCACCATTACTGTCACCATGCCATCGTGCTGACGGAACTCATCTACTACCTCGACGCCTTGCTGGATCAAGAAGGCAAGGGACGTCACCGAGCTGAATGTCTGCAGAACTCGGAGGTGGCGTACGTTCCATGCTTGATCGGTCGTACAAGAAGTTCGACTACATCAACCGCGTTGCCAAAACGCTTCCGCTTTCAGTCTATGAGGGTACGTAGACACACTCTCCCCCATTGCATTTGCATAGATTTTTTTTGTTTTCCATGCAACGATTCCCAGCAGTGGCATCAGAGCCAGGTCTATGCGTAGAAGATATGCACGAGTAGAACACAAAGAGTTGTGGGCAGTGATAGTCATACTGCTTACCACCAACGTCTTATTTTGATTCGGCGGTATTGTGGGATGAAGCGTCCCGGACCAACCTTATATGTCCACGCACATGAGACCGGTTCCACCGACAGACATGTAACTAGGTTTGCATAAAGGTGGCTGGCGGGTGTCCGTTTCTCCTACTTTAGTTGAATTGAATTTGGCTGCAGTCGGTTCTTGAAGAAGGTTAAAACAACAAACTTGACAAAACACCTAGTTTTGATGCGTAGGTAAGACGTTCTTGCTAGAAGCCCATAGCAATCACGTAAAACTTGCAACAACAAAGTAGAGGATGTCTATCTTGTTTTTGCATGGCATGTTGTGATGTGATATGGTCAAGGCATGATGGGATAAACGTTATTGTATGAGATGATCATGTTTTGTAAGATATCTGACAACTGGCACGAGCCTTATGGTTGTCTCTTTATTGTATGAAATGCAAACACCATGTAATTGCTTTACTTTATCACTATGCGTTAGTGATAGTTGTAGAAGCAATACTTGGCGAGACGACCATGACACTATGATGGAGATCAAGGTGTCGAGCTAGTGACGATGGAGATCACGATGATGCTTTGGAGATGGATATCAAAAGCACAAGTTCGTCGTTTTGAGACACCACGTGAATCATATAGTAGATATGATCAACATAGAGATATTCATCATTGATGACTACCCCATCTCACATGATGATCGGACATGGGTTAGTTGATTTGGATCACGTATCACTTAGATGACTTGAGGGATGTCTATTTAAGTGGGAGTTCATTAGTAATTTGATTAATTGAACTTTAATTTATCATGAACTTAGTCGTGATAGTATTTGCAAATTATGTTGTTGATCAATAGCTCGCGTTATAGCTCCCCTATGTTTTTGATATGCTCCTAGAGAAAAATGAGTTGAAAGATGGTAGTAGCAATGATGCGGACCGGGTCCGTGATCTGAGGATTATCCTCATTGTTGCATAGAAGAATTATGTCCTTGATGCACCGCTCGGTGACAGACGTTATGAACATTTGACAAGCTCGGTATGATGACTACTTGATAGTTTAGTGCGTCATGCTTTACGGCTTAGAACTGGGACTTCAAAAACGTTTTGAACACCACAGAGCATATGAGATGTTTTAAGAGCTGAAATTGGTATTTCAAACTCATGCCCGTGTCGAGGGGTATGAGACCTCTGACAAGTACTTTGCCTACAAGATGGAGGAGAATAGCTCAGCCAGTGAGCATGTGCTCAGAATGTCTGGGTACTACAATCACTTGAATCAAGTGGGAGTTAATCTTCCATATAAGATAGTGACTGACGGAGTTCTCTAGTCACTATCACCAAGTTAATAGAACTTCATGATGAACTATAATATACAAGGGATGACGAAAACGATTCCCAAAGCTCTTCACGATGCTGAAATCGGTGAAGGTAGAAATCAAGAAAGAGCATCAAGTGTTGATGGTTAATAAGACCACTAGTTTCAAGAAAAAGGGCAAGGGAAAGAAAGGGAACTTCAAGAAGAACAACAAAAAAGTTGCCACTCCCATGAAGAAGCCCAAATTTGGATCCAAGCCTGAAACTAAGTGCTTCTACTTCAAAGGAAATGATCACTAGAAGCGGAACTACCCCAAATACTTGGCAGATAAGAAGGATGGCAAAGTGAACAAATGTATATTTGATATACATGTTATTGATGTGTACCTTACTAGTGTTCGTAGTAGCCCCTGGGTATTTGATACCGGTTCAATTGCTAAGATTAGTAACTCAAAAAAGGAGTTGCAGAATAAACAAAGACTAGTTAAGGGCGAGGTGACGATGTGTGTTGGAAGTAATTCCAAGATTGATATGATCACCATCGCACACTTCCTCTACCTTCGGGATTAGTGTTGAACCTAAATAAATGTTATTTGGTGTTTGTGTTGAGCGTGAATATGATTTGATCATGTTTATTGCAATACGGTTATTCATTTAAATCAGAGAATAATTGTTGTTCTATTTACATGAATAAAACCTTCTATGGTCATACACCCAATGTGAATGGTTTATTGAATCTCGATCATAGTGATACACATATTCATAATATTGATGCCAAAAGATGCAAAGTTGATAATGATAGTGCAACATACTTGTGGCACTGCCATTTAGGTCATATTGGTGTAAAGCGCATGAAGAAACTCCATGCGGATGGACTTTTGGAATCACTTGATTATGAATCATTTGATACTTGCGAACCATGCCTCACGGGAAAGATGACTAAAACTCCGTTCTCCGGAACAATGGAGCGATCTAATGACTTATTGGAAATAATACATACCGATGTATGCGGTTCGGTGAGTGTTGAAGCGCGTGGCGGGTATCGTTATTTTCTGACCTTCACAGACAATTTGTGCAGATATGGGTATATCTACTTAATGAAACACAAGTCTGAAACATTTGTAAAGTTCAATGAATTTCAAAGTGAAGTGGAGAATCATCGTAATAAGAAAATAAAGTTTCTACGATCTGATCGTGGAGGTGAATATTTGAGTTACGAGTTGGCCTTCATTTAAAACAATGTGGAATAGTTTCACAATTCACGCCACCTGGAACACCACAGCGTAATGGTGTGTCCGAACATCGTAACCATACTTTTTATTAGATATGGTGCGCTCTATGATGTCTCTTACTGATTTACCACTATCATTTTGGGGTTATGCATTAGAGACAGCTGCATTCACATTAAATAGGGCACCATTAAAATCCGTTGAGACGACACCTTATCAACTGTGGTTTGGCAAGAAACCTAAGCTGCCATTTCTTAAATTTTGGGTTGCGAGACTTATGTCAAAAGGCTTCAGCTTGATAAGCTCGAACCCAAATCAGAGAAGTGTGTCTCCATAGGATACCCAAAAGGAAACAATTGGGTACACCTTCTACCACAAATCCGAAGGCAAGATATTTGTTGCCAAGAATGGAAACTTTCTAGAGAAGGAGTTGAAAGTGCTAGTTATCGACTAGAGGGGGGGTGAATAGGTGATTTTTATGGAAGTCTTCAAAACACGGGGGCTTTGAAGACAAACGATAAAAATGAACCTATTGATATGCAGCGGAAGGTATACTACACTAGACAAGCCAAAGTCAAGTAAGCAATGAAGTGAAAACACGAAGACTATCAGCAGCTAGGTAGTATGGATCAGGATGGAAGATAGTATGAAACCAAACAGTAAAGAGTCTTCACTTAGTGAAGTCAATCAGATTATACAGGCATGCAATGACTTCACGAAGACAAACTATAAAGTAAAGGGAAGTGGAGGATAAAACCAGTAGCTTGATGAAGATAAGGATTTGGTAGACCAATTCCAGTTGCTGTGCAACTGTACGTCTGGTTAGGGAGGCTGAGATTCAACTCAGAAGACCGTGTCTTCACCTTATTCCCCTTGAGCTAAGGACAGAAAGTCCTCACCCAATCACTCTGGTAAGTCTTCAAGGTAGACTTCCAAACCTTCACAGACTTCGTTCACCGGCAATCCACAATGACTCTTGGATGCTTAGAACGCGACGCCTAACTGGCTGGAGGATTCACAGTCCTCAAGTGTAACAAGTCTTCAGGTCACGCAGACAGAAAAACTTCAGTGATGCCTAACACTCTTTGGCTCTGGGTGTTTTGGGCTTTGTCCTCGCAAGGATCTGTCTCTCTCAAATGCTTTGGAGGTGGGTTGCTCTCAAACGACAAAAGCCGTGCACTAACTCTAAGCAGCCACCAATTTATGGCGTAGGGGTGGGCTATTTATAGCCAGGAGGCAGCCCGACCTGATTTGTCTGAAATGACCCTGGGTCACTACGGAACTAACACGTGTCTAACGGTTAGATTTTAAACACACGCGGCAGCTTGACTTGGGCTACAAGTAAAGCTGACTCATCGAGCTCAGGATAAGATTTGCTCTCATTGTCTTCGCTCAAAGACATAGGATTTGGCTGAGCATCACATCAGTCACTCTGACTTTGTTCACTTGGACCCCACTTAACAGTGCGGTGGTTCCTATGAATCAACAAAGAAGAAAGGAAACTACGAAACAACTATGTCTTCGTACTTGATAGTCTTTATACGATGTCTTCTCATGTCATAGTCTTCAATGTGAATCTTTTCACAGACCACCATTGTCTTCAATGTCTTCACACATTTTGGGGGTCATCTCTGGTAGGTAAACCGAATCAATGAGGGACTACTACCTGTGTTATCCTGCAATTCTCACAAACACATTAGTCCCTCAACTAAGTTTGTCGTCAATACTCCAAAACCAACTAGGGGTGGCACTAGATGCACTTACAATCTCCCCCTTTTTGGTGATTGATGACAAACTGGTTGAAGTTTTCAATGGGGATAAAAGTATGTGAAAGTTGAGAATTATGACATTGTCTTCATAAGTAGGAAAAGTCTCCCCCTGAAGATGTACATATAAGTAGTTTGCTTTTGAATGCAAATGCACATGGCAGGTTTTACTTTGTGGAGATTCTCTTCAACTTATGAAGACAACTCATCATGCATATAAAGATATAACGAAGATAATGTCATGCATAATGAAAAATGGACGTCTGCGGAATGACTTCATGCGGAATTTATCATGGCATCACAAAGTAGCAGAAAAAGTAGCAAATGGCCATCGTGTTTAAGTGTTACAACCCAAAGAACCAAATGTATCAAAAGACGAGAGTTGTAAACACTTGGCAAAAATAGTGCAACCACTCATAAGGACCCGCTTGAAGACTATCAACTCATATGCTTCTCCCCCTTTTGTCAGTAATGGCCAAAAAGGGTTTAAGACATAGAGTATCTACTTGTTCCCATCAGGAGTAGATGTAGGTGCAGGGTCGACGCTGGAGTTCGGTGGTGGAGAGGGTCCTTGTTTAGTGTCGAGATGCAGTGAAGCCATGGTTGGTGAAGTAGCGTCATCTTCTTCATCGACGACTCTCGCAACAACAATTGCAGCCGAAGATGAATACTCAGAGTCTTCTATGGAGGGAGTCCGAAGCCAGCTTGCATTCTGGGGAGGTCTGGAATCAAATTTGAAGCCCTCTGCGAAGCCATCTTTGCGAAGATCTTCTTCAAGGCATAGGAGTGTGAGACTCTTCCAAGACCGTCGACAGGCTTCATGGGCAACGAATGAGTTCTTGGTGGCCAAGTTTCTGATGTGATTGACGTCCACCAAAATACTCTGCATCTAACGCTTAAGCCAGTCGTGATGCTTATCCTGCTTCTGATGTAAGGCAACAAGAAGCTCTCGGTCATTGAGAACACGAGAACGCTTCTGAGGCCTTTGGGAAATTGTACTATCAGTGGCTTCGATGTTTGCACGATGGGGCACACGCATATTGCCAGGCAGAGGATAAGCAGGGGTAGCAACATTTGGAACATGAATCCCTTCTATGGGCTGCGTGAAGCTTTGATGATCAACATTGTGAAGATATAGCGACTCCTTAGCAGGCTCTGGGTAGATGGCTTCAACATACAGATCAACCTCAGGCAGAAATACAAGATGGTTGCGCGCTAAGGGCTGATAGTCAATAGAGGATTGGGGCTTGATCAGGCGCATCACCCATGGAGCATAAAACTTCAGGCCAAACAAATCAATCCCAGATGTAGCAAGTTGTTTGATGAAGAAATCCTAGGTGTTGAATCTGATGCCATTGATGATGTAAAACACCAAAGTCTTCATGGCTCCTTCAAGTTTGGCTTCAGCAGTATATCCCTTGATTGGCCATAGAGTACGCCTCAGAATGTGATAGACTATGCGGGGCAAGTACTCGAGGTCCTTGATGAAGAATTCCTTGGGATATTCAGCATCTTGAGGCAATGGCTTCCTCATGATGAGCATCAGACTCATATTTGGTTCAGGCCGCTGAAAGATACTCTGCAGTTCATTATTGTGAAGCTGACAACCAGGCTCATACAAGTCACCTGGAGTGGACAGGGAAGTAAGCTCAATAATGTCTTGAGCTTTGGCTTCATGGTGCACATCTCCTGACATCCACTCAAGGATCCATGTCTTCGGATCCCTGTTGTAGCCACGAATGTGAAGAGTGGCATAGAACTACAGCAAGAGCTCTTCATTCTAGTGCTCCTTGTCAGTGACGAACTGTAGAAGACCAACCTCCATAAAGCAATCAAGGGCTTCTTCCAGACAGGGGAGCTCAGCAATGGCTTCACAATCAAGACGCATGTGTTGAAAGATTCGCTCTTGATTGTATAGGATGCATGAGTAGTAGCTGCGCTGCTGATAGCTCCAGAAGCGATCATAAGAGATCTTTGGCTTCGAGTATGGATTCTTGGCATTGTCAAAGAAAGTATTGTGTGCCCTAAAGCTGTTCACGATGAACGATCCTAGGGAGGTTGCAACACCTGGAAGCCTTGGCAGCCTGGGTTTTGGCTTCTGAACTTGTGGCCTCTGCTCCACATGATAGTCATATTGAGGTCCGAGAGCAGTGGGAGGCACCATGACGGGCCATTTCACAGTGACCAGCTGTCCATGATCAAAGGATTGTTCAATTGTGTGAGGCCTTGGAGATGGAACAGTGGCTTCAGCATGCACAGTGGCTTCAAGTTGTACTTGAGCTTTAGGCATCACATTTGCTTCAGATTCCACATTGGCTTCAGACGCCATATTATCTTCAGGCGCCACATGGTCTTCAGCCATGACAGTGCCATTGGCTTCAGCATCAGTGTTTGTGGCCGCCTCAGTAGTTTCAACCTCCGTCTGTTCAATGATAGGAGGGTCGGGCACAGACTCATTCTCCCCGAAATGACTGATTCAATAGGAGGGGGTGTAGCAACTCTTCCTTCCTCTTCTCTTGTTTCTTGATTTTTGTCAGTTGATGCAGCCGGAATGTCTTCAACAAATTTTGCTTCAGACTCGGAGACATTCACAGTTGGGGTGGCTTCAGGAAACACTTGACATGCTACTGAGTTGTGTTGCACTTCCCATTCTACAATGCTCGACATGGTGACCTGTGGCCTGGGGCCTTTGCGAAGCCTGCGGAAAGCGGGCGACGCCTGTGGAGATAGAGTGGTATGTACCATGTAGCTATCATCGTCAAGCACCGGAGTGGTGACTTCAGGTGTTGGAGTTCTGGGCGTGTCTTCATGAATGGGGGTGTCTTCTTGAGGGCGATATGCCCACGAATCATCTTGAGCAATTAGCATAAAAGGACGACCAATGCTGATGAGTTCGTTGTTCGTAAGAATAGGCGATGATACCAGTTGATGCTCGAGTTGAGGAAGGACTTCATCATCTTCAACATTGTCTTCATGACCAATGTCTTCAGCTGTGATGGGGTCAACAGCTGGAACTCTTCATATTCAGGAGCCTCTGCGAAAGCAGGCTCATGGATCACAAGTTGATGCTCTTGGTTGGTGGAGGCCGGACGAGCAAGAGAAATGGGCTCAACCACAAGGGACTCAGAGGCCGCAGCACACTCTTTCTTTGAAGACTTCTTCAATTTCTTCTTTGATGGTGCATCATCAGAAGCATTCTTGTGCTCGCGCTTTGTAAGTGCATCTAGTGCCACCCCTAGTTGGTTTTGGAGTATTGACGACAAACCTAGTTGAGGGACTAATGTGTTTGTGAGAATTGCAGGATAACACAGGTAGAAGTCCCTCATTGATTCGGTTTTCCTACCAGAGATGACCCCTAAAAATGCATGAAGACATTGAAGTCAAAGGTGGTATGTGAAGACATTCACATTGAAGACTATGACAAGAGAAGACATCGCGTGAAGACTATGGAGCGCGAAGACTTAGCAGTTTCGTCGTTCTGTGTTTTTCTTTGTTGAGTCATAGGAACCACCATACTGTTAAGTGGGGTCCAAAAGAACCAGTCAAAATGACTGAAGTGATGCTTAACCAAAATCCTATGTCTTCGAGTGAAGGCTATGAGAGCAAATCTTGTCCAGAGTTGGATAAGTCAGCTTTGCTTGTAGCCCAAGTAAAGTTGCCGCGTGTGTTTGAAATCTGACCGTTGGAACACATGTCGGTTCCTTAGTGACCCAGGGTCATTTCGGACAAATCAAGTCGGGTTGCCTAGTGGCTATAAATAGCCCACCCCCTACAACCATAAACGGTTGGCTGCTCAGAGTTAAAGCACGGCTTTTGGCGTTTGAGAGCAACCCACCTCGAAGCCTTTGAGAGAGAATTCCTTGAGAGGATAAAGCCCTAACCACCCAGAGCCAAAGAGTGTTAGGCATCACTTAAGTCTTCTTGTCTGTGTTATCTGAAGACTTATTACACTTGAGGACTGTGAATCCTCCAGCCGGTTAGGCGTCGCGTTCTGAGCATCCAAGAGTCATTGTGGATCGTCGGTGAAAGAAGTCTGTGAAGGTTTGGAAGTCTACCTTGAAGACTTACCAGAGTGATTGGGCGAGGACTGGGTGTCCTTAGCTCAAGGGGAATAAGGTGAAGACGAGGTCTTCTGAGCTGAATCTCAGCCTCCCTAACCAGACATACAATTGTCACAGCAACTAGAACTGGTCCAACAAATCATTGTCTTGAATGAGTCACTGGTTTCATCCTTCCCTTCCCTTTACTTACTGTTGGTCCTTGTGAAGTCATTGTAGAATTGCATCACCATTTGACTTCACGGAGTGATTACTTGTTCTGATTGGCTTCACAATATCTTCCTACCTGATCCTTACTGCCTAGCTGCTACTAGTCATTGTGCTTTCACTTCATTGAATACTTGACTATGGTTTGCCTAGTGTAGTCTACCTTCCGCTGCATGGTAATAGGTTCATTTCTATCGTTTGTCTTCGAAACTCACATGTTTTGAAGACTTTCATAAAAATCGCCTATTCACCCCCCTCTAGTCGATCACTAGCACTTTCAATTGGTATCAGAGCAAGGTACTCCCTTGTTCTATGTGATTCGGTTTAACCACCTGGAGTTTTAGCTATGTCGACTGCAGGGATAATTAAAGTCTCTGCTGCGTGCCCCATCTTCGATGGAACTGAATATCCCTACTGGAAGAATAAGATGCGCATGCATCTTGAAGCCATTGATGTCGACCTATGGTATGTCGTCAAGGACGGCGTTCCCAAGGCTGGAGAAGGTGTCACTGCTGTTGATGTCAAGAAGTTCGTTCAACTGGACTCTACTGCCAAGAATATCATCTGTGGTCATCTGACCAAAGGACAGTATGGCCGCGTGAGTGCTTTGGAGACATCTAAGCTAGTCTGGGACTAGCTCTCCAAGGTCAACGAAGGCGTCTCAACCCAGAGAGATCAGAGAATCAGTGTCCTTCGCAACCTCTTCAACCGCTTCAAGAGAAATGACAATGAGAATGTCCAGCTCACGTTTGATCGACTCACTGACATCACAAATCAGCTTCAAGCCCTTGGCGCTACTGAGATCACCAAGCATGAAGTCGTCAAGACACTCCTGAGATCACTTGATAGTTCGTTTGACACCCTAGCCCTGATGATTCAAGAACGTCCTGATTTCAAGACACTCGATCCGTCTGACATACTTGAGAGGCTCAACACACACGAGTTTCAGCTTTCTGAGAAAAGAGACATCTACGGTCCCAACTATGGGCGAACTCGTGCCTTGAAGGCAAAGGCTGTCTCCTCATCTGAAGAAGAATCTGACAGCAGTTCTGATGATCCTGAAGACATTGGAAAGGAGCTTGCTATGCTTGTGAAGAAGTTCCAAAAATTCACCAAGAAGAAAGGCTTCAGAAAGTCTTCACGATCAAGCTCAAGAAATGATGAAGCTTCTGCTCATGACTACAAGAAGAGAACATGTCACAAGTGCAAGAAACCTGGCCACTACATCTCTGAGTGTCCACAGTGGGACAATGAGAACAACAAGAAGAAGAAGAGCAAGGAGTATGACTCTGATGATAAGAATAAGTAGAAATACTCAAAGTCTTCTTCCAAGTCTTCCTCAAGGTCTTCATCACACAAGAAGAGCTCATCTGGCAAGGCACGTGCGTTTGTTGGCAAGGAAATGGATTCTGAGGAGGAGTCTGCTTCTGAGGAGGCGGAGGTGGAGTCTGAGGAGGAGTCCGATTCTGGCGTTGCGAGGCTGGCTACAGCATACGTTTCCAAGTCCATCTTCAACACTGAAGACAATGACTTCATCACCGACACCGATGCAAATGACAAGGACTACTCCGCTCCTTCCTACTGCTTCATGGCACGCGATGCCAAGGTAAACACACGCACTACTCACTATCAAGCATCTAGTGACGATGACTCTGATTGTGGTTCCAAACCCAGCTACAAAACACTTGCTAAAATTGCAACTGAACAACATAAAGCTATGGAACACATTCAAAAACTGTTAGACAAAAGCGATGATCTGTTAGACGCTGAAATGACTCGATCTCAGTCCTTAATTGAAGACATAAAAAATCTTCACGTTAAGTATGAGGAACTTGAAAGTCGTCATGAAACGCTCTCAACAACTCATGAAAGGCTTTCCTATGATTATCTTCAAAGGAAGCAAGATCTTGAGAAATTGAGAGCGGCTCATGAAGATCTTCAAAAGGAAAACGAGTCACTCCGCGCTGAACAGATCAGTTCAGCTCAGGAAGGATTTGAATCACCATGTCTTAAATGCATTGAGCGTGATAACACTACTTCTGTTGCTGAATGTTCTACTGCTGCTACTATTGCAATATCTTCAACTGTTGATGTGGTAACTAACCCCTCTGCTGAGGATACCACTGCTATTGCTGATGAGAATGCTAGGTTGAAGACACTGCTTGAAACAGGGATGTACAAAAGTCTCAAAGGGCATCAGACACTATGTGATGTCCTCAAAAGGCAGATCCTGAACCGAAACCCTAGGAAAGAGGGTGTTGGGTTCAAAAGGAAAATGAATGCTGATGGCTCTTACTGGAAACCTGAGCAGTACCCCAAAACCACATGGGTTGCTGCAAGGGAACCTTCAGCGGATCCATCCACCCTATCTGGCTTCACTTGTGCTAATCCCATTGTTATTGATGAATCCTTTGATGCAAACTATAAACTGTTTAAGAATCAGAATGGTGAAGTGTTTACCAGGTATATTGGTACTAATTACAGGAATGGGCCACCTATGAAGAAAGTCTGGGTGCCAAAAAAGTGTATGGAAAATCTTCCTGTGAATGTCGTCATGACACCACAAGTGAAGAAGACAAACCCCAGACCACATGTTTCATATGGTCCAAAGGCTTCATACAGATAGAGGACTCACCTGAGTCGCACTAACGCAAATGTTTTGCAGGGAAACCATACTCAGGCCTATGAATATGAGCGCGTTTCATCAAACTGCCATGTTCATAAGACCAAGAACTACTCTGCTTATTCTTATGAGTACTATTGTCCACCTGCAAGACTTTTTGCTAGGGCTCCAAAGCCAAAGTTCTCAGATGCTGCACTTAGACTCATTGCTTCGAAGCCACCCTTGAAGATGTGGGTGGCTAAGAAAGCTTAACTCTCTTTTGCAGGGAAAGGTCTCCAGCTGAAAACCAAAATCGTCTGACACTATTGCTGGAGACCTTAAACATCTTGTAGGGCGCAAGATCAAATGCCCAAATGGTCTTATTATGTACTTTGTTCCTGAATCGCTTGCTACTTGCCCTATCAGTCCTAATCTCGATCTAAGCTTTAATAATCCACTGGTTCGTCAAATGTTTTTGCTTCACAATTCTCTTCGTGAAGCCTATACCCTAACTGCACTGTAGGGTACGACACCAGCTGCTTCAGAATGGATTATTGATAGTGGGTGTACAAATCACATGACTGGCAAGCGAAGCCTTCTCATGGACTCAAGTTTACATCCATCTGAAGAAAGTCACATCACATTTGCTGACACTGGTAAAAGCAAGGTATTGGGTGTAGGTAGAGTTGCAATCTCAAAGGATCAACACATGGATAAAGTCATGCTTGTTGAATCCCTTGGTTTCAAATTAATGTCTGTCAAAATGCTTTGCGATTTAAACATGATTGTGATGTTTGGAAAATATCGCTGCCTTGTACTAATGGAATCTGACAAGTCTCTAGTGTTTGAAGGGTATCGGAAAGATGATTTGTACGTGGTAGATTTCTCAGCAGGACCACAACTTGCAGTATGTCTTCTAGAAAAAGCTTCTGAATGCTGGCTCTGGCATCGAAGGCTAGGGCATGCTGGCATGAGGAACCTCCACACCCTTGCAAGAAAGAAGCATGTCATAGGCATCGAGGGCGTCAAGTTCAAGAAGGATCACTTATGTGGTGCCTGTGAAGCAGGAAAGATAACGAGGGCCAAGCATCCCTCGAAGACACTCATGACAATGACTCAACCCTTCGAACTGCTCCACATGGATCTTTTCGGTACCACTCATTACTCAACTCTTACTACTACTGCTTGTCTCTATGGCTTTGTCATTGTTGATGATTATTCAAGATATACTTGGGTGCATATAATCCTCTACAAGACTGAAGTGTAGGATGTCTTCAGACGCTTCGCCAGTCGAGCAATGAACAACTATGGCGCCAAGATAAAGCACATCAGAAGTGACAATGGCACTGAATTCAAGAACACTGGCCTAGATACATATCTTGATACCTTAGGCATCACACATGAATTCTCAGCTCCGTACACACCACAGCAGAATGGCGTCGTCGAACGCAAGAACAGAACACTTATTGAGATGGCCCGGACGATGCTTGATGAATACAAGACTCCAAGAAAATTCTGGCCGGAAGCCATCGATACTGCATGTCATATCATCAACCGTGTTTATCTTCACAAGCTTATGAACAAGACATCCTATGAGCTCCTTACTAGCAAGAAGCCAAATGTCAGTTACTTCAGAGTATATGGCACCAGGTGCTGGATCAAGGATCCACATCACACTTCAAAATTTGCACCAAAAGCACATGAGGGTTTTATGCTTGGATATGGAAAGGATTCGCACTCCTACAGAGTCTTCAACCTTTTTCACTATAAAGTGGTTGAAACAGTGGATGTGCGGTTTGATGAGACGAATGGCTCACAAAGAGAGCACCTGCCAAATGTGCTAGATGAAGTTCCATCCAGTGAATCAATCAAACTTATGGGAACTAGAGAAATCATACCGTCTGAAGCTCAACCTGAAGAGGAACTTATCATCTCCGCACCTGATCAACCTGAAGACAATGCTCAGCCCGAAGACAATCCCTCTAACGATGACAATGATCAGCAAGAGCAAAATCTTCGTCCTGTACATCCTCGTGTTGCAAATGAAGTACAGATTGAGAGAATAATTGATAGCATCAATGCACCAGGTTCACTCACTCGTTCAAGGGCAACACAGCTAGCAAATTTCTGTGGGCACTTCGCATTTGTCTCAATATCTGAAACCAAGAAAGTTGAAGAAGCCTTCATGGAACCTGAATGGATTCAAGCTATGCAAGAAGAGCTTCAACAGTTTGAGCTGAATAATGTATGGGAACAGGTTAAGCGTCCTGATCCTCGCAAGCACAATATAATAGGCACCAAATGGATATATCGCAACAAGCAAGATGAGCATGGTCAAGTTGTCAGAAACAAAGCTCGTCTCGTTGCTCAAGGATACAATCAAGTTGAAGGGATTGACTTCGATGAAACATTTGCTCCTGTGGCTAGACTTGAAGGCATACGCATATTGCTGGCCTATGCAAATCATCATAACATACTTCTATATCAAATGGATGTGAAGAGCGCTTTTCTCAATGGCAAGATTGAAGAAGAAGTGTATGTTGCACAACCGCCTGGCTTTGAAGATCCAAAACATCCTGACATGGTGTACAAGCTCAACAAGGCACTGTATGGCCTCAAACAAGCCCCTCAGGCTTGGTATGACACACTCAAATACTTCCTGAAGAGCAAAGGCTTCAAATCTGGTTCCCTCGACCCCACTCTCTTCATGAAGACATATGATGGTGAACTGTTTGTGTGCCAAATATATGTGGATGACATTATCTTCGGCTACACCAATCAGAAATACAGTCGAGAGTTTGGATATATGATGCAAGAGCAATATCAGATGTCCATGATGGGTGAGCTGAAGTTCTTCCTTGGTCTTCAAATACGTCAGCAACGCAACGACATCTTCATATCTCAAGAGAAGTACCTCAAAGATTGCCTGAAGAAATTTGGTATGCAAGACTGCAAAGGCTTCACGACGCCAATGCCAGCCAAACATCATCTGGGTCCCGACGACAATTGTAAAGAGTTTGATCAAAATGTATATCGCTCCATGATTGCTTCTTTACTTTATCTATGTGCATCTAGGCTAGATATTATGCTTAGTGTTTGCATGTGTGCTCGATTCCAAGCGGCACCAAAGGAATCGCATCACTTAGCTGTGAAGCGAATTCTTCGATATTTGGCTTACACCCCAACACTAGGATTATGGTATCCAAAGGGCTCAGAGTTTGATCTGGTTGGATTCTCAGATGCTGATTATGCTGGTGACAAGGTGGATCGCAAGTCTACATCAGGCACATGTCATTTTTTGGGACGATCACTTGTATGTTGGTCTTCAAAGAAGCAGAACTGTGTATGTCTCTCCACTGCTGAATCTGAATACATTGCTGCTGGATCTTGCTGCACTCAGCTTCTATGGATGAAGCAAACACTCAAAGACTATGGCATTCATCTGAAGCAAGTGCCACTCTACTACGACAACGAAAGCGCCATCAAGATTGCCAACAACCAAGTTCAGCACTCGAAGACAAAGCACATTGAAATTCGTCATCACTTTCTCAAAGATCATGTTGTGAAGGAAGATATTGATATCATACATGTCAACACTGAAGAGCAATTGGCAGATATCTTCACCAAGCCCTTGGATGAGAAGAGGTTTTGCAAGTTACGGTGTGAGCTAAATATCTTGGAATCCTCAAATGTCCTGTGATCAGGCACACATCCTAACACTTATGCATATTGATGACTTTGATGTGCAACACTCGAAGTAAAGTATATCTTCAATCAATGAAGACATACATTCTAAGTGTGAATACATTAATGTGGAATTTGACTTCAGAGCGCCACGATAATTGTGCGCCGTGTCTTGGTCTAATACTTCCTATACGGTGGGTAACGCCACCACCAAATTCTTCTGTTTGAAGTGTTTTACCCATGGCGTTACATTTGCTATGTCTTCACATTTTGTTTACCTTCATTCTCAACTTGTCTTCATGATTATCTTCACTATGTTGGTTTGATTGTCTTTCTCACACACACACATATATATATATACATATACTAGTGTTCTGTCCTCTATAGCATTCACTTATAGCTATGTCTTCTTGTTGAATCTTTTGAACTAAGTGAATGTGATCGGACCCTAACCTCTCTATGCTTTCTATCTCAAACTCTATCTCTCCAAATCATATGCATTCTCTTGAAACTGTCGAATGTCTTCTCTGCGTCCTTGTCAGCAGAAGATACAGAGACAAACATTAAGTCCGCTTTCAATGCTAATTCCTTCACTTGAAACCCGGAGAAGTGGGAACGACCACCCGACAATCCAGGCATGCGTGGGAACGTGGAACAACCTCCGATATGTTGCATGATGGCCACGTGTCCTTCAGATGTGAATCGCCAGGGGCACCTATGTAATAATAGTGTGTCGTCCCTGTCCCTATAAATACACGTCTCACCACAGTCGTTATCCTTTCTTCCACTCTCGCACAAACCCTAGCACCACCACTAGCCCTCGACGACGCCGGCAATGAAGCTCTTAGCTGCCGCAACCTCTCTGACGCCATCATCACGCCGGCCGCGGACATCGTCTTCTCCGCCGTCGCCGTAGGTGTCCTCCGTCGCCAAGTTAGGGCACAGACAATCGAACTGCTCTGCCTCCTCTTCCACTCCGTCTAGCAGTTCTTCGTGTGGTAAATAAAACTTCCTTTTTATGGCCCCTTTGATCCTATAGATTCATCACTTTCTGCCACAAGAAGTTTCTGTTCACACAAGTTGGATCTATTTCATACTGCATCTCATAATATGCCTAGTATGTTCACTTATGCTTCACAAAGTAGTTAGATTCCTCACTTGTACTGATCCGTGGATTCGTACAAATCTGGAACCAACTCCTTATCTATGAGTGAATGTCTTCGCACAATAAGGTCAATGTCTTCTAAACTGATTTATCTTCAAAATCTTCTAAGAATGCATATGACCTCTTCCCCTTCCCTCGCACCTTAATGCTATCACAGGTACATGTCCGTGGGAGAATCCCTTGTTCTCATAGTCTGCATTCATTTGCAGAATTCTTACAGCATCATATAAATTCTCTCGAAGCCAGTTCATGTTTGTCCAGCAAGCGAAAGCCTTTGAAGCCTTTGAACGTGTTGAAGCCATTCAGTTTAAAGTTCATGGCTGCAGAGAAATCGGTAAGGAAGGGTGGCAGAAAGCATCAAGGTGAAACATCAAGAGATCTGCCCAATGACCTCTCAGAGCTGTACAAGACAGATCCAGAAGAGGATTACAATCAGTGCAAGACACGAATCCAATGGATTCGACGATATTGGGCAGAACAGTGGTTCAAGTACAGGTTTGTGACCAAGGAATATGCTGAGAAGAATGCCATCAAGCAACCATGGGGAGACATCCTATACAGAAATCTTCAACCCAGGTCCAGAGATGAAGCCATTGAACAATGCTTCTATCCCTGCATGGTCCGTGGACCACAGCCTGCGGATGCTGACCCATCGTCATTGCTATGGTGTCGTGACGACAATCTGTTCAAGCGCAACTTCCAGTTTGCCCAGAATTTGGCGAAGCAGAACAAGAAGTCATTGGGACTAGACTTCAACCCTGGTCCCTCTGCTCCCCGTGCCGATGGCACCCATGAAGCTGAACCCAATCTTGTTGGGCCCTTCTACAACTTGGAAGGTCTCATCACTCATATCATGGTTCAAGGGATAGCCGTGGATGAGCCTGCAGATGACGCTGAATCTGATGAAGCGCCTGCACCGCCGAAGCCAAAGAAACTGAAGCAGCCTAAAGCTTCAAAGCCTGCCTCAGCACCAAAAATCTCACGAGCGAAGCCACTGGCTACTGCACCTCCTGAAGACAGTGTGCAGTCTGAAGATTTGTACACATCTCCAAGCCCTCGAAAGTCAAGATGCCTTTGCAACACACCAGCCAAGAACTGACTGCTGCTGCTATTCTGCACAACGACGCTATTGATCTGTCCAGCGATGAAGATCCTGCAGATGACGCTCTTGAGCAACTAATCAAGAGCAAAGAAGAAGTATAAATTTTCAATGATTTGCCTCTCTTTGACGTGGCAATCATCCACAACTTCATTGATGAGTGGTTTGACACGCCCAACCTCAGCTTTGAAGATCTGCAACTTCCAATTGGCCTCAGTGTCGCCTTCCATGGCGCCATTGCTTCAGAGCTAGCTCTAGCTCAGCGCATTGTTGAACTGAAGCAAAAGATCGACTTTGAGAAAGCTCAGTTCAAGAAGCACATGGCCAAGCTCAGCGTGCAAGAGGTCAAAAATTTCAAGATCATGCTGCACGAGCTCAAAGAAGCCTTTCTCAAGAAGCGTGAAGAAGCTCAAGGTTCTCGTGAACGCATGAAGAGCCTGGCTGACAAGTGTGTGCAAGCCTACAATGAGGCTGAGAAGCGCAAGGCTCTTGGTCGTCCTGGCATCGATCCCAGGATGGCTGCAAAAAGAAGAAGAAGCCAGCTGTGGCCGAACCCGACGCACAAAGGCAGGAAGCACATCCCATTGTCTTCCCAGCCAGCATGACTGGCTCGAAGCCAAAGGTCAGGTCAACTGCTTCAGAACTGAAGAAGACAAGGACTGCTGAGGCTGAAGCCAGAAAGAGGAAACATCCTGAAGCCTCTGATGCTGCTCCCTCCAAGAAGAAGCGCAAGACCAAGAAGGATTGGGCTGCTCCCACAGAGCCCTTAGTTGTTGAACCTATCTCCATGGTTCGCCCTGCCACTGAACATCAAGAGCGCCAACTGACTGTCCATGAGCCTGCTTCCACAGAGGCTCATGAAGCTGAAGACATTCCAGCAGCTGATCCCACCGCTGCTAAAGACATTGGTCACCATGACAATGCTGAAGATGATGTAGTTCTTCCTCAGATCGAGCACAACTTGGTATCATCGCCTGTGCTTACACACAGCAAACTCATCAGCATTGGGCGTCCTCTAACGCCAATTGCTCAGGATGCATCATGGGCTGATCACCCACAACAACAAGTCACACCACCCCGGCAAGAAGAAGAAGATGACTTTGAGGCCTAGCCAACTCCGTCTCCAGAGGCGTCGCCAGCGTTACGCAGGCTTCACAAAGGACCAAGGTCTCAAGTCCCTCTTTCGAGCGTTCTAGAAGGAGAAGTGCCCCACCAATCTGTTGCACGTCAAGTGTTTCCAGATGCCACTCCTACTGTGAATGTCTCCGAGTCTGAGGCTAAAGCTGCTGAAGACATTCCAGCTGCATCAGCCGACGACACACAAGAAGAAGAATGTGTCCCTACTCCCCCCATTATTGAAGAAGCTGTTCTCGAGGAGAACATGTCTGTGCCCGACCCTCCAGCTCATCAAGTGGAGGTTGAGAATCTTGAGGCTACCACCACCACCACAAATGAAGCCAATGACGTTGTCATGGCTGAAGCAAATGTGGAGCCTGCACCAACAAATGTGCCAGAAGTCAGTGAAGCCAATGATGCTACTGCTCCTGTTACTGTGCCTGCTGCTGGTCCTCAGTTTGACTATCACGTCGAGCACAGGCCTCAGGTACAGAAGCCAATGCCAAGGTTGCCCAGGTTTCCAGGTCCTGCATCAGCACCCGGATCCTTTAATGGCAACGGCTTCAAAGCAGACAACACCTTCTTCAATAGTGCCAAGAACCCCTACCCAAGGGAAAGAATATCTTCTGATCGGTTCTGGAGCTATCCGCAGCGAAGTTATTACTCATGCATTCTGTACTATCAAGGTCGCATTTTCCCTCATATGCGTCTTGACACTGAAGCCATAACTGGTCTGCCTTGCTTGGAAGAAGCTCTGGATTGCTTCAAAGAGTCTGGACTGTTGCCTTTCGTCACCGTCCAAGAGCACTGGAATGAAGAGTTGTTGCTCCAATTCTATGCCACTCTTCACATTCGTGGCTACAACAGAGATCCGAAGACTTGGGTCCTTGAGTGGATAACCGGCAATGTTCATCACGAAGCCAAAGCCTTTGATATCATTGAGCTCACTGGTCTGCCCACTCCTGGAGATCTTTATGAACCTGGTTGTCAGCTTCATAGTGCAGCTATGGAGAGCATCTTTCAGAAGCCTGAACCGAACATGAGTCAGATGCTTAGCATGATGAAGCCTTTGCCTCCAGATGCTGCATATCCTGAGAGTTCTTTGTTGAAGACCTTGAGTATCTGCCACGCACTATCTATCACATTATCAGGCGAACTCTCTGGCCCATCAAAGGACATTCTCCACATGCAAAGCTGGAAGGTGCAATGAAGACTTTGATCTTTTATATTCTTCATGGCAAATTCTTCAATGCACAAGACTTCTTCATCCGCCAACTTGCTGCATCAGGATCTGATCTTTTTGGCTTGAAGTTTTATGCTCCATGGATAATGCGGCTGATCAAACTACACTCAGCTGTCTCATATCAGCCCTCTGCTCGCAATCATCGGATCTTTCTGCCTGACGTTGATATGTCCGTTGAAGCCATCTATCCAGAGCCTGCCAAGGAGACTCTTAGTCTTCAGAATGCTGAGCATCAAAGCTTCTCTCAAAACATTGAAGGAGTTGAAGCAGTCACTCGTGTTTATCCTCTGGCTGGTACTACACGTGCACCTCATCATGCCCTCACTGAAGCCACTGAAAGCACTATTGCCCAATGGCCGAAGAAGCGATCTCGTGTTCTCAATGACCGAGAGCTTCTGATTGCCCTTCATCAGAAATAGGATAGGCATCATGACTGGCTGAAGCGCCAAATGCAAAGCCTCTTGGTGGATGTCAACCGCATTCGCAATCTTGCCACCAAGAATGCCTTTGCTGCCCATGAAACCTATCGGCGTACATGGAAAGGGCTGACGCTTATGTGTTCCGATGATGATCTTCAAGAGGATGGTTTCTCTTAATGTTTCAAGTTTGACTCCACACCTCCAAGAAGAACTGTGCTACGACGAACTCCGTCTCTTGAAGACTCTGAGTTCTCTTCCTCTGCGGCAATTGTGAATGCCAGAGTGATCGGGGACGAAGATGATGCCACTTCACCGCCCCCTACTTCTGCACGCATCGACACTGCCCCGAGTTCGTCTGCACCGCCGAACAACACCGACGACCTTGCTGCTTCACCTACTCCTCATGGGAACGAGTAGACGCTCTATGTCTTTAAACCTTTTTAGTCCTTACTGACAAAAGGGGGAGAAGCATATGAGTTTGATAGTCTTCCAGCGGGTCCATATGGGCGGTTGCTTTATGTTTTGCCTAGTGTTTACAACTCTCGTTTTGACACATTTGGTTCTTTGAGTTGTAACACTTAAACTCGATGGTCGTCTGCTACTTATTTGCTATTCTGTGATGCGATGATAAATTCCGCATGTGCGACGATAAATACCGCACTTAGATCATTTTGCAGACATCCATTTTTCATTATGCGTGTCATTATCTTCACATACTTTTCATGCATGATGAATTGTCATCATAAGTTGAAGAGGATCTCCACAAGTACAACCTGCCATGTGCATTTGCATTCCAAAAGCAAATTACTTATATGCACATCTTCAGGGGGAGCCCTTGCAACTTATGAAGACAATTCCCTATCCTTTACAATTTCACATATTATATTCCCCGTTGAAAACTTCAACTAGTTTGTCATCAATCACCAAAAAGGGGGAGATTGTAAGTGCATCTAGTGCCACCCCTAGTTGGTTTTGGAGTATTGACGACAAACCTAGTTGAGGGACTAATGTGTTTGTGAGAATTGCAGGATAACACGGGTAGAAGTCCCTCATTGATTCGGTTTTCCTACTAGAGATGACCCCTAAAAATGTATGAAGACATTGAAGTCAAAGGTGGTATGTGAAGACATTCACATTGAAGACTATGACAAGAGAAGACATCACGTGAAGACTATGGAGCGCGAAGACTTAGCAGTTTAGTCGAAGATATTCACATTGAAGACTATGACAAGAGGAGACACGATATGAAGCCTATGGAGCTCGAAGACTTAGATCTTACGTAGTTCTTTTTCTGATGTGTTGAGTCATAGGAACCACCGTACTGTTAAGTGGGGTCCAGGAGATGATGTCTTCTCTTGTCATAGTCTTGAATGTGAATGTCTTCTCTTGTCATAGTCTTCAATGTGAATGTCTTCCCATACCACCTTTGACTTCAATGTCTTCATACATTTTTAGGGGTCATCTCTGGTAGTAAAACCGAATCAATGAGGGACTTCTACCTGTGTTATCCTGCAATTGTCACAAACACATTAGTCCCTCAACTAGGTTTGTCGTCAATACTCCAAAACCAACTAGGGGTGGCACTAGATGCACTTACAATCTCCCCCTTTTTGGTGATTGATGACAAACTAGTTGAAGTTTTCAACGGGGAATATAATCTGTGAAATTGTAAAGGATAGGGAATTGTCTTCATAAGTTGCAAGGGCTCCCCCTGAAGATGTGCATATAAGTAATTTGCTTTTGGAATGCAAATGCACATGGCAGGTTGTACTTGTGGAGATTCACTTCAACTTATGATGACAATCCACTATGCATGTGAAAGTATATGAAGATAATGACATGCATAATGGAAAATGGACGTCTGCAGAATGATCTAAGTGCGGAATTTATCATCGCACATGCGGAATTTATCTTCGCAAAACAAAGTGGCAAACAAGTAGCAGACGACCATCGAGTTTAAGTGTTACAACTCAAAGAAGCAAATGTAGCAAAACAGGAGTTGTAAGCACGAAGCAAAATATAGCAAAATAAAGGCACCCGCCCATATTGACCCGCTTGAAGACTATCAACCTCATATGCTTCTCCCCCTTTTGTCAGTGAGGACCAAAAAGGTTTGAAGACATAGAGTTTTCTACTCGTTCCCATGAGCAGCAGGGTTGTTGGTGGTGTTTGGCGGTGCTGAAGAGCTTGATGCAGAGTCGACGCGTGCTGAAGGAGGTGGAGGTGATGTAGCATCGTCTTCATCCTCGATAATTCTTGCAGTTACTGTGGCAGAAGATGAAGAGAACTCTGAGTCTTCAAGTGATGGAGTTCCTCGCAGCACAGCCCTTCGAGGAGGTGTGGAGTCAAACTTGAATCGCTCTTTGAAGCCATCCTCTTAAAGATCAGCTTCAGAACACATCATCGAGAGTCCTTTCCAGGTGCGGCGACAGGTTTCATGTGCAAGGAATGCATTCTTGGTGGCAAGATTTCGAATGCGATTTACATCCACCAAGAGGCTTTTCATCTGTCTCTTTAGCCAGTCATGATGCCTATCCTGCTTTTGATGAAGGGCCACAAGAAGCTCTCGGTCATTGAGAACACGAGCGCGCTTCTTGGGTCTTGGAGCTGTTGTGCTGTCAGTGGCTTCAGTAGAGGCAGGGCGTGGTGCACGTGTAGTGCCAGCCAACGGATACACCCTGGAGATGGCTTCAACACCTTCAACATTCCGAGTAAATCTCTGGTGTTCTGCATTCTGAAGACACAGAGGTTGCTTGGCAGGTTCGGGATAGATGGCTTCAGCAGAGGTATCCACATCAGGCAAGAAAATCCGATGGTTGCGGGCTGAGGGCTGATACGAGATGGCAGAGTGAAGTTTGATCAGCCTCATTACCCAAGGAGCATAGAACTTTAAACCAAACAGATCTGAGCCTGATGCAGCTAGTTGGCGTATGAAGAAATCCTGTGCGTTGAAGCATTTGCCATGAAGGATACAGAATATCAGAGTCTTCATTGCACCCTCGATCTTGGCATTTGGAGAGTGTCCTTTAATGGGCCAGAGAGTCCGCCGAATGATGTGATAGATGGTCCTGGGCAGGTACTCAAGGTCTTCAACAAAGAACTCTGTGGGATAAGGAGCATCGTGGGGCAATGGCTTCATCATGGAGAGCATCTGACTCATATTCGGTTCAGGCCTCTGAAATATGCTCTCAATAGCTTCAGTGTGTAGCCGACAGCCTTGCTCGAAGAATTCGCCTGGAGTGGGCAGGCGAGTGAGCTCAATGATATCAAATGCATTGGCTTCGTGATGAACGTTGCCGGTCATCCACTCCAGGACCCAAGTCTTCGGATCTCTATTGTATCCTTTGATGTGCAGTGTGGCATAGAATTGTAGCAGGAGCTCTTCGTTCCAATGCTCTTCATCAGTGACAAACTGCAGCAGACTCACTTGTTTGAAGCAATCCAACGCTTCCTCTAGACAGGGCAGACCAGCAATAGCTTCAACATCAAGGCGCTTGTGCGGGAAAATGCGACCTTGGTTGTACAGTATGCAAGAGTAGTAGCTGCGCTGAGGATAGCTCCAGAACCTATCTGATGAAATCCTTTCCCTTGAATAGGGCTTCTTGGAGCTATTGAAGAAAGTTTTATCTGCGCTGAAGCTATTGATGTTGAAGGAACCAGGTGCTGATGCAGAACCTGGGAACCTTGGCAGTCTTGGGATTGGCTTCTAAACCTGAGGCTTGTGCTGAACATGGTAGTTGAATTGTGGACCAGCAGCAGACTCAGGAACAGAAGTGTCAGGATCAGTAGCTTCGCTGTCTTCTGAAGCTTTTGGTGGGGAGGGCTCCACATTAGCTTCAATGTTAGGTGTGGCAGCCTCACGATTTGCTTCCTCCACTTGACGAGCTGGAGGGTCGGACACAAGCACGTTCTCCTGGAGAACTGCTTCTTGGTGGAGTAGGGGAGTGGGATCTTGTGGTACTTCATCTGCGGCTGATGCAGCCGGAATGTCTTCAGCAGAGACTTGAAGCCTTGGACCTTTGCGAAGCCTGCGGAATGCAGACGACGCCTGTGGAGTTGGAGTTGGCTGGGCCTCATAGTCTTCTTCCTCTTGAGGGCGATCCGCCCATGAAGCATCCTGTGCAATTAGCGTCAGTGGACGACCAACGCTGATGAGTTCGCTGTGTTCTAATTGAGGAAGGGCTACATCATCTTCTACATTGTCATGATGACCAATGTCTTCAGCAGCGATGGGGTCGGCTGCTGGAATGTCTTTAGCTTCAGGAGCCTCTGTGGAAGCAGGCTCATGAACCGTCAGTTGACGTTCTGCATCAGGGTGAACCATAGAAATTGGTTCAACTATCAAGGGCTTTGTGGGAGCAGCCCGAGCTTTCTTGATCTTTCGCTTTTTCTGAGTGGGGGCAGAAGGAGAGGCTTCAGAGTGTTTCCTCTTCCTGGCTTCAGCCTCTGCAGTTCTTGTCTTCTTGAGCTCTGAAGCTGTTGACCGGCTCTTTGGCTTCGAGCCAGTCGTTGCAGTTGGGAAGACAAGCGGAACTGCTTCCTGCCTTGGTGCCTCTGGTTCGGCTGGAATAGTCTTCTTCTTTTTCTTTGCGGCCATCTTGGGGTCGATGCCAGGACGCCCAAGTGCCTTGCGCTTCTCAGCCTCATTGTAGGCTTGCACACATCTGTCAGCCAGAGTCTTCATCCGCTCACGTGAACCCTGAGCTTCTGCACGCTTCTTTAGAAAGTTTTACTTTAGCTCATGCATCATTGTCTTGAAGTTCTTCACTTCCTGCACGCTGAGCTTGGCCATGTGCTTCTTGAACTGAGCCTTTTCATAGTCAATCTTCTGCTTCAGTTCAACAATGCGCTGGGCAATTGCAAGTTCAGAAGCAATGGCGCCTTGGAAGGCGACACTGAGGCCAATAGGTAGCTGCAGATCTTCAAAGCTGATGTTTGGCGTGTCAAACCACTCGTCAATGAAGCTGTGGATGATGGCGACATCAAAGAGAGGCAGATTATTGAAGATTTTTGCTTCTTCTTTGCTCTTGATGAGCTGCTCAAGAGCGTCATCTGCAAGATCTTCATCACTTGACAGATCAATGGCTTCACTGCGCAGGATGGCAGCAACTGTGAGCTCTTTGCCAGTGTGAGACAGAGGCATCTTGGCCTTCTGGTGCCTTGAGACGCGTGATAAGTCTTCAGACTGCACACTGTCTTCAGGAGGTGTAGTTGCCAATGGCTTCGCCTTTGAGATTTTTGGTGAAGGGGCCGGCTTTGAAGCTTTTGGCTTCTTCAACTATTTTGGCTTCGGCACTGCAGGCACTGCAGGCACTTCATCAGACTCAGTGTCAGCTGCAGGCTCATTCACTGCAGTCCCTTGAACCAAGATGTAGGTGATGAGGCCTTCAAGGTTGGCATACGGACCGATGACATTGGGCTCTGCTTCTCGTGTGCCATCTGCCCTTGGCGCTGAAGGACCTGGGTTGAAGTCTAACCCAAATTTCTTCTTGTTCTGCTTCGCTGAGTTTTGGGCAAACTGGAAGTTACGCTTGAACAGATTGTCGTCACGACACCAGTGTAGTGATGACGGATGTGCATCATCAGGCTGTGGCCCACGAACCATGCATGGATAGAAGCTTTGAGCAATAGCTTCATCTCTGGACCTGGGTACAAGATTCTTGTATAAGATGTCTCCCCACGGTCTTTTGATTGCACTTTTCTCAGCATACTCTTGGGTTGTGAAGCGGTATTTGAACCATTGTTCTGCCCGATAGCATCGAATCCATTGGATTCGGGTCTTGCGCTGACCATAATTCTCTTCAGGATCTGTTTTATACATTTCTGCCAGTTCATCAGGCAGATCTTTGGATGTTCCTCCACGTTGCTGTCTGCCCCCTTCCTTGCTGCTGTTTCTGAAGCCATAAACCTTAACTTGGAAGGCTTCAAGACGTTCAAAGGCTTCAAAGGCTTTCTTTTGCTGGACCAACAGGAACTGGCTTCTGGAGAATTTATGTGATGCTGTAAGAACTCTGCAAATGAATGCAGACTATGAGAACCAAAGGATTCTCCCACGGACATGTACCTGTGACAGCATTAAGGTGCGAGGGAAGGGGAAGAGGTCATATGCATTCTCAGAAGATTTTGAAGATAAATCAGTTTAGAAGACATTGACCTCATCGTGCGAAGACATTCACTCATAGATAAGAAGTTGGTTCCAGATTTGTACGAATCCACAGATCAGTACAAGTGAGGAATCTAACTACTTTGTGAAGCACAAGTGAATATACTAGGCATGTTATGAGATGTAGTTTGAGAGAGATCTAGTTTGTGTGAACAGAAACTACTTGTGGTAGAAAGTGACAGATCAATAGGATCAATGGTGCTGTAAAAAGGGAGTTTTATTTACCACACTGAGAACTGCTAGACGGAGTGGGAGATGAGGCCGAGCAGTTCACTCGTCCATGCCCTAACTTGGCGACGGAGGAGACCTACGGCGACAGCGGAGAGGACGATGTCCGCGGTCGGCGTGAAGACGGCGTCGGACAGGTTGCGGCAGCGAAGCGCTTCATCGCCGGCGTCGTCGAGAGCTAGCGGTGGTGCTAGGGTTCGTGCGAGGGTGGAAGAAGAGATAGTTACCGCTGTAAGTGTGTATTTATAGGCACAGGGGCGGCACTGTGCTATTACACAGGTGCCCCTGGCGATTCGCATTTGAGTAATACGTGGCCATCATGCGGTATTTTGGGGGCAGTTCCACGTCCCACGCACGCCTGGATTGTCGGGTGGTCGTTCCTACTTCTCCGGATTTCATGTGGATAAATGAGCATTGAAAACAAACTTAAATGTTGTCTCTGTGTCTTCTGCTGACAAGGATGCAGAGAAGACATTCGACAGTTTCAATAGAATGCATATGACTTGGAGAGATAGAATTTTGAGATAGAGAGCATAGAGAGGTTAGGGTCCGATCACATTCACTTAGTTCAAAAGATTCAACAAGAAGGCATTGCTATAAGTGAATGCTGTAGAGGACAGAACACTAGTATATATATATATCTATAAAATCAACATAGTGAAGATAATCATAAAGACATGTTGAGATTGAAGCCAAACCAAATGTGAAGACATTGCAAGGTAATGCCATGAGTGAAACACTTCAAAATAGAACGTTTGGTGGTGGCGTTACCCACCGTATAGGAAGTATTAGACCCAGACACGGCGCACAATTATCGTGGCGCTCCGAAGTCAAATTCTACATTAATGTATTCACACTTAGAATGTATGTCTTCATTGATTGAAGATATACTTTACTTCGTGTGATGCACATCTAAGTCATCAATATGCATCAGGGTTAGTGTGACGCCCGGATAATCAGGCTACAGTAACCCCCTCGTAATGATGCCACGTCACCCCGGTTACTAATGATAAACTCGCGTTGATTAGAAACCGATTCAAATTCAAATTTAATTAAAGGCAAACAACAAAAGTTTTCAAACTTAAAAACTAAAATGTTCAATAAATAGTAGATAAATCAGAGGCTAGGATAAAATTGTAAACAACCTTATTGAAACACGTTAAGTCATTTAAACAATCTCAAACAGTGGCTGAATACCTTATTTAATAACCTTTTAATTAATCTAAATCTAATATGGAATAGTATTTCACCCAAACTAGTTTTGGTGCTAGCATCTAATGCACTGCATTTTATGAATTAGCTCCCATATTTTATAAAAATCAATTAGGTGCTAAACATTTTTTTGGAAAACAAAAAAGGATAAATAAAAAGAAAAAGAAATAAAAGAACCGCCCCACCCTTGGGCCACGGCCCAGTTGGCCTAGCAACCAGACCGGCCAAGCTGCGCCCGGACCCTCACTCCCTTATCCCCTGGGCGACCAAACCCTAACCCACCATCCCCACTCGCCCCGCACACCCCCCCTCCCCCCGCACGATCCCCTCTCCTCCCTCACTCCCCCTCGATCCGGATCGGGCCCCGACCCCGGTGCCCACCTCGCCGTCGACGTCTCCCGACGCCGCCCCGCCCTTGTCGCCTCGACCCCGTCGCACACCTCACTCCTCTCTCCTCTGGATCTGGAGACAGCCGCGCCCCGACCTCGCCGACGCCGATGCCGCGCGCCACCCCGTCGATCCTTGTCGGCGCCCCGGAACCCGCTGCCGTCGCCGGATCGACCTCCTCCCCAAGCACCGCTGCCCGAACCCCTGCAACCCCTTGTGAGGACCCCCTCCTCTTCGCCTTTCCCTCTGTCACCGGCGCCGTTCGCGACGCCCCGACCTCCCCTACCGCGCGCACGCGCGCTCACCGCGGTCGGGTCGCGCCCTGGCCGCGCGCCGCTCCGTCCGGGCGTGCCTGTCGCCACGCGCCGACGCGACTCGCATGCACCGCTCGCTCACCGTGCGTCGCGTCACCGCCCTGTTTTCCCCGCTGCACCACGCCCTCGCCATGGTCGCGCATGGCCGCGCCCCTTCCTCCGTCCTCCCGCGCACGCTGCCGCCGCGCATGCCTCTGCTCGCCCGCGCTCCGGCTCCCTCCACGTCCGCTCCGCCGCTGCCTCTGCTGCTGCTGCTCCTCCACCATTTCCCCGCTTCGGCCCCTCCCGCTCGCCGCGCTGCCCTGTTCCCTACGCCGTCCGCCGCCCGTGCCATGGTGGCGCTCTGTCTCGCCGGCGAGCAAGGCCCGAGGCCAGCGCCCGGGTCCCCCCCCCCAATCGGGCGCCCAACGCCTGTTGGACCCGCATCAGCCCCCTGGGGCCTATGACAAGTGGGCCCCTGCCCAGAACGTTTTAGTTAAATAAATAAATAAATAAATAAATAATAATTAATTTAATTAATTAATTAGTTAAAGTATTAATTAACTTAATTAATCCTCATTAGATTAGCCAAATTAATTAATTAACCTGACTAATCTGTTATTTAAACTAATTAAATTGATTAATTAGTTATCAAAGTATGACAGCGGGACCCACACGTCAGGTTGACCAGTCAACCACTGTTGACTGCTGACGTCAGCATGACATCATGCTGATGTCATAAATCCATTTTCGAATTAAATTAAAAAATTAATTAAATTCCAGAAATTAATAAAATCTTTAGAAAATCATATCTTTTAATCCGTAACTCGGATTAAATTATTTTCAACATGAAAGTTGCTCAGAACAACGAGATGAATCCGGATATGCAGCCCGTTCGTCTGCCACACATCCCTAACCTATCGAACTCGCAACTTTCCCTCTCCGGTTCGTCTGCCCGAAAACGTGAAACAATGGGAATACTTTCCTGGATGTTTCCCCCCTTCGCCGGTATCGCCTATCCCTACGTTAGGTCACCCCTAGCACAACGTATTGTCGCGTCTTGCTTTGTGTTGCATTTGATTGCTCTGTTATTTATTGTGTTCCCCCTCCGTTACTCCTTTCCGGTAGACTCCAAGACCGCTGCCGATGTCCGTGTGTTCGACTACATCGAAGATGGCCTCTCTCTTGCCAGAGCAACCAGGCAAGCCCCCCCTTTGATCACCAGATATCGCCTACTCTTCTCTATACTGCTTGCATTAGAATAGTGTAGCATGTTACTGCTTTCCGTTATTCCTATCCTGATGCATAGCCTGTCCTTGCTACTACTGTTGTTACCATTACCTGCTATCCTACTGCTTAGTATAGGATGCTAGTGTTCCATCAGTGGCCCTACACTCTTGTCCGTCTGCCTTGCTATACTATTGGGCCGTGATCACTTCGGGAGGTGATCACGGGCATATACTATATGCTTACACTGTTACATTACCTGTGATACTGTTCGGAGATGGGGGCTGAAGGGGCAGGTGGCTCCATCCCGGTAGAGGTGGGCCTGGGTTCCCGACGGCCACCGACTGTTTCTTTGAGGAGGAGCAACAGGGCAGGTTGAGACCACCTAGGAGAGAGGTGGCCTGGCCCTGGTCGGCGTTCGCGGATACTTAACACGCTTAACGAGATCTGGGTATTTGATCTGAGTCTGGCCATTTGGTCTATACGCACTAACCATCTACGCGGGAGTAGTTATGGGTATCCCGGCGTCGTGGCATCAGCCGAAGCCTTCGTGACGTCAGCGACTGACCGGCGCGCGCCGGATTGGAACGTAAGCCTGCTCTTGTATTAAGGGGGCTAGTTCTGCTTCCGGCCGCGTTCGCAATGTGCAGGTGTGCTAAGGGCGATGGGCCCAGACCCCTGTGCGCTTAGGTTTAGACCGGCGTGCTGACCTCTCTGTTGTGCCTAGGTGGGGCTGCGACATGTTGATCTTTCTCGGCCGGGCATGACCCCGAAAAGTGTGTCCGGCCAAATGGGATCAAGCGTGTTGGGGTATGTGGTGCACCCCTGCAGGGAAGTTAATCTATTCGAATAGCCGTGATCTTCGGTAACAGGATGACTTGGAGTTGTACCTTGGCCTTATGACAACTAGAACCGGATACTTAATAAAACACACCCTTCCAAGTGCCAGATACAACCGGTGATCGCTCTCTCACAGGGCGACGAGGGGAGGATCATCGGTTAGGGTTATGCTATGCGATGCTACTTGGAGGACTTCAGTCTACTCTCTTCTACATGCTGCAAGATGGAGGTGGCCAGAAGCGTAGTCTTCGACAGGATTAGTTATCCCCCTCTTATTCTGGCATTCTGCAGTTCAGTCCACATATGATACCCTTATCCCATTTGATACCCATGCATATGTAGTGTAGCTCCTTGCTTGCGAGTACTTTGGATGAGTACTCAAGGTTGCTTTCTCCCCCTTTTTCCCCCTTTCCTTTCTTTCTGGTTGTCGCAACCAGATGCTGGAGTCCAGGAGCCAGACGCCACGGTCGACGACTACTACTACTCGGGAGGTGCCTACTTCTACATGCAGCCCGCTGACGGCGACAAGGAGTAGTTAGTAGGATCCCAGGCAGGAGGCCTGTGCCTCTTTCGATCTGTATCCCAGTTTGTGCTAGCCTTCTTAAGGCAAACCTGTTTAACTTATGTCTGTACTCAGATATTGTTGCTTCCGCTAACTCGTCTATGATCGAGCTCTTGTATTCGATCCCTCGAGGCCCCTGGCTTGTAATATGATGCTTGTATGACTTATTTTATTTGTAGAGTTGTGTTGTGATATCTTCCCGTGAGTCCCTGATCTTGATCGTACACGTTTGCGTGTATGATTAGTGTACGATTAAATCAGGGGCGTCACAAGTTGGTATCAGAGCCGACTGCCTGTAGGAATCCCCCTTTCCAACTCCTTGGCCGAAGTCGAGTCTAGGCATTGCAAAGCTTTTACTAACTTGGCTGTGTGTCTTACGGGCACACGTCGCCATCGGGTGGTAGTAGGATCTTTTACTCCTTGACCTATACTCTGGGACTCTGACATCTCTTCTATTCGGGTTAAATGATTTTGCTAAAATCTAACTCTAGGTTCTCGTTACCACTTCCTGCCGGAGAGCCCTTTAATTCAGATGATCGACTGCTTCAACGGAATATTCTGACAATACTCTCGGATGTTCCCTTGATACTTTGTGCCATCCCTCTTGCAATTCCCCTTCCACCGTAAACCCTTAAGGATAACTACTTACAGTTGTTATTCTTACACTCATCCCCAGTTGGTCTTGTTATTACAAGATACCCCGAAACACTCGTCGTTGTTTCGATAATCCTTTGAGCTTACTGCCTTGCAGTTCTTGACACATGAATATCCCTACGGATAATTTCTCACACTTACCGAGTATCCACTAATCCCCAGTTGATTCATGTATGTCATCAATCTTCGAAATACCATTCGATCTTCCAAAAATCCTCAGGAGCCTATTGCCCTTGAAATTCTTGCTTGCTTACATTTTGGTTAATCCCATAAATCTAGTAATCTTATTGGCATCCTTTGTCACTATCATTTAAGTCCGTTGATTCTATATGTGTGCGAATGCACGCAATCATCAGTTGATCCTTATAAATTATCTTTCTGCTCAGACGTCTTTCGAACATGAGCTGGTTCTCGGCCAATCAGATTGCCATCGATGGTACCCCTAAGTCTATTCAACTTATCCATCCTTGATCAGAGCGTTGCTCCTGATCCCTTGATTTAAAAATCATAATTCCTTTGCTATTTAAACGTTGAATTATTCAGATGTCCTATAAACCAATGCATTTGCATTCTTTCTTCCTCTGATTGGGTATCGATACTCACATCAGCTCCATTGTGGATCGCCATATCCACTGTTGGATTATTGTCCGACAGTGTCCTTCATAACTAATCACCTTGTGAGTTCTTTCTCCGATACATAATGCCTTTGGTAAATTGTATCCTCTCCTTTTGCCAACCATGCTCTGCTTTCGAGCTGGTGATATCTACTCTTGAAGATTGTGGTATATGTTTCCACGATACCCTAACGGGTTGATCCGATGCCTTCCTTTATATGTGTGAACTCAGAAGTTTTCACGAGTCATACTCATCTGGTATTTCACCAGGTAAAACTTTCAACACTAATGCATTTATCAAAGCGAATAGTGAATGGAAGGTTATACATTGAAGAAGTGGGAGTCGACCTTGAACCTTGCGTTCATGCCCAGGGACACGATGTATAACTTATCATGGAAGCTGCTCGTAAAAATAATTATTCCTTTGGTATAAGTTCATCTTATATCTGGGATCTGGCCTTTTCCAATCGTGGTTCCGACCATGTTCTCCTTTAAATGCCATTTCGCGTGCAAGTTTAAGCGCTTGTCTTCTGTAAAGCAATACCCCAGTCCAACCTCTACTTTGATCTGTCATCGAGTATTACCCCCTCTGGTATCTCGAGATTATCACGAAACTGCATAACTTCTTATGAGTTCTTCAAGTATTATTTGACTTTCGATGCATCATCATTTGACTTGATGTCATCGCCGACCGATTACATCTTCATGAAATCTCTTGACAAATGTGTCGTGGTCATCATCAACATCCTGAGCTCTCCCAAGATATATATGTTGAATTCTTGATGAGAAATACCATCCTCGCCCCTCAATGGTTTGTGTTATCACCGACCACTTTATTGCCTCCCGTTCAACACAAACTTATTCGTGTTTTGTGTTATACCTTGAGATCCTTACTATCCAGCATTTGTTCTCCATTACCTTGGAGTATTACCATCTTTTATGTCAAGAATGTCGTGAGAATTTCATCACCTCTAAAAAAATTCTTGGTATAGTGATACTTCTCACCATCACCATTCTTTCTTGGTCCCCGTGTTGATTCCAACAAGTGAACGGTGTTGTTTGGATTCTTCCCTTCTAGCAACCCTATTGCTTGGAAGTTAATGGTCGGCCGTTCATTCTTAGACTATTGATTATGGAATCACCATTGACATTGGTCGTGCAACCCTACCCATATTTCGGGCGCACCTTTCAACCAATGTTTAATTGTGTATGTTTTCCTCGAGCATACATCATTATATCTTTTGTTCTGACAAATGTTATATCCTTGTTCACATACTTGTGGAAATACATCTTTTTGGAAACCTCGATGAATTGTCGCTGAGTTCATCAGCTACCACCTTATCCCTTCATTGGTTTAATGATGAGCTCCTATTTCGGAACTCGCTTCCATAGTAGATTTCCCGAGAATCTTACAATGTCGTCTCGTCAATTCATTTTGCACCTTTCCTTCTCAGGCATCCTGAGTCCGAGGTATCCTAACACCGATCAGATCTGAATCTCGGTCAGATATGATGGTTGGAACATTTTTCCAAGAGTTATAACACTGGTCTTTTATGACCCGGTAAGGTGATGGCATGTCCAGCACACCTGGCCGGATGACCTGCTGTTATAGTTTCCTTATTAGCAAGGTTAACCATTCTTCCCTGAGGAAATTATAAGACTTATTCTATAAGTTGATCCTGATGGATCCCTTAGGTATCCATAGCCCGATCTTTACCTGTTGACCATGACAATGCTATCTCGAAGCATGTCGGTGGTACTCCGATCATCAATAAGAACATTTGAAGCACAACGTTGAATTTTCTTTATTTAATTATCCAAACACCGTTGTATGGGTAATGTCATGAAGTTTCTCTCCCCTTTCCTAAAGGGTTTTCTACATTATATCCTATTGTGGATATCATGCTCTGTTTGTCCTTAGCGAAGGATATACCCCTAAATAATGTGTTTAAACACATTTTCCTTTCCATTGCTCTATTTAATCTGATGACCACATTTTCCTTTCCATTGATTTGTTTAATCTTCCTCGTGATCCATATGATTTAAGCAGTAATATTCTTCTGCTTATGTAAACACCTTGGTGTACAACCGTGTCAGTAAGACCCTCTTTCTATTGTTGATGACATTCCGGTAACCACCGATGGATGAGAACTTTGCCTATTGGTTCGCCTCGTTGAACGAGCAGGAAAAATGGTTCTCTTCGTCCCTCACCCTTGGTACCGATGTTGTTGTCGGCATAACCGACAGACTAACCTCTGACATGCCTTGCCTACATGACCATGCAAGATGTCAACGCCCTTCCTACTTTTAATCCACATGGTGGGCCCATAATCCATAGTTCCATAGGATTGAAACCTGACTCTCCTATACACCCTGTTGTCAAAGTTATTCCTCGCGCTTGGCTTCGTATTTAATTCACGGGCCACCTTCCTAGTGCTCTATTCTGGTATCAGACGCAATGCTTACTCTCGCTGCTCTGAAACCCTTTCTCACTCTGGTTCAGACTTCGAGCAACTATCTATCCACTTGGAACCTCTTATTGTACCTTCGTACCTTACTCTTGATGTATTCGATATGTTTAAATCAAGAGATAATCTTATGCTCATTCATGGGTTAACCCCCAGATTGTTTCCCTCATAAGAATTCTGTCGTAGCTGAGCTGCCCCTTACCTATTCGTAAGTACATTGGAGTTCCTGAGAAAAGGACGACATCACCATGATGACTTGAAGCAGAGAAATGAAGACGTCAATGTAATGGATCGACCTCTTTGAGAAGAGCAACTAAGACTGAGAAAATCCGTTAGACTTTCGTAACCTAGTCTTTCCCCCTTAATCCACCCTTTAAAATCTCGGGACGAGATTTCTTATAGTGGAGGAGAATTGTGACGCCCGGATAATCAGGTTACAGTAACCCCCTCGTAATGATGCCACGTCACCCCGGTTACTAATGATAAACTCGCGTTGATTAGAAACCGATTCAAATTCAAATTTAATTAAAGGCAAAAAACAAAAGTTTTCAAACTTAAAAACTAAAATGTTCAATAAATAGTAGATAAATCAGATGGTAGGATAAAATTGTAAACAACCTTATTGAAACACGTTAAGTCATTTAAACAATCTCAAACAGTGGCTGAATACCTTATTTAATAACCTTTTAATTAATCTAAATCTAATATGGAATAGTATTTCACCCAAACTAGTTTTGGTGCTAGGATCTAATGTACTGCATTTTATGAACTAGCTCCCATATTTTATAAAAATCAATTAGGTGCTAAACATTTTTTTTGGAAAACAGAAAAGGATAAATAAAAAGAAAAAGAAATCAAAGAACCGCCCCACCCCTGGGCCACGACCCAGTTGGCCTAGCAACCAGGCCGGCCCAGCTGCGCCCGGACCCTCACTCCCTTATCCCCTGGGCGACCAAACCCTAACCCACCATCCCCACTCGCCCCGCACACCCCCCCCGCACGATCCCCTCTCCTCCCTCAGTCCCCCTCGATCCGGATCGGGCCCCGACCCCGGTGCCCACCTCGCTGTCGACGTCTCCTGACGGCGCCCCGCCCTTGCCGCCTCGACCCCGTCGCACACCTCACTCCTCTCTCCTCTGGATCTGGAGACAGCCGCGCCCCGACCCCGCCGACGCCGATGCCGCGTGCCACCCCGTCGATCCTCGTCGGCGCCCCGGAACCCGCTGCCGTCGCCGGATCGACCTCCTCCCCAAGCACCGCTGCCCGAACCCCTGCAACCCCTTGTGAGGACCCCCTCCTTTCCCCCCTTTCCCTCTGTCATCGGTGCCGTTCGCGATGCCCCGACCTCCCCTACCACGCGCACGCGCGCTCACCGCGGTCGGGTCGCGCCCTGGCCGCGCGCCGCTCCGTCCGGGCATGCCTGTCGCCCCGCACCGACGCGACTCGCATGCACCGCTCGCTCACCGCGCGTCGTGTCACCGCCCTGTTTTCCCCGCTGCACCGCGCCCTCGCCACGGTCGCGCATGGCCGCGCCCCTTCCTCCGTCCTCCCGCGCACGCTGCCGCCGCGCATGCCTCTGCTCGCCCGCGCTCCGGCTCCCTCCACGTCCGCTCCGCCGCTGCCTCTGCTGCTGCTGCTCCTCCACCATTTCCCCGCTTCGGCCCCTCCCGCTCGCCGCGCTGCCCTGTTCCCTACGCCATCCGCCGCCCGTGCCGTGGTGGCGCTCTGTCTCGCCGGCGAGCAAGGCCCGAGGCCAGCGCCCGGGTTCCCCCCCCCCCAATCGGGCGCCCAACGCCCGTTGGACCCGCATCAGCCCCCTGGGCCTATGACAAGTGGGCCCCCTGCCCAGAACGTTTTAGTTAAATAAATAAATAAATAATAATTGATTTAATTAATTAATTAGTTAAAGTATTAATTAACTTAATTAATCCTGATTAGATTAGCCAAATTAATTAATTAACCTGACTAATCTGTTATTTAAACTAATTAAATTGATTAATTAGTTATCAGAGTATGACAGCGGGACCCACACGTCAGGTTGACCAGTCAACCACTGTTGACTGCTGACGTCAGCATGACATCATGCTGATGTCATAAATCCATTTTCGAATTAAATTAAAAAATTAATTAAATTCCAGAAATTAATAAAATCTTTAGAAAATCATATCTTTTAATCCGTAACTCGGATTAAATTATTTTCAACATGAAAGTTCCTCAGAACAACGAGACGAATCCGGATACGCAGCCCGTTCGTCCGCCACACATCCCTAACCTATCGAACTTGCAAATTTCCCTCTCCGGTTCGTCTGCCCGAAAACGCGAAACAATGGGAATACTTTCCCGGATGTTTCCCCCCTTCGCCGGTATCGCCTATCCCTACGTTAGGTCACCCCTAGCACAACGTATTGTCGCGTCTTGCTTTGTGTTGCATTTGATTGCTCTGTTATTTATTGTGTTCCCCCTCCATTACTCCTTTCCAGTAGACTCCGAGACCGCTGCCGATGTCCGTGTGTTCGACTACATCGAAGATGACCTCTCTCTTGCCAGAGCAACCAGGCAAGCCCCCCCCCTTTGATCACCAGATATCGCCTACTCTTCTCTATACTGCTTGCATTAGAATAGTGTAGCATGTTACTGCTTTCCGTTATTCCTATCCTGATGCATAGCCTGTCCTTGCTACTACTGTTGTTACCATTACCTGCTATCCTACTGCTTAGTATAGGATGCTAGTGTTCCATCAGTGGCCCTACACTCTTGTCCGTCTGCCTTGCTATACTACTGGGCCGTGATCACTTTGGGAGGTGATCACGGGCATATACTATATGCTTACACTGTTACATTACCTGTGATACTGTTCGGAGATGGGGGCTGAAGGGGCAGGTGGCTCCATCCCGGTAGAGGTGGGCCTGGGTTCCCGATGGCCCCCGACTGTTTCTTTGAGGCGGAGCGACAGGGCAGGTTGAGACCACCTAGGAGAGAGGTGGCCTGGCCCTGGTCGGCATTCGCGGATACTTAACACGCTTAATGAGATCTGGGTATTTGATCTGAGTCTGGCCATTTGGTCTATACGCACTAACCATCTACGCGGGAGTAGTTATGGGTATCCCGGCGTCGTGGTATCAGCCGAAGCCTTCGTGACGTCAGCGACTGACCGGCGCGCGCCGGATTGGAACGTAAGCCTGCTCTTGTATTAAGGGGGCTAGTTCTGCTTCCGGCCGCGTTCGCAACGTGCAGGTGTGCTAAGGGCGATGGGCCCAGACCCCTGTGCGCTTAGGTTTAGACCGGCGTGCTGACCTCTCTGTTGTGCCTAGGTGGGGCTGCGACATGTTGATCTTTCGCGGCCGGGCATGACCCCGAAAAGTGTGTCCGGCCAAATGGGATCAAGCGTGTTGGGGTATGTGGTGCACCCCTGCAGGGAAGTTAATTTATTCGAATAGCCGTGATCTTCGGTAACAGGACGACTTGGAGTTGTACCTTGGCCTTATGACAACTAGAACCGGATACTTAATAAAACACACCCTTCCAAGTGCCAGATACAACCGGTGATCGCTCTCTCACAGGGCGACGAGGGGAGGATCATCGGTTAGGGTTATGCTATGCGATGCTACTTGGAGGACTTCAGTCTACTCTCTTCTACATGCTGCAAGATGGAGGTGGCCAGAAGCGTAGTCTTCGACAGGATTAGTTATCCCCCTCTTATTCTGGCATTCTGCAGTTCAGTCCACATATAATACCCTTATCCCATTTGATACCCATGCCTATGTAGTGTAGCTCCTTGCTTGCGAGTACTTTGGATGAGTACTCACGGTTGCTTTCTCCCCCTTTTCCCCCTTTCCTTTCTTTCTGGTTGTCGCAACCAGATGCTGGAGTCTAGGAGCCAGACGCCACGGTCGACGACTACTACTACTCGGGAGGTGCCTACTTCTACGTGCAGCCCGCTGACGGCGACAAGGAGTAGTTAGTAGGATCCCAGGCAGGAGGCATGTGCCTCTTTCGATCTGTATCCCAGTTTGTGCTAGCCTTCTTAAGGCAAACCTGTTTAACTTATGTCTGTACTCAGATATTGTTGCTTCCGCTGACTCATCTATGATCGAGCTCTTGTATTCGAGCCCTCGAGGCCCCTGGCTTGTAATATGATGCTTGTATGACTTATTTTATTTATAGAGTTGTGTTGTGATATCTTCCCGTGAGTCCCTGATCTTGATCGTACACATTTGCGTGTATGATTAGTGTACGATTAAATCGGGGGCGTCACAGTTAGGATGTGTGCCTGATCACAGGACATTTGAGGATTCTAGGATATTTAGCTCACACCTAACTTGCAAAACCTCTTCTCATCCAAGGGCTTGGTGAAGATATCTGCCAATTGCTCTTCAGTGTTGACGTGTATGATCTCAATGTCTTCCTTCATAACATGATCTTTGAGAAAGTGATGACGAATTTCAATGTGCTTTGTCTTCGAGTGCTGAACTGGGTTGTTGGCAATGTTGATGGCGCTTTCATTGTTACAGTTAAGTGGCACTTGCTTCAGATGAATGCCATAGTCCTTGAGTGTTTGCTTCATCCACAGAAGCTGAGCGCAGCAAGATCCAGCAGCAATGTATTCAGATTCAGCAGTGGAGAGAGATACACAGTTCTGCTTCTTTGAAGACCAACATACAAGTGATCGTCCCAGAAAGTGACATGTGCCTGATGTAGACTTGCGATCAACTTTGTCACCAGCATAATCAGCATCCGAAAATCCAACCAAATCAAACTCTGAGCCCTTTGGATACCATAATCCTAGAGTTGGGGTGTGAGCCAAATATCGAAGAATTCGCTTCATAGCTAAGTGATGCGATTCCTTTGGTGCCGCTTGAAATCGAGCACACATGCAAACACTAAGCATAATATCTGGCCTAGATGCACATAGATAAAGTAAAGAACCAATCATGGAGCGGTATACCTTTTGATCGAACTCTTTACCATTGTCGTCAGGACCCAGATGATGTTTGGCTGGCATTGGTGTTGTGAAGCCTTTGCAGTCCTGCATACCGAACTTCTTTAGGCAATCTTTGAGATACTTCTCTTGAGATATGAAGATGCCATTGCGTTGTTGTCGTATTTGAAGACCAAGGAAGAACTTCAGCTCCCCCATCATAGACATCTGATATTGCTCTTGCATCATATAGCCAAACTCTTCACTGTACTTCTGATTGGTGCAGCCGAAGATAATTTCATCCACATATATTTGGCACACAAACAGTTCACCATCATATGTCTTCATGAAAAGAGTGGGATCTAGGGAACCAGGTATGAAGCCTTTGCTCTTTAGGAAGTATTTGAGTGTGTCATACCAGGCCCTAGGGGCTTGTTTGAGGCCATACAGTGCCTTGTTGAGCTTGTATACCATGTCAGGATGTTTTGGATTTTCAAAGCCAGGCGGTTGTGCAACATACACTTCCTCTTCAATCTTGCCATTGAGAAAGGCACTCTTCACATCCATTTGATATAGAAGTATGTTATGATGATTTGCATAGGCCAGCAGTATGCGGATGGCTTCAAGCCTAGCCACAGGAGCAAATGTTTCATCGAAGTCAATGCCTTCCACTTGAGTATATCCTTGAGCAACGAGACGAGCTTTGTTTCTGACAACTTGACCATGCTCATCTTGCTTGTTGCGATATATCCATTTGGTGCCTATTATGTTGTGCTTCCGTGGATCAGGACACTTAACTAGTTCCCATACATTATTCAGCTCAAACTGTTGAAGCTCTTCTTGCATAGCTTGAATCCATTTAGGTTCCATGAAGGCTTCTTCAACTTTCTTGGGTTCTGATATTGAGACGAATGCGAAGTGCCCACAGAAATTTGCTAGCTGAGTTGCCCTTGAACGAGTGAGTGGACCAGGTGCATTGATGCTATCAATTATTCTTTCAATCTGCACTTCATTGGCAACGCGAGGATGTACAGGGCGAAGACTTTGCTCTTGCTGTTCATTGTCGTTGTTGGAAGGAATGTCTTCAGGCTGAGCATTGTCTTCATGTTGATCAGGTGCTGAAATGATAAGTTCTTCTTCAGGATGAGCTTCAGAAAGTATAATTTCTCCAGTTCCCATTAGCTTGATTGATTCACTTGATGGAACTTCATCTAGCACACTTGGCAGCTGCTCTCTTTGTGATCCATTGGTCTCATCGAACCGCACATCCACTGTTTCAACCACTTTGTAATGAAAGAGATTAAAGACTCTGTAGGAGTGCGAATACTTTCCATATCCAAGCATAAAACCCTCATGTGCTTTTGGTGCAAATTTTGAGGTGTGATGTGGGTCCTTGATCCAGCACCTTGCGCCAAATACTCTTAAGTAACTGACATTTGGCTTTTTGCCAGTAAGTAGCTCATAAGATGTCTTGTTCAGTAGCTTGTGAAGATAAACATGATTGATGGTATGACATGCAGTATCAATGGCTTCGGGTCAGAATTTTCTTGGGGTCTTGTATTCATCTAGCATCGTTCTGGCCATCTCAATTAGTGTTCTGTTCTTGCGTTCGACGACGCCATTCTGCTGTGGCGTGTACGGGGCTGAGAATTCATGTGTGATGCCCAAGGTATCAAGATATGTATCAAGGCCAGTGTTCTTGAATTCAGTGCCATTGTCACTTCTGATGTGCTTTATCTTGGCGCCAAAATTGTTCATAGCTCGATTGGCGAAGCGTCTGAAGACATCCTGCACTTCAGTCTTGTAAAGGATTATGTGCACCCAAGTATATCTAGAATAATCATCAACAATAACGAAGCCATAGAGGCAAGCAGTAGTAGTTAGAGTTGAGTAATGAGTGGGACCGAAAAGATCCATGTGAAGCAGTTCGAAGGGTTGAGTAGTAGTCATGATTGTCTTCGAGGGATGTTTGGCCCTCGTCATCTTCCCTGCTTCACAGGCACCGCATAAGTGGTCCTTTTTGAACTTGACGCCCTCGATGCCTATGACATGCTTCTTCTTCGCAAGGGTGTGGAGGTTCCTCATGCCAACATGTCCAAGCCTCCGAGGCCAGAGCCAGCATTCTGAAGCCTTTGCTAGAAGACATACTGCAAGCTGTGGCCCTGCTGAGAAATCTACCACGTACAAATCATCTTTTCGATACCCTTCAAACACTAGAGACTTGTCAGATTCCATTAGTACAAGGCAACGATATTTTCCAAACATTACGATCATGTTCAAATCGCAAAGCATTGAGACAGACATTAAGTTGAAGCCAAGGGATTCAACAAGCATGACTTTATCCATGTGTTGATCCCTTGAGATTGCAACTCTACCTAGACCCAATACCTTACTTTTACCAGTGTCAGCAAATCTGATGTGGCTCTTGTCGGATGGACGTAAGGTTGAGTCCATAAGAAGACTTCTTTTGCCAGTCATGTGATTTGTACACCCACTGTCAATAATCCATTCTGAAGACGCTGGTGTCTTACCCTACAGTGCAGTTAGGGGGATAGGCTTCACCAAGAGCATTGTGAAGCAAAAACATTTGACGAACCAGTGGGTTATGAAAGCTTAGATCCAGGTTAGGACTAATAGGGAGTAGCAAGCGATTCAGGTACGAAGTACATAGTAAGACCATTTGGGCATTTGATCTTGCGCCCTACAAGATGTTTAAGGTCCCCAGCAATAGCGTCAGAAGATTTTGGTTTTCTGCTGGAGACCTTTCCCTGCAGAAGAGAGTTAAGCCTTCTTAACCACCCACATCTTCAAGGGTGTCTGAGAAGCAATAAGTCTAAGTGCAGCATCTGAGAATTTTGGCTTTGAAGCCTTAGCAAACAATCTTGCAGGTGGACAATAGTACTCATAAGAATAAGCAGAATAGTTCTTGGTCTTACGAACATGGCGGTTTGATGAACCGCTCTCATATTCATATGCCTGAGTATGGTTTCCCTGCAAAATATTTGTGTTAGTGCGACTCAGGTGAGTCCTCTGTTTGTATGAAGCCTTTGGACCGTATGAAGCCTTTGGTCTGAGGTTTGTCTTCTTCAAGTGAGGTGTCATGAAGACATTCACAGGAAGATTTTCCAGACACTTTTTTCGGAACCCAGATCTTCTTAATAGGCGGTCCATTCCTGCAGTTAGTACCAATGTACCTGGCAAACACTTCACCATTCTGATTCTTAAACAGTATATAGTTTGCATCAAAGGATTCATCAATGATAATGGGGTTAGCACAAGTGAAGCCAGATAAATTGGATGGATCTGCTGAAGGTTCCTTTGCAGCAACCCATGTGGTTTTGGGGTACTGCTCAGGTTTCCAGTAAGAGGCATCTGCATTTATTTTCCTTACGAACCCAACACCCTCTTTCCTAGGGTTTCGGTTCAGAATCTGCTTTTTGAGGACATCACATAGTGTTTGATGCCCTTGAAGACTTTTGTACATCCCTGTTTCAAGCAATGTCTTCAACCTAGCATTCTCATCAGCAATAGCGGTGGTATCCTCAACAGAGGGGTTAGTTACCGCATCAACAGTTGAAGATATTGCAACAACAGTAGCAGTAGAACATTCAGCAACAGAAGTAGCATTATCACGCTCAATGCATTTAAGACATGGTGGTTCAAATCCTTCCTGAGCGGGACTAATTCGTTTGGTGCGAAGTGACTCGTTTTCCGTTTGAACATCTTCATGAACCGCTCTCAATTTCTCATGAACCGCTCTCAAGATCTTGCTTCCTTTGAAGATAATCATAGGAAAGCTTTTCATGAGTTGTTGAGAGAGTTTCATGACGACTTTCAAGTTCCTGATACTTAACGTGAAGATTTTTTATGTCTTCAATTAAGGATTCAGATCGAGTCATTTCAGCTCCTAACAGATCATCGCTTCTGTCTAACAGTTTTTGAATGTGTTCCATAGTTTTCTGTTGTTCAGTTGCAATTTTAGCAAGTGTTTTGTAGCTAGGTTTTGAACCACAATCAGAGTCATCGTCACTAGATGTTTAATAGTGAGTAGTGCGCGTGTTTACCTTGGCACCGCGTGCCATGAAGCAGTAGGTAGAAGCAGAGCAGTCCTTGTCATTTGCATCGGTGTCGGTGATGAAGTCATTGTCTTCAGTGTTGAAGATGGACTTGGCAACGTATGCTGTAGCCAGACTAGCGACGCCTGAGTCGGATTCCTCTTCAGACTCCACCTCCGCCTCTTCAGAAGCAGACTCCTCCTCTGAATCCATTTCCTTGCCAACAAACGCACATGCCTTGCCAGATGAGCTCTTCTTGTGTGATGAAGACTTTGAGGAAGACTTGGAAGAAGACTTTGGGTATTTCTTCTTCTTCTTCTTGTCGTCAGAGTCATATTCCTTGCTCTTCTTCTTTTTGTTCTCATTGTCCCACTGTGGACACTCAGAGATGAAGTGGCCAAGTTTCTTGCACTTGTGACATGTTTTCTTCTTGTAGTCATGAGCAGGAGCTTCATCATTCCTTGAACTTGATCGGGAAGACTTTCTGAAGCCTTTCTTCTTGGTGAATTTTTGGAACTTCTTGACAAGCATAGCAAGTTCCCTTCCAATGTCTTCAGGGTCATCAGAACTGCTGTCAGATTCTTCTTCAGATGAGGAGACAGCTTTTGCCTTCAAGGCACGAGTTCGCCCATAGTTTGGACCATAGATCTCTCTTTTCTCCGAAAGCTGGAACTCATGTGTGTTGAGCCTCTCAAGTATGTCAGACGGTTCGAGTGTCTTGAAATCAGGACGTTCTTGAATCATCAGGGCCAGGATGTCAAACGAACTATCAAGTGATCTCAGCAGCATCTTGATGATTTCGTGTTTGGTAATCTCAGTGGCGCCGAGGGCTTGAAGCTCATTTGTGATGTCAGTGAGTCGGTCAAATGTGTGCTGGACATTCTCATTGTCATTTCGCTTGAAGCGGTTGAAGAGATTGCGAAGAACACTGATTCTTTGATCTCTCTGGGTTGAGATGCCTTCATTGACCTTGGAGAGCCAGTCCCAGACCAGCTTGGATGTCTTCAAAGCACTCACACGGCCATACTGTCCTTTGGTCAGATGACCACATATGATATTCTTGGCAGTAGAGTCCAGTTGAACGAATTTCTTGACATCAGCAGCAGTGACACCTTCTCCAGCCTTGGGAACGCCATTCTCGACGACATACCATAGGTCGACGTCAATGGCTTCAAGATGCATACGCATCTTATTCTTCCAGTAGGGATATTCAGTTCCATCAAAGACGGGGCACGCAACGGAGACTTTAATTATCCCTGCAGTCGACATAGCTAAAACTCCAGGTGGTTAAACCGAATCACACAGAACAAGGGAGCACCATGCTCTGATACCAATTGAAAGTGCGTTATATCGACTAGAGAGGGGTGAATAGGCGATTTTTATGAGAGTCTTCAAAACGTGGAAGTTATGAAGACAAACAGCAGAAATATGCCTATTACTATGCAGCGGAAGGTAGACTACACTAGGCAAGCCATGGACAAGTATCAACAGAGTGAAAGCACAGTGACAAATGGCTGCAGTGTAATAAGGATCAGGTAGGAAGATATTATGAAGCCAAACAGATCATATACTCACATTGTGAAGACAAATGATAGAACAGACATGCAATGACTTCACAATGAGTAATCAGTAAGTAAAAGGAAGTGAAGATGAAACCAGTGACTCGTTGAAGACAATGATGTGTTGGACCAGTTCCAGTTGCTGTGACAACTGTACGTCTGGTTGGAGCGGCTAGGTATTTAAACCTTAGGACACACAGTCCCGGACACCCAGTCCTGAACACGCAGCTCAGGACACCAAGTCCTCACCGTATTCTCCTTGAGCTAAGGTCACATAGTCCTCGCCCAATCACTCTGGTAAGTCTTCAAGGTAGACTCCCAAACCTTCACAGACTTCGTTCACTAGCAATCCACAATGTCTCTTGGATGCTCAGACGTGACGCCTAACCGTCTGGAGGATGCACAGTCCTCAAGTGTAATAAGTCTTCAGATCACAAAGACAAGAAGACTTAAGTGATGCCCAATTCTCTCTAGCTCTGGGTGGTTAGGGCTTTATCCTCGCAAGGAATTCTCTCTCAAAGGCTTCGAGGTGGGTTGCTCTTAAACGACAAAAGCCGTACTCTCAATCTGAGCAGCCAACCATTGATGGTTGTAGGGGGTGGGCTATTTATAGCCACTTGGCAACCCGACCTGATTTGTCCGAAATGACCCTGGGTCACTAAGGAACTGACACGTGTCCCAACGGTCAGATTTCAAACTCACATGGCAACTTTACTTGGGCTACAAGCAAAGCTGACTTGTCCGGCTCTGGACAAGATTTGCTCTCATTGTCTTCACTCGAAGACATAGGTTTTGTTTTTAGGCATCACTTCAGTCATTCTGACTGGTTCTCCTGGACCCCACTTAACAGTACGGTGGTTCCTATGACTCAACACATCAGAAAAAGAACTACGTAAGATCTAAGTCTTCGAGCTCCATAGGCTTCATATCGTGTCTCCTCTTGTCATAGTCTTCAATGTGAATATCTTCATATACCACCTTTGACTTCAATGTCTTCATACATTTTTAGGGGTCATCTCTGGTAGTAAAACCGAATCAATGAGGGACTTCTACCTGTGTTATCTTGCAATTCTCACAAACACATTAGTCCCTCAACTAGGTTTGTCGTCAATACTCCAAAACCAACTAGGGGTGGCACTAGATGCACTTACAAGGACTGGGTGTCCTTAGCTCAAGGGGAATAATGTGAAGACGAGGTCTTCTGAGTTGAATCTCAGCCTCCCTAACCAGACATACAGTTGTCACAGCAACTGGAACTGGTCCAACAAATCATTGTCTTCAACGAGTCACTGGTTTCATCCTTCCCTCCCCTTTACTTACTGTTGGTCCTTGTGAAGTCATTGTACAATTGCATCACCATTTGACTTCACGGAGTGATTACTTGTTCTGATTGGCTTCACAATATCTTCCTACCCGATCCTTACTGCCTAGCTGCTACTAGTCATTGTGCTTTCACTTCATTGAATACTTGACTATGGTTTGCCTAGTGTAGTCTACCTTCCGCTGCATGGTAATAGGTTCATTTCTATCGTTTGTCTTCGAAACTCACATGTTTTGAAGACTTTCATAAAAATCGCCTATTCACCCCCCCTCTAGTCGATCACTAGCACTTCCACGCTTCCTGGCATCAACTTCAGCTGCCCTGGTTTTGCTTCAGTTCTGAAGCTGCTGAGGGGACCTTAGGCTTCGAGCCTGTCATGCTGGCAGGGAAGACAATACGAAGTGCTTCCTACCTTGATGCTTCAGCTTGGGCCACAACAGGCTTCTTCTTTTGTTTGGCAGCCATCTTGGGGTCAATGCCAGGACGCCCAAGAGCCTTGCGCTTCTCATCCTCAATGTGTGCTTGAACACATTTCTTTGTGAAGTATTTCATGTGCTCTCGTGAGCCTTGTTCTTCTTCATGCTTCTGGTGAAAATGTTCCTTGAGCTCATGCAACATCTTCTTGAAGCTTTGAACATCAGCCACGCTGAGCTTTGCCATGTTCTTCTTGAACTGCGCCTTCTCATAATAAATCTTGTTTTTCAACTCGACGATTTTCTGAGCCAGGGCCACTTCATTGGCAATGGCTCCATGGAAGGTGACGCTGATGTCCACAGGAAGCTGAAGATCATCAATGCTGACGCTCGGGTTGTCAAACCACTCATCAATGAAATTGTTTAGTATATCCACATCAAAGAGAGGCAGATCATTGAAGATCTCTGCCTCTTGCTTGCTCTTGATTAGCATCTCAAGGGATTCATCACCAAAGTCTTCGTCACTTGACAGATCAACGGTGTTTTCCTCGTTCCTGAGAACGACGACTGGGGTCAGTTCATGCCCAGAAATCTTCATGGGCTTCTTCTTGGGTTTCTCCATCTTCTTGGAGACACGAGAAAGATCTTCAGATTGCACACTGGGTTCAGGAGGTGCAGTTGCCAATGGCTTCACACGTGAAGCTTTTGGTGTGACAGAGGGCTTCGTAGCCTTTGTCTTCTTCTTCTTCTTCTTCTTCTTCTTCTTCTTCTGCGGCTTTGGTGGAGCTGGCACTTCTTCAGAATCTGTGTCATCAGCTGAGTGCTCCACGGTGGCCCCCTGTATAGCTATGTGAGTGAGAAGGTCATCGAGGTTGTAGAAGGGGCCGATGACATTTGGATTGGCATCACGGGTGCCATCAACCCTTGGAGCAGATGGACCAGGGTTGAAGTCGAGTCCCAGGTCCTTCTTGTTCTTGACAGCAGACTCCTTGGCAAATTGATAATTGCGCTTGAAGAGATTGTCGTCGCGACACCATAACAATGATGATGGGTCAACATCATTTGGTTGTGGCCCTCAGAACATGCAAGGATAGAAGCCTTGAGCAATGGCTTCAGACTTGGACTTGGGCTGCAGATTTCTGTATAGAATATCTCCCCAGGGGCCCTTGATGGCATTCTTTTCAGCATATTCAGAAGTCACAAATCTGTATTTGTACCATTCCTCAGCCCAATATCTTCGAATCCATTGGATTCGGGTCTTGCGCTCGCTGTAGGTTTCCTCTGGGTCTGTCTTGTACATTTCAAACAGATCAGGAGGTAAATCCTTAGTTGTATCCCCACGGCACTGCCTCCCGCCCTTCCTGATAGATTTTTCAATTGCCATGAGATTCAAACTGAAAGGCTTCAGAACTATGAATGGCTTCCTTTTGTTGGTCAGACAGGAACTGGCTTCAGGAGAGTTGATGTGATGTTGTAAGAACTTTGCAAATGAATGCAGACTATGAGAACCAAGGGATTCTCCCACGGACATGTACCTATCACAACATTAAGGTGTGAGGGAAGGGGAAGAGGTCATATGCATTCTCAGAAGCTTTTGAAGATAAATCAGTTTGAAGATATTGACCTCATAGTGCGAAGACATTCACTTATTTGAAGAGACTCGGTTCCAGATTTGTATGTATCCATGAATAAGTACAAGTGAGGAATCTAAATATTTATGAAGCATAATTGAATATACTTGGCATGATATGAGATGCAGACAAGGGCAAATCCAGATTTGGAAGTTGAGAAACCACTTTCGGTTGAAGTGGATGGATTTGGCGGATCAAAAAGGCAGTAAAAAGTAAGTTTTATTTACCGCTTATGAACTGCTAGACGAGGTCGAAGATAGAGAGGCCGAGCAGTTCAATATTCCGCACCCTAACTTGGCGGCAGAAGACACCTACGAAGACAGCGGAGAAGACGAGGTCCGCGGCCGGCGTGAGGACGGCGTCGAAGAAGTCGCGGCAGCTAAGCGCTTCGTCTCCAGCGTCGACGCGAGCTAGCGGAGGCGCTAGGGTTTGTGTGAGGTGACGAGGTGGAAGAAGAGATAATGACAACAGTGATTTGTGTATTTATAAGGAAAGGGACATCATAGCGTAATTACGCAGGTGCCCCTGGCGGTTCACATCTGAAGGACACATGGCCTGCATGCAACTCATTGGGAGTTGATCCATGTTCCCACGCATGCCTGGATTGTCGGGTGGTCGTTCTGGCTTCTCCAGTATTATGGCAAACAGGATATGGCATTAAAAAAGTTTTAAACTTTTGTCACTTTGTCTTCTAATGACAAGGATTCAGAGAAGACAATCGACGGGTTTCAGTAGAATGCATACGATTTGGATAGATAGAATTTGAGATAGAAGCACAAAGGGGGTTAGGGTCCGATCACATTCACTTAGATCAAGAAAAGATTCAAGCATGAAGACATAGCTATAAGTGATTGCTGTAGAGGACAGAACACGAATATATATACATCTGGGCTATTCTGTTTCGTGTAACAGAATATTATTCTGTTACTATTGTTGAACTGATGAATTCAAGAAGTTGTATGGACGTTATCATTTCGTTGAACTGATCGCTTTTATTAAAAGAGTAAATAAGAGCCCTCCTGCTCTCCCTCTCTCCCCATCGACCGAGCTGCTTGCGGCCGATCCCTCCACCCACTCGCCTCCCTCTAGGCAACCCAGGCCCCACTCTACGCGCGGTGATGGGCGCCAGGGCGGGAGGGCGGCCGTCGGTGGTGACATCATCCACTAGGACGACGACACGCCCAAGATCCCCTGCTGCTCCAACATCTTCAAGCTCATACGCCCCCTCCCTCCTCCTCCCCACCTCTCCTAAGCGAGTGGAGCGGCCAGCCCCGGTTCCCGATTCCGAGCCCGTGGCCGGGTGGCCAGCGGAGCTCCTTTCTGGCCGAGCGTGCGACCCCGGAGCCTGAGGAGCCGTCACCGTTGCCGTACATGTGTTCCAGCAGCAGCAGATTGTTCTTCCAGTAGCCTGCCCGACAGAGGAGCCGGCTATCGTCCCGAGCAGCACGCTGTTCTCCATGTCGTCAGGCGACTTGCTGGAGCTCGACGACAAGCAGTGGTTTTGCAGCATGGTTGCCGGGTCGTACTGCAAGAGCTTGGCGCAGGGGATGCTCGTCGAGCCGCCGGACGCTGGAACATGGCGAGAGGACATCGAGCACAGCGAGCACAGCGGCATGGCAGAGACGCAGACGCCGTGTGGAGCTAATCGTTCAGCCAAGCGGAGCACAGTTGTACTATACATAGTACTTGTTGTGTTGTGTTCTTCCCAAACAGAGTAGGCAGTTTGTTCCTTAATTGTGTATATAGCAAGTTTCCAGTTTCTATTTTTGAGAGAAAGAGCTAGATTGCTTATTTGCATCCATCAATTAATGTTGTCCAGGAATCCAAATCCATTTAGGAGGTGTTTGGTTGCAAGAATGGTAATGTTAACATTAACATAACCAGATCACGGTGTTTTAGGAGGTGTAACGATTTCTTTCCTAGTTTGTTTGGTTCGTCAAAGGTAAAGGAATTGGATACCATCGATCTGCTCTATTTTTCCCCAATGCATGATAATTCTCTCTCCCTGACTGCTAGACTTGCCCTGTCTCTCGCCAGCCAGCTTCCCCGATCATGCGTGCCACCGACCGCCCTCCATCTCAAGCACCGCCAGCCGCCCCAAAGCATGCGTGCCGCCAGCCATCTCAAGTGCAGCCGACCGCCCCTAAGCATGCGCGCCGCCGGCCGTCGGCCATCTCAATCGCAGCCGGCCACCCCCCAAGCATGCGCGCCGCCGGTTGCTCTGATCTCGCATGATGTCTGTCGGACCCTAATCTAGCGCGCCATTGGGGCCGCTCTTCCAGCCTCGGGTAAAAGAACGAACAGCAGCGAGAGTTTTGCATCAGAGAGGGGGAACAGATATCGTGGACATGTGGGCGGAATCAATTTTTTACAGCGGCGTTATCTGATTACACGGGATCACATTATGGTGAAGTGTAACCAAACAAAAACAATCATTTTCAGATCCTGTCGTTATCAGGTTACGCTACAAAACACCGAAACAAACACCTCCTTACTGTTTGCTAAAGTTAATTCATTTACTGTTTGAAAGGGCCAGACTGCTTATTTGCTTATCCACGAAATCTCACAAAGAATTGTCAAATGCAAAACTTTCAAAGAGGCCAAAGATTTCAGTTCAACGTCTAGGCAAAGCTATTGAAAATGTGAAACTTAGTCATGTTAAACGTTTTCTCAAATTCTCATTTTTTCCAATGATGTTTTGAACTTCTTGCATTTTATGACTTAAACTTTTACCATTTGAATTTACGTGGGCTTTTCTTTTGTTTGAGCTTTTTCCAAAATTTATCTGACACATCATGTTTGAACATACAACTTTTGTTGTTGTGAACTTGTCGTTTTTTCCATTTACTAAGTTTTATTTTCCTTCGAACTTTTACTGGTACAATTTTTTTGCAAATTTACTGTCCCTTGAGTCAGAACTGATGCAATTTTTTATTTTAAATTTATGGTACTTATGGTACTAGAGAGTTTGTAATTCTCAAAAAATAATCACTTGATGTTCTTTTAGTTTTAGTTTTTAATTTTCTTTTTCATCCTTATCCTTCCTGACAGTGTCATCACCATCGTACCTTTATGGTTTATATAGTTGAAAGGACTTACATCTTTACCATTCCCTTCTTTTAAAACTTATGTTTTCTTCTCCAAACTTCCTACCTGACGAGAATCAGAACTTATTTATTTTTTACATTTGTACTTCCAAGTGTCTTTAATGACATTTTCACTTTTTTTACTTTGCTTTACCTCATCAAACAGGCGCACAACACATTCAAAGAAACAAAAATACGAATCTTTGGAGCACCAGGGGGATAATCATTTGCACAGGACTTCATGTGCGCCTTCATCATAGAAAAATATACTGAATATCGCCAAGTTCTAAGGTTGAACAAATGAATCATACAGAATATTGTCAAAACCCCGCATTTTTTCACTAAAACAAACTTCTGTACTTGCATACAACCCTCTTTGAACTTGGACGACGCCTAGTGCTCAACTTGGACGATGACCAGTGCTCAACTCGAATGGAGGTTGTCGTTGCTTTTTAACCATGAATGCTTCTAAAGACACTGAGAATTGCTTCAAAACTGCTTTATACTTTTTAACACGAGGGTTCTCTTAGCTGGGCCAAGAAGGAATGCATACATCATATTTTTTATTCTACAAGAATGAAACACTCCAATAATTAACAACTAATCTATTAGTACATGCAAAACAATTTCAGTTTTGAGAAAAAACTTCCATTTGATGTGTTAAACTCTGAATCTGTATAGAGGACATGATGGGTCTTAGGCTACTTAGAAAATCTTGACACGCATTTACCATGAGGCACCTTCTCCCTGATGTTGAATAGAAGAATGTAGATAAAGAAACAATTATATTTTTTTAAAATAAGAACTAAACAAAACTAAAATTAGTTATTGAACTAAACTAAAATAAGAAACTAGACTAAATTAAAATAAGAAATAAAACTGAACTAGAATTTGAAATTGTACTAAAATTGAACGAAATTTTTATTCATCAAACGTTACAGGCATAACATACAAACTCCCACAATCATGTGGATTTATCTAGTTCATGTGCGGCAACTCCCAAAATCAGTGAATTTTTGTTAATTTTTCTTCATCAGACACATCATCACTTGTTTTGTTTTTCCTTCTGTAATATGCACTAAACTGCAGCAATAAACATAAGAACTTATACACCGGTAGAGTTTTTGCAAAGCAAACTGATAGCATTTCTAACCTGAGAACTGCATAAAATTAGCAAAAGTGAGCCACCAAATTCTATATAGAAGTGCAGAAATTAAGACATCACAAGCTTAAACAAAGTAGCTGGAGTTTTTTTAACACACCAGCATTTGAACTTCTAGTAGTTCTTGTCCTCAAAACAAAGTACCTTCATTTTTAACCACCGCAAATAAACTCTTAAATACTTATGGCAAGTATACTTGAACTGATGTATCCTTTTTCTAGCTACTGAATTGCTAACCACCACAAATAAACTCTTAACTACTTATGACAAGTAGTTTTGAAACTGATGTATCTTTCTTTCTAGTTACTGAATTGCTATACCACAGTACTGCATCCTTGGAAGTGAAATACCAACATCATTGGTTGTGTAAAAATACTCAAAAGAACTGCTTGTGGTATTGTATTTTATAGTACCAATTGTACTGAACTTAACTAATTTTGCACAGGAATTTAATACATCATACATACAAGTTAATTAATGCAAACATAGAGAACTCAAAATTTTCATAGTCTATAAAATATAGGAAACCCAAAATTTTCTAATGAGCGCACTTGCGTGGAGTTACCTACTGAACTTCTAAGCTGACATCGGTTCTCCAGTTTTCTTTACACAACCAATTTCCTATTTTTTTATAAGCGAACTGATGGAAAACTTGATGGTGCTCTTCTGTATTTTGTTCAAGGTGAACTGATGCACTTGCAAAGTTGACTTATAATGTTCCTTTTTTCATACTGAATTGATGTTTGTTCACAAAATGAAAAGATTAGAGGTGTGAACATTCAGTACATTTGTACCTTCGCTAGCGCCACACTAGAACTCACATGATGAGTTAAGTTATAGTGATACATCGATAATATGTCAAATCCTCCTTATGCTTTGAGTGCACTAGAACTGACAACAAACCGATGCTCTATTAAAAGTTCAACTAGGTGAAAATTTGAAACTGGCCAAACCAATAGTTGATAGGCAACACTACATTATTCTCTAACACTCATAGAATACACACAGAACACACACACACACACACACTTAAGTTCAGAGAACCATCTTGTTTATGTTTAGAGAATAAAATGCATTTAAGCTCATAGAACAAATGTGTTTAGGTTCATAGAACAAAACAATCTTTAGTGTGATTTTCTAAATATGGATAATTGTAGAAGCAACATAGTTGGACTGAAGCTCTAAATTTTTTGGAAACTGCAATTGGAAAGGTGAACATCAAGTGGTAATTTAAGGAAGGCTAACAAAAAGGAAAGTAGCATTTTTTACATGACGGGTAATGGTAGGTATTGGTTCATTGCTTTTGCCATCCAGTATGGTGTCAACAAGGATGCGGTAGCTCTCGTCCTCGATGGGCGCCCAGTCATCATCGAAGAGCTTGAGAGGTGCTTCAGGAATGGCCAAACATGCTAATTGGAGAAGCCAAGAGGCTTTATCGCCACCAGCTCCTTTCTAGTAGCATTAGCATTGTTGGAAACCATGGCCTTTAACGAAATGGTTCAGGGATCACTCCCAGTCAGTCCCATTTTCTATTTGTGCTGCAGAGAACATGAATATAATGCAGATAGTGACTCATCAATTTTTCTTTACGATATATCTAAAATTACAGAATTTTGAAACTAGCACTGACGATATTTAGGTGATATATCTAAACTTTATAGAATTTTGAAGAAACTTGCTGCAAATCATTACTTATTTAGGTGATATATCTGAAGTTATAGAATTTTGAAACTTGCACTGACAATATTTCTGCACACGCACTAACTATTCTGTGATTTTTCATGGACTGAAGATAGAATACGCACCAAACTAATATTAAGTCTGGTACAAAAATTCTCTATTCATGAAATTACAATGGGCCATGATGCAGGCATCGCCGCAGGAAATACTTGGCGCATTGGAGAACCTATACTGTGAGATTTGTCGAAAGAGGATTGAGGGAACACGCTGGCATTGGGGTGGCGAATGCAAGTATTGGAGTTCAGCCTAAAATCACAAGAGAATGGATCAAAATGAATTTAGATTGACTTCTAATCATTTATCAAGCTATAAAAGTTAGAACTGATGTTACACAAACCGAGGAATTTTTTTATATGAATAGCTCACGTAATATGTATTGTACCATTGTTTTTTTATTCTCATGAACAAATAATCATAGACTAATGAGAGAATGTATTACTGGGCAGTAGGCATTTCTTCTCAGAACCACTTTGGTTTTGTTTTTCTTTTTCTTCATGTTTGCTCTGCTTTCTTATTTCTTTGCTTTATGAAGTGCCATCAGAATAGTTGAACTTTAGATTTTACCAATCTCCACATCTATTGGAACTAAGGGAGCTCCTTTTTGAAACATGTACGATGAACTGAAAAGGCATATATAACATGAACTCAAAAACCCATATACAAGGTGAACCGGAAAAGCTTTTCAGAAAAAAAGTGAACCAACTTTTTGTTGCTTTTCTAGTTACTAAAATACTTATTACCATAAAAGCGGCTGAACCACTATTGCATATGTATATAGGAAGTTTACTGGTATCAAAAAATTAGGACAATAAACAACATTATAAATTGAATTCCTGAATGTTCAATCCAAGTGGTACTAGATTATGATGGCTGATGACTATGTCTATAGAACTGAAGCAAGGAATAGATGAACTAATGAACTATAATACATATGCAAAACAGTACTATCATATGTTTAGAATCCCATGATAACCTCATATTCGACAACACATGCACAATCAGATAGCAAAGTAAAATTGCATTAATATTTCAAGCAGCATTCAAGAGAGAACACTAACCATCCAGGGCTTGGTTGAGTGAACTGAAGTCCATAAAAGTTTTGGACATTTTGTTTGGAGATGGTTGCACAAGAACAATGGTGTGCCTTCCTGCCATAAAACAAAACATATTATTATGCATATAGAAAAGCAGCATTTCCTCAATGAGCTATGATGGAGGCATCACCGCTGGCAATACTTTGCGCATAGGAGAACCTACACTGCTGGATTTGTCAAGAGAGGACTGACGGCAGCATGTTCCCATGGCTTTTTTTTCTGGAGTAGTCGCTCTCGGTGAGTGAAAATTCACATGGAGCAAGACCAAACATTATTATCATTAGTTAAGATCCTCAATCTGAATAACCTTTCCTATTATTGGGTTAGCACCTAAAGTACAGCCATGAAAAATGCTCTAAGTATTGTAAGCTATAGCAATTAGCAAGCAAGAGGCACCTACAAATGCACATCAACACAACAAAACTAGTAGTCTAGTGAACAGAGACATTTTAGCAAATACATGACGTGCACTCAGCAGGGGCCACACATGGGAGCTGGAGGCACGACACAGTGAGCGTGAGCACTACAACGGTGAACGGCCTAGGGCGGCAAGGTTGGCCCGCATGGACGCATCGCGGCGGAACCAGCCACCCGGACCTGCAGCTGGTCGAGGAGCGAGATGCAGCAGGAGAAGCCGGCATTTCCTAGGGGTAGGGGATTGAAGGGCTGGGCCCTAGGCGGCGTGCAGGGCCGGCGGCGTGGGCCGGCGCCCGTGGCCGGTGGCGTGGGCCGGCAGGGTGGGGCAGCCTGCGAGGCCGACGGGTTGTGGCGGCGCCCGTGGCCGGCGAGGTGAGGCGGCGCGCGGGGCTGGCGGGCTATGGCAGCTGTAGCAACCAGACCTCAAACGGTCCAATCTCTGTGCTCAGGTGTCATCCCTGGATCAGTAATGCTGACACCACACAATACTTGAAGGATTTATAACAGAGTAGCAATGACACACTTATTACATCGAGTGTCTCAATAAAGAACTTATTACAATAAATATGGCTTAAGGCCATCTAATAATGATAACAACGGAAGGCTTAGAAGATAAGTGAGTCCGTCAACTCCAACGGCATCACTGAGTATAGAACCACAACCTAAAAACTCCTTAATCGTCGTCTGAAAAGTCTGCAACATTAACGTTGTAGCCCGAGAACGGGTCAGCACATGGAATATGTTGGCAAGGTAACACATAGAGAGTAATGAAATGAAACAGCTATTCTATGTGCATATTTGGCTGGTGGAAAGCTCTATGGTTACAGTTTTGCGTAAAGACAATTTTTCCCTACTGCAAAGGAATAAATTTTATTTAACTATCATGGTAGTTGTTAAACATTGAGAATGGTTGATAGCATTCTCAATCCCAATTAAGCATCATCATTCAACAAAACCCAACAAAATTAAATTAGAGTAACATGTTGAGATTCACATGATAATCCAAGTACTAGATACTCGAGATGTCCATAACCGGGGACACGGCTAACCATCATTAGTTTATACACTCTGCAGAGGTTTGCGCACTTTTCCCCACAAGACTCGATCGCCTCCGTTTGGTTTCTCGCACTACATGGCGTTTGAGAAGATGGATGACCGAGACATAGTCTTTCAAAAGTGCTAGCACCTTATGATGGATAGACCGTTACACCTACTTTCCCCTACATCTGCTAGTCTACCCTGTAAGAGTTCGCACGACTTAATCAACTATGCTAGAGCCCATAATAGCTTGTGGCTGCACACGGAAGTTTCTAGTATGAAAAATCTCATGATCCCTTTGGGCCTGGGTGGCGGTCCATAAAGAAAAATAGGCAATCATGGAATACCCAGGTACCTCAATCCACCCAGATGTGTGTTTAAGTTGCCACCTTAGATAAACCATTAATCAACAAACTCACATCTGTCATGGATATCACTCACCCAATCCACGTCTACTAGCATAGCATGGCATAATAGGCAAACGTAGAAGTAACTCCCAAAGGTTTGATAATATAACAGGTAATAGGTACTACCTCAACTACTTCCAATCCCACAATTTAATTAGATCCTTATCATGCAATGTTTGAGGATTGATCTAATGCAATAAAACTGGGTAGTAGGAGGTATGATCAAAGTGTTACTTGCCTTGCTGATGATCCGCGAAACCTAGAGATTCGAAGTAACAGGCGGCGCACTCCAGGTATTCTATCGCAGACAAACAAACAAGCATACAATAAGTATTCATCTAATGCACAGGTAAAACTCAAATAAGAGATCTAACCAGAAAGTTCAACTTAAGAACTCCGGTTTGCAAAAAGATTCAAATCAAACGAAGCAACGAAAGTCAAATGGCAAAAGAAATAGGCTTCGTTTACTATTCTGGATCTAGGGCAATTTTTACAGTGGCAAAAACTTGTTTAAGTTGGTTAAATGGACAGAGGGTTTCGAGACGAAACTCCGGGCGCTTGAATCACCTGATTCTGATAAACGAGCAAAAAGTTATACACTAACGAAAATCGAATCAGAAATCGCGATCAGAAAAATCGCGGATTTAATCCGAGAAAAGAAAAAACGACGAACGTTCCCTAGAACGAACGAACGAACGCTCGCTATTTAAATAAATCAGAAAAACCGATCTATTTAAAAAAAACTGAAACTAAAAAAATGAACAAAACCGTCGGAAAAACCGAACGGTTTTTCGAAAAAAACCCGGCGTCTAAAAAAAACTACCCGGCAATTCCGGCGAGGTATCCGGCGCGGCGGCGGCGGACGGCGGCGGCGGGGCGGCGGCGGCGACGCAGCGGTGGCAGCGGCGGCGACGCAGCGGTGGCGGCGCCGGCGCAGCGTGGCGGCGGCGCGGGCGGCGGCAGCGCTAGGGTTCGGGGCGGCTCGGTGGGCTGCGGGGTCGGGCGCCCCGGCTTTAAAGGCCGTCCCCGGAGGAGTCCAGGCCTAACACGGCCCGTAGGTCGGTTTCGTTTTTTTATTATTCCGCGCAGAAAAACAAATAAAATAAATACTAAACGGACTCTAAAAATCCCGAAATAAATTTTCCCGGGCTTCTAAAATCAAGCCGCACAAGGTGAACATTTATTTGGGGCCTAAATGCAATTTTTAAAAACGCACATTTTTCCTAAATTCAAATAAAATACCAAAAACTCCGAAATAAAAATCTTATTTGATTTTATTATTAAATCCTCAATATTTCTTTATTTTGGGAAAGTCATGTTATTCCCTCTCTCATATTTTTGTAATAGAAATAATTGATGATAAAATAATTAAAATCTAATGATCCTATCCTCAAAATTTGAGAAACTCAAATTTGAAAATACCGAAATCCCCAACTCTCTCCGTGGGTCCTTGAGTTGCGTAGAATTTCTAGGATCAAAACCAAAAGCAAATAAAATATGATATGCCATGATGATCTAATGTATAACATTCCAAATTGAAAATTTGGGATGTTACAAACCTACCCCCCTTAAGATGAATCTCGCCCTCGAGATTCAGGTTGGCTAGAAAATAGGTGAGGGTGGTCCTTGAGCAAATATTCCTCTCGCTCCCAGGTGGCTTCATCCTCCGTGTGGTGGCTCCACTGAACCTTACAAAACTTGATAACCTTGTTGCGGGTGACTCGGCTGGCAAACTCGAGAATCTTAACTGGTTTCTCCTCATAGGTCAAATCACTGTCCAACTGAATTGCTTCCAATGGCACTGTGTCTCTCAAGGGTATGTCAACCATCTCCGCATGGCACTTCTTTAACTGAGAAACGTGGAACACATCATGAACTCTCGACAATCCTTCGGGCAATTCCATCTTGTAGGCCACTTCTCCCATACGTTCCAATACTCGGTATGGTCCTACAAACCGTGGCGCTAACTTTCCCTTAACTCCAAAACGCTTTATTCCTCGAAGTGGGGATACTCGAAGATAAACTCTGTCTCCGACTTCGTAAACTGTCTCCTTGCATTTAGAATTTGCGTAGCTCTTCTGCCTGTACTGGGCTACCTTGAGCCTATCGCGAATCAATTTCACTTTCTGTTCAGACTCCTTAATCAGATTCGGTCCAAACAACTGCCGGTCTCCAACTTCATCCCATGACAACGGTGTCCTGCACCTCCTTCCGTACAAGGCTTCGAAAGGGGCCATCTTTAAACTGGATTGATAGCTGTTGTTGTAAGAGAATTCTGCATATGGCAAATTGTCGTCCCAACTAGATCCATAATCTAGCGCACAAGCTCTCAGCATGTCCTCCAAAATCTGATTGACTCACTCGGTCTGTCCATCTGTCTGTGGATGAAAAGCTATGCTGAACTCTAGCCTGGTACCCAAAGTTTCATGCAACTGATTCCAGAACTCTGAGGTAATCTGGGTTCCTCTTTCTGATACTATACTCCTCGGAACTCCATGTAAGCATACAATCCTGGTCATGTATATCTTTGCCAACTTAGCACTGGTGTAAGTGGTCTTTACCGGGATGAAATGAGCTACTTTCGTCAACGATCAACTACAACCCAAATCGAGTCATAGCCTGAACGAGTCCTGGGTAATCCCGTGATAAAATCCATGCCTAACTTATCCCACTTCCATTCGGGTATCGACAATGGTTGTAGCAATCCCGCTGGCTTTTGATGCTCTGCCTTTACTCTCTGACATACATCACAAACTGCTACATACTCCGCAATATCCTTCTTCATTCCGGTCCACCAGAAAATATCCTTCAAATCCAAATACATCTTGGTACTTCCTGGGTGAATCGAATATGGTGAGTCGTGTGCCTCTTGCAGAATCAACTTCCTGATCTCCGGATCATTGGGCACATAAACACGGTCTTCAAACCATAGGGTGTCGTGCTCATCCTCACGAAATCCTTTAGCCTTTCCTTGGCTTATTTTCTCCTTTATAGAGGCAATCTCCTTGTCAGTCTTCTGAGCTTCTCTGATTCTATCCATCAAAGTTGACTGAATCTCCAATGCTGCTACATAGCCTCTCGGAACTATGTCCAAACATAACTCTCGAAGATTTTCGGCTAACTCCCTTGGTATTTCTCCCGTCATTAGTGTATTGACATGGCTCTTACGGCTCAATGCGTCAGCTACTACATTAGCCTTTCTGGGATGGTAATGCAACCTCATATCATAATCCTTGATGATCTCCAACCATCTCCTTTGTCTGAGGTTTAACTCCTTCTGCGTGAAAATGTATTTCAATCTCTTGTGATCCGTGTACACCTCACAATGATTTCCAATGAGGAAATGTCTCCATGTTTTCAATGCATGCACTACGGCTGCTATCTCCAAATCATGCGTGGCATAATTCAATTCGTGGGGTTTCAGTTGTCGTGAGGCATATGAAACAACTCTCCCTTCCTGCATAAGCACTGCTCCAAGTCCTCGTCGTGAAGCGTCGCAATACACCTCATAATCCTTGGTCTGGTCTGGCAAAATCAACACTGGTGAGGTAACCAAACGTTTCTTCAACTCCTGGAAACTAGCCTCACATTCCTCTGTCCATATGAACTTGGTATCCTTCTTCAACAACTCAGTCATAGGCTTCACAATCTTTGAAAAATTCTCAATAAACCTCCGGTAGTATCCTGCGAGTCCAAGGAAACTCCGGATCTCGCCAACTGTGGTTGGTGCTTCCCACTTGGTCACAGTATCAACTTTAGTGGGATCTACTGATATACCTTCTCTGGATATAACGTGTCCGAGGAATCCTACTTCCTTCAACCAAAACTCACATTTGCTGAACTTGGCATACAACTGATGTTCTCTGAGCTTCTCAAGTACCAATTGCAAATGTTCCTTATGCTCCTCTTCATTCTTCGAGTAAACCAGGATATCATTAATGAACACCACGACGAACTTATCCAAGAACTCATAAACACTTTGTTCATCATGTTCATAAAATAGGCAGGTGCGTTAGTTACACCAAATGACATAACGGTATACTCGTACAGCCCATACCTGGTGGTAAAAGCTGTCTTAGGTATATCGTGTTCTCGAATCTTCAACTGATGGTATCCTGATTGCAGATCGATCTTGGAAAATACCTTAGCTCCTTGCAATCTATCAAACAGATCATTGATCATTGGTAGTGGGTACTTGTTCTTGATCGTTACTTCATTCAACCCACGATAGTCAACAACCATCCTTAACGATCCATCCTTTTTCTCCACTAGAAGTACTGGTGATCCCCAAGGCGATGAACTTGGGCGAATGTAGCCTTTATCCAGTAACTCCTTAATCTGCTTCTTAATCTCCACCAAATCCTTTGCGGGCATCCTATATGGTCTCTTTGATATTGGCCCTATGCCTGGCAATAGCTCAATCAAAAACTCAATATCTCTATCCGGTGGCATGCCTGGCAACTCTTCTGGAAATACTTCAGGGAAATCCCTTACCACTGGTACTTCCTCCTGCACAACTCCTGTTAAAGAATTTACTTGAGTCCCTTTTGGCACATGTCGGGATACATACTTGATCCTTCTCCCATCTGGGGTGGTAAGCAAAATTGTCTTACTGGTGCAATTGATGTTTCCTCCATACATCGACAGCCAATCCATACCTAGAATTACATCCAATCCTTGTGATTCCAGAATGATTAAACCCGAGGGAAACACATGCCTACCTATACTCAATGGCACTTGAAAACATCCTTGACTGGCCATATACTCCGCTCCTGGTGAGCTTACTATCATAGTTGTTCTAAGAACCTTAGTGGGCAGGTTATACTTATCCACAAATCCCCTTGATATGTATGAATGTGATGCACCAGTATAAAAAAGAACGAGTGCAGTAAATGACTTAACCAAAAACTTACCGATTACTGCATCCGGCTGCTCTTCAACCTCCTCCACGTTAACGTGGTTCACCTGTCCCCTGTTGAAAGGGTTCGGCTTCTTCCCAGAGCTTCCATTGCCATTCTGGCCTTCAGGACATTCATTGGCATAATGTCCGGTCTTCTGACACTTAAAGCAAGTGACTTGGCTCAGGTCTTTCTTGGCTGGGGTTGATGGGTTGGTACGGTTCTGGCCGTTGCTTCCTCCATTACCATTAACATTCTTGGTGCCATTGTGATTGTGCGAGCTACCTCCTCCATGGGTATGCTGAAAATGTCCTCCCGATCTAGGGGTAAATCGTGGCTTCTGCTGAGCTCCTGAATTGTACTTTCCTTGTGCATACTTCCTCTTGCGATTTTCAATTTGCTGTTGTTTGCCTTCAATCATAAGAGCACGATCTACCAACTCCTGGTAGTTGTTGAAGGTTGCTATCATCAACTGCATGCTCAACTCATCATTCAGTCCTTCCAAAAACTTCTCCTGCTTAGCTGCATCCGTAGCAACGTCATCTGGGGCATAACGTGCTAATTTACTAAAGTCCTCCACATACTGGCCAACTGTCCGTCCTCCTTGGCGCAAGTTGCGAAACTCACGCTTCTTCATGGCCATAGCTCCTGCTGAAACATGGGCAGTTCGAAAAGCCTGCTAAAACTGGTCCCATGTGACAGTGTCGACAGGGAAAGTGGCTGTGAAATTCTCCCACCATGATGCTGCGGGTCCTTCAAGCTGATGTGTGGCAAACTTCACCTTCTCCGCATCTGTGCATCCTGCTGTGGTCAACTCTCTAGCTGTCTTGCGGAGCCAATCATCTGCTACCATCGGCTCGGTGCTACTGGAAAACACCGGCGGATTCAGCCTAAGAAAAAGGGCTAAGTGATCAACAGGTGGTGGTAGTGGGTTGTTGTTGTTGTTGTTCCCCTGATTCTGATTCTGGACTAGCAGCTGCATCAATGTGTTCTGCTGCTGGATCAACTGGGTGAGCTCCGGTGGAAAGGTAAATCCGGGGTCACGTCTCGGAGGCATCTGAGGGTTTAGAAAAGATGAGATTTAAGAATAGAGGGGGTCTAAAGAGAAAAACACTACCCATATGCACATGAGGCAAAAGCAAACAATTCACTTCATTCAATCAAACAAGGGCATACAATCGATCTAACTATCACAAAAGTGCTCGGACTACTATATTTACATGGTGGACTACTACTACTACTGATGAGGTGGTCTACTAGAAATATTCTTCGGTTGCAGACTCCATGATATCTGCTCCGGCTTCATCAACATAGTCATCATCGCTATCATCTGGATCCGAGTCGGTGTCGTCGATGATGATGTAGTCTTTCGGGCGAATCTCGTTGGGTTCTTCGTCTTCATCTACTGGTGTAGGGCCTCCCATGAATATTCCGATCTTCTTGATCAGATCGTCATTCTTCTCCACTAATACTTCTATTTCTTCTTCATAATCTTCACGTGTAGCCTTGAGTTCTTCCTCCAGTTCCTTGATTCTAGTCCTTGCCTTCTTCAGGTCTATCATGTCGGCGCACATCTGGTTCTCCTGTCGTCGAATATGCTGGTTTAATTCCTGGATAAAAGCTGCAATTGATCTATCCTTTCTAGTGCTGATCATCTCCCAGTGCTCATCTCGGCACCCACAAATCTGGTAGATAGTATCCTTGAGATCATTGCGGTAGACTTCTCCAATGCGTCCCATGGCGATGTGAGCTGCCATGCTCTTTCCTAGACTCCAAGTTGGTGCATCAAAAGAAAACTCTATGGGCTCAGTGACTGGCATGAACGTCCTTCCTGGAACTTGAACTTGAATCATCCAGCGCTCTTCTTCAGGTAAAGTGGCGTTGTAGGTTCCGGTGAAGCTTGGTACTCCTATGTTTAGGTATCTAGTGACTTCCTTCAAGTGGCGTCCAAAGGGTGTATCTTCATCCGGTTGCGTGAACTTGTTCCTTGCATCCACCATCCTAAAGAGTAGAAAAGATGAGAGGTCAGAAGAGAAGAGAGTGAATAGTGATCTAGGTCTTTAGCTTAGTGGTCGTGTCCTACAGTCAGCGTGTGCTCTGATACCATCTTTGTAGCGACCAGACCTCAAATAGTCCAATCTCTGTGCTCAGGTGTCATCCATGGATCAGTAATGCTGACACCACACAGTACTTGAAGGATTTATAACAGAGTAGCAATGACACACTTATTACATCGAGTGTCTCAATAGAGAGCTTATTACAATAAATATGGCTTAAGGCCATCTAATAACGATAACAGCGGAAGGCTTAGAAGATAAGTGAGTCCATCAACTCCAACGACATCACTGAGAATAGAACCACGACCTAAAAACTCCTTAATCGACGTCTGAAAAGTCTGCAACATTAACGTTGCAGCCCGAGAACGGGTCAGCACATGGAATATGTTGGCAAGGTAACCATAGAGAGTAATGAAATGAAACAGCTATTCTATATGCATATTTGGCTCGTGGAAAGCTCTATGGTTACAGTTTTGCGTAAAGCCAATTTTTCCCTACTGCAAAGGAATAAATTTTATTTAACTATCATGGTAGTTGTTAAACATTGAGAATGGTTGATAGCATTCTCAATCCCAATTAAGCATCATCATTCAACAAAACCCAACAAAATTAAATTAGAGTAACATGTTGAGATTCACATGATAATCCAAGTACTAGATACTCGAGATGTCCATAACCGGGGACACGGCTAACCATGATTAGTTTATACACTCTGCAGAGGTTTGCGCACTTTTCCCCACAAGACTCGATCGCCTCCGTTTGGTTTCTCGCACTACATGGTGTTTGAGAAGACGGATGACCGAGACATAGTCTTTCAGAAGCGCTAGCACCTTATGATGGATAGACCGTTACACCTACTTTCCCCTACATCTGCTAGTCTACCCTGTAAGAGTTCGCACGACTTAATCAACTATGCTAGAGCCCATAATAGCTTGTGGCTGCACACGGAAGTTTCTAGTATGAAAAATCTCATGATCCCTTTGGGCCTGGGTGGCGGTCCATAAAGAAAAACAGGCAATCCTGGAATACCCAGGTACCTCAATCCACCTAGATGTGTGTTTAAGTTGCCACCTTAGATAAACCATTAATTAACAAACTCACATCTGTCATGGATATCACTCACCCAATCCACGTCTACTAGCATAGCATGACATAATAGGCAAACGTAGAAGTAACTCCCAAAGGTTTGATAATATAACAGGTAATAGGTACTACCTCAACTACTTCCAATCCCACAATTTAATTAGATCCTTATCATGCAATGCTTGAGGATTGATCTAATGCAATAAAACTGGGTAGTAGGAGGTATGATCAAAGTGTTACTTGCCTTGCTGATGATCCGCGAAACCTAGAGATTCGAAGTAACAGGCGGCGCACTCCAGGTATTCTATCGCAGACAAACAAACAAGCATACAATAAGTATTCATCTAATGCACAGGTAAAACTCAAATAAGAGATCTAACCAGAAAGTTCAACTTAAGAACTCCGGTTTGCAAAAAGATTCAAATCAAACGAAGCAACGAAAGTCAAATGGCAAAAGAAATAGGCTTCGTTTACTATTCTGGATCTAGGGCAATTTTTACAGTGGCAAAAACTTGTTTAAGTTGGTTAAATGGACAGAGGGTTTCGAGACGAAACTCCGGGCGCTTGAATCGCCTGATTCCGATAAACGAGCAAAAAGTTATACACTAACGAAAATCGAATCAGAAATCGCGATCAGAAAAATCGCGGATTTAATCCGAGAAAAGAAAAAACGACGAACGTTCCCTAGAACGAACGAAGGAACGCTCGCTATTTAAATAAATCAGAAAAACCGATCTATTTAAAAAAACCGAAACTAAAAAAATGAACAAAACCGTCGGAAAAACCGAACGGTTTTTCGGAAAAAAACCCGGCGTCTAAAAAAAACTACCCAGCAATTCCGGCGAGGTATCCGGCGGCGGCGGCGGCGGTCGGCGGCGGCGCGGTGGCGGCGGCGGGGCGGCGGCGGCGACGCAGCGGTGGCGGCGGCGGCGCAGCGTGGCGGCGGCGCGGGCGGCGACAGCGCTAGGGTTCGGGGCGGCTCGGTGGGCTGCGGGGTCGGGCGCCCCGGCTTTAAAGGCCGTCTCCGGAGGAGTCCGGGCCTAACACGGCCCGTAGGTCGGTTTCGTTTTTTTATTATTCCGCACAGAAAAACAAATAAAATAAATACTAAACGGACTCCAAAAATCCCGAAATAAATTTTCCCGGGCTTCTAAAATCAAGCCGCACAAGGTGAACATTTATTTGGGGCCTAAATGCAATTTTTAAAAACGCACATTTTTCCTAAATTCAAATAAAATACCAAAAACTCCGAAATAAAAATCTTATTTGATTTTATTATTAAATCCTCAATATTTCTTTATTTTGGGAAAGTCATGTTATTCCCTCTCTCATATTTTTGTAATAGAAATAATTGATGATAAAATAATTAAAATCTAATGATCCTATCCTCAAAATTTGAGAAACTCAAATTTGAAAATACCGAAATCCCCAACTCTCTCCGTGGGTCCTTGAGTTGCGTAGAATTTCTAGGATCAAAACCAAAAGCAAATAAAATATGATATGCCATGATGATCTAATGTATAACATTCCAAATTGAAAATTTGGGATGTTACAAACCTACCCCCCTTAAGATGAATCTCGCCCTCGAGATTCAGGTTGGCTAGAAAATAGGTGAGGGTGGTCCTTGAGCAAATATTCCTCTCGCTCCCAGGTGGCTTCATCCTCCGTGTGGTGGCTCCACTGAACCTTACAAAACTTGATAACCTTGTTGCGGGTGACTCGGCTGGCAAACTCGAGAATCTTAACTGGTTTCTCCTCATAGGTCAAATCACTGTCCAACTGAATTGCTTCCAATGGCACTGTGTCTCTCAAGGGTATGTCAACCATCTCCGCATGGCACTTCTTTAACTGAGAAACGTGGAACACATCATGAACTCTCGACAATCCTTCGGGCAATTCCATCTTGTAGGCCACTTCTCCCATACGTTCCAATACTCGGTATGGTCCTACAAACCGTGGCGCTAACTTTCCCTTAACTCCAAAACGCTTTATTCCTCGAAGTGGGGATACTCGAAGATAAACTCTGTCTCCGACTTCGTAAACTGTCTCCTTGCATTTAGAATTTGCGTAGCTCTTCTGCCTGTACTGGGCTACCTTGAGCCTATCGCGAATCAATTTCACTTTCTGTTCAGACTCCTTAATCAGATTCGGTCCAAACAACTGCCGGTCTCCAACTTCATCCCATGACAACGGTGTCCTGCACCTCCTTCCGTACAAGGCTTCGAAAGGGGCCATCTTTAAACTGGATTGATAGCTGTTGTTGTAAGAGAATTCTGCATATGGCAAATTGTCGTCCCAACTAGATCCATAATCTAGCGCACAAGCTCTCAGCATGTCCTCCAAAATCTGATTGACTCACTCGGTCTGTCCATCTGTCTGTGGATGAAAAGCTATGCTGAACTCTAGCCTGGTACCCAAAGTTTCATGCAACTGATTCCAGAACTCTGAGGTAATCTGGGTTCCTCTTTCTGATACTATACTCCTCGGAACTCCATGTAAGCATACAATCCTGGTCATGTATATCTTTGCCAACTTAGCACTGGTGTAAGTGGTCTTTACCGGGATGAAATGAGCTACTTTCGTCAACGATCAACTACAACCCAAATCGAGTCATAGCCTGAACAAGTCCTGGGTAATCCCGTGATAAAATCCATGCCTAACTTATCCCACTTCCATTCGGGTATCGACAATGGTTGTAGCAATCCTGCTGGCTTTTGATGCTCTGCCTTTACTCTCTGACATACATCACAAACTGCTACATACTCCGCAATATCCTTCTTCATTCCGGTCCACCAGAAAATATCCTTCAAATCCCAATACATCTTGGTACTTCCTGGGTGAATCGAATATGGTGAGTCGTGTGCCTCTTGCAGAATCAACTTCCTGATCTCCGGATCATTGGGCACATAAACACGGTCTTCAAACCATAGGGTGTCGTGCTCATCCTCACGAAATCCTTTAGCCTTTCCTTGGCTTATTTTCTCCTTTATAGGGGCAATCTCCTTGTCAGTCTTCTGAGCTTCTCTGATTCTATCCATCAAAGTTGACTGAATCTCCAATGCTGCTACATAGCCTCTCGGAACTATGTCCAAACATAACTCTCGAAGATTTTCGGCTAACTCCCTTGGTATTTCTCCCGTCATTAGTGTATTGACATGGCTCTTACGGCTCAATGCGTCAGCTACTACATTAGCCTTTCTGGGATGGTAATGCAACCTCATATCATAATCCTTGATGATCTCCAACCATCTCCTTTGTCTGAGGTTTAACTCCTTCTGCGTGAAAATGTATTTCAAACTCTTGTGATCCGTGTACACCTCACAATGATTTCCAATGAGGAAATGTCTCCATGTTTTCAATGCATGCACTACGGCTGCTATCTCCAAATCATGCGTGGCATAATTCAATTCGTGGGGTTTCAGTTGTCGTGAGGCATATGAAACAACTCTCCCTTCCTGCATAAGCACTGCTCCAAGTCCTCGTCGTGAAGCGTCGCAATACACCTCATAATCCTTGGTCTGGTCTGGCAAAATCAACACTGGTGAGGTAACCAAACGTTTCTTCAACTCCTGGAAACTAGCCTCACATTCCTCTGTCCATATGAACTTGGTATCCTTCTTCAACAACTCAGTCATAGGCTTCACAATCTTTGAAAAATTCTCAATAAACCTCCGGTAGTATCCTGCGAGTCCAAGGAAACTCCGGATCTCGCCAACTGTGGTTGGTGCTTCCCACTTGGTCACAGTATCAACTTTAGTGGGATCTACTAATATACCTTCTCTGGATATAACATGTCCGAGGAATCCTACTTCCTTCAACCAAAACTCACATTTGCTGAACTTGGCATACAACTGATGTTCTCTGAGCTTCTCAAGTACCAATTGCAAATGTTCCTTATGCTCCTCTTCATTCTTCGAGTAAACCAGGATATCATCAATGAACACCACGACGAACTTATCCAAGAACTCATAAACACTTTGTTCATCATGTTCATAAAATAGGCAGGTGCGTTAGTTACACCAAATGACATAACGGTATACTCGTACAGCCCATACCTGGTGGTAAAAGCTGTCTTAGGTATATCGTGTTCTCGAATCTTCAACTGATGGTATCCTGATTGCAGATCGATCTTGGAAAATACCTTAGCTCCTTGCAATCGATCAAACAGATCATTGATCATTGGTAGTGGGTACTTGTTCTTGATCGTTACTTCATTCAACCCACGATAGTCAACAACCATCCTTAACGATCCATCCTTTTTCTCCACTAGAAGTACTGGTGATCCCCAAGGCGACGAACTTGGGCGAATGTAGCCTTTATCCAGTAACTCCTTAATCTGCTTCTTAATCTCCACCAAATCCTTTGCGGGCATCCTATATGGTCTCTTTGATATTGGCCCTGTGCCTGGCAATAGCTCAATCAAAAACTCAATATCTCTATCCGGTGGCATGCCTGGCAACTCTTCTGGAAATACTTCAGGGAAATCCCTTACCACTGGTACTTCCTCCTGCACAACTCCTGTTAAAGAATTTACTTGAGTCCCTTTTGGCACATGTCGGGATACATACTTGATCCTTCTCCCATCTGGGGTGGTAAGCAAAATTGTCTTACTGGTGCAATCGATGTTTCCTCCGTACATCGACAGCCAATCCATACCTAGAATTACATCCAATCCTTGTGATTCCAGAATGATTAAACCCGAGGGAAACACATGCCTACCTATACTCAATGGCACTTGAAAACATCCTTGACTGGCCATATACTCCGCTCCTGGTGAGCTTACTATCATAGTTGTTCTAAGAACCTTAGTGGGCAGGTTATACTTATCCACAAATCCCCTTGATATGTATGAATGTGATGCACCAGTATAAAAAAGAACGAGTGCAGTAAATGACTTAACCAAAAACTTACCGATTACTGCATCCGGCTGCTCTTCAACCTCCTCCACGTTAACGTAGTTCACCTATACCCTGTTGAAAGGGTTCGGCTTCTTCCCAGAGCTTCCATTGCCATTCTGGCCTTCAGGACATTCATTGGCATAATGTCCGGTCTTCTGACACTTAAAGCAAGTGACTTGGCTCAGGTCTTTCTTGGCTGGGGTTGATGGGTTGGTACGGTTCTGGCCGTTGCTTCCTCCATTACCATTAACATTCTTGGTGCCATTGTGATTGTGCGAGCTACCTCCTCCATGGGTATGCTGAAAATGTCCTCCCGATCTAGGGGTAAATCGTGGCTTCTGCTGAGCTCCTGAATTGTACTTTCCTTGTGCATACTTCCTCTTGCGATTTTCAATTTGCTGCTGCTTGCCTTCAATCATAAGAGCACGATCTACCAACTCCTGGTAGTTGTTGAAGGTTGCTATCATCAACTGCATGCTCAACTCATCATTCAGTCCTTCCAAAAACTTCTCCTGCTTAGCTGCATCCGTAGCAACGTCATCTGGGGCATAACGTGCTAATTTACTAAAGTCCTCCACATACTGGCCAACTGTCCGTCCTCCTTGGCGCAAGTTGCGAAACTCACGCTTCTTCATGGCCATAGCTCCTGCTGAAACATGGGCAGTTCGAAAAGCCTGCTAAAACTGGTCCCATGTGACAGTGTCGACAGGGAAAGTGGCTGTGAAATTCTCCCACCATGATGCTGCGGGTCCTTCAAGCTGATGTGTGGCAAACTTCACCTTCTCCGCATCTGTGCATCCTGCTGTGGTCAACTCTCTAGCTGTCTTGCGGAGCCAATCATCTGCTACCATCGGCTCGGTGCTACTGGAAAACACCGGCGGATTCAGCCTAAGAAAAAGGGCTAAGTGATCAACAGGTGGTGGTAGTGGGTTGTTGTTGTTGTTGTTCCCCTGATTCTGATTTTGGACTAGCAGCTGCATCAATGTGTTCTGCTGCTGGATCAACTGGGTGAGCTCCGGTGGAAAGGTAAATCCGGGGTCACGTCTCGGAGGCATCTGAGGGTTTAGAAAAGATGAGATTTAAGAATAGAGGGGGTCTAAAGAGAAAAACACTACCCATATGCACATGAGGCAAAAGCAAACAATTCACTTCATTCAATCAAACAAGGGCATACAATCGATCTAACTATCACAAAAGTGCTCGGACTACTATATTTACATGGTGGACTACTACTACTGATGAGGTGGTCTACTAGAAATATTCTTCGGTTGCAGACTCCATGATATCTGCTCCGGCTTCATCAACATAGTCATCATCGCTATCATCTGGATCCGAGTCGGTGTCGTCGATGATGATGTAGTCTTCCGGGCGAATCTCCTTGGGTTCTTCGTCTTCATCTACTGGTGTAGGGCCTCCCATGAATATTCCGATCTTCTTGATCAGATCGTCATTCTTCTCCACTAATACTTCTATTTCTTCTTCATAATCTTCACGTGTAGCCTTGAGTTCTTCCTCCAGTTCCTTGATTCTAGTCCTTGCCTTCTTCAGGTCTATCATGTCGGCGCACATCTGGTTCTCCTGTCGTCGAATATGCTGGTTTAATTCCTGGATAAAAGCTGCAATTGATCTATCCTTTCTAGTGCTGATCATCTCCCAGTGCTCATCTCGGCACCCACAAATCTAGTAGATAGTATCCTTGAGATCATTGCGGTAGACTTCTCCAATGCGTCCCATGGCGATGTGAGCTGCCATGCTCTTTCCTAGACTCCAAGTTGGTGCATCAAAAGAAAACTCTATGGGCTCAGTGACTGGCATGAACGTCCTTCCTGGAACTTGAACTTGAATCATCCAGCGCTCTTCTTCAGGTAAAGTGGCGTTGTAGGTTCCGGTGAAGCTTGGTACTCCTATGTTTAGGTATCTAGTGACTTCCTTCAAGTGGCGTCCAAAGGGTGTATCTTCATCCGGTTGCGTGAACTTGTTCCTTGCATCCACCATCCTAAAGAGTAGAAAAGATGAGAGGTCAGAAGAGAAGAGAGTGAATAGTGATCTAGGTCTTTAGCTTAGTGGTCGTGTCCTACAGTCAGCGTGTGCTCTGATACCATCTTTGTAGCGACCAGACCTCAAATAGTCCAATCTCTGTGCTCAGGTGTCATCCATGGATCAGTAATGCTGACACCACACAGTACTTGAAGGATTTATAACAGAGTAGCAATGACACACCTATTACATCGAGTGTCTCAATAGAGAGCTTATTACAATAAATATGGCTTAAGGCCATCTAATAACGATAACAGTGGAAGGCTTAGAAGATAAGTGAGTCCATCAACTCCAACGGCATCACTGAGAATACAACGATGACCTAAAAACTCCTTAATCGACGTCTGAAAAGTCTGCAACCTTAACGTTGCAGCCCGAGAACGGGTCAGCACATGGAATATGTTGGCAAGGTAACACATAGAGAGTAATGAAATGAAACAGCTATTCTATATGCATATTTGGCTCGTGGAAAGCTCTATGGTTAATAAACTCCCAAAGTTTGATAATAAACAGGTAATAGGTACTACCTCAACTACTTCCCATCCCACAATTTAATTAGATCCTCATCATGCAATGTTTGAGGATTGATCTAATGCAATAAAACTGGGTAGTAGGAGGTATGATCAAAGTGTTACTTGCCTTGCTGATGATCCGCGAAACCTAGAGATTCGAAGTAACAGGCGGCGCACTCCAGGTATTCTATCGCAGACAAACAAACAAGCATACAATAAGTATTTATCTAATGCACAGGTAAAACTCAAATAAGATATCTAACCAGAAAGTTCAACTTAAGAACTCCGGTTTGCAAAAAGATTCAAATCAAACGAAGCAACGAAAGTCAAACGGCAAAAGAAACAGGCTTCGTTTACTATTCTGGATCTAGGGCAATTTTTACAGTGGCAAAAACTTGTTTAAGTTGGTTAAATGGATAGAGGGTTTCGAGACGAAACTCCGGGCGCTTGAATCGCCTGATTCCGATAAACGAGCGAAAAGTTATACACTAACGAAAATCGAATCAGAAATCGCGATCAGAAAAATCGCGGATTTAATCCGAGAAAAGAAAAAAATGACGAACGTTCGCTAGAACGAACGAACGCTCGCTCGCTATTTAAATAAATCAGAAAAAGCGATCTATTTAAAAAAACAGAAACTAAAAAAACAAACAAAACCGTCAGAAAAACCCGGCGTCTAAAAAAAACTACCCGGCAATTCCAGCGAGGTATCCGGCGGCGACGGCGGTCGGCGGCGGCGGCGGGGCGGCGGCGGCGCAGCGTGGCGGCGGCGCGGGCGGCGGTGGCGCTAGGGTTCGGGGCAGCGGGGCGGCTCGGTGAGCTGCGGGGTCGGGCGCCCTGGCTTTAAAGGCCGGCCCCGGAGGAGTCCGGGCCTAACACGGATCGTAGGTCGCTTTCGTTTTTTATTATTATTCCATGCAGAAAAACAAATAAAAGAAATACTAAATGGACTCCAAAAATCCCGAAATAAATTTTCCCGGACTTCTAAAATCAAGCCGCACAAGGTGAACATTTATTTGGGGCCTAAATGCAATTTTGGAAAACGCACATTTTTCCTAAATTCAAATAAAATACCAAAAACTCCGAAATAAAAATCTTATTTGATTTTATTATTAAATCCTCAAGATTTCTTTATTTCGGGAAAGTCATTTTATTCCCTCTCATGTTTTTGTAATAGAAATAATTGATGATAAAATAATTAAAATCAAATGATCTTATCCTCAAAATTTGAGAAACTCAAATTTGAAAATACCGAAATCCCCAACTCTCTCCGTGGGTCCTTGAGTTGCGTAGAATTTCTAGGATCAAAACCAAAAGCAAATAAAATATGATATGCCATGATGATCTAATGTATAACATTCCAAATTGAAAATTTGGGATGTTACAACAGCGCCCGTGGCTGGCGAGGTGGGGTGGCACCCAGGGCCGGCGGGGTAGGGTGGCACGTGTAGCCAGTGGGATGGGGCGGTGGTGCAGTGAGGGGTCGGGGGGCAGGGCGGCAGCGTGAGGGGCCGGCTGGGTGAAGAAGGCTTTCGGGAGGGAGTGGATGGGCTTTTTCAAAAAAAATGCGGCACGCTTTTTTCAGTGAGTTTCTTATCGATCTGTACCTATAGGGGCAGGGGTAATAGAATAGCCCTGTCCTATATATATAATGTTGAAGACAAATCAAATGCGAAGATTATGCAATTATCATGCCACATGAAATACTTCGAAGATATTGTGGTGGTGGCGTTACCCACTGTATAGGAAGTATTAGACCCAGACATGGCGCACAATTATCATGGCGCTCCGAAGTCAAATTTCGCGTTAATGTATTCACACTTAGAGTGTATGTCTTCATTGATTGAAGATACACGTTACTTCGTGTGTTGCACATCTAAGTCATGAACATGCATAAGCATTAGGATATGTGTCCAATCACAGGACATTTGAGGATTCTAAGATATTTAGCTCACACCGCAACTTGCAAAACCTTTTCTCATCCAAGGGCTTTGTGAAGATATCTGCCAATTGCTCTTCAGTGTTGACGTGAATGATATCAATATCTTCCTTCATGACATGATCTCTGAGAAAGTGATGACAGATCTGAATGTGCTTTTGTCTTTGAGTGTTGAACTGGATTGTTGCCAATCTTGATGGCGCTTTCATTGTCGCAGTAAAGTGGCACATGCTTGAGGTGGATGCCATAATCCTTGAGAGTTTGCTTCATCCATAGAAGCTGAGCGCAGCAAGATCCAGCAGCAATGTATTCAGATTCAGCAGTGGAGAGAGATACACAATTCTTCTTCTTTGATGACCAATGGACAAGAGATCGTCCAAGAAAGTGACACGTGCCTGATGTGGACTTGCGATCAACCTTGCACCAGCATAATCAGCATCTGAGAGTCCAACTAGATCAAACTCTGAGCCCTTTGGATACCCTAATCCTAGTGTTGGGGTGTAAGCCAAATATCGAAGAATTCACTTCACAACTAAGGGATGCGACTCCTTTGGTGCCGCTTGGAATCGGGCACACATGCAAACGCTAAGCATTATATCTAGCCTAGATGCACATAAATAGAGTAAAGAACCAATCATGGAGCGGTATACCTTTGGATTGAAATGTTTACCATTGTCGTCGGGGCCCAGATGACTTTTGGTTGGCATCGGCGTCGTGTATCCTTTGCAGTCTTGCATTCCAAACTTCTTCAGGCAATCTTTGACGTATTTCTCTAGAGATATGAAGATGCTCTGCTGACGAATTTGAAGACTGTCATGGAGTTGACATGGCAGATGTCCTAGAGCAAGGACTTAGTCGTAGGGCCATCGCACTAGGAAGCTTAAAGGGGTTGATCGGGACAAAGGACACATGAGAGAGTTTTTATACTAGGTCGGCCCCTTACGATGAAGGTAAAAGCCTACGTCTAGTTGGGATTGGTATTGCTGAGGTTTCGATCTCCAAGAGGCTCAACTCGCCGGCTTGGTTGTTTCTTGCCCTAAACCGCCACCTGGTCGTCCCCTTATATACACGGGTTGATGCCTGGTGGCCTACAGAGTCCCGGCCGGCTCATAATCGTGTCCGGCTCGGTGACTTCCTTTACATGCCTTTCTTTACAAGTATTTCCTTACATATGGCGGTTTACAGTATCAGGCCTTAATCCGGACCCCGGCCTTTGGGCCTTCTATACATTTAGTAAACTATCATCTTGAATGTTTATCGGGCTTCTTCTGTAACCCGCCATTAGGGCTAACCCGGCCCCTCCTGGGCGGGTCATACTGGTAGTAATATCCCCAACATTAGGCCCCACGTTGACTTTGAACTTTGTTCTCTATCAATCTTCAATACTTAGGCGGAATCCATCCTCTGTCTGAAAACTTTTGTAACCGTCGTGACGTCATCATCTGAAAACACAAAAAACCTTCATGACATCATCTTTCAACGGATCTTTCATTTTTTAATTCCTTCTGAGAATCTAGGCGTCCGTTTATTTGGATAATCATTACTCGGGTCTCCTTGATTTTCGTGCCCGCCTGTTCGTGCACTCCCTTATAAATAGGTACTACTTAGGTCTTTTTCATTCTCCCCCTTTGGTCGTCTTCCTCCTCTCACTGCCTCGCTGCCGTTTCGAGCTCTGCTGTCGCCGCCGCAGATCTCCTCGTCTTCCTCACCTCTGGTGGCTACATCGACCTAACTTGTCCAGAGAAAGGCGACGGACCCCCGGAGTAGCTCTGCATCTGTAAGTCTCTTTCCTTCTCTGCCTTAGATCCGCATTACAACTTCTCGAGTTCATCGGTGTTTGTCGGTGTTCATCGCCACTTATTACAGATTGCCGATAGATTTTACCCCCGATGCCTCTTTCTGATCATTAGATATTACAGAATTGTTGCGGTAGCTGTTTTGCCTTCTTTTTTGATAGCAGTAGATCCCTTTTTCCTGTATAAACTCTTTGTTAGCTGATGAACTCGTCTGCACTGGACTTTTTAGGTCTGGATTTTTTTTCTTTTTGGGACACCCATTTGATCCAAAATAATAATAACCGTTTAGTGAAACTTGTTTATGCAAACACTTAGCAGGATCTGCTTTTTGATGAAGTCTGTAGTCATGGCGGCTTATCACTCCGACTTTCTTTTCCTTATATGTCATTAGCCCTTAGTTAAGCCGCCATTACTTGTTTTACAACTTCAAGCTTTAACTGTTAATTGAACCGGCATTTTGTTTTTCCTTTTCCAGTCCCTTGTACATCATGCCGTCAAAGACACCCACCATCTACAATTGGGTCCCCTCGTCCATAACTGAGGAACGGTTAAAAGAATTCTTCTTCGTTGGGTTTCTGCCTTCTAAAAATGTCATGTCTTATCGTGCTCCTGACCCGGAGGAAGAACACCCCAATCCAAAAGACGGAGAAGTGATTGTCTTCACTGACCACATGAACCGTGGCTTCTCACCGCCCGGTTCAAAATTCTTCAGAGAGGTCCTTCATTTTTTCAAACTTCATCCTCAGGATCTTGGACCCAATTCCATATCTAATATTTGCAATTTCCAAGTACTTTGTGAGGTCTATCTCCAGCAAGAGCCGACCGTAGAGCTGTTTAGGGAATACTTTTATCTGAACCGGCAGAATAAATGTACCAACGGTCCTACTTTAGTACTTGGAGGCATCTCAATTCAGCGCCGTCAGGGTGCTGTCTTCCCTCTCATCGTATTACCATGTCACCCAAAGGACTGGAACCAAACTTGGTTTTATTGTCAGGATACCTCTCCAGCAAACGAGAAGCCGCTGTCGGGTTATCGCCCCGGTCGTCTTGACTCCAAGTTCACCCTTCCAGATAAGCTCACTGTTTCTGAATGCAAGAGGCTGCTTCCATCCATCAGAAGAATCAACGCTTTGTTAGGCAATGGTTTAACCGGAGTAGATCTGACCCGCTGCTGGATCTCATGGCGGGTTATTCCATTAGGCCGTCGATCTAAACTGATGTATGAATATGGCGGAAGCCCGGACGACTCTCTCCGTCACAGCCCAGTTGAACTCACCGAAGAAGACATTGTTTCAATGTCAACCCTTTTGGTGAATGGGAAATATGAAGACTGGAACATTGTTGGGTTAAATCCCTTCTGCAAGCTTAATCCGGTACCAGAAGTAAGCATATTCTGATCTCTTTTCCTTTGTATTTTGCCCAGCTATACTACTTTAGCGCTGATCTTTCTTCTTGTCTTTGCAGGCCAATTCTGACTTTTGGAAGGTGAAATATTACCACGAAGCTGCCAAGAAGGCGAAAGCCGCCGCCATGAACACCAAGAAGATGACCCGGAAAACGAAGAAGAAGAAGAAGAAGAAAACCACTGTTGAAGATTTAATGAAACTTGATGACACATCTGACTCGGAGTTAGTCCTTGATTCCCTTGGCCAATTTTTTAACAATCTTATTGACACTGATCCTTACCAGGATGACACTGGGGCCAGTCAGGCCGGAGAAGCAGAGGTAACTATCATTTCCTCCGACTCAGAGCCCTTACCAAGACACGAAGTTCGACGAGTGATCCGTAAAGTAAGGTTTTCTAACCCCTTAGCTCACTTGGATCCCAACTTTCATTTGAAAAAGCAGCAACATGAAAGCCGTCGTGAAGTTGAGACTGAATATGAACCGACCGTCGTCCTTCATCAGACCCCTCGGAAACGCCCGAACGAGGTTTACTTATTACTGTCCTTAACTTGTTGTAATGAATCCTTCTCATTGTATTCCTTTTAACTTCTTTCTTTTACCCTTTTAGGAGGTGTCTCGTTCCTCAGGCGACTCATCACAAACACAATTTCCGGCTTTCAAGACTGCTCCTGGGTAATCAGAAATCCTCTTTTCTTTCGGGTTGATCAATTGTATCTTGATGCTGACTGTCCTGTAATATATATATTTTCCTTAGCGGCCAGGCTAAATCTAAGAAGGCGAAGGTAACAAAACCGGCGGAAGACCCGCCAGTACTAGCATCTGAGCCGGCTAGGCCGCCTTCTCCATTAACTGTTGCCCCGGAAGACCCGCCTATTGTCAATGAAGCAAATCCTCCGGAGCCGTCCCTTGACAAAGCCACTATGGACCCTTCTACGGCTGGATCGTCAAGCTCAACCAACCCGCCGTCTCCCCGTGTTCAAGATGTTCAAATTACTGGGTGCCGCTTTGTTGAGCCGGGGAACCCAACGGTATTGGTTCGGTGCACAGCTAAGCAAGAAGCATTGGAGAAGCAGAAGGTTCGTTTTGATGTTGCCAACTATGACCGTCTTAATGCCAGTGACATCTTATCCGGCTATCTCGGTCATGTACACTCCAGTCGTGATTCTGAGATCGAGATGGTCAAGCAGTTTCAGTTGAAGTATGAGGTACGTTGTTTTCGGTTTACCAATATTCCTTCAGCCCCCAAGTCTTTAGATTATGAGAGAAACGGAATAACCTATAGACTTAAAATATAGGCTGAGACTTTTACCTCTGAATCTTTGCCTGATATCGAGAGAACAAAACTTCACCCATAGTCCCCAAGGACCGGTTTATTTTGATCATTAATGAATTGGTACATCATAATTTAAAACTATCTACGAAGTATTTAACACTCCGGTTTAACCTTGATAAACTTGCCGAACTGCGTACATTAGCCCCCAAGTGCCAAGTGTTGTTACTTTGTAGGGGACTTGGGACTTCAAATATGTTGGTAGAGTCGTAAAAATTTGATTTGGTATACATTAGCCCCCAAGTGTCAAGTGGTTTATTTGTAAAGTACTTGGGAATTCAATCTTGAATTTAAATACTGGAATTTAAAACCAAGTCTTGACTTATCTGAACATTTCACAGAATGCATTGTCTGAATTGAATTCTCAATTATCTGACGCAAAGACCCGACTAGCAACTCAAGAGTCCGAAATCAAATCTTCCACTTCCAAACTGCAAATGAGCCTTTCTGCAATGGAGAATTTGAAGACCAACTTTACTACCAAGGAGAAGGCTTGAGAAAATGAGAAAACACTCCTGACTCGACGAGCTGAGACGGCCGAAACAGCTCTAAAAGAAATTTCAACAGAGCTGAACAGTTTGAAGGGCCGGGTGTCTCAGATGGTTGCTTCTATCTGTGGTAAGCTTCCTGAGTTGACCTTTCGTATAATTTTTGCCAAACCGGAATATGATCCGCCAACTTACTCTGTTGAAAATATATGCAGGTCCGTGAAGTAAAAATCTGAGCCAAGACCTGTTGATTAAACTGAAGGCAGTATACCCCTTGGTTGAACAATTGTACATTGGTGCACAACGGTCTCTGGCCGCTATCTCTCCTGCAAATCAAGGACCCAACCGGCTTAGCGATGTCCTGAAGAAGCTGTCCATCCTTCCACCGAGATTCCAAGAAGTAAAATGCTCCTACGCGCGAGCTGGAGCTTTGACTGCCCTAAGTCGTTCCAAGGCTTGGGTGCCATACCTAGACCCGGCGGATGTAGCAAGAGGTTACCCTACTGTAAAGGAGGACGGGTCTCCATTTGACCAGGATGATTTCATAGTGTGTGTACGCGAAGTCCGGCCTCAAGCAACTAGTCTTGGAGAGGACACCAATGTGGACAAGTACCAGCCGGGTTTTGATAGTGAAAATAAGAAGCTGATCACTCCTTCATACAAAGTAGCAGATCTGATCCCACCTGTGAGAGAAGATACCTTTGCTCCGGAAATTGACCCGGTCGGCCTGATTGACGACGAAGCCGAATTTGTCGCCCTGAACGGCTTTGGTCGGTCAAAATCCAACTTCCAGCAACCAGAAGGTGGTGAACCGGTGAGGGAGGGACAATGATCATCTTCATAGGCTTATAAAGCTTTGTAATAACTTTAGTTGCTAAAAAACACCGCATGTTTGCTTATGCCATCGTGCATAGAATATTTCTATGTGAATCTGCGTCCAGATTCCAATGTGTGCGTCGTTTAATATTTGTCTCTGTGATATTTGAACTCTGTTCCTTGTTCTTGTTGGTCCTTAGATCACCGGGTTTAATAATCCGGGTGGTGAACTTGATAATTCAATATGTATGAAAAGTTAATGCTTCTCGAATACTCAATGTTCATTATTTCTTAGTAGCTTGTACCTTTGGATCCTTGATCCACCGGCTTGAATAACCCGGGCTGCTGTGTTGTTCAATAATTGAGCCGGTGAAGAAAACCAGGCTGTCTTATTTGAAATATTGAAACTACAAAAGCTAAAAGGCAAGCAACAGATAATAAACATAATTTTAACTTTGTATTCAAAAAGCTGGGGGTTTCTGATTCGAATATGATCAGTAAACCGGACCAAAGGGGTTAAGCTAAGGTTCGAATACGACCATATAGCCCCCAGTGGCTTTGGCGTTGCGCCGATCAAGAGGGTACCGATAGCTATGTTCTCTTTGGTTCGAATACGACCTATGTTTGAACAGGAAGCCCCCAAATGACCTTGAGAGGTTTTTAACGACCCTAATTCGAATACGATCCAAGTCGGACTCAAAAGGGGTTAAGCTATGATTCGGATACGATCAAGAAGCCCCCAAGTGAGTTTGGCCTTGAGGCGATCAAGAGGGTTATGACGGCTATGTTCTCTTTGGTTCAAATACGACCTATGTTTGAACAGGAAGCCCCCAAGTGATCTTGAGATTTGCAGCTAGATTCGGATACGATCATAAGCCGGACTAAAAAGGTTAAACTTGATTCAAATATGATCAGCTCCTGAATAGTCATTTGTAAGTAAGAAATAATAAAGATGTATAGTCTGTGAAAAAGAAAGGAGATCGATGGTCTTACTTTATTGCTTATCATAGTATATACAACATGAACGTATGTACATGTTGAGAGCCGGTGGCTCGGGTGTAATATGGCCGAAGTTGAGCAATGTTCCATGGCCAACGGGTCTCCTCTTCCGACTTACGTGAGTCGGCATGCTCTCGAACGTCAATGAGGTAGTAGGACCCATTGTTTAAATTTTTACTGACCACAAAGGGTCCTTCCCAAGGCGGGGATAACTTGTGTGCATCTGAAAGATCTTGGATGAGCCGGAGCACCAAGTCGCCTTCCTGAAAGGTCCTGGACTTAACCCGGCGGCTGTGATAACGATGTAGGTCCTATTGATAAATTGCTGACCGCGCTGCTGCTAAGTCTCTTTCTTCATCCAACAAGTCAAGCGCATCCTGTTTGGCTTTTTCATTGTTAGCTTCAACATAAGCCGCCACACGGGGCGAGTCATGACGGATGTCACTAGGCAACACTGCATCCGCTCCATAAACCATGAAGAAGGGTGTGTAACCCGTATACCTGTTGGGTGTAGTATTGATGCTCCATAACACTGAAGGCAACTCCTCTACCCAACAACCCGACGTTCGCTGTAAAGGAACCATAAGCCGGGGTTTTAGCCCTTTCAGAATTTCCTGATTGGCTCTCTCAGCTTGACCATTGGATTGAGGATGAGCTACAGAAGAAACATCAAGCTGGATGTGCTCTCGCTGACAAAATTCTTCCACAGCCCCTTGGGCGGATTAGTGCCATTGTCTGTGATAATACTGTGTGGAAAACCAAAACGGAAGATTACTTTTTTCATGAACTGAACCGCCTGGCTACATCACACTTACTCACAGGCTCTGCCTCAACCCATTTGGTGAACTTATCAACAACCACCAAGAGATGCGTCTTTTTATCCTTAGACCTTTTGAAAGGTCCCACCATGTCAAACCCCCAGACTGCAAATGGCCAAGTGATTGGAATCATCCGGAGCTATTGAGCCGGCACATGCGCTCGTCGTGCAATTTTTTGACATCCATCACATCTACTGACCAGATCTTCTGCACCAGCGTGAGCCGTCAACCAGTAAAAACTGTGATGAAACGCCTTGGCCACTAAAGATTTTGACCCAGCGTGATGACCACAATCGCCTTCATGGATCTCATGAAGGATTTCTTGACATTCTTCGGGGGAAACACACCGTTGAAACGCTCCGGAAACACTACGATGAAATAACTCTCCATCCGAAATCGTCATGGACTTAGACCGCCGGGTTATCTGCCGAGCCAGGGTCTCATCCGCTGGTGACTCTCCCCGGGTCATGTAAGCCAAGAACGGCAACGTCCAATCTGGGATGACATGAAGAGCCGCCACCAACTGCGCCTCCGGGTCAGGAACAGCTAAATCTTCTTCTGTGGGCAACTTCACAGAGGGATTATGCAAAACATCTAAAAAGGTGTTGGGTGGTACCGGCTTACGCTGAGACCCCAGTCGTCTTAAAGCATCAGCTGCTTCGTTCTTTCGACGGTCAATGTGTTCCACCTGATAACCTTTAAAATATCCTGCAACAACATCGACCTCTCGGCGATAAGCTGCCATGAGAGGGTCTTTGGAATCCCACTTGCCAAATACTTGTTGAGCCACTAGATCTGAGTCACCAAGACATCTGACCCGGCTCAAGCTCATCTCCTTTGCCACTCGAAGACCATGGAGCAACGCTTCATACTCTGCTGCGTTGTTAGTGCATGGAAACATCAACCGTAACACATAACAAAATTTATCACCTCATGGGGAAGTTAATACGACTCCAGCCCCCGAGCCTTCCAATTTCCTGGATCCATCAAAATGAATAGTCCAATATGTGTTGTCCGGCTTCTCTTCTGGCATCTGCATCTCTGTCCAGTCATTGATGAAGTCAACCAGGGCTTGGGACTTAATTGCATTACGTGGAACATACTTCAACCCATGAGACCCAAGCTCAATTGCCCACTTGGCAACTCACCCGGTGGCTTCTCTGTTTTGAATAATGTCTCCCAAAGGAGCAGAGCTAACCAGAGTGATTGGATGTCCCTGAAAGTAATGCTTAAGCTTCCAGCTTGCCATGAACACCCCATAAACAAGCTTCTTCCAATGTGGATATCGTTGCTTAGATTCAATTAGCACTTCACTGACATAATAAACCGGCCACTGAACCGGATGCTCTTTGCCAACCTCCTTGCGCTCTACCACCATAGCCACACTAACAGCCCGTGAGTTGGCAGCCACGTATAACAATAGCGGCTCTTTCTCAATTGGAGCGGCTAGGACCGGCGGCTCAGCCAATTGTGCCTTTAGATCCTCAAAAGCAGCATTCGCAGCATTGCTCCAGACAAAAACATTCGTTTTCTTCATCAACCGATACAGAGGCATAGCCTGTTCCCCTAAACGGCTTATGAACCGGCTCAAAGCAGCCACACGACCCGCCAGACGTTGAACATCATTGAGGCAGGTTGGTTTGGCTAGAGATGTAATTGCCTTGATTTTCTCCGGGTTAGCTTCAATACCTCAGTTAGACACCAGAAAACCCAAGAGCTTGCCGGCTGGCACTCCAAAAACACACTTGGCGGGGTTAAGCATCATCTTATAAACCCGAAGATTATCAAAAGTTTCTTTCAGGTCTGTGACCAAGGTTTCCTCTTCCCTGGATTTCACCACTATATCATCCACATAGGCATGAACATTGCGCCCAATTTGATTGTGAAGACAATTCTGCACACACCGCTGGTAAGTTGCCTGGGCACTCTTAAGCCCAAAAGGCATAGACACATAGCAGAAAGCCCCAAAAGGAGTTATGAAAGCTGTCTTCTCTTGATCCTTAACTACCATCTTAATCTGATGATAATAGGAATAAGCATCTAAGAAACTCAATCGTGCGCAACCCGCCGTAGCATCAATGATCTGATCAATACGGGGAAGAGCAAAAGGATCAGTCGGACAAGCCTTGTTCAAATCTGTATAATCCACACACATACGCCAGGTGCCATTCTTTTTTAGTACAAGCACCGGGTTATCTAACCATTTTGGATGAAAGACCTCCACAATGAACCCGACTGCCAAGAGTCGGGCCACCTCTTCTCCGATGGCCTTGCGCCTTTCTTCATTGAACCGCCGAAGAAACTGTCTGACAGGTTTAAACTTTGGATCGATATTAAGAGTGTGCTCAGCGAGTTCCCTCGGGACACCCGGCATGTCTGAAGGTTTCCATGCAAAGATGTCTCGGTTCTCACGGATGAACTCGATGAGCGCGTTTTCCTATTTCGGATCCAAGTTTGCGCTGATGATGAACTGTTTGGATGAATCGCCAGGTACAAAGTCAACCATCTTAGTGTCATCAGCTGATTTGAATTTTAACTCCGGCTCATGCTCTATTGTTGGTATCTTTAATGACGTCATGTCCGCCGGGTCAACATGATCCTTGTAGAATTTCAACTCCTCTGTTGCACAAACAGACTCAGCATAGGCAGCATCACCTTCTTCACATTCCAAAGCTATCTTCCGGCTCCCATGGACTATAATGGTGCCCTTGTGACCCAGCATCTTGAGCTGCAAATATACGTAACGCGGTCGAGCCATGAACTTGGCATAAGCCGGCCGCCCAAACAGAGCATGATATGGGCTTTTCATCTTAACCACTTCAAAGGTTAATTTTTCTGCCCTGGAGTCATACTCATCCCCATAGGCTACTTCCAGCTCGATCTTACCAACTGGGTATGCCGATTTGCCAGGTACCACACCATGAAAAACAGTGTTGGATTGTTTAAGATTTTTATCCAGCAATCCCATCCGGCGGAACGTCTCATAGTAGAGGATGTTGATGCTGCTTCCATGAGCACCTTAGTAAACTTGTACCCACCAACCTGAGGTGCTACCACCAAAGCCAAGTGACCCGGATTATCAACCCGCGGCGGGTGATCCTCTCTGCTCCACACAATAGGCTGCTCCGACCAACGTAAATAATGTGGAATTGCTGGCTCAACGGCATTGATGGCCCTCTTGTGGAGTTTCTGGTCCCTCTTGCATAAACTGGTAGTAAAGACATGATACTGTCTGCTACTCAACTGCTTCGGGTTGCTTTGATAGCCGGATTGCTGCTGCTGATTCCCTTGGCCGTGTTGCTGATTATATCCTCCTTGGTGACCAGGACAACCCTGACCGTGAAAACCTCCTCCGCTTGAACCGGCGGCCGGGCCCTGAAAGCTGCCTCCACCCGAGCCGCCGCCTGGGCCGTGACCCTCATCAAATGCATTTGAATTTTTAAATGCCTTCATGATCGTGCAATCCTTCCACAAGTGGGTGGCTGGTTTCTCCCGGGTGTCGTGTTTTGGACAAGGTTCATTCAACAACTGCTCAAGGATGGGGCCTGACCCGCCCGATCGAGGGGGTTGCCTGCCCTTGCGCCGCTGATTACCACCCTGCGCATTAGTATTAGCAACAAACTCATCACCCTTACGTTTATTACCTCCTTGATTCGTCGGGTTATGCTGGTGACCCTTGCCATTGCCGTTCTTCTTTCCCTTCGTTGCCTTTTCTTCATCAGACACCGGGTCTTTGGTGGTATCAGAATCGGCATACTTGACAAGAGCTGCCATCAACGTCCCCATGTCATTACAGTCATGTTTAAGCCGCCCCAACTTCTGCTTCAGAGGTTCAAAGCGGCAATTTTTCTCCAACATCAAAACTGCTGAGCCGGCATCCATCTTATCAGATAAATGTATTATCTCTTTGACCCAGCGCACCCATTGGGTTGTAGATTCTCCATCCTCTTGCTTGCAATTGGTTAGGTCCACAATCGACATTGGCTGCTTACACGTGTCCTTAAAGTTCTGGATGAACCATGCCTTCAACTCTGCCCATGAGCCGATAGAATTGGGTGGCAATCCTTTCAATGAGGTCCGAGCCGTTCCATCCAACATCATGGTAAAATACTTGGCCATCGCAGCATCGCTAACCTCCAACAGCTCCATAGCCATCTCATAACTCTCAATCCAAGCCCCCGGCTGTAAGTCAGCCGTGTAGTTAGGCACCTTACGAGGCCCCTTGAAATCCTTGGGAAACCGCTCATTGCGTATGGCTGGGACCAGGCAAGGTACGCCTCCGGTTCTTGTGGCCACTCCTGCCTCAACTGAGGTTGCTGGATAAGCCGGAAAGGTTTGGTGAGCCGCCTGCTCTGCTGCTATCTGAGCCGCCCGCTCCGCCTCTTGACGAATCCTCTCCTGATCCGCCAAGTTAAGGGCTCCAGCCTGCACCGGCTCATGCCGATATGGCCGGTTGTGGCGTTGAGCATTACTTGACATCTCTGCGGACTCCATGTGCCTACTGTAACTTGGGCTCCGGCTTGGGCGAGGAGTTGAATGAATCATGTCTCGACTGTAGGAGTATGCATCCTGTTGGGCCAAAGCTGTCTGAAGTAGTTCTCTTACCCTCTGGGTTTCGATTGTCGCTGGCGAGTCGCCTTCCATTGGGAGAGCCGCCAAACAAGCCGACGCTGTGATGAGGTTTTCCATGGGGTTAGAGAAGTGACCCGGGGGTGTTGATACATAACGAGGAGGAGCCGTATTCATGCAAGGCGGCTCCATGGTGCGTGGATGAACTGGTGCACCGGGCGTCATGACCCGGTTTGCCTCTGGCAGGTTGCTCCCCCCAGCTCCGGGTGTATGGAACAGGTTCCATGGATCCAATGTTAGAGGAAGACGCAACTGAGTTTTTTGATGTCTCCTCCTCATGACCTCGTTTGATGCATTAAGATCCACCGAGAGTTGGAAGGTTTCCGCTTGAAGGTGCTGAGCCCGAGCATCCAAAGCTGCTCGTTCTGCTGCCATCCGGGTCTCCTCCGCGGCTAGATTTTCTTTAGCTTGCACCATCTCCTCCCACACGTGTGCTACTTCCGAGTCATGCTGGGCTTTATCCGCCGGTTCTACCGCAGTGGTTAATAGAGTCGTCAGCTTATCCATGAGGTCCATTAAAACCTGAGCCGGGGGGCGCGCGGGGTCTCCTAACCCGGCTACTGCCGACCCGGTAGCTGCTGCTGCCGCTGCGGTGGAGTTCTGCCCGGGCTGCGTCCCCGCCATGAAGACTCCGGCCCAATTCGACGGCTCAAGGGGGTCCAGAATACTGCTGCCATCGGAACAGCCCCCGAGCATGCCGTCTTGCAGTTGGTACAATGAGTTCGTCTCACCTGTTGATGATGCAGTATCAGAGCAGATGGCCGTCTACCTACCTTCCATCGATCCTTCGGAGTATTCACCGCCATGGATGCAGCCCACGAAGGCATGCTTCACGACAGATTGAACACGGGCCGGTCCGGCGCGCCGAGCCGTTTCCATGAGGTTGGTGTGGATGTCCGGCTCCGGGCCGGACTTGCCGATCCGGCCGATGAAGACGTGAATTCCGCCAAAGGGGACCCGGTACCCGTACTCGATCAAGCCGGCCTCGGGGCCCCAGCCTTCGTCGTTGATGTAGAGTTTGCCGCGACGACTCTTGGCCATCCGGCCCACAGCGTATCCCTTGAGCCCTTCAAAGTTGCCCTTCAAGAACTCAAATCCACCGTGCGCTGGCCCCACGGTGGGCGCCAACTGTCGTGGAGTTGACATGACAGATGTCCTAGAGCAAGGACTTAGTCGTAGGGCTATCGCACTAGGAAGCTTAAAGGGGTTGATCGGGACAAAGGACACACGAGAGAGTTTTTATACTAGTTCGGCCCCTTACGATGAAGGTAAAAGCCTACATCTAGTTGGGATTGGTATTGCTGAGGTTTCGATCTCCAAGAGGCTCAACTCGCCGGCTTGGTTATCAACTTGGTTGTTTCTTTCCCTAAACCGCCACTGGGTCGTCCCCTTATATACACGGGTTGACGCCTGGTGGCCTACAGAGTCCCGGCCGGCTCATAATCGTGTCCGGCTCGGTGACTTCCTTTACATGCCTTTCTTTACAAGTATTTCCTTACATACGGCGGTTTATAGTATCAGGCATTAAGCCGGGCCCAGGCCTTTGGGCCTTCTATACATTTAGTAAACTATCATCTTGAATGTTTATCGGGCTTCTTCTATAACCCGCCATTAGGGCTGACCCGGCCCCTCCTGGGCGGGTCATACTGGTAGTAATATCCCCAACAAAGACCGAGGAAGAATTTCAGCTCACCCACCATGGACATCTGATATTGCTCTTGAATATGTGCCCAAACTCATCACTGTATCTCTTGTCAGTGCAGGCGAAGATAATGTCATCCACATAGATCTGGCATACAAACAGGTCACCATCATATGTCTTCGTGAAGAGAGTGGGATCCAGGGAACCGGGTTTGAAGCCTTTTCTCTTTAGGAAGTCTTTGAGTGTATCATACCAAGCACGAGGGGCTTGTTTGAGGCCATACAGTGCCTTATTGAGATTGTATACCATGTCAGGATGTTTTGGGTCTTCAAATCTAGGTGGTTGTGCAAGATACACTTCTTCTTCAATCTTGCCATTGAGAAAAGCACTCTTCACATCCATTTGGTACAGGAGGATGTTGTGATGGTTGGCATAGGCTAGTATGCGAATGGCTTCAAGCCTAGCCACCGGAGCAATGTTTCATCGAAGTCAATCCCTTCAACTTGAGTGTATCCTTGAGCAATGAGACGAGCCTTGTTTCTGACAACTTGAGCATGCTCATCTTGTTTGTTGCGATAGATCCATTTGGTGCCTATGATATTGTGCTTGCGAGGATCAGGATGCTTGACCAGTTCCCAGACATTGTTTAGCTCAAACTGTTGAAGCTCTTCTTGCATAGCTTGAATCCATTCAGGTTCCATGAAGGCTTCAGCAACTTTCTTGGGTTTAGAAATAGAGACAAATGCTAAGTACCCATAGAAATTTGCTAGCTGTATTGCTCTTGAACGAGTGAGTGGACCAGGTGCATTGATGCTATCGATTATCTTTTCGATCTGCACTTCATTTGCAACACGAGGATGTACTGGACGAAGACTTTGGTCTTGCTGATCATTGTCTTCATTGTCGACATTGACTTCAGGATGAGCATTGTCTTCGGGTTGATTAGGTGCAGAAATGATGAGTTCTTCTTCAGCCCGAGCCTCTGAAGGTATGATTTCTCCAGTACCCATAAGCTTGATGGATTCACTTGGTGAGACTTCATCTAGCACATTTGGCAGGTGCTCTCTTTGCGAGCCGTTAGTTTCATCGAACCGCACATCCACAGTTTCAACCACTTTATAGTGAAAGAGGTTTAAGACTCTGTAGGAGTGCAAATCTTTTCTATAACCAAGCATAAAACCTTCATGTGCTTTCGGTGCAAATTTTCAAGTGCGATGTGGATCCTTGATCTAGCACCTAGCACCAAATACTCTGAAGTAGCTGATGTTTGGCTTCTTACCAGATAGTAGCTCATAGGATGTCTTCTTTAGAAGCTTGCATAGCTGACGGTTGATGACATGGCATGCAGTATCGATGGCTTCAGGCCAGAACTTCCTTGGAGTCTTGTACTCGTCAAGCATTGTATGAGCCATCTCAATGAGGGTTCTGTTCTTGCACTCCATGATGCCATTCTGCTGAGGTGTGTATGGAGCTAAGAACTCATGAGTGATGCCCAATGTATCAAGATAAGTGTCGAGGCCGGTGTTCTTGAACTCTATGCCATTCTCACTTCTGATGTGCTTGATCTTGATGCCATAGTTCATCATGGCACGATTTGCGAATCATCTGAAGACATCCTGCACTTCATTCTTGTAGAGAATTACATGCACCCATGTATATCTTGAGTAATCATCAACAATGACGAAACCATAGAGGCAAGTAGTGGTAGTAAGAGTAGAGTAGTGAGTAGGGCCAAATAAGTCCATATGAAGCACCTCGAAGGGACGTGATGTCACCATGATCGTCTGCGAGGGATGCTTGGCCCTTGTCATCTTTCTAGCTTCACAGGCACCGCACAGATGATCCTTCTTGAACTTGACGCCCTCGATACCTATGACATGCTTATTCTTCGCGAGAGTGTACAAGTTCCTCATGCCAGCATGCCCTAGCCTCCGATGCCAGAGCCAGCACTCTAAAGCTTTTGCTAGAAGACATACGGCCAACTGTGGTCCTGCCGAGAAATCTACCATGTACAGATCATCTTTTTGGTACCCTTCACAGACTAGAAATTTGTCAGACTCCATAAGCACAAGGCAACGATATTTTCCAAATATCACTACCATATTCAGATCACAAAGCCTTGAGACAGACATTAAGTTGAAACCAAGGGATTCAACAAGCATCACTTTATCCATGTGTTGATCCTTTGAGATTGCAACTCTACCTAGACCCAATACCTTGCTTTTACCAGTGTCAGCAAATGTGTTGTGACTCTCGTCAGATGGACGTAAGGTTGAGTCCATGGGAAGACTTCAATCACCAGTCATGTGGTTAGTGCATCCACTGTCCATAATCCACTCATAAGCCTTTGGTATCGTACCCTATAGTGCAGTTAGGGGGATAGGCTTCACCAAGGGAAATGTGAAGCATAAACATTAGACGAACACGCATTTTATCAAAGTTCAGGTCCTGGTTAGGGCAGATAGGATGATTGTCAAGGAATCCAGGAACAAAATACATAGTAAGACCATTTGGGCATTTTATATTGCGCCCCACAAGATGTTTTAGGTCCCCATCATAAGCATCAGACGCCTTTGATTTCCGGCCGGAGACCTTTCCCTGCAAAAGAGAGTTAGTTTTTCTTAACCACCCACATCTTCAAGGGTGGCTTAGAGGCAATGAGTCTAAGTGCAGCATCTGAGAACTTTGGCTTTGCATCCCTAGCAAATAGCCTTGCAGAAGGAGAATAATACTCATAAGAATAAGCAGAATAGTTCTTGGTCTTATGAACATAGCGGTTTGATGAAACACGCTCATATTCATAGGTCTGAGTATGGTTTCCCTACAAAACATTGCCGTTAGGGTGACTCTAGTGAGTCCTCTGTCTGTATGAAGCCTTTGGTCTGGGGTTTGTCTTCTTCCCAGGTGGTGTCATGATGACATTCACCTGAAGATTTTCAAGACAACTCTTGGGCACCCAGATCTTCTTCAAAGGGGGTCCATTCCTACAGTTAGTACCAATATACCTGGCAAACACTTCACCATTCGGATTCTTAAACAGTTTATAGTTTGCATCAAAGGATTCATTAATGATAATAGGGTTAGCACAAGTGAAGCCAGATAAGGTAGATGGGTCCACTGAAGGTCCCTTTGCAGCAACCCATGTGGTTTTGGGGTACTGCTCAGGCTTCCAGTAGGAACCATCAACATTCATTTTCCTCTCAAACCCAACACCCTCTTTCCTAGGGTTTCGGTTCAGAATCTATTTCTTGAGGACATTGCACAGTGTCTAATGCCCTTTGAGGCTTTTGTACATCCTTTTTTCAAGCAATGTCTTCAACCTGGCATTCTCATCAGAAATATAGTGGTATCCTCAGAAGAGGGGTTAGTCTCCACATCAGTAGTTGAAGACATAGCAACAATAGTAGCAGTAGTGTTGTGGAATTGTCACGGCAGATGTCCTAGAGCAAGGACTTAGTTGTAGGGACATCGCACTAGGAAGCTTAAAGGGGTTAATCGGGACAAAGGACACGAGAGGGTTTTATACTAGTTCGGCCCCTTACGATGAAGGTAAAATCCTACATCTAGTTGGGATTGGTATTGCTGGGGTTTCGATCACCAAGAGGCTCAACTCGTCGGCTTGGTTATCGACTTGTTGTTTCTTGCCTTAAGCCGCCACCGGGTCGTCCCCTTATATACATGGGTTGACGCCTGGTGGCCTACAGAGTCCCGGCCGGCTCATAATCGTGTCCGACTCGGTGGCTTCCTTTACATGCCTTTCTTTACAAGTCTTTCCTTACATACGGCGGTTTACAATATCGGGCCTTAAGCCGCCTCCAAGCCCTTGGGCCTTCTATAAGGTTTAATAAACTATCGTCTTGAATGTTCACTGGGCTTCTTTCATAAGCCGCCATTGGGGCTGACCCGGCCCCTCCTGGGCGGGTCATGACTGATAGTAATATCCCCAACATTAGGCCCCAGGTTGACTTTGAATTTCATTCTTTGTCAATCTTCAATACTTATACAAAAATCCATCTTCTTATCTTCGTTAAAGTTTTCGTAGCCCGCCGTGATGTCATCTTTGAAAACGCAAAGAACTTTCATGCCGTCAACTCCCAACGAATCTTTTATCTTTAATGCTTCCCGAGAATCGAGGCGTCTGTGTAGCTAGATAACCATTATTCGGCTCTCCTTGATTTTCGCGCCCGTCTGTTCACATCTTTCCATATAAATAGGCACGCCTCGGCCTTCTCATTCTCCTCTCTTGCTCCGTCTTTTTCCTCTCGCGCACCCCCTGCTGCTTGAGCTTCGCCGCCGCCGCGCTTTACCTCCGTCTCCGTCGATGTTGGCCGCCGCATCAACCTGAACCGATCCAGAGAACAGCGGCGATCTCCGCAGAAGACCTGTGACTGTAAGTTCTCTTCCTTTCACTTCTCAGATCCGCACTTAGGGTTTCCAGATTCTTTCGTGTTCTTCCAAGTTCATCGTAGTCCCTCGTAGTTTTTCCACTGCAGGCCTCTTCTTGATCCAAAAATATATATATATGCTCGTGCGGTAGTGTTCTTGTGCCTTTTCTTGATCCACAGATCCCTTTGTTTGTTTCAAAGGCTGCATTAGAACTTACATACTCTTCTGTGCTAAACTTTTTTAGGTCCAGAATTTTTTTTGAATAGCCATTTGATCTGGAATAATACCAAACAATTTAAGAAACTTGTTTGCCTCAACACTTAGCTGAAATTGCCTTCTTCAAATATCTGTAGTCATGGCGGCTTATCATGCCGGCTTAATTTTCCTTATATGTCATTAGCCCTTAACTAAGCCGCCATTACTTGTTTGCATCTTCATCACTTAACTATCAATCTCACCATTAAACTGAACCGGCATATTGCTTTTCTTTTCAGTTCTTCTTTGTCCATCATGCCATCCAAAGCACCAACCATCTGTAACTGGGTTCCCTCAACCGTAACTGAGGAACGTTTGAAAGAGTTCTTCACCATAGGATTTCTGCTAGCGAAAACTATCATGTCTTACCGTGCCCCTGACTCAGAAGAAGAACGGCCCAACCCAAGAGACGGCGAAGTGATCGTTTTCACTGACCATATGAATCGTGACTTCTCACCGCCCGGCTCAAAGTTCTTCAAAGAGGTCCTCCACTTTTTCAAGCTCCATCCTCAAGATATAGGGCCTAATTCCATATCTAATATCTATAACTTCCAAGTACTCTGTGAAGTATATCTTCAACAAGAGCCGACCATGGAGTTGTTTAGAGAATACTTTTATCTGAACCGGCAGAACGAGTACACCAATGGCCTTAGCTTAGAGCTTGGAGGCATATCAATTCAGCGCCGGCAGGGTGCCGTCCTCCCCCTCATTGTCTTACCAAGTCACCCAAAGGACTGGAACCAGACTTGGTTCTACTGCCAGGACACTTCACCAGCAAATGAGAAGCCACTGCCGGGTTATCGCCCCGATCGTCTTGACTCCAAGTTCATGCTTCTTGATAAGCTTACTGTCGCTGAACGCAAGAGGCTGATACCATCCATCAAAAGGATCAATGCTCTGTTGGGGAACGGGTTGACTGGACTTGATCTGACCCGCTGCTGGATCTCATGGCGGGTCATCCCTTTGAGCCGCCGGTCAAAGTTGATGTATGAGTATGGTGGAGGCCCGGATGACTCTCTTTGTCACAGTCCCGTTCAATTGACAGAAGAAGATATTGTCTCAATGTCAACTCTTCTGCTGAACGGGAAATACAAAGATTGCAGTGTCATTGGGTTAAACTCCTTCTGCCACCTTAACTCGGTGCCAGAAAAGGATATTGTTATTTCTCTCCTTTGTATTTTCCCAGCCGTATTGTTTTAATATTTGCCTGACTCTTTATCTTGTTTTTACCTGTCTGCAGGCCAACTCTGACTTCTAGAAAGTTAAGTATGACCACGAGGCTGCCAAGAAAGCGAAATCCGCCGCCATAAACGCCAAGAAAACGACCGGAGGTCGAAACAGAAGAAAAAGAGCACTGCTGAAGATTTGATGAAGCTTGATGATACATCTGATTCAGAGGTAGCCCTTGATTCCCTTGGCCAATTTTTTAACAATCATATTGACACTGATCATTACCAAAATAACACTGGGGCCAGTCAGGCTGTGGAAGCAGATGTAACTATCATTTCCTCCGACTCAGAGCCCTTGCCAAGACAACAAAATTCGACGAGTAATCTGTAAAGTAAGGTTTTCTAACCCTTTAGCTCACTTGGATCCCACCTTTTGTTTGAAAAAGAAGCAACATGAAAGCCGCCGTCAGGCTCGGACTGAAGATGAGCCGGCTGTCATTCTTCAACAAACTCCTCAGAAGCGCCCGAATGAGGTTCACTTCTTTCTGTCTTTAACTCTGTTTAATGGATTCTTTCCCATGCCTTACTTTTAACTTTGTTTTATCTTTTCAGGACGTGTCTCGCTCTTCTGGCGACTCATCGCAGACGCAATTTCCGGCCTTCAAGACTGCCCCTAGGTAAAAAAAATCCTCCTTTTTCCGGTTTGTTCAAATTGTATCTTTATACTGACAATCTTGCAACATTTCTCTTAGTGGCCAAGCTAACTCCAAGAAGGCAAAGGCAGCTAAACCGGCAGAAGACCCGCCGATGCTTGCATCTGACCCAGCCAGGCCATCTTCTCCATTAACCGACGCTCCAGAAGACCCGCCTATTGATGCAGAAGCAAATCCTCCTGAGCCGTCGTTTGATGAGACCACTGTAAACCCTTCCACAACTGGACCATCAAGCTCAGCCAACCCGCCATCACCGTCTGCCCAAGACGTTCAGATCACCAGGAGCCGTTTTATTGAGCCGGGGAATCCAACCGTGCTGGCTTGGTGTACTGTGAAACAAGAGGCATTGGAGAGGCAAGAAGTGCGCTTTGACGTTGCCAATTACGACCATTTAAATGCCAACGATATTTTATTCGGCTATCTCAGCCACGTGCACTCCAGTCGCGACTCTGAGATCAAAATGGTCAAACAGTTGCAGCTGAAATATGAGGTATGTTCTTCCGGCTTATCTATATTCCTTCAGCCCCCAAGTCTTTAGATTATGAGACAACCGGAATGATCTGTAGACTTTAGCATATAGGCCAAGACCTTTACCTTTGATTTTCTTGAGTTCAATAAAATAGAACAAAACTTCACCTATAGTCCCCAAGGGTCGGTTCTTTTTGATCATAAATGAGCCGGTACCTTAAATTGTTTTGTACCGTATTCAAAGAACTTAATATTCTGGCTTAACCTTGAGAAACTTGCTGAACTGCATACATTAGCCCCCAAGTGCCAAGTGTTGTTACTTTGTAAGGTACTTGGGACTTAAAGTATGTCTTTAGAGTCATAAAAATTTGATTTGGCATACATTAGCCCCCAAGTGTCAAGTGCTTTTTTGTAAAGTACTTGAGACTTGAATCTTGATTTTTGAACTTGAAGCAAAATCTTGACTCATCTGAATGTTTTGCAGAATGCGTTATCTGAATTGAACTCGCAATTGACTGATGCGAAGACCTGGCTAGCGAGTCAGGAGGCAGAAATCAAATCTGCTAGCTCCAAACTACAAATAAGTCTCTTTGAGACGAAAAATTTAAAGACCAGCTTCGCTGCCAAGAAGAAAACCTGGTAAGAGGAAAAAACGCTTCTGACCCAACGCGCTGAGAAGGCCGAAACAGCCCTTGAAGAGATTTCAACAGAGCTGAACGGTTTAAAGGGCCGGGTGTCTCAAGTGGTGGCTGTCATCTTTGGTAAGCCATACGACTTTAATTTTGTGTGCTTTTTGCTGATCCGGAGTATAAGCCGCTAGCTGACTTTGTGTATAAAATATGTGCAGGCCCACGAAGCAAAAATCTGAGCCAAGATCCTTTGATTAAACTGAAGGCAGTGTATACTTTGGTAGAACAACTGTATATTGGCGCACAGCGGGCACTTGCCGCCATCTCTCCTGCCAATCAAGGACCCAACCGGCTCAGCGATGTCCTGAAGAAACTGTCAATCCTGCCTGCCAGATTTCAAGAAGTGAAACGCTCCTGTGCGCGATCCAGGGCTTTGACTGCCCTGAGCCACTCCAAGGCTTGGGTGCCAGACCTAGAACCGGCGGACGTGGCCAGAGGCTATCCCACCGTGAAGGAAGACGGATCTCCCTTTGAGCAGGATGACTTCATGGCTTGCGTGCGCGGAGTCCGGCCTCAGGCAACTACCCTTGGAGATGATACCAATATTGACAAATATCAGTCGGGTTTTGATGCTGAAAATAAGAAGATGGCGACTCCCTCATACAAGGTGATTGACTTGATCCCGCCTGTAAGAGAAAATACATTTGCCCCGGAAGTTGACCCGGCAGGCCTGATCGACGATGAAGCAGAATTCGTCGCCGTGAATGGTTTTGATAGGTCAAAACCCAACTTCCAGCCAACAGAGGGCGGTGACCCGACGAGGGAGGAATAATAACCATCTTCATTGGCTTATAAAAAGCCGTCTAATAGGTTAGCTGTGAAAACACTGAATGCCTTGCTTATGCCATCGTGCATAAAACACTGTATGTGACTCCGTGTTTCCTGATGGCAATATATGCATTATATTTGATGATTATTTCTGCAACACTTTAAATCTGTTCCCTGTAGAGACAAGAAAAGACTGGCTTGGCGGTTTAGAACCGAACGGGTTAGAACACCCGGCTTATATCCAATATGTTTATCATAATAGAAAACAGAAAGCAGATATGAATAAAGGACAAGGGCTGAAACTAACTCTTTACTTAATGCAACAGGCTATTATATATAAATAATAGCCACACTTGTACCTTTGATTCTTAGACCACCGGCTTGAGTAACCCGGGTAATGAAGCCGATAACTCAATCTTTCTGAGAAATCAATACCTTTGAACACTTCAATGATCGTCATACCTTGGTAGCCATGTTGTCAAATAGACAAACCGGCGAAGAAGATCATGCTAATTATTTGCAACAAGAAACTCAAAGGCAAATAAAAGTTAACAAGTATGATTTAACCCTATATTTAAAGGTTGGTGGCTTCTGATTCGAATACGATCAGTAAACCGGACCAAAGGGGTTAAGCTAAGGTTCGAATACGATCAAGAGGGTACCGACAGCTATGTTCTCTTTGGTTCGAATACGACCTATGTTTGAATAGGAAGCCCCCAAATGACCTTGAGAGGTTTTTAACGACCCTGATTCAAATACGATCCAAGACGGACCCAAAAGGGGTTAAGCTATGATTCGGATACGATCAAGAAGCCCCCTAGTGAGTTTGGCCTTGAGCCGATCAAGAGGGTTACGGCAGCTATGTTCTCTTTGGTTCGAATACGGCCTATGTTTGAACAGGAAGCCCCCAAGTGACCATGATAATTGCAGCTAGATTCGAATACGATCATAAGCCGGACCAAAAAAGGATAGACTTGATTCAAATATGATCAGCTCCTTAATAGTCATTTGAGAATAAGAAATAACAAAGATGCATAATCTTTGAAAAGAAAAGAGACCGATGGTCTTACTTTATTACTTATCATGGTATATACAATGTTAAAGTATGTACATGATGAGAGCCGGTAGCTCAGGTGTAGTATGGCCGAAGTTGAGCAATGTTCCATGGTCGGCGGGTCTCCTCCTTCGACTTACGTGAATCTTTGTGTTCTCGAATGTCAATGAGGTAATACGACCCGTTGTTTAAGTTCTTGCTGACCACAAAGGGTCCTTCCCAAGGTGGGGATAGCTTGTGCGCATCTGTCAGATCCTGGATGAGCCGGAGCACCAGGTCGCCTTCTTGAAAAGTCCTGGATTTGACCCGGCGGCTGTGATAACGGTGCAGGTCCTGTTGATAAATTGCTGACCGAGCCGCTGCTAAGTCTCTTTCTTCAACCAACAAGTCAAGTGCATCATGTCTGGCTTGTTCATTATTAGCTTCAACATAAGCCGCCACACGGGGCGAGTCATGACGGATGTCACTAGGCAACACTGCTTCTGCTCCATAAACCATGAAGAAAGGTGTGTAACATGTAGACCTGTTAGGTGTGGTGTTGATACTCCACAACACCAAGGGTAATTCCTCTACCCAACAACCCGGCATTCGCTATAAGGGAACCATAAGCCGGAGTTTGAGACCTTTCAGCATTTCCTGATTGGCTCTCTCAGCTTGACCATTGGATTGAGGATGAGCTACAGAAGAAACATCAAGGCAGATGTGCTCATGTTGAAAAAACTCGTCCATAGCCCCTTGGGACAAATTAGTGCCATTGTCAGTGATAATGCTGTGTGGAAAACCAAAACGGAAGATCACCTTTTTCATGAACTGAACTGCCGTGGCCGCGTCACACTTACTCACTGGCTCCGCCTCAACCCACTTAGTGAATTTATCAACTGCCACCAAGAGATGTGTCTTTTTATCCTTAGACCTTTTGAAAGGTCCCACCATGTCAAGCCCCCAGACCGCAAACGGCCAAGTGATTGGAATCATCCGGAGCTCTTGAGCCGGCACATGCGCTCATCGTGCAAACTTTTTACATCCATCACATCTGCTGACCAGATCCTCTGCATCAGCGTGAGCCGTCAACCAGTAAAAACCGTGACGAAAAGCCTTGGCCACCAGAGATTTTGACCCGGCGTGATGACCACAATCGTCTTCATGGATCTCACGAAGTATTTCTTGACCTTCTTCAGGGGAAACACACCGCTGAAACGCTCCGGAGACACTTAGACGGTATAATTCTCCATCCGAAATTGTCATTGACTTAGACCGCCGGGTTATCTGTCGAGCCAGGGTCTCATCCGCTGTCAACTCTCCCCGGGTCATGTAAGCCAAGAATGGCACTGTCCAATCTGGGATGACATGAAGAGCCGCCACCAACTGTGCCTCCGGGTCAGGAACAGCTAAATCTTCTTATGTGGGCAACTTGACAGACGGGTTATGCAAAACATTCAAAAAGGTGTTAGGTGGTACCGTCTTACGCTGAGACCCCAACCGGCTTAAAGCATCAGCCGCTTCGTTCTTTCGACGGTCCATGTGCTCCACCTGATAACCTTTAAAATGCCCTGCAACAGCATCAACCTCCCGGCGATAAGCCGCCATGAGAGGGTCCTTGGAATCCCACTTGCCTGATACCTATTGAGCCACTAGATCTGAGTCGCCAAGACATCTGACCCGGCTCGAACTCATCTCTTTTGTCACTCGAAGACCATGGAGCAAGGCTTCATACTCTGCTGCGTTGTTAGTGCAAGGAAACATCAACCGTAACACATAACAAAATTTGCCACGTCACGGAGAGGTTAACGCAACTCCAGCTCCCAAGCCTTACAACTGTCTGGACCCATCAAAATGAATAGTCCAATACGTGTTGCCTGGTTTCTCTTCTGGCATCTGCATCTCTGTCCAGTCATTAATGAAGTCAGCCAGTGCTTGAGATTTGATCGCGGTACGTGGCACATACTTCAACCCATGAGACCCAAGCTCAATTTCCCACTTGGTGACTCGCCCAGTGGCTTCTCTGTTTTGAATGATGTCTTCCAAAGGAGAAGAGCTAACCACGGTGATTGGATGTCCTTGAAAATAATGCTTAAGCTTTCGGCTTGCCATGAACACCCCATATACGAGCTTCTGCCAATGCGGATATCGTTGCTTGGATTCAATTAGCACCTCACTGATGTTGTAAACCGGCCATTGAACCGGATGCTCCTTGCCAGCCTCCTTACGCTCCACCACAATAGCCACACTAACAGCTCGTGAGTTGGCGGCCACGTATAACAGCAACGGCTCTTTCTCAACTGGAGCAGCCAGGACCGGCGGCTCAACAAGCTGTGTCTTCAGATCTTCCAAAGCAGAGTTTGTAGCATCGCTCCAAACAAAATCATCTGTTTTCTTCATCATCTAATACAGAGGCATTGCCTTCCACCCTAACCAGCTTGTGAACCGGCTCAAAGCAGCAACACGACCCACCAGTCGTTGAACGTCATTGATGCATGTTGGTTTGGCCAGGGATGTAATTGCCTTGATTTTCTCTGGGTTAGCCTCAATACCTCGGTTAGACACCAAAAAACCCAAGAGCTTGCCGGCTGGGACTCCAAAAACACACTTGGCCGGGTTAAGCATCATTTTGTAGACCCGGAGATTATCGAAAGTCTCTTTCAGATCTGTGACCAAGGTTTCCTCTTTCCTGGATTTTACCACTATATCATCCACATAAGCATGAACATTACGCCCAATTTGATCGTGAAGACAATTCTGCACACACCGTTGGTAAGTCGCCTGGGCACTCTTAAGCCCAAAAGGCATAGACACATAGCAGAAAGCTCCAAAATGAGTAATAAAAGCCGTCTTCTTCTGATCCTTGACTGCCATCTTGATCTGATGATAACCGGAATAAGCATCCAAGAAACTCAAACGTGCGCAACCCACCGTAGCATCAATGATCTGATCGATACGGGGGAGGGCAAAAGGATCATCTAGACAAGCCTTGTATAGATCGGTGTAATCCACACACATACGCCAGGTGCCATTATTTTTTAGTACAAGCACCGGGTTGGCTAACCACTCTGGGTGAAAGACTTCTACAATGAACCCAGCTGCCAAAAGCCGGGCCACCTCTTCCCCAATGGCCTTGCGCCTTTCTTCATTGAACCATCGGAGAAATTGTCTGACAGGTTTAAACTTTGGATCAATATTGAGAGTGTGCTCAGCGAGTTCCCTCGGGACACCCGACATGTCTGAAGGTTTCCATGCGAAGATGTCCCGATTCTCATGGATGAACTCGATGAGCGTGCTTTCCTATTTTGGATCCAAGTTTGCGCTGATGATGAACTATTTGGATGAATCGCCAGGCACAAAGTCAACCATCTTAGCGTCATCAGCCGATTTGAACTTCAACACCGGCTCATGCTCTGTTGTTGGTTTATTTAATGACGTCATGTCTGCCGGGTCAACATGATCTTTGTAAAATTTTAACTCCTCTGTTGCACAGACATATTCAGCATAGGCAGCATCACCTTCTTCACATTCCAAAGCTATTTTCTGGCTCCAGTGTACTGTAATGGTGCCCTTATAACCCGACATCTTAAGCTGCAAATACACATAACATGGCCGAGCCATGAATTTGGCATAAGCCGGCCGTCCAAACAGAGCATGATACGAGCTTTTGATCTTAACCACCTCAAAGGTTAATTTTTCTGCTCTGGAGTCATACTCATCCCCAAAGGCTACTTCCAGTTCAATCTTACCCACTGGGTATGCCGACTTGCCAGGAACCACACCGTGAAAAACAGTGTTGGATTGTTTAAGACTCTTATCAGTCAATCCCATCCGGGGGAACGTCTCATAGTAGAGGATGTTGATGCTGCTGCCTCCATCCATGAGTACTTTAGTGAATTTGTATCCACCAACCTGAGGTGCCACCACCAAAGCCAGGTGACCCGGATTATCGACCCGGGGTGGGTGATCCTCTCTGCTCCACACAATAGGCTGCTCTAACCAACGTAAGTAACATGGAAGCCGGCTCAACGGCATTGACGACCCTCTTGTGAAGTTTCTGGTCTCTCTTACATAAGCTAGTGGTGAATACATGGTATTGCCCACTATTCAGCTGCTTCGGATTGCTCTGATATCCGGACTGCTGCTGCTGATTACCTTGGCCGGGTTGTGGATTATACCCTCCTCGGTTACCAGGATGGCCCTGACCGTGGAATCCTCCTCCACCTAAGCCGGCGCTCGGGCCTTGGAAACCGCCTCCACCTGAGCCGCCACCTGGGCCATGACCTCCATCAAACGTGTTTGAATTTTTAAATGCCTTCATGATCGTACAATCTTTCCACAGGTGGGTGGCTGGCTTCTCCCGGGTGTCGTGTTTTGGACAAGGCTCATTCAATAATTGCTCAAGGGTGGGACCTGACCCGCCCGACCGAGGGGGCTGTCTGCCCTTGCACCGTTGATTTCCGCCATGTGTATTGGTGTTAGCAACAAACTCATCAGGCTTACGTTTATTACCTCCTTGATTCGCTGGGTTATGCTGGTGACCCTTGCCGTTGCCGTTCTTCTTTCCCTTCGTTGCCTTTTCTTCGTATGACACCGGGTCCTTGGTAGTATCATAATCAGCATACTTGACGAGAGCTGCCGTGAACATTCCCATGACATTACAGTCACGCTTGAGCCGCCCCAGCTTCTGCTTCAGAGGTTCAAAACGGCAACTTTTCTCCAACATCAAGACTGCTGAGCCAGCATCCATGTTATCAGATGAATGTATTATCTCCTTGACCCGGCGCAACCAATGGGTTGTGGATTCACCATCCTCTTGCTTGCAATTGGTCAGGTCCACAATCGACATAGGCTGCTTACACGTATCTTTAAAGTTCTGGATGAACCGGGCCTTCAACTCCGCCCATGAGCCGATAGAATTGGGTGGCAATCCCTTCAACCAAGTACGATCTGTTCCATCTAACATCATAGTGAAATACTTGGCCATTGCTGCATCGCTGACATCCAATAACTCCATAGCCATCTCATAACTCTCAATCCAAGCCCCGGGCTGTAAGTCAGCTGTGTAATTAGGCACCTTACAAGGCCCCTTAAAGTCCTTTGGCAAACACTCATTACGTATGGCCGGCACCAAGCAAGGAACGCCTCCGGTTCTTGTGGCCACTCCTGCCTCGACCGAGGTTGCTAGATAAGCCGGAAAAGTTTGATGAGCCGCCCGATCTGCTGCCATTTGAACTGCTCGTTCCACCTCTTGACGAATCCTCTCCTGATCCGCCAAGTTAAGGGCTCTAGCCCGCACCGACTCATGCCTGTATGGCCGGTTGTGGCGTTGAGCATTGCTTGACATATCTGCGGATTCCATATGCCTACTGTAACTCGGGCTCCGGCTTGGGCGAGGAGTTAAATGGATCCTATCTCGACTGTAGGAGTATGCATCCTGCTGCGCCAGAGCTGTTTGAAGAAGTTCTCTTACCCTCCGTGTTTCAATTGCTGCCGGTGAGTCACCTTCCATCGGAAGAGCCGCCAGACGAGTCGATGCTGCGATGAGGTTTTCCAAAGGGTTGGAGAAGTGACCCGGTGGTGTTGGGACATAATGAGGCAGAGCGGTAATTATACGAGGTGGATCCATGGGGCACGGCTGGACCGGTGCGCCGGGTGTTGTAATCCGAGGTGCCTCCAGCGGGTTACTTCCCCCGGCTCCGTGTGTGTGAAAAAGATTCCTAGGATCGAGCGTCAGAGGCAGACGTGATTGGGTTTTCTGATGCCTCCTCCTCATGACCTTGTTCGACGCATTTAGATCTACTGAGAGCCGGAAGGTCTCCGCTTGAAGCTGTTGAGCATGAACGTCCAAAGCCGCCCGCTCTGCTGCCATCCTGACTTCCTCTGCGGCTAGATTTTCCTTAGCTTGCACCATCTCTTCACGTACGCGTGCCACCTCTGCGTCATGCTGGGCTTTATCCGCCGGCTCTACCACGGCAGTCAACAGAGTCGTCAGTTTATCCATGAGGTCCATCAAGATCTGAGCCGGGGGCGCGCGGGGTATCCTGACCCGGCCGCAGCCGACCTGGTAGTAGTTGCCGCCGCTGCTGTAGCGTTTTGCCCGGGCTGTGTCCCTGCCATGAAGACTCCGACCCAATTCGACGGCTCAAGAGGGTCCGGAACACTACTGCCATCGGAACAGGCCCCGAGCATGTCGTCCTGCAGCTGGTACAAAGAGTCTGTCTCGCCCGTTGATGAAGTAGTGTTAGAACAGACGGCTGTCTCACCGCCCTCCACCGATCCTTCATAGTATTCATCACCGTGGACGCAGCCTACGAAGGCATGCTTCACGGCAGATTGAACACGGGCGGTCCTCGCGCGCCGAGCCGTTTCAATGAGGTTGGTGTGGACGTCCGGCTCAGGACCTGACTCGTGGATCCGGCCTATGAAGGCATGAATTCCGCCGAAGGGGACCCGGTATCCATACTCAATTGAGCCGGCCTCGGGGCCCCAGCCTTCGTCGTCGATGTAGAGCTTGCCGCGGCGAATCTTGGTCATCCGGCCCACAGCGTATCCCTTGAGCCCTTCGAAGTTGCCCTTCAAGAACTCAAATCCACCGTGCGCTGGCCCCACGGTGGGCGCCAATTGTCGTGGAATTGTCACGGCAGATGTCCTAGAGCAAGGACTTAGTCGTAGGGCCATGGCACTAGGAAGCTTAAAGGGGTTAATTGGGACAAAGGACACAAGAGGGTTTTATACTAATTCGGCCCCTTACGATGAAGGTAAAAGCCTACGTCTAGTTGGGATTGGTATTGCTGGGGTTTCGATCACCAAGAGGCTCAACTCGCCGGCTTGGTTATCGACTTGTTGTTTCTTGCCTTAAGCTGCCACCGGGTCGTCCCGTTATATACATGGGTTGACGCCTGGTGGCCTACAGAGTCCCGGCCGGCTCATAATCGTGTCCGGCTTGGTGGCTTCCTTTACATGCCTTTCTTTACAAGTCTTTCCTTACATACTGCGGTTTACAATATCAGGCCTTAAGCCACCTCCAGGCCATTGGGCCTTCTATAAGGTTTAATAAACTATTGTCTTGAATGTTTAGTGGGCTTCTTTCGTAACCCGCCATTGGGGCTGACCCGGCCCCTCCTGGGCGGGTCATGACTGATAGTAATATCCCCAACAAGCAGAACATCCAGCAACAGAAGCAGCATTATCACGCTCAAGACATTTTAAACATGGTGGCTCAAATTCTTCCTGAGCAGAACTGATCTGTTGAGTGCGGAGTGACTCGTTCTCCTTTTGAAGATCTTCATGAGCCGATCTCAAGTTCTCAAGCTCTTGCTTCCTTTGAAGATAATCATGGGAGAGCATTTCATGAGTAGTTGAGAGCGTTTCATGATGACTTTCAAGTTCCTCGTACTTAATATGAAGACTTTTTATGCCTTCAATTAAGGACTGAGTCCGAGTCATTTCCGCGTCCAACATGTCATCGCTTTTGTCTAGCAACTTTTGAATATGTTACATCGCATTTTGTTGTTCTGTTGCAATTTTAGCAAGTGTTTTGTAGCTAGGTTTAGATTCACATTCAGAGTCATCTTCACTTGATGTTTGAAAGTAAGCATCGCGTGAGTTTACCTTGGCACCACGTGCCATGAAGCAGTAGGTAGGAGAAGATGGCTCAGGTTCGGGAGTCATCGTTTTGAGAGACTCCTTGAATTCGAGGAACCATGGGTCCTGACATGTTCGATGACCTTCATAGATGTCAGAGATCCGGTCCCATATAAGCTTTGCACTGCATAGATGCATGATGCGCCTGCACTCGTCTCTTGACAGATAGGAGCATATAACAGCCTTCGCCTTTGTATCCAGAAGGGTGTACTTCTGAATATCGTCAGCACACGCCATCTTGCATAAGTCGGTGAGACCGATCTCCGTAATAGTCCAAAGCTCACTGTCCATAGCTAGAAGGCGCTTCCTCATCATAGCCTTTCAATGGGGATAATCATGACCATAGAAAATGGGGCACCCAGCGAAGACCTTGATTTTCCCTGCAGTCGACATAGCTAAAACTCCAAGTGGTTAAACCAAATCACACAGAACAAGGGAGCACATTGCTCTGATACCAATTGAAAGTGCTAGTTATCGACTAGAGGGGGGTGAATAGGTGATTTTTATGATAGTCTTCAAAATACGGGGGCTTTGAAGACAAATGATAGAAATGAACCTATTGATATGCAGCGGAAGGTAGACTACACTAGACAAGCCAAAGTCAAGTAAGCAATGAAGTGAAAACACGAAGACTATCAGCGGCTAGGTAGTATGGACCAGGATGGAAGATAGTATGAAACCAAACAGTAAAGAGTCTTCACTTAGTGAAGTCAATCAGATTATACAGGCATGCAATGACTCCACGAAGACAAACTGTAAAGTAAAGGGAAGTGGAGGATAGAACCAGCAGCTTGATGAAGACAAGGATTTGGTAGACCAGTACGAGTTGTTCTGACAATTGTATGTCTGGTTAGGGAGGCTGAGATTCAACTCAGAAGACCGTGTCTTCACCTTATTCCCCTTGAGCTAAGGACACACAGTCCTCGTCCAATCACTCTGGTAAGTCTTCAAGGTAGACTTCCAAACCTCCACAGACTTCGTTCACCGGCAATCCACAATGACTCTTGGATGCTCAGAACGCGATGCCTAACCGGCTGGAGGATTCACAGTCCTCAAGTGTAACAAGTCTTCAGGTCACGCAGACAGAAAGACTTCAGTGATGCCTAACACTCGTTGGCTTTGGGTGTTTTGGGCTTTGTCCTTGCAAGGATCTCTCTCTCTCTCAAATGCTTCGGAGGTGGGATGCTCTTGTAACACCCACGATGCGGCTATATCTCCCACGTGTCGGAGCACGACTTAGAGGCATAACCGCATGTCGCAAGAGGGGTAATCTTTACACATCCCATGTACTGAATATGAAAGTGATAAAGAGTTGGCTTACAATCGCCACTTCACACAGTACATAAATATAGCATTACATCATCCAGAATACAATCAAGGTCTGACTACGGAACCAAAATAAAGACAACCCCAAATACATAGATCCCCGATCGCCCCAACTGGGCTCCTCTACTGATCGTCTAGAAAGGAAACATAGTAACGGCCCAAATCTTCGTCGAACTCCCACTTGAGTTCGGTTGCGTCCCCTGCACTGGCATCATCAGCACCTGCATCTGGTTTTGGAAGTAATCTGTGAGTCACGGGGACCCAGCAATCTCACACCCTCGCAATCAAGACTATTTAAGCGTTTGGGTAGGAAAAGGTAGTGAGGAGGAGCTGCAGCAAGCACTATCATATATGGTGGCTAACTTACGCAAATGAGAGCGAGAAGAGAAGCAAAGCTCGGTCGAGAAGCTATAAAGATCAAGAAGTGATCCTGAAAGTACTTACATTCAAGCATTACACAAGGCCGTGTTCTCTTCCCGGACTCCGCCGAAAAGAGACCATCACGGCTACACACGCCGTTGATTCATTTTAAATTAAGTTAAGTGTCAGGTTTTTACAACCGGATATTAACAAATTCCCATCTGCCCATAACCGCGGGCACGACTTTCGAAAGTTCAAAACCCTGCAGGGGTGTCCCAACTTAGCCCATCACAAGCTCTCACGGTCAACGAAGGATATTCCTTCTAGCAGGCAGACCCGATCAGTCTCGGAATCCCAGTTACAAGACATTTCGACAATGGTAAAACAAGACCAGCAAATCCGCCCGATGTGCCGACAAATCCCGATAGGAGTCGCACGTATATCGTTCTCAGGGCACACCGGATGAGCGCTTCGTACAACTAAAACCAAACCTCGAGTTTCCCCGAGGTGACGCTGCAAAGGACTCTAGTTCGGACTAACACTCAGAGGAGCACTGGCCCGTGGGGGCTTAAAATAAAGATGACCCTTGAGTCTACAGAACCCAAGGGAAGGTATTTGGTGGTAGGTAGGAAAATGGTAAAACCAAGGTTGGGCCTTGCTGGAGGAGTTTTATTCAAAGTGAGCTGTCAAGGGGTTCCCATAACACCCAACCGCGTAGAGAACGCAAAATCAAGGAACATAACACCGGTATGACGGAAACTAGGGCGGCAAGAGTGGAACAAAACTCCAGGCATAAGGCCGAGCCTTCCACCCTTTACCAAGTATATAGATTTATTAAAGTAAACAAGATATAATAATGATATCCCAACAATATCCATGTTCCAACATGGAACAAACTCCAACTTCACCTGCAACTAGCAACGCTATAAGAGGGGCTGAGCAAAGCGGTAACATAGTCAAACAACGGTTTGCTAGGAAAGGTGGGTTAGAGGCTTGACATGGAAATATGGGAGGCATGATATAGCAAGTGGTAGGTATCGCAGCATAGCAAAAGAGCGAACAACTAGCAAGCAAATATAGAAGTGATTTCGAGGGTATGGTCATCTTGCCTGCAAAGTTCTCCGAGTTGACGAAAGCTTGATCCTCGTAAGCGTACTCAACGGGTTCCTCAAATCACATACTCGTCTCCCGGCTCTACCCAAAGCAATAACACAAGCAAAGGAAACAATAATCAACCACGGTGCAATGCGCAAGAAACATGATGAAAAACATGGCATGACATGCGGGATGTGATATGCAATGCATATGCATGCTTCGGAAGGGAAAGATTGAACGAGGCCTCAACTTGGCAAACCAAGTGCGCCGCTGGAAAGATGAGTTGATTTCGGTCGAAATAGATATAAAGATCACCGGAATCGGATGCACGGTTTGCAAATGGCAAGCAAAACTATAATGGCACAATTCTGTGATTAACAGCACGATGCCATCTAGAATGCAAAAAGAAACTAAGCTACTACACTCCAACATAGCAACAAAGCACATGGCAGTGATCTACTCAAGATGCTTGACAAAAGATGAACACTGAGCTATGGCTAAATCACACAAGAGTAGTGTTGGGGATATTACTATTGGAGGTAAACCGACATTATGTAGCCGGGTCGACTCTTTGAAGATTAGAAGCCCATGAAGATGCAAGGATGATGGCGCTTTACGGAAGGCCCAAGGCCCAAAGGCGGGTTACAGCCTGTAAATGTAAACCGACCTAGTCATGTAACTTGTATTGTAAGATAGGAAGAGTAGAGACCGAACCGGACACGTTTATGATCCGGCTTCGGGACTTTGTAGCCCGGCGGGCGTCAACCTATGAGTATAAAGGGACGACCCGGCCGTGGTTTAGGGACAGACAACAACTCGAGAGCCAGAAAAAGCGGGTTCGCTCCCTAGCCTTCGAAGCCCTAGCAATACCAATCACAACTAGACGTAGGCTTTTACCTTCCTCGAAGGGGCCGAACTAGTATAAAACTCCCCGTGTCCCCTTGTCCGGTTTAACCCCTTTAAGCTAACCCGTAGCGATGGCTCCACAACTAAGTCCTTTCACAAGGACATCTGCCGTGACAAACCCACGACAGTTGGCGCCCACCGTGGGGCCATCGCACGATGGTTTTGAGTCCTTGAAGGGCACCTTTGATGGACTTAAGGGATACACTATGGGCCGGATGACGAAGAGTCATCGCAGAAAGCTCTACATCGACAACGCAGGATGGGGTCCCGAGGCTGATTCAATCGAATACGGGTACCGGGTCCCCTTTGGTGGGATTCACGTCTTCATCAGCAAGGTTGGCGAACCGGCCCCTGAGCCGGACATCTGCACCGAAATCATCGAAATGGCTCGGCGTGCAAGTTCTTCGCCGGTTCAGCCCGAGGCAAGGCATGTTTTCATAGGTGTCATCCATGGATCGAGGTACGAGGAAGGGCCGGTGTCCGATGGAGAGACCATGGTCTGTTCTGATGATGAGTCTTCTGGAGAGACCGAATCACTTTACCAGTTGCAGGACGGCCGGATTGATGGAGGATCCGAGGGCAATAGTATTCCGGATTCCCCTAATCTGCCAAAACCGGGCCGCCATCTTCATGGTCGGCACACAATCGGCGCCTCATTCATCTACCGCCACAGCAATGCTCTCCGATTCAACAACGGCCACACCAGCAGGGGCAGGAAGCTCAGCGCCGCCTCCAGCCCAAGTCCTGTCTGATTTGTTCAACACTTCGGCAACGTTGATGGCCGCAGAGGTGGATGCAGCAGCCAGGGATCAGCACAATGCGGAGATTGGAAAGGTAAAAGATCAGATAGCCCAGGCTAAAGCGGACCTGGCAACAGAGAATGCTAGGATGGCTACAGAGCGGGCTGAATTGGAAGCACAGGCCTAATGGATTAGGCTGGATCAGAATGCTTCAGAGGAAGTCATGAGAAGAAGGTACCGATCGCGTCTTCGGTCGGTTTATGAGCCGCAGAATCTCTTCAACACACCAGGAGCAGGAGCTGGTAACCAACCCATATTAAACCGGGCGGAGGCACCGGGAACAGGAGCGCCGGTTCAACCACGCACGATGGACCCGCCAACGGATGGCTTATCATGGTGGGGGCGAGTAGAACGTTGCCGGTGCCTAGAAACGGGATGAGGCGAAGACATGCACGCCAGCGAATCTTACCCAGCTTCGGGGCTCTCTGGGGAGATAACACCCCTACTGCTGCTCTGCGGGGTCTCCGCATGATCACTATAGTCAGGGATTTACACGGTTGCTCCTTGAGCTGTGTAGGGTGGTAGGAGAGGGCAAGGCTAGCTCTCTCCCTCTATCTGGTGAGGTATAGAACTACTGGGATCCAACCCTTTGCATGGGTGCCCTGGGGGGTTTATATAGGCCTACCCCCCAGGGGTACAATGGTAATGTGACTGGACGCGGGCCCAGCCGTCAGTGTCTCCATCCTCCGACTTCTCCGCCGACTGCTGGAGCCCGCCGACTGGTGGGCCCCGCCGACTGGTCTGGTACGGAGCCGACAGGCCGCGTCCGCCGCGGGCGGGTCTTGCCGGCTGCTGATTACTGTAGCCGTGCTCCTGATGATGCAAGCTTGGTCATGGGGTCGTGGCAACAGCCCCGCCGCCTGGCGGGCGATCACTGTGGCCACTCCCCATCTCTTCTTGATTAATGGTGCGTGGGCCCAGGGGAGGGCTCGGCCGACTCCCCCGGGCCGACTCCCATTGGGTCCGACTAGCGGTGCCCCCGCCGTCTCCCGAGGTCTCGCTGGCTGGTGGGCCCTGCTGCCTCTAGGCCGTACAGACAAGCCGTCGTGGGAGCATGACTAGGTATAGTGGTGCTGATGTCAGGGCCGGCTGGGCAACAGTGCCACGCCGCGGGGAGATCTTCCCAAGTATGGCGCGCTGTAGCCATGCCTGCCCTTGGTAAGGGGCGGGGAGTGGGCTTTATTGTAGCCACGTCCTGCCCCGTCCCTCTCGATGAGGTCACGGTTTGTTGGAGTCACCGGCCGACTCCCCAAAGCCGGCTTCTCTGGAAGTCGTCCCTGGGACTCGGCCGTGGGCAGTCGGCTGCCTTGCCATAGACTCCCCAGGAGGCGGCTCTTCGCCCTATGGTCTTGAGGGGCGCAGCCTGCCCCGATGTCTTGAAAGGTCGGGGGCTCGGGTTGGCCTACCCGTGGCCCATTACTCCGACAGTAGTCCCCGAAGCTGGTGAGGCGCCGCGGACGATTGGCTGAGAAGCCTCAGCAGTTTCTCTTTACGGGCGCAACTCATGGTCTTGATTGACTTCCGCCGGGCTGACTAGAAGGAGTCGGACTCTCCCAACTCGGACTTACTCAATTCTGACTTGCTCAGTAGTTCGAACGTCGCGGCGGGATTTCAAGTGGCGGGCTAGCTAGGCTTCCAGAGAAAGCCGCCCGTTCCTGGCCTGTCACACAAGGGCACGTGGCCAGGCCGTTCTGCCATCCCACGCGCGCGACGGGACAGGCCCATAGGCGGGGCCCGCCACTACCGCGCCTCGGCGCCCGAGCGGATCCGCTGCGGCCCTGGCGGGCGGTTAGGATTCTCGTGAAGTTACTGCGCGCAGTAACTTTACGTGGATCGTGGGGGTCGTGGGGCTGCGGGCGCAGTAAAGCCCCACGTCCGCCCCCTCGGCTTCGCAGCCCATAGGGCAATAAGTTGGGGGAAGAGGCGGGAACGCGCGCCCCTCCTCCCCACTACCCCTCGCTTCTTCCTCCTTGCAGCTCCTCGCTCTCCTACTCTCCTGCTTCCTCTTTCTTCTCTCTCTCTCTCGCTCGCTCCGCCGCACGCCCAAGCTCCGGCGCACGCTGTGGTGACCGCTTGCGACGATGAGCTCTTCCTCTGCTGCCGCGCCTCCCCCGGTGCGCTCCGGCACCTGGGACGGCTCTGAGGTCCACGAAGACCATATCGAGTTCCTCCGCCGGACCCGTCGGCTTCCCGGCGAGGATCGCGTGCAGGTGCGTCTCGCGCCGGAGGGGGAGATTTCCCCCGCCCCGCGGGAGGGCGAGCGGGTCATCTTCCGCTCGCACTGCCTGTGCGGGCTGGGGCTGCCGGCGAGCAGCTTCCTCCAGTCGTTCATGGAGTTCTACGGACTCCAGCCGCATCACCTCACCCCCAACATAGTGGTGCTACTGTCCGCCTTCGTGGCTCTGTGCAAGGGCTTCCTGGGAGTCCTCCCCACCCTCGAGCTCTGGGGGGAGTTCTTCTTCTCCAAGCTCGGCACCCAGGCCGCGGGCATGCCGGCTTAGTGCGGCGCCTTCATCGCCGTGCGACGGACAGGAGCCGACAACCACTTCCCCTCCATCGCGTTGCTGAAGTCGGTGAAGATGTGGCAGCGGTCCTACTTCTACGTCAGGAACGTCGCCACGCGGGGCGACTGGGTCAATCTGCCGGCTTTCGAAGCCAGCCCGCCAGCTGGCAGACTGCCCAACTGGTCGTACCGGGCCAGGTCGCTGACGCCTGCGGGAGCCGGCGCCATCACGCGACTCCGAGTGCTGACGCAGTCGGAGGGTCTGACTGGCCCGGACCTGCTGGCCGCCTTCGTCTCGCGCTGAGTTCTCCCACTCCAAGGCCGGCCTCACCTGATATGCCAGATGAGCGGGGGACGTGACCCGAGTCGGATGTGCACCAAGGACATGCCTCACGAAGAGGTGGCCCTGATGGTGAACTACCTCTCAGACAACAGGCTCCCAGAGGACTGCCGATTCGGCAAGGAGCCCTACTCCCGCGCCAACCCCCCGCCCGTGGTGAGTCACCTTTCTTTTCTTCAAATTGTCTTCTTCTTGCCAAGTCTTGTTCTAATCAGTCTGCTTTTTGGTTAGAATCCCCTTCTTCACCCACCAGCCGACACCTCGGGGCCGGCCCGTGAGTTCGCCGCCGACCGGGGAAGACGACGCTGAGGGAGGAGGAGGGACGACAGGCGACTTCAGGCCCTCGACCACCTTTGTCGACTGGCCTGAAGACGACGCCGAGGAAGGAGTCGCCCCTCGCCATCGGCCAGGAGCCAGCCAGCCGGGCGCGGGCTCTTCTGCCGCGTCGGGCGCTCCAGGCGGCGGGAAGAAGCGTCGGGCTGCGCCGACTTTGTTCGGCAGCCGGCCGAAGAAGCCCAAGTGCTCGGCTGCGGCGACCCGGCGGGACGAGGCGGCCGCGAAGGCCACCCGCTTCCGTAAGGAAGTGAAGAAGCCGCTGTTGGTCTCTGCGTAAGTATTATGTCTTCAAAGTTCGTTCTTCCTTCATGTTTTGTCTGAGTCTCTGCTCGCCCTTCTTTCTTCAGGGCTCCCCTCTCTTTTGAGCGGGTCGCCGCCGCCTCCGTCATGGGGTCAGCGAAGACGCCCGCCACCACTCGGCGGATAAACCCCGCTGCCGACCTCCAGGAGGCGACGGAGCGGAATGTGTAGGACAAGCGCAATGAAGAAGAAGCCCTCCACGTGGAGAAGGCGGAGGCCGACAGGGCAGAGGCCTCCGCCAAGAAAAAACTAGCGGAGGCCGAAGCCGCCGCGGCGGCGAAGCAGCGGGCTGAGGAAGACACACGCCGCCAGGCGGCCTTGCTTGTTACCCCGCTGAACTCTGCGCCGCTGCCGCCGGAGTTCACGGGGCAGACAGGAGGAGCCGGCAGGGAGAACCTTGTCGAGGAGAGGGAAGGCGGCGAGTCCTCTACTCCGGGCGCGAACGTTCCGCCGCCGCCTCCGCCGCCGTCTGAAGGCGTGCAAGGCGAGCAGCCAGCGGACCCTCCGTTGCCGTTGACCGAAGAAGAGGCCGTGGCGAGGCTACTCCTCTAGGTCAGCTCGCCAGCGCGCCGTCCTCTGGAGAAGGCGACTTTGGCCCCCTACCCCCTGGAAGCCGGCACCGCCAGCTCGGCGGCTCCAGACGCTGAGGCGACGAGCGCCGCACCTGTTGGGTGGGTGCGGGGAGGCGGCACAGGGCCGCTAAACCGGGCGCTCCTAGACGTCCAGGCGAGGCTCCGCGCCGAGGGCGACACCCTCCAGAGCTACACCAAGGCGTTCCTGGCGTCGCGGGCGGCCGTCCGGGTATGTCTTTTCTTTGGGCCTTTGTTTTTTCTTGTTTCTCTCTGTGGGGGCGCGCCAGCGCACCCACTGGGTGTAGTCCCCGATTTTCGGGTCGGCTGCTGAGCAGGCGGTCCGGAACTCCAATTTGAAGAACTTCTGGGTACTAACTTTGTCTGAAATGCTTGTTGCAGGACTACCACAACCTCCGCATCACCATCTTCAACCGTAATGTTGAAGAGTTGGTCAAGCGGACCGCTGACTTGGCAGAGAGCCGGAGTAAGTCCTCCTCCTTTTTCTCTTCTCTGCGGGGGCGCGCTAGCGCACCCACGGGCTGTAGTCCCCGAGATTCGGGCCGACCGCTGAGCAGTCGGGCCGGATCTCCCCGGCGACCTACTTTATTGACGACTGCTGTCTTTCTTTCTTTCCTTCAGGGGCCAACGCTGCTCTTCAACAGCAGCTGAGCGAAGCCAACTCCGCCCTGCTCGCCAAAGGGGAGGAGTGTAGCAAGCTCGCCGCGGAGCACGACCTGCTGACCGCTCAGTTGGTAGAGCAGAAGGGGCTGCTCGCGAAGTCGCAGAGGGAGGCGGAGGAGACGGAGGCCGCCCTCCTGGCCGAGTTCGCGAGCGAGCGCTCTTCCTGGTCTGACAAGGAGGCGATGCTGTCCTCCGGCTTCCACGAGATCGAAGACATCATTGATGGTGAGTCTCTTTGTTTTCTTTCTTTGAGCCGCCAACCTAGGTCGTGCCGACTCCTGGTTTTTGACTCGCTTTTTTGTATCTTCGTGTCTTTTGCAGACCTCTTCCCTGGGCAGTCTCAGGCCGCTATCCAAGCCATCGAGGCCGATCGTGCAAGTCGGAGGGCGGAGGGCGCAGAGATCGTCGCCGATGCCCCCTGAACTCTTGATGAGCACATCTTGAGTATCGAGGCTCGCCTCCGGCCGGCTCCCCGGATGTTGCGCCGGCTTCAGCGCGTCGGCGCCCAGGCGATCTCCGCCCTTTGGCCGGATATGCAGGCTCCGTGCACCCCAGCCTGACGGCCAACTGGTTGGAGGTCGCGGCTAGTCGCCTCGAGGCCTGGAAGGGCTCTTCGGCCCGGGCTAGAGCGCGCCGGGCCTTGGAGTTCGTCAAGGCGTGGTACCCGGGGCTGGATCTAGACCGGTTGGCCACGCTTCGGTCGGAGGCCCAGTCAGAGCTGGCGGCTGTGGAAGACGCCCTCGTCAAGCGTGCTGCAGCGATCGCCGAGTACACCGACACGAGCATCTTCGTCCCCGAGCGGTATGAAGACGGCGAGGAGATCCCATCGGAGTGGTTTGGGATGAACCTAGACTACGGCGAAGACTTGGCGGACGTGATCGGCTCCAGCGTCGAGGAGGAGGACGAGGCGGAGGGTGAGGGCGAGGCAGAGGCACCAGAAGACGGAGCAGACGGCCAGCCTCAGCCCGACCGCGCCTCCAGCAATGAGCCACGTGCGACCGATCCGACTGCTGCCGGAGGCGATCAAGCCGAGACTAGTCGGCCGACCGCCCCGACGACTGACGCTGGCGCCTCCTGCGACCCCCCGACTCCGTCTGCCGCCTCCTAAGCTGCCGCAGTGTCTCTTGTTTTATCTGCTTCAGTAGTCTTTTGAGGAACTTGTTAATTCACACAATTCCACCCGCGGGGGTGTATTTTGAACCTCTGCTTGACAATTCGGCCAAGGGCCTATGTTATATATATATGTCTATCTTTTCTTGCTCATTGTTCTTTTTGGTTGTTTTCCTTTGCCGCTTTCTCCTAGTTGCCTGCCTTGCCAATCGGACAGCCGCTCTGCAGACTGTTGCTGGATCAAGTGCTAGGCTACTTTGGGAAAGCAAGTACTTAGCCGATTTCAAGATTGTTTGAGCAAGTTGGATAGAAAACGACAATCCGACTGTCCGAGAGTCAGTTTGCGAGAAGGGCTTGGAAGCCGTCTTGAGCTATGTTTTATGCTTTGAATCCTTAGCCATTTTTTGTGCGAGCACACATTCTACCTTACCTCTGCCCACTGTACAGTCGCTCTGCGAGCTGCAGCTTCTGACAGAAGACGGCTTAGATGCTACACACTACTTGTCCGGCTGCAGGAAGCATTTCATAGTGCAAGGCAGCAAGTCCCCGGGCTGACTTGTCGAGCCCGGTGCCAAACGGTATGTCAAAGAGTAATATACTCGTAGGCATAATTTTTATCATACAGACAAAAGAGGGCAGTCCCCGAGCTCGTCTCGGGGGGCCCAAAGTCTTGGTATTTTTAATACAAAAGGTAGCGTGGTACATACTGCATCAACTGTAAAATCTTCGGAGAAGATTTGCATTCCATGGCCGCTCAGTCTCCTTTCCGGAGTCGTCCCTCTTGCATGCTCGGGGCTTCTGAGCGTCGATCAGGTAGTAGGAGTCGTTGCCTAGTACTTTGCTGATGATGAAAGGGCCTTCCCAAGGCGGCGACAGCTTGTGCTGGCCGGCTGTTCGCTGGATCAGCCGGAGTACAAGGTCGCCTTCTTGGAAAGATCTTGGCCTGACCTTCCTGTTGTGGTATCGGCGCAGGCTCTGCTGGTAGATGCTGGACCGGCTGAGTGCCAACAGCCGGCCCTCTTCCAGAAAATCAACGTCGTCTTGTCGTGCTTCTTCTGCTCCCTCCTTGGTGTACATGGTGACTCGTGGGGAGTCGAACTCTATGTCCGTTGGGATGACGGCTTCGGCACCATAGACGAGGAAGAAGGGCGTGAAGCCGGTTGACTTGTTTGGAGTCGTGCACAGACTCCAGAGGACGCTTGGCAGCTCGTCGAGCCAGCAGCCAGCCGAGCGCTCCAGAGGCTCGATCAACCGAGGCTTGATGCCGGACAGGATGAGGCCGTTTGCTCGCTCCACTTGGCCGTTTGACTGCGGGTGGGCGACGGATGCTAAGTCCAGTCGGATGCCTTGTGTTGCGCAGAAACGGGCCAAGGCGCCTTTGGCAAAATTTGTGCCGTTGTCGGTGATGATGTTGTGTGGTATGCCGTACCGAATTGTGATATCGGTGATGAAGGTCACGGCAGTCGGACCATTCAGTTTCTTGATTGGCTTCACTTCGACCCACTTGGTGAACTTGTCCACTGGGACAAGTAGGTGAGTTAGACTGCCTCGTGCTGTTTTGAATGGTCCCACCATGTATAGACCCCAAACTGCAAAAGGCCAAGCAATGGGGATGGTCTTGAGCGCAGAAGCTGGCTGCTGCGGCTTGGAGCTGAACTTCTGGCACCCTTTGCATTTTTGGACCAACTCCTTGGCCTCTTCCAAGGCAGTCGGCCAAAAGAAACCGTGCCGAAAAGCTTTGGCGACGAGTGCTCTTGAAGCCGCATGGTGGCCACATTCGCCTTGATGGATGTCTTTGAGAATTGCCTGGCCTTGCTCTGGTTCTACGCATCGCTGGTAGACACCAGTGACGCTGCGCCTGACCAGCTCTCTGTTGATTATGGTATAGGCTGCTGCCCGGCGTTGTACTTGCCGAGCTGAGATCTCATCAGTTGGTAGCTCTTTGTTCACCAGAAATTTGAGGATGGGCTGGGCCCATGAGGGTGCTGCTATTTCGTCGACTATCAGAACTGCGACTTGGACGAGGGCGGCTGGGCTGGGAGGCGGCGGGCTGGAGTCAATAGTCGTTTATTGGGCTGATGAAGTCCCCAGGCCGACTGGCTCGGTCCCTGGGCCGAGTTCTGGAATCTTCGAGTCTGTCACTGCAGTCCTCGGGCAGGGCTCGACTGAGGCAGCTTTGGAGTCGCCCGCCAAAGTCCCCGTTCCGACTGCCGGAGCCCTGGAGTCGGATCCGCCGTCTTCGGGAGGAGCCGGCACAAAGATGGAGTCTGATTCTGGTGAAGGCTTGACAGACGGCTTGAGGAGGCATTGAAGGGCGACGCCAGATGGAATTGCTTGGCGGGTAGAGCCGATTCGTGCCAAGGCGTCTGCTTGGTCGTTGTCGTTTCTTGGTACGTGGAGGAACTCGCACCCCTCGAAATACCCGCTGAGCTGCTGCACGAGGAAACGGTAGCTCGCCATGTTTGCGTCTTTTGCGTCCCAGTCGCCAGACGACTGCTGGACCACTAAGTCTGAGTCGCCATAACACAAGATCCGGCGGATGCCAAGTTCTTTGGCAAGCCGGAGCCTGTGAATGAGCGCCTCGTACTTGGCCACGTTGTTGGAGGCGGCGAAGTGGATTTGCAGTGCATATTTGAGCTTGTCTCCTTTGGGAGAGGTGAGGACGACGCCGGCTCCCAAGCCGGTGCGCATCTTGGAGTCGTCGAAGTGCATCCGCCAATGGGTGGAGTCAGGTGCTGGAGGCAGGTACTGGGTCTCGGCCTAGTCGACGAGGAAGTCGGCCAGTGCTTGTGACTTGATAGTGGTCGGCCAGTGCACGCCATAGCACATCTTCTGGTAGTGGGGATAGTTCTGCTTGGAGGTTGACAGTACCTCGCTCAGGTAATATACTGGTCTTTGGACAGGTAGCGCCTTGCCTTCCTCCTTGCGCTCTACTACAATGACTGTGCTGACTACTCGGCTGGTGGCAGCGATGTACAGGAGCATAGGTTCCTTGGGAGTCGGAGCCGCCAGGATGGGTGGAGTAGTCAGCATCTTCTTCAACTGGTGGAAAGCTTCGTCCGCCTTATGGTTCCACTTGAAAAAAGTGGTCTTCTTCATGAGTTGGTATAAGGGGAGAGCTTTCTCGCCCAGCTGACTGATGAATCGGCTGATGGACGCCAAGCAGCCGATGAACTTCTGCACATCCAGCAGTCGGCTAGGTACCTCCATTCTCTCGATGGCCTTGATTTTTACTGGGTTGCATTCTATGCCACGCTCAGAGACCAGGAAACCTAGTAGCTGGCCGGCTGGTACTCCGAAGACACACTTCTCGGGGTTGAGCTTGATCTGGAACCGGCGCAGGTTCTCAAAGGTCTCCTTGAGGTCTTCCAGCAATGTTCCTTGCTTTTCCGTCTTCACCACCACGTCGTCCACATAAACGTCGGCGTTCCTTCCGAGCTGCTTGAGGAGGCACTTCTGCATGCAATGCTGAAAGGTGGCGCCGGCATTCCTCAAGCCGAACGTCATGGTGAGGTAGCAGAATGCTCCAAACGGCGTGATGAAGGCGGTCTTCAATCTATCAGCCGGGTTCAGCTTGATCTGGTGATATCCTGAGTACGCATCCAAGAAACTCAACAGCTCGCATCCGGCTGTGGAGTCTATCACCTGATCAATTCTCGGCAGAGCAAACGGGTCCTTGGGGCAGGCCTTGTTGAGGCTCGTGTAGTCGATACATATTCGCCATTGCTTGTTCTTCTTTAGCACTAGGACCGGATTTGCCAGCCACTCCGGGAAGAAAACTTCCATAATGAAGCCGGCTGCTAGGAGTTGGGCTATCTCTTCTCCGAGAACTCTTCTCTTCTCTTCTGATAAGCGGCGCAGGGGCTGCCTGACCGGCTTTGCATCAGATCGGACGTGTAACTTGTGCTCGGTGAATTCCGTCGGCACACCTGGCATGTCTCTGGGAGACCATGCAAAGATGTCCCGATTCTCACGGAGGAAATCGACAAGCTCGCCTTCCTATGTGCTGTCGAGGTTTGCACCTATGACAGCGTACCTCTCTGGGTGCTTCGGATCCAAGGGTATCTTCTTTGTCTCTTTGGCCGGCTTGAACGAACCTTCGGCCTCCGACTCCTTCGGGTCGGACGATATCTCCGGCTGCTTGCCGGCCATCGCCACAGCTCGCTCAAGGAGTCGCTTCTCGGCCGCAATCACCAGGGACTCGGCCAGCCGACTGCTCTCGGCCGCGCAAGAGGACGACTTCCGGTAGTCGCCGGTCACAGTCAGAATTCCCCTGGAACTGGGCATCTTCATCTTGAGGTAGGCGTAGTGGGGGGCCGCCATGAACTTGGCCAAGGCGGGCCGGCCAAGTAGCGCATGGTATGGGCTCTCAAGCTCCACCACTTCAAACCAAACAGACTCTCTTCGGAAGTGATCTTTGTCCCCGAAGAGGACGTCAATCAGGATCTTGCTGATTGGTGAATAGGAAAGCCCAGGAACAATGCCGTGGAACACAGTCCGGCTGTTCTGAAGCTGTCTCTTCTTGATTCCTAACTTCTCCATGGTGTCCTTGTACAGGATGTTGATGCTGCTGCCCCCATCTATCAGAACTCGCGAGAAACGTGCGGCCGTTTGTCCATGGCAAAGGTGGCGTCCAGGACCAAGGCGTAGGAGCCCGGACTCGGCACCACTTCTGGGTGGTCAGCCCTGCTCCAGCTGATGGGCCTCTCTGACCAGTGCATGAACTCTGGCGTCTCTGAGGCTACCGCGTTCACCTCTTGTCGCTGCAGCCGCCTGCTGCGTCGATCGTCAGCCACACTGGTGAACACTATGTAGGCTTCGTGCTCTTCAGGGTACTCGTCTTGTACTGCGCCGACTGGCCTGACTGCCGGCTGCTGGGGCAGAGGCGGAGGCGGCTGCCCAGCAGGCGGGGGTGGTAGGAGGCCGTCTCCCTTGGCGATCCTGGTGAGCTAGTGGCACTTCCGGGTGGTGTGATTTGATGGCTTCGCGCCGCTGTGGAACTTGCAAGGTCCATCCAAGGTCTTCTCATAGGAGAAGGCCGGCAACCAGTTCGGCTTGCCGCCTTTCTGTCGCTTGGGCGGAGGCTGCTCTTCTGGCTGCTGGGCTTCGACGGTCGCGACCTGCCGGCTGCTGGAAGCCGGCTGCGGGGCCTTGCGCTTGTGGTCGCCCTGCTGTTGTCGCCGGCCGGCGTCCGCTGTCGGAGTTCTTGGAGCCTGAGGAGCTACTTTGCCAGTCGTGCTGATTTGAATTTCCGTCTTCATGGAGGAGTCGGCCGTAGCGTACTTGTCCGCTATGATCAGCAACTCGTCGAGGGTTTATGGCTCGTCGTAGAGGAGCTTGTGCTTGAGGAGGGTGCCTTCTCGGCACCCGGCTGTGAAGTACTCGATGGCCTGCACCTCATGCACGCGGAGCTCAGCCCAACGCGTGAGGTAGTCGCGAGTCGACTCATCAGGACCTTGCACGCATAGGGAGAGCTGGCGAGGCTTGGGAGGACGCTTGTACGTGTTGGTGAAGTTGCGAACGAACGCTTCGGTGAAGTCGACCCAGCTGTTGATGCTGCGGGGTTTTAGGCTGTTCAGCCATGTCCGGGCCGTGCCCTGAAGCATGAGCGGAACGTACTTTACGGCGACACGCTTGTTGCCATTTGCTATGCTGACAGCCGTAGAGTAGTCTATTAGCCAGTCTTCCGGCTTCACGGAGCCGGTATACTTGGGCGTGTCTCTTGGGAGCGTGAACCCTCTGGGAAAGGGCTCGTCCTGAATGCGGGGCCCGAAACACGGCGGACCCAGCTCGTCTTCTTCTTCCAGCGCCAGGGACCGGTGAAGTCGGTCGATCCGGTGGCGAGCGTCATTCTCCCCAACTCCCTCTCGGCGGCCAAGGCGGTCTCCGAGAGTCGGATGGTCAACAGGCGGCGAGGAGACTCGCCTCTCCTTGCAGGGAGGGGGAGGCGGACAGTCGTCCCGTCGTTCCACTGCTCTTGGGCGGCCGTCTCGGTCGCGCTCTATGGTAATCCGAGTCCGACTGTGGCTGACAGCCGACTCCTTGTCCTTCCTTCCTCGGGTACCGCCAGTCGGCCTCCGAGACGTCGCGCCTTGATCTCGGTGCGGGTCGTCGTTTGGCCGCTGCGGTGCCTCCGTGCGGCAGCTGGCCTCGTTCTGCGCGGCGGCCGCGTCGAGGAGCCGCTGGACTCGCTCCATCATGAGGCGGCGCTCTTCGCCCTCGAAATTGTCCAGCTCATCCGCCGCTGCCTGGGCGGCTCGGATGTTCTCCGCTGGCGTGGCATACACGGGGCGGCTAGCCCCAAACAGGCTGGCGATGGCTACGCCGCGCTGCTGAACCGCGCCCAGGCGGCTGGGCCCTGCCGGAGCCGGCGAGCCGCCAACAGCGCGATCCATCTCCCGCTGGTAAGCTTCTGACAAGCGTCTCATGCTAGCTAGCTTCTTCGCGCCTTCAACAAGCTGAAGGCGGCGCGCTTCTAGCGTCTCTGCGTCAGCATCTTCTGGAATGGGCGCAGCTAGGTCTTGCAGCGCCGCGCCGAGTGAGTCGGGCGCCCTTCCACCAGGGAACTCGTCATGACTGATGACCAGCACCTCAGTGACGGTGCTCCCGTCGCTCTCCGCGTGGGGGAGAGGTTCGTCGTGGACCACCATGTTGGAGGGGGAAAGCATCGACCGACATGGTGTCAAAGTCGACCAGCATCGGGTCGGTGGAGCCTACGGACTCCAAGTCTACGGCAGGCTCGCCGGAAACGTGGAGTTGATCGAGGAGGCCCGCGAGGAGGTTTTCGGGGCCGCCTACGCCTGCGTCGGACGCAGGTTCGTCGGAGAGGCGGACCTCGCCGACAAGTTTGGCCAAGGAGCTGGCTGCGCAGGCGATCTCCACACCGCGCAGCGCGTCGACGCAAACTTCGTCTGGCATGCCTGGCTGGCTGCGCTCGCCAGGGAGGAAAAGGGTTCCCGTCCAGAACAAATCTCCGGACGACGGTGCACTAGGCCCCACGGTGGGCGCCAAATGTCGGGGGTTTGGTGCAACATATGCCAACGGATGGCTTATCATGGTGGGGGCGAGTAGAACGTCGCCGGTGCCTGGAAACGGGATGAGGCGAAGACATGCACGCCGGCGAATCTTACCCAGCTTCGGGGCTCTCCGGGGAGATAACACCCCTACTGCTGCTCTGCGGGGTCTCCGCATGATCACTATAGTCAGGGATTTACACGGTTGCTCCTTGAGCTGTGTAGGGTGGTAGGAGAGGGCAAGGCTAGCTCTCTCCCTCTATCTGGTGAGGTATAGAACTACTGGGATCCAACCCTTTGCATGGGTGCCCTGGGGGGTTTATATAGGCCTACCCCCCCAGGGGTACAATGGTAATGTGACTGGGCGCGGGACCAGCCGTCAGTGTCTCCGTCCTCCGACTTCTCCGCCGACTGCTGGGGCCTGCCGACTGGTGGGCCCCGCCGACTGGTCTGGTACGGATCCGACAGGCCGCGTCCGTCGCGGGCGGGTCCTGCCGGCTGCTGATTACTGTAGCCGTGCTCCTGATGATGCAAGCTTGGTCATGGGGTCGTGGCAACAGCCCCGCCGCCTGGCGGGCGATCACTGTGCCCACTCCCCATCTCTTCTTGATTAATGGCGCGTGGGCCCAGGGGAGGGCTCGGCCGACTCCCCCGGGCCGACTCCCGTTGGGTCCGACTGGCGGTGCCCCCGCCGTCTCCTGAGGTCTCGCTGGCTGGTGGGCCCTGCTGCCTCTAGGCCGTACAAACAAGCCGTCGTGGGAGCAGGACTAGGTATAGTGGTGCTGATGTCAGGGCCGGCTGGGCAACAGTGCCACACCGCGGGGAGATCTTCCCAAGTACGGCGCGTTGTAGCCATGCCTACCCTTGGTAAGGGGTGGGGAGTGGGATTTATTGTAGCCACGCTCCTGCCCCGTCCCTCTCGATGAGGTCACGGTTTGTTGGAGTCGCCGGCCGACTCCCCAAAGCCGACTTCTCTGGAAGTCGTCCCTGGGAGTCGGCCGTGGGCAGTCGGCCGCCTTGCCGTAGACTCCCCAGGAGGCGGCTCTTCGCCCTGTGGTCTTGAGGGGCGCAGCCTGCCCCGATGTCTTGAAAGGTCGCGGGGCTCGGGTTGGCCTACCCGTGGCCCATTACTCTGACAGGAATCCACGACCCATTGGGTCAAACAGGTCTCAGCGATTTTGCATTCATCAGATCGTATCAATGCAGACACTGCAGTGTTAACATTAGAGGGCAATTTCCGTTTCTTACCACTCAAACAGAAGTTGGGAAGACTCAAACGTCACTGCAATGATATGTCAACGCTCATGGCCGCTTTGGTTAAATACGTCGATTCAGATAATACCAAGGACCCGGACTCAGAGGAGGATAAACCGGGGAAAGGTAAGAAGAACAGCAGTGCCAAAGGTCAGCATCATAATCCGGCAGGCCATGGAAACGGTGGTAAGCGCAAGGCCGACAGCAGCTTGGACTTTGTTGCTAACACCACTGCATAGGAGAATGGCCAGCGCCGTAAGGGCAAGCAGCCCCAGAGGGGCAGAGGTTCAGGCCCCAATTTGGAGCGCCTGTTGAATCAGCCTTGTCCAAAGCATGGATCAAAGGAGAAGCCAGCATCACATCTTTGGAAGGACTGTTATATCATGCGGGATTTCAAGAATTCGAATATGTTCCAGTATGATAACGGCCTGCCCAGCAGTTCAGGAGGAGGTTTCCATGGGCTGGGTTATGGAGGTGGCGGTTCCGGTTTAGGATTTCAAGGCAACCAAACCGGACACATCAATCAAGGGCACCAAGGTAACGAGGGAGGTTACAACCATCAGGGGAATCAGCAGCAGCAGCAGTCGGGTTATCAGAGCAATCCCAAACAGCTAAATAGCGGGCAATATCATGTCTTCACTACTAGTTTGTGTAAGCGTGATCAGAAGCTTCACAAAAGGGCAGTAAACTCTGTTGAACCGGCAGTACCTCAGTGTTTACGCTGGTCTGAGCAACCTATTCTATGGAGTAGAGAGGATCACCCACCCCGGGTTGATAATCCAGGTCACTTGGCCCTGGTGGTAGCCCCTCAAGTTGGGGGATACAAGTTTACCAAAGTACTCATGGATGGGGGAAGTAGTATCAACATTTTATATTATGATACATTCCGCCGTATGGGGTTGACAGATAAGAATCTTAAACCGTCGAATACGGTCTTTCATGGTGTGGTGCCTAGTAAGTCTGCATATCCTGTTGGCAAGATAGCTTTGGAGGTAGCTTTTGGAGATGACAATGATTCAAGGTCAGAAACATTGACATTTGAGGTGGTAAAGATCAAAAGTCCGTACCACGCCTTGTTTGGGCGGCCGGCCTATGCTAAATTCATGGCGAGGCCGTGTTATGTTTATCTACAGCTTAAAATGCCAGGTCATAAGGGGACTATCACAGTACATGGAAGCAGAAAGATTGCTTTGGAGTGTGAGGAAGGTGATGCGGCTTATGCTGAGTCGGTTTGTGCCACGGAGGAGTTGAAATTCTATAAGGAGCAAGTTGATCCGGCAGACATGACCTCTTTGAAAAAGCCGACTACGGAACATGATCCGATGCTGAAGTTCAAATCGGCTACAGACACCAAGATGGTTGACTTTGTTCCTGGCGATTCATCCAAATAGTTCAGCATCAGCGCTAACCTGGATCCCAAATAGGAAAGCGCGCTCATCGAGTTCATCCATGAGAATCGGGACATCTTTGCATGGAAACCTTCTGACATGCCACGTGTACTGAGGGAACTCGCTGAGCACACACTCAACATTGATCCTAAGTTTAAACCGGTCCGGCAGTTCCTTCGCCGCTTCAATGAAGAGAGACGTAAGGCTATCGGTGAAGAGGTAGCTCATCTGTTGGCCGCAGGGTTTATTGTCGAGGTTTTTCATCCAGAGTGGTTAGCTAATCCAGTGCTGGTTCTTAAAAAACGGCACTTGGCGCATGTGTGTGGATTACATAGATTTAAACAAGGCTTGCCCTGCAGACACCTTTGCTCTCCCTCGCATTGATCAGATAATTGATGCTACGGCAGGTTGTGACCGTTTGTGTTTTCTGGATGCTTACTCTGGTTTTCATCAGATCAAAATGGCGGTTAAGGACCAGGAGAAAACAACTTTCATAACTCCTTTGGAGCCTTCTGCTATGTTTCCATGCCTTTTGGACTCAAGAGTGCCTAGGCAAATTACCAGCGATGTGTTCAGAATTGCCTTCATAAACAAATTGGGCGCAATGTTCATGCATATGTGGATGATATTGTGGTAAAATCCAAAAAGGAGGAGACATTGATAGATGATTTAAGAGAAACCTTTGACAATCTCCGGATTTACAAGATGATGCTCAATCCGGAGAAGTGTGTCTTTGGTGTCCCGGTAGGAAAACTCTTAGGTTTTCTGGTGTCAAACAGCGGCATTGAGGCTAATCCGGAAAAAATTGCAGCAATTACGTCCTTGGCTAAACCGGCGTGTATCAACGATGTTCAACGTCTGGCCGGCCGGATTACAGCCTTGAGCCGGTTTATCAGTTGCCTTGGAGAGAAGGCCATCCCCTTATATCAGATGCTCAAGAAAACAGATAACTTTGTCTGGAGTGAGGCAGCTGATAAAGCGTTTGAGGATCTGAAGAGGCAGCTAGCTGAACCGCCCATGCTCGCAGCACTAATCGATAAAGAGCCGTTATTATTATACGTGGCTGCTAATGCCCGGACTGTTAGCATAGCTATTGTAGTAGAGCGCAAGGAGCTTGGCAAGGAATATCCGGTTCAACGGCCAGTTTATTATATCAGCGAGGTGCTCATTGAGTCAAAGCAGAGGTATCCGCATTGGCAAAAGCTGGTGTATGGAGTATTTATGGCAAGCCGGAAGCTTAAACATTATTTTCAGGGCCATCCCATCACAGTGGTCAACTCAGCTCCTCTGGGCGATATCATTCAAAACAGAGAAGCAACTGGCCGGATTGCCAAGTGGGCTATTGAGCTTGGACCTCATGGGCTCAAATATATACCCCGCACAGCGATCAAATCCTAGGCACTCGTGGACTTCATCAATGATTGGACGGAGTTACAGGCACCTGAAGAGAAACCAGATAATACATATTGGACTATTCATTTTGATGGATCCAGACAGTTGGAGGGCTCGGGGGCTGGAGTCATACTAACTTCCCCACAAGGTGACAAGTTTTGTTATGTCCTCCGTTTAATGTTCCCTTGTACTAACAATGCAGCTGAATATGAGGCTTTGCTCCACGGTCTTCGGATGGCTAAGGAGATGAATTTGAGCCGGGTTAAGTGCTTCGGCGATTCAGATCTAGTGGCTCAGCAGGTGTCTGGCACTTGGAACTCTAAGGACCCACTCATGGCTGCATATCGGCGAGAGGTGGACGCAGTGGCTGGTCACTTTAAGTGTTATCAGGTGGACCATATAGACCGGCGGAAGAATGAAGCGGCAGACGCTTTAAGTCGTCTTGGTTCCCAGCGTAAACCAGTCCCGCCCAATGTCTTTCTTGATGTGTTGCATAATCCGTCAGTCAAGGTGCCAACCGAAGAAGATTTGGCTATTCCTGATCCGGAGGCTCAGTTGGTGGCAGCTCTGCATGCCATACCGGATTGGACGATCCCATATCTAGCTTACATGAACCGGGGCGAGTTACCAGACGATGAAACGTTGGCTCGACAGATAATCCGGCGTTCAAAGTCCATGACCATACTCAACGGGGAGTTACATCGTTACAGTGTTTCAGGAGCAATTCAACGCTGTGTTTCTCCTCAAGAAGGTTGTGAGATTTTGCGAGAAATCCATGAAGGGGATTGCAGTCACCACGCCGGTTCAAAGTCTTGGTTGCCAAAGCTTTTCGCCACGATTTTTACTGGTTGATGGCACATGCTGATGCGGAGGATTTAGTCAAGAGATGTGATGGATGTCAAAAATTTGCCCGCCGTGCGCACGTTCTGGCTCAAGAGTTGCGGATGATTCCAATTACATGGCCGTTTGCAACTTCGGGACTTGATATGGTTGGACCCTTCAAGCGCTCTATGGACAAAAAGACCCACCTGTTAGTAGCAGTTGATAAATTCACTAAATGGGTGGAGGCAGAGCCAGTCAGCAAGTGTGATGCAGCCACGGCGGTTCAATTCATCAAGAAGGTGATATTCCGGTTTGTCTTTCCACACAGCATTATAACAGATAATGGTACTAACTTGTCAAAAGGGGAGATGGAAGAATTTTGTCAACGTGAGCACATCTGGCTCGATCTAGCATCGGTGGCTCACCCCCAATCTAATGGTCAAGCAGAAAGGGAAAATCAAGAAATTCTACGGGGTATCAAACCCAGGCTTATGGTTCCCTTAAAGCGGACGCCGGGTTGTTGGGTTGAGGACCTACCTTCTGTGTTATGGAGCATCAACACCACACCCAATAGGTCTACGGGTTACACACCTTTCTTCATGGTCTATGGAGTGGAGGCCATTCTTCCTAGTGACATCCGTCACGATTCGCCCTGTGTGACAGCTTATGTTGAAGCTGATAATGAGAAGGCATGTCAGGATTCTCTGGACCTGTTGGATGAAGAGCGTGATCTTGCAGCAGCACGATCGGCGATTTATCAACAAGATCTCCGACGTTATCACAGCCGTCGGGTTAAAACCAGAACCTTTCAAGAAGGCGATTTGGTGCTCCGGCTCATCCAGGATCAGACTGATATGCACAAGTTATCCCCACCTCGGGAAGGACCCTTTGTGGTCAGCAAAAATCTGCACAACGGGTCTTACTACCTCATTGGTGTTCGAGAGCATAAAGACTCACGTCAATCGGAGGAGGAGACCAAGCGGCCATGGAACATAGCTCCTCTTCGGCCTTACTGTACTTGAGCCATAGGCTCTTCCTATGTACATATTTATGATAATGTATATATTATATAATAAACCGGAGCCTCCATTAAAGCGGGGTCTCTGTTCTTTTTACATCATGTGTGTGCTCACAAGAGTTTCTACTGACAAAGCGGAGTTTTTTGTTAAACCGGTCTCTACAGCCGCACGGATATAAAGAATAACACTAGGGGGCTTGGTCATATCTGAACCATAGCTACACCTCTTGATCGGTTCAAAACGACAAAGGGATATCACTAGGGGGCTTGGTTGTTATCACACCACAGCTACACCTCTTGATAGGCGTTTAGCCAGAAAGGAAATTATGTGGGGCCAAAGAGAGTGTTGCACAAAGCACAAACTCAAACATGGGCACCCACGGAGCACAGCTCACAAAGTTACTTGGGGGCTCTTTGTGCAAGCAACAAAGAGTTTGAAAGGACCCTCGTAATTGGCTATCAAGCCACGGTTTGGAAGCCTGGTGTATTCACCTAAAAACCCGGGTTAACCTGCCTTCATCAAGTAAGCCACTCCTGTCACGGTAATCCTGGTATGACCCATCGAACGTTTGACATGTCAATCTTTTATAGACCCTGAACTTGTTAAAGTTAAAATGATGATTGTTTAATTGGAGGCCCATCTTAAAAGGCTTTGTTAAATGGTTTAACTCAGAGGCCTGGCAGCCCATGAAAAGCCTCGATTTGGAGCCTGGCAGCTCGTAAAAAGCCTTGCATATTTTCCTGTTTGAGTTTTGTTTATTGAAATTCATAAGTATTTTTTGATAAACCGGTGTCCTTGACCCGGCTTGCTTCTCAACTACAAGTTGTTGACACATGATCAGTTATAAACCGGTGTTTATTGACCCGGTCTGGTTTGACTAAATCACTAGTGTTATAAAGAAAACCGGGTAGTTATCCCGGTTCGGTTTAATATATAAACCGGCAGTATAGAGATGAGGTTATCAACGCTCCGGATTGGTATTAACACCTTTGCCGTATACACCGTTGGTCAACCAATGAGGTATGTTATGTATACTGCTTTTTGTACAAACACTTTGATTATTTCATCTATGTCCTGTACACTTCCTGGATATATTGACCAGTCTAGCGGTAAAACGCTAGACACTTTTAAGTTGTTAAACCCAGGAACACAATTCATCATGGGTTATGCATAAATATATCCCAAAGGGTGGCACAAGTTGTCATGAGGCATTACAAAACATGCTCGATGGCATGGCAAATAAAGGATTTTTTAGCTATCCTATTACAAGAAGCCTTCAAAACGGCTCCAATGGCATAATTGTTTTTCACAAGATCGGCACATGGTGGACAGTAAACCGGCGACCGGTTTAGGATGCTTCGTCTGGATGGTTTGATGGTTGAGGGTCAGTTGGTGTGGGCACTTCTTCATCCCTCCCCAGACGCTGGAAATCAACCGTTGACCAATCGATTCCAGTTAAAGCTTGAAACACTGCTTCTTCATGGATAAGATTGGAGGGGTTAATATCAGGAGCATAAGTGTGCTTATGAATCGGAGGCACAAGTTCTTCAACTTCATGGATGTCGGTCGGCTGCCTCTTCCCCTCCGCATTGTAAAACGGTTGAAAATGGGACAAATCTGTATCATCGGCCAACTTGCTGGCTGCTGGCCGCATCTGTTTGGTCAGCCGCCGGAGATCATCATTGTCAAAGTTGGAACCATCTTATTTAACACCTGGGTATCCTTTGATGATGTCTTCCGCTTCAAGATCTGGAATCCAGGCTTTTGCTCGAATAAGTGTAGTTAAAGCTCCGGCTTTGGCAGCTGCTTTCTTCAACTCGGCGATGCGGGCTGGTAACATGGCCAACTTCTCAAGAGTTTCTTTAATCAAAGTGGGAGCCGGTTTGTTATAAGCTGCCATGCAAATAGCCCGCTGAGACCCAGAGTACACCTGTTCAATCAATGTGTGCGCCGCTTTGAGTTTCATCCGCATATATGTGCCAAGATGAGCGATCTGGGTACCTGTCAAAGGTTTTATCAACATTTTGGTCAGTTATAAGGTTCATCAACTTATGCAACACACATAAAGCAGGTACTTACCAAATATAGCAGAGGTCATAGCATTGATTTGGTATTTCAAACCGGCTAGTTCATCAACCACTGGCTTCAGGGTGCCTCGGCGTCTACAGCTCTTTTGGTTAAACCGGATTTCTCGGTTTCCCAGTCAGCACGATCTTTGTTGAAAGATTCTTTCAACTTTTCCATCACGGCCAGGGCCTGGGTCAGCTCCTCTTTGGCTTTTTCAGCCTCGGCTTGTTGTGACTTCACATTCTCTTGCAAATCAGAATTTCGGGCATCTTTGCTTCTCAGTTCAGCCTGCCACGTTGAAGGTATGTTAAACAAACAGCATATATATGTGCTAAGTACAAAGCGTATAACAAAGTTATGCACTTCATACTTGGGGGCTAATGCCTATTTGCTCTCAAGTACTACACTTTATACAAGTCTCTAGAACAATGCAAGCATTATCCTTGACACTTGGGGCTAATGTGCGTCTGTTCTAAAATGGATGTGTGGATTAAAAACCGGATTAACTTGCCAAGTTAAACCGGCCTTTGGGGGCTATGCTGCAGAAAGTTATCTAATTATTTCAAAATGAGTCTTATCTATTATTAGAGACCTGCCATTCCAAGGATCAATGATGAGATGCTTAAAGTGTTAAAAATACCCGGTTTATGATTCACAATCATAAAACGGCCCTTGGGGCTACTTGGGATAGTATTTCAGCTATAAATCAATAAACAAAGGGAGAGTAATTTACCTCATATCGCTCTTTCATCAAGTTCACCAAACCGGCTTCATAATCCCGGTTTGAGTGCAGACGGTTCAAGAAGCCAGAATGGAGCTCATCAGCGTTAAGATGAGCATAGCTTGATAAATCGCTGCTCCATTTACCTTTCTCCCTGGCAGCTTGCTCTTCTTTGGCACTGTGTTGAGCCAAAATGACGGGATGGCTAGGAGAGCTGTGGCCCATTCCAGTAATAATAACGTCATCACCTTAGTCTTCAGGGTTTTTGGTTGATGATATTGGAATTTCAGCATCTTTCACCGGACTAGCCCGGTTTGGTTCTGCCGGTTCAGCATCAGGCGCGGCAGGATCAGCGTCTGCTGGTTCATCAGTATTTTGGCCTTCAAGGGGCGGGTTATCAGAAGCAGCTTCAGGATGAGGGCTCTCCGGTTCACGAGTTTGTTCCGGTTCACCTCTTGGTTCTTCTTCTTCGGCGGCCGGATCTTCGAGCGGATTGGTGGTCCGAACTTTCTTACTGGGTCTGGCTTTGGCCCTGCAAACAGAATAAAAGAGGATTAACATCCTATTCAAAGGATTTATGGCGCATTGAAAGGAAAGGTCTTTACAACTTACCCGGCCACAGTTTTCAAAGGGGGGAGTTGAGTTGCTGTCGATTCACCAAAAGATGAAGGAGGTGTCACCTGATAATTTGAATCGGACGGATTAAGAGGCTATCTGAAATAACCTGCCTTGGGGTAAGAATGGTCAGAAGTAGGAGAGACCTCAGACCGGCACTTCCAAACCGGAGTATCAGGTAAACCGGCTGAAGTGACATGTTAGCCACTGTGCCGGGTTGTCCGGCGAGCTTCATGCTGCTGAGTCTTCAAAATAAATGTTGGATCCAAGTGAGCAAGAGGATGAGAAAAGCTTACTTTCCGGACTGCTTGGCAAGTTTTTGTGTTGGCATAGAGTCTGAACCGGAGGAAAGGGTAATTACCTCTACATCATCAGCTTGACTAGCTTCTGCGTCCTCCTGAGGAAGATCATTGTTAATGAGATGCATGAAAAGAGAGCCAAGTGAGTCAAGTTCTACCTCAACTTCTGGATCATCAGTATCATTATCAAGCTCCATATTAATCCGGTCAGCCATTTTCCGTTTTGACGTCCGTTTTACGGCTTTGGTCTTTGGGCGGGATGGCTTGATCGCTTTGTCTCCAGTCGGCTTTACCACTTTCTCTATGGTTTTCCGTTTCCAGAAGGAGTCATCTCCCTATATACAAAGAAGAAGGATTATAGGTTGCATAAGCTAAAAATATTAGAGATGAGGGGGAAATATAATGCTTACAGCAGGCGTTTGTTCTTGACATAGAAGGGACTCAGACCGGTTTGACTACAGATCAGTTCCGATTCATTCAGAATCTTCTTAACACCTTCAGTGACTTCTTCCTCAGATAATTGGATGTTGCAATGGTGTTGAGGGTCGTCAACCTCACCGGTATATTCACACATTAAACCGGGACGCCGGCTTAGCGGCAAGATACTCCAGGATATCCAACAGCGCACAAAGTCCACACCTGTTAAACCATTCGCCATAAAGGCCCAGAGTTTGGCGAGTTGAGGAGCGTATTTTGCCCTTTCTGAAGAGCTCAGGCGTTGTGGCATTGGGTGGGTGTTGGATAGTCTGTGATCATGAAAGCCGGGGAGGGGATTTTCATCTTCAGGCGAAGTATCTCTGCAATAAAACCAAGTTTGGTTCCATTCCTTTGGGTGGCTATGATGTTTCGCATGAGGAAATTCAACTTCTTCCCGCTTCTTTGTTCGGTCCATTTACAAACTCTGTGCACCGGTTTAAGTGGAAGAAATCCCGGAACAGTTCTGCAGTTGGTTCTTCTTGTAAATATACTTCACAGAAGACCTGGAAGTTGCATAAATTGGAGAACGAGTTGGGACCAATATCTTGCGGATGAAGTTGGAAGCTGGCAAGCATACCTCGGTAAAACTTTGACCCTGGCGGTTTGAAGCCACGGCCTATGTGATCAACAAAGACCACCACCTCGCCATGCCTTGGGGTCGGAGAATTTTCTGTTCCGGGAACTTGCCATTTGATTTCAGTTTTCTTAGGTAGGGAGCCGATGCTGACCATCTCATTCAACTGAGTCTCAGTAACCCGGGAACGAGCCCAGTTGCAGGCAGTGAATTGTTTGGCCATTGTGTCGGGGATATACCCCGCGGTATGACCCGGCTAGAGTTGTAAACCGGCTGGGACTTGGTAAACCGGTGGAGAGTTAAGACAGAGAGTCAAGACAGATGGCTAAGATAGACGGTAAACCGGCAGACAATGTTAAACCGGCAGAACAATGTTAAACCAGCAGACAATGTTAAACCGGCAGACAATGTTAAACCGGCAGAACAATGTTAAACCGGCAGATGTTAAGAAGCCCAGGAAGGGAAATCAGAATAGTTTAAGTTAAAGTCCGAGTTGGACTCCACATGTAACCCGCCCCTTCAACATATATAAGGAGGGGCAGGGCTCCTCAAAGGGGAGAAGCAAGAAACAATCTCTAGGGCTAGACACAACTAGAGGAGAGCCGGTTTACGGCGACTCCCTCGTGATGATAATGAGATCTAGCCTCAAACAGCATGTAGGGTTGTTACCGGATGATGTTTCCTGGGGCCCGAAGCTGTCTAAACCCTTGTCTTGTGTTGCGTCTCTCGATTCTGCTCAACCCCTCTCAAGCTACCACATAGATGCATTGGCCTCACGACTAAGTCTTCACACTAAGGACGTCTGACATGACAATTCCACGACAGTTGGCGCCCACCATGGGGCTCGCGCACGGTGGTGTTGAGTTTTTGGAGGGATCTCTCCTACGGATCGAAAGCTCGTGATGTGATCAGATGAAGAAGAGCCAACATGGAACAATCTTACAGAGCAACCCGGCGTAATACAGTTTTTAGGCCGGAGCTGGCAAGTTCGTCGTTCATCTACTACAAGTCACAGACAAGTAGAAATTTTTTATTCACAGAATTCAAGATCAAGAAGGATTGTGTGTACTGCCGCGCGCGTGCCAGGTGATCTGTCCAAAGTTTGGTTTTCTGCTGTTGTGCCTCGCACGCGACCAAGCAATCTGTCCAGATCAATTTCGACTATGCTGTTCGATGAAGAAACTAAATCGCTGCCACAGCGCCCGCTTCAAGTCCCAGGCCCGCAAGAGATGGCCCCGACCCAGAACCGTATTGGAACACGCGCTCGGTCTCTGCTATCGAACCGCCCTCGCCTCCGCCTCGTTGACGGATCGCTGCTGAGCCGCCGATTTCGCCTGGAAATCTCCGCTGTCGCGAATCACCGCCTCGATTGGCCTATCTTACCGGACTCTCCTCGAGGCGACTCATCTCCATGTGCGTGCGAAGCCAGCTGGTTCCGAGGGATCAAGGAGTTTGTGATTTTTGGATCAAAAAGTGACGGTTTAGAAGGATCTACGTCAACTCCGTGTGATCAGTCACAATTGAAAGTTTAAACAAATCAGAGTTAAAAGTGTGCCGCCGGTCGCTGAAAAGATGTCGAGTTGACGAGACCGAGAGATAAACCAAGGTTAGATCGATTTTGGAGCACTGGCAGCTTTCAACAGTGGGAAATCGGATCAAGAAAAGGAAAAGATGACCACGACCAGGAAGTGGATACGGCCACGATTCGGAAGTTGAGAACCGCCTGGTTGAGAACCGCCTGCACTGTGCCTCTCCAGCCCGCCGCCGTCGCGGAGTGCCTTTATTCCGCTCCTACGGTTACAGCGGTATTCAAATCTTCATGTTAAATCGCCATCTCTGTGTTGCTGAGTCGCCGGCGATACAATGGTTTCTTTTGACTCCAACCCGTCACCTCGCAGCAGCTGAGAGCCGCCAGGCCTCATCCCGAATGCTTCTCCGGTTCTCCGGCCTCGCCTGAAAGACGCCGTCGCCTGGAGTTGCTCCTGTCAAGCCAAGTCGCCTCTGCTTCGACGCTCACCGCCCTGACCAGCACCGTCCCGCGCCACGCTCCGTCGGGTTCAGCCCCGCCTCTAAGTCACCTGGAGCCAGCCCCGCCGGGCCGCGTCAGGCCGGCTGCCCGCCTCTGCCGCTGCTGGCAGGTCACCTGCCATCTACAAACGCTACAACAAAAGGACAGCCACCCTGTTGACCCTGCGGGCGCGCCCCTCTTTCTGCCGCACCTCGCTCCGAGCCGCCGGCCGTCTCTGGCTCTCTGCCTTACTGCCTGGCCCGTCGCTCCTCCGCGCACTGCCTGGTCTTTGCTTCCAGCCGCGGCGTGAGCCGCCTGACGCGCCAAGCCGCCGCACCAACCCGCCGCTCGAGCGCCGCCTCCTGTACAGGCTCACCCTCCGTGAAACCGTTTCTGTTGAGCTGCAAGCTGTTGCCTCCTTTGCGTTGAAGTCGTCCTCATTGCCACCCCGGCGCACTTCTGCTGCGCTCCGTGCGTGCGCAGTCGCGACCCGCTCATTTCCACTAAAGTCACTGCTGCTTTAGATATGTATACACGCGTGAGAAGAAATCAGGCGAAGGAGAGTTACTGGTTCCTGTATTCTTTTCTCTGGCTTTTGTGGTGGCTACTGCTGCTTCCATGTTGATCAAGATAAGTCACGTGAACTACTGGTACTACTTAATGCACGTGAAGATCAAGGATACTATACGCCTTGGTTACTAGTGTTACTACTGTTGCTACAAAAGCATTAGTACTAGTTGACTGATCTGGTAATTGCTGTGAACTGCTACATCCACTGCACAATACTACCAGGTGCTATCTACCTTATCTACTTTTTAATGTATATATTAAATCTCTTTAAAAGAGCAATTACTCTGTCTTCCAATATTTCATGCAGGACAATTATTTATGACAAAGGTGATGTTATACTGCGGGTATGAAGCACGCACTGGCAATATTCTGCACCAATGATTTATCCGTGCCACACTACCTGATGAACGGACATACGCAAGTCGCCGTCCCTGTGGCCCGGTCTACATTAACTCGTCGGGACCGCGCCCGCGACCGATTCACGCATCCACGCCGGCTTACGAGGAGGACAACTTGCGCGACTACACCGGCTTACAACGTCGCGGCCGACTCATCTGTCTATTCCCGCGGCCGACTCGCTTGTGATTGATTTCAGCCTTCACCATGGTGGTCGTCGTTACTCAACGGACACCAGCACTGGCTTACAACGCCGTGGCCGTCTCCCGCGACCGCATCGGCTTACAATGACGTGGTCGTCTCTTGCGACCGCACCAGTTTACAACGCCGCGGCCGACTCTCCCGTCCACACCAATTTAAAACGCCGTGGCCGACAAATCTGTCAGCACCCGCGGCCGACTCGGCCGTGATTGATTTCAGTTTCACCATGGTGATCATCAACTCCGCGGTGATAATTGCTGACCTGGCGCATCAGGTGAAATCCATCCAGCATATTTTTATATATTATATATTGCTTTCTTTAAAAGAGCAATTACTCCGGTTTGCAAATTGTCCCATGCAGGATTCAAACCGGTCTATATCGCGGTTAATTATGAAAGAATCTCAAGACAACTCCTCAAGTCGCCTTGAGACTCGGGGGCTATGATGACATGACTCAGTAAATGATTGCCAGTTTAAGGCAAATTCAGGAACTCCGGGTCATTGGAAGAAAAAATAGCCCGACCCCAGAGGCTACTGTCTTTTTGACGAATATTTAAAGGCCATCAGGAAATTTCCGGCTTTAAAGGAAGGATTCCGGTTCAAAATCCGGTTCAAGGTAAACCTGTTTCCCGCAAAGCCTTTGAAGCTCTCAATATCCGGTTCAAAATCCCAGTTCAAGAAGAATTTATCTCTTGCAAAAAATTAAAAGTTGCCGAAGAGGACCTGCTGCCATGATGCGCGGTTCAAACATGGGTATCATGCCTTATTGGCTTATCATATTATTGATCACTTGGGGGCTTGGTCGTATTCGAACTATAGCTACACCTCTTGATCGGCGCAAGGCTACCAGAAAAATCACTAGGGGGCTTGGTCATATCTGAACCATAGCTACGCCTCTTGATCGGTTTGAAACCACAAAAGGGCTAGGGGGCTTGGTCATATCTGAACCATATCTACACCTGGTTATCGGCGTAAGGCCAACATGAATTCACTTCGGGGCCAAAGAGAGTGTTGCAAAAAGCACAAACTCAAACATGGGCACCCACTGAGCACAGCTCAAAAAGTTACTTGGGGGCTCTTTGTGCAAAGCAACAAAGAGTTTGAAAGGACCCTTGTAATTGGCTATCAAGCCACAGCCTGGAAGCCTGGTGTATTCACCTAAAACCCCGGGTTAACCTGCCTTCATCAAGTAAGCCACTCTTGTCCAGGTAATCCTGGTATGACCCGCCGAACGTTTGACAAGTCAATCTTATACAGACCCTGAACTTGTCAAAGTTAAAACGACGATTGGTTAATTGGAGGCTCATCTTAAAAGGCTTTGTTAAATGGTTTAACTCAGCGGCCTGGCAGCCCATGAAAAGCCTCGATTTGGAGCCTGGCAGCTCGTAAACAGCCTCGCATGTTCTTTTTGAGTTCTATTTGCCAAGTTTTTTTGCCTTTGTTGAGGTTCATAATATCTTCTGGTAAACCGGCGTCCTTGACCCAGCTTGGCTCTCAACTACAAGTTGTCACTACATGATCAGTTATAATCCGGCATTCATTAACCCGGTCTAGTTTGACTAACAAGTCGCCAGTATTATAAGGAAAATCCGGTGTTTATTATATCCCGGTGCGGTTTATTATCGTAATCCGGCAAATTAAGGAAGGAGTTCTCAATACTCAAGATTGGGGTTACCACCCTCACTACAAAAGTTGGTTAAACCAACGAGGTGATTCTATGTCACAGGTATCATCTATGTCATATTTGATTATCTTCAATTACAGCCTTGGTTATAAACCCTGGCTATATGTTTGGGCGTTATGACCCGCCCGCCGGGTTATAATAATTCCGGCTTACAATGAATGCGCATTAAGTTGCCATCGGCCAAGAGCCGCCGAGTATTTCAACTCTGGATTTATTTATCAACTCGTAAGGTATTCAAATCTTTAATAGCCAACATGGCTGGATTTTTATTATGGTTATCAATAACCACTATTATGATTAAGGTTTTCAAAGTCGCTTCAGCGCAATGGCTATTATTTTATCAATGGATATGATTTATCCTACAATTGAAGGAATAGTCCCGAGTCGCTGCAGGCTTATGACCCGGCACTTAGGGGCTACATTATTCAAGTTGGGATTACATCAAATACACAAGTCTCATGTCGCTGCAAGCATGCACCATGACACTTGGGGGCTAATGCAAAGTCATTGTTTGCTCACTTATTGAAGACCCGACTCATCACATCGTAATAAGCCGGCCCTTGGGGGCTACCAATTGCTCCTGTCAACAATTCAAGGTACATAGATTTTCAACTATTATTGAAGGATCCACTGCTCAGTTGGTAAAGCACAAGGCTCTTAACCTTGTGGACGTGGGTTCAAGCCCCGTGATGGGGGTTACATCATATGATATTATTTTCATTGAAGAATATATCAAGTCCCAGCTCAATATTATCTTATTGAGCCGGCCCTTGGGGGCTACATATTGCTGCTCAAGTTTACATGATCATATTTACAAAGTCTCTGCTCATTATTGCATAATAACCCGGCCCTTGGAGGTTAGCAATTTCATGTCCCAGGTTGCTGCAAGCATGACAACCCGGCACTTGGGGGCTACATATGTGGAATACTCAGTTCTGACTGGTGATTGAAATGAACAACCTGGATTTCTTCAAGATTGTGACATTCATATTGAAGCAAGTCTTAAGCTGTTGCTATGTTACCTTCTTAATACTTGGGGGCTACAAGTGATAGGCATATAAGAGGTATATTTTCAAGCTTGATGTTAACTACAATTATGACCCGGTGCCATCAATATTTATAAACCGGTAATGATAAACCGACAAGTTCAAGTCTTAAACCGGCACAGTTTTACATTCTCAAACCGGCAAGTTCAAGTCTTAAACCGGCACAGTTTTACATTCTCAAACCGGCAAGTTCTACATTCTTAAACCGGTTGCAGATAAGATGAGTATTTCAAAGGCCAATATTTTTGTTAAGCATTGGGAGCTGAAGTCAAAGGAGTTATTCTTCACAATATTTATCTATGACAAACCAATGTCAGCAAATTGATTATGAAGCTGGTCTATTGACTCAGATTTTCTAGAAGGAAATGACAAGGCTTTAAAGATGCTCAAAATCAGTTTAACATGGATAAATCCAAATTAAACTGGGGGCTAATGTCGGGGATATACCCAGCGGTATGACCCGGCTGGAGTTGTAACTGGCTGGGACTTGGTAAACTGGCGGATGGTAAACCGGCGGATAGTTAAGATAGAGAGTCAAGACAGATGGCTAAGACAAACGGTAAACCGGCAGATAATGTTAAACCGGCAGACAATGTTAAACCGGCAGACAATGTTAAACCGGCAGAACAATGTTAAACCGGCAGACAATGTTAAACCAGCAGACAATGTTAAACCGGCAGAACAATGTTAAACCGGCAGACGTTAAGAAGCCCAGGAAGGGAAGTCAAAATAGTTTAAGTTAAAGTCCGAGTTGGACTCCACATGTAACCCGCCCCTTCAACATATATAAGGAGGGGCAGGGCTCCTCAAAGGGGAGAAGCAAGAAACAATCTCTAGGGCTAGACACAACTAGAGGAGACCCGGTTTACGGCGACTCCCTCGTGATGATAATGAGATCTAGCCTCAAACAGCATGTAGGGTTGTTACCGGATGATGTTTCCTGGGGCCCGAAGCTGTCTAAACCCTTGTCTTGTGTTGCATCTCTCGATTTCGCTCAACCCCTCTCAAGCTACCACATAGATGCATTGGCCTCACGACTAAGTCCTCACAGTAAGGACATCTGACGTGACAATTCCACGACACATTGCGAAACAAACAAGCTGAAAATGAAAGGCCGGTTTATAAATCACGCATGGTTATATGGATGATACAATGGAGTAAGAGACATACTGATAGAGGACATGGCATAAACCGGAGATCAATGTAATAATGCATAAAAGGTAATACCACGACAGGGGTACTCAGACACTGTTAAACCGGAATATGATTATGGAGACAAAAGGCTCTTCCGGTTTATCAGAGGGCTAATGGTACAAATTTATTATGCAAAGTTAAACCACCTATAATGGTGTGAGGAGAAACAGATTTCACAGAGATGTATAAAACTTTCGGATCTAAGGTAAGACAGAAAAGCAAAATATTTCGACCTAAAAAGGGTAAGACCCGAAACAGTTTATGAAGGATTGCAGCAGTTTTTGTATAAGGATTTGTGAGGGTAACAGAAGATTCATCACGGCAAGAGATATGATAAGTACGAAGCATTCATCTACGGGCCAAAGGAAGAACAGTGCTATAAGCTCTGACGAACCTCAAGAACAGCGAGGAAACCCTAATGGATCTAGGAAAGCAGGGGGAAAGGACTTACTGCGACCACAGAAGCAGCGGAAAGGGCGATGTGGAACTCTGGTGCGAACAGGTTGATGCAGCGAACGGTGACGAAGCAGAGGCGAGGTTCGAAGATGACGGCGGCGCTCGAGTGCGGGGTCGTCGAGAGGAAGAAGAAGAGATGAATGGGTAGCGGAAAGAAAAGAAAGGGGTCCTCTGCCCCTATTTATAAGGCGAAGCGGTAAAATGGCAAGTGTGGGAATCAAGGAGCCCCCAAAAATGGATAAGTTAATAAAGGTGTCGCCTCGGTGACTGAATACACATTAAATGAAGGTAATCTCCGACATCGACGGATGGATGACGTCAGGGCGGCTTATCATAATTTGGAAGTATGACATCATGGTGGTTTACAAGATCAAGGTGAATATATGAGAGAAGATTTTTTCTAAGTGTAGAAGATTGACATGAACAAGTTCAAACCAATCTGGGGCCTAATGTTGGGGATATTACTACTGGAGGTAAACCGGCCTTATGTAGCCGGGTTGACTCTTTGAAGATTAGAAGCCCATGAAGATGCAAGGATGATGGCGCTTTACGGAAGGCCCAAGGCCCGAAGGCGGGTTACAGCCTGTAAATGTAAACCAACCTAGTCATGTAACTTGTATTGTAAGATAGGAATAGTAGAGACCGAACCGGACACGTTTATGATCCGGCTTCGGGACTCTGTAGCCCGGCGGGCGTCAACCTATGAGTATAAAGGGACGACCCGGCCGTGTTTTAGCGACAGACAACAACTCGAGAGCCAGACAAATCGGATTCGCTCCCTGGCCTTCGAAACCCTAGCAATACCAATCACAACTAGATGTAGGCTTTTACCTTCCTCGAAAGGGCCGAACTAGTATAAAACTCCCCGTGTCCCCTTGTCCGGTTTAACCCCTTTAAGCTAACCCGTAGCGATGGCTCCACAACTAAGTCCTTTCACAAGGACATCTGCCGTGACAAACCCACAACAAGTAGGTTAAAACAAGCATGGCAAAAGTGCAAAAGATATTAGCTTCACAGACTTAGTGAAAATACTAACATGTCAGGAATTAACATCAGGAAGCAATGTTTAGAGAAAGATAACAACATGCTACAGGAACAGAACATATCAAACAAAGGCATGGAATGAATCTACTCAAAGCATAGAACAAAAGTCCCTTACTTACCATAAGCCAAAAGGTCACAGAAAAATATGATGGCACCCATTTAAACATAGCAAGTTTCGTTAACAGATTCAGACTTAGCAGAAAACTGGACATGGCAAAAACAAAATTATGAAGGCCTCTTTGCGAGCTCGATTCACTCACCACAAGGAATTGCATGACAACATAAGCATAGAAATAGCAAGAAGACATGTTCCTGAAGCTCACCCTATCAAGAACAATCTCATAGCATGCATGGATCAACTACAACAACCTTGGAAAAATTGATTAACACGTAAACAATCTGCCAGGAACATTTTATAGCAAAAGTAGAGCAAGATTGAGTCATGCTAGGGCACTCTATAAATGCACACAGGGACATGGCTAGATAGAGCATGACCATATGTCCATATCATCCTTACTGAACATACTCAAAAGAAGCATGGATCTCACTGTAGCAGCATGAATGCATGGCATAAAAATAACAGCAGAGCAAAAACTTAGTGAAATTCTAAGTTACTGAAAACAGCAATATTACGAGAGCTACTTTGCATGCTTGTGCTAGTCACCACATTGATCACAAAAATTCATGGCATACACCCGTGTAAAGAAGGCATGGCATATATCAAAACACATGTAGAGCACATGACCATATGCAGCACACAACAATTGTAGCAAAAATGACAAATGCTCATACTCTGCTAAGGATCAGCACCTAACATTTTATAGCACTCTTGCATCAACGTTTTGAGCATCAAGATGTACTCAAAAAAGCATGGCACAATGGAACAAAATGAAGATCACATCCTGATGAACATTTTGATATATAGCACGCACAAAACGGAGCTATGGATGAGAAGTTATGATGCGATGAACAGGGCATAAAGATATGAGGGGAAAAGACTTAGAGAAAATCGACCTCTCCGAAAGTCAACGGGATCTAGGTTTTGCACGTCCTTCGAGGATGACCGGGGAGCTCGCCGGAGTAGCAGCTCGCGGTGGCCGGAGTAGCAGCTAGCCGGATCCGGCCTTCCCGCGGCCGGATCTGGCCGGAGATGGAGCGTGAGGCACGGGGAGGCGCGCCCTCGCGGTGGCGCTGCAGCTGCGCAAGGACGGAATGGCGACCCGGCATGGAGGAGCGGGGCGGAGGTGGCGCCCGGCGTGGACTCCGGGCGGCTGCGGGCGCCAGGCGGCGGAGGCGAGCGCCTGCGGTGGAGCGGGCGAGGTGGTTGGCGGCGGCGGGCGGCGCCCGGGCCGAGAGGGCCCCGCTTGGGCCCCGGCGGGCCGGCATGGGTGGCGGCGCAGGGAAGTGGGTGCGGCTGCCCCGGCGAATGGGAACCCGACACATGGCGGCGGAGAGGGAGCAGACACGTCCGATCGTTGGGGGAGAACGTCCGGCGGCGGTGGGGGAAGAAATTTAGGGTTTCGTCCGCGAAAATGGAGGAGGGAATGTCCAAATGGAGAGCGGTTTTCGGCCACGCGATCATGATCGAACGGCCGAGAGGATGGAGGGGTTTTGGATGGGTTATTGGGCCACTTTGGAGGGGTGTTGGGCTGCAACACACAAGAGGCCTTTACGGTTCCCCGGTTAACCGTTGGAGTATCAAACGAACTCCAAATGGCACGAAACTTGACAGGCGGTCTACCGGTGGTGTACCAAGGCCGCTTGGCAAATCTCGGTCTATTCTGAGCAAGTTTAACACCCGCACACGAAAAGAGACAAAAGGGGGCGCCAGAGGACATAGGAGTGTCGGATTGCAAAACGGACAACGGGGAAAATGCTTGGATGCATGAGACGAACACGTATGCAAATGAGATGCACATGATGACAGATATGAGATGCACATGATGACAGATATGAAATGCATGACATGAACAAAATGCAAAAACAAAGACAAGAACCCAACCACGAATCTCATAACTAAGAGCCGAAAAAGACAAGAGTTGGAGTACAAATATGGTAAGTTACATCCGGGGCGTTACAACACTCCACCACTACGAAAGGATCTCGTCCCGAGATCTAGGACTGAAAGAACTCCGGATATTCAGAATGGAGGTGGTCCTCGCGTTCCCAGGTGGCTTCTCGGTCGGAATGGTGTGACCACTTCACTTTCAGGAATTTGACAGACTTGTTGCGAGTCTTGCGCTCGGTTTCTTCAAGAATAGCAATGGGATGCTCATGACAAGACAGGTCTTCTTGGAGATCAATCTCTTCGAAGTTGATGGTGCGGTCAGGAGTCTTGAAGCACTTGCGAAGCTGTGACATGTGAAACACGTCGTGCACGTTTGCAAAGTTGGATGGAAGCTCAAGTTGATAGGCGAGATCGCCTCTTTTGCCAATGATCTTGAAAGGACCCATGTATCTAGGGGTAGGCTTCCCTTTGATACCAAAGCGACGAGTACCTTTCATTGGATAGACGCGGAGGTAGACATGGTATCCAATCTCGAAAGCCTAGTCACGATGCTTGCTATCATAGTAACTCGTCTGGCGCGATTGCGCAGCTTTGAGATTTTCACGGATGACTTTGCACATTTCTTCAGCCTCTGTGATTAAGTCATTGCCAAGAAGTTGGCGTTCACCAGTCTCTGACCAATTAAGAGGAGTACGTCACTTTCTGCCATAGAGAATCTCGAATGGGGCCTTGCCCGAACTCGCTTGGAAACTGTTGTTGTAGGAGAACTCGACATATGGAAGACAATCTTCCCACTTCATACCGAAAGAAATGACACAAGCCCTGAGCATATCTTCAAGAATTTGATTAACTCGCTCGACTTATCCACTAGTTTGAGGATGGAAGGCTGTGCTGAAGAGAATGTTGGTGCCCATGGCCTTATGGAAGGAGTCCCAGAACTTAGAAGTAAAGATGCTTCCACGATCTAAAGATATCAACTGCGGAATGCCGTGTAAGGAGACAATCCTGGAGGTGTATAGCTCTGCAAACTGAGTTGCTGTGATAGATTCTTTGATAGGAAGAAAATGAGCCACTTTAGTAAGCTTGTCGATGACAACAAAGATAGCATCATTTCCACGTTTGGACTTGGGAAATCCAGTCACGAAGTCCATCTCAATATGGTCAAACTTCCATTCTGGAATGGCAAGAGGTTGGAGGAGACCAGCTGGTCGTTGGTGTTCTGCTTTCACTCTTCTGCAGACATCACATTCATTCATGAACCGAGAAATTTCTCACTTCATTCGAGTCCACCAATACGACTGCTTGAGGTCATGGTACATCTTTGTACTTCCAGAATGAATATATAGGAGTGAATTGTGAGCCTCATTCATAATGACTTTACGTAGATCACCCTTAGGAACCACAATTCGATCCTCGAAGAATAGAGTATCTTTGTTATCAAGGCGATAGCACTTGTACTTGGGTTGGCTCTTGGCAATCCCATTCTTCACCTTCTTCACCATTGCATCAAGAAGTTGTGCCTCGCGAATTTGATCTTCCAAAGTAGGAGAGACTTGGAGGTTGGCAAGAAATCCTTGAGGAACAACTTGGAGATTAAGTTTGCGGAAAGCTTCACAAAGATCCGGTTGGAAGGGCTTGAGAATCAAATTGTTGCAGTAAGCCTTCCTGCTCAAAGCGTCTGCAATGACATTGGCCTTGCCTGGAGTATATTCAATACTCGGATTATATTCTTGAATCATTTCGACCCAACGAGTCTGCCTGAGGTTGAGGTTGGGTTGAGTGAAGATGTACTTGAGGCTCTTATGATCAGTGAAGATGTCCACTTTCCTTCCCAACAAGAGATGTCTCCATGTTAAAAGAGCATGGACAACTGCCGCCAACTCGAGGTCATGAGTGGGGTAGTTCTTTTTGTTGGGCTTCAACTGGCGAGAGGTATAGGCCACAACTTTCTTCTCTTGCATTAACACAGCACCGAGACCTTGCAGGGAAGCATCACAGAAAACCTCTAATGGTTTGGATTCATCAGGAGGAGTCAAAACTGGAGTTGTAACTAGCTTCTCTTTCAGGGTGTTGAAAGCGATGTCACATTCAGGTGTCCAGACATACTTCACATGCTTCTGAAGGAGGTTGGAAAGAGGCTTTGCAATCTTAGAGAAATTCTCAATGAATCTTCTACAATAGCTTTCAAGCCCAAGAAAGCTGCGGAGCTGCTTGACATTCTGAGGCGGTTCCCAATTCACAATTGCAGACACCTTCTCAGGATTAACAACTATGCCCTTGGTGGAGATGATATGGCCAAGGTAGAGAACCTCATCGACCCAAAACTCACACTTTGAAAACTTCGCATAGAATTGATGTTCTCTGAGCTTGTTGAGCACCAATCTCAAGTGCTTGGCATGATCCTCCTTGTTCTTGGAAAAGACCAAAATATCATCGAGATACACCAAGACGAAATGATTTGTGTCAGGGTTGAAGATGAAGTTCATCATGCGGGAGAACGTTGGAGGATCATTGACAAGGCCGAAAGACATGACAGTATATTCATAGGAACCAAAGCTTGTTCTGAATGCTGTCTTGGGGATATCTTGTTCACGAATGCGAATCTGATGATAGCCCATACAGAGGTCAAGCTTGGAGAATACTTGGACACCCTTAAGTTGCTCGAATAGCTCATTGATGTTGGGAAGTGGGTACTTGTTCTTTATTGTCTTCTTGTTCAATGGACGGTAGTCGACGCAGAGACGTTCCGTTCCATCCTTCTTCTTGACAAAAAGAACACCACAACCCCATGGAGAAGAACTTGGTCAGATCAGACCCATAAGCTCTTGTTCATCGAGTTGTTTCTTCAGCTCCTTCAACTCTTCTGGTCCAAGCTTGTAAGGACGTTTGCAAACAGGTTCCGTGTCAGGCTCAAGATCGATGATGAATTCAACTGGCCGGTGAGGAGGCATTCCTGGAAGCTCTTTTGGAAAGACGTCTTGATATTCACAAACGACTGGAATCTGAGAGATGGCATTCAACTCGCCCTTCTCATTGAGAGAAAACAACCAAATGGTATCATCCCAAGCGGCAAAGATGATCACATCCTCAGAAGAGTGTGTCAATTGAATCTGACTGGCAGCACAATCAAGCCGAGCCTTGTTCTTAGAAAGCCAGTCCATGCCGAGAATTAGATCAATATCCGAGTCACCAAGAACAATTGGAGAAGCCAGAAATTTGTAGTCGCCCATCTCGATAGAAACATCTGGGATGCAGATATTAGCTAACATTTGCTTGCCCGGGGACACAATTGGTAAAGTTCTAGGCAATTCTTGATAATCACACTCATACTTTGATGCAAAAGGTTTTGAAATGAAACAATGCGATGCACCAGTATCAAATAAGACTTTAGCAGGAATGGAGTTAACTGGAAGGTTACCCATGATCACTTCTGAAGAGTCCTCTGCCTGAGCTGCGTTCATCATGTTGACCTTAGCATGCTTGGGATTATGCTTGACCACTGCATTGCTAGCATATCTCACAGGAGGAGGAGGCAGAAGGCGCCTTTGGTTGAAGCATTTGTTTGCATAGTGCCCTTTCTGCTGACACTTGTTGCAAGTAACCTCTGAGAGCGGACAGTGATACAGAGCACTTGACCTTGGAGCATGAGACGGAGCTTTGTTCTGATAACCTGGGTTGGGTGGGTGGGAAGATCCATTGCCACCTTTACTCTTCTGCTGATAAGGCTGACGGAACGGAGGAGGAGGAGGCAACCAGAACTTCTGCTGCTTAGCTGCCACTTGAGTTGAAGAAGAAGATGGAGCTGCATCCCTAACTCTCTTCTTAGATGCATCACACTTGATTTGAGAAGCTTCTTGCTTTAGTGCCATGTTGTAGAAATCATCATACTTGGTCGGCTCAAAAAGCACGAGAGCTAGTTGCAGATCTTCTCTGAGGCCACCTCTAAATTGATAAATCATGCTCTTCTCATCAGGGACGTCTTGTTTGGCGAAGCGAGCGAGCCTCTGAAACAGGATGTTGTATTGGTAAACATACATGCTGCCTTGCTTGAGATTGCGGAACTCCTCATGCTTACTATCAGCAACACTTTGTGGAATGTGGTGAGCTTTGAAGTCTCGGCGGAAATCATCCCAGGTAATCACACGACCTCCTCTGGAATCTTTGTATTGTTGATACCACTCAGCAGCTTGGTCTTTGAGTTGGAATGAAGCAAACTTGATAATTTCCTCAGGCCTGACACTACTACACTCAAAATGTTCGCAGATATCCACGAGCCAATCGTTAGCGTCTGTGGCCTCGACACAGTTACTGAAAGACTTCGGCTGGTTTGCCAAGAACTGATTAGGGTAGCAAACTGAGCTTGATTGTTTCCTTGGCCTTGATTTCCTTGGTTGTGCTCTTGCAAGAGTTGCATAAGCATCTACGTGTTGGCGGTGGTGGCGGCCATGATAGCTTTCCATGCCTCCGGAGGTGGAGGTGGTGGCGGAGGTTCTAGATTCTGACGTGTTGGAGGAGCCATCCTGAAGAGGTTGACATCCGTTATCATCTTGAAAGACATATATTCAAGCTGAATCAATGGATCGAAATTGCAACATATAGCCTTAACATTCGAACAAGAATGAATGAATGAATTCCAAAGTAAATGATCACACTTCCATAATTTGAGAAACCACTTAGATAAAGGTAGATGAATAAAACAACAAGGTACGGATATGAACAAATAATTGGTAAGGATTACCTAATCACAAACCAAATATCTGCGGGAAGAAATACTAGAGCTACAAGAATTCCCACCTATGAAACTCCCGAAACTTTCTGGTTATGCAATCAGGTGTTGGGGATATAGGGGAAGCATAATATCTTACCCAAAACTAGCAAATCCTACATCCAGTTGTATCCATCCTTCAACACATAACCAACAAAACCCTCGGAAATCATTTACCTCAACCTTCGAAAAGCATCCGTTATACGCGTTATGGCAATACTACCAAACTCCCGCCCCATTAGTGGGTGGCGTCGAGGTTATCTCACCAACAACTGCATAAAGGAGATTTTCGATGTCGGCAAACTCAGGAATTCCAGAATTGCAACGATAAAATTGTGATGACGACACCTCGGAGCTCAACTCCCCGGGACACTGCCACAACCCCTAAATGTCAGGAGGCACCAAGAACAATGTTCTCGTCACAAAACCATCAGAACGATTCCAAGATACCCGCGTGATCCTAAATTTTTTTAGTGAAATTTGAGAAGAGAAGAGTCAAAAATCTATGTCAGGAGGCCTCACCAGAGCGACGAAGGGACTGAGGAGTAAAAAGAATCCTACTCTCCGATATATATATATATATAATCCTATAAGACTTAAAACATTTTTCTAGACTCAACAACGTCAGCGATTCGATCAAGCAGGGGGCTCCTAAGTCGGGGAAGTCTCTGATTACCAACTTGTAACACCCATGATGCGGCTATATCTCCCACGTGTCAGAGCACGACTAAGGGCATAACCGGATAGTAGGAATGTCACAAGAGGGGTAATCTTTACACATCCCATGTACTGAATATGAAAGGGATAAAGAGTTGGCTTACAATCGCCACTTCACACAATACATAAATATAGCATTACATCATCCAGAATACAATCAAGGTCCGACTACAGAACCAAAATAAAGACAACCCCAAATGCATAGATCCCTGATCGCCCCAACTGGGCTCCTCTACCGATCGTCTGGAAAGGAAACATAGTAACGGCCCGAATCTTCATCGAACTCCCACTTGAGTTCGGTCGCGTCCTCTGCACTGGCATCATTGACCGTGTTCTCTTCCCGGACTCTGCCGAAAAGAGACCATCACAGCTACACACGCGGTTGATTCATTTTAAATTAAGTTAAGTGTGAGGTTTTCTACAACCGGATATTAACAAATTCCCATCTGCCCATAACCGCGGGCACGGCTTTCGAAAGTTTAAAACCCTGCAGGGGTGTCCCAACTTAGCCCATCACAAGCTCTCACGGTCAATGAAGGATATTCCTTCTAGCGGGAACACCCGATCAGTCTCGGAATCCCAGTTACAAGACATTTAGACAATGGTAAAACAAGACCAGCAAAGCCGCCCGATGTGCCGACAAATCCCGATAGGAGTCGCACGTATCTCGTTCTCAGGGCACACCAAATGAGCGCTCCGTACAACTAAAACCAAACCTCGAGTTTCCCCGAGGTGGCGCTGCAAAGGACTCTAGTTCGGACCAACACTCACAGGAGCACTGGCCCGGGGGGGCTTAAAATAAAGATGACCCTTGAGTCTGCAGAACCCAAGGGAAGGTATGTGGTAGTAGGTAGGAAAATGGTAAAACCAAGGTTGGGCCTTGCTGGAGGAGTTTTATTCAAAGCGAGCTGTCAAGGGGTTCCCATAACACCCAACCGCGTAGGGAACGCAAAATCAAGGAACATAACACCGGTATGACAGAAACTAGGGCGGCAAGAGTGGAACAAAACACCAGGCACAAGGCCGAGCCTTCCACCCTTTACCAAGTATATAGATGCATTAAAGTAAACAAGATATAATAATGATATCCCAACAATATCCATGTTCCAACATGGAACAAACTCCAACTTCACTTGCAACTAGCAACGCTATAAGAGGGGCTGAGCAAAGCGGTAACATAGCCAAACAACGGTGTTGCTAGGAAAGGTGGGTTAGAGGCTTGACATGGAAATATGGGAGGCATGATATAGCAAGTGGTAGGTATCACAGCATAGAAAAAGAGCGAACAACTAGCAAGCAAAGATAGAAGTGATTTCGAGGGTATGGTCATCTTGCCTGCAAAGTTCTCCGAGTTGAAGAAAGCTTGATCCTCGTAAGCGTACTCAACGGGTTCCTCGATCACATACTCGTCTCCCGGCTCTACCCAAAGCAATAACACAAGCAAAGGAAACAATAATCAACCACGGTGCAATGCGCAAGAAACATGATGCAAAACATGGCATGACATACGGGATGTGATATGCAATGCATATGCATCCTTCGGAAGGGAAAGATTGAACCAGGCCTCAACTTGGCAAACCAAGTGCGGCACTGGAAAGATGAGTTGATTTCGGTCGAAATAGATATAAAGATCACCGAAATCGGATGCACGGTTTGCAAATGGCAAGCAAAACAATAATGGCACAATTCTGCGATTAACAGCACGATGCCATCTAGAATGCAACAAGAAACTAAGCTACTGCACTCCAACATAGCAACAAAGCACATGGCAGTGATCTACTCAAGATGCTTGACAAAAGATGAACACTGAGCTATGGCTAAATCACACAAGAGTTGGTTAAAACAAGCATGGAAAAAATGCAAAAGATATCAGCTTCACAAACTTAGTGAAAATACTAACATGTGAGGAATTAACATCAGGAAGCAATGTTTAGAGCAAGATAAAAACATGCTACAGGAACAGAACATAGCAAACAAAGGCATGGCATGAATCTACTCAAAGATTAGAACAAAAGCCCCTTACTTACCATAAGCCAAAAGGGCACAGAAAATATGATGGCACCCATTTAAACATAGCAAGTTTCATTAACAGATTCAGACTTAGCAGAAAACTGGACATGGCAAAAACAAAATTATGAAGGCCTCTCTGCGAGCTCGATTCACTCACCACAAGGCATTGCATGACAACATAAGCATAGAAATAGCAAGAAGACATGCTCCTGAAGCTAACCCTGGCAAGAACAATCTCATAGCATGCATGGATCAACTACAACAACCTTGGAAAAATTGATTAACACGTAAACAATCTGCCAGGAACATTTTATAGCAAAAGTAGAGCAAGATTGAGTCATGCTAGGGCACTCTATAAATGCACACAGGGACATGGCTAGATAGAGCATGACCATATGTCCAAATCATCCTTACTGAACATACTCAAAAGAAGCATGGATCTCACTGTAGCAGCATGAATGCATGGCATAAAAATAACAGCAGAGCAAAGACTTGGTGAAATTCTAAGTTACTGAAAACAGCAATATTACGAGAGCTACTTTGATGCTTGTGCTAGTCACCACATTGATCACAAAAATTCATGGCATACACTCGTGTAAAGAAGGCATGGCATAGATCAAAACACATATAGAGCACATGACCATATGCAGCACACAACAATTGTAACAAAAATGACAAATGCTCATACTCTACTAAGGATAAGCACCTAACATTTTATAGCACTCTTGCATCAACGTTTTGGGCATCAATATGGACTCAAAAAATTATGGCACAATGGAGAAAAATGAAGATCACATCCTGATGAACATTTTGATATATAGCACGCACAAAACGGAGCTATGGATGAGAAGTTATGATGCGATGAACAGGGCATAAAGATATGAGGGGAAAAGACTTAGAGAAAATAGACCTCTCCGAAAGTCAACGGGATCTAGGTTTTGCACGTCCTTCGAGGATGACCGGGGAGCGCGCAGGAGTAGCAGCTCGCGGTGGCCGGAGTAGCAGCTAGCCGGATCCGGTCTTCCCGCGGCCAGATTTGGCCGGAGATGGAGCGTGAGGCGCGGGGAGGCGCGTCCTCGCAGTGGCGCTGTGGCGGCGCAAGGACGGAACGACGAACCGGCGTGGAGGAGCGGGGCGGAGGCGGCGGCCGGCGTGCGGGCGCCAGGCGGCGGAGGCGAGCGCCTGCGGTGAGCGGGCGAGGTGGTTGGTGGCGGCGGGCGGCGCCCGGGCCAGGAGGGCCCCGCCTGGGCCCCGGCGGGCCGGCGCGGGTGGCGGCGCGGGGAAGTGGGCGCTGCTGCCCCGGCGAATGCGAACCCAACACGTGGCGGCGGAGAGGGACGAACACGTCCGACCGTTGGGGGAGAACGTCCGGCGGCGGCGGGGGAAGAAATTTAGGGTTTCGTCCGCGAAAATGGAGGAGGGGGCACCTATTTATACAAAGAAGGAGGTGGGAGTGTCCAAATGGAGAGCGGTTTTTGGCCACGCAATCGTGATCGAACGGCCGAGAGGATGGAGGGGTTTTGGATGGGTTATTGGGCCACTTTGGAGGGGTGTTGGGCTGCAACACACACGAGGCCTTTACGGTTCCCCGGTTAACCGTTGGAGTATCAAACGGACTCCAAATGGCACGAAACTTGACAGGCGGTCTACCGGTGGTGTACCAAGGCCGCTTGTCAAATCGCAGTCCATTCCAAGAAAGTTTGACACCCGCACATGAAAAGAGACAAAAGGGGGCGCCGGAGGACATAGGAGTGTCGGATTGCAAAACGGACGACGGGGAAAATGCTCGGATGCATGAGACGAACACGTATGCAAATGAGATGCACATGATGACATGATATGAAATGCATGACATGAACAAAATGCAAAAACAAAGACAAGAACCCAACCACGAATCTCATAACTATGAGCCAAAAAAGACAAGAGTTGGAGTACAAATATGGTAAGTTACATCCGGGGCGTTACAGCTCTCAAACGACAAATGCCGTGCACTAATTCTGAGCAGCTACCAATTTATGGTGTAGGGGGTGGGATATTTATAGCTAGAAGGCAACCCGACTTGATTTGTCTGAAATGACCCTGGGTCACTAAGGAACTAACATGTGTCCAACGGTCAGATTTTAAACACACGCGGTAGCTTGACTTGGGCTACAAGTAAAGCTAACTCATCAAGCTCAGGATAATATTTTCTCTCATTGTCTTCGCTCGAAGACATAGGATTTGGTTGAGCATCACATCTGTCACTCTGACTTTGTTCACTTGGACCCCACTTAACAATGCGGTGGTTCCTATGACTCAACAAAGAAGAAAGGAAACTACGAAACAACTATGTCTTCATACTCCATAGTCTTCATGCGATGTCTTCTCATGTCATAGTATTCAATGTGAATCTTTTCACAGACCACCATTGTCTTCAATGTCTTCACACATTTTTGGGGGTCATCTCTGGTATGTAAACTGAATCAATGAGGGACTACTACTTGTGTTATCCTGCAATTCTCACAAACACATTAGTCCCTCAACTAAGTTTGTTGTCGATACTCCAAAACCAACTAGGGGTGGCACTAGATGCACTTACAAGAGTTTCTCTCGAAAGAAGTGAGTGGGTGGAAAGTGGAACTTGATGAGGTAATTGTACCTTCTCTAGAATTGGAAAGTAGCTCATCAGAGAAATCCGTTCTCGTGATGCCTACACCAACTGGAGAGGAAGCTAATGATAATGATCATGAAACTTTAGATCAAGTTACTGCTGGACCTCATAGGTCGAACAGAGCATGTTCCGCACCAGAATGGTGCGGTAACCCTCTTCTAGAAGTCATGTTACTAGACCATGACGAACCTACGAACTATGAAGAAGCTACAATGAGCCCAAATTCCGATAAATGGCTTGAGGCCTTGAAATCTGAGATAGGATCCATGTATGAGAACAAAGTGTGGATTTTGGTGGACTTGCCCGATGATCGGCCAGCCATAGAGAATAAATGGATCTTCAAGAAGAAGACTAACGTTGGTAGTAATGTTACTGTCTACAAAGCTCGACTTGTCGCAAAAGGTTTTCGACAAGTTCAAGGAGTTGACTATGATGAGACTTTCTCACCCGTAGCGATGCTTAAGTCTGTCTGAATCATGTTAGCAATTACCGCATTTTATGATTATGAAATCTAGCAAATGGATGTCAAAAACTGCATTCCTTACAGAAGAGTTGTATATGATGCAACCATAAGGTTTTGTCGATCCTAAAGGTGCTAACAAAGTGTGCAAGCTCCAGCGATCCATCTATGGACTGGTGCAAGCATCTCGGAGTTGGAATGTACGCTTTGATGAGGTGATCAAAGCATATGGTTTTATATAGACTTTCAGAGAAGCCTGTATTTACAAGAAAGTGAGTGGGAGCTCTGTAGCATTTCTAATATTATATGTGGATGACATATTGTTGATTGGAATGATATAGAATTTCTGGATAGCATGAAAGGATACTTGAATAAGAGTTTTTCAATGAAAGACCTTGGTGAAGCTGCATATATTTTGGGCATCAAGATCTATAGAAATAGATCAAGACGCTTGATAGGACTTTCACAAAGCACATACCTTGATAAAGTTTTGAAGAAGTTCAAAATGGATCAGTCAAAGAAAGGGTTCTTGCCTATGTTACAAGGTGTGAAATTGAGTAAGACTCAAAACCCGAGCACGACAGAATATAGAGAGAGAATGAAAGTATGTCATGCTGTGTACCAGACCTGTTGTGTGCCTTTCCATGAGTTTGGCAAGGGGGTACAATAGTGATCCAGGAGTAGATCAATGGACATCGGTCAAAATTATCCTTAGGTGCCTAAAGAATACAAAGGAAATGTTTCCTGATTATGGAGGTGATAAAGAGCTCGGTGTAAACAGTTACGTCGATGCAAGCTTTGACACTGATCTAGATGACTCTAAGTCTCGATCTAGATACATATTGAAAATGGGAGCAAGTAGCTAGAGTAGCTCCATGCAGAGCATTGTAAACATGGAAATTTGCAAAATACATACGGTTCTGAATGTGACAGACCCGTTGACTAAACCTCTCTCACAAGCAAAACATGATCACACCTTAGTACTCTCTGGGTGTTAATCACATGGCGATGTAAACTAGATTATTGGCTCTAGTAAACTCATCGGGTGTTGGTCACATGGCAATGTGAACTATGGGTGTTAAATCACATGGTGATGTGAACTAGATTATTGACTCTAGTGCAAGTGGGAGACTGGAGGAAATATTCCCTAGAGGAAATAATAAAGTTGTTATTTTATATTTCCTTATTCATAATAAAGGTTCATTATTCATTCTAGAATTGTATTGAATGGAAACCTTAATACATGTGTGAATACATAAACAAACACCATGTCCCTAGTGAGCCTCTACTAGACTAGCTCGTTGATCAAAGATGGTTAAGGTTTCCTAACCATGGACATGAGTTGTCATTTGATAACGGGATCACATAATTAGGAGAATGATGTGATGGACAAGACCCATCTGTTAGCTTAGCATAATGATCGTTCAGTTTTATTGCTATTGCTTTCTTCATGTCAAATACATATTCCTTCGACTATGAGATTATGCAACTCCCGGATACTGGAGGAATGCCTTGTGTGCTATCAAACGTCACAACATAACTGAGTGATTATAAAATGCTCTACATGTATCTCCGAAGGTGTTTGTTGAGTTGGCCGCATAGATAAAGATTAGGATTTGTCACTTCGAGTTTCGGAGAGGTATCACTGGGCCCTCTCAGTAATACACATCATAAGCTTGCAAGCAAATGACTAAGGAGTTAGTCACGAGGTGATGTATTATGGAACGAGTAAAGAGACTTGCCAGTAATGAGATGAACTAGGTATGAAGATACCAACGATCGAATCTCGGGCAACTAACATACCGATGGACAAAGGAATTACGTATGTTATCATAACGGTTCGATCGATAAAGATCTTCGTAGAATATGTAGGAGCCAATATGGGCATCCAGGTTCCGCTATTGGTTATTGACCGGAGAGGTGTCTCGGTCATGTCCACATAGTTCTCGAACCCATAGGGTTCGCACGCTTCACGTTCGATGACGATATAATATTATATGAGTTATGTGATTTGGTGACCGAATATTGTTTGGAGTCCCGCATAAGATCACTGACATGACGAGGAGTCTTGAAATGGTCGAGAGGTAAAGATTGATATATAGGACAATGGTATTCGGACACCGGAAGTGTTCCGGAGGGTACCAGGTACATATCAGGTCACCGAAAGGAGTTCCGGGCACTCCCGGCAAAAGATATGGGCCTTATGGGGTAAGAGGGGAAACACACCAGCCACAAGGGGCTGGTGCGCCCCCCTGGCGGTGTCAAAACTGGCCGATCTTGGGTAGGGGGTCATGAACTATGCGTGTGAGGATCGAAGGTGGGACGAGTGGGACACAATGTTTACCCAGGTTCGGGCCCTCTTAATGGAGGTAAAACCCTACATCCTGCTTGATTGTATTCGATGAGTATAGGGGTTACAAGAGTTGATCTACCTCGAGATCGTAATGGCCAACCCTATTTGTCTAGCCTATGAGAATTCTGATTGTCCCTATGGACTAAACCCTCTGGTTTATATACACACCGGAGGGGCCTAGGGTTATACAGAGTCGGTTGTAGAGGAAGGAAATTACATATTCGGACACCAATCTTGCCATCCACGCATAGGGAAGTCTTACCCGGACACGGGGAAAGGTCTTCCGCTTTGTATCTTCACAGCCCATCAGTCTGATCCATATTGAATAGCCCAGACACCCGAGGACCCCCCAATCCAGGACTCCCTCAGTAGCCCCTGAACCAGTCTTCAATGACGATAGGTTCGGCAAGCGGATTCTCTTCGGCATTGCAAGGTGGGTTCCTCCTCATGAATACTTCAAAGGAATCTTCTAAACAAAAGAACTGTATCCGGCTATGTATAATTGTTACAACCCTTAGCCACGAAGGCAATATATCAAACAAACAGTGTCTTTCCACTGATGATGACCCACAAGTATAGGGGATCTATCATAGTCCTTTCGATAAGTAAGAGTGTCGAACCCAACGAGGAGTAGAAGGAAATGATAAGCGGTTTCCAGCAAGGTATTCTCTGCAAGTACTGAAACAAGTGGTAACAGATAGTTTTGTGATAGGATAATTTGTAACGAGCAACAAGTAACAAAAGTAAATAAGGTGCAGCAAGGTGGCCCAATCCTTTTTGTAGCAAAGGACAAGCCTGGACTAACTCTTATATAGAGAAAAGTGCTCTCGAGGACACATGGGAATATCATCAAGCTAGTTTTCATCAGCTCATATGATTAGCGTTCGGTACTTTGATAATTTGGTATGTGGGTGGACCGGTGCTTGGGTACTGCCCTTACTTGGACAAGCATCCCACTTATGATTAACCTCTATTGCAAGCATCTGCAACTACAACAAAAGTATTAAGGTAAACCTAACCATAGCATGAAAGATATGGATCCAAATCAGCCCCTTACGAAGCAATGCATAAACTAGGGTTTAAGCTTCTGTCACTCTAGCAACCCATCATCTACTTATTACTTCCCAATGCCTTCCTCTAGGCCCAAATAATGGTGAAGTGTCATGTAGTCGACGTTCACATAACACCACTAGAGGAGAGACAACATACATCTCATCAAAATATCAAAGGAATACCAAATTCACATGACTACTAATAGCAAGACTTCTCCCATGTCCTCAGGAACAAACGTAACTACTCACAAAGCATAAACATGTTCATAATCAGAGGGGTATTAATATGCATATAGGATCTGAACATATGATCTTCCACCAAGTAAACCAACTAGCATCAACTACAAGGAGTAATTAACACTACTAGCAACCTACTAGCACCAATCCCGGACTTGGAGACAAGAATTGGATACAAGAGATGAACTAGGGTTTTGAGAGGAGATAGTGCTGATGAAGATGTTGATGGAGATTGCCCTCTCCCGATGAGAGGAGCGTTGGTGATGACGATGGCGATGATTTCCCCCTCCGGGAGGGAAGTTTCCCCGGCAGAACAGCTCTGCCGGAGCCCTAGATTGGTTCCGCCAAGGTTCCGCCTCGTGGTGGCGGAGTTTCGTCCAAGAAGATGCCTTCTTATTTTTTTCCATCGAAATACTTCATATAGCAGAAGATGGCCACCGGAGGGCCACCAGGGGGCCCACGAGGTAGGGGGCGCGCCCAAGGGGGTAGGGCGCGCCCCCACCCTCGTGGGCAGGGTGTGGCCCCCTGGTGAATCTCTTCCGCTGAGTATTTTTTATATATTCTGAAAACGTCTTCCGTGAAGTTTCAGGACTTTTGGAGCTGTGCAGAATAGGTCTCTAATATTTGCCCCTTTTCCAGCCCAGAATCCCAGCTGCCGGCATTCTCCCTCTTCATGTAAACCTTGTAAAATAAGAGAGAATAGGCATAAGTATTGTGACATAATGTGTAATAACAGCCCATAATGCAATAAATATTGATATAAAAGCATGATGCAAAATGGACGTATCAACTGACAACTTTTTTTTCGGCAAAACATCATGTCTAGCCTCTTAACATTTCAAACTGTTTTCATGCCTCCCACTTCGCGTTTCGAGGCACAGTCTCCATTGGCACATCTTGTCAAAACAGAGATCGTGCCCGCCCAATACGGGATTCTCATCAATACGGTTTGGGTAATCCAACCGTGCCATTCGCATGACCCCTTGGGAACAGGTGAGTTTTTAGGCTAGAGGGGGCGCCTGATATCTCCGCCTATATAGGAGGGCAAAGATTCCTCTTTTTACCCACGCCTTCTTCCTTCTCCTGCCTTCCCATCTTCAAGCTCCAGCACCCAAACTTCAATCTTTCCCACCGCCACCAGCCTCCCTAGCCATGTCAAGATCTGGTTCAAGGGGAAGTGGGAGGCCTCCTACTTCACAGAGAAGGACGTCAAGGAGCTCCGGGGCGGGCTATCTGTCTGCAGACATCGCGCATAGGCTCCCTGCCAAGGATCAAGTCATCCCTACTCCGGAGCCTGGCGAAAGGGTCGTATTCATCCCCCACTTCCTCCGCGGGCTAGGGTTTCCCCTCCATCCTTTCGTCTGGGGCCTTATGTTCTACTATGGGCTAGATTTCCATGATCTAGCCCCGAATTCTTTCCTCCACATATCGGCATTCATCGTCGTGTGCGAGGCGCTACTCCGCATCCCCCCACACTTCGGCCTATGGCTCAAGATCTTCAATCTGAAGCCGAAGGTGGTCGATGGGCAGCATGCGGACTGCGGTGGTGCCATGGTAAGCGAGCTCCCCAATGCCGTTTGGCACAAAGGGGCCTTCGTGGAGACTATCAAGGTGTGGCAGCAGGAGTGGTTCTATATCACCGAACCCCGCAATGCCAAGTGGGCGGCCACTCCGGAGTTCAGATCCGTACCTCCTATGCGGCTTACCTTGTGGACCGCTAAGGGTCTGGACTGGGGATCCACGGCGGAAGTGTTGATGCTGCAAAAGTGCATCACCAATACGATAGGCAAGAACACATGTCTCACTAACATGATTCAGGTGATGCTCTTCCACCGGATTCTTCCCTGCCAACTCCGGCCCTCTCACATGTGGCAGTTCAATCCGGAAGATCCACGGACCTTGAAGCACTTCTTTGGCACAATGCACGAAGACATCTGGAAGCTGCTCTTCAAGGCCCAAAAAACGTGGCCGAAGAAGACCGAAGACATCGGTCTTGACATCGAGAATCCGGCCACACCGGTAAGTATGCTTTTCCTGAATATCTATTCGGTCAGTAAGTTTTTAGACATAATGAATTTTCTGTCTTTCGTACAGGGCTGGATAGCAAAGGCGGAGCGTATCAAGTGTCCGGCACCGCTGCCCGAAGACCCGGCCACACCCCTACTGATAGGGATACTGGTCTCGGCGCCCTATCAGGCACCGGAGAAGAAGACCAAGAAGAAGAAGGGCAAGGAGGCCAGAGGCGGCCTCTGCCATAAAGGTCCTTCGGACGTAGTGTCCGAAGAGACCGAAGTCCTCTCCTCCCATGAGGGAGATGAGGAAAAAGAGGAGGAAGAAGCGGAAAGTGACTCCCCTCTTAGGGGGAGGAATAAGAAGAGGGCGGCCCCACGGACCCGGAGGAGGAGGCACCCAAGAGGGGGAAGATGGCCCTCTCGGATGGTTTGGATTCGGAGGCCGAATCAGTCCCCAAGAGACTTCCCAAGGTGAAGCCCCTGGCAGAATCGTAAGTACCAAAAGGTTTATTATTTGTCTTCAGTCCTTTATGTTTCATAATGTAACTTATTACACCATGTGCCCTTCAGCCCTGCTCGCGACCTCCCCAACCCTTCGCTTTCCGAGGGGAGTTCTTTGCCGCCCTATATGGCAGAGAGCGAGACGCCACCGCGAGCTCTTTCACCAACCACCGCGGATGACACCGAGGTGCTGTCCCGAAGGACCTCTCCTGGCTGCGGAGGGGCGAGCGAGGCTACCGAGAAGGTGCCCGAGGGTGATACCTCGGCTACCGAAGACATGGGGGCGACCCCCACGGCGACCGACGCGGGGGCCCTGATCAATCTGGCCCCTAGCCGAACATCATTCCGGAGACCAACGTGGTTGCAGAATCAGGTGATCGGCCCCCTTCGAAGGAGGGGGGTCCATCAGCTCTGACGGCAGTCTCCACTATCCCAGAGGTGCCGAATACTCTAGTGGAAGCACTACAACGTGCTTCCATCATGGAGGAGCACCGCACCCTGATGGGTGTGGTGGTAGAGAAGATTCAGTCCGCCAAGAGCGGGCTGAACAAAGCCTTCACCAGCCTACCGACAGGCTTCGAGGTATGCGATGTAATGCTCTAGATGCTTTTTTATAAGGGAATATACCGGCGCATAGACAGTAGCCCCTGAGACTCTGCGTGGTTTTGAGAGAAGCCGGACAGACATAATATTCAGAAGAGCTAACATACTTGCCTATTTTGTGACAGGCTTCCCTGTTAGCGGCAACCGCCCAGGCCGCTGAAGTTTCCAAACTCAATCAGAAACTGAAGGTGGCTGATGATGAAATAGATTGCATCAACAAGCTATTCGACGAGATGCAAGGTATGCGTGTATTTTAAAGAGTTTGATCATATATCTGAAGTGGTATGAAAATTCGGAGTTTAATCCATGTAATGTTGTGATTATGAGCGCAGTTGGCGTGGCCGAGGTCGAGACCCTCAAGAGCGCCCTTGCCCAGGCTAAGGAGGAGGCGAAGGCGAATAAAGCATCTGTTGACAAAGCGGTTGTGGAGCAAAAGACTGAACAGGTCGCCCGCCACTAGCACGAAGATAGGGTGGCCGAAGTGGAGCAAGAGCTGAAGGACGCCATCGTCAAGTGCGAGGCCCTGTAGGAGAAGACTTCGGCCCAAGCGACCAAACTCGCCAGAGCCCTCCAGGAGGCTAAAGAGGCGCAGATGAGTCCCAGAGTGCTCGTGAAGAGATTTGGCAGGCCAAACCGATAGCGGCTGGTAAGCCCTTCCTCTTGTAGAGTATATTTGGGGGTCAAAATATGCCTTGCTCACTCGACTGTGGAATCCTCCAGACGCCTTTGCGGATCTTCCGAGGAGTGCCGCCAACGCCGCACAGTTTTTCCGAGCCCAGGAGGGGAACTCAGCCGAGAAGCTGTTCTGGTCACAGTTCCTAGCGCCGGAGCATCCAACGCTTTTGAACAACCAGATGAAGCAGCTGTCAGAGCTGCATAGGGTGTCCGGCTTGGCCATGAAGGATCTCATAGTCTAGCTTTGGCCAGCCGACCAATTCCTAGCAGCTACTTCGGCTTGGTGAGGCGACTCGTCGATGCGCTACCTCGAGTTGAAGCTGTGAAGCGCTCGGCATGCATAGAGGGTGTGCGGATGGCCTTTTCTCATGTCAAGATGCACTGGGCAAAGATGAAGGCCACCGACGTGGCGACCACAGGCCCGCTTGAAGGCAAGGACCATTGCAAGCCGGAGTGATACTTTGAAGATGTCCTAGCGGGTGCTCGAATAGTAGAGGGCCAATGCTCAAAGGACGTTATGTTTGAGTAAATGTATCTAGGATGTCAAAACTTTGTTTTCTAAACCAAGGCTTGTCATATATTTATGCCTTTATCTTGAGTTATTTTTCCTCCTGTGCGGCTGTTTTAATACTGAAAGTTTGCTAGTCATCAGCTTCAGCCCCCACGTAGATGCTACGAGGGTGTTCGGTGTAGCGCGTGATCACTCTTTATCCAACGTCTTCGTCCATAAAGGAGGTCCGCACAGTGAACCAAGCAATCAGACTATGCGACTTTAGTACTTTCAGTTAGCATAGGAGTTTGACGGTGAGGCTAAGTACTTGCCCCTGGTGCGTATGCTGCAATTCAAACTAGGATGCCTTTGTCACATGACTGGGCGAAGACCAGCCCTTCGTGTAACACGGAGTAAATCACTAATGATTTTTAGTAAGTCGTCGAATCGCCAACTAGCTCTCGCCATATTATGGCAGTTAGTTTTTAGCTTTCGCTACTGAGGTATTTGACCGGACGAACCAGAAACACAATCGCAGTAGTTCTCCCTTGACTACATTAGTCGAACTAGCGGAACTTAAGGTGGTAATTGAAGGAAATATGCCCTAGAGGCAATAATAAAGTTATTATTTATTTCCTTATTTCATGATAAATGTTTATTATTCATGCTAGAATCGTATTAACCGGAAACATAATACATGTGTGAATACATAGACAAACAGAGTGTCACTAGTATGCCTCTACTTGACTAGCTCGTTAATCAAAGATGGTTATGTTTCCTAACCATAGACATGAGTTGTCATTTGATAAACGGGATCACATCATTAGGAGAATGATTTGATTGACTTGACCCATTCCGTTAGCTTAGCACTTGATCACTTTAGTTTATTGCTATTGCTTTCTTCATGACTTATACATGTTCCTATAACTATGAAATTATGCAACTCCTGATTACCGGAGGAACACTTTGTGTGCTAACAAACGTCACAACATAACTGGGTGATTATAAAGGTGCTCTACATGTGTCTCCGATGGTACTTGTTGAGTTGGCATAGATAGAGATTAGGATTTGTCACTCCGATTGTCGGAGAGGTATCTCTGGGCCCTCTCGGTAATGCACATCACTAAAGCCTTGCAAGCAATGCAACTAATGAGTTAGTTGCGGGATAGTGCATTACGGAACGAGTAAAGAGGCTTGCCGGTAATGGTATTGAACTAGGTATTGAGATACCGACGATCGAATCTCGGGCAAGTAACATACCGATGACAAAGGGAACAATGTATGATGTTATGCGGTTTGACCGATAAAGATCTTCGTAGAATATGTAGGAGCCAATATGAACATCCAGGTTCCGTTATTGGTTATTGACCGGAGATGTGTCTCGGTCATGTCTACATAGTTCTCGAACCTGTAGGGTCCGCACGCTTAAAGTTCTATGACGATCGGTATTATGAGTTTTTGTGTTTTGATGTACCGAAGGTAGTTCGGAGTACCGGATGTGATCACGGACATGACGAGGAGTCTTGAAATGGTCGAGACATAAAGATTGATATATTGGAAGGTTATATTCGGACACCGGAAGGGTTCCGGGGGTTACAGGATAAATGCCGGAGTACCGGGGGTTACCGGAACCCCCCCCCCCCCCGGGGGCTTAATGGGCCTACATGGGCCTTAGTGGAAATAGAGGGTAGCAAGGGGAGTGTGGTGCGCCACCCCCCCAAGGCCCAAACCGAATTGGTTTAGGGCAAAGGGGGTCGGCCCCCTCTTTCCTTCTACTCCTCTCCCTTTCCTTCCCCCTCTCCTACTCCTACTAGGAAAGGGAGGAGTCCTACTCCTTGTGGGAGTAGGTCTCCCCCTCTTGGCGTGCCTCTCCTTGGCCGGCCACCTCCTCCCTCCTTTATATACGGGGGCAGGGGGCACACTAGTACACACAAGTTGATCATTGATCTCTCCCAGCCGTGTGCGGCGCCCCCCTCCACCATAATCCACCTCGGTCATATCGTAGTGGTGCTTAGGCGAAGCCCTACGACGGTAGCTTCATCAACATCGTCACCACGCCGTCGTGCTGACGAAACTCTCCCTCGAGCTCTACTGGATCGTGAGTTCACGGGACGTCACCGAGCTGAACGTGTGCTGAACGTGGAGGTGTCGTACGTTCGGTACTGAGGATCGGTCGATCGTGAAGATGTATGACTACATCAACCACGTTGTCATAACGCTTCCGCTTAACGGTCTACGAGGGTATGTGGACGACACTCTCCCCTCTCGTTGCCATGCATCACCATGATCTTGCGTGTGCGTAGGAATTTTTTTGAAATTACTACGTTACCCAACAGTAATCACAGGAGCTGTGCAACACAACTATAGACCAAAGACATGATTCGGAGCTGATTCACATAATGCAATATTCGGGACTCCGAAGAGTACCCGACAGGTGTTTGGACTTTTGAAAAATATGCATAGCCGGATAGAGCCCCCGGTATTTAGGCCAGACCAAAGCATATGTGGCAATCTGAAGCATGGAGGGAATACAAATGGTAAGATAAACCCATACCAAACGTAAGTCGGCAATTAACTGTTTCCTTTATACCCTGATTAATATGTCAAGACATGCTATTACAGATAATGCCATGAACATCAAGGCTATTTGACATGCCGAGAATTTGTACACGAGGGGCAGATTTATACAAGGCCTACAAGAAAAGGTAATCTTGAAGATCCTAGTGGTGCCCTGTCGCACGTCTGCGTCGTTTCTCCTTGGTGAAAAATCCTTTGAGAGGAGAAGTCGATGGTCGTCTATACGAAAGGGAGGCCTCAAAAAGGGCCCCTGCGCGACCGTAGGGTAGGTAGGTTTTTAACGAACCTGTAGTATAAGAGAGGAAAAAGGAGAAAGAAGGGGAGAAAAAGTTAAGGTCCGAATAGGGTCAAGCCGCACTATAGACCTTTTCTGTAGTATGACTCCGTTGCTGCCTGAGGTATTTTAAGTGTGTAATTATGCACGCGCCATACATAAGCTGTGGTTTTATGGGGCGGTCGGCAGAGGCGAAACTGCTATTCAAGCTCTGGGTCCACCGAGCTGTCGTTCTGTAGAGTGGGCCAGACTCGCTTGGCAGTGTTAGGGGTCTTGATGACCGATGAATTGTTCATCTTGATGAGGTCGTTCTATACTTTGGCTGCAAGGGCCATAGTGTGCTCCTCAGTACAGAGGGAGCGCTCCATATTTCCATTGACTGTGATAACGCCGTGCGGTCTAGGCATTTTGAGCTTTAAGTAAGCATAGTGCGGGACTGCATTGAAACGGGCGAAAGCAACTCGTCCGAGCAGCGTGTGATAACCACTTCGAAAGGGACAATGTCAAAGATTAAGTCTTTGCTTCAGAAGTTATCCGACGAACCAAAGAATACTTCCAATGTTAAGGAGCCCGTGCAACGGGCCTCTACGCCGGGAATCACTCCTTTAAAGGTAGTGTTACTGGGCTTGATTCTTGACGGGTCAATGCCCATCTTACGGACAGTGTCTTGATAAATTAGGTTAAGACTACTGCCGCCGTCCATAAGTACTCAAGTGAGGTGGTATCCATCAATGATTGAGTCGAGTACTAGGGTCGCCGAACCTCCATGACGGATACTAGTTGGGTGGTCCCTGCGATTGAAGGTGATCGGACAAGCCGACTATGGGTTGAATTTTGGGGCGACAGGCTCTACGGCGTAGACGTCCCTTAGTGCGCGCTTGTGCTCCCTCTTAGGGATAGGAGTGACATATATCATGTTTACTATTTTCACCTTAGGGGGAAATTTCTTCTGTCCCCTGTGTTCGATGGATGGGGCTCATCATCGTCCTTGCTTTGAGGCCCTTTCCCCTTGTGTTCAGTATTTAACTTACCGGCCTATTTAAAAACCCAGCAATTTCTGTTGGAGTGGTCGGCAGGCTTGTCGGGGGTGCCATGAATCTGGCAAGGCATGTCTAGTATCTTATCCAAATTAGATGGACTGTCTCTATTTCCTTTGAATGGCTTTTTCCGCTGACCGGGTTTAGAGCCACTGAATCCGGCATTGACCGACGTATCTTCAGTTTCTTCATTGTTGTTCTGACGCTTGTTTTTTGTTATGTCGTGGCCTTCCATTGCCATCCCTGGCTTCAGAAGTGCCAGGGTCGCTGGTACTGACGCTTCTACAAGCCAGCCAGCTATCTTCGCTCGTGCAGAAGCGGGTCATGAGTGAAGTAAGAGCTGCCATAGTCTTCGGCTTTTCCTGACCGAGGTGTCGGGCAAGCCATTCATCACGGACGCTATGTTTAAAGGCCGCGAAGGCTTTGGTGTCCGGAAAGTTGACGATTTGGTTCTTTTTAATTAAGAACTGAGTCCAGAATTTGCGGGTGACTCTCTGGGTTGCTGGACTATGTGACCAAGGTCATCAGCATCCGGTGACCGGACATAAGTACCTTGGAAGTTGTCTCGAAAATCATCCTCCAAGTCCTCCCAGCTGCCAATAGAGTTCTCAGGGAGGCTATTCAACCAGTGTCGTGCTGGTCCTTTTAGCTTTAGGGGGAGGTATTTAATGGCGTGGAGATCGTCACCGTGAGCCATGTGGATATGGAGAAGAAAATCTTCAATCCATACAATGGGATCTGTCGGTCCACCGTATGCTTCATTGTTTACGGGTTTAAACCCTTCTGGAAACTGGTGTTGCATTACCTCATCGATAAAGCACAAGGGGTGCGCAGCGGCTCTATATCGGGCAACGTCACGACGGAATTCGGATGACATCCGTGTCCGGTGTTTGGCCCGAGTTTGGTTATGCTTATCGCGCCAAGCTTGATGGTCATCGTCTCGTGTTGGAGCATGTCCCCTTGAACCATAGATTGATCTAGTCTGACTGGCTCTATTGTCCAGGTCCTGACATAGGTCGTAAGTATATCTCGGAGCCGCTACCTCTTTGCCTCGACGGTGAGGTGGCGCGGGCTAGTGTTTGGCATAAGTAGGCGCTTTGTCTCGTCCACGTGGTCGTGGGTCTGGTTCGTCAGCATTCTCCGGAGTGTCGTTGTCTCCTGTGTTGGTATTGCTTTCCTTTTCGCGATGCGATTGTGAGCGGCGCACTGACGTCGATGTTTTGGTGGTGCCTCAACAAGCTTTTGCTCAATCGAGTGTTGAGCACTATTGTCGTCCTTCTTTTCAGGGGTACCCACCATGTACACGTCGTAAGAAGAAGTGCCGTCCAATGCCCAGTGATAGGCGGGTTTTGGCCTGATTCCGCTCCAGCATCACCGTCCATACCATTGATGTCTTCGGGGGCGTAGTCTAGCATGTTAGTCCAGTCCTCGGCAGTGGCTATTAAGTGGGAGGTAGGTGGGGCGCAAAATTTCTCGCGCTCAGCCCCATGTTCAACCTGTGCGTAGTTCGGAAGTGACACTTCCGTGATAGCGAGAGATCACATTAAGTCCAGAGCCTCGTTTAGGAGCGATGGCTGGATGGGTAACTGAGGGCCTGCGGAGCTGGGTCAGGAAATTGCTGCTTGACCGTGCTCAATGGATGCAAACCTCAAGAGTTTAGAGTTAACCTCTCGAGGTGAGTCCGACTTCCCGATGACAGGGAGGGCCCTGTTTGATTCTAGGTCTGCCGATAATATGGTCACCTCTGGGTCTCCGGCAGGGAGCACCATGGTAGGAGGGGGTCCGGTGGGGTTCATACTCCCGTCTTCGGACAGGATGGTCCGCTTTAGATTTAAGGCCAGGGAAGGAACGATAGTTGATCCTTGAATGGAGCCTAGTGATGGATCCAGCGGGCTTTCTTCATATGGATGAGGAGCGGCAGTCGAGGCCGAGACCCTTCGAAGATCAAGTATCCTTGGATATCAGTGATATAATTCAGACTTCCGAACCTGATATGGTACGGTGACCAAGCACGTAGCTGTCGATATGTTCAAGGTGACTAGTTGAATTGGCATGTAGAGCGAAGCTGCCAAACACGAAAAGTTGACCGGGGAGGAAAGTTTCCTCGGTGTCGTGGAATTGTCACGGCAGATGTCCTTAGTGTCAGGACTTAGTCGCGAGGCCAACGCATCTATGTGGTAGCTTGAGAGGGGTTGAGCGGGACGAGAGACACGATGTTTTACCCAGGTTCGGCCCCTCACGGTGGAGGTAAAAGCCTACATCCTGCGTCATTGATATTTATGATGATGATCATGGTTACAAGAGTGCTCTATCTCGAGAGCTATTGTCTAAACCTAACTTGTCCAACTTGTGGAACTTGTCAATCTTCTCCCTTTTGGGGAGCCCTGCCCCTCCTTATATATGTTGGAGGGGCGGGTTACATGTAGAGTCCTATTAGGATTAGGACTAGTCTATCTCTAATACAAACCGGATATAAGTCCAGGTCTTAACTCCTTGTAGGACAAATATTCCTCATGCCTTTCCTCTTAAACCGGCCCACCGTTAACGTGAACCAGCCTTCTGGGCCTTGGGCCTTGTCATCCGTCTGTCCCACACGCCGGATCACCAGTGAGTCATAATGACTAGGTGGGTTGCTTGTAAACCGCCAGGTCAGGGCGGCTCGCCAGTAACTCGCCAAGTGTCAGCGGGGTCTTCAGATAAACCGCCAAGTCCGGCCGGGTTAACTTCCGGCCGGTTTACACCGTGGGGTATATCCCCGACATTAGCCCCCAAGTTTAGCTTGGATTTATTCATGGTAAACTTATGCTGCAAAATAAACACAAGAACAAATTTGATAGGTTATGCTCTGGGTTAAGAATTTTTGTAAACCGGTACCTGATCATCCTTAACTCCTTGTTATTTCCTCCTTTTGGGAAATCCGGGTCAACAAACCAGCTTCATAATCAATTTTCCGACATTGGCTTGTCACCGAGAAATATTGTGAAGAATAACTCCTTTGATTCAGCTCCACCGGTTTAAGAAATATGGGTCTGAAAATACTTATCTGATATTCAGCCAGTTTGAAGATGTAAAACTTGCCGGTTTAATATTACCAAAATGGCCGGTTTGTAAATATTGATGGCACCAGGTCATAATTGTTGTCAACACCGGGTTATGTAATTGATCTTCCTGATTTGCTCAAAACTGATAAAATGAAGATATTCCTCCTTTATATGCATAATACCTGTAGCCCCCAAGTCTTAAGAGGAGAACATAGTGATAACTTAATACTTGCTCCAATAACTGTTTCAACCTTGAAGAAATCTGGTTTGTTCATCTCAATCATATAAACTGAATACTCCATATATGTAGCCCCCAAGTGCCGGGTTGTCATGCTTGCAGCAACCTGGAACTTGCAATTGCTTATAAAAACTTCAATCAGTGTAGCCCCCAAGGGTCGGGTCATTATGCAATAATGAGCAGGGACTTTGTAAGTATAATCTTGTAAACTTTGAACAGCAACGTGTAGCCCCCAAGGGCCAGCTTAGTAAGATAATACTGAATCGGGACTTGATATATATACTTTAATGAAAATAACATATTATAATGTAGCTTCCATCGTAGGGCTTGAACCCACGTCCACAAGGTTAAGAGCTTTGTGCTTTACCAACTGAGCAATGGATTCTTCAATATTATGGACGAAAACTTGTGTACCTTGAATTGTTGACAGGAGCAATTGGTAGCCCCCAAGCGCCGGCTCATTATAATATGATGAGTCGGGTCTTCAATAAGACTAGTAAAAATGACTTTGCATTAGCCCCCAAGTGTCATGGTGCATGCTTGCAGCGACATGAGACTTGCATGTAATCTCAATTTGAATAATGTAGCCCCCAAGTGCCGGGTTGTAAGCCTGCAGCGACCCGGGACTATTCCTTCCATTGTAGAATAAATCATATCCTCTGATAAAAGAGTAGACATTGCGCTATAGCGACTTTCAAAACCTTAAAAAATCCAGCCATGTTGGCTATTCAAGATAATATAATCCGGTATGAAAACCTTATTCATTCAATATCACAATGAAATTTCAGCCAAGTTTGGCTATTTGAATAATATAACCCAATGATTTATAAGCGCATGATTCCAATGGCGCAATCCAAATATATACTGGCGACTTATAGTCCAAAGCCAGACCGGTTTAATAAACACCGGATCATACTACCGGTTTAATAAACACCGGTGATTTATAATCATGCTTTATTCAACCTGTTTCTGCATACAACAAGTTTAAAGTGTCCTGGCGGTTTACCACCGGACGGGTCATAATGCCCAACATATAACCTAGGTTTATAACCAAGGCTGCATTTAGAATAATCAAATATGAAATATATCATACCTGTGACATTGAATCACATCGTTGGTTTACCAACTTCTTTTTTAGTAAGGGTGATAACCCAAATCTCGAGTACTGATAACTCCTTCCATATTGTGCCGGTTTATGATAAAACCATGCCGGGTTGTGATAAACACTGTGTTACTCCATAAGAGGATGTTAACAACAAGGATCAAACCGGGCAAATAGTCTCTGGATTGACGTGAACTGTGTTCCGTCAATTGATTGGTTAAAAAACTTTGTCGGTTTAAAAAACACAATGAAAAGCAAAAAAAAACCCTTCAAAGAAAAGTGTGAAGCAAAAGCAACGAAAAAAATGTTTGCCAAAAAAGGTTTTATTAAGCTGATCAAATGGCGTTACCATGGCCAAACACGACCAAGCTCCCGTTAGGTGTAACTATGGTTCTAGTCAGCCAGGTCCCCAAGTGATTCTGTGGCATTTATGCCGACCAAATGGCATGGTCATGGTTCGGGTTCGACCAAGCCCCCAAGTGATTTTGTGGCCTTAGGCCGATCAAGAGGCATGACTGGTTCAGACATGACCAAGTCCCCAAGTGATCTGGTGGCTCTCGCCTATCAAGAGGCATGGTATTGGTTCGGACACGACCAATCCTCCAAGTGATATAACACGATGCTTTTAGCAAAGAGAACTCAAGGGGTAAACCGGAGGCCGCTTTAGAGCAACTCCGTGTAACCTCACATGATGTAAAAGAACAGAGACCTCGCTTTATGAAGCAGAAGCCCCCATGTGATCAATAATATGTCAGGCCAGTAAGGCGGGATACCCATGTTTGAACCGCGCATCATGGCAGCAGGTCCTCTTCCACAATTTTTAACTTTTGCAAGAGATAAATTCTTCTTGAACCGGGATCTTGATCCGGATATTGAGAGCTTCAAAGCTTTGTGGGAGACATCTTTCCCTTGAACCGGATTTTAAACCGGAATCTTCATTTTTAGCCGAAAATTTTTCTGACGGCCTTTAAACTCGAACTTGCGAGAAGTTAATTCCTTTTTGAACCGGAAATTCTTAAACCGGATTTGAGAGCTTCAGAGCTTTGTCGGAGAACAAATTTCCCTTGTACTGGATTGTAAACCGGAATCCTTTTCTGATGACCTGAAACTTCTTTATTGAGCCGGAATTTTGTAACTATCATATACTTTCTAATCCGGAAATCTTCTGACAGCATGATGTGAATCTGGGACCGGGTTATCTTTCCATCCAACGTATTGGGGTTCTTGACTTCACTGAAAACCAGCAACATTTGCTAAGTCATATCATTGTAGCCCCCAAGTCTCAAGGTGACTCGAGGAGTTGGCTTGAGATTCTCCATATTTGACCGTGATATAAACCGGCATAACTTGTATATCATTGGTGTTGACAGCACGATGTGAATCCACAGAAGGTTGAGGTGACTGCGGCGGGTTATAAATGATCCGGTATGAGCCGTGTCAGCAACTCGGTCAATGGTTCCTTGCAACTGGCTCCTTGAAGTTTAACCAAACTGTAGTAGCGGCGACTTGTGTGCATGTCCATTGAACCATCCAGTGCAGACGACGGTTGATAATAATTTGCCTCCAATTTGTGGGAAGAAAGGCGGACATCAAAGATGACCGCAACATCAGAAGCGGCACAGACAGATGAGTCGGCCGCGGTGTTGTAAACCGGCGCGGATGGAGAGTTGGCCGCGGGCATTGTAAACCGGCATGGACAGAGAGTTGGCCGCGGGCATTGTAAACCGGCGTGGACGGAGAGTTGGCCGCGGGCATTGTAAACCGGCGCGGACGATCGTCGGTGTAGACAGACGCCAGCAATGTGCTCTCCGTATCTGTGGCATGGTAGGCACTCTTATAATGAATAATTTTCCTGCACAAAGATCACAAACGAGAGTAATTGTTCTTGAAAAAATGAAAAAATATCATAAAAATTGATCGGATGGATTTCACCTGATTCGTCTGGATGATGGACGATCAGTACGTGGCATCCGTAGATAATTTTGCAAAAAATGTTATCCTCCCAAAAACTGTTATCCTCACGCAGATAACCTCCACGGGAGTAACAATCCTAGCGGCCATAGCATTAGTACAGAGAGCATCCGATGGATTTTGCTTGAGGATCGGCGGCGAGTGAGCAAACTGGCGATTCGATACGGCGACTCAGCGAGGCCAGCCCGAAGTAGAGCGAAACAGGCAGCGGCCACAGCGGAAGCGGGTTGACCCGGGGCGGCTCAATGGCGCGGTGGCAAGGGCTTGTGGCCGACCGCGGCGGAGGTGGTGGCTTGCAGCGGCAGCAAGGGCGGCCGGGTTGGAACAAAGCCGCAGATTTATAGCGTGGACGGCCTGGCATGAGATCCACGCGGGGCAGTTCTCCGATGGCGGTTCGACAGGCAGTGCGGGGCGACTCTTCGGCAGCAGCTCAGCAAGGAGCAGGGGGCGGCTCTCCGTCAGCGGCTTGGCAGGCAGCGTGGGGCGCCTCTCCGTCAGCGGCTCAGACAGTCGCAAAAGCAGAGGTAACCGAGGTCGGAGAGGAGCGACCCGCCATGGGGAAAAGTGTAGGGATGGAAATCGCAGCCCACTTCTGAGTCGCGGTTAGTTGGACGAAGCCACGTCCATGTTTTCATCCGAGTCGTTTACTTCCTTTTGTTCTTTCAGTCAAATCCTAATCTTTGTATTAGTTGCTTCACGTCTCGTAGTAGGAATTGGAGTAGCACTACTACTAGTTTATACTTCTGATTGCTTTGGTCCTTACGCTTGAAAAGTAGCAGCAGGAAAGATTTGTTCTGGTGTGATGCGCGTCTGCACGGCCATAGTGGATGCACGAATATTGGATAATTATGCATGCACGCGTTGACTGTTTTTGGTTGTTGTGATCGAGGATACGCAATTTGACTGCGGTATAAAAAATCATATTGGTCTGGGCAGACTGCTTCAGTAGCTGAAAAAATCTTGTTTGATCCCGGCGAAACTTGCAGTCAGGCGGTTTAGATGGATCTTACTTCCCTTCTGTCTTTATTGATTTTTAGGGTGGCGACTGCACCCGATGCCACCCTAATCTGATCCAATCAAACCTCGTACTTCCAGCCCCAAATCTAATCGGTTCTTGTCTAAGGTTATCCCTTGCCGGGCTATTCCGTGTGATTGCTTCATGCCGGCTCTTCCTTATCCGTCCGACCGTGAACTTCTCAATCCCTGGATGAGATCCCTCCAAGAACTCAACACCACCGTGCGCAGGCCCCACGGTGGGCGCCAACTGTCGTGGAATTGTCACGGCAGATGTCCTTAGTGTCAGGACTTAGTCGCGAGGCCAACGCATCTATGTGGTAGCTTGAGAGGGGTTGAGCGGGACGAGAGACACGATGTTTTACCCAGGTTCGGCCCCTCACGGTGGAGGTAAAAGCCTATATCCTGCTTCATTGATATTGATGATGATGATCATGGTTATAAGAGTGCTCTATCTCGAGAGCTATTGTCTAAACCTAACTTGTCCAACTTGTGGAACTTGTCAATCTTCTCCCTTTTGGGGAGCCCTGCCCCTCCTTATATATGTTGGAGGGGCGGGTTACATGTAGAGTCCTATTAGGATTAGGACTAGTCTATCTCTAATACAAACCGGATATAAGTCCAGGTCTTAACTCCTTGTAGGACAAATATTCCTCATGCCTTTCCTCTTAAACCGGCCCACCGTTAACGTGAACCGACCTTCTGGGCCTTGGGCCTTGTCATCCGTCTGTCCCGCACGCCGGATCACCAGTGAGTCATAATGACCAGGTGGGTTGCTTGTAAACCGCCAGGTCAGGGCGGGTCGCCAGTAACTCGCCAAGTGTCAGCGGGGTCTTCAGATAAACCGCCAAGTCCGGCCGGGTTAACTTCCGGCCGGTTTACACCGCGGGGTATATCCCCGACACTCGGAAACAGCATCATTGTCGATGATCAAACGAGCCATCGAACCTTCTGCCGACGACACAGTGGAACTCTCAATGAAAGCACCAATGTAAGTGTCAAAACCGACCGATCTCGGGTAGGGGATCCCGAACTGTGCGTCTGAGGATTGAAGGTAACAAGGGAAGAGTGGGACACAATGCTTACCCAGGTTCGGGCCCTCTTGATGGAGGTAAAACCCTACGTCCTGCTTGATTGTATTCGATGAGTATAGGGGTTACAAGAGTTGATCTACCTCGAGATCGTAATGGCCAAACCCTATTTGTCTAGCCTATGAGAATTCTGATTGTCCCTATGGACTAAACCCTTCGATTTATATACACACTGGAGGGGCCTAGGGTTATACAGAGTCGGTTTGTAGAGGAAGTAAATTACATATCCGGACACCAATCTTGCCATCCACGCATAGGGGAGTCTTACCCGGACACGGGGAAAGGTCTTCCACTTTGTATCTGCATGGCCCATCAGTCTAGCACATATTGAATAGCCCGGACACCCAAGGACCCTCCAATCCAGGACTCCCTCACCCCCATATGGGCCGGCCTAGGTGGAGAAGGAAAATGGGAGGAGGAAAGGAGAGAGAGGGAATAGGATTCCCCCTTCCTCCCCCTCTCCCCTCTTTCCTTCCCCCTTCCTATATAAGGAAAGGGGGGCGCAGGGCAAAGCAGGGCCACTAGGGGGCGGCGGCCAAGCCCTAGGGCACCCTGGCTGCCTCCCCTCCCCTCCCAACTATATATGTGTGGGGAGGGTGCGCCTCACAAGGACACAACATCAATTGTTTGCCATGTGCGGCACCCCCTCCATAGTTTACACCCCGGTCCTATTCTCGCGGTGCTTAGGCGAAGCCCTGCGCGGATCACTTCACCATCACCGTCACCATGCCGTCGTGCTGGCAGAACTCATCTACTACATCGACGCCTTGCTGGATCAAGAAGGCGAGGGACGTCGCCTAGCTGAACATGTGCAGAACTAGGAGGTGTCGTATGTTTGGTGCTTGACCGGTCGGAGCTAGAAGAAGTTCGACTACATCAACCGCGTTGTCAAAATGCTTCAGCTTTTGGTCTACGAGGGGCACGTAGACACACTCTCCCCCTCGTTGCTATGCATCTCCATGGATAGATCATTGCATGTGCGTAGAATTTTTTTTGTTTTCCATGCAACGATTCCCAACTATTTTTGTAAATATGTTTAACCTAGTATCCATGATTCAGCCTGTTATGATCAAACATGTTTGCAATGACAATTAGAGATTATAGTTCCTCATCCCATGCTTAAGTAGCTAGGAATGGATAATGATTTATCCTTGATGTCAACATTGCGTTAAAATGATTGTGATGTAGTATGATGATATGGTATCCTCCTCTAAATATTTGAGTGGCTTGACTTGGCACATGTTCATGCATGTGGTTGGATCAAAACCAACATAGCCTCTATTATATTTATGTTCATGGTGTTCATATCCTACTCATGCTAGTATCCAATGTTACTTATGCATAATGCATGTTCATGGCCATTTTTGCTCTCTAGCTGGCCGCTTCTCAAAATATTTGCTAGCCTTCACGTGTACTAAGTGGGAATTCTGCTTGCGCATCAAAAACCTGAAACCCAAGTTATTCCAGATGAGTCCACCATACCTACCTATATGAGGTGTTACCCTGCATCCTAAGTAAATTTGCATGTGCCACCTCTAAAAACTTCAATTAAACATCCTTTTTTGTGTGCCTGGATTGTTCATAGAGCGACAGGAGGTAGTCAGTATCTTCCATGCTAAGCGAGTTATTCTCATGATGAGTGTTTATTCACTCGTCCTTGCACGAGAGGGGCAGTAACAGGGATTCCCAGTCCTGAACTCAAATTGAAAATAATTAAAAAAAATCCCCCGGGATTGTTGTTGGTATGGACGGCACAGGTTGTTTCGTACAAGCCGTGGAGTGTGATTGTTGGTGGAGGGGGAGTAAACCTTCACTTTTATCGCTTGGGAACTGCCACTAATGTGTTTAGCATGGAAGATACTGATAACTAATGGTCGCGAAGTAAACAAGAAGGCACTCATGCACGTCGGTCCTAAACAAACGGTTTTTAACCCCTTTCCACGACGACAGTTGGAACCGTCGCCAAGTGAGTGTGTGTGATAGGGTGTCCTTCCCACATGACCCAGAAATCGTCGGGGATAGGCCCTCCTGGGACCCAGGCCGGGGCCCTGTGCGATCGCGCGAGGCAACAAAACCCAATCATTTCCGTAGGTATGTACATCCCACAAGTTGAATCCCAGAAGTCATTTCCGTAGGTATGTACATCCCACACGGTAAATCCCAGAAATCATTTTCGTATGTATGTACATCCCACACGGTGAATCCTAGAAAATCATTTCCGTTCGTATGTATATCACACATAGTCAATCCAAGGAATACGTTTCCATTCTTATGTACATCCCACATAGTCAATCCAGGGAAAACGTTTCCGTTCGGACGTAAATCCCATACAGTTTTATGTGTAGGCTCGTGTGTGAAAGGTGTAACTATCACACACAGTCTTCCTTGGTTAACTGTTTGCCTTTATCAACTATATCACACACGATTTGATGAAGAAAACTGTATGGCATTGGGCTATCCAACGCAAGCGCTTTTATTGCTAGAACCGTTTGCAAAGGTCCATGACACATTTAGCAGGTTTATTAGTTTACAGTTAATAATTCCAGTATTATGCAAATTCACACTTCATATCGAACAGTTGTTTGCCAATTTCATATTAGGCATATAAATATATTATAACATCACAGTACGGTAGCTACATGAAAATAGCACAATACAACATATAGCTAGTTCAACTTCACAAGAACAATATATTCATTTCCCTAATTGAGATCATCCAGGCTCGTCTTATCCACCTCTGCTTTCAGTTCAGTAAGAACCCGTTTTGCACGGGCCAACTAGGAAAGTGCCTCCTCCTTCGCCAACACCATCTTAGCAAAGTCTAATTTAAAAATCTAAGCTCATTCTCCACCTTCAACTTTTTATCATGCATCTTGAAATATGCTTCAGCGTTGACAAGACTTTCTGTAAGCCTACGTGTGTTCACTTCCTCATACATGCTCCAGAGCTTCGTTAGGCACATCTCCAAAGACTCTGGCCACTCTTGATCAACCCACTCCAAGTAAGAACACTTCCGTTCATCCTATAATATTTAAAACTAGATCAGTAACAATTGTAGGGGAAATGGGTTTATAGAAACATAGAAAATCACCAATGCTTATTTTGAAAAACTAAAGAAACATGTTAATTATGACATATCTTCTCAAAAAGATCAATGTGCAAATGACATAATTGGTACTGAGACAACAACCAAATTCTAGAACATCAGAAGCTATAATTAACTACAATGATGCTAGAAGTTCTTACTCATGTACAATAAATAACAAATTGAACATTTTATGAGGAAGGTAAATATAACTGCAACAGCATAGCGATAGTGTTTGGATGACAGCAAATTGATACTAACAGGTGTGTACATGCACAAATTTAGTAACATGGAACTAATTGATACTAAGGCAGTCCACTATGTATGCCAAAACTGGTGTAAAAACAACTGTTGCTACATCTCACACCGGTGCCCTGAACTGGCGAGCCGATGCAGTGGAAAAAAATCAGGGACCTAGACTCCAGAGCACGTAGTTGCTCCGATGCCCAGTTCCTTCGTGCCATAAAGATTTAGTATTTTACTGCTTGGCTGCTCAGATGTGTGGACCAAATTTGGTTGCACAAACTACTGAAGTGGTGCCAAATAATTCTCTAATGGCACCGCTGATGAGATGGCAACAATTTAAGATACTAGGTACAGACTGTGACACTGTCTTAGGATGCATTTGGTTGAAGGTGTGGTATGAATGGATTGGGACCGTGACACTGTTTGAATCACATATAACAAATGATTTGTAACAACAGAAGAGGGTCTAACCTTCTCTGCACATGCCAGAAACTTCCTCCCAGTGTCCACAGAATCAAACGCAAGTAGCTTCACGCATGGAGATTGATGGTGACAACGAGCAGATAGATCTTCAGCCACCCCGCTCCATTCGTTGCCACTGATGGTCTTAGGGAGCTACAAGAGGTAGAAACGACTCAAATCAACCTCCGGGTAAAAAACCTTCATTCCAAGTCATAGCCCGAGAGAGAGACAAGAGAGGCATACCCGGGTGGTGAAGGAGTAGTCGCCGGAGGAGGAACCGCTGGAGATGTCTTTGAAGAAGACCATGACGACCCCGGCGGTAGGATGTGAGACGGCGAGAGCAAGGAAGCGTGCCGGGGTACTGATCCACGGGCACCTATGGGACCGGCGGACCGGGTCCCTTTCGGTTCGGCGGGGGCGGAGATTGTGCAAAGAGCGGATCAAGGCGATGCACGCGAGCGATTTACCCAGGTTCGGGCCGCACGGATGCGTAAAACCCTACTCCTGCTTTGTGGTTTGTATTGATTTCTTGCTCGGGAGCGCGGAGTGCTACAGTATACACCCGCAGCTAACAAGACCGAGCGTGAGTGTTCGAACTAGCTAACCCCCCTCTGCGTTGCACACGGGCCTCCTTTTATATGCTCAAGGGGTTTCAAACAGGTGGCAACGGAGGTAAAGGGCAAAAATGGAAAGGTGCTGTGGTAGGCACAGCTACCTGCTACAGTGTATCATACCTAACCCTGACGGCAGGGGACAAGGGCCTTAAATGCCCGTCTGTGTCGCCTAAACAGTGCGAAAAGGGACCGCCAGGGATGCCACCGTTTGCCACGATGGCGATCTTGTCAGCGCCGCTTGCCACCGCACGCCGCTGGCTGCACAGCCTCCCGCCACGTACGCCTGGAAGGGCCCCAGAGCGACACGTTGGTGGTTGTGCTGGAGCGTGGGCCCAGGGAGGTGGCTTGCCGCGGCAAGCGCCTTGCCGCTGTCGTTGTCTTGTCGCGCCCGGGAGCTTGTCGCTCACCGGGCCTTGCCGGGGCGCGTGGTGTGCCACGGCAAGTTCCTTGCAATGCCTTGGGTGGCCTTCCCAGCAAGCTCCTCTTGCCGGCGTCTTGAGATGCTTTCGTTAGCCTTCCCGGCAAGCTCCTCTTGCCGGGGTCTTGTCTTCTTGGCTTGGGCACTTTGTGCTTGAACGGCTCCAAAGGAACCACGGAGGACCTTGACGGTCACCCGACAAGCCTTGCCGCGGGATGCTGCGACTGCCCTTGCACAAGTTCGGGATACTAGGGTACCCCTACTCTAGTACACCGACAGGAGCCCCCGGGCCTGGGCCATACACGGTGCCGAGCGCTGTTGGGCCAGGCCCAAAACAGGGCACGGGCACGCGCGGCCTAGGTTACGCCGTATCTTACTCCGTATCCACCGCGCCCTTCCCGAACGGCACGCGTCGAATGCGGCGTCGTGGGAGAGATCGTGGGGGTTTCTTTATTCGGAAATGCGGAACGTCCGCCCCCTCCCTCTTTATAAGAAGGGAAAACGGGGGCAGTTCGCACATTCGCCCGTTGCTGTTTCCAATCTCAGAAATCTCCACCGCTCCCTCGCCTTCCCAGAGCAGAGAGAGAGAGCAGCGCCCCGCCCCCCATCGCCGCCAGCATCACCAACGCCGTCGACCTCCTCCACTGCTTCCGCCATGGCTCCAAAAGCCGACAAGGGGAAGGCCGTGAAGTCGACCGAGGCGCAGCGGCTCGCGGCGCTGCGGAAGGAACGGGCAGTTCCCCCCCCCCCAAGCTTGCCGCGAAGGAGCTGAGGGAGAACTACTACCTCTTCTGGTCGGCGGAGACACGAGCGCATCCGCGCACAAAGGTACTCCCCGCCGCCGCTTGGAAGAAGGCCCCAAATGGATACCCCTTCTTCGCTCTGTTCTTCTACTGCGGGCTCTGCCCGCCTTTCTCTGATTTCTTCTGTGACATTATGAATACCTATGGATTCCATCTCCTTGACTTCACTCCCAATGCCGTCCTGACCATGGCAGTTTTCGCACATCTCTGCGAAAACTTTGTCGGAGTCCTTCCCAACGTAGCCCTCTTCCGCCACTTCTTCATACCCCGAGTAGAGAGAGGAGAGCCTCTATCCGGCGGAATTGCCTGGATCTCAAGGGCCGGCAAGAAGGAAACCTATCTGGAGGGAGAGTTCCGCGGCAAGTGGGAGGAGTGGAGAGCAGATTGGTGCTGGATTGACGAGGAGAATCCGCAGCCATTCACCACCCGGCGCCAAACCCCAGTAGCACGCGGCAGCGATTGGAGTGACGTGGCCCCGGAAGACGACAAGCTGAAGATTGCCGTCACCAGGATCCTGTGCCTCAGGCTTGCCGGGCTTACTGTTGGCGCTGTTGGCGCAGACTTCCTTCGCCGCCGCATCGCCCCCTGCAGGAACGGGGGAGGCCCACTTGGGAGTTCAAGAACGCGGCAGACATCATGAGGCTGCGGCCGGGCCTCAACTACAACTTCACAGTCCTGGAGCTCAACGCAATGCTGCAGGAGCTGTTCAAATATGACCCCCAACATCCTGAGGTGTTCAGGTTGCCGGGGGGCGTTGTTCCGTTGTGCAACAATTCCTCGCTCGACCGCATCCGTGCAATGATGCCGGAATGCGACTCGCACGGGATTGTGCCAACTTGGCAGGAGCCTGCAGACGAGGTCGTGCAGCAGTTCTTCGACGACTTGGTGGAAGTGCCAATCCGCCCCGACGAGAAGGACGGCCTCACCCGCGACAGCACGGATGCGGAGTTGGCGCTCATCGCCACTAGGCTGGAGGAGGCAGCGGCAGTCGCAGCCGCGGGCGAGTTCGGATTCACTGTGGAGGAGGCTGATGCAGCGGAAGCGGCAAGCCGTGCCGAGCGAGGGGAGCCCGCCGGCAAGAAGGAGCTTGCCGGGCATGACGCCGAGCCGAGCGAGCCCGCCAAGGACATGAGCGGCTCGTTGGAAATCAACTCTTCTTCCTCCTCATCTTCGAGCAGCTTGCCGCAAGCAGAGCCTCCATCCCCACCAAGAAGGCGTCTCCGCAAGGCCGGTGACGTGGCGAAGCGGCAAGCGGGTCAACAGTTGCCGCACCGCGTGACACGCTCTACCGCGGCAAACATCGTTGCCGCGGGAGCGCCTCATGCTGCGACGGCAACTGGAGCGGAGTCTAGCCGGACCACCGCTTCAGTCCCTGCCGCTACTCATGCCGCGCTGACAGCCGGAGCGGGGTCGTCTCAGACCATCGCCACCGCTCCCGCCAAGCGGCCAAGGGAAGCTACCCCTCCGCCTCCTCACGCCGGGCGCGCGCCGGACTTCGACTTCTCCGCGTTCAGCTCCGACGAGGAAGAAGAAGAAGAGTAAGCTTCTCTTGCTGTACTTATAGTTCTTCAATTCTTGCTATTTTGTCTTGTTTCTCACTTGCTTTTCCCTGAACCTGTTCCTCTTCAGGACTCTGGCCCAGAGAGCGGCGAAGAGAGCTAAGGCCCCGGTGATTGTCATCGAGGACGAGCCCACTGCGACAGCAGGTGGCGCGCCCGAGACAACCTTGCTGGACCTGGCGACTTTTCTCCAGGGCAGCCCCCAGCGTAAGTGTATGATTTACTTTCTGCTACGAGGCGCGCTTGGGTACTTGTCTTTGCTGATATCTGCTTGTTGACTTGTGTAGGAGCCGAGCAGCCCCACCAGGAGCCAAGGGAGAATCCCCCGACAAGGGAGAATTCTCCGGCAAGGGAGGGCTTCCCGGTAAGGGAGAAGTCTCCGGCAAGGGAGGATTCTCCGGCAAGGGAGAAGTCTCCGGCAAGGGAGGATTCTCCGGCAAGGGAGAAGTCTCCGGCAAGGGAGGGCTCTCCGGCGAGGGACAGCACCAGCGGCCCCCCGACGGCGGAGACCACAACTGCAGAACCTGGTGCAGGTACTCCTCTTGCTTCAAAACTTCCCTTGGGTTCTTCTTCTTTTGATCTTCTTGAGTTATTGCTGGATTTTGCTTGACTCTTCCCCCTTTTCCGGCCGTCAGATCCATCCGCTGCGGAGCAGATGGAAACCAAGGTCGCCGCCGACGAGGAAACTGGTGCTGGAGATGCCGCCGGCGCAGAGGCCGCCAAGGCTGACGCCGCGGCAACTGGCGAGGGGTCCGGCGATCGCACTGACGGCCCTGAGGCCGCAGGAGCGCCAGGCGCTACACCGACCGCCGACCCGTCCGCCGCTGCCGCAGCGCCAGGCTCCGGAGAGCCCCAGCCAGGCGTCTACCTGAAGGCCGGCGACGACGTCTTCATCAATCTTCCCTGGGCATCAAGCTCTAGAGCACCGGTAGAGGGGGAGATCTTCGACAGAGAAGTGCTTGCCTCCACGGGGTTGACGCTGGTCGACGCGCCAAGAAGCAGCAGCAACGAGCCCGAAGAAGAGCGGCTGCTGCGGAGGTTGATGTCGCTCTACCGCGCGTGACAAGCCAAGCTGGAGTCCCGCGAGGCGCTTGTCGCGAAGGCGGGAGCAGACATTGAAAAGCGCGCGGAAGAGCTCGGGGGTTTCCACCGGGAAGCCCTCCGATCCCTGGCGGAGGAGCGGGAGCAGCTCGCTGAAGCGCAGAAGGCCTTTCTCCTCGAGAAGGCCGAAGCCGAAGAGCGCCAGCGACTTGCCGCTATGAAGCTAGCCGCGGAGGAGGGCGAGCTGGTGCAGTGGAAGGTCAATCTTGACGCCCACGAGGAGGAGCTTGCCTCGCGCGAGGAGAAACTTGGCGGAGCCCTCAAGCAAGCGGAGGACGCTGCCGCCGCCGCCAAGGCCGCCAAGGAGGAGTTGAAGACGAAGGTGGCGCGGCTGGAGGCCGATCTCTCCGAGAAGGGCAAGGAGCTCAGCGCCGCCAAGGTCTCCAACGTGGATCTTGAGTTGAAACTAACAACTTTGACCAAGACTCTAGACAGCGCCAAGAAGCGGGAGGCGGCCTTGAAGGAGGAAATCAAGGCCGACAAGGCGCTGCTGGAGAATGCTGCCACCGCCCAGAACGCCTTCAAGGAGACCGTGACGCACTGGATGGAGAGTCTTGTGAACGCCGCCACGGACATCGACAAGGAGCTGGCGCAACTGGGGATGGAGGATCTCGGGTATCCCTCCGATGACAACCTCCAACCCAGCGCCAAGCTCATTCTGTTCTTCAAGGGCGTGGCGACGGCCCTTCAGCGACTCCGGGAGAGGATCCCCAAGCAACTGGCTGACGAGTCGCGCGGGGTCTGCGCGGGGGCCCTCCAGAAAGTATTGATGAAGGTGGCCTTCCGCAATCCGGGCCTCCGCCTCACCAACATCCTCAGGACCTTGCCGCCAGAAGCTGATCTAGAGGAGCTCAAAGCCCTTGTCGCACCCATTGTGGACAAGGTGAGCGGGATCAAGAGGGTTGAAGGCGATCGCGTAGATTAGGCCGCCCATTTCTCCTTTCCTTGTCGATGTCGATCAAGTTATGAAAACGATCTGTTAGAGCTGCGACAAGCTATTTTGTAATATAACTTTATTCTGGGTAGTGATTCGCAACGTTATTCCCTTTACTTGATTCCTCCCTTTGTATGTCTTTTTACCCTACGCTTTTAGGGAACTTGCCGGTGCAGGCACCAGAACCGCGAGCGCTGAGTGCGGAACGTCAGCAGCCTGCTGGCGGTGCCGCTATCAGCAAGAAACCTTGTCGCGACTAGTTGCAGCTCACTTAAGTTGTCGAGTGGACTCGAAACAAAGTAAGGGCGCTAGTAGCTCACTTAATTTGTTGAGCGGACTCGAAACAAAGTAAGGGCGCTAGCAGCTCACTTAAGTTGTTGAGCGGACTCAAAACAAAGTAAGGGCGCAACTAGCTACGAGTTGGTTCCTCCGCGCACAGGTTTTCCATACAAAGTGCGGTCGTTCAAGGGAAATAACTTAAATTTTAGAAAATCTGATTGCTCAAACTTTGGCAACTTAGCTTTTCTGTTGTTTGCTTCCCGGCAAGGCGAAACTTTCTTGAACGACGCCTGGTCCATACCATCATCTTCTCCTTTCCCCCCCCCCCCCGGCAAACTTGTGGGCGAGGGGAACCTTCCTTTCAAAAGAAAGAAGAGACAATACAGATATGGAGCTTTATGGCTCGTTATTGCTTACCGTGGAGCAAGTGCTGCACAAAATGTCAGATAACACATGCAAAAGGTAGAAGGCATGAAATCGACAAAATGCGCGGAGCACATGAGCTTTACTTACGCACGGGGTCTGCGCCCGGCTTTGTACAAAGGATTACATGCAACAGCGGCAAGACTTGTACAAAAGGTGGTTGCCGGAACAGGTTCCGGCAACTGCGCCTTACGGGTAAAACTTACGAAGATGCTCAATATTCCAGGAGTTGCTCACCGGAAGGCCATCTTCGGTCTCAAGGCGGACAGTGTTAGGGAACGTAGTAATTTCAAAAAAATTCCTACGCACACGCAAGATCATCTGATGCATAGCAACGAGAGGGGAGAGTGTTGTCTACGTACCAACGCAGACCGACTGCGGAAGCAATCACACAACGTAGAGGAAGTAGTCGTACGTCTTCTTCCCGATCCGACCGATCCAAGCACCGTTACTCCGGCACCTCCGAGTTCTTAGCACACGTACAGCTCGATGACGATCCCCAGGCTCCGATCCAGCAAAGCTTCAGGGAGGAGTTCCGTCAGCACGACGGCGTGGTGACGATCTTGATGTTCTACCGACGCAGGGCTTCGCCTAAGCACTACAACGATATGATCGAGGTGGAATATGGTGGCAGGGGGCACCGCACACGGCTAAGGAACGATCTCAAGGATCAACTTGTGTGTCTATGGGGTGCCCCTTGCCTCAGTATATAAAGGATGGAGGAGGAGGAGGCCGGCCAAGGCCATTGGTGCGGCCAGGATGGGAGTCCTACTAGGACTCCAAGTCCTAGTAGGAGTCCATCAAGAGGGGAGGAAGGGAGAAGGAAGTGGAGGAGTAGGAAAGGTGGCCGGCCCCCTTTTCCCTAGTCCAATTCGGACTAGAGGGGAGGGGGGCGCAGCAGGCCTTTTCTCCTCTTCCCACTAAAGCCCATCAAGGCCCAATACTTCTCCGAGCGAATTCCCGTAACTCTCCGGTACTCCGAAAAATACCTCAATCACTCGGAACCTTTCCGAAGTCCGAATATAGTCGTCCAATATATCGATCTTTACGTCTCGACCATTTCGAGACTCCTCGTCATGTCCCCGATCTCATCTGGGACTCCGAACTCCTTCGGTACGTCAAAACTCATAAACTCATAATATAACTGCCATCGAAACCTTAAGCGTGCGGACCCTACGGTTCGAGAACAATGTAGACATGACCGAGACACGTCTCCGGTCAATAACCAATAGCGGGACCTGGATGCCCATATTGGCTCCTACATGTTCTATGAAGATCTTTATCGGTCAGACCGCATAACAACATACGTTGTTCCCTTTGTCATCGGTATGTTACTTGCCCGAGATTCGATCGTCGGTATCCAATACCTAGTTCAATCTCGTTACCGGCAAGTCTCTTTACTTGTTCCATAATACATCATCTCGCAACTAACTCATTAGTTGCAATGCTTGCAAGGCTTATGTGATGTGCATTACCGAGAGGGCCCAGAGATACCTCTCCGACAATCGGAGTGACAAATCCTAATCTCGAAATACGCCAACCCAACATCTACCTTTGGAGACACCTGTAATGCTCCTTTATAATCACCCAGTTACGTTGTGATGTTTGGTAGCACCCAAAGTGTTCCTCCGGCAAACGGGAGTTGCATAATCTCATAGTCATAGGAACATGTATAAGTCATGAAGAAAGCAATAGCAACATACTAAACGATCGGGTGCTAAGCTAATGGAATGGGTCATGTCAATCAGATCATTCAACTAATGATGTGACCTCGTTAATCAAATAACAACTCTTTGTCTATGGTTAGGAAACATAACCATCTTTGATTAACGAGCTAGTCAAGTAGAGGCATACTAGTGACACTCTGTTTGTCTATGTATTCACACATGTATTATGTTTCCGGTTAATACAATTCTAGCATGAATAATAAACATTTATCATGAAATAAGGAAATAAATAATAACTTTATTACTGCCTCTAGGGCATATTTCCTTCAGTCTCCCACTTGCACTAGAGTCAATAATCTAGATCACATCACCATGTGATTAACATCGATAGTTCACATCATCATGTGATTAACACCCATAGTTCACATCGCCATGTGACCAACACCCAAAGGGTTTACTAGATTCAGTAATCTAGTTCACATCGCTATGTGATTAACACCCAAGGAGTACTAAGGTGTGATCATGTTTTGCTTGTGAGAGAATCTTAGTCAACGGGTCTGCCACATTCAGATCCGCATGTATTTTGCAAATTTCTATGTCAACAATGCTCTGCATGGAGCTACTCTAGCTAATTGCTCCCACTTTCAATATGTATCTAGACCGAGACTTAGAGTCATCTAGAGTAGTGTCAAAACTTGCATCGGCGTAACCCTTTACGACGAACCTCTTTTTTTTCACTTCCATAATCGAGAAACATATCCTTATTCCACTAAGGATAATTTTGACCGCTGTCCAGTGATCTACTCTTAGATCACTATTGTACTCCCTTGCTTAACACAGTGTAGGGTATACAATAGATCTGGTACACAGCATGGCATACTTTATAGAACCTATGGCTGAGGCATAGGGAATGACTTTCATTCTCTTTCTATCTTCTGCCGTGGTCGGGCTTTGAGTCTTACTCAACTTCACACCTTGTAACACGGGCAAGAAACCTTTTCTTTGACTGTTCCATTTTGAACTACTTCAAAATCTTGTCAAGGTATGTACTCATTGAAAAAACTTATCAAGTGTCTTGATCTATCTTGATACTCAATATGTAAGCAGCTTCACCGAAGTCTTTCTTTGAAAAACTCCTTTCAAACACTCCTTTATGCTTTGCAGAATAATTCTACATTATTTCCGATCAACAATATGTCATTCACATATACTTATCAGAAATGTTGTAGTGCTCCCACTCACTTTCTTGTAAATACAAGCTTCACCGCAAGTCTGTATAAAACTATGTGCTTTGATCAACTTATCAAAGCGTATATTCCAACTCCGAGATTCTTGCACCAGTCCATAGATGGATCACTGGAGCTTGCATATTTAGTTAACACCTTTAGGATCGACAAAACCTTCTAGTTGCATCGTATACAACTCTTCTTTAGTAAATCCATTAAGGAATGCAGTTTTGTTTATCCATTTGCCAGATTTCATAAAATGCGGCAATTGCTAACATGATTCGGACAGACTTAAGCATAGATACGAGTGAGAAAAACTCATCGTAGTCAACACCTTGAACTTGTCGAAAACCTTTTGCGACAATTCTAGCTTTGTAGATAGTAACACTACTATCAGCGTCCGTCTTCCTCTTGAAGATCCATTTATTTTCTATGGCTTGCCGATCATCGGGCAAATCCATCAAAGTCCATACTTTGTTCTCATACATGGATCATATCTCAGATTTCATGGCCTCAAACCATTTCGCGGAATCTGGGCTCATCATCGCTTCCTCATAGTTCGTAGGTTCATCATGATCTAGTAGCATGACTTCCAGAAAAGGATTACCGTACCACTCTGGCGCGGATCTTACTCTGGTTGATCTACGAGGTTCAGTAGTATCTTGTTCTGAAGTTTCATGATCATCATCATTAGCTTCCTCACTAACTGGTGTAGGTGTCACAGAAATAGTTTTCTGTGATGTACTACTTTCCAATAAGGGAGCAGGTACAGTTACCTCGTCAAGTTCTACTTTCCTCCCACTCACTTCTTTCGAGAGAAACTCCTTCTCCAGAAAGTTTCTGAATTTAGCAACAAAAGTCTTGCCTTCGGATCTGTGATAGAAGGTGTATCCAATAGTTTCCTTTGGATATCCTATGAAGACGCACTTCTCCGATTTGAGTTTGAGCTTATCAGGATGAAACTTTTTCATATAAGCATCGCAACCCCAAACTTTAAGAAACGACAGCTTAGGTTTCTTGCCAAACCATAGTTCACACGGTGTCGTCTCAACGAATTTAGATGGTGCCCTATTTAACGTGAATGCAGCTGTCCCTAATGCATAACCCCAAAACGATAGTGGTAGATCGGTAAGAGACATCATAGATTGCACTATATCCAATAAAGTACGATTATGACGTTCGGACACACCATTATGTTGTGGTGTTCCATGTGGCATGAGTTTGTGAAACTATTCCACATTGTTTTAATTGAAGACCAAACTCGTAACTCAAATATTTTACCTCTGCGATCATATCGTAGAAACTTTTATTTTCTTGTCACGATGATTTTCCACTTCACTCTGAAATTCTTTGAACTGTTCAAATGTTTCAGACTTATGTTTCATCAAGTAGATATCCCCATATCTGCTCAAATCATCTGTGAAGGTCAGAAAATAATGATACCTGCTGCAAGCCTTAATATTCACCGGACCACATACATCAGTATGTATGATCTCCAACAAATCTGTTGCTTGCTTCATTGTTCCGGAGAACGGCGTTTTAGTCATATTGCCCAAAAGGCATGGTTCGCAAGCATCAAGTGATTCATAATCAAGTGATTCCAAAATCCCATCAGCATGGAGTTTCTTCATGCGCTTTACACTAATATCACCTAAACGGCAGTGCTACAAATAAGTTGCACTATCATTATTAACTTTGCATCTTTTGGTTTCAATATTATGATTATGTGTATCACTACGATCGAGATCCAACGAACTATTTTCATTGGGTGTGTAACCATATAAGGTTTTATTCATGTAAACAGAACAACAATTTATTCTTTTACTTAAATGAATAGCCGTATTACAATAAACATGATCAAATCATATTCATGCTCAACGCAAACACCAAATAACACTTATTCAGGTTCAACATTAATCCCGAAAGTATAGGGAGTGTGCGATGATGATCATATCAATCTTGGAACCACTTCCAACACACATCGTCACTTCACCCTTAACTAGTCTCTGTTTATTCTGCAACTCCCGTTTCGAGTTACTAATCTTAGCAACTGAACTAGTATCAAATACTGAGGGGTTGCTATAAACACTAGTAAAGTACACATCAATAACATGTATATCAAATATACTTATGTTCACTTTTTCATCCTTCTTATCTGCCAATCACTTGGGGTAGTTCCGCTTCCAGTGACCAGTCCCTTTGCAGTAGAAACACTTAGTCTCAGGCTTAGGACCAGACTTAGGCTTCTTCACTTGAGCAGCAACTTGCTTGCTATTCTTCTTGAAGTTCCCCTTCTTCCCTCTGCCCTTTTCTTGAAACTAGTGGTCTTGTCTACCATCAACACTTGATGTTTTTCTCGATTTCTACCTTCGTCAATTTCCGCATTACGAAGAGCTTGGGAATCGTTTCTGTTATCCCTTGCATATCATAGTTCATCACGAAGTTCTACTAACTTGGTGATGGTGACTAGAGAATTCTGTCAATCACTATCTTATCTGGAAGATTAACTCCCACTTGATTCAAGCGATTGTAGTACTCAGACAATCTGGGCACATGCTCACTAGTTGAGCAATTCTCCTCCATCTTTTAGCTATAGAAATTGTTGGAGACTTCATATCTCTCAACTCGGGTATTTGCTTGAAATATTAACTTCAATTCCTAGAACATCTCATATGGTCCATGACGTTCAAAACGTCTTTGAAGTCCCGATTCTAAGCCGTTAAGCATGGTGCACTAAACTATCAAGTAGTCATCATATTGAGCTAGCCAAACGTTCATAACGTCTGCATCTGCTCCTGCAATAGGTCTGTCACCTAGCGGTGCATCAAGGACATAATTAAACCTCAGATCACGGATCCAATCCGCATCATTGCTACTAACATCTTTCAACACAATTTTTCTCTAGGAACATATCAAAAATAAATATATGAAAGCAACAATGCAAGCTATTGATCTACAACATAATTTGCAAAATACTACCAGGACTAAGTTCATGATAAATTTAAGTTCAATTAATCAGATTACTTAAGAACTCCCACTTAGATAGACATCCCTCTAATCCTCTAAGTGATCACGTGATCCAAATCAACTAAACCATAACCGATCATCACGTGAGATGGAGTAGTTTTCAATGGTGAACATCGTTATGTTGATCATATCTACTATATGATTCACGCTCGACCTTTCGGTCTCCGTGTTCCGAGGCCATATCTGCATATGCTAGGCTCGTCAAGTTTAACCTGAGTATTCCGCGTGTGCAAAACTGGCTTGCACCCGTTGTAGATGGACGTAGAGCTTATCACACCTGATCATCACGTGGTGTCTGGGCACGATGAACTTTGGCAACGGTGCATACTCAAGGAGAACACTTCTTGATAATTAGTGAGAGATCATCTTAAAATGCTACCGTCAAACTAAGCAAAGTAAGATGTATAAAAGATAAACATCATATGCAATCAAAATATGTGACATGATATGGCCATCATCATCTTGCGCCTTTGATCTCCATCTTCAAAGTACTGTCATGATCTCTATCGTCACCAGCATGACACCATGATCTCCATCATCTTGATCTATATCAATGTGTCGTCACACGGTCGTCTCGCCAACTATTGCTCTTGCAACTATTGCTATCGCATAGCGATAAAGTAAAGCAATTATTTGGCGCTTGCATCTTATGCAATATAGAGACAACCATAAGGCTTTTGCCAGTTGCTGATAACAAAACATGATCATCTCATACAACAACTTATATCTCATTACGTTTTGACCATATCACATCACAACATGCCCTGCAAAAACAAGTTAGACGTCCTCTACTTTGTTGTTGCATGTTTTACGTGGCTGCTACGGGCTTAAGCAAGAACCAATCTTACCTACGCATCAAAACCACAACGATAGTTTGTCAAATAGACTCCGTTTTAACCTTCGCAAGGACCGGGCGTAGCCACACTCGGTTCAACTAAAGTTGGAGAAACTGTCACCCGCTAGCCACCTTTGTGCAAAGCACGTCGGGAGAACCGGTCTCGCGTAAGCGTACGCGTAATGTCGGTCCGGGCCGCTTCATCCAACAATACCGCCGAACCAAAGTATGACATGCTGGTAGGCAGTATGACTTATATCGCCCACAACTCACTTGTGTTCTACTCATGCAAATAACATCAAACCATAAAAACCTAGGCTCGGATGCCACTGTTAGGGAACGTAGTAATTTCAAAAAATTTCCTACGCACACGCAAGATCATGTGATTCATAGCAACGAGAGGGGAGAGTGTTGTCTACGTACCAACGCAGACCGACTGCGGAAGCGATCACACAACGTAGAGGAAGTAGTCGTACGTCTTCTTCCCGATCCGACCGATCCAAGCACCGTTACTCCGGCACCTCCGAGTTCTTAGCACACGTACAGCTCGATGACGATCCCCGGGCTCCGATCCAGCAAAGCTTCAGGGAGGAGTTCCGTCAGCACGACGGTGTGGTGACGATCTTGATGTTCTACCGACGCAGGGCTTCGCCTAAGCACTACAACGATATGATCGAGGTGGAATATGGTGGCAGGGGGCACCGCACACGGCTAAGGAACGATCTCAAGGATCAACTTGTGTGTCTATGGGGTGCCCCTTGCCTCAGTATATAAAGGATGGAGGAGGAGGAGGCCGGCCAAGGCCATTGGTGCGGCCAGGATGGGAGTCCTACTAGGACTCCAAGTCCTAGTAGGAGTCCATCAAGAGGGGAGGAAGGGAGAAGGAAGTGGAGGAGTAGGAAAGGTGGCCGGCCCCCTTTTCCCTAGTCCAATTCGGACTAGAGGGGAGGGGGGCGCAGCAGGCCTTTTCTCCTCTTCCCACTAAAGCCCATCAAGGCCCAATACTTCTCCGAGCGAATTCCCGTAACTCTCCGGTACTCTGAAAAATACCCGAATCACTCGAAACCTTTCCGAAGTCCGAATATAGTCGTCCAATATATCGATCTTTACGTCTCGACCATTTCGAGACTCCTCGTCATGTCCCCGATCTCATCTGGGACTCCGAACTCCTTCGGTACATCAAAACTCATAAACTCATAATATAACTGTCATCGAAACCTTAAGCGTGCGGACCCTACGGTTCGAGAACAATGTAGACATGACCGAGACACGTCTCCGGTCAATAACCAATAGCGGGACCTGGATGCCCATATTGGCTCCTACATATTCTACGAAGATCTTTATCGGTCAGACCGCATAACAACATACGTTGTTCCCTTTGTCATCGGTATGTTACTTGCCCGAGATTCGATCGTCGGTATCCAATACCTAGTTCAATCTCGTTGCCGGCAAGTCTCTTTACTCGTTCCATAATACATCATCTCGCAACTAACTCATTAGTTGCAATGCTTGCAAGGCTTATGTGATGTGCATTACCGAGAGGGCCCAGAGATACCTCTCCGACAATCGGAGTGACAAATCCTAATCTCGAAATACGCCAACCCAACATCTACCTTTGGAGACACCTGTAATGCTCCTTTATAATCACCCAGTTACGTTGTGACGTTTGGTAGCACCCAAAGTGTTCCTCCGGAAAACGGGAGTTGCATAATCTCATAGTCATAGGAACATGTATAAGTCATGAAGAAAGCAATAGCAACATACTAAACGATCGGGTGCTAAGCTAATGGAATGGGTCATGCCAATCAGATCATTCAACTAATGATGTGACCTCGTTAATCAAATAACAACTCTTTGTCTATGGTTAGGAAACATAACCATCTTTGATTAACGAGCTAGTCAAGTAGAGGCATACTAGTGACACTCTGTTTGTCTATGTATTCACACATGTATTATGTTTCCGGTTAATACAATTCTAGCATGAATAATAAACATTTATCATGAAATAAGGAAATAAATAATAACTTTATTATTGCCTCTAGGGCATATTTCCTTCAGACAGCGCCAGGCCTAGTGACTCGTTTCACCCGGTAAGGGCCTTCCCACTTCGGCGTCAACTTGTTGGATTTCTTGGCGGACTGAACGCGCCGAAGAACAAGGTCGCCTTCCTCGAGACTTCTGGCATTAACTTTGCGGCTATGGTAGCGGCGCAAAGCTTGCTGGTAGCGAGCAGCTCGCACAGCAGCCTGAAGACGGTCTTCCTCAAGGAGCAGCTCGTCATCTTGTCGCAGCTGCTCTTGCTCAAGCTCATCATAAGCGAGCACTCGAGGTGACCCGTATACGAGTTCCGTGGGGATAACTGCCTCTGCTCCATAGACTAGAGCGAAAGGTGTCTGGCCAGTGGCTCGATTTGGTGTCATCCTGATCGACCAAAGAACCACCGGCAGCTCCTCGATCCAGTTTCTTCCGCACTTGTGCAGCCTGTCGAAAGTTCTGGTCTTGAGCCCGCGCAGCACTTCAGCATTTGCCCTCTCCGCTTGACCGTTGCTTCTCGGGTGAGCAACAGAAGCGAAGCAGACCTTGGCGCCAAGATCTTGGACGTACTGCATGAAGGTGCGGCTCGTAAATTGTGTACCGTTGTCGGTGATTATCCTATTAGGGATTCCGAAGCGGCAAACAATCGACCTGAAGAACTTGACTGCTGATTGTGCGGTCACCTTCCTCACTGGTTCCACTTCCGGCCACTTTGTGAACTTGTCGATTGCAACGTACAAGTACTCAAAGCCCTCGACAGCTCGAGGAAAGGGGCTGAGGATGTCGAGCCCCCAGACCGAAAATGGCCAGGATAAAGGGATCGTCTAGAGAGCTTGAGCTGGTTGGTGTATCTGCTTGGAATGGAACTGGCACGCTTCACACTTGGTTACTTGTGCAGTTGCATCCTGGAGGGCTGTTGGCCAGAAGAAACCTTGCCGGAATGCTTTGCCGACAAGTGCTCTTGCGCCAATGTGGTGACCACATATGCCTCCATGTATCTCTGCCAACAGCTTTTGTCCATCTTCCCGGTGAATACACTTCAATTTCACACCGTTCAGTCTTCTTCTGTACAGTGTCTTGTCGACAAACTGGTACATACTTGACTGCCGGGCTACTCTTTCCGCTTCTTCTTGTTCTTCGGGAAGTTCTCCTGTCTGAAGGAAACGGACAATCTGCTGTGCCCATGCTGGAGCTTGTGGCTCGACAACAAGGACTAAAGGCAAATCTGCTGCTGCGGGAACATCCGCTTCCACGGCAAGAACCTGCGGCTCTGCCGGAGCTTGACGTTCCCCGACAAGTTTGCCGGAGCAAAACTTGCCGGGAGCTTCTGCTTCAACGGAACAAACCCTAGGGATTGCCGGAGCATCTTGCTCCTCAGCGCTCTTGGTGTTGGTCTCAGCTGCTGCGGGAACATCCGCTTCTACGGCGAGAAGCTGCGTCTCTGCCTGAGCTTGACGTTCCCCGACAAGCTTGCCGGAGCAAAACTTATCGGGAGCTTCTGCTTCAACGGAACAAACCCTAGGGCTTGCCGGAGCAGACTGCTCCTCAGCGCCTTCGGCGTTGATCTTAGGGACCTTCTTGGCAGCGGCTTCGGGAAGCTCTGCCGGCAAATAGTCACCAGAAATCAACTTCCTCTTCTTGCTCTGTCCAGTTGATGGTGTTACAAACGGTTGAGTCAGCTTGAGCACAAAGATCCCTGGTTCCACAGGTAATTTAAGTGCGGCGCACTTTGACAGGCCATCAGCAATGGCGTTCTGAGCTCTTGGAACATGTTCCATTTGTAGGCCGTCAAAGTGCTCTTCTAGCTTTCTCACTTCGTCAACGTAAGCTTCCATCAACGAACTCTGATAATTCTTGTTTACTTGACGGACGACAAGCTGTGAGTCACCCCTGACAATGAGCTTCTTGATCCCAAGGTCTGCCGCGATCCTGAGACCGGCAAGCAATCCCTCATACTCTGCAGTATTGTTTGTTGCCTGCTCCTTGGGAAAGTGCATCTGGACTATGTACTCGAGGTGCTCTCCAGTGGGTGCGACAAGCAGCACACCAGCACCGGCGCCTTGCAGCGAAAAGGCACCATCAAAGTACATTAGCCATTCTTTGCTCGCTTCCTTGACGGGGATGCTCGTTTCTGGAATTTCTTCATCTGGTGTTGGCGTCCATTCTGCTATAAATTCTGCCAATGCTCTGCTTTGGATAGTTGAAGTACTCTCAAACTTGAGGCCAAAGCTTGACAGTTCCAGTGCCCACTCAACAATCCTGCATGTCGCTTCTGGATTCTGTAATATCCTCTTCAGCGGAAAGCGAGTGACAACTGTGATCTCATGTGCTTGGAAGTAATGGCGCAGCTTTCTCGAGGCCATGAGAAGGCCAAAAAGCAATTTCTGCACGCTAGAGTACCTTGACCTAGCCCCCTGCAGAAGGGAACTGACAAAGTAAACTGGGCGCTGCACCATTTTCTTCGGTATCTCCTGTTGCATCTGCGCAGATCCATCTTTGTCGGGACCAGAGCTTGCCGGGGAAGCCCCCTGCTTGCCGCTGGGTGTGCTTGCCGCGGTTGCAGGCTCGTCATCTGCCTCCCTCTCTGCAACTAACGCAGCACTAACCACTTGATTGGTTGCCGCCATGTACAGCAGCAACTTCTCTTGTGGCTTAGGTGCGACAAGTATTGGAGGGGAGGACAGGTACCTCTTCAAGTCTTGCAGCGCAGCCTCCGCTTCCGAAGTCCATTTCATTGGACCTGCCTTTTTCAATAATTTGAAAAATGGCAGGGCGCACTCAGCAGACCGAGAGATAAACCTGCTGAGAGCAGCCACACAACCGGCAAGTCTTTGTACATCCTTGACGCGCTTGGGTGCTTCAATCTGCTCAATGGCCTTGATCTTGTCGGGATTGGCTTCAGTTCCCCGCTGAGACACGAAGAACCCGAGAAGCTTGCCGGAGGGGACTCCAAACACACACTTCTCTGGGTTGAGCTTGAGGCTGATCTTGCGCAAATTTGCAAAGGTCTCGTCTAAATCTTGGATCAAAGTTGATATGTCCTTGCTCTTGACCACTATATCATCCATGTACGCTTCCACATTTCTGTGTATTTGCGGCTCAAGAGCGACATGGACTACTCTTGCAAATGTTGAACCAGCATTTTTTAATCCGAAAGGCATCCGTATGAAACAGTACGTGCCACATGGAGTAATAAATGCGGTCTTCTCCTCATCCTCTTCTGCCACGAAGATCTGATGATATCCTGAATATGCGTCAAGAAATGAAAGCAAATCACATCTGGCTGTGGAGTCCACAATCTGGTCAATGCGCGGCAAAGGAAATGGGTCTTTGGGACAAGCTTTGTTAACATCGGTAAAATCGATACAAAGCCTCCATTTCCCGTTTGCCTTGCGCACGACTACAGGATTGGCCAACCACGTAGGATGGAGCACTCCTCTGACAAGGCGTGCTGCTTCCAACTTCTTGATCTCTTCTGCTATGAACTCTTGGCGCTCCACTGCTTTTTTCCTAACCTTCTGCTTGACGGGCCGTGCATGAGGACAAACGGCAAGGTGGTGCTCAATCACTTTCCTGGGAACACCGGGGATGTGAGACGGTTGCCACGCAAACACGTCGACATTCGCCCGCAGGAAAGCAACGAGCGCGCTTTCCTATTTAGGGTCGAGAGTGGCACTGATGGTGAAGGTACCACCAGTGCCGTCCTCCTTGGCGGACACCTCTTTCGTCTCTGGCGGAGCTACCATCGTCTTCTTACACTTACCGGTAGAGCTCGATGGTGCGTCCTCGACGGCAGCGCAGCACTCCGAAGAGGTGCGCTTGCCGGAGTGGGCATCAGAACTCTTGCCGGACTTGGTCTTCTTCCCCCTGGGAGCTTCAGCGGCAAGTGACTCGCGCTCTGCTGCGGCTGCTGCTTCCCGGTGGATCTTATCGGCACAGATAAGAGCATCTTTCTTGTCGCCAGGGACAGAGATGACGCTTATCGGGCCTGGCATCTTCAGCATGTTATATGCGTAGTGAGAGGCTGCCATGAACTTGGCGAGTGCTGGACGGCCAAGTATTCCATTGTAAGGTAATGGAATATCGGCAACGTCAAAAGTGACCTTCTCAGTCCTGAAGTTGAGCTCGCTGCCAAATGTTACGGGCAGCGTGACCTTCCCCTTCGGCTTGCTCCTTCCCAGGTTGATTCCTTGGAATGTGCCGGTCTCTTCGAGCTCGCTGTCAGGGATCTGGAGTTTCTGGAGTACAGCGGAGGAGATCAGGTTCAAGCCGGCCCCGCCGTCAACTAACATCTTAGTGACCTTGAGGTTGCAGATGGTTGGTGAAACCAACATCGGCAAGCACCCGACCGCAGTCGTGCGATCAGGGTGGTCCTCAATGTCAAAGATGATAGGCGTGCTGGACCATTTCAGAAGTTTGCGCGATTCGACAGGTGGTTCCGCTGCATTGACTTCCCGCACCCACTGCTTGAGTTGGCAGTGTGAAGTGTGCAGAGAAGCACCGCCGTCAACGCACAAGACCTCTGCGGCTTTCTGAAACTCCTGCTCACTGGTCTCAACATCATCCATGTCTTCGTCGTCATCGTCGTCTTCATCGTTGTCGCGGCCGCGGGGAGGTCTGTCTCCTTGCCGCTGCTTGGCCTTGCCGCGGCGTCCTCCCCGGCCGGCGCGCTTCTTGCCGGATTCTCCAGCACCTCCTTGGGCCCTCTCCTTGTCTCGCCGCTCGTACTCAGCCTTTTGCTGCTCGACAAGCTGCTCGACCTTCTTGCAGCTCTGGAGGTCATGGCCCTTGGTGCGGTGAATCTTGCAGTATTGCTTGTCGGAGCCGTCCTGCTTGTCGGCGACTGCCACAGCCTGGCAGTTGGTGCACGCGGCAACCTCCTTGCCGGAGCTACCAACTTTGGCCTTCTTGGCGCCACCTTCGTTGCCGGACTGCTCAACGACTAGCACCTCTTTGCCTTTCTTCTTCCTGTTCCGCCGCCGGTTTTTCTTTGCCGAGGCGGCATCCTCACTGTCAGATCCTTCTGCTCCGGTCTTCTCTCCGGGGAGTTTCCTCCCTTCCTCAGCACGTGCACACTTGTCGGCCAGGGCATACAGCTCACTAACGTCTCTGATCCTGCACATCGCCATCTCCTCCCGCATCCTGTGGTTACGCACGTTCTGATGGAACGCGCTGATGACCGCGGCGGGGTGGACGTCTGGGATGTTATACTGTACACGGCTGAACCTCTGAATGTACTTGCGCAGGGGCTCTCCTTCCTTCTGGGCGAGCAGATGAAGGTCACTCTCTTGGCCATGAGGTTTGTGGCCGCCTGTAAAGGCGCCGACAAACTGATGGCATAGATCAGCCCAGGAGGATATGGAGTTGTCCGGCAAGTGCATGAGCCAGGACCTGACGTTGGGCTTGAGCACCAGCGGGAAGTAGTTGGCAAGGATCTTGTCGTCCCGCCCCCCGGCAGCCTGCACCGTGATGGTGTAGATGCTGAGGAACTCCGACGGATGCGTCTTGCCGTCGTACTTTTCTGGTACATCTGGTTTGAAATTCTTCGTGCTGGGCCACTGGACTTGCCGCAGCTCACGAGTGAACGCAGGGCAACCTACCGCGTACGGCAAGTCGCCTGGTTCCCCTGGCGCATGCATGTCAACAGAGGGCCCAGCGCGCTGGTCTGATTGATGTCGCGCTTCCCTTTGGCGCTCGATGCGAGTACGAGCGTCTTCTTGTTGTCGTTCTTGAAGAACTTGGCGCTGATCGCGACGAGCTCGCGGATCCGATGACGCGGTGGAGTCGCTGTCGAGGTGGATCCGGCGAGTCGGTGATCTCGGCCCTCAGGGCGGAGAGTGCACAGTAGTTGCACCCCCACTAGTCTTGTCGTCTCCGGCTCGTGCCTGGCTGGCTTGCCGCGGCTGCGACGTGCTCGGTTGCCGTGGAGTGTCGCCGTTGGCGAAGCCGATGAGACTCTGTATGGTTGCCCTCCAATCGTCGATCTTGTCCGCCGTTGGAGGGTAGTCTAGGAGCAGCTGAGCTCGCGCCAAAGCTTCTGCTGCAGTGGCGGGCGGTGGTGGCGAACGGTGCGAGGAGCGGGATATGCTCGGACTTCTAACCACGTTAGAAGGAGCAATATCCTGTCCAGGCGACCGTGCCTCGCTCGTGCCAGCATGTTGGCGTTCATGGTGGTCCTGAGCGCTCCGAGATCCACCAGCCTGATCTTGGTCAAGCAAACGCATGGTACCGTGAGTACCATGACGCTGCCGGTCCCGCGCCTCCTGAGACAGGCGCGGTGCATGTACGGACGCCGAGGTCTTGGAGTGCGCCCGGTCGTTGTGGGAGCCGGCTACGCCGCCGATGGGCTCCCTCGTCTATGCCCGTTCTTCCGCCAGCGCCCGCCCCATCAGCCGTTTGTCCCGGCGGTGGTGGGTAAGGCGCGGACGGAGCAGCCGCCTCTGAAACCTTCTTCTTCGGCGACATGTTGATGAAGATGATGAAGATCTAGCTCGCGAGAACGCCGGATCTGGTTCACACAACTTCGACGACCCCTACCTGGCGCGCCAAAGATGCCGGGGTACTGATCCACGGGCACCTATGGGACCGGCGGACAGGGTCCCTTTCGGTTCGGCGGGGGCGGAGATTGTGCAAAGAGCGGATCGAGGCGATGCACGCGAGCGATTTACCCAGGTTCGGGCCGCACGGATGCGTAAAACCCTACTCCTACTTTGTGGTTTGTATTGATTTCTTGCTCAGGAGCACGGAGTGCTACAGTATACACCCACAGCTAACAAGACCGAGCGTGAGTGTTCGAACTAGCTAACCCCCCCTCTACGTTGCACACGGGCCTCCTTTTATATGCTCAAGGGGTTTCCGACAGGTGGCAACGGAGGTAAAGGGCAAAAATGGAAAGGTGCTGTGGTAGGCACAGCTACCTGCTACAGTGTATCATACCTAACCCTGACGGCAGGGGACAAGGGCCTTAAATGCCCGTCTGTGTCGCCTAAACAGTGCGAAAAGGGACCGCCAGGGACGCCATCGTTCGCCACGATGGCGATCTTGTCAGCGCCGCTTGCCACCGCACGCCGCTGGCTGCACAGCCTCCCGCCACGTATGCCTGGAAGGGCCCCAGAGCGACACGTTGGTGGTTGTGCTGGAGCACGGGCCCAGGGAGGTGGCTTGCCGCGGCAAGCGCCTTGCTGCTGTCGTTGTCTTGTCGCGCCCGGGAGCTTGTTGCTCACCGGGCCTTGCCGGGGCGCGTGGTGTGCCACGGCAAGTTCCTTGCAATGCCTTGGGTGGCCTTCCCGGCAAGCTCCTCTTGCCGGGGTCTTGAGATGCTTTTGTTAGCCTTCCCGGCAAGCTTCTCTTGCCGGGGTCTTGTCTTCTTGGCTTGGGCACTTTGTGCTTGAACGGCTCCAAAGGAACCACGGAGGACCTTGACGGTCACCCGGCAAGCCTTGCCGCGGGATGCTGCGACTGCCCGTGCACAAGTTCTGGATACTAGGGTACCCCTACTCTAGTACACCGACAGGAGCCCCCGGGCCTGGGCCATACACGGTGCCGAGCGCTGTTGGGCCAGGCCCAAAACAGGGCACGGGCACGCGTGGCCTAGGTTACGCCGTATCTTACTCCGTATCCACCGTGCCCTCCCCGAACGGCACGCGTCGAATGCGGCGTCGTGGGAGAGATCGTGGGGGTTTCTTTATTCGGAAATGTGGAACGTCCGCCCCCTCCCTCTTTATAAGCAGGGAAAACGGGGGCAGTTCGCACATTCGCCCGTTGCTGTTTGAACTACATCTACATGCAACGCGTAACCAAAACGGTTTGAAACATCATATTTGTGTACTTGTGTGCGAGTCAATTCCATGTGCAGCAAACTAGAAGGAATTTTCAAACAGATTTGTATCACGACATGGACACATATGCACGAATACATATGCATGGAGTGGCATGGCATTTTAATTCCAAAAAAATCAGAAACACATGAAACCTTGGTTGATGTAATTTCATGCCACGAAGATGATGTGGTAAAGAAATTGGCATGTTTGACGAAAGTTTGGACACACACCCCTCACAAACCGGAGCAACTCGCTCGAAAGTTCGTGGTTCCGAGAGGGAACAATGCATGTTTGATGACGAACGGGAGATAGCTTCCTCTTACGGCCTTCAAATTTTTCTACGTCTAACGTGCACTACTACAACTGTAATGTGAAATTTTGGAAAATTCTAGGGGTCATTTGACCTTTTAAAGACATTTAAGTGATTTTCTAACCATTTAATGACCGTAATTCAAATTTAAACTACATCTACATGCAACGCCTAACCAAAACGGGTTGAAAAATCATACCTATGTACTTGTGTGCGAGTTAATTCAATGTGCAGTAAATTAGAAGGAATTTTCAAACATATTGGTCTCACGACATGGACACATGCATACGTATGCATGGAGTGACATGGCATTTTAATTCAAAAAATAGAAAAATGATCAGAAACACATGAAACCTTGGTTGATGTAATGTCATGCCACCAAGATGATGTGGTAAAGAAATTGGCATGTTTGACGAACGTTTGGACACCCACCCCTCACAAACCGGAGCAACTCGCTAGAAGGCTCGTGGTTTCGAGAGGGAACAATGCATGTTTAATGACAAACGGGAGATAGCTTCCTCTTACAGCCTTCAATTTTTTTCCTACGTTTAACGTGCACTAATACAAATGTCATGTGAAATTTTGGTAAATTCCAGGGGTCATTTGACCTTTTAAAGACATTTAAGTGATTTTCTAACCATTTAATGACCGTAATTCAAATCTGAACTACATCTACATCCAACGCCTAACCATGACGGTTTGAAAAATAATTTTTTTTGTGTACTTGTGTGCGAGTTAATTCCATGTGTAGTAAATTAGAAGGAATTTTCAAACATATTGGTGTCAAGGCATGGGCACACACATGGAGTGCATGCCATGGCATTTTAATTCCAAAAAATTAAAAAATGATCAAAAAACATGAAACCTTGCTTGATTTAATGTCATGCCACCAAGATGATGTGGTAAAGAAATTGGCATGTTTGACGAAAGTTTGGACACACGCCCCTCACAAACTGGAGCAACTCGCTAGAACGTTCGTGGTTCCGAGAGGGAACAATGCATGTTTGATGACGAACGGGAGATAGCTTCCTCTTACGGCCTTGAAATTTTTCTACGTCTAACGTGCACTACTACAACTGTAATGTGAAATTTTAGAAAATTCTAGGGGTCATTTGACCTTTCAAAGACATTTAAGTGATTTTATAACCATTTAATGACCGTAATTCAAATTTGAATTACATCTACATGCAACGCCTAACCAAAACGGTTTGTAAAATCATATCTGTGTACTTGTGTGCGAGTTAATTCCATGTGTAGTAAATTAGAAGGAAGTTTCAAACATATTAGTCTCACAACATGGACACATGCATACGTATGCATGGAGTGACATGGCATTTTAATTCAAAAAAATAGAAAAATGATCAAAAACACATGAAACCTTGGTTGATGTAATGGCATGCCACCAAGATGATGTGGTAAAGAAACTGGCATGTTTGACGAACCTTTGGACACACGCCCCTCACAAACCGGAGCAACTCGCTAGAAGGTTCGTGGTTCCGAGAGGGAACAATGCATGTTTGATGATGAAATGGAGATAGCTTCCTCTTACGGCCTTCAAATTTTTTCCTACGTTTAACGTGCAACTGTCATGTGAAAAATTGGTAAATTTCAGGGGTCATTTGACCTTCTAAAGACATTTAAGTGATTCTCTAACCATTTAATGACCGTAATTCAAATTTGAACTACATCTACATGCAACGCCTAACCAAAACGGTTTGAAAAATCATATTTTTGTGTTCTTGTGTGCGAGTTAATTCCATGTGCAGTAAATTCGAAGGAATTTTCGAACATATTGGTGTCAAGGCATGGGCACATGCATGGAGTGCATGCCATGGAATTTTAATTCCAAAAAAATAAAAAATGATCAGAAAACATGAAACCTAGCTTGATTTAATGTCATGCCACTCAGATGATGTGGTAAAAAATTGGCACGTTTGACGAAAGTTTGGACACACACCCCTCACAAACCGGAGCAACTCACTATCAGGTTCGTGGTTCCGAGAGGGAACAATGCATGTTTGCTGGCGGACGGGAGATAGCTTCCTCTTACGGCCTTCAAATTTTTTCCTACGTTTAACGTGCACTAATACAACTATCATGTGAAAATTTTGAAATTTTCAGGGGTCATTTGACCTTTTAAAGACATTTAAGTGATTTTCTAACCATTTAATGACCGTAATTCAAATTTGAACTACATCTACATGCAACGCCTAACCAAAACGGTTTGAAAAATCATATTTTCGTGTACTTGTGTGCGAGCTAAAATATCATCAGACGAGGTAAATATCTGGTGTTCAAAAAAGAAAATGTAAAGATTTGGCAAGACAATCGGCCCCCACACGATTGGCACTCTATCTCGCGGCTCGAGGTTTGGTAGGTGAATGGCGGGGATCATTAATCAGACATGGTTCTGCATTGGAAACCGTCAGCTATTATGTTCACACATGGATTTTGGCTATTATGTTCACACACGGATTTTGCTGCGGGAATCGTGTGTAATTTAAACTACAGTACTCATAAATTCCGGCGACCGGCGTGTGTACTGTCCCCGTCGATCTATATTCCAGCCGCCAATAAATACTACCTTGCTCACGTCGTCCCACCTGCATTCTCATCTACATCCTCCCCTCGCTCACCCTCTCTCTCTCAAATCTCTGCCATGGTGCCGCAGGTCGGCCCACACGCCGACGAGGAGTCGCCACCCCCCGAGGACGCTCACTCGATTAGCAACGACGAGGACCCCTACGCGCCGCCTGATGAGATTGCGCCGGACCCCCCAACTTTGGATTGGTTTTGGGGCCAGTACAATCTTTGTCTGTGGAAGTCGCTGTCGCCGGCTGAGAAAGCCAGGCAAGTGGCGTTCAAGAAGGAGATGGCGGGGGAGGAAGCCAGGTACCAGGCGGCCTGTGAAACCCGTGATGCTTTGTTTCATTATATATATATATATATTCTGTGATGATCTAATGAACAATTAATATACATATATATTATGAATTCCATTTTCTATCTGTTTTTGTATACTAATTTGAATCTAGCTGTTATCATCCACATATACAGAATGGAAAGCGTATATACACATATTGAAATAGAACATATAAGAATGGAAAACAGAGTACACACATTGAAACAGAGTAATACTATGATTGGTGTGAATACATAGCTATCCACATCGAAATGACTGTCCAAAATAAAACGTGTCCATGAGACCATGACCAGCAGCCCTTGCCTAGGGTAGCTCTTGGCTCTGCCTGAACTCGTGCAGGCGTTCATCCAAGAGGTCGACATGCTCGTGATACATCTGGAGCGCGATCTCGAGCTCCAAGTTGGCTATTTCATCAGAGATCACCAGCTCGAGGATGCGACGGCCATGTTCCTCTACTGCACCCAGGTGGACACCTGGGCCAAGGAGGCGGTCAAGCCTACGGACCAGCGCGTTGGCATCCAGCGGGCCACGGACAAGGCGAACGGCGGCACCCACATGAACGGCGCGGCGGGCGTCCGATGCAAGTACGGCGTGGTCGGCCTCTGGTGCAAGTACGACAGTGAGGGCCTCTGCCCACTCCTGGCAAGGAATGGGGGTACTGACGGGACGTGTACCCAGCTGCGACGTCATGTCGACAGCAGGCAAGCGCCGATGGATCCGTTGTTGTCGTGCGGCGCGCCGCTCCTCTCGCTCTGCGGCGCTCCAATGGTCTCGCCGTGCGGCGAGACGCAGCCTATCGGCGCGGACGCGCCTAGCTTGCTCTGTGGCGCGCCATCGATCATGTTGTGTGGTGAGCTGCAGCCCGTCAGCGTTGACATGTCTATCTTGATCTGCGGCGCTCAAGCGCCATGCGCCAAAGGTCTGCTCAACCCTGGCGATGACGCGCATCACGGTGTCGTCCATCGCGTTGCCGGGGAGCGCCTCAGCCTCGACGGGCCGTGGCGCCTGCTCGTTTTCCTCGTCGACGAGGTTGATGGCAGAGGCGGTGCTTCGGTGGGTTGGCATACTTGGAAAAGGTGGATGTGATATAGGCTGCACTTCTTGCCTCCGTGCATCACGCGCTCCCTATGCGCAATATAGCAGGGTGGCGGGAAACAGGTGAGGAAATGGTGGGAAATGGTGGCATGTTCATAAAACGCCATCAATTAATGGAAACTTAGCATCGAGCTACCACAAGTCGTTGATGATGATCAGATGAACACGGACCACACTAGGGAACCCGTCGGTGATGAATTCATCAATCCCAAACGGTTGAATACTAGTAAGCACTTGCCCACAACACACACGGCCTATTCCATCACAAATAGGTCGGATGGATGAACTGTATGCCACGTATCGCACATTGTCATAAAGTAATGTGGTAGACCTTCTTTAATTAACATGTGTTAAAAATTAAAAAACAAGGACCTCCAGCCTGAGCACACTTAACTTGATAGTTTTCTTACATGAGCTAATGGTGGAACAGCTAGTCCTTGCTGATAGGAATGCCTCTTCACATCCTTATGGTATGTCCGAATGACCGCCCGTCCCACAATGGCAAATAGATGTTGTGTAGACAGAACATATCACATATGTCTTATTAGAAGCAATCGTCTGCGGTATTATCGGTCTTCGCACACATTTCTGATTACAGACCTGTTTGTCGCGTATCACACACATCTTTTTATATTGAACCGTTCATGTTCTCTTGCCTAATCACAAACAGTTCATCCAAGTGAACCGTATGTTGTATATCGCACACACCTTCATCTGGCCGCCTGTTTCTTTTGTGTTGCCTAATCACAAACAGTTCATCCGAGTGAACCATATGTTGTGTATCGCACACGCCTTCATCTAGCTGCCCGTTTCTTTTGTTCCTCCTCACCGCAAACAGTTAATTGAACTGAACCGTATGCCCTTCATCGCACACGCAACTAAAACCTAAACCGTGTTTGATGCATCCTCCATCGCGAACATTTTACACATTTCTGACGGTTTTCATACAACACCGTTTGCGATTATGGCATCGCACACAGTTTCTCGAAGGGTCTCTGATTGTAGTGTCGCGTTAGCAGCATCCTGTAGTAGTGAGCGTGCATTTATCAAAATTTCATTTACCTCTGTTTTAAAAACTTGAGCTCTGGCACCGCTCCAAATCACTGCTTCCCTCTGCGAAAGGACTATCTATTTACTTTTATGTTGTGTCATCACCTTCTCAAATAAGTGCCAGAACCTAAGAGCACTATTGTCATCCTCATGTATTGTGTGTAGCTAATGTTGGGTGCATCATGACTGGATCTTTTCTACCATGAATTGCAATGTTTAGTTGTTGCTTGAACTTTGGAGGTGCTCTGCATTTATGTTTTGTGGTCTCAGAAAGGGCTAGTGAGATATCACTATTGTCATATTATATCATGGTTGTTTTGACAATGTGGTTTTGTTTGAGATATCTTATTATTGCTCGTTAGCTGATTATGTCATTGATATGAGTTAATATAATTTTTAAGAGTTATTGTCGACATGGTTAGTTATAATCTTGGCTGAAAACCTAGGTGTTGTTTAAGCTTATGTATGTAAACAAGAGCAAAAGAGTTCGTAAAAGTTTTTCTTTTTCACTTTCAGTTTATCAACTGAATTGCTTGAGGACAAGCAAAGGTTTAAGCTTGGGGGATTTGATACGTCTCCATCGTATCTACTTTTCCTAATGTTTTTCCTCTTGTTTTGGACTCTAATTTGCATGGTTTGAATGAAACTAACCTGGACTGACACTGTTTTCAGCAGAACTACCATGGTTGTTTTTGTGTAGGAATAAAAGTTCTCCGATTGGAACAAAACTTTGCGAGGATTTTTATTCAATAAATAAGAATTTCTGGAGCCAAGAACCATCGGAGGGGGGCACCTGGGTGGGCACAACCCACCAAGGCACCCCCCCCCTCCAGGCGCGCCTAGGTGGGTTGTCCCCACCTGGTGGCCCCACGGGCCTCAACCCTGATACTATAAAATCACATATTTGGAGAAAAGAATCAGGGAGAAAGAATTATCATGTTTAACAAGACGGAGCCGCCACCACCTCCTGTTCTTCATCAGGAGGCCAGATCTGGAGTCCATTTGGGGCTCCGGAGAGGGGGGTCTTCAATCTTCATCATCACCAACCCTTCTCCATTGCCAATTCCATGATGCTCCCCATCGGGAGTGAGTAATTCCTTCATAGGCTCGCTGGTCGGTGAGGAGTTTGATGAGATTCATCATGTAATCGAGTTAGGCCCAGTTCTTTTGCCAGAATCTGGGGATTCTCCCAGAATCCGACCCCTACCCAGCTTCTCCCAGAATCTTTGAGACCCATTTGTTTTACAATCCTATCTAGTTAGGGTCTAATTATATAGGATTGTAAAACAAATGGGGCTCAAAGATTCTGGGAGAATCTGGGTAGGGGTCGGATTCTGGCAAAAGAACTGGGCCTTAGTTTTGTTAGGGCTTGATCTCTAGTATCCATTATGTTCTGAGATTGATGTTGCTATGACTTTTCCATGCTTAACGATCGTCACTTTGGGCCCAGGTGCCATGATTTCAGATCTGAACCGTTTATGTTATCACCATTATATCTATGTTCTAGATCCAATCTTGCAAGTTATAGTCACCTACTACGTGTTATGATCCGGCAACCCCAGAGTGACAATAGCAGGGACACTTCCCGGTGATGACCGTAGTTTGAGGAGCATGTATTCACTATGTGTTAATGCTTTGTTCCGGTTCTCTATTAAAAGGAGGCCTTAATATCCCTTAGTTTCTAATAGGACCCCGCTGCGACGGGAGGGTAGGACAAAAGATGTCATGCAAGTTCTTTCCATAAGCACGTATGACAATTTACGGAATACATGCCTGCATTATATTTATGAACTGGAGCTAGTGCCGTATCGCCCTAGGTTATGACTATTATATGATGAATATCATCCAACGAATTCACCGATCCAATGCCTACGAATTTCTCTTATATTGTTTCTGCTAAGTTACTACTGCCGCTATTACTATTGCACTTGCTACAAAATCGGTGCTATCACTGTTACCGTTACTATTGCTATTTCTACTACTATCAAAACTATCATACTACTTTGCTACTGATCACATTACTGCAGATAATTAATCTCCAGGTGTGGTTAAATTGACAACTCAACTGCTAGTACTTGCAAATATTCTTTGGCTCCCCTTGTGTCGAATCAATAAATTTGGGTTGAATACTCTTCCCCCGGACACTGTTGTGATCCCCTATACATGTGGGTTATCAATCATATAACCATCCCTCAACGTGTGATGAAGAATAACTCCAAAGTTCTTATCTAGTGGAGAACATAAGAAGAAATTGTTTGTAGGGTATGAAACCACCTTTAAGTTATTCTTTCCGTTCGATCTATTCAAGAGTTCGTACTAAAATAACGCAAAGTTATTCTTTCCGCTGGATCTATCCAAGAGTTCGTACTAAAATAACACCGTATGATCCTGTAGCGACCAGACCTCATACAGTCTGATCTCTGTGCATCAGTGTCATCCCTGGATCGGTAATGCTGACACGCACAGTACTTGAGGATTTATAACAGAGTAGCAATCACACACTTATTACATCGAATGTCGCAAAAGAGAACTTATTACAATAAATATGGCTTAAGGCCATCTAAAGCGATAACAGCGAAAGGCTTGAAAGATAAAGTGAGTCCATCAACTCCAACGGCATCACTAAGTGAAAGACCATGACCTAAGGCACCTTACTCGTCGTCTAAAAAGTCTGCAACATAATAAGTTGCAGCCCGAATATGGGTCAGCACATGGAATATGCTGGCAGTGTAACACAAGAGAGTAATGAACATAATAAAGCTATCAGTACATGCATATATGGCTGGTGGAGGCTGTATGGTTAATAGGTTTCACGAAAAAGCCAATATTTCCCTACTGCAAAGGAATATATTTTATTTAACTACAAAGTTGGTTGAAAAACATTGAGAATGGTAACCCATCTCAGCTCCGATTACTAATCTGGACTAAAGTCAAATTTTACAGTAGAAAAACTTGTTTAAGTTGGTTAAACGGAAAGAGGGCTTTAAGACGAAACTCTAGGCGCTTGAATCGCGTGATTCCGATAAATGAGCGAAAAGATAAACTAAAACGAAAATCGGATCAGAAATCGCGATCGAAAATAATCGCGAAAAATCCGAGAAAAAGAAAAATTGACGAACAGGCTAACGAACGAACGTTCGCTATCTGCGGCTAAATGGTGAAAATCGTTCGTTAAAACGAACATCCGCTAAATAACTAAACCGAAAAAAACTGATCTAAAATAGAAAAACGGAATCTAGGGTTTTGAAAAAACCCAACCGGTTTTCTCATGAAAACCGAGGCGGCGGCGGCTACCTCCGGCGAAGTCTGGCGGAACGGCGGCGGCGGAGGGCGGCTCCGGCGGGGTCGGGCAGCGGTGGGGCGGCGCAGCGCAGGCGGCAGCGGCGGGTGCTAGGGTTTCGGCGGCGGGCTAGATGGGCTGTGGGGCTTCGGCCGACGCGGCTTATAAAGCCTCCCCGGGCGGAGTCCCGCTTGGGTACGGCCCGGAGTCGGTTAATCTTTTTTTTAATATACCGTGAAGAAAAACAAACAAAATAAATACTAAACGGACTCCAAAAATCCTGAAATAAATTTTCCCCATCCTCTAAAAAATCTACCGGACAAGGTGAACATTTATTTGGGACTCTAATGCAATTTTGAAAAACGCATATTTTTCCTAATTCAAATAAAATAGCAATAAAACTCCGAATAAAAATCTTATTTGATTTTAATATTAAATCTACAATATTTATTTATTTTGAGGAAGTCATTTTATCCTCTCTCTTTTATTTTTATAAAAGAAATATTCGAAGATAAAATAATAAAATCAAACGATCCTCTTTTCAAAATTCGAGAAAAACTCAAATATGAAAATAACGAAATCCCCAACTCTCTCTGTAGGTCCTTGAGTTGCGTAGAATTTCTAGGATCAAGCCAAAATGCAATAAAATATGATATGCAATGATGATGTAATGTATAACAATCCAAATTGAAAATTTGGGATGTTACAAACCTACCCCCCCTTAAGATGAATCTCGCCCTCGAGATTCGGGTTGGCTAGAAAATAGGTGAGGGTGATCTTTCCGTAGGTCTTCCTCGCGTTCCCAGGTGGCTTCATCTTTAGTATGGTGACTCCACTAAACCTTACAAAACTTGATAACTTTGCTGCGTGTAACTCAGCTGGCAAACTCGAGAATCTTGACTGGCTTCTCCTCGTAGGTCAAATCGCTATCTAACTGTATTGCTTCTAGTGGCACTGTATCCCTCAGAGGGATATCAGCCATCTCTGCGTGGAACTTCTTCAACTGAGAAACGTGGAACACGTCGTGAACTCCTGACAATCCTTCGGACAATTCCAACTTGTAAGCAACTTCTCCCATACGTTCCAAAACTTTGTATGGTCCCACAAAATGTGGTGCTAACTTCCTTTTAACTTCGCAATATCCTTCTTCATTCCGGTCCACCAGAAACTATCCTTCAAATCCAGATACATCTTGGTATTTCCTTGATGAATCGAATATGGCAAATCATGGGCCTCCTATAAAATCAGTTTCCTGATCTCCTGATCATTTGGCACATATACGCGGTCTTCAAACCATAAGGTATCGTGTTCATCCTCACAAAATCCCTTGGCTTTCCCTTTGCTCATCCTTTCCTTTATCTCGGCAATCTCCTTGTCCGTCCTTTGAGCTTCTCTGATCTTATCCATCAAAGAAGATTGAATCTCCAAAGCTCCTACATAACCTCTTGGAGCTATCTCCAAACATAGCTCATGAAGGTCTTCTGCTAACTCCTTGGGTAACCCTCCGATCATGAGTGTATTGACATGACTCTTTCAGCTCAACGCATCGGCTACTACGTTAGCCTTTCCGGGATGATAGTGCAACTTCATATCATAATCCTTAATGAGTTCCAACCATCTCCTCTGCCTGAGATTCAACTCCTTGTACGTAAAGATATACTTCAAACTCTTGTGATCCTTATATACCTCACAGCGGTTTCCGATGAGAAAATGTCTCCCAGTCTTCAACGCATGCACTACGGCTGCTAAATCCAAATCATGCGTAGCATAATTCAACTCATGGGGCTTAAGCTATCGTGAGGCATATGAAACGACTCTTCCTTCCTGCATAAGCACTGCTCCAAGTCCTCGATGTGAAGCATCGCAATACACTTCATAATCCTTGCGTTGATCTGGCAGGATCAACACTGGTGATGTAACCAAGCGTTTCTTCAACTCCTGAAAACTAGCCTCACATTCCTCGGTCCATTTGAACTTGGTGTCCTTCTTCAACAACTCCGTCATAGGCTTTGCAATCTTCGAGAAATTCTCAATGAACCTCTGGTAGTATCCTGCGAGTCCAAGAAAACTCTGAATTTCTCCAACTGATGTGGGTGCCTCCCAATTTGTCACAGCGACAACTTTGGTGGGGTCTACCACTATTCCTTCTCCGGATATAACATGTCCAAGGAATCCAACTTCCTTCAACCAAAACTTGCACTTGCTGAACTTGGCGTATAGCTGATGTTCTCTGAGCTTCCCAAGTACCAAATGCAAATGCTCTTTATGCTCCTCTTCATTCTTCGAGTAGACTAGAATATCATCTATGAACACCACAACGAACTTATCCAAAAACTCCATAAACACCTTGTTCATCATGTTCATAAAATAGGCAGGCGTGTTAGTCAGGACAAATGACATAACGGTATACTCATATAGCCCGTACCTTGTGGTAAAAGCTGTCTTAGGTATATCCTGCTCTCAAATCTTCAGTTGGTGGTACCCTGATCGCAGATCAATCTTGGAAAACACCTTATCTCCTTGCAGCTGATCAAACAAATCATTGATCATAGGCAGTGGGTACTTGTTCTTGATCGTCGCCTCATTCAATCCTCGATAATCAACAACCATCCTTAACGATCCATCCTCTTCTCCACTAGAAGTACTGGTGATCCCCTAAGGTGACGAGCTTGGGCGAATTCCTTTATCCGGTAACTCCTTAATCTGCTTCTTAATTTCCTCTAAATCTTGTGCGGGCATCCTATACGGTCTCTTAGATATTGGCCCTGTGCCTGGCAAAAGCTCAATCAAAAATTCAATGTCTCTATCCGGTGGCATGCCTGGCAACTCTTCTCGAATACATCCGTAAATCCTTCACCACCGGTACTTCCTCCTGTACAACTCCTGATAAGGAATTTACTTGAGTCCTAATCGGCACATGCCGGGATACATACTTGATCCTTCTTCCTTCTGGGGTGGTGAGCAAAATTGACTTACTAGCGCAATCGATGTTTCCTCCATACATCGATAGCCAATCCATACCTAGAATCACATCCAAACCTTGCGAATCCAAAATTATCAAGTCAGAAGGGAAAACATGACTTCCTATGGTTAATGGCAACTGAAAACATCCACTGCTTGCCATATACTCGGCTCCGGGTGAGGTTACTAGCATGGTTGTCTTAAGAACTCTAGTGGGAAACTTATACTTATCCACAAATCCCCTTGATATGTATGAATGCGATGCACCAGTATCGAAAAGAACGACTATAGTAAATGACTTAACCAAAAACTTACCTATTACTGCATCCGGCTAGGCTTCAATCTCCTCCACGTTAACGTGGTTCACTTGTCCCCTATTGAAAGGGTTGGGCTTCTTCCCAGAGCTTCCATTGCCGTTTCCATTCTTCGCTTCAGGACATTCATTAGCGTAATGTCCGGTCTTCTGGCACTTGTAGCAAGAAACGTGGCTTAGATCTTTCTTGGCGGGCGTTGCTGGGTTAGAATGGTTCTGTCCGTTGCTTCCTCCATTACCATTCACGTTCTTGGAGCCACTATGGTTGTGCGAACTCCCTCCAGGGTGATTGTGACCTCCATGGTTATGCTGAAGGGGTCCTCCCGAGTTCGGGGTAAAACGGGGTCTCTGCTGAGCTCCAGAATTATACTTCCCCTATCCATACTTCCTCTTGCGGTTATCAATCTACTGCTGCTTCCCTTCAATCATGAGAGCTCTATCTACCAACTCCTAGTAGGTATTGAAATTTGCTACCATCAACTGCATGCTTAGCTCATCATTCAGTCCTTCTAGGAACTTCTCTTGCTTAGCTGCATCTGTAGCGATGTCATCTGGGGCATAACGTGCTAGCTTACTAAAGTCATCAACATACTGGCCAACTGTGCGTCCTCCTTGGCATAAGTTACGAAACTCACGCTTCTTCATGGCCATAGCTCCTGTTGATACATGGGTAGTGCGAAAGGCCTGCTGAAACTGGTCCCATGTAACAGTGGCTATAGGATAGGTGACAGTGTAATTCTCCCACCATGAGGCTGCTGGTCCATCCAATTAGTGTGCGGAAAAACGCACCTTCTCAGCATTTGTGCATCCTGCAGTGGTTAACTCCCTTCCAATCCTGTGGATCCAATCATCTGCAACTATTGGCTCGGTGCTACTGGAAAACACCGGCGGCTGCAACCTCAGAAAACGGGCTAAGTTGTCAACTGGGGGTGGTGGTGGTGGGTTGTTGTTGTTGTTGCCTTGGTTCTGAACTAACAACTGCATCAGGGTATTCTGCTGCTGGATCAACTGAGTGAGCTCCGGTGGAAAGGTAAATCTGGGGTCACGTCTTAGAGGCATCTGAGGGGTTTAGAGGGGAGAGGAATAGAATAGAATGAGGTCTAGTGAGAAAACACTACCCATATGCACATGAGACAAACACAATCATATCACTCAATCAATCAAGCAAGGGCATACAATCGGTCTAGAACTATCATTACAAAAGTGCTCGGACTATTCTATATACATGGTGGAATACTACTACTGTTTTGGTGGCCGACTAGAAAAATTGATCGGTCGAAGACTCCATGATATCTGCTCCAGCTTCATCAACATAGTCATCATCGCTATCGTCGGGGTCCGAGTCGGTGTCATCGATGATGATGTAGTCTTCAGAACGAATCTCCTTGGGTTTGTCGTCTTCTCCTCCTGGCGCGGGTTCTCCCATGAATACTCCTAGCTTCCTTATCAGGTCGTCATTCTTCTCCACTAGTACGACGATTTCCTCCTCATAATCTTTGCGAGTAGCCTTGAGTTCTTCTTCAAGCTCTGTGATCCTTGTCATTGCCTGCTTCAGATCTATCATGCCTGCGCACATCTGATTCTCCTGGCGGCGAATATGCTGGTTTAACTCCTGGATGAAAGCCGCAATGGATCTATCCTTCCAGGTGCTGATCATCTCCCATTGCTCATCTCGGCACCCACAAATCTGGTAGATAGTACCCTTAAGCTCCTTGTGGTAAACTTCTCCAATGCGTCCCATGGTGATGTGGGCTGCCACACTCTTTCCTAGACTCCGGGTTGGTGCATCAAAGGAAAACTCTATGGGCTGAGTGACTGGCGTGAATATCCTTCCTGGAACTTGAACTTGAATCATCCAGCGCTCCTCTTCTGGTAAAGTGGCGTTGTAGGTCCCGGTGAAGCTTGGTATTCCAATGTTCAGGTACTTAGTGACTTCCTTCAAGTGTCATCCAAAAGGTGCTTCTTCATCCCGTTGTGCAAACTTGTTCCTTGCGTCCGCCATCCTAAAGAGTGGAAAATGGAGAGGAGTCAGAAATGAGAAGAGAGTAGTGACCAGACCACAAACAGTCTGATCCCTGTGCTCTGATACCATCTTGTAGCGACCAGACCACAAACAGTCTGATCCCTGTGCATCAGTGTCATCCCTGGATCGGTAATGCTGACACGCATAGTACTTGAGGATTTATAACAGAGTAGCAATCACACACTTATTACATCAACTGTCTCAAAAGAGAGCTTATTACAATAAATATGGCTTAAGGCCATATAAAGCAATAACAACGGAAGGCTTGGAAGATAAAGTGAGTCCATCAACTCCAACGGCATCACTGAGTGAAAGACCACGACCTAAGGCACCTTACTCGTCGTCTGAAAAGTCTGCAACATAATACATTGCTGCCCGAATACGGGTCAGCACATGGAATATGCTGGCAATGTAACACAAGAGAGTAATGAACATAATAAAGCTATCACTACATGCATATATGGCTGGTGGAGGCTGTATGGTTAATAGGTTTTGCGAAAAAGTCAATTTTTCCCTACTACAAAGGAATATATTTTATTTAACTACAAAGTTGGTTGAAAAACATTGAGAATGGTAAACCCCATCTCAATCCCAATTAAAAATAATTAATAACCCAATCAAATTATATTTAAGAGTGATGAGATCCACAGAATAATCCAAGAACTAGATACTCAAGATGCCCATAACCGGGGACACGGCTAACCATGATTAGTTTGTACACTCTGCAGAGGTTTGTGCACTTTTCCCCACAAGACTCGATCTCCTCCGTTGGATTTCTCGCACTACATAATGTTTGAGAAACGGATGACCGAGACACAGTCTTTCCGAAGAGGTCCCCTTAACCGATAGATAGGCCGGTACACCTACAATCCCCTACATCTGCTAGCCCATCATGGAAAGGTTTCCCACAACTTACTCAACTATGCCAGAGCCCATAATGGCATGTGGCTGCACACGGAAATTTCCAACATGAATAATCTTATGATCCCTTTGAGCCTGGGTAGCAGTCCATAGGAGAATCACACGGTACCCCGGGATTTCCAAAAATACAGGCAATCACTGGGTTCCCAGGTGCCTCAATCCACCCAGATGTGTATTAAAGTTGCCACCTTAAGTTAACCATTAATTAACAACTCACATCTGTCATGGATACTCTCAAACCCAAATCCACATCTATGAGCATAGCATAGCAATATAATCAACGTAGAAGTAACTCCCAAGGGTTTGATAATAAAACAGGTGAATAGGTTCTACCTCATCTACTTCCCAACCCACAATTTATTCAGATCCTAACCATGCAAGTGTTTGAGGATTGATCTAACGCAATAAAACTGGGTAGTAAAGAGGTATGATCAAAGTGTTACTTGCCTTGCTGATGATCCGTGAAACCTAGAGACTCATAGTAGCACGCTTCGCACTCCGGGTACTCTATCGCAATCAAACAAGCATACAATAAGCAATCAAGAAAGGGGCACGAGTAAAAATTGAGTAAGAAGATCTAACCAGAAAGTTCAACTTAAGAACTCTGGTTTGCAAAAATAATCAAATCAAACGAAGCAACGAAACTCAAGCAGCGAAAGAAACAATCTCCGATTACTAATCTGGACTAAAGTCAAATTTTATAGTAGCAAAAACTTGTTTAAGTTGGTTAAACAGAAAGAGGCCTTCGAGACGAAACTCTAGGCGCTTGAATCGCCTGATTCCGATAAACGAGCGAAAAGATAAACTAAAACGAAAATCGGATCAGAAATCACGATCGAAAATAATCGCAAAAAATCCGAGAAAAAAACTGACGAACAGGCTAACGAACGAATGTTCGCTATCTGCGGCTAAACGGTGAAAACCGTTCGTAACGAACGTCCGGACGAACGTTCGCTAAATAACTAAACCAAAAAACGACCTAAACTAAAAAAACAGAATCTAGGGTTTCAAAAAAAACAATCAGTTTTCTCAAGAAAACCGAGGCGGCGGCGGCTACCTCCGGCGAAGTCTGGCGAAACGGCGGCGGCGGCGGCGGGCGGCTCCGGCGGGGTCAGGCTGCTGCGGGTGGTGGCGCGGGGCGGCGCGGCATGGGGCGGCGGCAGCGCGCGGCGCAGGCGGCAATGGCGGCAGCGGCGGCGGGTGCTAGGGTTTCGGCGGCGGGCTTGATGGGCTGCGGGGCTTCGGCCAGCGCGGCTTATAAAGCCCCCCCGGGCAGAGTCCCGCTCGGGTACGGCCCGGAGTCAGTTACTCTTTTTTTAAATATACCGTGAAGAAAAACAAACAAAAGAAATACTAAACGGACTCCAAAAATCCTGAAATAAATTTTCCCCGTCCTCTAAAAAATCTACCGGACAAGGTGAACATTTATTTAGGACTCTAATGCAATTTTGAAAAACGCATATTTTCCCTAATTCAAATAAAATAGCAATAAAACTTCGAATAAAAATCTTATTTGATTTTAATATTAAATCTCCAATATTTCTTTATTTTGAGGAAGTCATTTTATCCTCTCTCTTTTATTTTTATAAAAGAAATATTCGAAGATAAAATAATAAAATCAAACGATCCTCTTTTCAAAATTCGAGAAAAACTCAAATATGAAAATAACAAAATCCCCAACTCTCTCTGTAGGTCCTTGAGTTGCGTAGAATTTCTAGGATCAAGCCAAAATGCAATAAAATATAATATGCAATGATGATCTAATGTATAACATTCCAAATTGAAAATTTGGGATGTTATAGATCCAACTATATTAACAAAGCCCGTGATACATCAAGATCGTGTCATCTCAAGAACACGAGAGAGAGAGAGTAAACACATAGCTACTGGTACAAACCCTCAGCCCCGAGGGTGGACTACTCCCTCCTCATCATGGTGGCCGCTAGGATGATGAAGATGGCCACCGGTTATGATTTCCCCCTCCAGCGGAGTGCTGGAACGGGGTCTAGATTGGTTTTTCGTGGCTACAGAGGCTTGCGATGGCGGAACTTCTGATTTAGGGTTATCTCTGATGGTTTCTCTATTTATATGATTTTTTGGCATCGGTTTCACGTGACGATGGGTCTCGAGGTGAGCACAACCCATCGGGGTGCGCCTGGGCCCCCTGGCACACCCCGGTGTCTTGAGCCCTACTCCTTCACCTTCTGGTCCTTCCACGAAGCTTTGAGGGTCTCTTTTGTTCAAAAAAATCATCAAAAAGTTTCAGCTAATTTGGAGAACTTCCATTTCTGCACAAAAAATAACACCACGGTAGTTCTGGTGAAAACAACATCAGTCCGGCTTAGTTCCATGCAAATCATACCAAAACCATATAAAATGTTGTAAACATGGCATGAATACTTCATAAATTATAGATACATTGGAGATGTATCAGCATCCCCAAGCTTAATTTCTACTTGTCCTCGAGTAGGTAAATGATAAAAGAAATAATTTGTGAAGTGTCAATGCTAGCATAGTGCATAAGTTTGATCAATGGTAATTTCAATCATTTTTCTTAGCATCATAACATCAATTCTTTCTCGTAAAACTTCTCATGTTAAAGTAGCAACCGATTCACATGTTAAGGTTCAAACAATGAATTCTCCTGGAATTCAACAACCTATATTCTTAGTCACCAAACAATTGTAGTTCAACTTATTCAACAGAGTCTAAGTAAGAGCTCCACATACTCAATCATCATATAGTCTTCCATGATTGCTAGTACTCAAAGCATATTCTTAGAACAAATGGCATCCATCGAACACAAAGAAAGATATGGGCTGAATGTTTCGCCTCCCAACTCATTTATCATAGAGATAATTGTCAACAATAATAAATCATGATCAAATATATTTGACTGGCCATATGTGCCTAGATCTTTGCCCACCACATGATGCTTGCCAACCAGAGGATAATTGAAGTTGAAATGAGAAAGCATACTATTGACTCTTGCATAAAAGTAAATACTGAAAACTAAAAGATAGGCCCTTCACAGAGGGAAGCAGAGGTTGTCATGCGCTTTTTACTTTTGGATGCCCAAGCTCTTAATGCAAAGGAACGTCACGTTATATTGCCCGTTATGATAGCAGCCTTTATTATGCAGTCCGTTGCTTTTATTACTTTGCCATCACAAGTTCATACAATGCTCAATTTTCCCTTACAATAAAAGATCAAACGTATTTAGGAGCAATTTTTATTGTTTTATGCACCGATGACAACTTACTTGAAGGATCTTATTCAATCCACATGTAGGTATGGTGGAAACTCATGGCAAGAAAATGTCTTTAAGAATTTTTGGATGCACAAGTAGTATCTCTACTTAGTACGAATTTTTGGCTAGCAAAAGATCCTAGGCAAACACCACATGTTGGAGGATCCATGACAATATAACTTCTATGCAAATATACACAACCATAACTCATTACGTTGCATTCCTTGTACAACTTCAACTAATTTGCTCAAGTTTGAAAATAATTAATGGGTATTCACAATCATAGAAGATGTCCAAGATAATATATTTGTATGTGAAAGTTCTCTTCCTTATACTAATCGTTCATGAATTGCTTGTATGACCAATATTGTGATTGTCAAGATTCAAAAGATTTCACTTTCTAAACCCAAAGTGAAGTTACTAATAGGCATGATATGAACATATAACTTCAACTTCATGAAATTCAATTCATTCAAAAATTTACTCATAGGATATAAGTGAAGCACGAGAGTAAATGACAAACTACTCCAAAAAGATATAAGTGAAGATCAAGCGAGTAGTTAAGTAAATGGTAGCTATTTGAGGACTCTCTTTTATTTAAAAAACTTTCAGATCTAAGTATTTTATTAAAACAACAAGCAAAACAAAATAAAATGACGTTCCAAGAATAGCACACATCACGTGAAGAAGCAAAAAACTTAGGATCAACCGATACTAACCGATAATTGTTGATGAAGAAAGGTGGGATGCCTACCGGGGCACCCCCAAGCTTAGATGCTTCAGACTTCTTGAAATATTATCTTTGGATGCCTTGGGCATCCCTAAGCTTGAGCTTTTTTGTCTCCTTAATTCCTTTTATATCATGGTTTTCCTAAATCTTAAAATCTTCATCCACACAAAACCCAACAAGAACTCGTGAGATAAGTTAGTATAAATCAATGCAATAACCTTATCATTCTCTACTGTGGAAAATCACTAAAATTATTATTCAACATTGCATACTAAATACCTCTACATATGTAATACTCATATACTCAAATAGAATCATTAAACAAGCAAACATATGTAACCAATGCAAACATAACAATAATATGTCAAAACAGTACAATCTGTAAATAATGCAAGAATATCAATACTTATTTAACTCAAAAAATTCTGAAAATTTACTATACTTTAGAAAATTTATCATATATTATTGTGCAAAAAAATTCAACATTTTATCACATTCCGACTTCTCTAGAGAATTTTTGCAACAGTGATAAACTTTCAAACAGCAACATGTAGACTTACAAAATAAGCATAGTAAAGGCTATCATTGCCACTTTTATTGAAATAAAAGATGCAAAACATTATTATAAATAATAGCAAGCAAATCCTAGTAAAATAAAATAATGCACCAAGTAGAACTTATAGCATGTGGCGAATGAAAATATTGCTCCAAGTGAGGTTACCAATAATGTTGAAGACGAAAGAGGGAATGCCTTCTGCGGCATCCCCAAGCTTAGTTGCTTGGATCTTCCTTGAATATTACCTTGGGGGAGCCTTGTGAACCCTCAAGCTTAGGGTCTTGTCAGTCATTATTCTCCTCATATCAATATCTCACCCAAAACTTGAAAACTTCAATCACACAAAACTTCATGGAACTTCGTGAGATAGGTTAGTATGATAAAGACAAATCATTCACTTTGGTACTGTCAAAGAAAAGATTAATAATTGTTCTCACACAATGCCTATTGTACCTTATAATTTCCATAATTTATATTGAGCAATATAAGCCACAGAAACTAGAAAACAAGCAAACAATGCATTGAAAACAGAACCTGTCAAAAACAGAACAGTCTGAAATGATCTGGAAACTTTGTATACTTCTGTAACTCAAAAAATTCTGAAAAATTAGGAAAACATAGGCAATTTGTATATCAATATTGTGTGCAAAAATAAGATCTTATCGCGCTTCTGTGAACTTTGAAAATTATTTTAGTGGGTGCATAAGTTTCTGTTTTTCAACAAGAGAAAATCAACTATCACCAAACATAATCCCAAAGGCTTTACTTGGAACTTTATTGAAACAAAAGCAATGAAACATGATTACTAAAGTAGCTTAATCAAGTGAACACACAAAAATAGTAGGTATAAATGTTGGGTTGTCTCCCAACAAGTGCTTTTCTTTAATGTCTTTTAGCTAGGCATGATGATTTCAATGATGCTCGCATAAAATATAAGAATTGAAACATAACAAGAGCATCATGGAACACATGGCAAGCATATTTGAGCCTAACCCACTTCCTATGCATAGGGACTTTGTGAGCAAACAACTTATGGGAACAAGAATCAACTAGCATAGGAAGGCAAAACAAGCATGACTTCAAAATTCCAACACATAGAGAGAAAACTTGATATTGATGCAATATGTAAAAGCATAAGTTCCTCTCTCATAGTAATTATCAGTAGCATCATGAATGAATTCAACAATATAACTATCACACAAATCAATCCCTTCATGATCCACAAGCATAGAATTTTTAGTACTATCCACAAATGCAAATTTATTTTCATGAAAAGTAGTGGGAGCAAAATCAACAAAATAACTATCATGGGATTGAAAATTAAAATCACGATGACAAGTTTCATGGTTATAATTAGCATACATGTCATCGCCATAATCATCATAGATTGGAACTTTGTTTTCATAATCAATTGAAACCTCTTCCAAAATGGTGGATTCATCATTAAATAAATCCATGACCTATCCAAATCCATTTTCATCAATATAATCATCATAAATAGGAGGCATGCTATCATAATAATAATTTTTCTCATCAAAACTTGGGGGACTAAAAATATCATCTTCATCAAACATAGCATCCCCAAGCTTATGGCTTTGCATATCATTAACATGATGGATATTCAAAGAGTTCATACCAACAACATTGCAATCATGCTCATCATTCAAAGATTTTTTTCTCAAACGTTTTATAGAATTCTTCCTCTATCAACTGAGCACAATTTTCCTCTCCATCATTTTCACGGAAGACATTATAAAGATGAATAATATGATGCAACCTCAATTCCATTTTTTGTAGTTTTCTTTTATAAACCAAACTAGTGATAAAACAAGAAACTAAAACATTCAATTGCAAGATCTAAAGATATACCTTCAAGCACTAACCTCCCTGGCAACGACGCCAGAAAAGAGCTTGATGTCTACTATGCAACTTTATTCTTGTAGACACGTGTTGGTCCTCCAAGCGTAGATTTTTTCTAGGACAATAGAAATTTTCTCTCAAGTGGATGACCTAAGGTTTATCAATCCATGGGAGGTGTAGGATGAAGATTGTCTCTCTCAAACAACCCTGCAACCAAATAATAAAAAGTCTCTTGTGTCCCCAACACACCAAATACAATGGTAAGTTGTATAGGTGCACTAGTTCGGCGAAGAGATGGTGATAAAAGTGTAATATGGATAGTAGATATTGATTTTTGTAATAAGAACAATAAAAAACAGCAAGGTAGCAATTGATAAAATGGAGCACAAACGATATTGCAATGCTTGAAAATGAGGCCTAGGGTACGTACTTTCGCTAGTGCAATCTCTCAACAATGCTAATCTAATTGGATCATATAACCATCCCTCAACGTGTGATGAAGAATCACTCCAAAGTTCTTATCTAGCGGAGAACATAAGAAGAAATTGTTTGTAGGGTACGAAACCACCTTAAAGTTATTCTTTCCGTTCGATCTATTCAATAATTCATACTAAAATAATGCAAAGTTATTCTTTCCATTCGATCTATCCAAGAGTTCGTACTAAAATAACACCATATGATCCAACTATATCAACAAAGCCCGCGATACATCAAGATCGTGTCATCTCAAGAACACGAGATAGAGAGAGAATAAACACATAGCTAGTGGTACAAACCCTCGGCCCCGAGGGTGGACTACTACCTCCTCATCATGGTGCCCGCCGGGATGATGAAGATGGCCACCGGCTATGATTTCCCCCTCCGGCGGAGTGCCGAAACGGGGTCTAGATTGGTTTTTCATGGCTATAGAGGCTTGCGGCGGTGGACCTTCTAATCTAGGGTTATCTCTGATGGTTTCTCTATTTATAGGATTTCTTGTTGTCGGTTTCACATGAAGATGGGCCTTGAGGTGAGCACAAACCACCGGAGCGCGCCTGGGCCCCCTGGCGCGCCCCGGTGTCTTGTGCCCTACTCCTTCACCTACTGGTCCTTCCACGAAGCTTGGGGGTCTCTTTTGTTGCAAAAAAATCATCAAAAAGTTCCATCTCATTTGGAGAACTTTCATTTCTGCACGAAAAACACCACCACGGTAGTTTTGCTGAAAACAGCATCAGTCCGGGTTAGTTCCATGCAAATAATACCAAAACCATGTAAAATTGTTGTAAACATGGCACGGATACTTTATAAATTATAGATACGTTGGAGACTATCACATAACCACCCTATTCTATTCCACCTATAGTGCTATATCCATGGCTCACGCTCATGTATTGAGTGAAAGTTGAAAAAGTTTGAGAACATCAAAAGTATGAAAGAATTGCTTGGCTTGTCATCGGGGTGTGCATGATTTAATACTTTGTGTGATGAAGATGTAGCATAGCCAGACTATATGATTTTGTAGGGATAACTTTCTTTGGCCATGTTATTTTGAGAAGACACGATTGCTTTATTAGTATGCTTGAAGTATTATTGTTTTTATGTCAATATTAAACTTTTATTTTGAATCTTATGGATCTGAATATTCATGCCACAATAAATAAAATTACATGGATAAATATGTTAGGTAGCATTCCGCACCAAAAATTCTGTTTTTATCATTTACCTACTCGAGGACAAGCAGAAATTAAACTTGGGAATGCTTGATATGTCTCCAACGTATCTATAATTTTTAATTGCTCCATGCTATTATATTATCTGTTTTGGATGCTTTATACGCATTAATATGCTATTTTATTTTATTTTTGGGAATAACTTATTAACCTAGAGCCCAATGCGAGTTTCTCTTTTTTCTTTGTTTTTGAGTTTTACAGAAAATGAATACCAAACGGAATAAAACTTTCGCGATGATTTTTCTTGGACCAGAAGACACACGTAGGACTGGAGATGAAGGCACAAGAGTCCCGAGGGCTCCACAAGCTCTCAGGGCGCGCTCTAGCGGGGGGCTGGCTTGTGGGCCCCACGAGAGTCCTCCAACCCTAATCTTTGGCCTATAAATTCAGAAATATTCCCAAACCACCAGAAGTGTCCACCGAAATACTTTTCCACCGCCGTAACCTTATGTTCCCGTGAGATCCCATCTTGGGGCCTTTTCCGGCATCCTGCCGGAGGGGGATTTGATCACGGAGGGCTTCTACATCAACTCTATTGCCCTTCCGATGAAGCATGAGTAGTTTACCACAGACCTACGGGTCCATAGCTAGTAGCTAGATGGCTTCTTCTCTCTCTTTGATTCTCAATACCATGTTCTTCTCGTTGTTCTTGGAGATCTATCTGATGTAATATTCTTTTGCGATGTGTTTGTCGAGTTTCAATGAATTGTGGATTTATGATCGGTTTATCTATGAATATTACTTGAATCTTCTCTGAATTCTTATATGCATGATTTGATATATTTGTATTTCTCTTCGAATTATCGGTTTGGTTCGGCCAACTAGATTGGTTCTTCTTGCAATGGGAGATGTGCTTAGTTTTGGGTTCAATATTCCGGTGTGCTCACCCAGTGACAAAGTAGGGGTAGTGAGGCACGTATTTGTATTGTTGCCATCAAGGGAAAAAGATGGGGTTTTCATCAAATTGCTTGAGTTTATCCCTCTACATCATGTCATCTTACTTAAGGCGTTACTCCGTTCTTATGAACTTAACACTCTAGATGCATGCTGGATAGTGGTCGATGTGTGGAGTAATATTAGTAGATGTAAAATCGTTTCGGTCTACTTGACACGGACGTGATGCCTATATTCATAATCATTGTCTTGGACATCGTCATAATTTTGCGCTTTTCTATCAATTGCTTGACAGTAATTTGTTCACCCACTGTATTATTTACCTTCAAGAGAGAAGCCTCTAGTGAAACCTATGGCCCTCGGGTTTATTTTTCACCATATATTTTCAGATCTATAAACCAAAAAACCCAAAAATACCTTGCTGCAATTTTTTTACTTTCATTTTGTTTTACGTTTTAGTAATCTTTTATATATATATATATGTCAGATCTCAAATTTGCAAGTGATCGTGAAGGGATTGACAACCCCTTTATCGTGTTGGGTGCAAGTGTTTGATTGTTTGTGCAGGTGCATAGATTGGATACTTGCATGTATCTCCTACTGGATTGATACCTTGGTTCTTAACTGAGAGAAATACTTATCTCTACTTTGTTGCATCACTCTTTCCTCTTCAAGAAAAAAATCAACGCAAACTCAAAAAGTAGCAGTGCCTCATGGGCCCATCCTTCATCTTTTGACTCTCACCCGAAGCTTCTAGGATCTCTTTTGTCCAGAAAAAATCTCCAAAAAGTTTCGTGGCATTTGGACTTCGTTTGGTTTGGAAAACCAAAAATAGGCAAAAACAACAACTCGCACTAAACACTAAGTTAATAGGTTAGTCCCAAAAAATGGTATATAATTGCTTATAAATGCATATAAAACATTCGAGATTACTATAATAGCAATGGAACAATAAAAAATTATAGATATGTTGGAGACGTATCAGGTCACGCCTCTGGTCACCATACAAATGTCTCGAAGGGGTGATCTCCGGCGCCTCCAGAGCCGAGTGGACCGTCTTAGCGCGGACTGATGCGCTATGGATTCAATCTCATGACCATGACACCTCCGCATTCCGTGACAAGGCCGTCTTCATGAGAGCTTGGATCTGGCTAGTACATTCGCCGCCCGTAGAGCAGAAGGGTTGAATGGAATCTGCAATCCTGGTCGCTGCTGCCAAGTTCTGTAGTGGAGTGTTGAGCACTCAATAGTTTTGAGACTGATCATTCGGGAACAATCGGCGCTTCTGCCGACTGGAACTAGGTTGTTGATGGACGCGGTCGTCCAACTCCTTCTACAGCCGCTCCAGGCAATCTCGCTCGGCCAGGGTGGCCAAACGCACTGCCTCCATGGCCAGGGCCTCGGGACTCATCCCGGTAATGGGGGTGTGCAGAGCCTGCTCATTCCTCCGATGGAGCTCATCACTCTGCTTTCAAGTGAGAGTTTGGGGAACATACGACTCATGGCGAGGAGAATGAGCGCCCCCTGTTGTCCTTGTTGTGTCCATGCGAGGGGCCCACGTGCTCGTCGTGGGGCATGTGTATCCCGGAGGACCGTGCTACTCCGTGCCAGCCATGAGGACCTCGGCCGTGGACTCGACGCTCTTGCACTCTGACTCATCACAGGAGTCCTCGTGGAGGCAACCGAAAAGGTAAGGGCGGCCTCGTCAGGATCAAGTGCCGCCACCTACCCAGCCGTGGCCTGGAGGACCACAACATGCTTGATCCAACGCCGAAGCCATGAGCGCCTGAAGCGCTTGCGACGACGGCTAGTAGGAAGGATGGGTGACACTCGGTATGGAACCGAAGGCTGGCGAAGGACTCCGTATGAAATGCGCGGAAGTGCGCTGTGCCTCAGGTAGGCAGCGACTCCACGTCTAGCGGGGCTTCTTGGAGCCACGCCGAATTGTCGGCGATGAAGCTGAGCGTTCTGAAACGGATCTCCCCACCAAGAATCATGACGACGATGATGAATTCCACCAGTGCCGGATAATTGCTAGACGCGCGGTCCCATGGTGGACGCCAACTGTCGAGGCAACGATCCTGACAATGAGTACTAAGGATACGAACAAGGGGCGGAGTCTAGCTAAGACGCAAGTGTGGCACTCGGTTTTTACGAGTTCGGGCCATTGTTATGAAATTGTGGGGGAACACTAGGCCATTGTTTATTTATCACACATATTTTAAGATTTATTTTTATTTGAGAATATATCTTTTGAGAAACACATACTTTATTAAAACACGTGAACACTTTTTACAACTAGAAATACATCTCCTAAAAGAATAATCACTCCATATACTATCTGAATATTTTGTAATTCCTACAATAAGAAAAATAACTAACATGCGAAAAATGGGTGTAGCCCATTTAACTGCACGATTGTGTTGGATATATAAAATGTTGCAGTGCATGAAAGACAACAAACGTACAGGGGGCACTTGGTTGGAGCATGTCCTTTGCGGCGCACTGGTTCCCGGTTCGAAACTTAGCCTTACATCTTTTTTGTTTATTCAGTTGTGCACTAAACTTAGCCTTGCATCTTTTTTGTTTATTCAGTTGTGCACTGACAGGTGGGACTCCTTCCCGACACTACAAGTGGGCCTCGTGCCATGCTGCCATATCTAGTCAGCAATACATACATATTTAAACGTGATTTGGTTCGGTGTATTTTTCAAGTTCTTGCATCAATACATACATATTTAAACGTGATTTGGTTCGGTGTATTTTTCAAGTTCTTGCATCAAAATGAACATCGATAGCAAGTTTAGACACCGCTAGTGTTATTACCTTTTTCTAAAAAGTTGATCAAAATTATAAAACTTTGACCTAGGACGACTGATATAAGTACACTTATTCCCGGACTGCATCTTTTTTGTTTATTCAGTTGTGCACTAAACTTAGCCTTGCATCTTTTTTGTTTATTCAGTTGTGCACTGACAGGTGGGACTCCTTCCCGACACTACAAGTGGGCCTCGTGCCATGCTGCCATATCTAGTCAGCAATACATACATATTTAAACGTGATTTGGTTCGGTGTATTTTTCAAGTTCTTGCATCAATACATACATATTTAAACGTGATTTGGTTCGGTGTATTTTTCAAGTTCTTGCATCAAAATGAACATCGATAGCAAGTTTAGACACCGCTAGTGTTATTACCTTTTTCTAAAAAGTTGATCAAAATTATAAAACTTTGACCTAGGACGACTGATATAAGTACACTTATTCCCGGACTGAGGGAGTAGAAAGTATTTGAGCATCCGTCGTTACCCGTCCGCACATTATTGATGTTCTATTACCAATGATACTCTTTATTCTACATCTCCGCAGATCAAACTAGAGTACTAGATGAAACTACGAACACGCATGCGTACATCAGATTTCGACAAATCAAACGCATACGCACGACGCGGAAGTACATATGTTCACCCGTGCAGCTCTAGTTAGGCGCTGGCGACGTCCTGCGCTTTGGTGGTGCCCAGAGCGTCCCCGGCGTCGTCCCCGACTCTGTGCCCGACGAAGGCCGGCGCCCCCTGTCTGCCGTGCCGCTTCCCGCTGTCCAACGGCTGCACCACCATCCCGCCCACCCGGCCGGAGTCGCCCTGCGCCAGGCCCCTCTGGACGTATCCCACGACCCAGACGAGCGCCGAGAGCCCCGAGACGGCGAGCGCGCCGGCGGCGGCGAGCCCCGCGACGGCCAGCGCGGCGCCCAGCGCGGCGGGCACGAGCACCGGACTGAAGAGCAGGACGAGAGGCGCCGCGAGCGCGACGCCGGCGAGCGTGGCCAGCAGGAAGAGGCCGGAGAGGGCCAGCAGCGCGGCGCCGAGCGGGACGAGGAGCGCGGCCGCGGCCAGCGCGGGGACGCGCGGGTCGCTGCGGAGCGCGGACCTCAGGCTCAGCCCCTCAATGCGCCGCAGCGGCTGGTACTGCTGCTGCTTCCCGCCGTGCTGCTGGTGCGCGCGCGCCGACGCCGTCGTGGCCATGGCGAGCTCAGGTGGTGGAGATCGATCGAGGGAGACGACGATAATCAGGCTTTGATGTGGCGAGCACGAGCGGAGGCGGTCTGACGGCGAACTCGGTGCGGTGCCTTGATCTGGCTCTGGCTATATAGAGAAGAGCGGTGCGCGCGCGGGGCGAGGCGACACGTGGGCTGGGCGCGTGGCGATGCGGCGGACACCTGAGCTGCATGCGGGAGAACGGCGCCATGGCGTGACATGTACTCCCTCGTCCCGGCCTACCTTCCGTCCGGGCACGTCCTGCGTGTTCTGGAGTTGCGTCCGCAGGCCGCACAGCCGTTGCTGTTTCTTGCGGGGAGCTCTATGCGATGGTTTTAGCTACTGGTTCGAGTGGTTTCTGCAGTGTTTTTCCTCGCCTAGAGTGCCCCTTTTGAGCGCCAGCGAATAAAAAAAGTCTAAAATAAACCTTGAACTTGTAGACGAAAGCTAAATTGAACCCCAAACTTTAAATCCTAGAAATCAGCACACCGAACTCTCAGATCCCGGTCTATTTTCAACCTTGAGTGAGTTCCCAAACAGGGATTATTGACGTGGCATGTTAAATCCCGGGATTGTTGGCTGTGCACTCAACTGGGCAGGCCCATCAGGCACGAATGGAGTTTTTTTTTTCCTTAACGCGCTCGATGTAAAAAGTCTTCTGTTCATTATAGCGTAAAGTAACAAAAATGTCTCAGGCTGAATCGAACTTGGGACCTGGCTGAGTCGAGCTCATCCCGCTAGCCAAAAATACAAACAACTACAAGTGACATAATAAAGGCCCAATGTATTTAAGCACATACTGAAGCGTTGAACTTTGAAAATATTTTTTAGGGGCAAACAAATAGTCAAAGCATAAACAATTTTGGAAATGTCCGGACATTTTATAAACTGGGAGCGCTTTTTGAAAATCCTGAATACTTTAAGAAAACAACAATTTTTTGGAAAAGCAATCAATTTCAAAAAATCGAACAATTTTTGAAACATAGATATTTTTGAAACCTGACGAAAATTTGAAAGTGCGAACACTTTTTGAAAATTGTAAAACTGGGAACAAAATTTGAAACCTGAAAATGTCTAAAGTGTACCAAAACATATGTTATGTCTGCACTAAAAATTGTACATAGGGTACTGAAAATAATTAGAATTGTGGAAAAAAGAAAACCAGTTACCAATAAAGAAACAGAATAAAAGCAAAAAAAACAATATGAAAAGAAATAAGATAAAAAGAAAATTATAACGAAGAAAGAAAAAACAGAGAAAAAACAAAGGACATTAAATAAAATACAAAAGAAGACAAATGAAAAAATAAAGAAAAAGCAAATAGAAACAAAATAAAAAAATAAAGAAAAGCAGAGCAGCGCGAGCAACTACTAATAGGCTGGCCCAATTCAGCCAATACCAGCTAAATCCTCTCAAGGTTCAAAATAAACCGGGGTCAGAGAGTTCAGTGTGCTGATTTCAAGAATTGAGAGTTCAGGGTTCGTTTTAGCTTTCATCTACAAATTGAAGGTTTATTTTAGACTTTTTCCCAAGCGAATATAGCTGCCAAGTAAATTGCCCGCAACCCCTAAAAAAAGTAAATTGCCCGCATCAGTTTATAAAAAAAGATAAATTGTGCTTTTTTAGGTAAAAAAATAAATTGTGCTGGCCCGCCTGAAAGCGTCTACAACCGGGCGCCTTCCGTCCCAAACGCCCCAACGGCAAAATCTATTTGGCGCTGCAGGCGCCGGTTTCTTCGGTTTTCTGCAAACCGGCGCATGCAGGCGCTTTAGCTGGGCTCTGCCCATTTAGCTCTTTCGCTAGCGTATTCAAAGCGCAAAAATTCACTGGTTCAGTGCGCACAATGGTAACCATCCCATCACAGGACCTGAATGCGCTAAGCTCCATCACTTGTTCTACTTATCCTATTTTCTTTTTCTTTTTCTGTTTTTCTGTTTTTTGTTTTTCCTGTTTTCTATCTTTGTTTTTCTGTTTTCTTTTTTATTTTTATTCTTCCTCGTTCAGTGCTTTTGTTCAAATCCACCCACTTTTTAAAAATTCGATGAACTTTTTAAAAATTCGATGAACTTTTTTCTAATTCAATGAACTTTTTCAAATTTGATAAACTGTTTTTCCAAATTCGATCAAATTTTTCCAAATCCGATGAACTTTTTTCAAGATTGATGAATTGTTTCTTCAAATTTGTGAACTTTTTTTAAAATCGATGAACTATTTTTTCAAACTTGATGAACTTTTTTCAAAATCGATGATTTTTTTTCCAATAGAAGCACTTTTTCAAATTCGATAAACTTTTTCCAAATCTGATGAACTTTTTTCAAGATTGATGAATCTTTCTTGTCAAATTTGTGCACTTTTTTCAAAATCGATGAACTTTTTGCCAAAATTGATGAACTTTTTTCAAAACCGACGAACTTATTTCAAAACCGATGAACTTCTTTCAGAAACGATGGACTTTTTCATGATTCTTTCCAAAATCGGTGAACTTTTTTAAGTTTATGAACTTTATATTAAAAAACGATGAACTATTTCTCCAAACTGATAAACTTTTTTGAAGTTTGTGAACTTTTGTCTCAAAATTGATGAACGTTATTAAATTCAGGATTTTTTTTAAAATTAAATAGAAAAAACAAAGTGATAATTAAATACCGTGGCCATACTAAGTTGTGTTGGTCAGCTAAGCTTGAAGAAGGCTCGCCTTCGCCGGCAACGCGAGTTCGACTCCCCGCCCCAACGGGCTGCGCGGACGAAAAAAAGGCATCAACTGAGTTTTTTTACATGCAACCCCAATATCCGTGCTATCCGACAACCCTCATCCCCAGCCCATATGTGAGGAGGACATGAGGAGACCCGGACACCATCGTCATGCCGGACCGGTCTACTATGGCCCACACCCCCATTGTTCCTAAGCAGAATCTCAGCCGCTCGCTGGAACCCTAGTCAAACCCCGCTTGCTTGAGTCCTCTCGACCTTTTCACTCTCCCATCTCCTCCCTTTCCTCTCCCTAATCTCTACTGTCCCCTCCGCCATGGCCAAAAGCAGATTCAAGAGTGGCTCCGACGAGACCCACTGGGCTAAGGAACGAACGAGGAGGAGCTCGCGCTCCACGTTGCTTTTCACCGCTCGCAAATGGACAGAAGTGGGAGATGCTCCTCCATGGCGTCGCCGGTGGCAAGGGTCGGCAGCTGCAACTCCGCGGCACCCCGACACCGTGCTACGCGCTACCTGCCTTTCCCGGTCAGGCGGCAGGGCGACCAGCAGTGCTCGGCACCACCGGTAGCTCGCGGTGACATGAATATATTGGGAGCAATTGGCACTAGCTTAGTAGTCATTGAATTTTTTTGAGAAAAAGAGGGGAGTTTTCTTGATCTGTGCATTGAATGATGCATACAGTCTTTTATTGATTATTCTAAAGTTTATTTGACTTCTTTTCTCCAAAATTTATTATCTGAGTACAATAAATTTTGACAAATATAGTGTTACAAAAGACTATTGAGCTAGAGTACTACAACATCAGTAGTCATTGCATGCGGTAAATAATGTAGAAATTTCTACCACCGCATCTGTACTCTAGCTTTGCATTGGAAACAAGAAATAAAATAGTATTCTTATCTAAACGGTATTGAAATGTACTCCCTTTGTCGGGAATTAGTTGCAACTGATTTCGGACGGAGGCATGCACTACACATATCAAGATTTCTGCTAGCTTAGAGCATCTCTAGCCGATCCTCTACTCCTCTAAATTGCGCTTAGCTGAAATACTAAATCCTATAAGAGAGTAAAACTTTTTACTCCTTGCCCGAAATTTCCCTAGTGCCTAAAAACACTCGCCCCCTACATGGCCAAGTAAAACTTCTCCCTTTTCTTTCTCTTGCCCGTGCGGGTTGCATCCTTCGCGTCGTCGTCGTTGCCGCCCCACGCACCTCAATCGCCATCGATGACCGCCGCCTTCGCTGAGATGGATAGCCAAGACCCTTTAGCTACCCCGTCGGCGCGTCGCCGTGGGAAACCACCCCCGCGCCGCCACCCGCACTGAAAAAAAAAGATTAAGGATAAAAATCCTTCTCCGGCCACAAGCACCAGCTCCAACCGCCACCAAGGCCAGCGGGGTGGCCACTACCTCTCCGGTGATGGTAGGTTGCCCTTCGCTGCTCCCGTCGGCGGCAAGCGAGATAGGAAACCGACAGTCGTGGCGTTGGCCCTCGACAAGGAGGCCGCGAAGAAGAAGAAGGATAATCCGGCCTCTTGTCCACATCCGGTGCCTCATGCAGCATCTCCGGCCAACCCTACGACCACTGTTCTAGCGCGTCCGGCCGTCGCCGCCGACAAAAAGCGCCGTCGCTGCCAATTGCTCGAAGAAATGCCAACAAGGTAAAAAAATTGCCATCATCAAGGGGAGGTGGCCGAAGAAGATGAGGTTGAGGAGGTGACCCAAACAAGCACCAAGACACCAAGGACAAGAACTCACAACTACAATCAAGTTGAAGATGTTGCTTTATGCTATGCTTGGATGAATATCTCCATGGATGCATCGGCTTGCGGAGTACTACAACAACTCCGTGGAAGTGACATCAAGTTGCACACAAAGGGTCTCTTGGGCATCGTTGGGGCACCATCCACGACCAATACAACCGATGGTCCAATTTGTATCGATCAAGTGAATCATGCACCACCTAGCGGCATGTCGGTCACGGAGTTTGGCCCCATCATCCAAGATCTCTTCAAGCATAGGAACAAGAAGTTTGGCCACAAGACCTTCACTTTGCATCATTGCTGCAAAGAGCTTTGCAGAAACGAGAAGTGGATCAAGAGAGTTGCAGAGACCACTCCGAAAAGATCGAGGTTGGGAATATCCGTTGAGGAGGATGACTAGGTGGATGAAGAGGCCAACAATAAACCGGATGGGAACAATATTGCAAAAGAGAGAAAGAGGAGAAGTGCATTCGGTGGCACATACAAAGAAGAACTTGTGGCCATGATTGAGGCCAAGAAGGTGTTGGCGGTCGAACACAAAGAAGAGAAGACGACAAGGTGTAATGAGCTCAAGATGCTAGAGGACAAGAAATCAAAGTCCAAGTTGGCGGCTGAAGAGAGAAAGTTGAAGGCAGAGGAGCGTAGACTTGCACTTGAGGAGGAGAGGCTTCGGGATGCCAAGTCAAAGATCGTGTTATCATGTTCATGAAGCCAAGCACAATGGATGAAATCGCATGAAAGTATTGGGAGCTCACTCGTGGGGAGATCTTGACCGAAACGGATGTCTCTCTTTAGAATGGTGGTGGCGGTGGTTATGTGAGCAGAGAGGATGGTGGTGGTGATGGTGGTGGGCATGTATATGGTGGTGGTGGTGATTTCTTCGGCGAGGATGGTGTTTGAATTTGTGCTCGTGCTCATGCATGTCAATGGTTGGCCTCAATCCACAATATAAAACATGCTATCTTGTGGTGTTTGGATCAAACTTGATCGATGAAGTGATGCCTTTTGGATGAATTATGCAGGTTTTAATTTGAATATCTTGATCCATGAAACTATATGTTTGTGAATGGTTAATATGTTATGCATGTTTATTTTCAAAAATTTGAATGCTTAATGATATATTGTGTAAGTGTTTGAAGTTCATGTGGCTAGGATAAAAAACTTATGCTTTTTTTACTTCGCTAAGTTTAGGGGATCAGCTATGTCCAGCCACCTATAGAGGAGTAGAATATTACTCCACTAACTTTACTCGGCGGTTTACTCCTCTATTTTTTAAGGGGTCGTCTAGAGATGCTCTTAGACATGTTGTGACATGTCAATCCTCAGTACTAATACTGGTTCCACGCATATCCCATGCTCTCCGATCATCCATCCGCAACTTTTATGCTTGGTCATCCATTTATAACTGCAGAAGTTCAAATTTCCTATAAAGGATTGATCCTCACTAACTAATTTTGTTGCGCATGTAGCTTTCCATGATAAAAAAATTGAACAAATAATAATTTTTGTTGCCGATCTATGGTTTCATTTCTACCAGGGCCGGCCCTGTGTTTCGGGAGGCCCTAGGCGAATTCGATGCCATGTGCCCCTATGTCCTAAGATCATATATATGTATGCGCGTGCGTGGTACATAAACTTAAACATAATAATTGTTGGATAATGCCATATTATGACAGAAATACTAAAAAAATAGAAAATTGAAAGTAACATGATATGATTACCTCAAATAAGAACCAAATTCAACTGACTCCATCGACAACAATAATACTTAAGTACCCTTCAGTTGTTGAATCTTCAGATCCCTTTCTATCTTTTTTCTCCTTGTTTGAGCAACTGACAAATGCTTCTTAGGCAACATGGCGGGCTAATGTCCTAATATTATGAAGAAAAAAATATTCAAGGAATTAAAAATTTATACATCGGATGATTTGAATGATTGAAACCCTAGACATGTGCATAGAATGACAAAAAAAGGATGGTTGAATACATACTATGAAAGATTGAATTCGAAAATTATACATTAAAATTTGGAACTTCGTGTACACTGAAATTAGAGGATGGATCATGGATGAATAGTTGAATACGTTCTAAAAAATAAAAGAAATTACTGAAAATAGGGATTGCAGGGATGGATCAGGAACATGGTACAGAGAGTTATGCATGGATACGTATACGTACTGCTGTGGGCTGCGCTCACTGCTCACATACATACGTATACGTACTGCTGTGGGCTGCGGCTGCTGGATTGCCGCATGGCGGGCGACGCGCACAGCGGTGACCGAGGCGACCACAGCGACGAGTGGACGAACAGACGAGCGAGGCGTCCGCGAGATCTTCGATTGATTTGTTTCACAATCAAAACGAGCGGCCCTGCCGTGCGGCGTGCGTGACGCTTCGCTAATCGCTACCTGCTATCTGATGGGCCTACCTCATCTCATTTTTTTTCTCTCATAAATTTTTTTCTCACCTATTTTTGCTTGGCTATATTATATATGTGCACTACATCATGGGCCCCTCCCTGGCCTAGGCCCTGGGCCGTCGCCCCCCTGCCCATGCCCCAGGGCCGGCCCTGATTTCTACTCTATGAACCTGTCACCTATTTGCTCAATTGCGCACCCCTCTACCACCCCATGCGCTTCCACTTCTGGTAAATGACTCCACTCCACTTATTCCAAACTCTCCTTTACTCATCGTCTTCTTACTCCAAACGCTTCACCTTCCATGTCATCCACAACTCAATGCCATTGGCCACACTTCCCTGCCTATGCATCTACTACTTTGAGCAAGAAATTCAAAGGAGCAACAATGCATAAATCCATCAACAAGAAGTCGAGGTTTCGTCACATCTCTTCCTTGCTCTCTAGCGCCACAGGTGTCACATTCTTATCCTCACTGGCTTGCTGCACGAAGAATATATATGCACCCTGGTAGTCAGGTGATACGTCTCTAACATATCTACAATTTATGAAGTATCCATGCTATATTTACAAGAGTTCTACATGGTTTTGATGCACTTCTATATTATTTTTATGGACTAACATTTTAATCTAGTGCCTAGTGCCAGTTCTTGTTTTCTTCTTGTTTTTGGTTTTTACAGAAAAACCATATCAAACGAAGTCCAAATACGACGAAACTTTTTGACCTTTTTTTGTAACATAAGAGACTCCCGAAGCTTTGAGGAACGACCAGAAGACCCACGAGGTGACCACAAATTCACATGACGCGCCCTATGAGGACGGGAGTGCAACCTGAGCTTGTGGGTCCCTCATAACTCCTTTTGGCCTGATTTCAACGTTGAAAAATTCTATAAATTGAGAAACCCCCGGAAAGAAATCTAGAACTTTTACTCTGTCGCCACAAGCCTCTGTTCTGAAGCGATCTCATCTAGAGGCCTTTTCCAGCACACTGTCGGAGGGGGAAGCCACCATGGAGGCCATCTTCATCATCCTTGCCGCCTCCATGGATGATGCATGCATGAGTACTTCATCCTCAGGGCCGAGGGTTTGTACTAGTAGCTATATATGTGTTTGATCTCTCTCTCTCTCATGTTCTTGATTTGGCACGATCTTGATGTATCATGAGTTTTATCAATATAGTTGGATCACACGATGTTCACCTCCCTCTCTTATATTCATGATGAATTAAGTCTTGCTCTTTGAGGTTTCTTTATGTTGGATTGAATATTTTGTATTTGAGATCACATGGTGCATGTCTCACTCGCAGATACTTGTGGTGATATTGGGCTATCTAGTTGACATTAGAGTTGATTGATGTGTATCATATGGTGTTGTCGTAGTACGATCTCCAGAACTATTCATGACACTTTGGGGCGGTTCATAAGATTGATTGGAAACACAACTTTGAGGTGGTTTGCTAGCTAAACGATTTCATCATACTTTCTTTGATAGGAATAGAGACTTTGAAGTGATTCTTTGCCGCACTTTGAGGGATTGTTATGTGATTCAATTATGTTAATGATGTTGAGAGATTGCACTAATGAAAGTATGAACTCTAGGCCTTATTTCTAAGCATTGAGACAACGTTTTGCTCGCTTTTCCTACTTGATATACCTTGTTGTTTTTAGCTGTTCAGATTATAAGAACATGTTTCTATCATCTATATTACGCTTCTATTATCATTTCTTCGCTGAACTAGTGCACCTATACAATTGACAACTGTATTGGGTGTGTTGGGTACACAAAAGATTTCTTGTATTTGATTGCATAGTTGTTTGAGAGAGGCCATCTTCATCATGCACCTCCCACGGATTGATAAACCTTAGTTCATTCACTTCAGAAAAATTTGTTACTGTTTTACAAAACTCTGCGCTTGAAGACCCAACAGAGTCTATTAGAATAAAGTTGCGTAGCAGACATCACCGGCATCAGGCACTGATGCGTTTCAAATGTATTTATAATATTTATTGTTCCATGCTGTTATATTATCATATTTATATAATTTTTATAGCAATTTATATTATTTTCATGGACCAACCTATTATTTTAGTGCCCACTACCAGTTATTGTTTTCCGCTTGTTTTTGGTTTTGCAGAAAGTCAATATCTATGGAGGTCAAAATATGTTGCCGATTTAACATGATTTTTTGGGCAACAAGAAACACAAGAAGCTTCGGGAGAGATTGAGACGAGTCACGAGGGACCCACAAGGACAGGTGGCGCGGCCAGGAGGTGACCACGCCCCTTGTCCATGTGGGGCCCACAAGCACCACCTTAGTCCAATCCCACCGCCATAAATTCATATAAATAAACCATTTGTCGTTGTAAACCCTTGTTTTGAAGAGATCCTATCTGGAGCCCTACTCCAAAGCCTTGCCAGAGGAGAAGCCATTGTCGGAGCCATCTTCATCAACCTTGATGCCTCCATGACCATGTGTGAGTAGTTCCTTTAGGAAGAGCCAACCATTATGTTGGGTTTTCATGTCATTAATTCCTTAAGAGCGGCATGCAAGTCCTATTTAATACGTCAACCAATGAAAATAGCATCATGTAAAATGAAAATCAATGATCACGGGGAATGAGGAGCTCCTTCCGTGCATGGTGACTCACATATTTGGAATACTAAATTTTTATTTGACGCCCTATGCACCTGGATGGAGGTAGTACTCACTTTTTGTTTCGAGTCAACTAGCTATAGTACTAGGCTCTTGCATGCATGCGACCTTAAAAAGGTGGACTCGACTGTGTGGCCAAACGACCATTTAAGCTCGGACGGAGGTAGTAGTGTCTGGATTATGGAATGACATTGACCGAAAGAGCATTTTCTTGAATTTTGGTTTCTCATTGATTATATTGCTATTTACCTTCGCATTTTCTTCAAGGATCTTTGGATTGCTAAAGGTGTATTTCAGTGAAGTTCCCAACAAAAATTCTACATAGTATTTTATTCAAACAAAGCCCTTTCCAAAACAAAAAAAATCTTCACAATTTGGTCCTAGGCAGGGGGCGATGGCCCCCTACCTCCACCCAGCTTTGTCAATGACGGTTAACTTGTTTATTGCGATAGGTTTAAATGCTCGGGAGTGGTAAGCCTATGCATGTGTTGCATATCACATTGGAGTCCTTGATTAAGGATTAACCCTGGTGCAAGCAAGTGATATTCTGACGATGAACACAACATCTTTTGCAGGTTGTTTTGCTAAATGATTGAAGCGCGGGTCCAACATGCCCTTGAGTAAATCATCATTTTGTGATTAAGAAATCGTGGGCGAAGAGGTTAGAAACTCACGGGGGATGCTACCCGATCATGACCTCCAATGCAACAACAATGAACCTGTAAGCATTACATTTCTCTGTTACCCTCATTGTGTGTGCAAATTCTGCAAGGAAACAATTAGAATTGTGACTCTGCTAGAGTGGTCTTTTTGATCAAAATCAACCTATTGGTGGTTATTATGCTGATTGGGCCGATATGATGACTCTGCTAGAGTTGCTCCGTCGCAGGTGAGAACTAAGAAATTCTGAAAAACCACTTAATGAGAAGAAATTTGTTGTGTTTTGACGTAGAGCTCTTGAATACCTAAAAACTACCTTGATTTTCTGGGGGTGCATACAATTCCCCATCATTTTAGCCTACACATTTTTGCATGTGGTTATCACACTGCGTAAACAACATTCTGTGTTTTTTAGTAGCTGTCAAATATATCCAGACTCGTTTGACCGTCCGTCGACGGGCCTATTCTTAGAACAGCCTCCACAAAAAGCAAGTGGCCGGCCAAAGAATATGAGGCCTAAGTTGCTCGACCTCTCGAAACAAACACGCACTTAAGCTTCCACAGCCCCCCTGCTTCCGACGAAAATGCAGCTCATTCCGTCGAGCCATCTCCTCTAGCTCGCCTCACCTCTTCTCCCTTGTGCTGCTTGACCCGGCCGGCATGTCGCGGCTCTCGATGGCGACGCTGCTCCTGCTCTCCCTTGCGCTGGCGACGGCCCCGCGCCTCGCCGTCGTGGAGGCGGTCGTCGTGGAAGGCCTGAGGGTGGGGTTCTACAACAGAACGTGCCCGGACGCCGAGCAGGTGGTCCGCGACGTGGTGATGAACGACTACGCCATGGACCACACCATCGCCCCGGGCCTCATCCGCATCTTCTTCCACGACTGCTTCATCACGGTATGCATGCATGCATGCATGATCCGTGATCACCACGAGCCATGCCAGGCAGCCAACGCAGAATGTTTCTTGATTATCACGGCCGGTGTGCTTGCTTTGGTGTAGGGGTGCGACGCGTCCATCCTGCTGGACGAGTCCCCGTCGGGCGACGTCCCGGAGAAGGAGTCGTCGGCGAACGGGTTCACCCTGCACGGCCTGCAGACGATCGACGTGGCCAAGGCGAGCATCGAGGCCATGTGCCCGCGCACGGTGTCGTGCTCCGACATCCTGTCGTTCGCGGCGCGCGACGCGGCGGTGGCGGCGGGGCTGCCGAGCTACGAGGTGGCCGGCGGGCGGCGCGACGGCACGCACTCCCGGATGGACGACCTGCCGGGCAACTTCCCGGTGCCGGGGCACACGGTGCCGCGGCTGACGGAGCTGTTCGCGAGCCGGGGCCTGTCGCAGGAGGACCTGGTGACGCTCTCCGGGGCGCACTCCATCGGGGGCGCGCACTGCTTCATGTTCTCCAACCGCATCTACGGCTTCTCCAAGACGGCGGACATCGACCCGTCGCTGGACCCGGCGTTCGCGCAGCGGCTGCGGAAGATGTGCCCGCGGCCCAGGCCGGACGACAACCCGCAGCAGGCGCCCAAGGTGAACTTCGACGAGCGCACCGGGGAGAAGCTGGACAACGCCTACTACCAGGAGCTGCTGGCGCGGCGGAGCCTGCTGACCTCGGACAACACGCTGGCGCTGGACCCGCAGACGAGGCCGCTGGTGGAGCAGTACGCCAAGGACGACGCGCTGTTCCAGCAGAGGTTCGGGGAGGCGATGCAGAAGGTGAGCGCGCTGGACGTGATCATCAAGAAGAACAAGGGGCAGATCAGGCGGGACTGCCGGATGGTGAACAAGGCCAGGGGGGTACGCTGGATGCCCATCCACTTTCTCAAGCCCCCCAAGCACCCCATGCTCCAGATGATCAACTGGTTCATCCGTGGCTTCCAGCAGAACTAATTAAGTTGCCTTTGCCATCCGTCTCCATCTCCATCTGCTCTCCTACTCCATCCGGCGCAGCTGTCAAGTTTAAGTTTCACTGCTGCATTGGTCGCCATTTTATTATTATTACTGTCTTCGGTCTAATGATGAATATGGCTTGAGCCAATCATGTACTCATATATGTCATGCTTGTGCCGTTTGTACGTTTACTTATCAACTGGGAATAATTTGTACGTTCACCGAAACCGAATAAACCAACCCTTGGTACTGGTAACAAGTATTGCGTCACTTGTTCTTCAGCTAGTACTTCTACCGTTTTACCCATACTACAATGCTAGTAGTATTTTATCAATGACCCTTGATCCTGTATCATTATGCAGGACCACTTATACATATATTTATAAACCAACACATGTACGACATGATTTGCTATTTTCGTAGCATCTGTTCTCACGCAGCAGCATAAGGAGCATAACACAACACACAAATGTACATAACACAATGATGCACGATATATAAACCCCACTAAGTTCCTATCCATGCGTACGTGACTACATTGCTAGGATTAGAAGCAACAATTCAGGAACCACCGAGTGAACTAGCACCACATTCTGCATTTCAATTTCCAGCGGAGCAGGGAAAACAGAGGCTTCACACGGCAATGAGGAGGTTTGCCTATGTGTCTAGGAGTAGACTGACAAGTCCACACCCAGTTCATCAATGACTCTCTCAAGCTTGGACAGCATATCTAGGAAAGGGAAGGCACAAAATCAATACAACACAGGGCGGTGAAGCGAGGATTCTATGCAGTGGTAATACAAATCATCGCATGGGTTTCCAAATGAGGATTCTATGTAGTGGTGATGAAAATTCTGAGAAAAATGATTTTATGTTTTCCCTTTTGTTTATCTTATTACTTTATTAGTACTGCAAGAAGAGGGGTAGAAAGCATACCATGGAATGACTCGTCAGCCATATATGTCTGCAAGAGTAAAACAATAAACATAAGATAACTCTATGTTGGATTAAGAGGGAAAAACTAGCGGACCAACTTGGAGATTCTCGATGAGAACAAAATACCTTTATCCTTGCCATAATATCACTTGTTGATTTACTAGTATCAATTTCTTTTGTTGACTTGCTAGTATCAGTTTCTTTATCAGCAGTATTTTCATTACAGGCAGCTGCCATTGAAGGAAATACTGTATACATGTCAGAAAAAATGGAAACGTCAAGACAGATAAGCAGCAAATGAAGCTGAAATTTTTTGTACCATCATGACAAGTGTCTTGTGTGAACACCTGCAAAAATTACAAATATAAAGAACATTACTTAAGTAGATTTTTTTTGCAGTATTTAAAAAGACGAGACTAGAGGGGCCAGAATCGCTCGGCTTATTGTTATAGGATGGTCAGGTGAACATAAAATTTGCAGTATTTAGCCATACATTACCTCTTGAGGATGGTCAGTTTGATGCAGGTCCTCCGCATCTGATCCGGCATGCACTACCTCTTGAGGATGGTCAGTTTGATGCAGGTCCTCCGCATCTGATCCGGCATGCACTACCTCTTGAGGATGGTCAGTTTGATGCAGGTCCTCCGCATCTGATCCGCCATACATTACCTCTTGAGGATGGTCAGTTCCACCCAGTTGATGCAGGTCCACCGCATCTGATCCGTACATGCACAATGCTTTCATGCAACCAAGAAAAAACAAAATAAATAAAATGTGCTTTAAGTACAACCTAATCAAACAGGAACTCACTAACCATATTCAGTCTCAGTTGACAAATTTGTCAGCATTTCAGTGAAACTAAGAGGGAAACCAGAGTTGATATTGTCAATGTTGGAAGTAAGGAGAGGTTCAGAAACAGGCAGGTCTGGTTCCTCATGGTAGCATAATGCTGGTGCCTCTGTCCTGTGATCTGAAGCTGGCTCCTCAAAGCTTGAAGCATCATCAGGCCCATGCATTATAGTATTATGTTATCACAGAGAATATGTCGTGCAGCATATAAACCCAAAACAGCTCTAGTGTTTCACCTGTGGGGAAGTTCATTGGAAGCAATATATTCTGATCGTGATGATGAATCTTCACATATGTAGTCGCATCCAGATGATGCGATATCCATGGTGTCACCTAAGCATTCCTTTTAACCAACAACAGAAATTAATTTAGTGCTTGACAAAGCTCACAAAGCAAAATCAAAACTAGTGAAGATCTTCCTTTCTCTGTATACTAAAATATATTCTATAACTAGCATGAATGGTCAATTTCACAACTGCAGTAGTGGCGTAGCACCCCTGCAATTTAAGTTGTGCAGAAATGCTAAGTGATAACTATCACCACCGCAATTTCTTACTTTCAAAAAAGGTAATCTGGGCACAGGAGCAAATGTAGTGAAGTTAAACTGAGCTGGAGTGCCCAAAGCACCTACATGATTCCATCCAGCACCGTAACAATATGTAGTATTACATTAGGGATGTACATTCAACATTAGTGAAGAATGGATACACCCATCAAATATTGGTTGTACATAACTCAGAAAAGGTAGCACAAATTCGGTAAATACTAATTACTAAGGAATTTTTCGAAAGATTGCTGGTCCGCACATAATTATATGTACTGTTGATCTACAACTGCCTGCTGTCCTTTGCATAAGACTAACTTTATTTGGTAGTTGGCATAAAAAATTGATATGATCAAGAGGTTTCATTACGCACATAAGAAAACCTATGTTCCCCAGATTGATATTACATTTTTATTTCTCTGTACAAGCTCACACAAAGAATAAGCAACTACACTTAAAAGATGTCATAATGATATCTCCAACTTTCCATTCTGAATACAAGTATACAGCATGTGTAATACTGTATTACAAGTGACCATGGAAAGGAGCCAGTAAGAAAAGATGGCATAAGAAGTCCCAAGACTCCACATAACGTCACAGCTTCACATGGTTAGGATATCAGAAAGAGAGGAAATTCCACCTTCACACAATTTAAGAACGACTCCACATCACTGAGCTGTGGGAAACGTAGAGCAAACTTCTGTATCTGCAGCGAGAGTAACTGATGTGATCATGACTGTACACATATTTTTGTTATTAAGAATGTGAAAACGCCATGTGCATAAACATCATATGAACACAACCTCCATCTGTTCTGAATACTTTCAAATTTATAGGCAAGTCAGTGAAGTCACCAAGTCAGTGCAGTACAGCACTCAACTAAGCCAGTCAGCAGAATTACATTTGAGTTATACAAGACTTGCCTGCTTGGATTTATCACAAAAGCTCACAAAGAGCACCCTGCTCCCACTTCCTGGGCATTGTCCCCCACATGTGAGCTGAGGCCATGAGAAGTTGAGGATAGACACAAAGTGCTCCTCCTGTGCCACAAGCAAAAGGCGGCAATGCTAACTAGTTAAGTGAAGAAAAGGGGGTATCCAGCAAAACAATGTTAGAATAGAGACTTCGCAAACTTGTGTAACTTCTGTAGAATAATAAACATAACAATAAACATGCAATTTAGAAGAAATTGTTGAAGAACTAGGATCCCCACCCTAGCTACAAAACGAAAGCATTTTTCACAAAACTTTGCAGGTTCTCAAGGTTATCCCACATATACACATGGGACTTCTTTTCAGAATTATTTACAGCACCCACTGAGATAAAAAAAAAGAACATCAAGTTAATTTTCTCTGCCTAAAGGCCATGAAGCATATGCATATTATAATTATTACTCCCTCCGTCCCATAATATAAGAGCGTAGTGTAAAAAAATTTCTCTGCCTAAAGGCCATGACACTAGTGTAGTGTAAAAAACGCTCTTATATTATGGGACGGAGGGAGTACAGTAAATACCTAAAGACCAATAGTGCACACAGGACAGAATGCCCGAAAAATTGGTACAAAACGATGGTATGGCAGGACTCGATATAGAAATCTGACCAAAGAACAAATATGTTTATGCAGAACAATTCCACAAACTTACTATAAATAACAACATTATGAACACACAGAAACATTAATATCCCTGACGCCTCACCTCATGTCTTGAACACTAATACAGCATTCACCATTTCTTTTCTCAGGCACGATTTGCAGATTAGAGAGGTACAGTACGTGCATGGGAAAAAAATACATATACATAAAAAATACTAGGATGATAACGAGCCTTGTTTTTACACTTGTTGATTGCATGAAAACATGAATGGATTCCACCTACACAGTGGAGTACAATACACAAATATCAGGGCATCGGGTATCCTCATTAAAAAAAAGGGGGCATCAGGTCCTCTTTCAAAATCCACACCATCACAATCCACGACCACTTCAACGAAACGAAATCAGAGTGCGTGAAGTATGATATCCCAGCACATCCTCACAAGTTCATGAAGCAAATGAATTCAGAGCACATGTAACACGACTCGTCAAAACCACAACCAATCCGTCCGATCCCCAAATTCCTTCACAAACAAGCGCGCACAACTAATCGCATTCACCAAACACATAACACCAAGCAGCCACGCAGATAAGAAGAGGGGAAGGGAAGGGAAGGGAGACGGTACGGACGAAGACGACGCCGACGACGGAGACGGTGAGGACTGGGGCCGCGGAGGGGTGGCTGGAGCGGGAGACGCGAAGAGCGGCAGGCGTGGCGGCTGGGAGCCAGGCGCCGGGATGGCAATCCGTGGCGCTGGTGACGTAACGGACGCCGGGCGGCGGCGGCGGCGGCGGCGACGTGTCGCGCAGGGGGGAAGCGAAGTAGCGGGCGAACTCCACCTCCCATTCCTGCCTCCGCCCCTGGCCCTCCGCGGAGTCAGAGCGCGAGGTGAGCCGCGCCCAGCCGTCGTCACCGGCGCCCACCGCCACCATGGCGCGACGCCGATGCTGAGGTAGTATTTCCGTATCTGCCGTTTTGCTTTGGGGTTTTTGTAGCGCCTTTCGGTGTGCAATGGTGTGAGTGGATGTAGCAGCTGCTATGCCTCGTAACGGCTGGCTCACGAGAGAGAGGAAAAAGTAAAGGAATCGCTGTGGAGCAATTGCTTGAATTTGGGTCACTGAGTTCTGATTCGTCATTGATTCCTGATCTGATGGACCGATATCATTCATGTATAATTAAAATCGATTCTAAAAAAATAGTACAATTAAAATTAATCGACCCAATTCAATTTCAGTTGATTTTTTTAATGTTTCAGTTGATTTCTTGAAATAACTCAAATCAGCCTAGTTATTTCTCCTTCGAGAGTTTTTACTCCTAGGTCTCGCGACTAGGGTTCTCTAGTCCTCCCGGTGGCGCCGCCACCGTGAGTTCCCACCATCGACGGGGCTAATCCCGCAAGACTACTGATCTTTCTTCCCGGCCCGTCTCCTCCCTCCCATCGGGTCTGCCCTTGGGGTTAGTGAGCTCGAGGTTAGGGTTTTGGTTTGGAGTTCCGCCCAGGGGTGTCATGGCGGACACGGGTGCTAGTAGTGGATCGGGGGATCGGAGATCGGAGGAAGTGTCGGGTGGTAGGTGCGACATATGCCAACGGGTGGCTTATCATTGTGGGAGCCAGTAAGACATCGCCGGTGCCTGGAAACGGGATAAGGCGAAGACATGCACGCCGGCGAATCTTACCCAGCTTCGGGGCTCTCCGTGGAGATAACACCCCTACTGCTGCTCTGCAGGGTCTCCGCATGATCACTAGATGAACAAGTAGCTACACAATGCTCCTTGAGCTGTTTGGTGGGAGGAGGAAGAAGGGCACGGCTAGCCTGCTTCCTCTCCTTGTGTGGTGTCTAAGACTAGCAGGGGGTCGAACCCTTTGCATGGGTGCCCCGGGGGGTTTATATAGGCCTACCCCCCGGGGGTACAATGGTAATCCGACTGGGCGCGGGCCCAGCCGTCTGTGACTGCGCTTGCCGGCTCCTGCGCCGGCTGCTGGGGCCCGCCGACTGGTGGGTCCCGCTGGCTGCCGGCCCCTTGGTCGACAGGCAGACCCCACTGTCCAGGGCCTGGTCGGCGGCTGGTTACTGTGGCTCCATCTTGGTGACGTGGGCCTCGTCGTGGTAGGCGCGGCTACAGTGCCGCCGCCCGTCGGGCGATCGCTGTAGCCTCACCGCGTCTTGTCTCCTTAATGGGGCGTCTCCTTCGAGGGAAGCGGCAAGCCGGCTGCGGGGAGCCGGCTCTGTCTTGGGCTGACTGGTTGGAGGCGTGGCCGCCTTCGGGCGTCTCTCTGCCCGAAGGGGCCCACCGTCTGTGGGCCGCGCTGGCGGCCCGTCGTGGGTGACATCAGGGTCAACATGGCAACAGTGCCGCGCCGGACGGGTCATGGCTACTCCGTACGGTGCACTGTGCCAGGCGTGCTCCGGGATACGGGGGTGGCAGGCTTTACTGTAGCCACGCCCCGTCGCACCGCTGTTAGGTGGGTGCAAACTTTGAGGGTACGGTCTCGACCGCTTTATGGGAGCCGGCTTCTTGGAGTCGGCCTTCTCATGGCCGGCTTCCCGAAGGCGGCCCTCCCGTGGCGTTCTTCATGAGGGCTAAAGTCGGGCCGCCTTCTGAAAGCCGGCCTGGATGGCAGCCAGCAAGGGGAAGGCGGCTCCATGTCTTGGATTCTTGAGAGCCGGACGGGCTCGTAATTTTTTCAGAAGGGCCAGGGGAAGCCGGCTAGGCTACCCATGGCTATTTACTCCGACAGGAAGCGGCAACACTCCTGGAGGGTCTGAATCTGCAGGATGAGGAGATAGATGATCTGATCTGGGAGGAAGAGGATGATGTGGAGGAAATCAAGCCAAAGTGGCTAGCCCTAGGCCGACTGTTGACAGCAAAAACCTTTAGCCAGAGTGCTCTCATGCGGACATGAAAGCAGCCTGGAACTCGGCGAATCGAGTTGTTTGGAGGAGGATCAATGTGAACTTGTTCTCTATCCAATTCAACTGCCTGGGGGATTGGAACAAAGCGATGCACCAGGGACCTTGGGATTTTAAAGGCTCGGCATTGTTGCTTACTGAATATGATGGTTTTTCAAACCCAAAAAAGGTGAGGCTGGATAGTTGGAAACGTGGTGTCAAATCCACAAATTACCTGATGGAGTCCTTAAGAGTGCATCAGCGTTGAAGAATCTAGCCAGTAGGATTGGAGAAGTGCAAGAGGTCCAAGTAACTCTGCCTAATGGATTTATAGGCGAATTCATCCGTGTCAGGGTGAGATTGGATGTGAATAAGAAATTAATACGAGCTGTTGGGATAACGAGGGCTGGAGAAACTGAGAAGTACCTAGTTAAATTTGAGAAGCTTCCAACTTTTTGTAATCATTGTGGATTCATGGGGCACTAGCATGAAGAATGCGGCACGGGTGAGCATGACAAAACAAAATTTGAATGGGGTGACTTCATACTGGCACCAAGGAGAGGTAGAGGAGGAGGCCGTGGAGGCCGAGGGAGTGGAGGTAGGCGAAGTGAGATGGACGATGATTTGTATGAAGGGGGAAGAGGATTTGGCAGAGGCCTAGGTAGGGGTAGGGGACACAACATGCAGCCTGCAGCCCCCAATGCCCCGAATAATGGAAGTTGGTGTTTTAATGCACTATATAACCCAACAGGGAGGAACGGTAACAAAGGACAATGCGAGTGTGGTAGCACCAGCCAATACTGTACCTAGACAGGATGTAAGAATGAGAGATGCAAGTGAGGCTCCGAGTAAAGGAACTACTTCTGACAGTGTGTCTACATCTAGCAAATAGTCTTGCAGGAGGTGAATAATACTCATAAGAATAAGTAGAGTAGTTCTTGGTCTTATGAACATGGCAGTTTGATGAAACACGCTCATATTCGTAGGCCTGAGTATGGTTTCCACGCAAAACATTTGTGTTAGGGCGACTCTGGTGAGTCCTCTGTCTGTATGAAGCCTTTGGACCATGTGAAGCCTTTGGTCCGGGGTTTGTCTTCTTCCCAGGTGGTGTCATGATGACTTTCACCTAAAGATTTTCAAGACAACTCTTGGGCACCCATATATTCTTCAAAGGTGGTCCATTCCTGCAATTAGTACCAATATACCTGGCAAACACTTCACCGTTATGATTCTTAAACAGTTTATAGTTTGCATCAAATGATTCATCAATGATAATCGGGTTAGCACAAGTGAAGCTAGATAAGGTAGATGGATCCACTGAAGGTCCCTTTGCAGCAACCCATGTGGTTTTGGGGTACTGCTCAGGCTTCCAGTAAGAACCATTAACATTCATTTTCCTCTCAAACCCAACACCCTCTTTCCTAGGGTTTCGTTTTAGAATCTGTTTCTTGAGGACATCACATAGTTTGTGATGCCCTTTGAGACTCTTGTACATTCCTGTCTCAAGCAATGTATTCAACCTAGCATTCTCATCAGCAATAGTAGTGGTATCCTCAGCAGAGGGGTTAGTTACCACATCAGCAGTTGAAGATATTGCAATAACAGTAGCAGTAGAACATCCAGAAACAGAAGTAGCGTTATCATGCTCAAGGCATTTTAGACATGGTGGTTCAAATCCTTCCTGAGCGGGACTGATCTGTTGAGCGCGAAATGACTGATTCTTTTTTTGAAGATCTTCATGAGCCGCTCTCAATTTCTCAAGTTCTTGCTTCCTTTGAAGATAATCGTAGGTGAGCTTTTCATGAGTAGTTGAGAGCGTTTCATGACGACTTTCAAGTTCTTCGTACTTAACATGAAGATTTTTAATGTCTTCAATGAAGGACTGAGTTCGAGTCATTTCTGCGTCCAATAGGTCATCACTTTTATCTAACAGTTTTTGAATATGTTCCATAGCGGTCTGTTGCAGTGTTGCAATTTTAGCAAGGGTTTAGCTAGGTTTAGATTTACATTCAGAGTCATCTTCACTGGATGTTTGATAGTGAGCATCGCGTGAGTTTACCTTGGCACCACATGCCATGAAGCAGTAGGTGGGTGCATAGTCATCTTCTTTAGCATCAGCGTTGGTGAAGAGGCCATTGTCTTCAGTGTTGAAGATGGACTTGGCGGCGTACGCTGAAGCTAAAGCCATGCTTGCCACGCCTGAATCAGATTCCTCTTCAGACTCCATCTCCACCTCCTCAGATGCAAACTCCTCTGAATCCATTTCCTTGCCAAAAAATGCACGACCCTTGCTAGATGAGCTCTTCTTGTGTGATGAAGACTTTGACGAAGACTTAGAAGAAGACTTTGCGGATTTCTTCTTTTTCTTGTCATCAGAATCATATTCCTTGCTTTTATTCTTCTTGTTGTTCTCATTGTCCCGTTGAGGACATTCAGAGATGTAGTGTCCAGGTTTCTTGCACTTGTGACACGTTCTCTTCTTGTACTCACGGGAGGAAGCTTCATCATTTCTTGAGCTGGATCTTGAAGACTATCTGGAGCCTTTCTTCCTAGTGAACCTTTGGAACTTCTTCACGAGCATGGCAAGCTCCTTTCCAATGTCTTCAGGACCCTTAGAACTGCAGTCAGATTCTTCTTCAGATGAGGAAACAGCCTTTGCCTTCAAGGCGCGAGCTCGGCCATAGTTGGACCATAGATATCACTTTTCTCAGATAGCTGGAACTCATGTGTGTTGAGCCTCTCACGTATGTCAGACGGATCGAGAGTCTTGAAGTCAGGGCGTTCTTGAATCATCAGGGCCGGGGTGTCAAATGAGCTGTCGAGTGATCTCAAGAGTGTCTTGACGATTTCATGCTTGGTGATTTCAGTGGTGCCGAGTGCATAAAGCTCATTTGTGATATTAGTGAGGCGATCAAACGTCAGCTGAACATTCTCATTGTCATTTCTCTTGAAGCAGTTGAAGAGATTGCGAAGAACACTGATCCTGAGTCTCTCTGGGTTGAGATGCCTTCATTGACCTTGGAGAGCTAGTCCCAGACTAGCTTTGCAGTTTCCAGAGCACTCACACGACCATACTGTCCTTTGGTCAGATGACCACAAATGATGTTCTTGGCAGTAGAATCCAGTTGAATGAACTTCTTGACATCAGCTGGGGTGACGCCTTCACCGGCCTTGGGAACACCATTCTTGACGACAAAACAGAGGTCGACATCAATGGCTTCAAGATGCATGCGCATCTTATTCTTCTAGTACGGGTACTCAGTGCCATCGAAGACAGGGCACGCAACAGAGACTTTGATTATCCCTGCAGTCGACATAGCTAAAACTCTAGGTGGTTAAACTGAATCACACAGAACAAGGGAGCACCTTGCTCTGATATCAACTGAAAGTGCTAGTTATCGACTAGAGGGGGGTGAATAGGCGATTTTTATGAGAGTCTTCAAAACCCAGGGGCTTTGAAGACAAATAGTAGAAATGAACCTATTGATAGTGATACGTCTCCAACGTATCTATAATTTTTGATAGCTCCATGCTATATTATCTACTGTTTTGGACATTATTGGGCTTTATTATCCACTTATATATTATTTTTGGGACTAACCTATTAACCGGAGGCCCACCCCAGAATTGCTGTTTTTTGCCTATTTCAGAGTTTCGCAGAAAAGGAATATCAAACGGAGTCCAAACGGAATGAAACCTTCGGGAACGTGATTTTCGGAACGAACATGATCCAGGAGATTTGGACCCTACGCCAAGAAATAAAGGAGGAAGCCATGAGGTACGGGGACGCGCCTACCCCCCCCCCCAGGCGCGCCCTCCACCCTCGTGGGCCCCCTGTTGCTCCACCGACATACTCCTTCCTCCTATATATACCTACGTACCCCCAAACGATCAGATACAGAGCGAAAAACCTAATTCCACCGCCGCAACCTTCTGTATCCACGAGATCCCATCTTGGGGCCTATTCCGGAGCTCCGCCGGAGGGGGCATCCATCACGGAGGGCTTCTACATCAACACCATAGCCTCTCCGATGAAGTGTGACTAGTTTACCTCAGACCTTCGGGTCCATAGTTATTAGCTAGATGGCTTCTTCTCTCTTTTTGGATCTCAATACAATGTTCTCCCCCTCTCTTGTGGAGATCTATTCAATGTAATCTTCTTTTTGCGGTGTGTTTGTTGAGACAGATGAATTGTGGGTTTATGATCAAGATTATCTATGAACAATATTTGAATCTTCTCTGAATTCTTTTATGTATGATTGGTTATCTTTGCAAGTCTCTTCGAATTATCAGTTTGGTTTGGCCTACTAGATTGATCTTTCTTGCAATGGGAGAAGTGCTTAGCTTTGGGCTCAATCTTGCGGTGTCCTTTCCCAGTGACAGTAGGGGCAGCAAGGCATGTATTGTATTGTTGCCATCGAGGATAACAAGATGGTTTTTTTTATCATATTGCATGAATTTATCCCTCTACATCATGTCATCTTGCTTAAGGCGTTACTCTGTTTTCATGAACTTAATACTCTAGATGCATGCTGGATAGCGGTCGATGAGTGGAGTAATAGTAGTAGATGCGGGCAGGAGTCGCTCTACTTGTCTCAGACGTGATGCCTATATACATGATCATACCTAGATATTCTCATAACTATGCTCAATTCTGTCAATTGCTCAACAGTAATTCGTTCACCCACCGTAAAATACTTATGCTCTTGAGAGAAGCCACTAGTGAAACCTATGGCCCCCGGGTCTATCTTCATCATATTAACCTTCCAATACTTAGTTATTTCCTTTTGCTTTTTTACTTTGCTTTTATTTTACATTGCATCTTTATCACAAAAATACCAAAAATATTATCCTATCATATCTATCAGATCTCACTCTCGTAAGTGACCGTGAAGGGATTGACAACCCCTTATCGCGTTGGTTGCGAGGAGTTATTTGTTTTGTGCAGGTACGAGGGACTCACGCGTAGCCTCCTACTGGATTGATACCTTGGTTCTCAAAAACTGAGGGAAATACTTACGCTACTTTGTTGCATCATCCTTTCCTCTTCAAGGAAATCCAACGCAGTGCTCAAGAGGTAGCAAGAAGATTTCTGGCGCCGTTGCTGGGGAGTCTACGCAAAAGTCAACATACCAAGTACCCATCACAACCCTTATCTTCCGCATTACATTATTTGCCATTTGCCTCTCGTTTTCCTCCCCCCCACTTCACCCTTGCCGTTTTATTCGCCCTCTCTCTCTATCCTCCCTCTCTTTCTCTATTTGCCTCTATTTGCTCGCTTGCTTTTTGTTTGCTTGTGTATTGGATTGCTTGCTTGTCACGATGGCTCAAGATAACACTAAATTGTGTGACTTTACCAATACCAACAACAATGATTTTATTAGCACTCCGATTGCTCCTCTTATCGATGCTGAATCTTGTGAAATTAATGCCGCTTTGCTGAATCTTGTCATGAAAGATCCGTTTTCCGGCCTTCCTAGTGAAGATGCCGCTACCCATCTAAATAGCTTCAATGATTTGTGTGATATGCAAAAGAAGAAAGATGTGGACAACGATATTGTTAAGTTGAAGCTATTTCCTTTTTCGCTTAGAGATCGTGCTAAAGCTTGGTTTTCGTCTTTGCCTAAAAATAGTATTGATTCTTGGAACAAGTGCAAAGATGCTTTTATCTCTAAGTATTTTCCTCCCGCTAAGATCATCTCCCTTAGAAACGATATTATGAATTTTAAGCAACTTGATGATGAACATGTTGCACAAGCTTGGGAGAGGATGAAATTAATGATACGTAATTGCCCTACTCATGGTTTGAATTTGTGGATGATTATACAAAAATTTTATGTCGGATTGAATTTTGCTTCTAGAAATCTTTTAGATTGGCCGCGGGAGGCACTTTTATGGAAATCACTTTAGGAGAAGCTACTAAACTCCTAGATAATATTATGGTTAATTATTCTCAATGGCATACTGAAAGATCTACTAATAAAAAGGTGCATGCAATAGAAGAAATTAATATTTTGAGTGGAAATATGGATGAACTTATGAAATTATTTGCTAGTAAGAGTGTTTCTTCTGATCCTAATGATATGCCCTTGTCTACTTTGATTGAGAACAATAATGAATCTATGGATGTGAATTTTGTTGGTAGGAATAATTTTGGTAACAACGCGTATAGAGGAAACTTTAATCCTAGGCCTTATCCTAGTTATCCCTCTAATAATTATGGAAATTCCTACAACAACTATTATGGAAATTTCAATAAGATGCCCTTTGAATTTGAGAACAGTGTTAAGGAATTTATGAATTCGCAAAAGAATTTCAATGCTTTGCTTGAAGAGAAATTGCTTAAAGTTGCTGATTTGGCTAGGAACGTTGATAGAATTTCTCTTGATGTTGATTCTTTAAAGCTTAGATCTATTCCTCCTAAGCATGATATCAATGAGTCTCTCAAAGCCATGAGAATTTCCATTGATGAGTGCAAAGAAAGAACCGCTTGGATGCGTGCTAAGAAAGATGCCTTTATAAGAGCGTGTTTTCTAGTTCTTATGAAAATAAAGATGAAGATCTAAAAGTTATTGATGTGTCCCCTATTAAATCCTTGTTTTTCAATATGAATCTTGATAATGATGGGACTGAATATGATCCACCTTTACCTAGAAGGCGTTCCAAAAATTCATAGTTTTTAGATCTTGATGCTAAATTTGATGAAAGTGGGATCGAAGAAATTAAAACCCTAGATGTTGCTAAACCCACTATTTTGGATTTCAAGGAATTTAATTATGAAAATTGCTCTTTGATTGATTGTATTTCCTTGTTGCAATCCGTGCTAAATTCTCCTCATGCTTATAGTCAAAATAAAGCGTTTACTAAACATATCGTTGATGCCTTGATGCAATCTTATGAAGAAAAACATGAGTTGGAAGTTTCTATCACTAGAAAACTTTATGATGAGTGAGAACCAACTATTAAAATTAAGATTAAAGATCATGAGTTCTATGCTTTATGTGATTTGGGTGCTAGTGTTTCCACGATTCCAAAGACTTTGTGTGATTTGTTAGGTTTCCGTGATTTTGATGATTGCTCTTTAAACTTGCACCTTGCGGATTCCACTATTAAGAAACCAATGGGAAGAATCAATGATGTTCTTATTGTCGCAAATAGGAATTATATGCCCGCATATTTTATTGTTCTTGACATAGATTGCAATCCTTCATGTCCTATTATCCTTGGTAGACCTTTCCTTAGAACGATTGGTGCAATTATTGATATGAAGGAAGGAAATATTAGATTCCAATTTCCATTAAGGAAAGACATGGAACACTTTCCTAGAAATAAAATTAAATTACCTTATGAATCTATTATGATAACCATTATGGATTGCCTACCAAAGATGGCAATACCTAGATCTATCCTTGCTTTTTATGCCTAGCTAGGGGCGTTAAAGGATAGCGCTTGTTGGGAGGCAACCCGATTTTATTTTTATTCCTTGATTTTTGCTCTTGTTTAGTAATAAATAATTTATCTAGCCTATGTTTTGGTTGTGTTTTTTGTGTTTAATTAGTGTTTGTGCCAAGTAGAACCGTTGGGAAGACTTGGGGAAAGTCTTGTTATCTTGCTGTAAAAAACAGAAACTTTAGCGCTCACAAGAACTACTTCCATTTTTATTTGGGAAGTGGTATTTAGTTAATTATTTTTAAGATGATTAATAGATAAATTCCTCACGTCCAGCAATTTATTTTAGAATTTTTGGGGTTCCAGATCTTGTGCTAGTTACAGATTACTACAGACTGTTCTATTTTTGACAGATTCTGTTTTTCGTGTGTTGTTTGCTTATTTTGATGAATCTATGGCTAGTAAAATAGTTTATAAACCATATAGAAGTTGGAATACAGTAGGTTTAACACCAATATAAATAAAGAATGAGTTCATTACAGTACCTTTAAGTGGTCTTTTGTTTTCTTCCGCTAACGGAGCTCACGAGATTTTCTACTTTAAGTTTTGTGTTGTGAAGTTTTCAAGTTTTGGGTAAAGATTTGATGGATTATGGAAAAAGGAGTGGCAAGAGCCTAAGCTTGGGGATGCCCATGGAACCCCCAAGATAATCTAAGGACACCTAAAAGCCAAAGCTTGGGGATTCCCCGGGAGGCATCCCCTCTTTCGTCTACTTCCATCGGTAACTTTACTTGGAGCCATATTTTTATTCACCACATGATATGTGTTTTGCTTGGAGCGTCTTGTATGATTTGAGTCTTTGCTTTTTAGTTTACCACAATCATCCTTGCTGTACACACTGATGAAGCTATGTACCTAGGGTAGGGTCATGGACCTGTCCTAACTGCCCTACCCTAGGACATCTCTAGAAGAAATCACCTTTCAATCGACTTGAAGGTGTTCCACTCGACAGACTCGAAGTCACTCGACCAAGAAGCGATCACTCGACCAAGATCCAACCACTCGACGGCCAGGAGACCTAAAGTCACCCCGCACGCTAACGGTCGGTCATTAAAATAGCTTTTATGGTCATCATAGCACTTTATTACTAGCGTTACCAGTAACGCCCTGCCTTAATGTACATTGAACCCTTCGTAACGTGGGCTGGCCGGGGTCCTGGCGCACTCTATATAAGCCACCCCCCTCCTCCGAGACAAGGGTTCGCACCTCTGTAACTCATACCCACATAATCCAGTCGACCGCCTCTGGGCTCCGAGACGTAGGGTTTTTACTTCTTCCGAGAAGGGCCTGAACTTGTAAACCTTGCGTCCTTACAACTTCTCCATAGCTAAGATCTCACCTCTCCATACTTACCCCCCTACATTACTGTCAGACTTAGAACCACGCCAGTTGGCGCCCACCGTGGGGCGAGTGTTTTAGCGTTTTGTTGGAGGAGTTGCGATCTTTTCTGACCCGAATCATCATGGTTTTCGACGGATTTTTGGTGGAGGGCCGCGAGATCCGTCTCGGCGCGCTCACGTTCATCGCCGACGACTCCGCCTGGCTTCAGGAGGCTCCGCTCGACGTGGACGCACTCCCTGTCCGCGGGGCAACGCACTTTAGCGCGTGCGTCCGCGGCGTTCTCCTGCGGCAACCGTCGACCCCCTACCGGTCGGCTCCTGTGTTGTCCTCCCTCCCCGTTTCCCGCCGGCGCAAGCGCTTCGGTCGGTCGAGACTTCAGCGGTGGGTGAGACACGTGGTGGCCCGTCAGTCGGCCATCCCTCAAGTCACGGCGATCGAGCCCGATGAATCCCTCTACGGCCTGTTCGACTGGCTCCGAAGAGACTGCATCCAAGTGCGACAGCAGCGATCCGGCGGCAGAGGTTCTGATGGTCGACCGACCGCCCAGTCCCCCCAGTTTTACCCGCACCGACGGAGGCGCGGGAGGAGGTGACCCGTCGCGTCCCCATGAGGAGTATCTTCCCGAGCCTCTCACGTCGCTGCAGAGAGAAGAACTTCGCCGCCGGAATGTGGATGCGCTGCACACTCCTATCGTTGGAGAAACCCCCGAGGCTCGCGCCTTGGAGGACGCGCGCCTGGCGAACTTGGCTGAGCGCACTCGACTGGAGAACCTCCAGCGAGTACTCGACGAGCAGGCGCGACAACGGGTTCCCGAATCCAGTCGACGTCAGCTCTTCCTGCCCCCGCAGGTATATCGAACTCCGATTTAGAATTTAGCAGCTGTAGCCCGTATAGCGGAGTCGATTTAGCCTTCCCAGTCGGAGGCTGGCAGAGGCTTGCTGCAGATCAGAGCGTTACTCCGGGCAGCAGGAGATCAGAATTCCGCTGTTTCTTAGTCGCGGAACAGAATTCACAGCAGATCCATTGCTGCGGACACAGTCCAGTCGGCTCACAGCCCGAGATCGCCCCCGAGGCGTGAGGGACATGGAGACCGGCGTGACCAGTATAGGAACCATGAGCAGTATGATCACCGAGTCGATCGTGACGGTCGACATCGAGTGCCCACGCCTCCCCCGAGGAGCGGGTCGTATGTGCCCCGCCAGCAGGATGACAGGCGCCCTCATAGTGGTGGGCGAAGGATTCCAGTCGACCCTAGAGGGCCAGGCTTTGACGCGAGATCCATCCTCGTCCAAGGTCTGGTCGACAGGAACAGGGCTCATCGAGAAGGCCACGACAGAGATGCGCCTGCTAGTAGCAGAGTACATATTTCGGGGCCAGAGTGCTTTAGTAGAGCCATCAGGGCTGCTGTGATTCCTCCCAATTTCAGGTTGGCGACTGGAGTCAATAAATTCACTGGCGAGTCCAAGCCCGATACTTGGCTTGAGGACTACCGAGTGGCCGTCCAGATTGGCGGCGGCAATGATGAAGTGGCCATGAAGCACCTGCCTCTCATGTTGGAGGGCTCGGCCAGAGCGTGGCTAAACCAGCTAGCGCCTAGCAGCATTTACACTTGGGAAGATCTCTCCCGAGTGTTTGTCACCACATTTGAAGGCACATGCAAGCGACCAGCAGGACTGACGGAACTGCGGTCTTGTGTGCAAAAGCCGAATGAAACTTTGAGGGATTACATCCAGAGATGGATCACGTTACATCACTCGGTGGAGAATGTGCCTTACCACCAAGCAGTTTGTGCCTTCAAGGAAGGCGTCAAATACAGAGAACTGAATTTGAAATTTGGTCGAACCGGAGATATGTCCCTGAATTGGATGATGGAGATTGCCACCAAGTACGCTAACGGCGAAGATGAGGATCGACTCAGGAGTGGCAAGCTCAAGTCAGTCGCCCAAGAAACCGGAGGCAATTCCATTCGGAAACAGAAGCGGAAAGCCGAGCCAGCGGCTCCCGGGGAAGCCTTAGCTTTGGCCCAAGGAAAGTCTAAAGGGAAACCTAAAGGGCCTTGGAACCCCAAAAAGGTTAAAGACCAGGAGGGAAATGATGTGTTGGACTTACCGTGTCTCGTCCACACGAAGAAAGATGAAGAGGGTAATTTTATTTACCCGAAACATACCACTCGACAGTGTCGACTCTTGATCTAGCAGTTCCAGGGCAAGCAGCCCAAGGGAAAGGAAAAGGAGTCAAACAAGGTCGAGGACAAAGAGGACAGTGATGACGGATACCCTCAAGTCAATTCCACCCTGATGATTTTTGCTGATGTTGAGAGCAAAAGTTGACTGAAAGTTATTAACCGAGAGGTGAATATGGTCGCTCCGGCGACACCTAGTTACCTGAAATGGTCTTAGACTGCCATAACATTCGACCAGTCCGACCACCCAACGCACATCGCCACCCCTGGGAGGCAAGCTTTGGTGGTCGACCCAGTTGTTGAAGGCACTCGACTGACCAAAGTCCTGATGGATGGTGGCAGTGGTTTGAACATATTATACGCTGAGACGTTGAAGGGGATGGGCATTCCGATGTCCAGACTCAGTGCCAGCAACATGAGCTTCCATGGAGTCATTCCTGGGAAGAAGGCTGAATCACTCGGCCAGATTGCTCTTGATGTGGTTTTCGGTGATTCCAAGAATTACCGCAAAGAAAAATTGACATTTGAAGTTGTAGACTTCCAGAGTGCCTATCACGCTATTTTGGGCAGGCCGGCTTATGCACGCTTCATGGCCCGACCATGTTACGTGTATCTCAAATTGAAGATGCTTGGCCCCAAAGGTGTGATCACCATTACGGGCAATCGGAAGAAAGCGGAAGAATGTTTTCAGAAGGGTTCGAAGATCGCCGACGCACAGATGGCAGTGGTGGAGTTGCAGGAATACCAGAAGACTGCAGACCCGAGTGATCTGTTGCGAGCCAAGAAGCCCGCTACAGAGTCAGCTTTCCAGTCGACTGGCGACACGAAGACAGCTCACATCCACCCGACCGACCCCAGCGCCGCCCCGACTCATATCTCGACAACACCCGACTCCAAATAGGAAGAAGCGCTCATCCAGTTCCTCCGTGAGAACTGGGACATCTTCGCATGGAATTCTTTTGACATGCCAGGTGTTCCCAGGGAGCTGGCTGAGCATCGCCTGAGAGTCGACTCAAAAGTAAAACCTGTCAAGGAACATCTTCGACAGTCCGCCGTCCAAAATACAAAAGCTATTGGCGAAGAGGTGGCTCGGCTCTTAGCAGCGGAGTTCATCCGAGAAATCTACCACTCCGAGTGGCTCGCCAACGTTGTCATGGTCCCCAAGAAGGACAAGTCACTTCGCATGTGCATTGACTTCAAACATATCAATCGGGCCTGCCCGAAAGATCATTTTCCTCTCCCCCGCATCGACCAGATAGTCGACTCGACTGCGGGATGTGAGCGACTGTCTTTCTTAGATGCCTATTCCAGGTACCATCAGATCCGTCTGTATGGACCTGACGAGATCAAGACAGCTTTCATCACTCCATTCGGGTGCTTCTGTTATGTTAGCATGCCGTTCGGCCTCAAGAATGCCGGAGCCACATTCATGAGGATGATTCAGAAGTGTTTACTCACTCAAATCAGTTGGAACATGGAAGCATACATGGATGATATTGTGGTCAAGTCACGGAAGGGTTCCGACCTGCTGACTGACCTTGCTGAAACCTTTGCCAACCTCAGGAGGTATGATATCAAGCTTAATTCATCAAAGTGTACATTCGGAGTCCCTGGCGGAAAGTTACCCGGCTTTCTCGTTTCCGAATGGGGAATCGACGCCAATCCAGAAAAACTTGGCACTATACTCCGAATGAAAAGCCCTGTGCGAGTGCACGACGTCCAGAAGCTTACTGGTTGTTTGGCCGCCCTAAGTCGATTCATATCTCGTCTCGGTGAAAAGGAATTACCTCTTTACCGATTGATGAAGAAGTCCGACAAGTTCGAGTGGACTCCCGAAGCTGATGCAGCGTTTGCAGAGCTCAAAGCTCTGCTCTCCACCCATCCGGTGCTTGCTGCCCCAATCAGCGAAGAGCCTTTGCTACTTTACATTGCAGCCACAGGACAAGTCGTCAGTACAGTACTTACGGTCGAGCGGGAAGAAGAAGGGAAAACCTTCAAAGTTCAGTGCCCAGTATATTATATTTCTGAAGTCTTGAACCCATCGAAGCAAAGATATCCTCACTATCAGAAGCTTGTATATGGGATTTATATGACCACCAAGAAAGTTGCTCACTACTTCTCTGATCATTCCATTATAGTCGTCAGCGACGCTCCATCATCAGAGATCCTGCATAACAGGGATGCAACTGGTTGAGTGGCAAAATGGGCGATTGAACTCCTTCCCCTTGATATCAAGTTTGAGGCAAAGAAAGCTATCAAGTCCCAAGCAATCGCAGATTTCATCGCCGAGTGGATTGAACAGCAGCTACCGACTCAGATTCACTCGGAGCATTGGACTATGTTTTTCGACGGCTCCAAGATGCTGAGTGGTTCCAGTGCCGGAGTGGTGTTGGTCTCCCCCAGAGGAGATAAACTCAGTATGTTCTTCAAATCCATTTTGATTCCTCCAATAACGAGGCGGAATATGAAGCACTTTTATATGGGTTGCGCATGGCCATCTCACTCGGCGTCCGTCGCCTCATGGTCTATGGCGACTCAGATTTGGTGGTTAATCAGGTGATGAAGGAGTGGGATGTCAGAAGTCCAGCCATGACTGGTTATTGCAATGCAGTGAGAAAGCTGGAGAAGAAATTCGAGGGGTTAGAGCTTCATCACATACCCTGACTGAAAAATCAAGAAGCTGATGATTTGGCAAAAATAGGTTCCAAAAGAGAAGCCATTCCCAGCAATGTGTTTTTGGAACATATCCACACACCATCAGTCCAGGAGGATCCCTTCACGGAAGAGGCCCCGCAGCCAAAAAGCGCCACGGATCTGACTGAAGTTGAAGTTCCAGCTGTGGTCGATCTGATAATGGAAGTGCTGGTTATCACTCCTGTCTGGACAGAACCGTACATCGCGTACATCCTAAGGAAAGAACTCCCAGAAGACGAGGAAGAGTCTCGACAGATCGTCCGTCGATCCAAGGCCTTTACAGTCATAAAGAGACAGTTATATAGGGAAAGCGCGGCTGGGGTCGGCCAGAAGTGTATCACACCAGAAGAAGGTCAGATGATCCTTAACGATATCCACTCGGGGACCTGTGGTCATCATGCGTCCTCTCGGACCATTGTGGCTAAAGCATATCGAGCGGGGTTCTACTGGCCAAGGGCCAATGAGATGGCTAAAGATATAGTCGACAAATGTGAAGGATGTCAGTATTACTCCAATATGCCACACAAGCCCGCGTCAGCCCTGAAAACCATTCCACTCGTCTGGCCCTTCGCTGTTTGGGGGCTGGACATGGTTGGGCCACTGAGAACAGGCAGGAGCGGCTTCACTCATGTGCTGGTAGCAGTCGACAAGTTCACCAAATGGATTGAAGCCAAGCCTATCAAGAATCTCGATGCTTGCACCGCTATCAGTTTCATCAGAGAGTTGATATTCAGATATGGAGTTCCGCATAGTATCATCACGGACAATGGGTCAAACTTCGATTCCGACAAGTTCAGGGCCTTTTGTGCCTCTCAGGGCACTCGGGTCGACTATGCTTCGGTCGCTCACCCCCAGTCGAATGGACAAGCAGAAAGGGCAAATGGCCTAATTCTCAAAGGACTGAAACCCCGATTGATGCGCGATCTCAAGCACGCAGCAGGTGCATGGGTCGACGAGCTCCCATTAGTCCTTTGGGGATTGAGGACAACCCCGAACCGATCGACCGGAAGAACCCCATTCTTTCTGGTCTACGGAGCCGAGGCAGTCTTACCGAGTGACCTGCTTCACAACGCTCCCAGAGTCGAGCTCTACTCAGAAGATGAAGCAGAACAAGCCCGGCAGGACGCAGTCGACCTCCTAGAAGAAGAAAGAGAAATGGCCCTGATCCGATCGACCATCTATCAGCAAGACTTGCGTCGATTCCATGCCAGAAACGTGAAGACCCGAGCCTTTCAAGAAGGAGACTTAGTCCTTCGAGTGGATCAGTAGAAACCACACAAGCTTGATCCTACTTGGGAAGGCCCCTTCATAGTCACCAGAGTCCTCCATAATGGAGCATACCACCTCTACAATGTCGATCGCCAGATTGATGAGCCACGAGCCTGGAATGCGGAGCTACTCCACCCCTTTTATACTTGAATTCTCACTCGGATGAGATGTAATAAGAAAAACTCCTGTAGTTTATTTATCAAAAGACAAGAGCGTTTTAATCCTCCCAGTGATCATTATTGTTTTTGTTTGCGTAAGAAATCCCCCAGTGGGTGGCTTAGCCGCGAATCCGCTTCGCCTAAGTTTGAAAAAATCCTACCGAGTGGAGAGCAATCCTCCCACTCGGGGGCTTAGCTGCAGTCCAGTACTCGCCTAAGTTCTCTCACTTGAGGACTTAGCTGCAGTCAGGCACTTGCCTAAGTTTGAAAAAATCCTACCGAGTGGAGAGCAATCCTCCCACTCGGGGGCTTAGCTGCAGTCCAGTACTAGCCTAAGTCCTCTCACTTGAGGACTTAGCTGCAGTCAGGCACTCGCCTAAGTTTGAAAAAATCCTACCGAGTGGAGAGAAATCCTCCCACTCGGGGGCTTAGCTGCAGTCCAGTACTCGCCTAAGTTCTCTCACTTGAGGACTTAGCTGCAGTCAGGCACTCACCTAAGTTTGAAAAAATCCTACCGAGCGGAGAGCAATCCTCCCACTCGGGGGCTTAGCTGCAGTCCAGTACTCGCCTAAGTTCTCTCACTTGAGGACTTAGCTGCAGTCAGGCACTCGCCTAAGTTTGAAAAAAATCCTACCGAGTGGAGAGCAATCCTCCCACTCGGGGGCTTAGCTGCAATCCAGTACTCGCCTAAGTTCTCTCACTTGAGGACTTAGCTGCAGTCAGGCACTCGCCTAAGTTTGAAAAAATCCTACCGAGTGGAGAGCAGTCCTCCCACTCGGGGGCTTAGCTGCGGTCCAGTACTCGCCTAAGTTCTCTCACTTGAGGACTTAGCTGCAGTCAGGCACTCGCCTAAGTTTGAAAAAATCCTACCGAGTGGAGAGCGATCCTCTCACTCGGGGGCTTAGCTGCAGTCCAGTACTCGCCTAAGTTCTCCCAAACACATCTCAATCCTCAAGGATGACGAGGGGCAGGTCGACTGCCACCTTCTCCTGGAGAGCTTCGCCACAAATACAATGCGCGATTCATCCCGCTCTACAGTAACGATGTACGGGTCAACTGCCACCTTCTCCTGGAGAGCTTCGCGACAAATACAATGTGCGCTCCGTCCCACTCTGCAGTAACAGGGTGTGGGTCGACCGCCGCCCGCCCCTGGGGAGCTTCGCCACAAATACGAGACATGGGTCGACTGCTTCCCCCTCCTTCGGAGCTGCGCTGCGAATACAGAAAGTTGTCTCGAATAAAGATTGGGTTCACTCAGCAGGAGATTCATAAAGATATTCAACGGTAAACCAAGTTCAGATAAAATTCTAAAGGTTCTGGATCACGGATCGAGGTACTCGGGCATGCAGCCCGTAAAAGTTTAATGGTTACAAAAACTACTCGGCATTCTGAGGCAAATTTAAGGTAGGACACAAGAGTTTGTTCACTCCGCGGGAGGAGGGCTGGCAGGCTCAACGAACTCGTCCAGGTCGACGCCATCGGCAATCCGAGTGGCGGCAGCTATGAAGGTCTCCATAAAAGTTTGGAAGTCGTGCTTCTGGGTGTTTGCGACCTTGATTGCGGCCAGCTTGTCTTGTCGCACCTCCTTGCAGTGGACACGAACCAAGGAGAGAGCCACATCAGCGCCACAACGAGCAGAAGACTTCTTCCACTCTTGCACTCGGTCAGGGATTCCGTTAAGTCGAGCCATCAGAGACTCAAGATCGTTTTGGAGCGTAGCCTCTGGCTAAAGTGCCGGGTCGATCCGTGACATGGCGACCTTCAGTCAAGCCAAGTAGTCCACGGCACCGTCGATGCGAGATTCCAGTCGGAGCAGATTCATGGCAGTTTCATCTTTCACTAGAGAGTTGATTGGATCCAAACCTGGTTCGATCCTCCCAGTCTCTTCTTCAAAGTTCTGGCAAAACTCTGCATTCACGATCCAAGGATAAGTCAATATTCATACACTGAGTCGACACAAAAAAAATCAGTCGGAACTAAATGTGCACCTTCAAGCTTGATATACAACTTCTTGGCAAGGCTCCTCAGGTAGCTCTCCAGATCGTCCCTCCTACGAGCGATGCCTTCCATCTTTTCGCCCAGGTTGAGGTTTTCCTTCTTCCAGCGTGCGCACTCCCTGTTGGCTTCATTCAGAGCAGTCTTCAGCCTGGTATTCTCTTCTTCCAACTGGCTGACTGAAGCCAGCTTCTGTCCGGCCAGAGCGGTCCTGTCGTCAGCCTCCTTCTGGGCAGCAGCTAAATCCTGATCTTTTTTGCCAAAGCTTCCCTTAGTTTTTCTACAAAGAAATGATGATTGATTCAGAAATAGTAGAAGGATGCTCGAGCTGAAAACTGACCAGTCGACAAACTTGTCTTACCAGCGGCGCCGTCTCTGACCGTCTGCAGTTCTGTCCTGGCCAGCTCCAAGTCAAGTTTCAGTTGAATCTGCTGCCTCTCCAAATCAGTGAAGCAAGCTCCAAGATCACAAAATTTCTGAAATCAAAGGGGAGAAATTATTCCATAGCAAAAACGACAAATACTAAGACTATAGTCGACTGCCCGCAGTCCACCATAGTCTCGGGGACTACACCCAGTGGGTGCACTTTGCGTGCCCCCACCGGTTCTGATTCCACTCGACCGGCCCGCCGGAGTCGAGTTCAAAAAAAGAGAGACAAAGTAGAACTCAGACCACAGTCGACTGCCAGCAGTCGACCGCGGTCTCGGGGACTACACCCAGTGGGTGCACTTTGCGTGCCCCCACCGGTTTTGATTCCACTCGACCGGATCGAGCGGAAGAAACAAACTACCAGTTCGGTTTTACTCGACAAAATACAAAGACTACGGTCGACTGCCAGCATCCGTCGTAGCCTCGGGGACTACACCCAGTGGGTGCACTCAGCGTGCCCCCACTAGTCCAAAAAATTCAATTGACACACCCAGTGGGTGTACAGATGAAAAGATTTTCGGAAAGAATCTTCAGATAGCATATCCTAACAGAACAAGCGGCGACCAACTAACCTGAATATTGCTATGGAGAGCCGAGCTGGCATCATAGGCGGCTTGGCTGGCGTCCCGCATTGTCTTCATCTTCTCCATCATAATGCCCGCCTGGCGTATGGCTTCCCTAGCAGCATTCACCTCGTCCTCTGGGACATGATGGGTTGCAAAAAGTGAAGGCGGGTCGACAGGGGCCTGAGCAGTCGAAGAAGAAGGCAAGGCACTCGACAGGGGCTCCGCGAAGGTAACAGAACCCCGATTGACATCACCAGTGTACTGAACGACTGGTTCTGCCCTCGGCGTCGACTGTAGCGCCTCACTTACAGGAGCTCGCCTACTCTTCCTCGTCAAAGACCTCTTGGGCTCTTCATCATCATCAGGGAGGTCAATAATGTTGGGAGCTGTACAAAGTTCAAATTGCCAAAATCACGTCACCCAATGATGCACGATGCAGTTGAATCGACCAAAGAAAGATAGTATGGCAGAAATCATACCCGGATTAGAAGTGATCGCATCCTCCATCAGCTCATCATCATCCCTGTAAGCTGAGGTCCCGGAAGTGGCAGCGCTAACAATTCCAAAGTTCGTCCAGTTAAAACAAGAAAAACAAACAGCGTGGAGCGTCGAGTGAATACAAGGAGAGACACTCACGCGGAGGCGACAGGGATATCGATCTTGATCTTTGGCAGCGCCTTCCGAGTCTTCGACTCTGCAACTTTGGGGTGCTTTGGCGCCTTCTCAGTCGGGGTTGGTGAAGAGACCCGAGGACGCTTCGAAGACTGACCAGCCTGAGCAGTTTCCTTGTCGCGGGCACTCGACCATTCTTGGTTAAGCTTGGATCGTCTCTCTATGCGAGGAGGCGACTCGACTTCTTCCCCGTCACTTGAGTCGTCACTTCCACCATCCCCTTCACCATCGGAAGTCCACTCGCCACTTTCGCCACCACTCGCCTCGCCTTCCAGAGCTTGCTCTTGCTCCCCGTTGGGCATCGAATACATTTCAATAATGGCCTGGAAGAAAGCAGGGAGAACAAAGTCAGTCGACGCAATACAGACAGCTGCGCGAGTGAATTCAGATTACAAGAAAAAACTCAGAATCAGACCTGCTCTGGTGCACGCGACTGGTCGAATGGGGGAACTCTCCTGGCTCCTCTGGGATTGTCCTTGTTCCCGGTAATGCTCGACAGCCACTTCTCCAGCGTGTCGTCATCGACCTCCTCCGGGTGGATCCGAGTGGAGTCTTCTAGAACCGAATACATCCACATCGGGTGATCTCGGGCTTGGAGAGGCTGGATGCGCCGCTGAAGGAAGACCTCCAAGAGATCCATACCAGTGACCCCGTCACGAATGAGCTGGACCACTCGGTTGACCAACACCTTCACGTGCGCCTTCTCCTCCGGGAGCACCTTCAAAGGGGAGGGTTTTTCCACTCAGTCCATGGTAAAGGGAGGGAGGCCAGTCGACTGCCCTGGCATCGACTGGTCTTTGCAGTAGAACTAGGTCGACTGCCATCCTTGAACTAAATCGGGAAGAATCATGGCCGAAAAGGAGCTTTTTCCCCTCGTCTGGATGCCAAGACCCCCACACATCTGGATCACTTGGGTCCTCTCATCACTCGGATTAGCCTTTTTCACTGTCTGGGAGCGACAAGTGAAAATATGCTTGAAAAGACCCCAGTGAGGTCGACAACCCAAGAAGTTCTCACACAAGGAAATGAACGCGGCAAGATAAACGATTGAGTTGGGGGTAAAATGGTGGAGTTGAGCCCCAAATAAGTTCAGAAACCCTCGGAAGAAAGGATGAGGAGGCAAGGAAAACCCACGGTCGACGTGGGTGGCAAGAAGAACGCGCTCACCCTCCCGGGGTTGCGGCTCGGATTCCTTCCCCAGAAGCCGCGCCGAGTCGTAGGGAATCAGCCCTCCCTCGGCCAGGTCGTCGAGGTCCTCTTGGGAGATCCTCGAGTGGATCCAGTCGCCCTCGATCCAACCCCTCGGCAGGCCAGTCCGCGAGGAAGATCCGCCCCTGCTCGTCGCCTTCCCCTTTGACCTCGCTGTCGCCTTCTTTGCCCGCTCCAGAGCCGTTGTCTTCTCCTTCACCATTGTCGCCGACGAGAAGCGTGTGGTGCGGTGGCGCTGGGGCGAGAGTGAGCGCAGAGGAGAGGCATGAGGAGGAGAAGAGATAATGGGGCGCGCTGTTCGGGAGACTCTGGTCCAACGCCTTATATGAGGCCGCTTCCGAGTGGCTGACAGGTAGGCCTAGATGGCTCTGTCAAATCCCGTAATGACCGCATGAGAGATACGTGGCGAAAAAGGTGGCGCAGGGATCGAGGCGGCTCCGCTCTATCTCGTCCGATTACTGCGGCCTCCCCTGTCCCGCGCGCTTCCCAAAATCAGATCCCACTAAATCCACGGGCAGCAAATAACTTGTCAGACCAAAGATCTCCTCCGCACCGTCACTCGGAGCCTTACAAGTAAAGAAACCCACTCGACGAAGAATTAAGAATGGATCAAGGCGACTGAAAAGGAAGTTGCTGCCATCACTCGGGTCCATTGATCTAGAGCAAGATATGCTCATGGCATGAAAAACGAGTCGGAGAGGTCCTCAACTGCTTCCCCACTCAAACCTCGATCCGTTCGGGGGCTAATGATGAAGCTATGTACCTAGGGTAGGGTCATGGACCTGTCCTAACTGCCCTACCCAAGGACATCTCTAGAAGAAATCACCTTTCAGTCGACTTGAAGGTGTTCCACTCGACAGACTCGAAGTCACTTGACCAAGAAGCGATCACTCGACCAAGATCCAAACACTTGACGGCCAGGAGACCTAAAGTCACCCGCACGCTAACGGTCGGTCATTAAAATAACTTTTATGGTCATCATAGCACTTTATTACTAGTGTTACCAGTAACGCCCTGCCTTAATGTACATTGGACCCTTCGTAATGTGGGCTGGCCGGGGTCCTAGCGCACTCTATATAAGAAACCCCCTCCTCCGAGACAAGGGTTCGCACCTCTGTAACTCATACCCACATAATCCAGTCGACCGCCTCTGGGCTCCGAGATGTAGGGTTCTTACTTCTTCCGAGAAGGGCCTGAACTCGTAAACCTTGCGTCCTTACAACTTCTCCATATCTAAGATCTCACCTCTCCATACTTACCCCCCTACATTACTGTCAGACTTAGAACCACGACACACACCTTTTGAGAGAGCCATACATGATTTGGAATTTGTTAGAATACTCTATGTGCTTCACTTATATCTTTTGAGTTATATAGTTTTGCTCTAGTACTTCACTTATATCTTTTAGAGCACGGTGGTGGATTTGTTTTATAGAAACTATTGATCTCTAATGCTTCACTTAGATTATTTTGAGAGTATTAAATAGCATGGTAATTTTCTTAAATAATCCTAATATGCTAGGTATTCAAGATTAGTAAAAAAATCTTATGAGTGTTTTGAATACTAAGAGAAGTTTGATGCTTGATGATTGTTTTGAGATATGAAGGTAATAATATCAAAGTCATGCTAGTTGAGTAGTTTTGAATTTGAGAAATGCTTGTGTTGAAGTTTGCAAGTCCCGTAGCATGCACATATGGTAAACGTTATGTAACAAATTTGAAACATGAGGTGTTCTTTGATTGTCCTCCTTATGAGTGCGGTCGGGGACGAGCGATGGTCTTTTCCTACCAATCTATCCCCCTAGGAGCATGCGTGTAGTGCTTGGTTTTTGATGACTTGTAGATTTTTGCAATAAGTATGTGAGTTCTTTATGACTAATATTGAGTCCATGGATTATACGCACTCTCACCCTTCCATCATTGCTAGCCTCTTCGGTACCGTGCATTGCCCTTTCTCACATTGAGAGTTGGTGCAAATTTCGCCAGTGCATCCAAACCCCATGATATGATACGCTCTTTCACACATAAACCTCCTTATATCTTCCTCAAAACAGCCACCATACCTACCTATTATGGCATTTCCATAGCCATTCCGAGATATATTGCCATGCAACTTTCCACCATTCCGTTTATCATGACACATTCATCATTGTCATATTGCTTAGCATGATCATGTAGTTGACATAGTATTTCTGGCAAAGCCACCATTCATAATTCTTTCATACATGTCACTCTTGGTTCATTGCATATCCCGGTACACCGCCGGAGGCATTCATATAGAGTCATCTTTTGTTCTAGCATCGAGTTGTAATCATTGAGTTGTAAATAAATAGAAGTGTGATGATCATCATTTTCTAGAGCATTGTCCCAAGTGAGGAATTAAAAAAAGGTGAGAGAAAGGCCATAAAAAAAGAGAAGGCCCAAAAAAAGAGAAAAAGAGAGAAGGGACAATGCTACTATCCTTTGACACACTTGTGCTCCAAAGTAGCACCATAATCTTCATGATAGAGAGTCTTTTGTTTTGTCACTTTCATATACTAGTGGGAATTTTTCATTATAGAACTTGGCTTGTATATTCCAACAATGGGCCTCCTCAAGTGCCCTAGGTCTTCGTGAGCAAGCAAGTTGGATGCACACCCACTTAGTTTCTTTTGTTGAGCTTTCATACATTTATAGCTCTAGTGCATCCGTTGCATGGCAATCCCTACTCCTTGCCTTAACATCAATCGATGGGCATCTCCATAGCCCATTGATTAGCCTCGTTGATGTGAGACTTTCTCCTTTTTTGTCTTCTCCACATAAGCCCCATCATCATATTCTATTCCACCCATAGTGCTATATCCATGGCTCGCGCTCATATATTGCGTGAAAGTTTATAGGTTTGAGATTACTAAAGTATGAAACAATTGCTTGGCTTGTTATCGGGGTTGTGCATGATGACAGCATTCTTGTGTGACGAAAATGGAGCATGACTAAACTCTATGATTTTGTAGGGATGAACTTTCTTTGGCCATGTTATTTTGAGAAGACATAATTGCTTAGTTAGTATGCTTGAAGTATTATTATTTTTATGTCAATATGAACTTTTATCTTTAATCTTTCGAATCTGAATATTCATACCACAATTAAGAAGAATTACATTAAAATTATGCCAAGTAGCACTCTGCATCAAAATTATCTTTTTTATCATTTACCTACTCGAGGACGAGCAGGAATTAAGCTTGGGGATGCTTGATACGTCTCCAACGTATCTATAATTTTTGATTGCTCCATGCTATATTATCTACTGTTTTGGACATTATTGGGCTTTATTATCCACTTTTATATTATTTTTGGGACTAACCTATTAACCGGAGGCCCAGCCCAGAATTGCTGTTTTTTGCCTATTTCAGAATTTCGCAGAAAAGGAATATCAAACGGAATGAAACCTTCGGGAACGTGATTTTCAGAACGAACATCATTCAGGAGACTTGGACCCTACGTCAAGAAATAAAGGAGGAAGCCACGAGGTAGGGGGACGCGCCTACCCCCCCAGGCGCGCCCTCCACCCTCGTGGGCCCCCTGTTGCTCCATCGACGTACTCCTTCCTCCTATATATACCTACGTACCCCCAAATGATCAGATACGGAGCCAAAAACCTAATTCCACCACCGCAACCTTCTGTATCCACGAGATCCCATCTTGGGGCCTGTTCCGAAGCTCCACCGGAGGGGGCATCCATCACGGAGGGCTTCTACATCAACACCATAGCCTCTCCGATGAAGTATGAATAGTTTACCTTAGACCTTCGGGTCCATAGTTATTAGCTAGATGGCTTCTTCTCTCTTTTTGGATCTCAATACAATGTTCTCCCCCTCTCTTGTGGAGATCTATTCAATGTAATCTTCTTTTTGCGGTGTGTTTCTTGAGACCGATGAATTGTGGGTTTATGATCAAGATTATCTATGAACAATATTTGAATCTTCTCTGAATTCTTTTATGTATGATTGGTTATCTTTGCAAGCCTCTTCGAATTATCAATTTGGTTTGGCCTACTAGATTGATCTTTCTTGCAATGGGAGAAGTGCTTAGCTTTGGGTTCAATCTTGCGGTGTCCTTTCCCATGACAGTAGGGGCAGCAAGGAACGTATTGTATTGTTTCCATCAAGGATAACAAGATGTTTTTTTTATAATATTGCATGAATTTATCCCTCTACATCATGTCATCTTGCTTAAGACTATACTCTGTTTTCATTAACTTAATACTCTAGATGCATGCTGGATAGCGGTCGATGAGTGGAGTAATAGTAGTAGATGCAGGCAGGAGTCGGTCTACTTGTCTCGAACGTGATGCCTATATACATGATCATACCTAGATATTCTCATAACTATGCTCAATTCTGTCAATTGCTCAACAGTAATTCGTTCACCCACCGTAAAATACTTATGCTCTTGAGAGAAGCCACTAGTGAAACCTATGACCCCCCGGGTCTATCTTCATCATATTAATCTTCCAATACTTAGTTATTTCCTTTTGCTTTTTTACTTTGCTTTTATTTTACTTGCATCTTTATCACAAAAATACCAAAAATATTATCCTATCATATCTATCAGATCTCACTCTCGTAAGTGACCGTGAAGGGATTGACAACCCCTTATCGCGTTGGTTGCGAGGAGTTATTTGTTTTGTGCAGGTACGAGGGACTCACGCGTAGCCTCCTACTGGATTGATACCTTGGTTCTCAAAAACTGAGGGAAATACTTATGCTACTTTGCTGCATCATCCTTTCCTCTTCAAGGAAATCCAACGCAGTGCTCAAGAGGTAGCAAGAAGATTTCTGGTGCCGTTGCCGGGGAGTCTACGCAAAAGTCAACATACCAAGTACCCATCACAACCCTTATCTCCCGCATTACATTATTTGCCATTTGCCTCTCGTTTTCCTCTCCCCCACTTCACCCTTGCCGTTTTATTCGCCCTCTCTCTCTATCCTCCCTCTCTTTCTCTATTTGCCCGCTTGCTTTTTGTTTGCTTGTGTATTGGATTGCTTGCTTGTCACGATGGCTCAAGATAACACTAAATTGTGTGACTTTACCAATACCAACAACAATGATTTTATTAGCACCCCGATTGCTCCTCTTACCGATGCTGAATCTTGTGAAATTAATGCCGCTTTGCTGAATCTTGTCATGAAAGATCCGTTTTCCGGCCTTCCTAGTGAAGATGCCGCTACCCATCTAAATAGCTTCGTTGATTTGTGTGATATGCAAAAGAAGAAAGATGTGGACAACGATATTGTTAAGTTGAAGCTATTTCCTTTTTCGCTTAGAGATCATGCTAAAGCTTGGTTTTCGTCTTTGCCTAAAAATAGTATTGATTCTTGGAACAAGTGCACAGATGCTTTTATCTCTAAGTATTTTCCTCCCGCTAAGATCATCTCCCTTAGAAACGATGTTATGAATTTTAAGCAATTTGATGATGAACATGTTGCACAAGCTTGGGAGAGGATGAAATTAATGATACGTAATTGTCCTACTCATGGTTTGAATTTGTGGATGATTATACAAAAAATTTATGTCGGATTGAATTTTGCTTCTAGAAATCTTTTAGATTCGGCCGCAGGAGGCACTTTTATGGAAATCACTTTAGGAGAAGCTACTAAACTCCTAGATAATATTATGGTTAATTATTCTCAATGGCATACTGATAGATCTACTAACAAAAAGGTGCACGCGATAGAAGAAATTAATGTTTTGAGTGGAAAGATGGATGAACTTATGAAATTATTTGCTAGTAAGAGTGTTTCTTCTGATCCTAATGATATGACCTTGTCTACTTTGATTGAGAACAATAATGAATCTATGGATGTGAATTTTGTTGGTAGGAATAATTTTGGTAACAATGCGTATAGAGGAAACTTTAATCCTAGGCCTTATCCTAGTAATCCCTCTAATAATTATGGAAATTCCTACAACAACTCTTATGGAAATTTCAATAAGATGCCCTCTGAATTTGAGAATAGTGTTAAGGAATTTATTAATTCGCAAAAGAATTTCAATGCTTTGCTTGAAGAGAAATTGCTTAAAGTTGATGATTTGGCTAGGAACGTTGATAGAATTTCTCTTGATGTTGATTCTTTAAAGCTTAGATCTATTCCTCCTAAGCATGATATCAATGAGTCTCTCAAAGCCATGAGAATTTCCATTGATGAGTGCAAAGAAAGAACCGCTAGGATGCGTGCTAAGAAAGATGCCTTTATAAGAGCGTGTTTTCTAGTTCCTATGAAAATAAAGATGAAGATCTAAAAGTTATTGATGTGTCCCCTATTAAATACTTGTTTTTCAATATGAATCTTGATAATGATGGTACTGAATATGATCCACCTTTACCTAGAAGGCGTTCCAAAAATTCATAGTTTTTAGATCTTGATGCTAAATTTGATGAAAGTGGGATCGAAGAAATTAAAACCCTAGATGTTGCTAAACCCACTATTTTGGATTTCAAGGAATTTAATTATGAAAATTGCTCTTTGATTGATTGTATTTCCTTGTTGCAATCCGTGCTAAATTCTCCTCATGCTTATAGTCAAAACAAAGCGTTTACTAAACATATCGTTGATGCCTTGATGCAATCTTATGAAGAAAAAACTTGAGTTGGAAGTTTCTATCCCTAGAAAACTTTATGATGAGTGAGAACCAACTATTAAAATTAAGATTAAAGATCATGAGTTCTATGCTTTATGTGATTTGGGTGCTAGTGTTTCGACGATTCCAAAGACTTTATGTGATTTGTTAGGTTTCCGTGATTTTGATGATTGCTCTTTAAACTTGCACCTTGCGGATTCCACTATTAAGAAACCAATGGGAAGAATCAATGATATTCTTATTGTCGCAAATAGGAATTATATTCTCGCAGATTTTATTGTTCTTGACATAGATTGTAATCCTTCATGTCCTATTATCCTTGGTAGACCTTTCCTTAGAATGATTGGTGCAATTATTGATATGAAGGAAGGAAATATTAGATTCCAATTTCCGTCAAGGAAAGGCATGGAACACTTTCCTAGAAAGAAAATTAAATTACCTTATGAATCTATTATGAGAGCCACTTATGGATTGCCTACCAAAGATGGTAATACGTAGATCTATCCTTGCTTTTTATGCCTAGCTAGGGGCGTTAAAGGATAGCGCTTGTTGGGAGGCAACCCAATTTTATTTTTATTCCTTGCTTTTTGCTCTTGTTTAGTAATAAATAATTTACCTAGGCTATGTTTTGGTTGTGTTTTTTGTGTTTAATTAGTGTTTGTGCCAAGTAGAACCGTTGGGAAGACTTGGGGAAAGTCTTGTTATATTGCTGTAAAAAACAGAAACTTTAGCGCTCACGAGAACTGCTTCCATTTTTATTTGGAAAGTGATATTTAGTTAATTATTTTTGATGATGATTAATAGATAAATTACTCACGTCCATAAATTTATTTTAGAATTTTTGGGGCTCCAGATCTTGCGCTAGTTACAGATTACTACAGACTATTCTGTTTTTACCAGATTCTGTTTTTCGTGTGTTGTTTGCTTATTTTGATGAATCTATGGCTAGTAAAATAGTTTATAAACCATATAGAAGGTGGAATACAGTAGGTTTAACACCAATATAAATAAAGAATGAGTTCATTACAGTACCTTTAAGTGGTCTTTTGTTTTCTTTCGCTAACGGAGCTCACGAGATTTTCTACTTTAAGTTTTGTGTTGTGAAGTTTTCAAGTTTTGGGTAAAGATTTGATGGATTATGGAAAAAGGAGTGGCAAGATCCTAAGATTGGGGATGCCCATGGCACCCCTAAGATAATCTAAGGACACCTAAAAGCCAATGCTTGGGGATGCCCCGGGAGGCATCCCCTCTTTCGTCTACTTCCATCGGTAACTTTACTTGGAGCTATATTTTTATTCATCACATGATATGTGTTTTTCTTGGAGCGTGTTGTATGATTTGAGTCTTTGATTTTTAGTTTACCACAATCATCCTTGCTGTACACACCTTTTGAGAGAGCCATACATGATTTGGAACTTTTTAGAATACTCTATGTGCTTCACTTATATCTTTTGAGTTATATAGTTTTGCTCTAGTACTTCACTTATATCTTTTAGAGTACGGTGGTGGATTTGTTTTATAGAAACTATTGATCTCTAATGCTTCACTTAGATTATTTTGAGAGTCTTAAATAGCATGGTAATTTGTTTAAATACTCCTAATATGCTAGGTATTCAAGATTAGTAAAAAAATTCTTATGAGTGTTTTGAATACTAAGAGAAGTTTGATGCTTGATGATTGTTTTGAGATATGAAGGTAATAATATCAAAGTCGTGCTAGTTGAGTAGTTTTGAATTTGAGAAATGCTTGTGTTGAAGTTTGCAAGTCCCGTAGCATGCACATATGGTAAACGTTATGTAACAAATTTGAAACATGAGGTGTTCTTTGATTGTCCTCCTTATGAGTGCGGTCGGGGACGAGCGATGGTCTTTTCCTACCAATCTATCCCCCTAGGAGCATGCGCGTAGTGCTTGGTTTTTGATGACTTGTAGATTTTTGCAATAAGTATGTGAGTTCTTTATGACTAATGTTGAGTCCATGGATTATACGCACTCTCACCCTTCCATCATTGCTAGCCTCTTCGGTACCGTGCATTGCCCTTTCTCACATTGAGAGTTGGTGCAAATTTCGCCAGTGCATCCAAACCCCATGATATGATACGCTCTTTCACACATAAACCTCCTTATATCTTCCTCAAAACAGCCACCATACCTACCTATTATGGCATTTCCATAGCCATTCTGAGATATATTGCCATGCAACTTTCCACCATTCCGTTTATCATGACACATTCATCATTGTCATATTGCTTAGCATGATCATGTAGTTGCAAAATTTCGTCGAGTTCCGATGGAGGAATCTCCAGCAATCTATGATTTATCGGAGCCCTGTCAAATCTGGATGGGAATCCGGACGAGTTTAGGGAGTGGTCTCCAGAGCCTAGATCGGAGGTCCTTTGGAAGATCCAACCGTTCATCTTCTGTGTAATTCCTATATCTACCACCCCTCCATATTTCAGCTCAATCTGACGGTTGAAACTCCAGGAACCTTCCGATGAGTGGACCACTTTTTCAGATCTGTTTTCTGCGTGAGAACGAATCCGACCCGAGTTCATCTTTTTTATGAACACGATTTCAGACATCCTTTTTGAAGGAGGTTTTGTATGGGGTTTTGTTTTTTGTTCCCAAACACATCCCACTAATTTTAAGGTCTTTTTCCAATATTATCTTCACCATCGCGCCGGTGTCAAACCAGCCCGTCAACATTGTTCCACGGTTGTCGACCCGCGCTAGACATGTCGTCGCTTTGTTGAGCCGATCTCAACTTCTTCGGATCATCATCTACGCAAGCCGAACAAGAGTTCGACATCGCGAAGGATAAATCATCACCAACATCGCCGCCCCACGGATTACACGGAGCGGGCACACCAGCATCGCCACACGGTCACTTCATCAAGCCGGCATTGACCGCGTCACAAGTTACGACCTGCGTCGGCATGGCCGCACTATTGCTTTTTCAAGCCAATGTCCATCACGCCGAACTGCTTCAACACCTCGGCTGACATGGCAGCTGCAACATCTCCTTACCGACCTGCTCCGTCACCTCGGCTAGACCGGGGGCTTCATCATCCCTTCTTCAACCTACTCCAGAGACTTCGGCGTCACCAGCCGACCAGCTTCGTCACGTTAGCTGGACCGAGGGCTTTGCGTCGGCGAGCCCACCTTTGCCAGCATCACCATGCCGTCGCTTTATCGCCCATCAGGCAATGGGTGTGCGGATCGAGTCCCAATTTTGGGAGTAACCTTTCTTCAGATTGCTACAACAGATAAACCAGGTGCTATTAATCCTAGTATTTTTCTTGCTTAGGTTTATTTTTCCCAAGGAATTATTACTCTGGTTTGTTTCATCATCTGTACACAGGTCTATCAAATGGTGGCCGCATTAACAACGGTCGCGTGGTGGTTCGGCCAGTTTCCGTATACAGTTCAGTGAATGCCGCATCCGTAACTTAGACCGGCCTGCGAATCCAGGCTTGGCCACGCCTTCACCGGGTCATGCCGATGCCCTACATCGACATGACTTCGGCGCCAGGCCACATCTCTTTCAATACATTATTTTTGCGAAAAGAAATTATCCTTTTTGGACCGCACTATTTTATGTGTGTAGGTGATCGACTTCGACTGCGTCACGCAGTCACTTTGGCAAGCCGACGTCGTTGTCCCAATCGGCTCGCGTGATCACCTTGTTGGTCGAATCGCCATACCGACATGTTCAGTTGCCTCGGGGACTTCGGCATCACTGAGAGAGCTCTACCTCATCGAGTGTTCGGCACACGGGCCATATTTCTTTTATTACTCACTTTGCGTAAATTATTAAGTATGCAACAATTTTTTTATTCCTATTATCTCCGGCTTGCACTATTTTCTGTGCACAGGTAAAGGATCCGAGTCGGGCAGCGCTGTCACCTCGGCGTACCGACGTACCATGTCACCTCGGTTGGACCGAGGGCTTCGTCATTACTTCATTAAGCCACGCCGAGGACTTCGGCGTCACACTGCCGGCATGCATTGGCCGTGCTATGTCGCCATTTCGAAGTGCCGAGCTCTTCGCTTCGCCACCTCGGGACTGGCTTGGGGGCTGGGACCTTGTCCTACCGTAAGCTCGGGACGTGCATCGGCACCGGGCACATTAACCAGCTAAGTCGCTTCCATACTTAAAAACCTTTAGTTTTAAATTTCGTTCGGTTCGACCAAGAATTATGCTTTTTTTGACAAAAAGTCATTTGCGAAAAACTTTCTTTGTCAAAACCTTGTTTGTTGCAAGCAAATTCAAATACCCCATTTACTTGGGGGCTTCCTTTGTGAAGCCTTTCCTCTTGCATATGATTATACTTGTACGGCTTCGTTCCTTCTTCGTGTATTACGCCACAATATGCACCATGTTGACTTAAGTGTTTCGCAAGGTGGGTTGCCTGGCTCCTGTGCTTACCCCTACATTCCTGATTGTTCGGCTAGGCGGTAAAGGGAGCACCTCTGTGATTGTTACTACCGGGTCATCCAAGTTAGTACCTCAGACTGGGTGAAGCCGAAAGCTAGCGCTCTTATTGTTTTCAATAATGGTCGGCACACAACGGAATTCATGAGTACAAAAAATCTATTGCACAAGTCCCATAGTAACAATGAGCAACCGAAGAAAGGTATCGGTGGAGGTACTATTTTCTTTGAAGATGCTTCTTACACTTCGTCAGTAATATAGCATAAGTTCCCTGTGCGCGCTTTGTCTATTACAGCCTTATGGCCTGATTGCCTGGTTATCAGAAACACCATCGATACTTTTGACAGGTGGAGTATATGACACTTTTCGGTCCTTGACCAAAGAGGGAGAAGCGGACAGTCGGTTAAGACACATTTAAAGTTCGGGTGAACACAGATATGATATAAGTACATCGGTACATACAATCATTATACATAAAATTCTTTTACCCAAGTCACTTGGGGGCTCTTAAAATTTATATGACCTATTTTATAGTAAAGGTGTTTTCTTCTTGGTCGTTGCAAAGTCTTTTTCTACCGCTCCTTTTTCGACTCGAGTGTATGGTCAATAGCCGGATAGCCTGTCTTCTCTCTAAAAAGCCGCTCGAGTTTAGTTCGCTAAACTGGCCTCGAAGAAGTACTCCGCCTTTGGGATAAGGAGCTCGAAGCCGTAGGCTGGCCCGCTTGAAGTGTTGAGATCGGGTGTGTCATGTTAAAGCACGCCAGAAGCACAATTTTTTTCTTTTTTACAATTTTTGGATTGGCACCGAACACTTGATCTTGTTCGAACGTCAAGTTTTTACTGACGTTTTTTTGGTTTTCCAAGCGTATGGCACTTTTAAACTATTTGTTTGTTTTCAGCACAAGTCTCGCAGTGCAACGCTGGACACCTTTAGAGATTCGGCAAAAATAGTCTCGGATATTGCTAAATATGCATCGGTTTCGAATTGTGTCTTCGGGCAATAGTTGGGTTGCCCAGCTCCCGCACTTGCCTCCTACGTTCCGCTTTGTTCGGCTAGGTGTGTAAAGAGAGAACTATTGCGATTGTGCTTCCAGCTCACATGGTTAAGCACCTCACTGGAGAAAGCCGAAAGCTGACTGTCACAATAAGCATAAACTGGTCAGCGATCCGATGACTATGTTAAATGACGGGCCACTCATAACATTGGTCGAAGTATTTACGGCTTGACCTCGGATGTCGTCGAACACTAACCGGGGGCTCATAACTAGCTTCCCCAGTTTAAAGCTCCTATGACTAAGTGAAAGTTATAAAGCCTGCATATCTGATTGCCTCGTTTTCGCTAACACAACCGCCTTCGAGCACCGAGACGTCGGCTAAGGGTTGTCTTGTTATCGCGGAGACACCCTGCGTAGTATCTACAAAGGGGTAGAAGCCGATGATGGGCCACTTTCAACTAATAAACAGTCGCAACAGAGTCAAAATAAACATATCATCGTCATTTGTATTTAATATACAAGGGCTGCCTTCCGTATTCATCATTGTAAATCCATAAATATGCATTACTGCTACGTTGCCTGGCTCCTATGCTTACCGCTACGTTCCCGATTGTTCGGCTAGGCGGTAAAGGGAGCACCCCTGTGATTGTTACTACTGGGTCATCCGAGTTAGTACCTCAGACTGGGTGAAGCCGAAACCTAGCGATCTTAAAGGATCACATTAGTCGGCAACAACGGAAGTAAATTTTCTGGTTCATTAGTACCACAGAGTTTGGGAACTTTCCCTGAACTAAATCCTCAATATTTTCTTCCCACATTGATCGGAGGTGAGGTTTCATGATCATGATACACATGACGACCCAAAGTAAGGAACCGATAGCGGGACTATTTTCCTTGGAAGATGTTTCTTACATTAAGTAATATAACATATCTCTCTGTGTACCTTTGTTTATAAAACCCTATGGCCGGATTGCCTTGTTTTCCATAAATCTTTGCCCTTATAACGGCTTTATAAAGTAGGACAAACACTCCTCGGCTACTGGCCGAGGAGGTGGAAGCCGATGGTCGGTCAACGAAGTTTTGTGCAATGCGGATCCGAGCATTAATGATGTAAAGTATTTGGATACATAGAATCATTACACATAATTTGTGATTTTACTCTGGATATCGATCCTTAATCCGGCCACCCGTGCCCGCATTAAGGCTCGGGGGCTACTGGGCTTCGGGCTTATCATTTACTAATATTAAAGGGACACATCTATCCCCCGATCTGGTGTTGCCACCCGACCAGTGTCTCGGGGGCTACTGCATTGCCAATCCAGTGCAGAAAATTTAAGTGCAATATAGTTTTCAAGGAGATTATGATCCTCAGGTTGGTCGGCCGCACCCAACCTGAGTCTCGAGGACTTTGCACACCGCTTTGTGTGCCCCGAAGTATTCTGCCGAGCTAGGAGTTGATCCTCGGGCCGATTTTGCAAATCAACCTGAGTCCCAGTGGCTACTGGGATCAGCGGTCTTATGTCATCCTTCAGGTGCATCCCGGGTTTTAGACCGATACACACCTTGAGGGCTACTGGCTATATATCTCGACAAAGAGCAAATTGCACCAATCAAAAATATTGACAAAAATCGGCCCACAGTCGGGGTGGTGCACCACCTCGGAAGCAATCGGGCATAAAGCTCGGGCGCCAGTGGCTGGCTCCATAGAGGGCATTTCCGGCATTAAGCTCGGCTAAACTCCTTCAACTTTTTTGAACCAAGGTGATCTATGACACCTCGGATATAGTCCGGCGTTGGAGCTTAGACATAGTCCGACGTTGGAGCTTGGACATAGTCCGGCGTTGGAGCTCGGATACATTCCGGCGTTGGAGCTCGGAAGCGGTCCGGCGTTGGTGCTCGTCTGCAAAAGATACCTCGAACATAGTCCGGCATTGGAGCTCGGACGCAAGAGGACACTGCCGTCCGGGAACAACTTCAAACCCGAGGTGTGGCATAAAAATAACGTGGCATTGATAAAGGCCGGAGACTTAAAGGGCTCCTCGGATACCCGACGTGTGAGATCTTCAGATTTAGCTCAGCAATCCTCAAGATAGAAGATGGGAAGATTTGTTGAACCAGTTTTCAAGACCGACGACCGAAGACGAAGAACTGTTCAAAAGAACCGAGGAGCGTCCCCAACTTGAAGACTGGTTCAGGGGGCTACTGACGATGTCCTGGACTAGGAGGTACTCACCACATTATCTCCCGATCAGTTGGATTGGGTCAAGGACCCCCATGGCCGTTTACTCATGGGCCAGTTAGGACAGCCGAAGACATATACAAGGAAGATTCCACAGGACTTGGTGATCAAGACAAGGACTCCTCTCCACCGACGTATTCGACTAGGACTCTTGTTATCCTAGGCCTCTGGTATGTTATATAAGCCGAGGCCAGGCTAGTCAATGGATGATTATGATATTATTCATCATACCCTTAGGTTTTAGACCACAACATATGATCTCGAGGTAGATCAACTCTGTACTTGATACTCCATCAATATAAACAAGAGCAGGACGTAGGGTTTTACCTCAATCAAGAGGGCCCGAACCTGGGTAAACATCGTGTCCCCTGTCTCCTGTTACCCATTGATCCATGATACACAGCTTGGGACCCCCTACCCGAGATCTACCAGTTTTGACACCGACATTGTGTAAGTTGATGCCGCTTGACAATGATGCATATGATGTTAAGATGCCATCGCTTGAGGGCAAGGCTTTGGAAGGCGCAAATGGAGATTGAGTTGTTTATATTGGGTACAACTGCGAGTGGGAACTTGTGTATGTGTACACTCGTCACTGGGTTCCACTTCCAAAAATCTCAGACGACTGCCCAGAGGTTGAGTACACCGGTATTCTACGTGATTTCAAATACGATCATGATGACTGTCATCTACGGAAGATAGCAATTTGTCGAGCTCCCAACCGCTCTTGGGATTACACGAACTATGAAGTTGTTGCTATCTTCGACAAGCTTGTTGCCGTCCTTACTTCCACGCCTCGATGGATATTGCCCAAAAATCAATTTATGTACACGGATGAGTACTTTGATGCAATTCAATACGAGGGTCGTGTGTTTGCTGCCACCACTCATGGCACTGTTTTTGCATGGAATCTTGATGCTTTCGGTACATTTGTCTTCCACCATAATTATAATTGCTTCATCCACATGCATGCGGTTAGCTAGTTTCCCTTTACTAATTAACCTTCTTGTGTTTCCAAGGTCCTATGAACATTCCACCACCTATACTTGAATTTTTTTACGAGCATGAGGATGAGCAGGACCCATATACTCAGTGGCGTCTGGCAACTTATTCCGATGGATCACCTCTTCTTGTCTGTATACAGGGCACTACTGATGTTACTAAGGAAGCATGTGTTGTCTCACATGGTTGCACTCTCAGGACCTATTCCAACATCCGTTGCAGGGTATTCAGGATGGATACTAGTGTACTAGCGCCAACACCTTCTCCTTGGTTCAGTATTGAAAGTCTGGGAGGAAACTCGCTCTTCCTTGGACAAAACTATCCAATGATGGTGGAAGGCGATCCAGCTGTTGTTGACACAACATTACTACCATTTATGAGAAGCAACTGTATCTATACCTCGGACATTACTATGCTTCCCTACCGTCCCAATATGGGTTCTTACATAGGCCACTTCAGCCTCGATGATTTGTCCTATGTTGGTCTCGAGATTGACAGTAGCTGGCCCTTTCCAGAGAATCACTTCTGGTTTGAAGCAAGCATTTCCAACGCCGACGAGTGATTGAGCTGAAGTTCATTTCATCGCTTTGTTATTTGTTGTGTGAGAAAAACTTTACTAGAATGTTTTGTTGGAAATGATCTATAATCCAACGTGTATCCTCATTGTCGTTGTGGGTTGATGACTTGTTGTATGTAATCAATGGTACATTTGCATATGCATCCATCAACTCACGCCTGCTAGTGGTGTCCATATGAACAGTGCTAGTGATTTTAGTTGCAAAAATTAGATAGTGCTAGTGATTTGTAGCTGCATATTTTGACAAATCGCAGTGTTACAAGGTTGACAAATGACAATGTTACTAGATAAACAAATGTCAATCTTTCCAGTTTGACAAATGGCAACATACCCAAAATGACAGATATGCAAATCTTACCCAATTGTTTGTACGTGCTTGCACACGGGTCATGCAAAATAACCGTTTGCGTTGAAGGGATGTAGAAATCCTGGTCGACACATTTTCCCTTGGCTTCCAGGGGAAGCTGTAGGTTTGCATATGGGTGTTCTAACTAAAATGTTTGCCATGAGTGTTTTATATTTAAAAACCATTGACATTTTTCTCAAAATAAAATTGTTTGATAAGTCTGTACATTAAGAGAGAAAAACGCAAGTTCATTCAAACCATATCTTTCATTCAGTCACACTGCGAATTTATATTCATATGATCGAGAATTCGAGATACAGTATTAAACCCCAAAAAAACTATTTCCGGCGGCGGCGGAGGCGGCGTGCCGTGCCGTCGTTGTCATTGTCGTCCTTCGGGACGCCGTTGTTGAAGTCTTCAATGCAGCACAAAATGTTCTTCACTTGTAAATCAAACATCATGTCATCGTGCGATCGATGGGCTGGGCGCGCGAGGATGGCAACTGGCACCGCTGAGAGGTAGCGGTCGACGGCAGCGTCCCATGCCGCTGCGGGGGGACGCGCGCACGGGCACGGGCACGGGCGCGGTGGGTGCAGCCAAATGCACGGGGACCGGCGCCGCAGTGGGTGGAGGGGTGTGCACGGGCAGGGGCACGGGCGTGGCGGGTGCAGCCAAACGCATGTGGGCCAGCACCACGGTGGGTGGAGAGGCATGCACGGGCACGGGCGCTGGTGCTGGCTTGTACACGAGCTCACGCGGGTCCGCGGAGACCTCGCTGTCGCCCGTGGCTTCCAGCACTGCAATAGTGCTCGGCGACCAGCCCGTCAATGCTACGGGGATGGTCGCTAGGTTGGGTGCGGGGATGGGAGCTGGGACGGGAGCGGGGGCAGCAACCGCCGCAGCCAGCTCATTCTGGGCCATGTCCATGAGGCCCCATTCTTCCTTATTTTCTATCTCCTACAGCTCGGAGTCGACTTCACCAAACTTGAAGACTAGTGGCAGATGATCATTCTGCGCCATGGCGTTGGCGGAGGTCTGCGGGAGGGAGGGGAATGGGAGGCGAACAGCAAGGCCGGCCATATTAAACAGTGGCTCGGGCACCATTAATGGAGAGGAAGGCGGGCGGCCATGGAAGTCAAAGGGCCCCCTTTCCCGGTGAGCCTGCACAGCGTAGAGCTCGCACGCTTCCTGGTGAGCTTGCGCATTGGAGGACAGCTTGCACGCCTCTCGGTCAGCCTGCGCACCGGACTGCGCTCGCACGCCTCCCGTTCAGTCGAGGTCAAGCAGCTGTCCGCATGGTACCTCCTACAACCATTAAAACCAAGACACATGGCGTCACGTGAATGGTTAACAAAACGCACACGGGTTTGAATTATACAAACGTTTGAGATATTAAAGTGGCAGCTATTTTTTCAAAATGCCTTTGTTGGCTATCATTATTCGAGTGCGCCTTCTCCCAAAATGGGCACGAAAAATGCCACAACATGTCGGGTGCCATTCCATGATAGCATGCCAAGTTTCATGAATTTCAGACGAGTTTTGGATTTACTGGAATTTAAAAACCAGGCATCTCAATGTTTTGCCGGCAATCAAACGGTGCCCTGGTGTTTGAAATTCATTCCCATTTCTTGCATGGGACCTAAGCATGCACCCAAGGACACATATTTGATTTTTCAACCAATTTATATGCACTGGAGCATGTGCATGTAGTTCAAATTTGAATTATGCACATAAATGCATTGAAAACTCAGTTAATGCATAAAAATGTCCAAACGAACCCCGAAAAATCCCAAAAATTGACACAACACTCCGGTTGTTCTATGTCGACACGAGATTTTTTTTGAAAGCAATAAGATGCAATGGATATCAAATCGTCCCCAAAGGTGGGACATTCCCGACCGAAACCATCATGCTTGTTGTGAGAAGCTCTGGTTTGTGAGAAGCATATACCCGAACCTTCCCCAAATGGGACAAAATTTTTAACACGGCATGTTGATGCCGCTCCATGATAGCATGCCAAGTTTCATGAATTTCAGACGAGTTTTGGATTTACAAGAATTTAAAAACCAGGCATCTCAATGTTTTGCCAGCAACCAACAGTGCCCTGGTGTTTGAATTTCATTCCCATCTCTTGCATGGGACCTAGAAATTCACCCAAGGACACAAATTAGTTTTTTCAACCAACTTAGTGCATTGGAGCATGTGCTTGTAGTTCAAGTTTGAATTATGCACATAAAATGCCTAGAAGACCCAGTTAATGCCTAAAAATGTCCAAACGAACGCCGAAAAATCACAAAAATTGACACAACACTCCTGTTGTTCTATGTTGACACTAGATTTTTTTTGAAAGAAATAAGAGGCAATGGATATCGTTTCATCCCCAAAGGTGGGATGTTCCCTATCGAAACCATCATGCTTGTTGTGAGAAGCTCTGGTTTGTGAGAAGCTTATACATGAACCTGCCCCAAATGGGACCAATTTTTTACCACGACATGTTGATGCCGCTCCATGATAGCATGCCAAGTTTCATGAATTTCATACGAGTTTTGGATTTACTAGAAAAACCAGGCATCTCAATGTTTTGCCGGCAATCAACAGTGCCATGGTGTTTGAATTTCATTCCCATCTCTTGCACAGGACCTAGAAATTCACCCAAGGACACACATGTGATTTTTCAACCAACTTTAGTGCACCGGAGCGTGTGCTTGTAGTTCAAATTTGAATTATCAACATAAAATGCCTAGAAAACCCAGTTAATGTGTAAAAAGGCCAAACGAACCCCAAAAAATTCCAAGATTGAACACAACACTCCTGTTGTTCTATGTTGACACTAGAAATTTTTTCAAAGCAATAAGAGGCAACAAATATCGTTCCGTCCCCAAAGGTGGTACGTTCCCTATCGAAACCACCATGCTTGTTGTGAGAAGCTCTGGTTTGTGAGAGGCTTATACCCGAACCTGCCCTAAATGGGACAAACTTTTTACCACGGCATGTTGATGCCGCTCCATGATAGCATGCCAAGTTTCATGAATTTCTGACGAGTTTTGGATTTACTAGAATTTAAAAACCAGGCATCTCAACGTTTTGCCGGCAATCAACAGTGCCATGGTGTTTGAATTTCATTCACATCTCTTGCATGGGACCTAGAAATTCACCCAAGGACACACATGTGATTTTCAACCAACTTTGGTGCATTGGAGCAGGTGCTTGTAGTTCAAATTTGAATTATGCACATAAAGTGCCTAGAAAACCCAGTTAATGTATAAAAAAGGCCAAACGAACCCCGAAAAATTCCAAGATTAAGCACACCACTCATGTTATTCTATGTTGACACTAGAAATTTTTTGAAAGCAATAATAGGGAACGGATATCGTCCTGTCCCCAAAGGTGGTACGTTCCCTATCGAAACCATCATGCTTGTTGTGAGAAGCTCTGGTTTGTGAGAAGCTCTGGTTTGTGAGAAGCTTATACCCAAACCTGCCCCAAATGGGACAAATTTTTCACCACGGCCTGTTGATGCCGCTCCAAGATAGCATGCCAAGTTTCATGAATTTCTGACGACTTTTGGATTTACTAGAATTTAAAAGCCAGGTATCTCAACATTTTTCCGGCAATCAACAGTCCCCATGGTGTTTGAAATTCATTCCCATCTCTTGCATGGGACCTACAAATTCACCCAAGGACACACATGTGATTTTTCAACCAACTTTGGTGCATTGGATCATGTGCTTGTAGTTAAAATTTGAATTATGCACATAAAATACCTAGAAAACCCAGTTAATGTATAAATAAGGCCAAACGAACCCTGAAAAATTCCAAGATTAAACACAACACTCCTGTTGTTCTATGTTGTCATAGGAAAAAAAAATTAGAAGCAATACGAGGCAACGGATATCCTCCCATCCTCAAAGGTGGTACGTTCCCTATCGAAACTATCATGCTTGTCGTGAGAAGCTTATACCCAAACCTGCCCCACATGGGACAAAATTTTCACCACGACATGTTGATGCCGCTCCATGATAGCATGCCAAGTTTCATGAATATCAGACCAGTCTTGGATTTACTAGAATTTAAAAACCAGGCATCTCAATGTTTTACCGGCAATCAACGGTGTCCTGGTGTTTGAAATTCATTCCCATTTCTTGCATGGGACCTAAGCATGCACCCAAGGACACATATTTGATTTTTCAAACAATTTATATGCACTGGAGCATCTGCATGTAGATCAAATTTGAATTGTGCACATAAATGCATTGAAAACTCAGTTAATGCATAAAAATGTCCAAATGAACCCCGAAAAATCACAAAAAATTGACACAACACTCCTGTTGTTTTATGTTGACACGAGAAATTTTTTGGAAGCAATAAGAGGCAATGGCTATCGTTTCGTCCCCAAAGGTGGGACGTTCCCTGCCGAAACCATCATGCTTGTTGTGAGAAGCTTTGGTTTGTGAGAAGCATATACCTAAACCTGCCCCAAATGGGACAAAATTTTTACCATGACATGTTGATGCTGCTCCATGATAGAATGCCAAGTTTCATGAATTTCAGACGAGTTTTGGATTTACTAGAATTTAAAAACCAGGCATCTCACTATTTTGCCGGCAATCAACGGTGTCCTGGTGTTTCAAATTCATTCCCATCTCTGGCATGGGAGCTAGAAATTCACCCAAGGACACACACATGTGATTTTTCAACCAACTTTAGTGCATTGGAGCATGTGCTTGTAGTTCAAATTTGAATTATGCACATCAAATGCCTAGAAAACCCAGTTAATGTATAAAAAAGGCCAAACGAACCCTAAAAAATTCATTCCCATTTCTTGCATGGGACCTAAGGATGCACTGAAGGACACATATTTGATTTTTCAACCAATTTGTATGCACTGGAGCATGTGCATGTAGTTTAATTTTGAATTGTGCACCTAAAATGGCTAGAAAACCAGTTTAATGTATAAAATGTCCAAACGAACCCTGAATAATTCCAATTCTTTTACAACGCACATATAGTTGCATGTTCACTGCAGATAAAAGGTCTAGCAATTCAAACATCATCCATTGCTACTGTGACCCCATTTTGTAATTCAAATCAAGTAGATCCCACATAGTTTATTATCACCAACCGTGTGAGATGTAGTACAAAATATCTTGGAGCACCGTCAGTGTATAGTACGCCTATGGCTTACGCGAGAAAGTGCGTCGGCTACAGTCGACAGCTGGTGTGTCAAGCACACTAGCTCGCTCCCCAAAAACTCCCGCCTCTACATCCCTCGCATTCTCGTAAATATCTACCGCCTGGAAGGTTTTAATGTTTGATAGCACACGATTAGTATGTGCAGACCGTGTGCGATGTCTGTTACTCCCGCTCTGCTTCAGTCCCTTGATTCAAATTTTCAGTAGCCCCGGCATTTTACTGCCGCCTCAGCATCCCTCGCAATCTCAAAAATATCAGCTCGCGCTTGATCCAAATTTTCAGTAGCCCTGCCTTGTTACTCCCGCCTAGTAAAATTTTTAGTTGCCGCAGTATTTCCTCAAACACAACCTCCGCTCAGACAGAGACACACAACCCTCGAAACCATTGGTAGGTCGCCGCCATCACCGGCGCCTCCATCCTCAATGTCTGCCTATGTGTCGGGGAGCTCGAGGAGCCAATGGACAAAAAGAGGTTTCTCGCGGCCTTTTCGCCCGACGCCGACGAGGTGGCCGCCGAGGTGTCCCCGTCGTCCTCCGCTGCCTCGATCCGTCGTCGCCGGTCCCCCGATCCGCTCGTCGCCGCGCCCCTACGCCGGTTCGACAACTTCCCCGTCCTTCCCCAGACCCGGCAGTCGAAGAAGTCCTACCTCGGGGTCCGGCAGCGGCGGTGGGGGATGTGGGTCGCCGAGATTACAAATCGAGAGACCCACACCCATCGGTGGCTCGGTAGTTTCCACACGGCCGAGATCGCGGCCATGGAGTACCACTGCTGGCAGGTCCACTACCACGGCGTGGCGGCTAGGCTCAATGTCCCCTTCGGCACACGTCCAGTCCACCTCGTTCCGCCAGAGCCAGGGGTGGTGAGCTCGTCTATGGCGTAGGAGGACCGCGAGGCGTGGGAGCGCCTCGAGGTCGAGGCCGCCGATGAGGCCTACATGCAAGAGCTCCGCCAGCAGTACCCGGAGCTCGTGGAGGCGGAGCGGGCGATCTTTGCCGGCGCGGAGGGCGGCGAGGTTATCGCGATATCCTCTGATGATGAGGTCGAAGGCGGTGAGGACGGCGGCACGGAGGGCGGTGAGGTTATTGCGCTCTCCTCTGATGATGAGGTCGAAGGCGGCAGCGACGGCGACACGGAGGGCGTCGAGGTGGGCACCGAGGACAAGGAGATCGACGTCGACCAGTGGAGGAGTTCCTTCCCCAATGACCCCGACGACGGTAGTGGCTCGAACCTGGCTCGCGGCACACCGTACATGATGAGGAAGGATTGGCTCAACCTCTACTTCGACCAAAAGTTGTTTAGCTTAGTTTAAATTTATGTTTTATGTTCAGTTATGCAAAACTATATATGTTTATGTTTGAATGCATGCTACTTTTGATTGAACCTCCTTTGAACTTTATCAAATTGAAGTTTATAACCTTAAGTTTAGGGGATCGACTAGAAAAGGCCAAAAATTGCTAGAGTATATATATATATATATCCACTAAGGGTTTTAGTCCTTTAACTTTTTAAGGATCGCCTAGAGATGTCCTTATGACTTGTTTATTTTAGTTCTTCACAATGTGATGCTCTATATGTGGAACTATTTGTCGTGTAGTTCAATTTCATCAATAACAGTTTCAACAATACCACTATGAATTACGATATTTGGTTGTTGTTAAGGATATTGCAGTTAACATGCCTTTTCGTTTTTGAATTGTTGTTTAGCAACATGCATTGTACTGAATGACTAAATATGCAATCCCAGGCTACATAGCAACAAGGAAGAGTGTTACCTTAATGTTCTGATGATGTCTAGATATACATGTAATAAAATCTTATATAATGGGATGGATGGAGTGTTGTACTACATCATTTTTCAATTGTTGTTTAGCTTCTAATATTAACTTGGTGCTTTTAGGTACATACATCATTGCCAAAGATCCACACTTCGACCCTTTCTGCGTATGGGGTAATGAGATATTCATGAACCAGCATCAAGTGAGGAAACTGATAAAGATTGTTATTAAAATGGGTCAAAAGATGTCAATCAAACTATTTGTTTACACTTTATGTAAGACAATAGTGAACTACAGGATGGCAAGTAAGAAATCTGTAGCCTTCTTTTTACTGCGCGTAATGAGTTGTGTTAGATGACAATATCTGAATCTTTTTTCTTTTGTAGTGGATCCTGAAGCAGTTTACTCAAGATTACCTCTCAAACTACATGATTGGCGGTCGGCCATCACAAGGGGTTGGACTAGAGTCTTGCATGCCTTCTGCATCTAGGAGAGCACAATAGGGCCATTCCACTTCACCTTGTTCAGCAACTGGAATGTCTGTCGCCTCTTTCTTTACCATCTGTAACAGTACAAGTGTAGAACCCTGGTACATCATTCTTTATTTGGTGCTTCTATAATTCTAAAACATATGTACCTGTGAATCGAATAATGCATTGGTTGTTTGAACCCGATGGATATGAATAAAGCTATAGCCTACTTTCAAGTTTAAATTAGGTATAATTTTAAATAGCAACAATTAAATTAGGGCGAAATTACATTGTGCAGGTCATTATGGCACACAGGGTTGGTAATGTCGGATTGCAAGTTCCGACAAAACCCTTGAGGTTCGAACACTGGGGTGCACGCGAAGATCTCCCCCCCCCCATATCGATCCGCATCCTAACTTAGCCTAGATCTCACGAACTAACTCGACGAACTCGCAACACAAGGGACACAAGATTTATACAGGTTCGGGTCACCGTTGTGGTGTAATACCCTACTCCAGTGTGGTGGTGGTGGATTGCCTCTTGGGCTGAGGACGAACAATACAAGGGGAAGAACAGCCTCCCGAGGTTGATGTGTTCTTGTGCTTGGTGGGTGTGCCGCCAAGGATGTGGTGGATCTCTCCTCTGTCTACTATGGCGGTGGCTAGTCCTATTTATAGAGGCCCTGGTCCTCTCCCCAAATATTGAGCGGGAAGGGAGCCAACAATGGCCAATTTGAAAGGGGACAACTAGTACAAGCTATCCTGACAAAAGGTGGTCTTCGCCTGCCAAAGGTTCTGGCGGTGACGCCGTCCTGGGCTCCATGGTGACCTCCGTCTTGCCGTCCTTCTGGTCTTGGTCTCATTGCACCATTGTGGAAACCTTTGCTGGATGCCTCGGTACTCCACGCCTGCGCTTGCCCCCTAGCACTAAAGAGGAAACAAGGACGCTGCGCGCGCTGGTGCCTGCCTGCCGCCCGCCTGGTCTCAATCATCATGGCTTACGTCACAAGAACCTCGCGAGGTTTCCCGGCCTTGAACTCTCCGCCCCTCACGAGCCAGCCTGGTGAGGCCGCTCCTGAGGAGGTCTTGCGTCGTCCACCTCGCGAGGCTTGGCCCACCGCGAGGGTCTTGATTCCTTATTGATGAAGATGGGCCATATAGGCCTGCCAGCAAAGCCACGCCGTGGGCCGCAGGTAGGCAAGTTTGGGGACCCCCATTCCCAGAACGCCGACAGTAGCCCCCGGCCCAAGGCGCGCTCGGGCTTGGCTTCGAGGCGAAGCCAAGGGTCAAGTGCGAAGCGTCGCGGGCCCCAATAGCCTGTGGCCTCGGTCGACGCGTGGCGGTGATTGAATGTGGGCGTCTTCGCTTCCCCATGCTGCCTCGGCAACTGCCCGACGTGACAAGTCCCTGCGACATGCAAGGAAGACCATCATTACCTGTGATCGTGGGGGGTGCTGGTTGGCCTTCTCCTGGTATAAATGGGAGGGGGTAGGAGCCCCCGTCGCCCATCCTTCCTCTTCCTCTTCCGCTTCTCCTCCTTCCTTGCTCCTCTCCTGCCACCAATGGCGCTGTCGAGGAGGTTCACCACCGCGGAGAAGGGGAAGGCCCCTCGCGAGGGGCCCGGCTCTCCGGTGCCCAAGCGTGGACGCGATCGTCCCCGCAAGCACACTGCAACCCCCGCCGCGGCTCCGCGCAGCCGTGGTGGTGCCGCCTCGCGGGGCAGGGGTTGCTCTGGTTGTGGCGGTCCCGTTGATGAAGGGAGGCGTGCCGTGGTCACTCGGCCTCCCCGGCCATGCTTCCACTCGGCGGAGATGCTACCCGAGTTTGTCGTCTGGTCGGAGAACCCGGCCAGCAACTGGCTTCAGCTCCCGTGCTTCCTCGCCGACGAGCTGCTGGCCTCAGGTCCTGGCGGGCTTTGGCTGCAGGCGGACGGCTGCTGCAGCAGGGCTTCCTGGGTTGCGGTCGAGGTCTCTGCTGCGGGCAATGTAGCTCTCGCCCGCGGTTGGCAGACGTTTGCCTGCGCACGCGGCCTCGGCAGGCGGTGCACCCTTCACTTCAAGTACGACGGTGACGTGACCCTCTGTGTGAGGGTGTTCGGGGAAGATGGTCGTCGCGTAGGGTGCTGCCCTGAGGTGAACGACGGTGAGGAGGTGCTCGGCCTTGGCGACGACCGCGATGAGGATGGGGGCGAACCCGCCCTTGGCGCCGACCGCGTCTCGTCCGGCTATGGCAGCTCTTCCCCCAGCGACAACTCCAGCAGTGGCGGCTACGACCAGCCGCCACGCTGCCGTGCCCGCTTCGAAGACGGTGGCGGGTCATCTCATCGCCGTGCCTCCGTGAAGCGTGAGGAGGGGTCCGGCTAAGCTCAGGAGGGCACTGGGGCCTGCGCCCGTGAACCGCTGTAGGCGCCGCTTCTATTTTGTTCTTCTTTACCTTCCTGCATCAGAAAGAAACCAGAATGGGCCCTGGAGGGGCGTGTATCGAACTATGATCCCAATCGCTATGTTATGTTTGTCGTTCCTATGCCGTGTCGTAACATTATCATTTTATGTAGGGATAACTTAGCTCGACTTGTTTTGAGTGACCTCCTCCTCACAAGGCGCTCGCTTCCTAGTGCTTGTTGAGGCCTCCTTGCCTGATATGCATTTAGGAACTGCAAAAAATTCCTAAGAGGTTTATCGCTCACCCGGGGTTTGGTTATAGGCGCCGCTGGCCTTGACTCAGTGCTTCGCATCGCGGTGCCCGTGGGGCACAGACCAGGAGAGGTTCGCCAGCTTGTGGGCTCGAACGAGGGTGCCTCACGAAAAGACAGAAGGAGGAAGCTCACGAAGGTACCTGTCCAGCCCCCTCGCAAGGGACGCGAGGGAGAGTTTAGGTCGACCAAAGAGGCGAAGGCAGAAACAGAGGCAGAAAGCGATAAAACGGAACCAGCAAGAGACACCAGAAAGCAAATTTCGATTAAAAGAGGGGCGAGCCAACTTTGGAAAGCAAATGAAAAACCGTGTCCGACACCTAGTACAGTCTTTGACGTCTTCTCATCAGCGCAGAGCTAAGTGCTTCCACTCGGCGTGGGAGGGAGCCCCTGAGGCCCAAGGGCGGCTCTCCTGAGGCTCCGGGGCGTGTACATCCCCACCCATTATTACGTGAGAGTGTCACGGGCGGCAATTCTTCACAGGCACGGGGCCTTGCTTCACAGGCACTGGGCCTTTCTTCACAGGCGCCGGGCCTTCTTCACATGCACTGGGCCTTTCTTCACAAGCGCCGGGCCTTCTTCACAGGCACTGGTCCTTTATTCACAGGCACCGGGCCTTCTTCACAGGCACTGGGCCTTTCTTCACAGGAACCGGGCCTTCTTCACAGACATTGTGACTTTCTTCATGGGTAGAACTTCTGGAGGTGTTGGATGTTCCAGGTGTTCTGGACGGGTACCCCGTCCCGTGTCTCCTGGTGCGCGGCGCCAGGCCTGGAGACGTGGACGACCTTGAATGGGCCCTCCCACATGGGCGAGAGCTTATGCAGCCCCTCCCTGGAGAGCACTCGCCTCAGGACGAGGTCACCCACCTCAAGAGTCCTGGAGCGGACGCTGCGGCAGTGGTACCACCGCAACGCCTGCTGGTATCTTGCCGCCCGTAGTGCAGCTTCACGGCGTCGTTCCTCCCCCAGCACGAGGTCCATCCCCCGCATGGTGTCCTGCTTCGTCTCATCAAACGCCAGGACCCATGCGGAGCGATGCTCAACCTCGTGAGGGAGGGCAGCTTCTACTCCATAGATGAGGAAGAACGGGGTTTTGCCCGTTGGCTTGGTGGCGGTGGTGCGGATCGACCACAGCATAGACTGGAGCTCGTCGTTCCAGCCCTTGCCGTAGGCCTCAAGATTTTTCTTGAAGGTCCTGGTCTTGAGGCCCTTCAGGACCTCCGCGTTGGCGGGTTCGGCCTGGCCATTGCTCCTGGGGTGAGCTACTGAGGCGTAGCAGATCTGCGTTCCAAGGTTAGCACAATATGACTTGAAGAGATTACTAGTGAACTGCGAGCCATTATCGATGATGATGCAGTTGGGGACCCCAAAACGGCTCACGAGGCCCTTAATGAACTTGACTGCAGAGCCAGCTGGGATGGCGCAGACGGCTTCAACCTCCGGCCACTTAGTGAACTTGTCGATGGCGACGTAGAGGTATCGATAGCCCCACTACAAAAAAAGACACATCTATGACATTTTGGGCCGAACGAAATTTATTTCTGTCATACATATGACACTTCTATGACAATAATTGTGACAAAACCCGATATCATCATAGTGTTGGGGAACGTAGCAGAATTTTAAAATTTTCTACGCATCACCAAGATCAATCTATGGAGTCATCTAGCAACGAGGGAGATAGGAGTGCATCTACATACCCTTGTAGATCGCGCGCGGAAGCGTTCAAGAGAACGGGGTTGATGGAGTCGTACTCGACGTGATCCAAATCACCGATGACCAAGTGCCGAACGGACGGCACCTCCGCGTTCAACACACGTACGGTTGGGAAGACGTCTCCTCCAACTTGATCCAGCAAGGGGGGAGGAGAGGTTGATGAAGATCCAGCAGCACGACGGCGTGGTGGTGGAAGCAACGGTGATCTCGGCAGGGCTTCGCCAAGCGCAGGGAGACGGAGGAGTGTCATGGGAGGGAGAGGGAGAGGCCAGGGGCTTGGGTGCGGCTGCCCTCCCTCCCCCCACTATATACAGGGTGCCAAGGGGGGGGGGGCGTCGGCCCTAGGAGATCCAATCTCCTAGGGGGGGGGGCGGCCAAGGGGTGCCTTGCCCCCCAAGGCAAGGGTGGCACCCCCCACCCCTAGGGTTTCCAACCCTAGGCGCAGGGGGAGGCCCAAGGGGGGGCGCACCAGCCCACTAGGGGCTGGTTACCCTCCCACTTCAGCCCATGGGGCCCTCCGGGATAGGTGGTCCCACCCGATGGACCCCCGGGACCCTTCCGGTGGTCCCGGTACAATACCGATTACCCTCGAATCTTTCCCGATGGCCGAAACTTGACTTCCTATATATAAATCTTCACCTCCGGACCATTCCAGAGCTCCTCGTGACGTCCGGGATCTCATCCGGGACTCCGAACAACTTTCGGGTTACCGTATGCTAATATCTCTACAACCCTAGCGTCACCGAACCTTAAGTGTGTAGACCCTACGGGTTCGGGAGACATGCAGACATGACCGAGGCGCCTCTCCGGTCAACAACCAACAACGGGATCTGGATACCCATGTTGGCTCCCACATGCTCCACAATGATCTCATCGGATGAATCACGATGTCGAGGATTCAAACAATCCGTATACAATTCCCTTTGTCAATCGGTACATTACTTGCCCGAGACTCGATCGTCGGTATCCCAATACCTAGTTCAATATCGTTACCGGCAAGTCACTTTACTCATGCCGTAATGCATGATCCCGTGATCAACAACTTGGTCACATTGATCTCATTATGATGATGCATTACCGAGTGGGCCCAGAGATACCTCTCCGTCATACGGAGTGACAAATCCCAGTCTCGATTCATGCCAACCCAACAGATACTTTCGGAGATACCTGTAATGTACCTTTATAGTCACCCAGTTACGTTGTGACGTTTGGCACACCCAAGGCACTCCTACGGTATCCGGGAGTTGCACAATCTCATGGTCTAAGGAAATGATACTTGACATTCAGAAAAACTAGAACAAACGAACTACACGATCTTTGAGCTATGCTTAGGATTGGGTCTTGTCCATCACATCATTCTCCTAATGATGTGATCCCGTTATCAATGACATCCAATGTCCATAGTCAGGAAACCATGACTATCTTTTGATCAACGAGCTAGTCAACTAGAGGCTCACTAGGGACATGTTGTGGTCTATGTATTCACACATGTATTACAATTTCCGGATAACACAGTTATAGCATGAACAATAGACAATTATCATGAACAAAGAAATATAATAATAACCATTTTATTATTGCCTCTAGGGCATATTTCCAACAGTCTCCCACTTGCACTAGAGTCAATATTCTAGTTACATTGTGATGAATCGAACACCCATGCAGTTCTGGCGTTGATCATGTTTTGCTCTAGGGAGAGGTTTAGTCAACGGATCTGCCACATTCAGGTCCGTATGTACTTTACAAATCTCTATGTCTCCATTTTGAACACTTTCACGAATGGAGTTGAAGCGACGCTTGATATGCCTGGTCTTCCTGTGAAACCTGGGCTCCTTGGCAAGGGCAATAGCTCCAGTGTTGTCACAGAAGAGAGTCATCGGGCCCGACGCATTGGGTATGACTCCTAGGTCGGTAATGAACTCCTTCACCCAGACTGCTTCTTGTGCTGCCTCCGAGGCTGCCATGTACTCCGCTTCACATGTAGATCCTGCCACAACGCTTTGCTTGCAACTGCACCAACTTACTACCCCACCATTCAAAATATACACGTATCCGGTTTGTGACTTAGAGTCATCCAGATCTGTGTCGAAGCTAGCATCGACGTAACCCTTTATGACGAGCTCTTCGTCACCTCCATACACGAGAAACATGTCCTTAGTCCTTTTCAGGTACTTCAGGATATTCTTGACTGCTGTCCAGTGTTCCATGCCGGGATTACTTTGGTACCTTCCTTCCAAACTTACGGCAAGGTTTACATCAGGTCTGGTACACAGCATAGCATACATGATAGGCCCTATGGCCGAGGCATAGGGGACGACACTCATCTTTTCTCTATCTTCTGCCGTGGTCGGGCATTGAGCTGTGCTCAATCTCGTACCTTGCAATACATGCAAGAACCCCTTCTTTGACTGATCCATTTTGAACTTCTTCAATATTTTGTCAAGGTACGTACTCTGTGAAAGACCAATGAGGCGTCTCGATCTATCTCTATAGATCTTGATGCCTAATATATAAGCAGCTTCTCCAAGGTCCTTCATTGAAAAACACTTGTTCAAGTAGGTGTTTATGCTTTCCAAGAATGTAGGTGTTTATACTTGTTCAAGTAGGTGTTTATGTCATCCACATACAATATGAGAAATGCTATAGAGCTCCCACTCACTTTCTTGTAAATGTAGGCTTCTCCATAAGTCTGCGTAAACCCAAACGCTTTGATCATCTCATCAAAATGAATGTTCCAACTCCGAGATGCTTGCACTAGCCCATAAATCGAGCGTTGGAGCTTGCACACCTTGTCAGCATTCTTAGGATCGACAAAACCTTCCGGCTGCATCATATACAATTCTTCCTTAAGGAAACCATTAAGGAATGCCGTTTTGACGTCCATTTGCCATATCTCATAATCATAGAATGCGACAATTGCTAACATGATTCGGACAGACTTCAGCTTCGCTACGGGTGAGAAAGTCTCATCGTAGTCAACCCCTTGAACTTGTCGATAACCCTTAGCGACAAGCCGAACTTTATAGATGGTCACATTACCATCTGCGTCTGTCTTCTTCTTAAAGATCAATTTATTTTCTATGGCTCGCCGATCATTGGGAAAGTCAGTCAAAGTCCATACTTCATTTTCATACATGGATCCTATCTCGGATTTCATGGCTTCCAGGCATTTGTCGGAATCCTGGCCCGCCATCGCTTCTTCATAGTTCGAAGGTTCCCCGTTGTCTAACAACATGATTTCCAAGACAGGGTTGCCATACCACTCTGGTGCGGAACGTGTCCTCGTGGACCTACGAAGTTCAGTAGTAACTTGATCTGAAGTTTCATGATCATCATCATTAACTTCCTCTCTAGTCGGTGCAGGCACCTCAGGAACATTTTCTTGAGCTGCGCCACTTACCTGTTCAAGAGGTAATACTTCATCAAGTTCTACTTTCCTCCCACTTATTTCTTTCGAGAGAAACTCTTTATCTAGAAAGGACCCATTCTTGGCAACAAAGATCTTTCCTTCGGATCTGAGGTAGAAGGTATACCCAACAGTTTCTTTAGGGTATCCTATGAAGACGCATTTTTCCGACTTGGGTTCGAGCTTTTCAGGTTGAAGTTTCTTGACATAAGCATCGCATCCCCAAACTTTTAGAAATGACAGCTTAGGTTTCTTCCCAAACCATAATTCATACGGTGTCGTCTCAACGGATTTCGACGGAGCCCTATTTAAAGTGAATGCGGCAGTCTCTAAAGCATAGCCCCAAAATGACAGCGGTAAATCGGTAAGAGACATCATAGATCGCACCATATCCAATAGAGTGCGATTACGACGTTCGGACACACCATTACGATGAGGTGTTGCAGGCGGCGTGAGTTGTGAAACTATTCCACATTTTCTTAAGTGTGTGCCAAATTCGTGACTCAAGTATTCTCCCCCACGATCTGATCGCAAGAACTTGATTTTCCTGTCACGTTGATTTTCAACCTCACTCTAAAATTCCTTGAACTTTTCAAAGGTCTCAGACTTGTGTTTCATTAAGTAGACATACCCATATCTACTCAAGTCATCAGTGAGGGTGAGAACATAATGATAGCCACCGCGAGCCTCAACACTCATTGGACCGCACACATCAGTATGTATGATTTCCAATAAGTCGGTTGCTCGCTCCATTGTTCCTGAGAATGGAGTCTTGGTCATTTTACCCATGAGGCATGGTTCGCACGTGTCAAATGATTCGTAATCAAGAGACTCCAAAAGTCCATCTGCATGGAGCTTCTTCATGCGTTTGACACCTATGTGACCAAGGCGGCAATGCCACAAGTATGTGGGACTATCATTATCAACTTTACATCTTTTGGTATTCACACTATGAGTATGTGTAGTATTACGCTCGAGATTCATTAAGAATACACCATTCACCATCAGAGCATGACCATAAAACATATCTCTCATATAAATAGAACAACCATTATTCTCGGATTTAAATGAGTAGCCATCTCGAATTAAACGAGATCCTGATACAATGTTCATGCTCAAAGCTGGCACTAAATAACAATTATTGAGGTTTAAAACTAATCCCGTAGGTAAATGTAGAGGCAGCGTGCTGACGGCGATCACATCAACCTTGGAACCATTCCCGACGCGCATCGTCACCTCGTCCTTCGCCAGTCTCCGCTTATTCCGCAGCTCCTGCTTTGAGTTACAAATATGAGCAACCGCACCGGTATCAAATACCCAGGAGCTACTACGAGTACTGGTAAGGTACACATCAATTACATGTATATCACATATACCTTTAGTGTTGCCGGCCTTCTTGTCCGCTAAGTATTTGGGGCAGTTCCGCTTCCAGTGACCACTTCCCTTGCAATAAAAACACTCAGTCTCGGGCTTGGGTCCATTCTTTGGCTTCTTCCCGGCAGCTTGCTTACCAGGCACGGCAACTCCCTTGCCGTCCTTCTTGAAGTTCCTTTTACCCTTGCCTTTCTTGAACTTAGTGGTTTTATTCACCATCAACACTTGATGTTCCTTTTTGATTTCCACCTTTGCTGATTTCAGCATTGAATACACCTCAGGAATGGTCTTTTCCATCCCCTGCATATTGAAGTTCATCACAAAGCTCTTGTAGCTCAGTGGAAGCGACTGAAGGATTCTGTCAATGACCGCGTCATCCGGGAGATTAACTCCCAACTGAGTCAAGCGGTTATGCAACCCAGACATTCTGAGTATGTGCTCACTGACAGAACTATTTTCCTCCATCTTACAGCTGAAGAACTTGTCGGAGACTTCATATCTCTCGACCCGGGCATGAGCTTGAAAAACCATTTTCAGCTCTTCGAACATCTCATACGCTCACTGTCTCTCAAAACGCTTTTGGAGCCCCGGTTCTAAGCTGTAAAGAATGCCGCACTGAACGAGGGAGTAATCATCAGCACGTGACTGCCAAGCATTCATAACGTCTTGGTTCTGTGGGACAGGTGCGTCACCTAGCGGTGCTTCTAGGACATAATCTTTCTTGGCAGCTATGAGGATGATCCTCAGGTTCCGGACCCAGTCCGTATAGTTGCTGCCATCGTCTTCCAGCTTGGTTTTCTCTAGGAACGCGTTGAAGTTGAGGACAACGTGGGCCATTTGATCTACAAGACATATTGTAAAGATTTTAGACTAAGTTCATGATAATTAAGTTCATCTAATCAAATTATTCAATAAACTCCCACTCATATAGACATCCCTCCAGTCATCTAAGTGAAACATGATCCGAGTTAACTAGGCTGTGTCCGATCATCACGTGAGACAGACTAGCCAACATCGGTGAACATCTTCATGTTGATCGTATCTTCTATACGACTCATGCTCGAACTTTCGGTCTTCCGTGTTCCGAGGCCATGTCTGTACATGCTAGGCTCGTCAAGTCAACCTAAGTGTATTGCGTGTGTAAATCTGGCTTACACCCGTTGTATTCTAACGTTAGAATCTATCACACCCGATCATCACGTGGTGCTTCGAAACAACGAACCTTCGCAACGGTGCATAGTTAGGGGGAACACTTTCTTGAAATTATTGCGAGGGATCATCTTATTTAAGCTACCGTCGTTCTAAGCAAATAAGATGTAAACATGATAAACATCACATGCAATCAAATAGTGACATGATATGGCCAATATCATTTGCTCCTTTTGATCTCCATCTTCGGGGCTCCATGATCATCGTTGTCACCGGCATGACACCATGATCTCCATCATCGTGTCTTCTTGAAGTTGTCTCATCATCTATTACTTCTACTACTATGGCTAACGCTTTAGAAATAAAGTAAAGTAATTACATGACATTTATGTTGACACGCATGTCATAAATAAATAAAGACAACTCCTATGGCTCCTGCCGGTTGTCATACTCATCGACATGCAAGTCGTGATTCCTATTACAAGAACATGATCATCTCATACATCACATATATCATTCATCACATCCTTTGGCCATATCACATCACAAAACACTTGCTGCAAAAACAAGTTAGACGTCCTCTAATTGTTGTTGCAAGTTTTTATGTGGCTGCTATAGGTTTCTAGCAAGAACGTTTCTTACCTACGCCAAAACCACAACGTGAATTGCCAATTTCTATTCACCCTTCATAAGGACCCTGTTCATCAAATCCGATTCGACTAAAGTGGGAGAGACAGACACCCGCCAGCCACCTTATGCAACTAGTGCATGTCAGTCGGTGGAACCAATCTCACGTAAGCATACGTGTAAGGTCGGTCTGGGCCGCTTCATCCCACGATGCCGCCGAATCAAGATAAGACTAGTAATGGCAAGCAAATTGACAATATCGACGCCCACAACTGCTTTGTGTTCTACTCATGCATAGTCACTACGCATAGACCTAGCTCATGATGCCACTATTGGGGAACGTAGCAAAATTTTAAAATTTTCTACGCATCACCAAGATCAATCTATGGAGTCATCTAGCAACGAGGGAGATAGGAGTGCATCTACATACCCTTGTAGATCGTGCGCGGAAGCGTTCAAGAGAACGGGGTTGATGGAGTCGTACTCGACGTGATCCAAATCACCGATGACCAAGTGCCGAATGGACGGCACCTCTGCGTTCAACACACGTACGGTTGGGAAGACGTCTCCTCCAACTTGATCCAGCAAGGGGGGGAGGAGAGGTTGATGAAGATCCAGCAGCACGACGGCGTGGTGGTGGAAGCAACGGTGATCTCGGTAGGGCTTCGCCAAGCGCAGGGAGACGGAGGAGTGTCACGGGAGGGAGAGGGAGAGGCCAGGGGCTTGGGTGCGGCTGCCCTCCCTCCCCCCACTATATATAGGGTGCCAAGGGGGGCGCCGGCCCTAGGAGATCCAATCTCCTAGGAGGGGGGGGGGCGGCCAAGGGGTGCCTTGCCCCCCAAGGCAAGGGTGGCGCCCCCACCCCTAGGGTTTCCAACCCTAGGCGCAGGGGGAGGCCCAAGGGGGGGCGCACCAGCCCACTAGGGGCTGGTTCCCCTCCCACTTCAGCCCATGGGGCCCTCCGGGATAGGTGGCCCCACCCGGTGGACCCCCGGGACCCTTCCGGTGGTCCCGGTACAATACCGATTACCCCCGAAACTTTCCCGATGGCCGAAACTTGACTTCCTATATATAAATCTTCACCTCTGGACCATTCTAGAGCTCCTGGTGATGTCCGGGATCTCATCCGGGACTCCGAACAACTTTCGGGTTATCGTATGCTAATATCTCTACAACCCTAGTGTCACCGAACCTTAAGTGTGTAGACCATACGGGTTCGGGAGACATGCAGACATGACCGAGATGCCTCTCCGGTCAATAACCAACAGTGGGATCTGGATACCCATGTTGGCTCCCACATGCTCCACGATGATCTCATCGGATGAACCACGATGTCGAGGATTCAATCAATCTGTATACAATTCCCTTTGTCAATCGGTACGTTACTTGCCCGAGACTCGATCGTTGGTATCCCAATACCTAGTTCAATCTCATTACCGGCAAGTCACTTTACTCGTGCCGTAATGCATGATCCCGTGATCAACAACTTGGTCACATTGAGCTCATTATGATGATGCATTACCGAGTGGGCCCAGAGATACCTCTCCGTCATACGGAGTGACAAATCCCAGTCTCGATTCATGCCAACCCAACAGATACTTTCGGAGATACCTGTAATGTACCTTTATAGTCACCCAGTTACATTGTGACGTTTGGCACACCCAAGGCACTCCTACGATATCCGGGTGTTGCACAATCTCATGGTCTAAGGAAATGATACTTGACATTCAGAAAAGCTACAGCAAACGAACTACACGATCTTTGAGCTATGCTTAGGATTGGGTCTTGTCCATCACATCATTCTCCTAATGATGTGATCCCGTTGTCAGTGACATCCAATGTCCATAGTCAGGAAACCATGACTATCTTTTGATCAACGAGATTGTCAACTGGAGGCTCACTAGGGACGTGTTGTGGTCTATGTATTCACACATGTATTACGATTTCCGGATAACACAATTATAGCATGAATAGACAATTATCATGAACAAAGAAATATAATAATAACCATTTTATTATTGCCTCTAGGGCATATTTCCAACACATAGATGTGGTGGGCTCCTACTTCTATGACAAAATCATGACAGAAAATGGGCTTTTCGTCCTGGGCGGGCCGGAGACGCAGCTGCATGACATTCCTTGGGCAGTCCATGACGGATAAAACCGTGGTAGAAGCGAGGGCGAGGAAAATTTCGGGGAGTTCCCGGTTACGGTGGGAGGTCGGGGGCCGAGCGATGCGCGTTTCTCTCGTACACGTACGCGCGTGTGTGCGATGCATTGGGCTCTAACTGAACCTGAGCGATTGCACTGCAGGCTACGCGTTACTGAACCCGAGCGATCGATCGATGGCTGTTAACTGAACCCGATCGAGCGATTCCTTCGCTACTGCTGCAAACTGAAGCCGATCGATGCTACCTCTGGATGAACAGTGAGCATTGCGGGGGGTGGTGGTGGTGGGGGGGGGGGTTGGATGAACAGTTCCCGGTGGGGGTGGATGAACAGGACCCCATGGTGTTGCCTCTGGATGAACAGGACCCTGATCGATCGAGCCGGTTGGAGCTGGATGAACAGGACCCCGTGGAGAGCTGGATGAACAGGACCACCCCGTGGAGGGCAGGATGAACAGTAGACGGTGGAGGGCAGGATGATCAGTAGCCCATGGAGGGGTGGTTGAACAGGAGCCCGTGGAGAGGGCTGGTTGAACAGTAGCCAGTGGAGTAGCGCGCGGTGGAGGCTGGATGAACAGGAGCCCGTGGATGAACAGTTGCAGGTGGAGGATGGAGGAGGTCGATGGTGGATGAACAGTAGCTCGTGGAGGCTGGAGGGGGCCGACGGTGGAGATGAACAGTATCCTGTGGAGTCCCGTTTTGCGGTACGCCACACCCCTCCCGATGAACAGGACCCCCGTTTCGACTGTAGCGCTCCAACAGAAGTCCGTTTCGTCCGTTTTGCGGTATGCCACACCCCTCCTGATGAATAGGACCCCCGTTTCGATCGTAGGAGGTCCATTTCCTCCGTTTTACGGTACCAGACCCCTCCCGATCAACAGGACCCCGTTCCGAACGTAGGAAGTCTGTTTCCTCCGTTGTGCGGTACGCCAGGCCTCGTTTCCATCGCCTGTTGCGTCCAAGACCTCCCGATGAACACGACCACGCATTCCGTTCCGACCCAGCCGGTTGGCTCCCACGCGTTCCATTGCCTCCCCATGAACACGACGCATTTCGTTGCCTCCCCATGAACACAACGCATTCCGTTGCCTCCCCATGAACACGACGATGATGCTGTTTCTTCGTTCCGACCCAGCCATGTACACGAGCCCTGGCCGTAGGTATGCGCGAGTAGGCGTTCGAGAGCCCGCCCGTATGTACACATACGTGGCCGTATTTTCTTTCTTGCACCCTGGCCGCTGTACGTACGTGTACATGCTACGTGCGCGCCTCTACTACGAGACGTGTGCGCCTCTACTACAACACATGCGCGCCTCTACATCGACCAGTATGCACGTACATGTTCGCGACCAGAATGCCAACGCTACGTACGCTTCGACCAGGTGGGTCCCGACTGTCAGGCACTTCCTTGCCTGTGAAGATGTAGCTGGTGGGTCCCAGCAGTCAGGGAGCGAATCGGTTTTTTGCCCGGACGCACTTCCTTGTGTGCGAAGATGTAGCTGGTGGGTCCCAGCAGTCAGGGGAAAACGTTTTTTCACGAAATACAGTGGCCCGTCCGATGGGTACCAGCTGTCAGGTGGAGGAATGATCATTTTCCGCGTAATAAGGAGGCACTTCCTTGCTGTGGCTGTGGACCCAGCTGTCAGCCTCTCCACGTACAGTCCACGTCCGATGGAAGTCGTTCCTTGACCACATTGACCACGCCGCACCGAGAGCACCAGGGCGGTGGACGACGGCGAGGCCTAGGAAGGGGACGACACGGAGGCAGGGAAGACTCGGCAGTTGTTTCCCACGTGGAGGGGAGTACGACTGTACGAGGGCTTACTAGTTCGTCTGCCATCGCCGGAGAATAACAGCAGGTGTGGGTGAGTAGAGGGATGGCTAGGCCAGCGATGGGAGTACGGTCGGGCGGTGAGGCCTGCGCGGCAGCAGCTGGCCGCGAGGAGGAGGGAGCAGGCAGTCCCGCCGGCGCTTGTTTGAGCGGCTGGAGTAGGAAGAGCAGAGATTGAAGAAGCACGACGGCCGTTGGATGGACATCCAACAGTCAGTGCTTGTGCGTCAACCTTTTTTTAGGAAAGCCTCAAATCTGTGGAAAACAACATACAACCCATCTGCCATTATTTCTAATAATTTACAGCCCATTTGGTAATTCTTAAGGTTTCTTTGGAGCCCATATTCTTTTTGTTAGCATTACAGCCCATATTGTGGCAACGGTTAAAAAATTATACGAAATTTTGCATATTTTGGTGCGGCCCGAAATGTTTTTAATCCCGAAATTTCGACTCACATTCAAACTGATTTTAAAAATAAATGTATATCAATATAAAATCCAACAAATTCTCCACGCATAAAAATTAATGTAATTTAAAATCTTGAAATAAAAAAAGATATTTGAAACTAATTGCCGGTTTGATGTGTTTTAAAAATGTACAACCCATTTCTCATTACTGATGGGCCATTTTCTCGGTCAGCCGAATGAAAGCTCTCCTCCTCTTGAAAGATTTGCAGCCCAACAGGCCTGACAAAGCGACTTACTTGGCAAATCACAAAAAAACTGGGCTGTGGCCGTGGACCTAGCTGTCAGCCTCTCCACGTATAGTACTCTTCCGATGAAAGTCGTTCCGTGACCATGTTGACCACGCCACGCGGGGAGCACCACGACAGTGGACGACGACGAGGCCTAGGAAGGGGATGATGCGGCAGTGGAAGCCCGTGCGGAGAGGACTACGAGGGTTCACTGGTTCGACTACGGTGTGAGGCTGTCATCGCCGCAGGGCCTGGCTAGCGGTGGGAATAGTAGGGGGCGGTGAGGCCTCTGCGGCAGCATAGCCGGCCACGGGAGGCAGGAGCATGCGACACGACCGGTGCTGCTTTGGGCAGCTGGAGCAAGAAGACCAGAGGTTGACGAAGCACTACGGCCGTTGGATGGACATCGTACGGTCACTGGAGCTAGAATCGTTCATATTGACTAAGTTGACAAAGCCCTTTGTCCCCGTCAACTTAGTAGGCCCACAAGTCAGCCTCCTAGCAAGGTGGGTCCCAGCTAGCCGGGGGAGTATTCATTTTTTTGTGCGTAATAAGGAGGCACTTCCGGTGGGTCCGAGCTGACAGCGGGGGAACGTTTTTTTGTGAAATATGGTGGCCCGTCCGGTAGGTCCCAGCAGTCAGGGGGAACCGACTTTTTTTCACAAAATACTGGTGGCCCGTCCGGTGGGTCCCCGCTGTGAGGTGGAGGAATAATTATTTTCCGCGTAATAAGGAGGCACTTCCTTGCGGCTGCCGTGGACCCAGCTGTCAGCCTCTCCACGTACAGTACTCTTCCGATGGAAGTTGGTCGTTGACCACATTGACCACGCCACGCCGAGAGCACCACGGCGGTGGACGACAGTGAGGCCTAGGAAGGGGACGATGCGAAGCCGTGCAAGATGCGGCAGTGGATGCCCACGCGGAGAGGAGTATGAGCGTTCACTGGTTTGGCTGCGGTGTGAGGCTGCCGTCGCCGCAGAATAACAGGGGGTGTGGGTGAGTGGAGGGATGGCCTGGCCAGTGGTGGGAGTAGTATGGGGACGGTGAGGCCTTCGCGGTAGCATAGCCGGCCACGGGAGGCAGGAGCAGGCGGCACGACCGGCGCTGCTTTGGGCGGCTGGACCAAGAAGACCAGAGGTTGAAGAAGCACTATGGCCGTTGGATGGACATCATATGGTCACTGGAGTATTGACTAAGTTGACAAAGCTCTCCGTCCCTGTCAACTTAGTAGGCCCACAAGTCAGCCCAACAATATGGTGGGTCCCACCTAGCAGGGGGGTATTCATTTTTTTGGGCATAATAAGGAGGCACTTCCTTGCGTGCGAAGATATAGATGGTGGGTACGACTTGTCAGCGGGGGGAATGTTTTTTTCGCGAAATACAGAGGCCCTTCCTATGGGTCCTACCTGTCAGGTGGAGGAATCATTATTTTGCGCGTAATAAGGAGGCATTTCCTTGCTTGTGGCCGTGAACCCAGCTGTCAGCCTCTCCACGTAGTCCACTTCCGATGGATGTCGTTCATTGACCACGTTGACCAGGCCGCGCCGAGAGCACCCGGGCGGTGGACGATGGCGAGGCCTAGGAAGGGAACGACACGGAGCCAGGGAGTACTCAGTAGTTGTTTCCCACGCGGAGGAGTATGAGGGTTTACTGGTTCATTTGCCGTCGCCGGAGAATAACAACATGTGTGGGTGAGTAGAGGGATGGCTAGGCCAGCGATGGGAGTACGGTGGGGCCGTGAGGCCTGCACGGCAGCATAGCCGGCCGCGGGAGGAGGGAGTAGGAAGTCCCGCTGGCGCTTGTTTGAGCAGCTTGAGCATGAAGAGCAGAGATTGAAGAAGCACGATAGCCGTTGGATGGACATCCAACAGTCACTGCTCCCGTGTGTTGACTAAGTTGACAGGGCGTTGCGTGTGCGTCAACCTTTTTTTATGAAAGCATACGTGTCAACCTGTAGTAGGCGCACAAGTCAGCCTCAAATCTGTGGAAAACAGCATACATCCCATCTGCCATTATTTCTAATAATGTACAGCCCATTTGCTAATTCTTAAGAATTTTTTTGGAGCCCATCTTCTTTTTGTTAGCATCACACTCCATATTGTGGCCACGGTTAAAAAGTATATGAAATTTTGCATATTTCGGTGCGGTCAACTGTTTTTTAATCCAGAAATATCAATTCACGTTCAAACTATTTTGAAAAATAATTTATATAAATATAAAATCAAACTAATTGTCCACGCATAAAAATCAATGGAATTTAAGATCTTGTAATGAAAAAAATTGAAACTAATTCCCGGTTTGATGTGTTTTAAAAATGTACAACCCATTTCTGGGAAAACCGAATGAACTCTCCTCATCTTGAAAGATTTGCAGCCCAGCAGGGCCGATAAAGCAAGTAGGCCTTGTTTGGGTATTTCTTAAAAAAATAGAACTGGGCTAGCCATTTTCAGCAAGAAAAAAACACAACTGGGCTCATGATGTGGTAAACATAAATAAAACCCTGGCTAGACGGGCCATAGCCCCCGCACAGCCCCGTTGTTACCCTGATCCATTGCTAAAACTAGTATAAATAACAACCGCTTGTTCCTAAAAAGAAACCGCACGACTTGCTGGGTCCCTGGTGTCAGCCGCTCGTAGTGTAATTCTCTCGTTTATTGACTACGTTGACAATGTCGTGAGCCCCAGATGTCCAACCATTAGGAGGAACCATATTTTTGGGCTTGTACTATAGAGGCACTTGCTTGCGTACTGCCATGACGCTGGTGGGTCCCTACTGTCATCCTCTCCACGTACAGCCATCTCCTTGTTCCTCTCGGTTGTTGACGACGTTGACAACGCAAGAGGGCGGCGCACCGCGCACGGCGAGCGAACCAAGGCCGCAAGGCGGAGGACAACGGCGAGGCCTCGGACGGAACGAACAGGAGCCGTTGAAGATGCGCCGGTCCAGTCGCAAGCGGAGGGGAGTACGAGGGTTGACTGGTTCGGGCGCGGGTGCGTGTTGGGGCTGACGTCGCCGGAGAATAACAGGACGTGTGGGGGAATAGAGGGAGGGACTGGCCAACGCTGGAGGGTACGTACGGTAGGGCGGTGGAGGCGCAGCCAACCATGGGAGGCGGGAGGAGGCGGAGCCGATGGGGTGGTTTGGTTCGGGCAATTGGAGGAAGAAGAAGACAAGAGATATAAGATACACGACAGATGTTGAATGTCAATCCAACGGCTGGTTGGCAGAATCGTTTGTTGACTGGCTAGTAAGTCGACACCACCTTGGATAGGCTATTTCCTCGCGGGTCCCAAATGTTAGAATCCAAATCTGTCACGGTCATGCAGCCTTTCCTATGAAAATTTACAGCCCATTTGATGTGCTAGTTCGAAATAAGTTTGTGGGTGCTGGTGGGGGCTAATCCCTTGGCTTCTGTAATGCACAGTGAGCTCAAGCAGTCAGCGAGAGTGATGGTATTTCCCTTGGTTTGGATTTGTTAAAATATTTCACTCTAAATTAAACGAATGGCAAGCCATTTGCCTTGTTTCAAAGAAAATATGACAGTCGCAGCCTAGTTGAAAAAGGGCAGGAACATCTAACTCCAGCTTACAAACTGTACGAAAGCACGAGGGTTAATTGTTCATCAGGTTTACAAAAAAACTAGATTGAAAAGGGCAACAACATCTAACTCCAGCACTGTTTTCGGCAGTCACAGTCAAATGGATCGGTCAGGTCCATAGAATGAACATCCTGGGTCGTGAAATTTACTGGATTATGACCATAATATGTTGTAAATAGAAGCCCGACACGTTCAGAAGCTCTTTTGCCCACCTGAAACTCCTTTTTTTGCTCTTCGACATACCCATCCGTCAAAAACATGCTGCTGATAAACTTAAGCCTGATGGACAATAGTAACCTCGCATTTAGCAGGAAGAATGTGACAAATCTTGTGTTTGCACGGTTGGCTACATATTGTTCTAGCGTTATTGTCTTCAATCGAATCTCATGAGAAGTGAGAAAATCCCGATGCTTACGAATCCACCGATTGGTTATAACTTTCTTACCCCGTCCTGTTGCCTAAATAGACATGAAGATTGAAAACAATTAAGTTCAAAAAGAAGAGTGTCAAAAGAGCAACAGCTGAACGGTTATTTCTAGTACACTATATACGGGCTTCCAATGTGCGTGAAATTATCACCTTTATATACAACTTCTCCAGACATGGAAAGCATTGCAGCAAGCCAATAATTTTGTTCAGATCAAAACTATTCATTTGGATTGACATCCCAAATTTTCAATTTGGAATGTTATACATTAGATCATCATTGCATATCATAATTTATTTGCTTTTGGTTTTGATCCTAGAAATTCCACGCAACTCAAGGACCCATGGAGAGAGTTGGGGATTTCGTTATTTTCATATTTGAGTTTTCTCAAATTTTGCGAATAGGATCATTTGATTTTAATTATTTTATCATCAGTTATTTCTATTACAAAAATATGAGAGAGGGAATAAAATGACTTTCCCAAAATAAAGAAATATTGAGGATTTAATAATAAAATCAAACAAGATTTTATTTCGGAGTTTTTCGGTATTTTATTTGAATTTAGGAAAAATGTGTGTTTTTCAAAATTGCATTTAGGCCCCAAATAAATGTTCACCTTGTGCGGCTTGATTTTAGAAACCCGAGAAAATTTATTTCGGGATTTTTGGAGTCCGTTTAGTATTTTTTTATTTGTTTTTCTACGTGAAATAATTAAAAAAAATGTGAACCGACTTTGGGCCGTACCCGAGCGGGACTCCGCCCGGGGGCAGCCTTTAAATAGCCGCCGCCCGAGCCGCCCCAGCCCACTAGAGCCGCCGCCAACCCTAACCCTAGCCGCGCCTCGATCCACGCGCCCGCCGCCGCCGCCGGAGCCGCCGCTGACCTGCCTCCCGAGGTAAAAAAAAGAAAAAAGGGAAAAAAGGGGTCGCAGTTTTATTTTTTTAGTTTCGTTTTTTTAAATAGATTGGTTTTTCCGATTTATTTATTTAGCAAGCGTTCGTCCGTTCGTTCGTTCTAGCGAACGTTCATCGTTTTTCTTTTTCTCGGATTAAATCCGCGATTTTTCTGATCGCGATTCCTGATCCGATTTTCGTTTTAGTATAACTTTTCGCTCGGTTATCGGAATCAGGCGATTCAAGCGCCTGGTGTTTTGTCTCGAAACCCTCTAACCGTTTACCCAACTTAAACAATTTTTTGCCACTGTAAAAATTGCTCTAGATCCAGAATAGTGAACGAAGCTTGTTTCTTTTGCCGTTTGACTTTTGTTGCTTTGTTTGATTTGATTCATTTTGCAAACCGGAATTCTTAAGTTGAACCTTCCGGTTAGATCTCTTATTTGAGTTTTACCTGTGCATTATATGAATACTTATTGTATGCTTGTTTGTTTGTCTGCGATAGAATATCCGGAGTGCGCCGCCTGTTACTTCGAATCTCTAGGTTTCGCGGATCATCAGCAAGGCAAGTAACACTTTGATCATACCTCCTACTACCCAGTTTTATTGCATTAGATCAATCCTCAAACATTGCATGATTAGGATCTAATTAAATTGTGGGATGGGAAGTAGTTGAGGTAGTACCTATTACCTGTTTATTTTCAAACCTTTGGGAGTTACTTCTACGTTTGCTTACTATTGCTATGCTATGCTAGTAGACGTGGATTGGGTGAGTGATATCCATGACAGATGTGAGTTTGTTAATTAATGGTTTATCTAAGGCGGCAACTTAAATACACATCTGGGTGGATTGAGGTACCTGGTTATTCCAGGATTGCCTGTCTAGGCACCTGGGTAGACCCGGATTGCCTGTTTTCTTTATGGACCGCCACCCAGGCCCAAAGGGATCATGATATTTTTCATACTAGAAACTTCCGTGTGTAGCCACAAGCTATTATGGGCTCTAGCATAGTTGATTAAGTCGTGCGAACTCTTACAGGGTAGACTAGCAGATGTAGGGGAAAGTAGGTGTAATGGTCTATCCATCGTAAGGTGGTAGCGCTTCTGAAAGACTATGTCTCGGTCATCCGTCTTCTCAAACGCCATGTAGTGCGAGAAACCAAATGGAGGCGATCGAGTCTTGTGGGGAAAAGTGCGCAAACCTCTGTAGAGTGTATAAACTAATCATGGTTAGCCGTGTCCCCGGTTATGGACAGTTTGAGTATCTAGTACTTGGATTATCATGTGAATCTCAACATGTTACTCTAAATTAATTTTGTTGGGTTTTGTTAATGACGATGCTTAATTGGGATTGAGAATGCTGTCAACCATTCTCAATGTTTAACAACTACCCTGATAGTTAATTAAAATTTATTCCTTTGTAGTAGGGAAAAATTTGCTTTACGCAAAACTGTAACCATAGAGCTTTCCACCAGCCAAATATGCATATAGTATAGCTGTTTCATTCCATTACTCTCTATGTGCTACTTTGCCAGCATATTCCATGTGCTGACCCGTTTCGGGCTGCAACGTTAATGTTGCAGACTTTTCAGACGACGATTAAGGAGTTTTTAGGTCGTGGTTCTATACTCAGTGATGCCGTTGGAGTTGATGGACTCACTTATCTTCCAAGCCTTGCGCTGTTATAGTTATTAGATGGCTTTAAGCCATATTTATTATAATAAGTTCTCTATTGAGACACTTGATGTAATAAGTGTGTGATTGCTACTCTATTATAAATCCTCCGAGTACTGTGTGGTGTCAGCATTACTGATCCAGGGATGACACCTGAGCACAGAGATCAGACTGTTTGAGGTCTGGTCGCTACAGAGGTGGTATCAGAGCACACGCTGACTATAGGACACGACCACTAAGCTAAAGACCTAGATCACTATTCACTCTCTTCTCTTCTAACCTCTCATATTTTCTACTCTTTAGGATGGCGGATGCAAGGAACAAGTTCATGCAACCAGATGAAGATACACCCTTTGGACGTCACTTGAAGGAAGTCACTAAATACCTGAACATAGGAGTACCAAGCTTCATCGAAACCTACAACGCCACTTTACCTGAAGAAGAGCGCTGGATGATTCAAGTTCAAGTTCCAGGAAGGACATTCATGCCAGTCACTGAGCCCATAGAGTTTTCTTTTAATGCACCAACTTGGAGTCTAGGAAAGAGCATGGCAGCTCATATCGTCATGGGACGCATTGGAGAAGTCTACCGCAATGATCTCAAGGATACTATCTTCCAGATTTGTGGGCGCCAAGATGAGCACTGGGAGATGATCAGCACCAGGAAGGATAGATCCGTTGCAGCTTTTATCCAGGAATTAAACCAGCACATTCGACGACAGGAGAATCAGATGTGCGCCGACATGATAGACCTGAAGAAGGCTAAGACAAGAATCAAGGAACTGGAGGAAGAACTTAAGGCTACACATGAAGATTATGAAGAAGAAATTGAAGTATTAGTGGATAAGAATGCCGACCTAACAATGAAGATCGGGATATTTATGGGAGGCCCTACACCAGTAGAAGAAGACGAAGAACCCAAGGAGATTCGCTCAGAAGACTACATCATCATCGACGACACCGACTCGGATCCAGATGATAGCGATGATGACTATGTTGATGAAGCCAGAGCAGATATCATGGAGTCTGCAACCGAAGAATATTTCTAGTAGACCACCTCATCAGTAGTAGTACTCCACCATGTAAATACAGTAGTCCGAGCACTTTTGCGATAGTTAGATCGATTGTATGCCCTTGTTTGATTGAATGAAGTGAATTGTTTGTTTTTGCCTCATGTGCATATGGGTAGAGTTTTCTCTTTAGACCCCCTCTATTCTTAAATCTCATCTTTTCTAAACCCTCAGATGCCTCCGAGACGTGACCCCGGATTTACCTTTCCACCGGAGCTCACCCAGTTGATCCAGCAGCAGAACACATTGATGCAGTTGCTAGTCCAGAATCAGAATCAGGGGAACAACAACAACAACCCACCACCACCACCACCACCTGTTGATCACTTAGCCCGTTTTCTTAGGCTGAATCCGCCGGTGTTTTCCAGTAGCACCGAGCCGATAGTAGCAGATGATTGGCTCCGCAAGACATCTAGAGAGTTGACCACAGCAGGATGCACAGATTCGGAGAAGGTGAAGTTTGCCGCACATCAGCTTGAAGGACCCGCAGCATCATGGTGGGAGAATTTCATAGCCACTTTCCCTGTTGACACTGTCACATGGGACCAGTTTCAGCAGGCTTTTCGAACTGCCCATGTTTCAGCATGAGCTATGTCCATGAAGAAGCGAGAGTTTTGCAACTTGCGCCAAGGAGGACAGACAGTTGGCCAGTATGTGGAGGACTTTAGTAAATTAGCACGTTATGCCCCAGATGACGTTGCTATGGATGCAGCTAAGCAGGAGAAGTTTCTGGAAGGACTGAATGATGAGTTGAGCATGCAGTTGATGGTAGCAACCTTCAACAACTACCAGGAGTTGGTAGACCGTGCTCTTATGATTGAAGGGAAGCAGCAGCAGATTGAGAACCGCAAGAGGAAGTATGGACAAGGGAAGTACAATTCAGGAGCTCAACAGAAGCCACGTTTTACCCCTAGACCGGGAGGACATTTTCAGCATACCCATGGAGGAGGTAGCTCGCACAATCACAACGACACCAAGAATGGAAATGGCAATGGAGGAAGCAATGGACAGAACCGTACCAACCCATCAACCCCAGCCAAGAAAGACCTGAGCCAAGTCACTTGCTTTAAGTGCCAGAAGACCGAACATTATGCCAATGAATGTCCTGAAGGCCAGATTGGCAATGGAAGCTCTGGGAAGAAGCCGAACCCTTTCAACAGGGGATAGGTGAACCACGTTAACGTGGAGGAGGTTGAAGAGCAACCGGATGCCGTAATCGGTAAGTTTTTGGTTAAGTCAATTACTGCACTCGTTCTTTTTGATATTGGTGCATCGCATTCATACATATCAAGGGGATTTGTGGATAAGTATAACTTGCCCACTAAGGTTCTTAGAACACCTATGCTAGTAAGCTCACCAGGAGTGGAGTATATGGCCAGTCAAGGATGTTTTCAAGTGCCATTGAGTATAGGTAGGCATGTGTTTCCCTCGAATTTAATCATTTTGGAATCACAAGGATTGGATATAATTCTGGGTATGGACTGGCTGTCGATGTATGGAGGAAACATCGATTGCGCCAGTAAGACAATTTTGCTTACCACCCCAGAAGGGAGAAGCATCAAGTATGTATCCCGACATGTGCCAAAAGGGACTCAAGTAAATTGTTTAACATGAGTTGTGCAGGAGGAAGTACCAGTGGTAAGGGATCTCCCTGAAGTATTTCCAGAGGAGTTTCCAGGCATGCCACCGGATAGAGATATTGAGTTTTTGATCGAGCTATTGCCAGGCACAGGGCTAATATCGAAGAGACCATACAGGATGCCTGCAAAGGATTTGGTGGAGATTAAGAAGCAGATTAAGGAGTTATTAGATAAGGGATATATTCGCCCAAGTTCTTCGCCTTGGGGATCGCCAGTACTTCTAGTGGAGAAGAAGGATGGATCGTTAAGGATGGTTGTTGATTATCGAGGATTGAATGAAGTAACCATCAAGAACAAGTACCCACTACCAATGATCAATGATCTGTTTGATCGATTGCAAAGAGCTAAGGTATTTTCCAAGATCGATCTGCGATCAGGATACCACCAGTTGAAGATTCGAGAATAGGATATACCTAAGACAGCTTTTACCACTAGGTATGGGCTGTACGAGTATACCGTTATGTCATTTGGTCTGACTAATGCACCTGCCTATTTTATGAATGTGATGAACAAAGTGTTTATGGAGTTCTTGGATAAGTTCGTCGTGGTGTTCATTGATGATATTCTGGTTTACTCGAAAAGTGAAGAGGAACATAAGGAGCATTTGCGATTGGTACTTGAGAAGCTCAAAGAACATCAGTTGTATGCCAAGTTCAGCAAATGTGAGTTTGGTTGAAGGAAGTAGGATTCCTCGGACACGTTATATCCGGAGAAGGTATAGCAGTAGATCCCACTAAGGTTGATACCATGACAAATTGGGAAGCCCCAACAACGGTTGGAGAGATCCGGAGTTTTCTTGGACTCGCAGGATACTACCAGAGATTCATTGAGAATTTCTCAAAGATTGCGAAGCCTATGACGGAGTTATTAAAGAAGGATACCAAGTTCAAATGGACTAAGGAATGTGAGGCTAGTTTCCAGGAGTTGAAGAAACGCTTGGTTACTTCACCAGTGTTGATTTTGCCAGACTAGACCAAGGATTATGAGGTGTATTGCGATGCTTCACGTCGAGGACTTGGAGCAGTGCTTATGCAGGAAGGGAGAGTTGTTTCATATGCCTCGAGACAACTGAAACCTCACGAGTTGAATTATGCTACGCATGATTTGGAGTTAGCAGTCGTAGTTCATGCACTGAAGACTTGGAGACATTTCCTCAGAGAAGCTCAGAAGACTGACAAGGAGATTGCCTCTATAAAGGAGAAAATGAGCGAAGGAAAGGCTAAAGGATTTCATGAGGATGAGCACGACACCCTATGGTTTGAAGACCGTGTTTATGTGCCCAATGACCCGGAAATCAGGAAGTTGATTCTGTAAGAGGCACACGATTCACCATATTCGATTCACCCAGGAAATACCAAGATGTATTTGGATTTGAAGGATATTTTCTGGTGGACCGGAATGAAGAAGGATATTGCGGAGTATGTAGCAGTTTGTGATGTATGTCAGAGAGTAAAGGCAGAGCATCAGAAGCCAGCAGGGTTGCTACAACCATTGCCGATACCCGAATGGAAGTGGGATAAGTTAGGCATGGATTTTATCGCAGGATTACCCAGGACTCGTTCAGGCTATGACTCGATTTGGGTTGTAGTTGATCGGTTGACAAAAGTAGCTAATTTCATCCCAGTAAAGACCACTTACACCAGTGCTAAGTTGGCAAAGATATACATGACCAGGATTGTATGCTTACATGGAGTTCCGAGGAGTATAGTATCAGATAGAGGAACCCAGTTTACCTCAAAGTTCTAGAATCAGTTGCATGAAACTTTGGGTACCGGGCTAGAGTTCAGCACAACTTTTCATCCACAGACAGATGGACAGACCGAGAGAGTAAATCAGATTTTGGAGGACATGCTGAGAGCTTGTGCGCTAGATTATGGATCTAGTTGGGACGAGAATTTGCCGTATGCAGAGTTCTCTTACAACAACAGCTATCAATCCAGTTTAAAGATGGCCCCTTTCGAAGCCTTGTACGGAAGGAGGTGCAGGACACCGTTGTTGTGGGATGAAGTTGAAGACCGCCAGTTGTTTGGACCTGACTTGATTAAGGAGTCTGAATAGAAGGTGAAATTGATTCGCGATAGGCTCAAGATAGCCCAGTCCAGACAGAAGAGTTATGCAGATTCTAAATGCAAGGAGACAGTTTACGAAGTTGGAGATAGAGCTTATCTTCGAGTATCCCCACTTCGGGGAACAAAGCGCTTTGGTGTTAAAGGAAAGTTAGCGCCACGATTTGTAGGACCATACCGAGTATTGGAACATATGGGAGAAGTGGCCTACAAGTTGGAATTGCCTGAAGGATTGTCAGGAGTTCATGATGTGTTCCACGTTTCTCAGTTAAAGAAGTGCCACGCGGAGATGGCTGACATACCGCTAAGAGACACCGTGCCATTGGAAGCAATTCAGTTGGATAACGATTTGACCTATGAGGAGAAACCAGTTAAGATTCTAGAATATGCCAGTCGAGTAACCCGCAGCAAGGTTATCAAGTTTTGTAAGGTTCAATGGAGCCACCACACGGAGGATGAAGCCACTTGGGAGCGAGAGGAAGATTTGCTCAAAGGACCACCCTCACCTATTTTCTAGCCAACCCGAATCTCAAGGGCGAGATTCATCTTAAGGGGGGTAGGTTTGTAACATCCCAAATTTTCAATTTGGAATGTTATACATTAGATCATCATTGCATATCATAATTTATTTGCTTTTGGTTTTGATCCTAGAAATTCCACGCAACTCAAGGACCCACGGAGAGAGTTGGGGATTTCGTTATTTTCATATTTGAGTTTTCTCAAATTTTGCGAATAGGATCATTTGATTTTAATTATTTTATCATCAATTATTTCTATTACAAAAATATGAGATAGGGAATAAAATGACTTTCCCAAAATAAAGAAATATTGAGGATTTAATAATAAAATCAAACAAGATTTTATTTCGGAGTTTTTCGGTATTTTATTTGAATTTAGGAAAAATGTGCGTTTTTCAAAATTGCATTTAGGCCCCAAATAAATGTTCACCTTGTGCGGATTGATTTTAGAAACCCGAGAAAATTTATTTCGGGATCTTTGGAGTCCGTTTAGTATTTCTTTTATTTGTTTTCCTGCGTGAAATAATTAAAAAAACGCGAACCGACTTTGGGCCGTACCCGAGCGGGACTCCGCCCGGGGGCAGCCTTTAAATAGCCGCCGCCCGAGCCGCCCCAGCCCACCAGGGCCACCGCCAACCCTAACCCTAGCCGCGCCTCGATCCGTGCGCCCGCCGCCGCTGCCCGAGCCGCCGGAGCCGCCGCCGACCCGCCTCCCGAGGTAAAAAAAAGGAAAAAAGGGGTCGCGGTTTTATTTTTTTTAGTTTCGGTTTTTTTAAATAGATTGGTTTTTCCGATTTATTTATTTAGCGAGCGTTCATTCGTTCGTTCGTTCTATCGAACGTTCGTTGTTTTTCTTTTTCTCGGATTAAATCCGCGATTTTTCTGATCGCGATTCCTGATCCGATTTTCGTTTTAGTATAACTTTTCGCTCGGTTATCGGAATCAGGCGATTCATGCGCCTGGAGTTTCGTCTCGAAACCCTCTAATCGTTTACCCAACTTAAACAAGTTTTTGCCACTGTAAAAATTGCCCTAGATCCAGAATAGTAAACGAAGCTTGTTTCTGTTGCCGTTTGACTTTTGTTGCTTCCTTTGATTTGATTCTTTTTGCAAACCAGAGTTCTTAAGTTGAACCTTCTGGTTAGATCTCTTATTTGTGTTTTACCTGTGCATTAGATGAATACTTATTGTATTCTTGTTTGTTTGTCTGTGATAGAATACCCGGAGTGCGCTGCCTGTTACTTCGAATCTCTAGGTTTCGCGGATCATCAGCAAGGCAAGTAACACTTTGATCATACCTCTTACTACCCAGTTTTATTGCATTAGATCAATCCTCAAACATTGCATGATTAGGATCTAATTAAATTGTGGGATGGGAAGTAGTTGAGGTAGTACCTATTACCTGTTTATTTTCAAACCTTTGGGAGTTACTTCTACGTTTGCTTACTATTGCTATGCTATGCTAGTAGACGTGGATTGGGTGAGTGATATCCATGACAGATGTGAGTTTGTTAATTAATGGTTTATCTAAGGTGGCAACTTAAATACACATCTGGGTGGATTGAGGTACCTGGTTATTCCAGGATTGCCTATCTAGGCACCTGGGTAGACCAGGATTGCCTGTTTTCTTTATGGACCGCCACCCAGGCCCAAAGGGATCATGAGATTTTGCATACTAGAAACTTCCATGTGCAGCCACAAGCTATTATGGGCTCTAGCATAGTTGATTAAGTCGTGCGAACTCTTACAGGGTAGACTAGCAAATGTAGGGGAAAGTAGGTGTAACGGTCTATCCATCGTAAGGTGCTAGCGCTTCTGAAAGACTATGTCTCGGTCATCCGTCTTCTCAAACACCATGTAGTGCGAGAAACCAAATGGAGGTGATCGAGACTTGTGGGGAAAAGTGCGCAAACCTCTGCAGAGTGTATAAACTAATCATGGTTAGCCGTGTCCCCGGTTATGGCCAGTTTGAGTATCTAGTACTTGGATTATCATGTGAATCTCAACATGTTACTCTAAATTAATTTTGTTGGGTTTTGTTAATGATGATGCTTAATTGGGATTGAGAATGCTGTCAACCATTCTCAATGTTTAACAACTACCCTGATAGTTAATTAAAATTTATTCCTTTGTAGTAGGGAAAAATTTGCTTTACGCAAAACTGTAACCATAGAGCTTTCCATGAGCCAAATATGCATATAGTATAGCTGTTTCATTCCATTACTCTCTATGTGCTACTTTGCAAGCTTATTCCATGTGCTGACCCATTTCAGGCTGCAACGTTAATGTTGCAGACTTTTCAGACGACGATTAAGGAGTTTTTAGGTCGTGGTTCTATACTCAGTGATGCCGTTGGAGTTGATGGACTCACTTATCTTCCAAGCCTTCCGCTGTTATAGTTATTAGATGGCCTTAAGCCATATTTATTGTAATAAGTTCTCTATTGAGACACTCGATGTAATAAGTGTGTGATTGCTACTCTATTATAAATCCTCCGAGTACTGTGTGGTGTCAGCATTACTTATCCAGGGATGACACCTGAGCACAGAGATCAGACTGTTTGAGGTCTGGTCGCTACATGGATATATAAGATCTTGACAGAATCCAGCACCATTGATAGGCCATCCTTGGAGAAACTCTTCATTGAGCATATAACATAATATTAGTACAAAATGTGTACTCCAAGATGATATATAAATTATGCTCAGAAATTTAAAATGTAGCTTATGGTTACAAGTGTAGATGATAATATAAAGTACCTAGAGAACTGTGGAGCCAAACACCATATTGAAATGAGCACAGAGATCATGTATTACACCCAAGGTCTCCAGTTTAGACGCAGAGAGGATGGTTATTTGCAACGGTGAATAACTAGAATCAAGGATCAACCTTTGAAGTGAAGGGGCATCTTGGATGATGAGCTGCCTTCCGTCAAAAGAAATTCCAATTCTTACAAGGTTAGGCGACTTTATTTGGAGACAACCGATTCTAACTGTGAAAACAAGCACCAAGCACTCCAGCGCAGGGCAACTGGAGTGGATGATGATGTGCAATGAGGCCTCCGATATACGAACCCGCACAAGTGAAAGTTTCTTGAGAAATGGGAGTCGAAGGTTTAGTACCAGATTGTCTCGTAGGTAGCACTGCACAAAGGTGGCGGTGTGGAGAGAGGACGAAAACCCCGAGATGGACATCGATGCTGAGGGCACAAGTTCATGGCGTTCGATATGTGGTATGTGATTTCCAAGGGAATAGTAGAACTCAAGCAGCTGTAGTTCTGTGAATTCAGGGGATTCCAGCCAGGCGTCCACCGTGCAAGGCATGGTATGCTTGCTCAGGTAGCATGACGGGATGCAGAGGCTTTGAACGGAGCCCTGGTGGGAGGAGATGATGGCTCTGGGGATTTCAAAATCATTGAAGAGAGATAGCTGATGACAGTCGAGATTAAGGGGAACGACACGCCATAGAGGGCGCCATCGAATTGAGAGGACTTGGGTGTGGCAGCAATCCTTGGTGGGGAGAAGCGAGATGATCTCCCCAAGGATGGCGTCTGGGAGATCGCTGATGCGGTCCACCCGAGATTCTACGAGTTCCTGGGATCCGGTGGGGGCGGGGTCGCCGCTTCTCCCCGTGCTGCCGGGTGCGGGATCTACAACATGCGTCACCGCTGGCGGGAGCCTCATCTTCTTGGCGCTGGGGTCTGCCGACTCCATTTTCCTCGAGGGCGTCGCGTCGCGCTCACGGATTTGAGCAGAGTAACGAATGACGAGCCTAGTTGTAGTGCGAGGGAAGAAGAAGGTGAGCTGGGGGTTTTCTGTAGGAGTGAGGAAGAAGGGGAGCTGGGTTTTTTGTAGGAGTGAGGTGAGGAATTTGGGGGTATGAGTGGAGCGAGCTGACGTGAGGTGGGTGGGAGCGAGGAGGAAGAAGAGCACCCAGGTTTTTTTTGGGGGGGGGGGGCTGTGTGCTGGGTGTGGGTAGCGCCTCTCATTCAGTAAATATATGGGCTTTTGAATTGATTTTACTATTTACTAGTGTGGATGGGCTGTTTTATCTTGGGACTCGAGAAACAATTACTACTAGTACAGTGGAGACACTCTACAGCTACCCAGAAAAATAATTACTACTAGTACAATGGAGACTATCTACCACTTCTGGCTCCTCCTAGGTCATTGAAACGTCTCCCTCTACTGAATGTCGTTATACTTTTGTTCACCAACATGTAGGCCATGCAGTGCATGGGCCGAAATGCCATTCACCAAATTAGAAGGTAGTATGCAGGCGGAGAGTCACCCCGGTCGTAGCGCGGTAGTAACGGGCCGTCGTATCACAAAACCCCACCTCCCCGTAGTCTAAGTTTGACGGACGAAGCAACCATCATTTCACTCTTCGCTAAATCCCCTTCTCCCTCACCGTCTTCAAGAAAGGCAACACTTGCATCTGCCACTGTTCTTCTCTCTGAACGAAGGGAAGGTAAGCGGATCCGTGATGTTGGTATATTTTCGTTCAGAGAAAAAAAAAGAACTTTTGCAAAGCAGTAACCGATCCTCACTCTATTTTTTGTTTCATTGTCATTGCGATTGTGTTTTCCTTTCAGTGGTCTCCTAGTATTCGTCAGTTTCATGATGGACCAAGGAGAACCAGGCAAAGATCTGCCGATATTGGAGTAGACGCGGGAGGCTGATCCCCACGAGACAGAGAGCTCCAAGAAGATGGAGGCAACCACCGAGGCGACCCTAGATACTGAGATGGTCAACGCCCCGTTTGAGGTTACAGCCCCCGTGGCACTACAGGAGCAGTTTTCCCCCTTCGAGGATGTGTCCCCCCCTGCTGAGATGCCCAAGGTGATTTCCTTCTTTGCCGATCTCGATTGTGGTTTTTCATCTAAGTATGTGGTGATTTTTTAGAAAAGGAAGTATGTGGTGATTAATAATGCAAAATTTTATTAGCTTCGATGCAATGGTATACATAGTGGTTTAAATAACTTGTGTTTCTTATACTGAAAAGTAATTCAGAATTTGTTTCTGTTTCAATTAGAGCCCTGATGCAGACAAGGATTGTGTGGTTGTACATGTCACTCGCTATGAGGCAGACGACCTGAATATACGCACTGGGAAAACAGAGTTCTTAGGCTGTTGGATCCTGGAAGCCATTTGCGGTTATACCAATGAAGAGTTGTATTCCAGCCTCACTATTGTCAGGCGTGTTGTCCAGGGTGTACTGAAGCACAAGAAGTTCAAAGCTACTCCTTCGTTTGTGAGGAATACTGTTCTTGTCAAGCTTACGCAGGAAGATGACGTGGCATGCCTCCACAAACAAGTTTATCAGTGGCAAGGCCACAAGGTTGTCTTCATGAAGGTTCACAGGATTGAGCTGCTGCGGGACGTCCTCGATGATTTTCATGGCAAGGTCCATCTTGTGTCCAGCCCAAATTAGATCGAGGCATGAAATAGTTGCCCCAGCTAGTGTTTAATAGTAGTTTGGATTGTGTCTAATTATCCGAACCTTGCCTGTTATCGACCCCTCTGGGGCTAGTACTCTGTTTGAAACCGTCTATGGGAACTGCTGCTACTTTTGTGTGCCCGTGATTCATGTGAGAACCATCGTAATTGTTGCCGAAACAGATGCGTCCTCACTAGTTTTTTCATGAATATGGCATGGTAAGACATAAGTTGTCACAGTTTATCATACGAGCAGTGTGTGTTTTGATGAAATAGAGCACTCGTTCGAGAACCGTGCGCCGACGTATACATAAGTACTTGTAAACACTGTTGGTGCTACCCCACTTGTAAGCAGTTGTGCAAAACACGACACATTGGCTCAGCTCGCTTCAACACTAGGCTATCGACGAGCTAACAATCGATAATCTGCTGTCTGACATATAAGCAACTATGTATCTTGTTACAGTGGTTCATGCAGTTAATTGAGGCCACAATGTAATAAATTCCAAACGTTCACACGCTAGTCCAGCGCTCATGTGGAACACTCACATTAAACTCGTCTTCATAAAAAACTTGAAAAGCATAAGTTAAGCAATTTTATACATCTCAATGATTCATAGAACATAACAGACATATACTTGTTCACAGCAAAAGACAAAGTTGTGAGAAGGTTTACAAATCAGGAAAAAACAAGCAAGGCTTCTCTCTGAGCAAAGGGCCTCCCGGCAGGCTTAAATTTCCTGGAGTTCACTCTGGTTTTTTCTTGTTGCCACCATTCAGGGTTAGGTTCTCTCATTCAAGAATAACCAATTATAATTGTGGTCTCAGCTGGAATGCTGAACTGAACCATGCAGTGTACTGACCAGCTGAAATGCTTGTGCATTCCACTAAATTTAAGCACCGCTATTTGCAGAAATAAGCAGACCACAATGCCTCTTGTCCGCGCACCTGTCCAAAAAACCGCCGTGCAGCCGTGCCAGCTAGTCATTGGTCCATGGATGAACTGGTAGAAAGTGCATTCCGGACTAGGATGCAGTTGTTTTCGCTCGTCCCTGCACTGCAATCAGGAAGTAAAACGTACGAATCAGCTTCTTTTAGATTGCGTTGGTCATTCTACCTTAGTTACTACCAATGTAGGGATACCTTGAAGACGGGAGGTTAGACGACGGCAGCGAGGGATAGCCATCTCATTTTGCGCAGTTGTACTAAAACTGAGGTGTGTGCTTTTGATTGCGCGGATAGAAACGATACGGAGATAGACATCCCGAAACAATATGGAGACAGACATCCCTGTTTGCACAAATAAGAAATACGGTTATTTAAACAGTGACAGATATTACTACTTTCCACCGTTTCCTCTTAGAACCAAGTCCTAGATTCATGCTACATCTTTCCCACTTTCTTCCCTGTTTGAACCAACGCTTTGAGTCGACTGTATGAAATAGCTTTACTTCTAATAATAGTAGAGGTCTAGGTGGCTTTGGAACAGCGGACGGAAGTAGAAAAGGATCCACACGAAGGGAGCTAGGGCAGTAGAGCAAGGAAGGTTTCAAAGGAATATATACCTGAGGGTCGTCGACATGTCAGAAAGATGGCGTCGGGAGGCCGCATCTTGGCCACAATACCACAGGGAGGAAGAAGGGGCCGGAGGCCCTCCCGAGCCAGCGCTCTCTCGGAGAGAACGGCACGGCCACCGATCGGGACGCACGGGCAGTCGTTGGTCTCTTCCCTCGCCGACGACGACAGTGTGAACGATGCACCTACACCCCTGCCCCGGTCGAGGTAGTCCGGCCGGATTTGTGACCAGCCATGAGCTGAGAGAGAGTGTGGCCACCTATGTGTTGCTTAGATCTAGAGAGCATGAGAGAGTGAACGAGAGGAACCCTTGTAAAGCAAGCGCTAAGGCTCCTGCTTTTATATATAGTGGAGTGATTTTGTTGTACCAGCTTCAAAAAAATGCGCTCCTACCTGTACCCGCGAGTGGGTGTGAGAGAACTAGTGCGTGCGTGCACCGCTTCTCTTCGTGAGAGTACAATATACTATGCCCAAAGAAAGTTCGTCGCAAGAGTAATAGTACAAGTGTGTGACGTGTGAGCTAAAATAAAATGTGTGCGTCGTCTTTTGTTTTTTAGAAGTTCTGAGGGTAGGGTGTGAAGAGCACATATGTGTGTGACGTCTACCTGCAGATAGACGATGGGTGCGACGTGCGAGTCTGTGAGAGGACTCGGGAGAGTCATGACTCGTGAGGGTGCGTGTGCGTGAGAGAAAGGGGGCACGTATCAATGAAATGCATGTGTCCGTAAATCATTATCCGACAAACGTTCGCCACAAGACTTTTCCTGACGAACGCCGTAAGGACCGTTAGACCGGCACCCGACAGTGTTAGTTTTGCCATGTCATTTAACAGAACAGCCACTCCTCCTACACACAAATCTTCCACGCAAGTGTTAGCAACTGCCGTATGCTCCCTCCGTTCCGAAATGCAGTGCATATAGCTTTATTGAAAATTCGAACCTCGCAAACTTTTACCGAGTTTTCGTGTACCAAATTGCACATGTAGAATACCATGTATATATCATTTCATTCATCTTCGAGAGGTAACTATAAAGTTGGGTGAGGAGTCTACAAGGAAAGACCATCGTATCACCTGCAGCAATTTCAAGCATCCTTTAGTGTCGAGGAATACCATAGGAACTCTATATGATATGATTTTTATAGGATTTTTTCCTTTACAGCCAATTGGTTCATAGGAATAGATTCATATACTCCACATTTCAAAGGAAATAAACATGATATCATTTCTATAGCTTTAGATCCACTTGGTTCATATGAATGGTTTCCTATACTCCCTTAATTTCAAAGGAAAATAAAAATTAGCGTATATTCAATAGAAAAGTTCCTATGATATGAACCAAATTACATCTCTTTTCTAATCCCTCCTCATAGGAATTGAGAAACATGTCATCTCTAGATTCAATAGAAAAGTTCATATGATGTGAACCAAATGACATCTCTTTTCCAATCCCTACTCATAGGAATTGAGATGCTCCATGTCATCTCTTTCCCTACAACTTCCATGTATACATCTTCTATTCCTAAATAGATAGTACAACCCACTAGTAGCTTTTTTCCAAAACATGCAACTATGGCACAAGAACTATATAGTGTGCCAATAACTTTGAAAGATGGTCACTGGATGAAGCTAACCCGACAGTGCAGAGATAGGCAAATTCGAGCACTACTGGCCGTTGGATATCATCAACATTCCACCAGATCTGCCACATGTACAATTTAGAAGACTCCATGGTTGAACTTAAGGATAATGCACAAACCTCAAAACACAAGCACTTCTCCTTTGTTCTAGAATCTTCTGTATCATAATTGATTATTTTTTTATAAATGAATTGCCATCATTTGTTTTTTACTTTATGATTTACTCCCTCTGTTCCAAAATAGATGACCCAACTTTGCACTAACTTTGTACAAAGTTAGTGCAAAGTTGGGTCATCTATTTTGGAACGGAGGGCGTACAATGCACAACCCCATGAATCTTAACATTTTTATAAAACTTATTGATTTTGAATGAGATGGACTATAAGAACTAAACGAACATCTACATCATGCATATATGACTCAAAGCTTTACATGCTATAGTGTGTATTTATTCATAATTTGGTTTCGAAATCTCATGCGTTCAATACATGTGTACCTTACTAGTTTTGAGTAGAGTAGCAAATTTCACGCGGCCCCGGGTATATCAAAATGTAGGGCCCATGCATCATTGCCTTTCGGTCGAACCTATGTCCACAATTTTTTGTATGTACTATATCTCCACTGGTCCCCGAACCCAAAATGCTGCCTCGTTCCCGTAAAACCAAGCGGCCCACACATATTTAAGGCGTCGGCTCGAACCCATTTACTACGACGTGGCCCCACATGCCGTTGTACTCCTACAAACCCTACCGCCGCACTCATCATCGGTTTTCTTGAAGAGGACAAGGGAGAAGCCGATTTGTAGTGGAGGCGCTTTCAAAAAAAGGATCTGTAGTGGAGACCCCTACCCTAGGGTGCCCTAGGTAGCTGCCACACGCATCATTGTTTTCTCTTTTCTTTATGCTCTTGCGCCCTAGAGTGAAATGATGGTTGCTTCGTCCATACAGCTTAATGCGGGAAAGGTGGGGCTTTGTGATTTGACCCCTCGTCGCTCATTTTCTACTACTGCGGTGCTACGACCGGGGTGCCTCCAATTCCAACCACTGCTCCGAACTGTAATTTGGTGCATCGCACGTGGAACAAGATGGTGGATGAGCCACATGTCGGCCAAAGGGGTCCTCTTAAGTGTGTCGCCATTTCGTGTGCGGACTGACCCTGCTTGAGTTTCTACACCAACACGACAGGAGCAGCCTACCACTTGGTTTTGCTCCTTGGTGAATCCCGACTATATTGATCTAAAAAGATACGTGCTAACACTACAAGAAATATGTCAACTTGTGACCTTGACTATTGGTCACTGAAAGGTCATTGTTTTTCATTTGCGACCTTTTTGTGACCAAAAACAGAAGGTCAAAAGCTGGCGGTCATAAACTAAAATTAACGACCTTCTCTGTGAGAAGGTCGTAGACGTTTACGACCAAAATAGGCCTACTGTTTTGTTTTGGTCACTAGTAGGCTCCTCAGGCCACGTAAGCATCCGACGTGGCAATATGATGTGGCACAAGAATCAGCCCGGTCCGATTAGGTGTTTTACATGGGCCGAGCCCATTAATTCAGCCTTTTATTATTTTTTCCTTGTTAATTCTGGTCGGCTTCATGGGCCAAGCCCAACGTTGTAGCCTTTTTTATTGTTGGCCCGTGGCCTTTTATTATTTATTGCTTTTCTATTTTCAGCCATTATATATTCAAGCTGGTCCCACTAGTCAGATGGGTCCCACTTGTCATGATCATCTCTCAAATTGGTCCCACATGTCAGAAATGTACAAATTTGACAGATTATTTTCATAAGTGGACCCATTGGTCAAGTTTCCATTTCACAAGTTTTCAGTTCACATACATAATCAAAAATAACACATAAATTTCATCAAATATACCACTAAATAAATCTATTACAATCTTTACAACACATATATGCTACAATATGCTACTCTTCACTAAGTAGAACTTGACGGCTTCACACTTCACGGCTTCACACTTCACACTTGAGCATCTGTAAAAGAGGAACAACCACAAATTTAAATCTCAATTGCAGTATAGGCCATATGCAGAAGTAGTTCAAAGTTGAAACAACATCAATTAAACACACGCGCACAGAAACATAGGAGTCAAAATGCAGTATAGGACCAGGACAAGGAAACTCCTGTTATCAAATCAACACATAGCTTGTAGCAAAACAGCAACATAATGCATTATAACGAGAGTAAGCTTGAATCAAACAGCACAGAAACATGTGGATATCTCATGTGAGCATCATGCCGTGGTTTAATTAAACAATGATACAGCAACATAATACAATATCTTCAATGCAAATTATGGTACTTGTAGCAAAACAATTTGAAACAACAACTACACAATACATTATAACAAGAGTAAGCTTGAATCAAACAGAAAAGGGAACAATTTCGAGTTTAAAAGTTAATGCAAATTGATTTTCCAGTAGCAAACATTGACGATTGCTGCTAGTGCATACTAGTATGATTCACACCAGAGCAACCATCCAATTTGATGAGCACATAAAAGTAATTTAAGTGGGCAAAGATCCCCCACCCCAAATCTACAGGAACAGAATAGCTACACTGCGTCAACGGACACAACCGAGCTCACATGCAGTAAGACCAAAGCAGAGGCATACATGCATACCAGCAAGAGAATTGCTCCTGCTAGCTGCTGTTGCTGCCACAAAACGCATGACACATTAGTTGCAGTACAAGCTATGGATCTGGATTCTGGATTGAGATCCAACACGACGTACGTACAGTGAAGTGCAGATATGAAACTAGCAGGAAATCTAAAATACTTGAGATATAGGTATGCAGCAAGAACAGCAGGCAATGCAATGATAGTATGAGAGCACTGTAGCTCTGGAAGTAAAAAGAACATAATGCAGCGATGTGCAAGTCACTGAACTTCATAGCAATAACCTGCCACAGCTCAGCGCTTATGTACTTCAAGCTGTCAAAAGCATAGAGAGCCTCTCCGTTGGCCTTGTTGACGAGTTGCCATGGCAGGGTAGCCTTCCTAATCCTTGACCCTTGTGATGTACTTCATGTCCAGTGCTGCATCATATGTTTATATTCAAATCAATCAACTACTTGATCAGGGGGAAAATAGTACGTACATAAAAATTCGCTTGAGCAAAAGCCAAACAGGATTATTGCTTTTCCCCAATTAGAAAAGGACAAGGCAGAACAAGATAGAACAAAGAATAACAAAAGTAACATGTATTTAGCGAATAGCGGTCTCAAGGTGTTCTTGTGACATGTGGTTGCCGAATATGGAGTCGTACTATACTCATGGACATTAAGATTAATAATCTACAACAGGAAGTGTTTTTTCAGCATGACAGTTGCTTAGTTATTCATGAACTTGTAAGTGTTTATCACCAACTCTCCTCAAACTAAATTTACATTGAACAAGAAACGAATTAGTATCATATCACCAACTCTGCTACAGTCATAGTGCACTCCACATGTTTATGTAATAAATTTACACTGAACAAGAAAGGAATCAGTATCATATCTCTCAATTCGTTGCTGCACATCTAGCAAGAATAGATCAATGCACATACCTAATAAGCAAACATCACAACATGGCATGATATCTGACCCTAATCCACTAGATCAAAAAATTAAGACCGCAAGACCATTTTCTCGCACCCAGAAGCGAGGATTTTCTCGCAACAACCAGAAGCGTAGCTACAACGACAGTAAGTGCTGCCCAATTAAACCGGGACACCTAGATTTTGGGCACGCAAAATTTCAGACTTATCAACAACATCACATGACATCAACATGGACATGATACTGATTACCTACCAAGACATGGGGACTCATTAACTAAAGACAATAAACAGAAAATACAACGGAGAGAGTGCCTCTCTCTTATCAGCAGCATCTCATGATACAACTCACATACTGAACTAGCAACTTAATTGTTCAGTTTACTCCACCATGGCAAAAAACATGTTATAGTTTCTAAATTCATAACATACGCATGACAGTTGCGACTTGCAATAAGTAAAATTATTTTCTTCTACAACTGCGTGTAAAAACAGAGGATGATGTGTTGTAAAATAGTCCCTAATCACCATGTCGATGTCTACCTTGTACACAGGTATCTTGGGGTACTGCCTGCTCATCTTCTCGATCACAGGTGCCATCGCCCGACCTGCAACACCAAACAACAGAACAGTAGCTCTCTCCAGTCACACACTGAAATCCCAATTCATGGCATGGAGACGGCACTTACACGACCCACACCAGACAGCCGTGTAGTAGAAGACGGCGGGGAGCTTCTCCACTGCAAAAGGCAACACACGTGAGAGGGAAACTTGCGCACGCATAGTACTGTCAACAACAGTGTGAAGAATCGGTAGAAAAGCTAGGGAGAGAAGGGAGGGGATCGGCGCCGCACCTTGCACCTTGGCATGGATATCCTCGAAGGTGTCCGTGGAGCCGACGACCAGCATGCTGGAATCGCCTGCGGGAGCCAGGAAACGAGCTATCCATCAACCAACGACGACCACCAGTGCCAGCCCAGGGCCACGGGGAAGCGAAGGATCGGCGGGAGGAGGAGGCGGTTCAGACGTACCTGTGGACGACGACGAGAAGAGGCGTGTCGGGGAGGAGGAGGAGGAGGGGCGGGTGAGCTACTGCGGGGGGACGAAGTTGGGCGGGTGGCTTAAGGGAGGATGACCGCCGGGCGTCGAGGGAACGGAGCCATCACCATGGAGGGCGTCGAGGGGAGGGAGGAGGGAGGCCACCCCCATCACCATGGCTGCCAAATCCCTCCCTTCGGATCAAGGCAGTGTCCGCCAGATCGGCGTGGCCAAGGCCGCCAATCCGCCTTGCCTGCTCGAGGAGGTGGTGGCCGTCGACAGTGGGGATGGGGGGCGACAGCAGAGGCGACGTCCATCTCCGCCTGGATCACGCGCGTGGGGGTGCAGGGAGGGGAGGGGAATTGGCTCACGAGATTTGGTCGCGAGGGGGCGACTCGGACAAGAGGGGTGGTGGAAGGGAGGATGGTCGACGCTGGGGGCGATGAGGAGGTCGTCGGCAGCTGGGATGGGGGGAGGCCGGCGGCGGGGTTGGGATAGCAGAGAGAAGGAGGTCTGCGTCGGGGAGAGGGAGATCTGGGAGGAGGTGGCGGCGGCGAGGAGTTGAGGGAGGAGGATGCGGGTGCGGGTTAGGGTTTGGGCTGCGGATGGATGGCTGGATGGAGAGGTGGAGAGTTGGACAGATGGATGGGCGCCATGTCATCGATCCATGTGACAACTAAACCCACCAATGAGAATAGAGCACATATAATTGTGCTATTCCTTTTGTTTTTCTTCTACTTTTACACATGAAAAAAAAATCAAAAAAATGGTCTCATATTGTGCACAAGGGTGCATATTGGAATGGCAAACAATGTTGCCTAAGGGAATTTTCATTTTCTTTGGACGAAAAAATCATTTTCCATTTTTCGAGTGTCCCAAATGAGGTTTTTTTGTGAAGAACCTACCAAATAATTGTTGCAAAATTGGACGAAATCATTTTTATAAAATACTAGGCCATATTTAATGCACAATTGGCCAAATGGTTGGGTGTAAAAAGTTTTTATCCACCTCTGGTGAAAAAGACAAATTTCCGTCGATTCAGCTTGAAGCGGGTCAAATTTAAACTGCGACTGCCTCATAGTTTGCTATTTATTTTTTCCAAAAATCATTTCTAGGTATAAAAGTATCTATCTAATTAGAGAAACACCAAAAAAAATCCAAGATTCAACCACTAGCTAGGAACGGTCATTCCCGCCATTTTGACCGCATTTTGAAACGGGCATAAAAAATTTAAAAAAATCAAAAAAATTGGGAAACATTCGCATTGTGTCATTATATGTGGCCAAGTTCCGAGGAAAAATAACAAACTTGTAATAAGGCAATTATTTTAAAAAAGTGTTCTCAGAAACGAGCTATCATGTATGGAGATCAATGGCTTTCAAGCCAAATGATCAATCTTATGGCCACATTCATGGCATAGTTTGTTCAAATGATCTCATATTGTGCACAAGCGTGCATATTGGAATGGCAAACAATGTTGCCTAAGGAAGTTTTCATTTTCTTTGGACGAAAAAACCATTTTTTCATTTTTTGAGTGCCCAAAAGGAGGTTTTTTTGTGAAGGACCTCCCAAATAATTGTTGCAAAATTGGACCAAATCATTTTTATAAAATACTAGGCCATATTTAATGCACAATTGACCAAATGGTTGGGTGCAGAAAGTTTTGATCCACCTCTCGTGAAAGAGACAAATTTCCGCCAATTCAGATGGAAGCGGGTCAAATTTGAACTGCAACTGCCCCATAGTTTGCTATTTATTTTTTCCAAAAATCATTTCTATGTACATAAGTATCTATTTAATCAGAGAAACACCAAAAAATTCCAAGATTCAACCACTAGCTAGGAACGGTCATTCCCGCCGTTTTGACCGCATTTTGAAACGGGCATAAAAAATTCAAAAAAAATCAAAAAATTGGGAAACCTTCGCATTGTGTCATTATATGTGGCCAAGTTACCAGGAAAAAATAACAAACTTGTAATACGGCAATTATTTTAAAAAAGTGTTCTCAGAACCGAGGTATCACGTATGGAGATCAATGGCTTTCAAGCCAAATGATCAATCTTATGGCCACATTCATGGCATAGTTTGTTCAAATGATCTCATATTGTGCACAAGGGTGCATATTGGAATGGCAAAAAATGTTGCCTAAGGAAGTTTTCATTTTCTTTGGACGAAAAAACCATTTTTCATTTTTCGAGTGCCCAAAAGGAGGTTTTTTTTTGTGAAGGACCTCCCAAATAATTGTTGCAAAATTGGACCAAATCAATTTTCTAAAATACTAGGACATATTTAATGCACAATTGACAAAATGGTTGGGTGCAAAAAGTTTTGATCCACCTCTCGTGGAAAAGACAAATTTCCGCCGATTCAGTTGGAAGCGGGTTAAATTTGAACTGCAGCTGCCTCATAGTTTGCTATTTATTTTTTCCAAAAATCATTTCTAGTTACATAAGTACCTATTTAATCGTAAATACATGGTTTGGTGGCGATTTGTCGAGGTTTGGGCGGTGGCCGAGGGCCCCAACTCTAGAGCGCGTAAAATCGGATGCCCGTCGCGTGGTCACCGCGTGACCGTGGCGTTGCCATGTGTTCTGGGCGGCCTAGGCATGTCTAGTGGGTTGGGCACTCCCCAGGTAGGTGCTAGGAAGAAAATTACAGCATAAGATTCTCACGAGGAGACTGATCGATGCTCAAACATGAATTAGCACCCAAGTGTTTGATTAGCGGTACGGGAAATGTACATGGCTAATGGGCATGAGTTTTGGCTACGGATGATCAGTTACTAAGAAGACCGTCTTCACAAATTTTTAGCTCAAAAGGAGGAGCCTAGGTGGTACTTGCTTTTCAAAGTACCACACTGGACATAAATACGAATGTTGAAGCTGGGCTCAAAATAATGAATGGATTGAGCTGACATTTGGTGTAGGATGGTTATTTCGGCATAGGAAAGCACTGTAGAAAATGGATACTATTTGGACATGCCAAAGTGGTACTTCCTTCACAAAGTGCTGCTCTGAACAAAATAGGAAAATGAATATTGTTGAAATATTTTTGAACTAGGCAAGGAAGGTTTTTGACATATTTGATGAAGATATGATCCAAACAATTTATGAGAATTTTTTGGGAATTTTTGGAATAACAGAAATATAGGTCGCTTCACAACCTAGGGAAAAAATTGACACATGGACATGACAAATAGGCAAAACTGATGAGATGGCGCCTTGTCATCGCAACCCACCACAATTTACAAGGCTATGACCATCTATATTGGTCATTAACAACTAGAAATAAGGCAGCGGACTAGCACTGTTTGCTTTATGACCATTTCGTGTAAGGAAATTACGACCTTTTTGACCAAAATGGTCGCAATGGTTTAGGGTTTGGAGCCCCCCGAAGAGCTTTTGACCAATTGGTCTCAAATGGTCATAGATCTATGACCAATTCTTCCAGGGTCACTGACAGAAGGTCACTAGTTGACATATTTCTTGTAGTGTGAACTACCCTCTCCGTCTCGGTTTTTTTATTTTTAGGCGTCTCGGTTTATAGGGCCTGCACGTAGTTCTTGGTCATCCATTTGACTAACTAAATATGAGTTACTATGTCACAAAAAGTATATCATTGGATTCTTAAGCGGATGTAGTTGTATTTAAAAGTCGAGGGTAGGGCTTTTCCTGCATGGTAGGCGGCGGGGCAGTTCCGCCTAGTCGGTTCGACGGAGACGCGAGAAGACGAGGGAGTAGGCTGCTGCAAACGTAGGGCTGTGTGATTTGACAGCGAGTTACTGCTGGACAGGTGGGGCCCCGTGATTTGACTTGCCATTATCATTTTAACTACGGCACTACGACCGGCATGAGTCTCCCAAATTCCTGACCACCTCCATACAGGCGCCTCTCCCAATGCTCCACCATGTAGTAGAGGTTGGCTCTTGCATGAGAGCCCACTTCTCCACTTTTTCCTTGCCTATCTTTCCTCCACATATGCAAAAATGCCATGTAAAGCGCACTATTGTACTTACTTTTACTTGCTCCTACAGGTGCTTAAGCTTGCCACATAGGCATAAAGTCTGATGTGGCAAGTTAATCAAGAAGAGAGATACTAGTTTGGTGACCCAAGGAAGAAACGGTGCTAAGCGCGTGTACCTAGGTGAAAAGACAATTTTGAGTCTATAGCTAATTAAATGAAGCAAACTTAGCAACACCATTTCATTGGAAGAGGTCACTCCTTGGCAAATGCAATAAATACACGTGCTTAGCACCGTTTCTTCCTTGAGTACGAAGAAAGAGATAGAGAGGAGTAAAAAAATACACTTATAGCCAACCTTGTTGTAGTATGAGTGACTAAGTGATGACTATGTATGACATGCCAACATCAGATAGCCTAACGCACCGTGTTAAATCTCCAAGGGCGCGACCGCGCGAGCGACGCGACGGTCATGGTAGGCGCGACCATGATACGGGCTGCTGGCAGCCTTTGGATCTGAGATCAAAAGGTCGCATGCTAAGTTGCTGAAAATTTGCAGAATAACCATCTAGGATAGGATATTCACCCATAGGTCTAGAATCACGCCATGCAATCGTTTGATCTCAGATCCAAGGGCTCTCGGAAGCCCGTATCATGGGAGAATGGAAAGCCACTACCCTACTGTTCGCACGCTGGCAGTTCGCTCCTACTCGTCCCCGCACGTCCTTCAATACTACGACGGTTTGCTCCTAGTCGTCCCGTCCATTCACATTACGGTAGTTCCACTAATCCTAACCCTCCTCCCAAATCCATGGCATCCCAAATCTCCACGATCGGCGGTGAGTACAAGGTTAGAACCATCACCAGCGATGAGTTCGACGTCATCTACACCCGTTCTTCCGCGACGGTGAAAGGATGCCTTTCTCGCTTCAGACGCATGTTCGAAAACTCAGATGATGAGTGGGTCGCTGGGCTAGATGTTGAGTACACCACAGTCCTAGGACGAGAGAAGGATCTAAAGGACGAAGAGAGAGAGGAAGAAGCCCGCCATGATCCAGGTTTGCGTACATAACGTTTGCTTGGTCTACCACATATGCTATGCCGCCGTTGAGTGCCAAGATTTTAAGAACTTCCTCAAGGACAAAACAGTGAAATTCGTTACTGTAGACTTTACGAACGACGAAGAAGTCCTGGGTCAGATAGGCCTCGTTGTAGTCAACCCCTTCGACCTCCAGAAGAATCGGCTGGTGCCCTCTCGTCAGCCTTCAATGCTAACCCTGGCAGGAGCCATGGTTCATCCTTCGTACGGTAAACTGGAGAAACCTCCATACACGTTTCATCGTCATGCATGGCAGCGGAATGTACTAGATATAGACCACATCCACTGCGCTGCAATGGATGGCTACCTTTGTTTCAATATCTACAGGTGTTGGATGAAGAACAATAGCCAAGTGTGCGGTTCAAGCAAAGAAGTATCGGCCAAGAGGAATAGGGACAAGGACGAAGTCGAGGACGTGGACGAGGACTCCGAGTAAGGTGGCAGTGTCATTGCTCATGGTGGTTCTAAACTTCTAATGCAGTGTCTACCGGATTAGTTGCATAGTTTAATTTCAGGTGTGCTTAGTTTAATTTGAGGGGTGTGTTGTGCTGAGCCCCAAGCAGAACTATGTTATGTTTCTTCTCGTTACCTTAACTCTTCAGTATGTACATACTACTAGTATTACTTTAATAGAATTTAGCACCCCAATTAAGCACGTACTAGCTTTTTTAATAGTACTATATGCATATTTTGGCAACGAGCGCTCTCTATATGTACCACCTTTTTTTTTAATTTCAATTTTTGCTCCATGGCGCAATCCATCAATAGTACTGCTGTACAAAAGTATACATTTTTTAAAAGGCTAGAGTACTGTTCATCACATATATAGCCAGTTAAATTCTCAACCTAGAACGACATGCATGCCATGTAGTAAACCGATATGGAGAAAGTGTAGTAAAAATGAGGTGATTTTACCGAGCGATCGGCGGGGGAGCATGGCCTGTCATGCGGTCCCACGTGTCATGATGTACCAAGGCGATGCGCGTGTCCCTCTTGAGGCAGAAGCAATACTAGTATGTGGTTTGAGATGATGGCAAACCGAAGTGTGAAATAATGGTTGCTTCATCCGTCTGGGAAAGTGCGGCATTGTGATTTGACGTCTCATTGCTCATTACTACTACTGGGCCGATACGAGTGGGGTGTGTCCTCCCTGCTGTTCTGCACTGTTATTTGGTGCTTGACACGTTGACCCGGTTGCTATATGTCCCACATGTCGTCGACAGGAAGTACATAATTCATGAAAGGGAGCATCGACGGAGGAGTATACTACAGAATTCATGAAAGGGAGCGACTTAGTTTTGGAAAAATCTATTTTTACGGAGTACGTACCCACTAGGGTTTATAGGGCTCATCTAAAAAACATTCACTTTTCCGTTTGATAAGTCTCAATTCTACTATACTAGTAGTAGTACCATTACATGTTGGATTTCGAGGTGCGTTAGATCACCCGACGCAAGCAGTGTCAAGAGGAAACTAACCAATGCATGTACAAGTTCATGGAAATTTAGTGGTCATTCATGCATTCGTTCTAATTAATGCCTCGGTAAACATAACTTCTTGAGAAAAACAAGCGTACTAATTACTTGTGCAAACTACGAAATTAATTCGAGCACTCACCGTCTACCTTGGTTGGAGAGATTTTGAAGTTGAGCCATAAACTGGAAAGGAGGGAGTAGTAACTTTCGTCTCGATTACTATTTGTGGCCTTGTATAGATGCAAAATGTATTTTTTATAGTGGCCTTGTATAAGTAAATGGAGGGAGTACTAACCAAAGTATGTAGTAGGGACGAGGAGTAAACAGAGGGAGTAGTAAAATTGTCTCCTCGTGCTGCGAGCCACCGCGCGCGTGGGCGAGGGAGCGGGCGTAAGACGTAGTAAGCAAGCTTCACCTCATCCTGCGAGCCACCGCGCCCGTGGGCGGGGGAGACGGTGTACTAAGCAAGCTTCTCCTCGTTCTGCGAGTTGATGGGACATATCAAAAGTACTCCAGTGTATAGAGCCTTGCCTCTAAGGTAGGCCCCACATGGTTTGCCTTTTTTTTAATTTAACATAATGCGTCAAGTCGCAATTTATTTGTTCACCCATGGTAGACGATCCTCCCTCCACCAAGTGGACAACCAGTACACGTGCCAAATTACCACGTGGGCTGCCTTTTTCATACATAAATGAGCTCCACCGTGTACCCGCGTGGGTGTGGTTGGGAAAGAGACGGGAGTACGTGCGCCGTGCGTGCACCTCTTCTCTTCGTGCACGTCCCCCACCTACGTGGGTGTGTGTGAGAGAGATACAAACCTAGACATAATGCGCCGTCCATCCCCATGCCTCCGCCCAGTCCGACCACCAGTCACCACCACGCCCCACTCCTCCTCACCTTATCTCTCATCTGTCTCCCTCCATTTTTATATACAAGGGGCCGCTATCAAAATTAAAATTTGCAGATATACAAGGCCACTGACACTAATCGATGCAATATTAATGGTGTTTGCCTCGTGGTACTAGCAAAGGAGGACATTAATTATCCCTTGCATGCATGCGAGAGTTTGTAAAAAAAATGCATCTTGATGTTCCGTGCAATGCACGGGCATCTTGCTAGTCCATGAAAACAACACATGCCAAAATTCCACGGCGAACGAGGGATTTGAATCTATTGGGAGGGGTTGTTTGGATCTTGCCCGGGGTAGCCAAAATATTGGCGACCCTTTTGTCCACCGGTGCCTTTGCCACCGATGAACAAGGAATGGCTCGGGTGCTCATGCTGTCATGCATCCTCCAGCGCGCACGTTGGAGATGAGCTCGCATGAGTTGTGTTTTTTTGTCCCACAACGCCACACGAGCCGCCCGCAGAGCGACCGGCGACCCGCAAATTACGCCATCCAACCGTAGCCGCACACATCATGACAACAACTCAACCAACCGGACGAAATTCACGCAAACACATAGACAAACTGATATTTCATATAAACAACGACGGAAATCATACAAAATACCGGATTTTCATACAAACATTACGGATTTCATTACATTCAAATGAACTACGCGGTGCTAGTTTTGGACAGCACAGTTATATAATACCTGGCCTAAATGGTCGCCCGCCGATCGATTTGTGTTCCTCATGTCCAGTAGCACGATCACCGGACTGCCGGGAGCCCCGGAGGTATATTCTTCCACGCAAAGGACGGCTCGCTTCCCCACTGCCCAACTGATATCATTGGCTGGTGCCGAAGATGATGGTGGCCGGCACCGGTTCGAGTTCATCACCGACCACTACTTCGCCATGGCCGGCACCAGCTCAAGTTCATACTAACATTCCCCTCTTCCGCGGAGCCCATGCGGGGTCGACGAAGGTCCTCACAAAAAAGGATCCGGCAAGACACCTGCTGTGTACGCCGGCGTCGCCTCCGCGGTGGCCTTCATGGGACCCAAGCGGCGGTGGCCTCCCGTGTTCTACTTCTCCTCGATGATGGCGGCGGACGCGGAGGCGCTGGCCACCGACTCGTCGCTCTCCCTGAACCCAAATTTTGTCGCTGCTTGCATGGCGCGGATGCCAGCATGGGAGTCTCGGCCACAGAAACGGGAGACGCGGTACGAGGCGGCGGCGTGGATGGCAGCAATGACGCCCGTGCGCCGCTCCTCGTCGAGCTGGCCTGGAGCGGCGAGTTGCTAAACTGCGCGCCGGCTTGGGGCGGCAACTGGCTCCGTCAGGCGAAGGGAGGGAGGTGGATCAGCGAGCTGCATAGCTCGTATCCGGCGGGCTACCCAGCCGGCTTGGATGCGGAATAACTACTCTTCGTAAGCCATTGTAAGAGTGGACAAAATGGTGGAGGAGATAGGGGACCAGCGGAGGTGTGCGATTCTTGGCCGGCGTTTGGCCTCGTTTAAATAGGAGATTAAATAGATGACGGACGGGAGGAGCTCGGCGGCGTTGCGTTTAACGCCGGCCCGGTCATGAATGGACGTGCGTCCAGAGTGGGTTTCTCGGCTTCCACACGGGCTGGTTTCATGGAGGCGTTTGAATGCGGCATGGAGGCGTGTTCAGCCGGGCGTGCCGCGAGTGGCGCCCTCGACTCTGACCTAGGACACCGCGCCGTTCTTCCACTGACATGTGGGCTCTTTTGGTGCATGGCATGCATGTCAGTGACCCAACGCAGGCAGCGCACAACAGAGGAACCTTTGGTGGGCCAGGGTAGTCAGAAGCGGGCATTTCATAAACCGATGATTGTTCATTGAGTGTGACATCATCTTTTTCATGTAGATAAGCCTACTATGTTGATAGCCCGTTCGATACATTGTGATTCATAAAGACCGCTACAAACATCAATGTTCTGCTTATCACAGATAAGATTGATTAATACCCGTAACAATCCATGTCCTTAACAAAGGGTGCATGCACGTATAGATTGAATGTGTGTCTTGCATCGTGTGCTGTGTGCATGCAGGCGTGCGAGTGTTGCGTGCGTGCAAGGGTACGTTTCAGTGTTGCATGCATGGGTGCGTACATGCGTGTGTTCGTGAGTGCATGTGTACGTGTCAGTGTTGCACGCCAACATGCATGCATGTGTACGTGTCAGTGTTGCACGCCTACATGCGTGCGTGTCTTGCGTGCGTGCATGTGTACGTGCGGGGTGAGGCTACACGTCAGTCGACTGACTTTTTCATCTCTGGTCATTAGATTTTCCAGCCGTTGGATACGAAATCAAGGGCCTCCAGTTTATCATCAAACTCCACCCCCCTGAGCCGCCAGCCACCACCGGCCAAACCGCCAGCCCCCGCCGCCCGCCTTCCCCAAAACCACTCCCCACCGCCGGTCCGCCGCCGCATCGGCCATCCCTCTAGCCCCCCCGCCAAGCTTTTTCTCCGGGGATCCCCACCCCACCGCATAATGAACGCCCCCCAACCGCCGGTGACTGCCAACCAGAGGTCTCAGGACTTCGAATACCCACCGACCACTAATCTATTACCATTTCTGTCCTTCATATACGCGCTGACGGGTGGGCCCTATGGTAATGTGCACTGCTGAATGTGGACCGTTTGACTGGTCAATTGATCGTGTTATCAACAAATTACGGAGCTGTATGGTGAGCCAGTGACCGTATGATCACCCTAAAATGTACTCCTGTTTTATTAACACAGTACAGACTCAAACTACCATTTCTTTCTTTCATATACGGGCTGACAGGTGGGCCCCACGGTTACGCGCCCCGATGGTGCAACACTAGTTGCGCCGCGTGGAACGTTTGATTGGTTAATTGATTGTGTCATCAACAAAATACGGAGTTGTACGGGTGAGCCAGTGACCGTATAATCATGATATGTATTTGTTTAACACGGTACAGACGCAAGGGCTCATATATACGCACAAGCACTCACCGCTATAAGCGCACACACGCGAACCCTACCCCTATGAGCACCTTCGAGAGAGTGGGCCAGCATATATGATCTTGAGATTTTACAAAGTCACCATAGGTGCCTCATAGTTGAGTGGAACGTCTCCTCCCACTGAACGTACGTCGCCGGAAAATACTGAAATTAACACAAGATAAATGCGAGCACCGGTACTTTAACCTTGGTGGGCTCGAGAAACCACTGTCCTCTAACCATCCAACCACATGTTGGTTAGCATGACAAAATGTATGTGGTGACCGTGATGAGCTTATTCTGAAGTCCAGTGACCATATCGTGCTTTCGCTTCAAATACAATGATCGTAAGTGTCGTCAACAAAATACGGAGCACACATCAAATGCAAAGTCCGTCAGTGTCATCAACAAAATATGGAGACGTATCGTGAGCTAGATACCGTTGTACTATTGTATATGCTTATTTTCTTAGTGGCCGATTGCGTGTGTGGTGTGGTGGGCACATCATTTCTAGTTGTGGTGGGTCAACATGAAGACTCATGGGTCGGTTCCATCCTGCGGCACATATAGGTTGGACCGAGACATGTTATACGAAGACCCATGTGGAGGACTTGGCGTACAACACGAAGCTACCAGAGTCGCGGAGGACTCTATCCCCACTGGTGATAAGCCGACTATATATGATTTGTGACCCTAGGCCCTTAGTATGTTATACAAGCTTTGGGGGCTAGTTCGTCGATAGTACACACACACACACAATGCCTGGTATTCACATGTACTTTGTACACACCCCTATCACTAATATACAGTACCAGGAGTAGGCTCTTTCTTCAACTGCAATTGAATTCTAGCATGTGCATGTGTTTATTTCATATAATCGATCCATAGAGTGACAGCAGTTTGAAATACAGGTAATGGATGCTTTTGCAATTCATATATAAACATTAATTAGTGCACTCCATGTTGTTAGTGTGAAGCACTTTATACATTTGTCACTTGCCTGGATACATTCCAAATTGCTAGCTACGAAATAGAATACATGTCGAATTCAACATAAAGGGGGTTTCGAAGATTTGAATTCATAGGAAGTGCATTCATCTATTTGAACCCGAGATAATGGCATTTGTAAATCAGATGTAAAAGGGGGCATCAATCTTTGTTGTGAGTTTGAACATGCTATATATATATTCATACGCATATCTAACTTTTTTGCAACCAAGGAGATTATATCTGGAACCATGCATGAACTGAGGTAAGTTGCATATTTTTTTAATATATACTCGTGTACAATGTATATTCAAATGTACCCCCTCCATTCCAAAATAATCGTAGCTTTAGGATTTTCAAGAGTAAAGATTTGTGAAGTTTGACAAATCCTGAAAGTTCAATTCAAGAGAACCGAAAACGTTAATGCTTCTGCTCCCAAATATTGAACGAAGGGCCAAATAGGCCTCTGGTCACCTGAAATCGCGCGAGACTAATGTTTTGGTGGTAGGAAATTACTGTCCTGACTCTGGCCCGTGTAGCCTATCGGCCCGATGTCCAAAGGTCTAAACCGGGGTAGGTTTGTAACTTCACCAAGACGCTAGAGATGCATTCATACGCCATGGGCGGCTACCCATGCGCTCGGCCGAAATCTATCCCACCCACATTTGGGACACCTAACATGACTGTCCTACCCCCAACCCACAATATGTCCGAAATTTTAGATGGGGGGAAAGTTTGTAACTTTCCCCAAATTTCAAACAAGCGCGTCTCAAACCGAAACATTGTTCCCCCTTAGTTCCCCGCCTCCCTCCGTTTCCCCATTCATACTCCCTGGGCATGAAAACGCCCTCTCCACCAGTCATGAAACCCCAGCCTCCTCCGTCCTCCACCCCATAGCGGCCAATCCACCGCCGCCCTCCTACATCACGCCGGAGTCGGTACCCCGATGTCGTCGTCCAACGCAACCGCAACCGCAACCGCAACGCCCTCAAGGACTTAGCAGCTGAAGCCGAGGCCAAGCTGCCTCCACGACACCGACGCCGACGTGCGCCATACCAGAACCACTCCGACCACGTCATCCCGCGCCTCACTGCTACGGCTCCACTGTCGCAACCGTCCACTCCACCGGAGCTGTTCCCGCTACGCCATTGTTCGCCGCCTCGAATCTGCTTCCCCGCCGCCGACAGACGGCCACCGCACCACACTCAACAACTTGGCCATGGGTTCGTCCAAGGCTGCACCGTCCTCCACAACTTCTGGTTTCCGGCGAACAACAAGAAGATCGTCGGAAAAACAGAAGGAGGACACAACACTTCCAGCAGAAAGAGGTACTCCTCTTCCCTTATTCGTGCAAATCTTACGTCTTTGCTCACACCGTATTCATCCCATGAAAGAAACTAGTTGAGCGCTTCTTACTCCATCTTCTTTGTGATACTAAATGCACAAGGTTTCCTCCCTTTTACTATTTTACCTTTGCTAGAGGTCATTAGCCCGCCTGGATTTCAATTCAGAGTCAGTCGAACGGCAATTAAAAGAAGCAGCACCCGCTTAGGCGCGCGGAGCACCTAGTCCGCCTGTTCCCCGGGGAAGCGGCGCATCGGTGTCTATCATAGGGGTGTGGGGCGCAGGAGCTGCTTGCGCCCGATCTGGAGGTCGGCGGGGCTTGAATGGATGGTCGGGGGGCGGTGCCAAGCACGGCGGTGCGGTGAGGTCGAGGGGAGGGCGCATGCAAGGGAGGAATACTGGGCCGATGGTCGCTGGCATTTCGAGGAAGATCGGCAACACTGACTCGCTGGAGGTAGATGAAGGCGATCTGCCCGTTCTTTGTACATCGGACGGTGCAGAAAAAATGGACAGACCTATTTGCTTTCAGTCGACTATTATTTTCATAGAATCCTGTAGTAATTTAGTGTGCCATGCATGTTGTAGAGCTATCATATGTCTCCCGTCATTTATTTCTCACCGACCTGCTATCTGCTACCTTTACACTATACTAATTGTGCACACACTTCACCCATACTCACACTATTGTTTTTTTATGCATGGGTATTTCAGACTCTGACGCAGTGTTGATGAATGCAGAAAAGAAAAGACAGAAGTCACTCCAGTGTAATTCAAAGATAAGCACTAAGCATTCCAGCGCTCAAACGGGTGCAGTGTCAGCAGTTGGAGATAGTAAACGTAGCTCTGCAGTTGATGATCTCAATTGCCACACACAACCATCCCAGGTGCTTGCTTTAACTTCGCGCTGTCAAATGTGGTTGCATGTTGCATATGGTGTCTAGCTTGTATTCCTTCCAATTTGGTTAAATTGCATCTGCTTACTTTACACATTATACCTTTGATAATGACATGCCTTCCTGTTTTTGATACATACTACATATGTCTATTAACCATGTTCGTACATCAAACTAATGCTCTTTTGTATCCATCGTCAATCACTTATGATGAGACAGTCACCCGGGTGGGTTTCTGTGAGACGCCATACTCGTTTAAAGAGTGCAGTGTCATCCTCCCCACATGATTCTCAAGAAACAGCAAGGCTAAATGAAGATAGTCAACGTAGCTCTCTAGTTGATCACCGCAATTCCCCCACACCACCATCGCAGGTGCTTGCTCTTACTTGGCAGTGTGATATGTAGTGTTCGTCTTACATGAAAGTAGTGTTCGTCAGTATCATGCATCAATGAGTTCTGAAGAGAAAATTTTATTCCTTTTTCTTGTGGGTTTGACTTGACAAGGCAAAATCAAGAAAGAGGAAGGAAAAGAGTTAGGAAGGCGATGATGGTGGTCCTCTGCAGCAACGTAAACAGAGCATCTATACCGATTCTCCTTGTACTGATAGTGCATTACAAGGTCCAAGTCTTCGCTCCCCTACTCCACCATCCAAGGTGCTTGCTCTAACTTGGCACTGTGATATCTGGTTGCATGTTGCATATGGTGTCTAGCTCGTATTGCTCCTAATTAGTGTAAACTGCATCTGCTTAGCTTACACATGATACATGTGAATATGACACGCTTTCCTGTTTTTGGTACATACTATATCTTATGATAAGGTACCTTTAAGTCACCACTGTGATATTGGTTGTGTCTTGCATATGATTTCTAGCATGTACTGCTTCTAATTTGTTGAAACGCCATATAGTTTGAACTTGGCAGAGTGATATTGGTTGCATCTTCCATATGGTGTCTAGCTTCCAGTGCTTCTAATTTGTTGAAATGCCTTCTGCTTAGTTACCACATCATAGGTGTGAATATGTCACACCATCCTGTTTTTCATACATATTCCATCCTCGCATCATGTGTTTGCCTTTCATCCGAGTAGTGTTCATCAGTATCATGCATGAATGAGTTCTGAAGAGCGAATTTTATTCCTTTTTCTTATCGGTTTGACTTCACAATGCAAAATCATTATAGCTGAAGGAAATTAGTCCGGCAGTGGATGATGGCGGTCCTTCGGAGCAACTCAAATAGGGGGTCTCTACAGATTCTACTCCGCCATCCTCCCAACAAGATTCGCAAGACAATACAAGGCTGGAAAGTCAACGTAGCTGTGTAGATGATGAGCACATCTCCCCTACTCCACCATCACAGGTGCTTGCTCTAACTTGACACTATTATATGTGGTTGCATGTTGCGTATGATGTCTAGCTTGTATTGCTTCTAACTTGAATTGCATCTGCTTACTTTACACATAATGCCTATGAATATGACACTGTTCCTGTTTCTAGAACATACGTGTACATGCCGAGCACATCTCCCCTACTCCACCATCACAGGTGCTTGCTCTTACTTGGAACTGTTATACGTGGTTGCGTTTTCCGTATGATGTCTAGTTTGTATTGCTTCTGATTATGTTGAATTGCATCTACGTATCTTACAACTTATACCTGCAACGATCACTTACCCATAAGACACATTTAACTTGGGACTGTGATGTAGGTTGCATCTTGCATTGTCTTCTAGCTTGTACTGCTTCTAATTTCTTGAAATGGCACTTACGACGAGACACTTTTTACCTGATAGAGTGATATTGGTTGCATGTTCATATGGTGCCTAGCTTTCATTTCTTTTAATTTTGTTGAAATGCCTTCCGCTTACTATTTTTTCATACATATTCCATCCTCCTATCGTACGTGTGAATATGAAACGCTGTCTTTTTTTGTATATATTCCATCCTCCTATCCTGCGCTTGCCTTACATCAAAGTAGTGTTCGTCTGTATCATGCATCAACCAGTTATGCAGAGCTAATTTTATTCATCTTCTTATGGTTTTGACTTCATAAGGCAGAAAATAGGAAGGAAAAGAGTAAGTTAGGGGATGTTGGTGGTTCTCCGCACCGACGCAAACAGAGACTCTCTAGATTTGCCACTGCTACTGCTAATGAAGTTGAAGTCCCAAGTCTACATGATGAGTTCATCTCCCGTACTCTACCATCGCAGGTGCTTGCTCTAAGTTGACAGTGTGATAATTGGTTTCATGTTGCATATGTTGTCTAGCCTGTATTTCTTCTATTTTGATTAAATTGCACCTGCTGAGTTTATACGTTATACATGTGCATATGACATGGCTTTCTGTGTCTAGAATACACTGCATCTATCTATCATACCATGTTCTTACATCAAAGTACTGTTTTTGTGTATCCCGCATTAGTCACTCATGATTGGACGCTTTTAACATGATAGTTTGATAGTGGTTGCATCTTGCATTGATTTCTACATTGTACTGCTTCTAATTTTTCGAATTGCCACTTATGACAAGACACTTTTAACTAGGCAGAGTAATATTGGTTGCATCTTTCATATGGTGTCTAGCTTGCATTACTTCTATTTTCTTGAAAATCCTTCTGCTTAGTTTGCACATCGTAGCTGTGAATATGTCATGTCGTCCTGTTTTTTTACATATTCCATCCTCATACGGTTGTCTTACATGAAAGTGTTACTTGTCTGTATCATGCATCAATGAGTTCTGAAGAGTGATTTTATTCTTTTGTGTTGTGGGTATAGCTTGACATGGCAAAGTCAAAAAAGAGCAAGGAAAATAATATAGTAGGGAGTTCTGTTACTCATCGGTTGAAACGGAAAAGGTTCTGCCGTCGAGATTCTGCTGGTACTTATAGTGCAGTAGAAGGTCCAAGTCCACCGGCTAAATCTACAAACACACTATCACCTGCTCCACTAGCTGCAGCATCCTCTTCAACTGTACCAGCATCTAAACCAGTTACTCGTTTGTTTGCTTCAGAACTGGCCAGTTCCCAAGATGCCTTTACACCTAACACTACTTCCAAAGCACTGCTGACACAACAGGACTTGGCAAGATCAGATGAACCTCATGAGCATCAACACCAAGACGGTACCTGACCGAGTCAAGTTGCAGTTGCATGCTCCTTTATATGTACTCTCACAGTTTGATGTACACTAACACTTTCCATATTCGTTGTTGAACTAGCACCACGGCGCAAGCGGAAACAGACATCAGGGATAATGCTTGACAGATTAACAAAATCTAAAGGAGGAAGAATGGAGATCCATTTTGAGGCAGGTTTAAAAAGGCCACGTGATGCTACAGAGTCAGCCAAGTTAGTATCAGAGGCAGCCGTTGCCGTTAGGTGTCATGCACGTATCCTCCCAATGTGGATCCAGTACAGGAATGAGAAAGACAATACCCAGGTTAACACCTTCCTTGACCATTTATCCGTAAGTAATGTTATTCATCGCAATTAGTAATATTGTCTTGCTCTGTCCCATACTTTCTAGCTTCCTCCAAATAAGACTCACATTCTTTTTTCAACATATGAGGTTCAAGTTGGATCCGAAAGATGATGCAACTAGACAAGCATGCACTCATGTTTTTCAGTCTGCTCTGCGACAGTATCGGTACCACCTTAGAAAATCTCACTTTGAAGGCAAGGCTAACAATTAAATCGCCCATACATCTCTAGTGGAATATATTACAGATGAAGACTGGACAGCCCTCGTTAAACACTGGTCTGATCCAAAGTATCAGGTAGGCTATATGTATTTGATCAGACCACATATTGAACTTGTATTTATGTATGTGCCTTACAAGTGTATCTTCTTCTAGGCTAACTGTTTGAAGAACTGTCAGGACCCCAATTCCAAGTCACATCGATCTAGCCGGTAACACCTCATATCACTTTGCGGCCTCACGCACGGTATTTCCACGGGTGTCGCCTTACCATGGCCCGGGACCGTTTGCGCCTTTTGGCTCACATTCGCTAGCATCCATATGATAGAGAACCCAGGCCGACATGGCTAGTCATGAACCCAAAGCGACACTAACCTATGGGGACAGGCATACATGAATCACATCGAGCATGTCGGTCAGCGACGTGTGAATCCGGGCTGTAGCACTGGGCTAACAGGACTCCAGGAACCCGGGCTGTAGCAGGCTAGGCAGGACTCCGGATGTCACCGCGTGACATTTCCCCGAAGGGACAGACACAAGAACAAAGTGAAACACATGCCGGCCAGTCAAGTGTCCTGAGCAGTAGTGCTGGGCTAACAGGACTCCGGTGAACCGGGCTGTAGCGGACTACTATGGCTCTTGGAAGCACTAGACTACATTTCCCCATAAGAGAGGCTGCCAAGGATAAACAACTAGATTGTCGGATCCCACACATACCAAGCATTTCAATCATACACACATTATGCTCGATATGTGTAAATACAACATGGCATCACAACATAACTCTACAACTTAAGTATTTATTCATTAGGCTCCGAGGAGCGAGATATTACAAACATGGGTCTCATGACCCAACAATCATAGCATACAAATCAAACACATGCGGAAGCTTAACATGTCTGAGTACAGACATCTACAAATGGAAAAGGCTAAGAAGCCTGACTATCTACCAGATCCTGCCGAGGGCACAATATCATAGCTGAGGTATCAAGCTAAACGTCGAAGTCCACGCGGAACCACTAGCGAGACCGAAGTCTCTCTGCAAAACATAAATTAAGCAAACGTGAGTACAAAAGTACTCAGCAAGACTTACATCAGAACTAGCTACATATGCATCGGTATCAACAAAGGGGGTGGTGGAGTTTAACTGTAGCAAGCCAGCTTTGACTCAGTGGCTAACCTGAACTACGACTGCAAGCAACTCTTTGAGGTGGCGCACACGAGTCCACATATTCACCATTCAATACACCACTATGGATCCTTTACCGTCTCCCTACGAGAAGGCCATCCATAGCACGCACACTTATCTTGCGAGTTTTAGAGTATCCACTTTCACTTGTCTATGAACTATTATAGGCAACCCAGATGTCCTTTACCGCAGACACGGCTATTCGAATAGATCACTTATAACCCTGCAGGGGTGTACTTCTTCACACACGCTCTCGCCACTTACCACCATGTACACGTCGTGTATCTCGGAAACCTTCAAGCAGAAGCCTAGCGAGGGAGTCGGCCACGACCTGACTAACCACACAAGTCTCTAGTCCAGGTTTATCGCCTATTCAGGTTCCATCCGCGAGGAGATCCGGCCGGAGTTTCGCGCACAGCCCCAAACGATGTGTGCAGGGTTCCTGAGACACCAAACGGGCGCCCGGTACACTGTGCCACGGTGTATCTACCGCATCATAGCCCACCCCTAGGGTCAGCGCTACGCACGGCCGTCAACACATATCCTACAAATACCAGAAACTAGTTGCAACTCCTGGACAGAGGACAAGGGCAGTTATTAAGTCGAGAGGGTCCATTGGTTTCGGGCCCAATGCGTGGTAGTAGCTGTTCATGGATCACAAACACAGAACTCAGTTCCCAATGACGGTTTCAATGAGACAACCCACCATGTACTCCTACATGACCTCTCACCACTACCTTTACCAAATCGTGTTCACACACTTAGCTCACACATAGTAGGATATGTTCATCACTGTTCCAATTCATCCCCGATGAATCAGACCTAACTCAACTCTAGGAGTAGCAGGCATGACAAACAAGCATGAATGAGTAGGCACATCAGGGCTCAAACAACTCCTACTCATGCTAGTGGGTTTCATCTATTTACTGTGGCAATGACAGGTCATGCAGAGGATAAGGGGTTCAACTACCGCAACAAGTAACAGATGAATCGTTGTTGTCCTAATGCAGTAAAAGAGAGCAGGAGCGAGAGAGTGGGATTGTATCGAAATGAACAAGGGGGTTTTGCTTGCCTGGCACTTCTGAAGATAGTATAGCTCTTCATCGGTGTCATCGAACTCATCGTCGGAACCACGTTTACTGAGAGGGAACAATACCGACAAACCAGGAAGAAACACAATCAATGCAATGCAACAATATGATGCATGCTCATGACATGGCAATATGTTGTTGATTGAACTAATGCAACTAGAAACCATATTAAATGAAGTTGGTTTGAACCCTAGGTTCAAATTCAAACCCCATATGTTAAAATTCAAATGCCATTCACTTAGTTTGTCCTAAACAGCAGCCATAAGTTGTTCTAACATGCATGAAAATGGTACAGATGGATATATTGGATTTTTCTGATAATTTTTCATACATAAATTATTTCAATCTGAGCTACGGTTGAATTTATATGAATTTTTGAAGTTTTGGCTATTTTCTAGAATTTTCTGGATTATTTTAAATCCAGAAAATCATTAATGACATCAGGATTGTGTCACTACTACGTCAGCAAGTCAGCCGAATTGACCAGGGTCAAACCTGACTGGTGGGACCCGCGTGTCATTGACACAGGGACTAACCCACGGTCAAATCCAGCGCTGACTGGGGTTTGATCCTATGGTGGGGCCCGCTGTCAGTGTCTGCTAGGCTGCTAATTGGGGGATTAGCCGCTAATAACGTCGCCATGTCATCATCGTCGGACTTAGGCCGGCGACGACCAGATCGGCGGCGGAAGTTCGCCGGAAACCCGCTACGGGGCTCGGTTTTGCGCGTAGTTTGCATCTACGGGTAGCTGAAGGTGCGCCGCATCCAACCGCGTAGGCCGTTGGTCGCGGGGTGGCTGGTAACGCCGTCAGCGGGGAGCTTGGCGGTGGCCGGAGCCACGGGCTCGAGCGAGACGAGGCTAGGGTGCACGGTGGGAGGCTTGGGTGGTGGCGTTCGCTTTCTGGGGGGCTGCTGAGCACGCAGACGTGCTCGGCTTCGGGTGAATCGAGCTCTGGGCTCGGCGGCGACATGGATGGCGGCGGGGAGCTCACGGGTGTGGTGGCAAGTACGACTAGGGGACGAACGAGCAAGGGAGAACAGGGGGGAAAGGCGGCGGGGCTCACATCGCGTCGTTTGGCGGTGTCGGATGGCTCGGGGAAGCGTCGGAGCAAGCGGGTGGCGAAGGGGATCTCCGGCGACCCGAGGAGGAAGAAGGGGTCGGGGACGTCATGACGGAGCTCCTGGCTTGGTGTAGAGGATGCGGGGGTCGAGGTGGAGCTCGTGGCATATCCGGATGGGCGTGGGGCGGTCGGTGGTAGCGGCGAACAGCGACGGTGGTGGCGGCTCCGTTCGGTGGTGAGAGAGAGAGGTCCAGGGGAGAGGGTGAGGACGAGGGAGAGCGAGAGAGCGTCAATGGGGTCGCGTGGCGTCCTCAGGGCGATGGGGAGACAGGCAGGGAGGCAGGAGGTGGCCGGCGGGTGGCCGGTGCGCGGCGAGCACGTGCCCCTGCCTTCTGGCGTGAGGTAGGGGGTGACTGGCTGCTGCGGGTGGGCTGGGCCGCCAGGTGGCTGGATTGTCAGGTGGGCTGCACAGGAGGTAAGCGCCAGGTAAGGTTTTCTCCTCTCTCTAACATTCCTTTTATGTTTTCTATTTTCTGTAATTGTGTTTGGCTTTATTAAAAATGACAGGGTATCTCCAAAATTCATGAAACTGCTCCATGTCACTGTTTGGAATATTTCCAACAGCAAACATTTCAGTTTGTGATTATTTGAGCATTTAAAAAATTATTAGCAATTAAATGCCCAAATGCAAATACTATATAATTTAATTCAAAAATCCAGAATGGCCTAGAAAATGTGCACCATTTTTGGGAGAGGTTCTAGACCAATTCAAAAATGATGAACTTTTGTGAAGGGCATTTTGGATTCATTGAAATGTTTTTCAGTTGAACCTGGTATTTTCAGGGGGGGGGGTGCTGGGGTTTATTGATCCCCATTTCAGGTTTAAGAGAAATTTAAACATGATGCAACACAAGACTAGCTAACCCAGAGCAGACCAGAAGTAGGGATGTGACAACTCACCCCCACTAAAAAAAATCTCGTCCCGAGATTCAAGCGCAGGGTAAGATGAAGGGGGACGCAAACTTAACCCAATCTTCATGATCCAAGTTGCACTTCATAAGAACGTTGATTCGATCACCATCTTTGTCTCGATGTCTTGCTCTGAGAACTCCAACCAACATGACAACGAGAGGGAAGGGAAAACTCTAGAAGGATCGATCTTCTCGAAGATCGAACAACTCAGGATCAACTCATGGAGTGAGACATAGGAATATCTCTCCAATTGAGACACAAAGTTCACATCAGGGTGATGGAAATCAGATGACGGGGATTCAAGTTGGTAGGTAGCAATTCCATGCTTGAGTAAGGTGGTGCAAGGTTTCAAAGTTGCGAGGAGATAATTGTCATGAACCCATAACAGGGCACCTCGGAGAAGGTGACTCGTTGAACTGTTCCCTTAAGTGGCAAAAAGAATTACTTTTGATCCATAAATCATTGAAACTCTTCATACCATCTTAAGGCAATTTACAATTTATCGTTTGAAATAGCTCGAAGAAATGGCATACCCGGACTAGGATGGATGATGTGGACTACCTTGTTGAAGACAACGCAAGGGATGATTTTGCTTGCGCGTGCTCTCAAGAACTTGAGCATTTCCATATTCATCAAGGTTCTACCAACATCCATGGCAAGGATCCTGGCAACACGGCATACTGCCATGATGACTAGTGATGGATGATGCGGATACAAAGGAAGATAACACCTTCTCAGATCTTCCCTTAGCGAGCCTAAGGGAACATAATCTGGATGGTCGACCGAGAGACATTTAGCACTCCGCTTCTAATGTTCTCCTTGATGTGCTAGCGTAATCCATTCATAGATATGGTTTGATATCTAGAACATCAAGTAAAAGGTTGGACTTCGGAAGCTCAAGAATCCATAAGGAATAAGTACGGAGGCAGATCCTGCGAGATCCTTATGGGGAGGTGACCAACTTCTTCAACCAAGATACTACAATAATAGGCCTTCCGTCTAGGTGTGTTGGCCACGACATCCACGTTACCGGTTACAAAGAGACCAACATTATAGTTCTTGGGGTATGTTCCAACCATCATATCTGCCTGAGATTCAGATCTGGTTGGTGTTAGGATATTCCAGACCCATCCAGTCTAGAAAGAAAATGAGAGTTTGCAACACAATTTGACAAGATGACGTTGCGAGATTATCGGGGAATGAACTGCGATAGCAAGCTCCAAAACATGAGCTGGTTCTGCTACAAACCTGTGAACACGCTATCCAAGACGAGCATGCCCACGTATTAGTCTTATAGTAAAACACTATCGAGTTCAGGTGGGGAACCATCATCAAGGATTTTGAAGTCTTACGCAAGTCCACGGATGAGATCCCAAGCATAGACTTCTTTGCCTTGAACAAGTCAATCAGTGGCTTGGTGTGCTAGGGAATACATACGGAGTGGAGGTAAGTAATCTACCAAACCATAGAATACATTCACACATGCATAACTGACTTGGGATGGTACCAGGGGAAACAAAAACAATCTTTCTCGAACTCACGGCGGCAACTTGCACCAAATGCACATGAATTCGAGGAAGTCACTTCTTCGATCCAAGCATAAGCTTCATGAACGGAACATGAAGGCATTGCTTATAAAGTTTCCAACGCTAGGTTGATGTTCAACATGAATCATGGGGGAGATAAAATGCTGCTGATGGGCTCAACAACAACTCATTGGAATTTCCATATCACTGGACATCCACCATCATGTGAACACGATGATAGTATTGGCCAGACCACAAGATGTAATGGTGTATGCTCGAGGGATCAACCACGAGTAAGACAACATTACGAACATTGTTGGTTCTGATTTGACTTGACGATATCCCATACTCAAGTCAAAGTTTTAACAAGGCAATAGATCCAACAACTGATCACGAGGACCAATTGATGGAGATATCATCTTTCTTCAACACACACACACACACACGGAAGATATCCCTTAACATGAACTAAGTCAGACAAGCTTTTATCTTCCAATTCTCCAAGTTGTTGTCTAGCTCAACCCACTAGCTCAGGGATATCCAACACAGATTCTTGGAGAAGGGGTGATTTATAAGAAAACCACCTTGATCACGAACTCAACATAGCGGTCAGGTGACAGCCAGGTAATACTTCCGAGAAGATCTTCGGAAAATCACGAGCCACCGATATGTTACTAAGCTCGAGAACAATCTTGCTTTTCAGAGCAAGACGATATGATCAAATAAGCAAGGGATTGAATAATCCTAACTCATTGATCGAAGAGTGCACCGGAAATAAGGACTAGGTAGCACAATCTATCTTAGAATGATGATTCAATAACCAACACGCTAAGAATGAGAATATTGTCCATTTACTACCAAGCAACTAGTTGCTAGGAGTATTGATTTCACACATCACAGTTCACTTGTCGGTATTCCGGTTGCAACAACACGGAACCGAGGAATGAATAATGATGGAGAGAAATATCACTGCATCAAGAGTTCATAAGAGGTGGTGCAATTCTCATGACAATTCTGACATAAGGAGGCAACACTCCAAGGTAGAATAGAACAAAAGCTGGATTGGCACTTTGATCTGCGGAATACAACTGCTTTGACCCAATCCTAGATATGGATGAGGTACTGGATTTTGTTTCTCCTAGTCATTCCGGAATAGAATGGCTTGATGGATCACAAGAATAATAGGCATCGATAACACCAATGCACAACTACTCTTGACCAACAATTGATGGACGAGGTCGGGATATAACTGAAGGGGGACAACTCAAAGGAACATATAACTTTCTGAGTTGTGGATGCATAGATTAGTATGTCGAATCAAGTTCAACATGTTTCTTCCGGATAACCCATGCGGAGAGGTAGGACTGGCAGAGTCACAATTATGAATGGAGAACTCCTCAAGAGTACTCTGATTGTGATCTTTTGGTTCAGATAACTTCTGCCAAGGATGGTTCATGGTATTTGGAAGAATGATATACCACGGACCTCGAAGACTATCACAAAGGTTACTAGTATCCTAAAGATACGAGCAACACTATCAACACGAGGTAAGTAGAGTGAATCTTGGGTCAAGAACCCAGGAGTAGAATACCTACTACTAAATGGCATCACGGGATGCTTTCCAGAATGGTGGCCAGAATCATCACACCGGGAACACAAAACATGGCTAGATTACTAGGTGATTCCCTAAAACACATAGGGTCATAATAATAGCTCCAACATATATGTCGGGGCAATAGAGTAGCTCAACTCGGCTATTGGTGTGGTTAATCGGGCCCAAAGGAACATCGAGAACGGGAGGAAGGAATTTGCAAATGCATCGAACTATTTAGAAACCTGGGATGACCCGGACAGCATAACGGCTGTAAATGCTCATAAAGATTTGAGACATCCTGCAAAATGGTGGCATATCCACTTAACATCAGAATATCAAGGTTCTGAGGCCAGCTATGAACATATGTGTAACACCCTCGATGCGACTATATCTCCCACGTGTCGAGGCATGACTTAGAGGCATAATCGCATTGAAGGCATATGTCGCAAGTTAGGCAATCTTCACAACATCCCATGTAATATAAATAATAAAAGGGGAGATAACATAGTTGGCTTACACTCGCCACGTCAATCAAGGTACATAAATAACATTACATCATTCAAACACTCATGGCCCGACTACGGTGCCAAAATAGAAGATAACCCAACATGCGACACGGTCCCGATCACCCCCAACTGGGCACCACTACTGATCATCAGGGAAGGAAACATAGTATCGTTGAGAGTCTTCGTCGAACTCCCACTTCAGCCCAAGCGCATCACCTGGAGCGGAATCATCAGGCCCTGCATCTGGTGTAATAGTAATCTGTGAGCCACAGGGACTCAGCAATCTCGCACCCTCGCGATCAAGACTATTTAAGCTTATAGGTAAGGCAAGGTAAATATGTGGAGCTGCAGCAAGCGACTAGCAAATATGGTGGCTATCTTGTTCGCAAAAGAGAGCGAGAAGAGGAGGCAAAGCACGAGCGAGAAACTAGAGAGCAACCTACGCAAGCATTACTCCAACACCGTGTCCACTTCCCGAACTCCGCCGAGAAGAGGCCATCACGGTAACACACTTAGTTGATTCATTTTAATTAAATTAAGGTTCAAGTTAACTACAACCGGACATTAACAAATTCCCATCCGCCCATAACCGCGGGCACGGCTTTCGAAAGTTCAAATCCCTGCAGGGGAGTCCCAACTTAGCCCATGACAAGCTCTCATGGTCAACGAAGGAATAGACCTCCTCCCGAGACGTTCCGATCAAACTCGGTACCTCGGTTCTTCAAGACACTTCGACAGGTTAAAACAAGACCAGCAACACCGCCCGAATGTGCCGACAAATCCCGATAGGAGCTGCACATATCTCGTTCTCAGGGCACACTCAGATGAGACATCCTACGAGTAAAACCAACCCTCAAGTGTTGCCCCGAGGTGGCCCCGTAGTCTACTCGGTCGGACCAACACTCAGAGGAGCACTGGCCTAGGGGGGCTAAAATAAGATGACCCTCGGGCTCCAGGAACCCAAGGGAAAAAGAGGCTAGGTGGCAAATGGTAAAACCAAAGTTGGGCATTGCTAGAAAATCTTTAATCAAGGCGAACTATCAAGGGGTTCCCATTATAACCCAACCGCGTAAGGAACGCAAAATCCGGGAACATAACACCGATATGACGGAAACTAGGGCGGCAAGAGTGGAACAAAACACTAGGCGAGAGGCCGAGCCTTCCACCCTTTACCAAGTATATAGATGCATTAAGATAACATGGCAATATAATGATATCCCAACAAGTAAAAGATGTTCCAACAAGGAACGGTCTCCAATCTTCACCTGCAACTAGCAACGCTATAAGAGGGGCTAAGCAAAGCGGTAACATAGCCAATCAACGGTTTGCTAGGACTAGTTGGGTTAGAGGTTTGACATGGCAATTTGGGAGGCTTGAAAGCAAGTGGTAGGCATCATAGCATTGGCATAGCAAAAGAGCGAGCATCTAGCAAAGCAAAGATAGTAGTGATTTCGAGGGTATGATCCTCTTGCCTGCAAAGTTGTCAGAGTTGACTGGATCCTCGAAAGCAAACTCAACGAGCTCCTCGTTAGCGAACTCGTCTCCCGGCTCTACCCAAACAAGACAAACAAGCAACAAGGACACAATCAACCACGTGCAAAGCTCAAACAATATGATGCAAGGATGGTATGCTATGCGGGATGCGATGCGGGATGCATATGCAAGATTTGACAAGGAATGCATGAACCTGGCCTCAACCTAGAAATCCAAGTGTGCCACTGGAGAGATGAGATTAAATCGCTTGAAAACGATATAAAGAACGCCGGAATCGGAGTTACGGTTTGGAAATGGCAAGCGATTCAAATATGACACCGGTCTGCGATTTATAGCAAGTAGCCATCTAAATGCAAAGAGATGAACAAGCTACAGCACCCAAACATGACAAAAAAATACATGGCAGGGATGCATTCATGCTGCTTAACAAAAGTCTAGCACTGAGCTATGGCCAAATCATACATTAACATGTTCGAACAAGCATGGCAAAAATGCATATGGCAAACAGATCTCAGACTTAGTGAAATTAACACTTGTCTGGAATTTCAGATCAGGTAGCACACTTCGGAGCAGCAAAACTACATGCTACAGGACCTGAACATGGCAAAATAAAGCATGGCATGGAGCTACTCAAAGAGCTTAACAAAAGACCCTTAGTTACCTTGAGCCAAAAGTGATCAGAAAATACAATTGCAAGCATGTGAACATGGCAAAAACATAATCAGTTCTCAGACAGTGAAAACTGGAGCATGCTGAAAACAGATATCAAGTAGGCATGTTTACGAGCTCGATGCACTCAGTACAGAGCAAGTCATGATAAACTAAGCTTACACCCATCAAGAATACACAAAATGCAAGCTAGACATGGCAAGAACAATAGCATAGCATGCACGGATCAACTACAACATCCTCGGTAAAATCGCTAACAAGTAGACAATCTGCCCAGATTCACGAAGTAGCAAAAGTAGAGCTCGATTGACTCAAGCTAGGGTGCTCCATAATTGCAAACAAAGACATGGATGGATAGATCACTACAAGATTAACAAAACATCCTTACTGATCATCCTCAAAAGAGGCACGGATCACTAGGAAACAATATGAACATATGGCCATATGAAATAAACAGCTCAAGGACTTGGTGGAAATGCTAAGTCCCTGAAATCAGCATAACCAAGTGCCTCACTTGGCAAACTTGTGCTAGTCCCCACACACATCACAAAAATACGTGGGTTGCACCTCTGGAAAGATGGCAAAACCCTTAACAAAACATATTTAGAGCTCATGGGCATATCATGCACACAATAATCATGGCAAAAATGACAAATATCTAAATGGAGCAGCAGATCTGACAATTATCTCAAGTAGCACTCTTCTAACAGCATTTCGGGCATCAAGATGAACTCAAATGAAAATGATGCAATGGAATGAAATGATGTGCTCACTGAGACGAACATTTTGATATGCTATATGCCCAAAACGGAGCTACGGATGCAAAGTTACGGCACGATGAACATGGGCATTTGGATCTGGGAAATTGAGGACTTAGAAGAAAATCATCACCCGCGGATCTAGGGTTGACCCGGGCACGCAAAACGAATCGGGGCCAGACCTTCGCCGGAGATGCGGCAGAGGCGGCGCGGGGAGGTCGTCCCGGCCCGGATCTGACCGGATCCGGCCGGCGGCGAGCTGGGACGACGGCGGAGGGCGGCGCCGGCGACTTGGCGAGGCAGGGAGGCGTGCGGTGGAGGCGGCGGTGCAGAGGGAGGACGGCGGCGGCGAACGGCGACCGGCGCGGCGAGGTGAGCGGGGCGGCGCCGGCGGGCACGGGCGGCGGAGGCGTGCGGCGTGCGGGGCGCGGCTCGGGCCCGGCGCGGGCGCGGGCGGGCCGGCCGTGGGCCTCGCGGGCAGCGGCGGCGAAGGGACACGCGTCACGCGCGGACTGGCTGGGCGCGACGGTGGGACGAAACGGACATGTCCGGCGGCGGGGTTTTTGTCCGGCGCGCGAGGAGAGGGAGGGATCTAGGGTTTCGTCCGGATTTAGACGGGGAGGCAATTATTTATAGGTAGAGGGAGCTAGGAGACTCAGAATGAGGTGCGGGTTTCGGCCACGCGATCGTGATCGAACGCTCTAGATGATGGAGAGGGTTTTGGTGGGTTTTGGGCCAACTTGGAGGGGTGTTGGGCTGCAACACACACGAGGCCTTTTCGGTCCCTCAGTTAACCGTTGGAGTATCAAACAAAGTCCAAATGGTACGAAACTTGACAGGCGGTCTACTGGTAGTAAACCAAGGCCGCTTGGCAAGTCTCGGTCCAATCTGGAAATGTTTAATCCCCACACACGAAAGAAAGGTAGAAATGACCACCGGAGGAGAACGAAGCGCCAGAATGCAAAACGGACAACGGGGAAAATGCTCGAATGCATGAGATGAACACGTATGCAAATGCAATGCACATGATGACATGATATCTGATGCATGACAATGGCAACAACACACGGAGACAAAAACCCGAACCCGAGAAAATAAAATAACTTAACGCCGGAAACGACAAGAGTTGGAGTACAAATTGGGAAAGTCATATCCGGGGTGTTACAACACTCCACAACTACGAAAGGATCTCGTACCGAGATCTAGGACTAAAAGAACGCCGGGTACTCAGAACGGAGGTGATCCTCGCGTTCCCAGGTAGCTTCACGGTCGGAATGGTGTGACCACTTGACTTTGAGGAATTTGATTGACATGTTGCGAGTCTTGCGTTCAGTCTCTTCGAGAATAGCAACGGGGTGCTCACGATAGGAGAGATCTTCTTGGAGCTCAATGTCCTCGAAGTTGACGGTGCGGTCAGGAGTCTTGAAGCACTTTCGAAGCTGAGAGACATGCAACACGTCATGAACATTTGCAAAGTTTGAAGGAAGCTCGAGTTGATAGGCGAGATCGCCTCTCTTGCTGACAATCTTGAAAGGTCCCACATATCTAGGGGCAAGCTTCCCTTTGATACCGAAGCGACGAGTACCTTTCATAGGAGAGACGCGGAGGTAAACATGATCTCCGATCTCGAAAGCCAAATCACGGTGCTTACTATCATAGTAGCTCTTCTGGCAGGATTGGGCTGCTTTGAGGTTATCTCGAATGACTTTGCACATTTCCTCTGCCTCTGTGATTAAGTCATTTCCCAAAAGCGGACGTTCACCGGTTTCAGACCAGTTGAGAGGGGTACGGCACTTCCTGCCATACAGAATTTCAAATGGGGCCTTGCCCGAACTTGCTTGAAAACTGTTGTTGTAGGAGAATTTAGCATAAGGAAGACAATCCTCGCACTTCATGCCGAAGGAGATCACACAAGCCCTGAGCATATCTTCAAGAATCTAGTTGACACGCTCGACTTGACCGCTAGTTTGAGGATGGAAAGCTGTGCTGAAGCGGATGTTGGTGCCCATGGCCTTCTGAAAAGAATCCAAAACTTGGAGGTAAAGATGCTGCCACGGTCTGAAGAGATCACTTGTGGAATACCGTGCAGAGAGACAATTCGAGAGGTATAGAGTTCTGCCAATTGAGCTGCAGTGATTGACTCTTTGATAGGCAGAAAGTGAGCCACTTTGGTGAGTTTGTCGATGACAACGAATATAGCATCATTGCCACGCTTGGACTTTGGAAACCCAGTCACGAAGTCCATCTCAATGTGGTCAAACTTCCATTCTGGAATGGCAAGAGGTTGGAGGAGACCCGCTGGCCTTTGATGTTCTGCCTTCACTCTTCTGCAGACATCACATTCATTCACGAATTGAGCAATCTCGCGCTTCAATCGAGTCCACCAATAAGCCTGCTTGAGGTCCTGATACATCTTCGTGCTCCCAGGGTGGATGGAGAGGAGAGAATTGTGAGCCTCGTTCATGATCACTTTATGAAGTTCACCTTTGGGCACAACAATATGATCCTCGAAGAAGAGAGTATCCTTGTCATCAAGGCGGTAACACTTGTACTTGGGTTGACTCTTGGCAATCCCAATCTTCACCTTTTTCACCATAGCATCGAGAAGTTGAGCTTGGCGAATCTGGTCTTCCAAGGTAGGAGAGACTTGAAGGTTGGCGAGGAAACCTTGAGGAACAACTTGCAGATTAAGTTTGCGCAAAGCTTCACAAAGCTCGGGTTGATAAGGCTTGAGAATAAGACTGTTGCAGTAAGCCTTCCTGCTCAATGCGTCAGCAATCACATTGGCCTTGCCTGGAGTATACTCGATACTCGGATTATACTCTTGAATCATTTCGACCCATCGAGTTTGCCTGAGGTTGAGATTAAGCTGAGTGAAGATGTACTTGAGACTCTTGTGATCAGTGAAAATGTCCACTTTTCTTCCCAATAAGAGATGTCTCCAAGTCAAAAGATCATGCACAACTGCCGCCAACTCGAGATCATGAGTGGGGTAGTTCTTCTCATTGGGCTTCAACTGGCGAGAGGTATAAGCAACAACTTTCTTCTCTTGCATCAACACTGCACCAAGACCTTGGAGAGAGGCATCACAAAAGACCTCGTACGGCTTGGATTCATCAGGCGGAGTCAGAACTGGAGCAGTGATCAATTTCTCTTTTAAAGTGTTGAAAGCAATGTCACACTCCGAAGACCAAACATACTTGACGTGCTTCTGGAGAAGATTTGAGAGAGGCTTCACGATCTTAGAAAAGTTTTCAACGAATCTTCGGCAATAGCTTGCGAGACCGAGGAAGCTACGGAGTTGCTTCACGTTCTGAGGAGGTTCCCAATTCACAATTGCAGACACCTTCTCAGGATTCACTGCAATGCCCTTGGCAGAGATGATATGACCAAGATAAAGAACCTCATCGAGCCAAAATTCGCACTTGGAGAACTTGGCATAGAACTGGTGTTCCCTCAACTTATCGAGTACCAAACGCAAGTGCTTGGCATGATCTTCCTTGTTCTTCGAGAAAACCAGAATGTCGTCGAGATAGACTAAAACAAAGTCATTGGTGTAGGCGTTGAAGATGAAGTTCATCATGCGAGAGAATGTCGGAGGAGCGTTGACGAGGCTAAAAGACATGACAGTGTATTCGTATGAACCATAGCTTGTCCTGAAAGCCGTCTTGGCAATATCTTGCTCACCGATACGAATCTGATGATAACCCATACGGAGATCAAGCTTGGAGAATACTTGGGCACCTTTGAGTTGTTCGAACAGCTCATTGATGTTGGGAAGTGGGTATTTGTTCTTGATGGTCTTCTTGTTCAATGGACGGTAATCAACACAAAGTCGGTCCGTTCCATCCTTTTTCTTCACAAAAAGAACACCACAACCCCACGGAGAAGAACTAGGCCGGATGAGACCCATTCCCTCTTGAATATCGAGTTGCTTCTTCAGCTCCTTCAACTCTTCAGGTCCGAGCTTGTAAGGACGCTTGCACACTGGTTCTGTGCTAGGCTCAAGATCGATGACGAATTCAACTGGCCGGTGCAGAGGCATTCCCAGGAGCTCTTCTGGAAAGACATCTTGATATTCGAAAACGACTGGAATTTGCGAGATGGCATCGAGTTCACCCTTCTCATTGAGAGAAAACAGACGGATGGTATCATCACGAGCGGCAAACACAATTACATCCTCAGACGAATGAGTCAATTGAATCTGCCTGGCTGCACAATCAAGATGCGCCTTATGCTTAGAAAGCCAATCCATTCCGAGAATAAGATCAATATCCGAGTTACCAAGAACCATCGGAGAAGAAAGAAACTTGTAATTGCCCAACGTGATAGAGATATCGGGAGCAACCAAACTAGAAGTCAAAAGCTTGCCGGGAGAAACAACTTCCATGACTTTGGGCATGATCTCAGTATCAACATTGTGCTTCGATGCAAAAGGGCATGACAAGAAAGAATGCGATGCACCAGTGTCAAAAAGAACTTTTGCAGGAATATCGTTAACTGGAAGGTTACCCATGATGACATCTGACGAGTCCTCTGCCTGAGCTGCATTCATCAAATTGACCTTGGCGTGCTTGGGGTTATCCTTGACCACAGTTGTACTTGCCGATCTGACAGGAGGAGGAGGAGGAAGACGCCTCTGGTTGAAACACTTGTTGGCATAGTGACCCTTCTGTTGGCACTTGTTGCACGTGACCTCTGAAAGCGGACGGTGGTACGGAGCACTCGATCTTGGAGCTTGAGACGAAGTCTTGTTCTGAAAGCTAGGGTTGGGTGGGTGGGAAGATCCACTGCCACATTTGCTCTTCTGCTGATACAGCTGACGAAACGGAGGAGGAGGAAGCCAATACTTCTGCTGCTTGGCCACTTGAGTAGTGTAAGAAGTAGTAACATCTCTGACTTGCTTCTTGGAAGCATCACACCTCAATTGAGCAGCCTCTTGCTTCAATGCCATGTTGTAGAACTCATCGTATCTCAAGGGCTCAAAGAGGACAAGAGCGAGCTAGATTTCTTCTCTGAGACCACCCCTGAACTGGTATATCATGCTCTTCTCATCAGGAACGTCCTGCTTAGCAAAGCGGGCGAGCTTCTGAAACAACTTGTTGTAGTCATAGACAGACAAAGAGCCTTGCTTCAGGTTGCGGAATTCCTCACGCTTGCTTTCAACCACGCTCGGAGGGATATGGTGAGCTCTGAAATCTTGACGGAATTCATCCCAAGTGACAACACGTCCACCTCTGGAATCCTTGTACTGCTGGAACCATTCTGCAGCTTGGTCTTTGAGTTGGAAGGAAGCGAACTTGACAAAGTCCTCAGGCCTGACGTTACTGCACTCGAAATGCTTGCACAGATCCACAAGCCAATCATCAGCATCGGTTGCCTCAACACAATTGCTGAAAGTCTTTGGCCCATTAGCAAGGAACTGGTTGAGTGTAGCAAAGTGATTCTGATTGTTGCCTTGGTTCCGTTGGTTGCCTTGATTGCGCTCCTGGAGAATTTGCATGATCAACTGTGTGTTTGCATTGGTTGCGGCCATCACAGCTTGCCATGCCTCCAGAGGAGGTGGAGGTGGTGGCGGATCAGGATTCGGAGTCGTGCGCGTTGGAGGAGCCATCCTGAAGAGGTTGACATCCATTAGCACATTGATAGACAAATATTGAAGCTGAATCCAACGGAATGAAAATTGCAACATATAGTCTTCACATCCGAACAAAATGAACGAATGCATTCCTCTTGAAATGGTCACATATCCATAAATTGAGAAGCCACTTAGAATTAAGGTAGAGAAATAAATCAACAAGGTACGGATCAAGAACGAATAATCGGTAAGAAATCCCAATCTCAAACCAACTATCCGTGGAAGAAGAACTAGAGCTACTAGAATTCCCACCTATGAAACTCCCGAACCTTTCCGTTTATGCAATCAGGTGTTGGGGATACAGGGGAAGCATAATATCTCACCCAAATCTAGCAAATCCTACATCTAGCTGTATCCATCCTTTAACACATAACCGAGAAAAATTTCGGAAACCATCTACCTCAACCTTCGAAAAGCATCCGTTAAACAAGTTATGGCGATACTCCCGAACTCCCGCCCCAGTACTGGGTGGCGTCGAAGTTATCTCACCAACGAACTGCATAAAAGAGATTTTCGATGTCGGCGTACTGAACTCAGGTATTCCAGAACTGCAATGATAAAATTATGATGACAACACCTCAGAGCTCAACTCCCCGGGACACTTCCACAAAACCCCTGACAGGAGGCACCAAGACAATGTTCTCATCATAAAACTATCGGAACGATTCCAAGATACCTGCGTGATCCTAAATTTTTTTAGTGAAATTTGAGAAGAGAAGAGTCAAAACTCTACGTCAGGATGCCTTACCAGAGCGATGAGGAGACTGGGAAGTAAAAAGAATTCCTAAACTCTCCGATATATAATTCCTAAATGACTCAAAACATTTTTCTAGACACAACTCGGCCGCTAATAACGATCAAGCAATGGGGCTCCTAAGGTCGGGGAAGGCTCTGATTACCAACTTGTAACACCCTCGATGCGACTATATCTCCCACGTGTCGAGGCACGACTTAGAGGCATAATCGCATTGAAGGCATATGTCGCAAGTTAGGCAATCTTCACAACATCCCATGTAATATAAATAATAAAAGGGGAGATAACATAGTTGGCTTACACTCGCCACGTCAATCAAGGTACATAAATAACATTACATCATTCAAACACTCATGGCCCGACTACAGTGCCAAAATAGAAGATAACCCAACATGCGACACGGTCCCGATCACCCCCAACTGGGCACCACTACTGATCATCAGGGAAGGAAACATAGTATCGTTGAGAGCCTTCGTCGAACTCCCACTTCAGCTCAATCGCATCACCTGGAGCGGAATCATCAGGCCCTGCATCTGGTGTAATAGTAATCTGTGAGCCACAGGGACTCAGCAATCTCGCACCCTCGCGATCAAGACTATTTAAGCTTATAGGTAAGGCAAGGTAAATATGTGGAGCTGCAGCAAGCGACTAGCAAATATGGTGGCTATCCTGTTCGCAAAAGAGAGCGAGAAGAGGAGGCAAAGCGCGAGCGAGAAACTAGAGAGCAACCTGCGCAAGCATTACTCCAACACCGTGTCCACTTCCTGGACTCCGCCGAGAAGAGGCCATCACGGTAACACACTCAGTTGATTCATTTTAATTAAATTAAGGTTCAAGTTAACTACAACCGGACATTAACAAATTCCCATCTGCCCATAACCGCGGGCACGGCTTTCGAAAGTTCAAATCCCTGCAGGGGAGTCCCAACTTAGCCCATGACAAGCTCTCACGGTCAACGAAGGAATAGACCTCGTCCCGAGACGTTCCGATCAGACTCGGTACCTCGGTTCTTCAAGACACTTCGACAGGTTAAAACAAGACCAGCAACACCGCCCGAATGTGCCGACAAATCCCGATAGGAGCTGCACATATCTCGTTCTCAGGGCACACCCAGATGAGACATCCTACGAGTAAAACCAACCCTCAAGTTGCCCCGAGGTGGCCCCGCAGTCTACTCGGTTGGACCAACACTCAGAGGAGCACTGGCCCAGGGGGGCTAAAATAAGATGACCCTCGGGCTCCGGAAACCCAAGGGAAAGAGAGGCTAGGTGGCAAATGGTAAAACCAAGGTTGGGCATTGCTGGAAAAGCTTTAATCAAGGCGAACTATCAAGGGGTTCCCATTATAACCCAACCGCGTAAGGAACGCAAAATCCGGGAACATAACACCGATATGACAGAAACTAGGGCGGCAAGAGTGGAACAAAACACTAGGCGAGAGGCCGAGCCTTCCATCCTTTACCAAGTATATAGATTCATTAAGATAACATGGCAATATAATGATATCCCAACAAGTAAAAGATGTTCCAACAAGGAACAGTCTCCAATCTTCACCTGCAACTAGCAACGCTATAAGAGGGGCTGAGCAAAGCGGTAACATAGCCAATCAATGGTTTGCTAGGACAAGGTGGGTTAGAGGTTTGACATGGCAATTTGCGAGGCTTGAAAGAAAATGGTAGGCATCATAGCATTGGCATAGCAAAAGAGCGAGCATCTAGCAAAGCAAAGATAGTAGTGATTTCGAGGGTATGATCCTCTTGCCTGCAAAGTTGTCAGAGTTGACTGGATCCTCGAAAGCAAACTCAACGGGCTCCTCGTTAGTGAACTCGTCTCCCGGCTCTACCCAAACAAGACAAACAAGCAACAAGGACACAATCAACCACGTGCAAAGCTCAAACAATATGATGCAAGGATGGTATGCTATGCGGGATGCGATGCGGGATGCATATGCAAGATTTGATAAGGAATGCATGAACCTGGCCTCAACCTGGAAATCCAAGTGTTTCACTGGAAAGATGAGATGAAATCGCTTGAAAACGATATAAAGAACGCCGGAATCGGAGTTACGGTTTGGAAATGGCAAGCGATTCAAATATGACACCGGTCTGCGATTTACAGCAAGTAGCCATCTAAATGCAAAGAGATGAATAAGCTACAGCACCCAAACATGACAACAAAATACATGGAAGGTATGAATTCATGATGCTTAACAAAATTCTAGCACTGAGCTACGGCCAAATCATACATTAACAGGTTCAAACAAGCATGGCAAAAATGCATATGGCAAACAGATCTCAGACTTAGTGAAATTAACACTTGTCTGGAATTTCAGATCAGGTAGCACACTTCGGAGCAACAAAACTACATGCTACAGGACCTGAACATGGCAAAATAAAGCATGGCATGGAGCTACTCAAAGAGCTTAACAAAAGACCCTTAGTGACCTTGAGCCAAAAGTGATCAGAAAATTCAATTGCAAGCATGTGAACATGGCAAAAACATAATCAGTTCTCAGACAGTGAAAACTGGAGCATGCTGAAAACAGATATCAAGTAGGCATGTTTACGAGCTCGATGCACTCACTACAGAGAAAGTCATGATAAACTAAGCTTACACTCATCAAGAATACACAAAATGCAAGCTAGACATGGAAAGAACAATAGCATAGCATGCACGGATCAACTACAACATCCTCGGCAAAATCGCTAACAAGTAGACAATCTGCCCAGATTCATGAAGTAGCAAACGTAGAGCTCGATTGACTCAAGCTTGGGTTCTCCATAATTGCAAACAAAGACATGGATGGATAGAGCACTACAAGATTAACAAAACATCCTTACTGATCATCCTCAAAAGAGGCACGGATCACTAGGAAACAACATGAACATATGGCCATATGAAATAAACAGCTCAAGGACTTAGTGGAAATGCTAAGTCCCTGAAATCAGCATAACCAAGTGCCTCACTTGGCAAGCTTGTGCTAGTCCCCACACACATCAAAAAAATACATGGGTTGCACCTCTGGAAAGATGGCAAAACCCTTAACAAAACATATGTAGAGCTCATGGGCATTTCATGCACACAATAATCATGGCAAAAATGACAAATATCTAAATGGAGCAGCAGATCTGACAATTATCTCAAGTAGCACTCTTCTAACAGCATTTCGGGCATCAAGATGAACTCAAATGAAAATGATGCAATGGACTGAAATGATGTGCTCACTAAGACGAACATTTTAATATGCTATATGCCCAAAACGGAGCTACGGATGCAAAGTAATGGCACGATGAACATGGGCATATGGATCTGGGAAATTGAGGACTTAGAAGAAAATCATCACCCGCGGATCTAGGGTTAACCCGGGCATGCAAAACGAAGCGAGGCCGGACCTTCACCGGAGATGCGGCAGAGGCGGCGCGGGGAGGTTGTCCTGGCCCGGATCTGACCGGATCCGGCCGGCGGCGAGCTGGGACGACGGCGGAGGGCGGCGTCGGTGACTTGGCGAGGCGGGGAGGCGCACGGTGGAGGCGGCGGTGCAGAGGGAGGACGGCGGCGGTGAACGGTGACCGACGCGGCGAGGTGAGCGGGGCGGCGCCGGCGGGCACGGGCGGCGGAGGCGTGCGGCGCGCGGGGCGCGGCTCGGGCCCGGCGCGGGCGCGGGCGGGCCGGCCGTGGGCCTCGCAGGCCACGGTGGCGGAGGGACACGCGTCACGTGCGGACTGGCTGGGCGTGGCGGCGGGACGAAACGGACATGTCCGGTGGCGGGGTTTTTGTCCGGCGCGCGAGGAGAGGGAGGGATCTAGGGTTTTGTCCGGATTTGGATGGGGAGGCACTTATTTATAGGTAGAGGGAGCTAGGAGACTCAGAATGAGGTGCGGTTTTCGGCCACGCGATCGTGATCGAACGCTCTAGATGATGGAGAGGGTTTTGGTGGGTTTTGGGCCAACTTGGAGGGGTGTTGTGCTGCAACACACACGAGGCCTTTTCGGTCCCTCGGTTAACCGTTGGAGTATCAAACGAAGTCCAAATGGTACGAAACTTGACAGGCAGTCTACCGGTAGTAAACCAAGGACGCTTGGAAAGTCTCGGTCCAATCCGGAAATGTTTAATCCCCACACACGAAAGAAAGGTAGAAATGACCATCGAAGGAGAACGAAGCGCCGGAATGCAAAACGGACAACGGGGAAAATGCTCGAATGAATGAGATGAACACGTATGCAAATGCAATGCACATGATGACATGATATGAGATGAATGACACCGACAACAACACATGGAGACAAAAACCCGAACCCGAGAAAATAAAATAACTTAACGCCGGAAACGACAAGAGTTGGAGTACAAATTGGGAAAGTCATATCCGGGGTGTTACAATATGGAAGTAGTAGGAACTGAACTGAGGCTTGAACTCAACAATCCTAGGCAACTACGGTTTAGTAACACGTCATCCTGAGAGATAGAAGAGATGCCTAATTCTTAACCCCCGTAGAAAGGAAGAGCTTGACTCAGATCAGAAGGACATAGGGTATAAGGAGTAAAAAGAGCCTTACATTCCCTCCCACAATCAATTCCCTTATATAACTAAAGCATTTCTAGACTCAACTTCGACCAGTTTGGCTTGGTAATTCTACAGGCAGTCAGGCTCTGATACCAAAGCTGTCAGGACCCCGATTCCAAGTCACACCGATCTAGCCGGTAACACCTCATATCACTTTGCGGCCTCACGCACGGTATTCCCACGGGTGTCGCCTTACCATGGCCCGGGACCATTTGCGCCTTTTGGCTCACGTATATGATAGTGTCGCTAGCATCCATATGACAGAGAACCTGGGCCGACATGGCTAGTCATGAAACCAAAGCGGCACTAACCAATGGGGACAGGCATACATGAATCACATCGAGCATGTCGGTCAGCGGCATGTGAATCCTGCCTGTAGCACTGGGCTAATAGGACTTCGGCAACCCGGGCTATAGCAGGCTAGGCAGGACTCCGGATGTCACCGCGTGACATTTCCCTGAAGTGACAGACACAGGAACGAAGTGAAACACATGCCAGCCAGTCAAGTGTCCTGAGCAGTAGTGCTGGGCTAACAGGACTCCGGTGAACCGGGCTGTAGCAGACTACTATGGCTCATGGAAGCACTAGACTACATTTCCCCATAAGAGAGGCTGCCAAGGATAAACAACTAGATTGTCGGATCCCACACATACCAAGCATTTCAATCATACACACAATATGCTCGATATGTGTAAATACAACATGGCATCACAACATAACTCTAAAACTCAAGTATTTATTCATTAGGCTCCGAGGAGTGAGATATTACAAACATGTGTCTCATGACCCAACAATCATAGCATACAAATCAAGCACATGCGGAAGCTTAACATGTTTGAGTACAAACATCTACAAAAGGAAAAGGCTAAGAAGCTTGACTATCTACCAGATCCTGCCGAGGGCACAATATCGTAGCTGAGGTATCAAGCTAAACGTCGAAGTCCACGCGGAATCACTAGCGAGACTGAAGTCTCTCTGCAAAACATAAATTAAGCAAACGTGAGTACAAAAGTACTCAGCAAGACTTACATCAGAACTAGCTACATATGCATCAGTATCAACAAAGGGGGTGGTGGAGTTTAACTGCAGCAAGCCAGCTTTGACTCAGTGGCTAACCTGAACTACGACTGCAAGCAACTCTTTGAGGTGGCGCAGACGAGTCCACATATTCACCATTCAATACACCACTATGGATCCGCTCCCGTCTCCCTACGAGAAGGCCATCCATAGCACTCATACTTATCTTGCAAGTTTTAGATTATCCACTTTCACTTGTCTATGAACTGTTATAGGCAACCCAAAAGTCCTTTACTACGGACACGGCTATTCGAATAGATCATTTATAACCCTGGAGGGGTGTACTTCTTCACACACGCTCTCTCCACTTACCACCATGTACACGTCGTGTATCTCGGCAACCTTCAAGCGGAATCCTGGCGAGGGAGTCGGCCACGACCTGACTAACCACACAAGTCTCTAGTCTAGGTTTATCGCCTATTCGGGTTCCATCCGCGAGGAGATCTGGCCGGAGTTTCGCTCACAGCCCCAAACGATGTGTGCAGGGTTCCCGAGACACCAAACGGGCGCCCGGTACACCATGCCACGGTGTATCTACCGCATCATAGCCCACCCCTAGGGTCAGCGCTACGCACGGCCACCAACATATATCCAACAAACACCAGAAACTAGTTGCAACTCCTGGACAAAGGACAAGGGCAGTTAATAAGTCGAGAGGGTCCATTGGTTTCGGGCCCAATGCGTGGTAGTATATGTTCATGGATCACAAACACAGAACTCAGTTCCTAAGAACGGTTTCAATGAGACAACCCACCATGTACTCCAACATGGCCTCTCACCACTACCTTTACCAAATCGTGTTCACACACTTACCTCACACACAGTAGAACATGTTCATCACTATTCTAATTCATCCCCGATGAATCAGACCTAACTCAGCTCTAAGCAGTAGCAGGCATGACAAACAAGCATGAATGAGTAGGCACATCAGGGCTCAAACAACTCCTACTCATGCTAGTGGGTTTCATCTATTTACTGTGGCAATGACAGGTCATGCAGAGGATAAGGGGTTCAACTACCGCAGGAAGTAACAGATGAATTGTTGTTGTACTAATGCAGTAAAAGAGAGCAGGAGTGAGAGAGTGGGATTGTATCGGAATGAACAAGGGGGTTTTCCTTGCCTGGCACTTCTGAATATAGTATAGCTCTTCATCGGTGTCATCGAACTCATCGTCGGAACCACGTTTACTGAGAGGGGACAATACTGGCAAACAAGCAAGAAACGCAATCAATGCAATGCAACAATATGATGCATGCTCATGACATGGCAATATGTTGTTGATTGAACTAATGCAACTAGCAACCATATTAAGTGAAGTTGGTTTGAACCCTAGGTTCAAATTCAAACCCCATATGTTAAAATTCAAATGACATGCACTTAGTTTGTCCAAAACAGCAGCCATAAGTTGTTCTAACATGCATGAAAATGGTACAGATGGATAGATTGGTCTTTTCTGATAATTTTTCATATATAAATTATTTCAATCTGAGCTACGGTTGAATTTATATGAATTTTTTAAGTTTTGGCTATTTTCTGGAATTTTCTGGATTATTTTAAATCCAGAAAATCATTAATGACATCAGGATTGTGTCACTACTGCGTCAGCAGGTCAACCGGATTGACCAGGGTTAAACCTGACTGGTGGGACCCGCGTGTCATTGACACAGGGACTAACCCACAGTCAAATCCAACGCTGACTGGGGTTTGACCCTGTGGTGGGGCCCGCTATCAGTGTCTGCTAGGCTGCTAATTGGGGGATTAGCCGCTAATAACGTCGCCACGTCATCATCGTCGGACTTAGGACGGCGACGACCAGATCGGCGGCGGAAGTTCGCCGGAAACCCGCTACGGGGCTCGGTTTTGCGCGTAGTTTGCATCTACGGGTAGCTGAAGGTGTGCCGCATCCAACCGCGTAGGCCGTTGGTCACGGGGTGGCTGGTAACACCGTCGGCGGGGAGCTTGGCAGCGGCCGGAGCCACGGGCTCGAGCGGGACGAGGCTAGGGTGCACGGCGAGAGGCTTGGGTGGTGGCGTTCGCTTTCTGGGGGGCTGGTGAGCACGCAGACGTGCTCGGCTTCGGGTGAATCAAGCTCTGGGCTCGGCGGCGACATGGATGGCGGCGGGCAGCTCACGGGTGCGGTGGCAAGTACGACTAGGGGATGAACGAGCGAGGGAGAACAGGGAGGAAAGGCGGCGGGGCTCACAACGCGTCGTTTGGCGGTGTCGGATGGCTCGGGGAAGCGTCGGAGCAAGCGGGCGGCGAAGGGGATCTTCGGCGACCCGAGGAGGAAGAAGGGGTCGGGGACGTCGTCACGGAGCTCCTGGCGGCTCCTGGCTTGGTGCAGAGGATGCGGGGGTCGAGGTGGAGCTCGTGGCATATCCGGATGGGCGTGGGGAGGTCGGTGGTAGTGGCGAACGACGACGGTGGCGGCGGCTCCGTTCGATGGTGAGAGAGAGAGGTCAAGGGGAGATGGTGAGGACGAGGGAGAGCGAGAGAGCGTCTAGGGGGTCGTGTGGCGTCCTCAGGGCGACGGGGAGACAGGCAGGGAGGCAGGAGGTGGCCGGCGTGTGGCCGGCGCACGGCGAGCACGTGCCCCTGTCTTCTGGCGCGAGGTAGGGGGTGACTGGTTGCTGCGGGTGGGCTGGGCCGCCAGGTGGCTGGATTGTCAGGTGGGCTGCACAGGAGGTAAGCGCCAGGTAAGGTTTTCTCCTCTCACTAACATTCCTTTTTTGTTTTCTATTTTCTGTAATTGTGTTTGGCTTTATTAAAAATGACAGGGTATCTCCAAAATTCATGAAACTGCTCCATGTCACTGTTTGGAATATTTCCAACAGCAAACATTTCAGTTTGTGATTATTTGAGCATTTAAAATATTATTAGCAATTAAATGCCCAAATGCAAATACTATATAATTTAATTCAAAAATCTAGAATGGCCTAGAAAATGTGCACCATTTTTGGGAGAGGTTCTAGACCAATTCAAAAATGATGAACTTTTGTGAAGGGCATTTTGGATTCATTGAAATGTTTTTCAGTTGAACCTGGTATTTTCAGGGGGGTGCTGGGGTTTATTGATCCCCATTTCAGGTTTAAGAGAAATTTAAACATGATGCAACACAATACTAGCTAACCCAGAGTAGACCAGAAGTAGGGATGTGACAACTCACCCCCACTAAAAAAAATCTCGTCCCGAGATTCAAGCGTAGGGTAAGATGAAGGGGGACGCAAACTTAACCCAATCTTCACGATCCAAGTTGCACTTCATAAGAACGTTGATTCGATCACCATCTTTTTCTTGATGTCTTGCTCTGAGAACTCCAACCAACATGACAACGAGAGGGAAGGGAAAACTCTAGAAGGATCGATCTTCTCAAAGATCGAACAACTCAGGATCAACTCATGGAGTGAGACATAGGAACATCTCTCCAATTGAGACACAAAGTTCACATCAGGGTGATGGAAATCAGACGATGAGGATTCAAGTTGGTAGGCAGCAATTCCACGCTTGAGTAAGGTGGTGCAAGGTTTCAAAGTTGCGAGGAGATAATTGTCATGAACCCATAACAGGGCACCACGGAGAAGGTGACTCGTTGAACTGTTCCCTTAAGTGGCAAAAAGAATTACTTTTGATCCATAAATCATTGAAACTCTTCATACTAGCTTAAGGCAATTTACAATTGATTGTTTGAAATAGCTCGAAGAAATGGCATACCCGGACTAGGATGGATGATGTGGACTACCTTGTTGAAGACAACGCAAGGGATGATTTTGCTTGCGCGTGCTCTCAAGAACTTGAGCATTTCCATATTCATCAAGGTTCTACCAACATCCGTGGCAAGGATCCTGGCAACATGACATACTGCCATGATGACTAGTGATGGATGATGCGGATACAAAGGAAGATAACACCTTCTCAGATCTTCCCTTAGCGAGGCTAAGGGAACAGAATCTGGACGGTCGACCGAGAGACATTTAGCACTCCGCTTCTAATGTTCTCCTTGATGTGCTAGCGTAATGCATTCATAGATATGGTTTGATATCTAGAACATCAAGTAAAAGGTCGGACTTCGGAAGCTCAAGAATCCATAAGGAATAACTACGGAGGCAGATCCTGCGAGATCCTTATGGGGAGGTGACCAACTTCTTCAACCAAGATACTACAATAATAGGCCTTCCGGCTAGGTGTGTTGGCCACGATATCCACGTTACCGGTTACAGAGAGACCAACATTATAGTTCTTGGGGTACGTTCCAACCATCATATCTGCCTGAGATTCAGATCTGGTTGGTGTTAGGATATTCCAGACCCATCCAGTCTAGAAAGGAAATGAGAATTTGCAACACAATTTTACGAGATGATGTTCCGAGATTCTCGGGGAATGAACTGCGATAGCAAGCTCCAAAACATGAGCTGGTTCTGCTACAAACCTGTGGACACGCTATCCAAGACGAGCATGACCACGTAGTAGTCTTATAGTAAAACACTATCGAGTTCAGGTGGGGAACCATCATCAAGGATTTTGATGTCTTACGCAAGTCCATGGATTAGATCCCAAGCATATACATCTTTGCCTTGAACAAGTCAATCAGTGGCTTGGTGTGCTAGGGAATACATATGGAGTGGAGGTAATTAATCTACCAAACCATAGAATACATTCACACATGCATAACTGACTTGGGATGGTACCAGGAGAAACAAAAACAATCTTTCTCGAACTCACGGCGGCAACTTGCACCAAATGCACATGAATTCGAGGAAGTCACTTCTTCCATCCAAGCATAAGCTTCATGAACGGAACACGAAGGCATTGCTTATAAAGTTTCCAACACTAGGTTGATGCTCAACATGAATCATGGTGGAGACAAAATGCTGCTGATGGGCTCAACAACAACTCATCGGAATTTCCATATCACTAGACTTCCACCATCATGTGAACACGATGATAGTATTGGTCAGACCACAAGATGTAATGGTGTATGCTCGAGGGATCAACCACGGGTAAGACAACATTACGAACATCGTTGGTTCTAATTTGACTTGACGATAGCCCATACTCAATTCAAAGTTTTGACAAGGCAATTGATCCAACAACTGATCACAAGGACCAATTGATGGAGATATCATCTTTCTTCAACACACACACACACACGGAACATATCCCTTAACATGAACTAAGTCAGACAAGCTTTTATCTTCCAATTCTCCAAGTTGTTGTCTAGCTCAACCCACTAGCTCAGGAATATCCAACACAGATTCTTGGAGAAGGGGTGATTTATAAGAAAACCAACTTGATCACGAACTCAACATAGCGGTCAGGTGACAGCCAGGTAATACTTCCGAGAAGATATTCGGAAAATCACGAACCACCGATATGTTACTAAGCTCGAGAACAATCTTGCTTTTCAGAGCAAGACGATATGATCAAATAAGCAAGGGATTGAATAATCCTAACTCATTGATCGAAGAGTGCACCGGAAATAAGGACTAGGTAGCACAATCTATCTTAGAATGAGGATTCAATAACCAACACGCTAAGAATGAGAATATTTTCCATTTACTGCCAAGCAACTAGTTGCTAGGAGTATTGATTTCACACATCACGGTTCACTTGTCAGTACTCCGGTTGCAACAACATGGAACCGAGGAATGAATAATGATGGAGAGAAATATCACTGCATCAAGAGTTCATAAGAGGTGGTGCAATTCTCATGACAATTCTGACATAAGGAGGCAACACTCCAAGGTAGAACAAAACAAAAGCTGGATTGGCACTTTGATCTGCGGAATACAACTGCTTTGACCCAATCCTAGATATGGATGAGGTACTGGATTTGGTTTCTCCTAGTCATTCCGGAATAGAATGGCTTGACGGATCACAAGAATAATAGGCATCGATAACACCAATGCACAACTACTCTTGACCAACAATTGATGGACGAGGTCGGGATATAACTGAAGGGGGACAACTCAAAGGAACATATAACTTTCTGAGTTGTGGATGCATAGATTAGTATGTCGAATCAAGTTCAACATGTTTCTTTCGGATAACCCATGCAGAGAGGTAGGACTGGCAGAGTCACAATTATGAATGGAGAACTCCTCAAGAGTACTCTGATTGTGATCTTTTGGTTCAGATAACTTCTGCCAAGGATGGTTCATGGTATTTGGAAGAATGATATACCACGGACCTCGAAGACTATCACAAAGGTTACTAGTATCCTAAAGATACGAGCAACACTATCAACACGAGGTAAGTAGAGTGAATCTTGGGTCAAGAACCCAGGAGTAGAATACCTACTACTAAATGGCATCACGGGATGCTTTCCAGAATGGTGGCCAGAATCATCACACCGGGAACACAAAACATGGCTATATTACTAGGTGATTCCCTAAAACACCTAGGGTCATAATAATAGCTCCAACATATATGTCGAGGCAATAGAGTAGCTCAAGTCGGCTATTGGTGTGGTTAATCTGGCCCAAAGGAACATCGAGAACGGGAGGAAGGAATTTGCAAATGCATCAAACTATTTAGAAACCTGGGATGACTCGGACAGCATAACGGCTGTAAATGCTCAAAAAGATTTGAGACATCCTTTAAAATGGTGGCATATCCACTTAACATCACAATATCAAGGTTCTGAGGCCAGCTATGAACATATGGAAGTAGTAGGAACTGAACTGAGGCTTGAACTCAACAATCCTAGGCAACTACCATTTAGTAACACGTCATCCTGAGAGATAGAAGAGAAGCCTAGTTCTTAACCCCCGTAGAAAGGAAGAGGTTGACTCAGATCAGAAGGACATAGGGTATAAGGAGTAAAAAGAGCCTTACGTTCCCTCCCACAATCAATTCCCTTATATAACTAAAGCATTTCTAGACTCAACTTCGACCATTTTGGCTTGGTAATTCTACAGGCAGTCAGGCTCTGATACCAAAGCTGTCAGGACCCCGATTCCAAGTCACATCGATCTAGCCGGTAACACCTCATATCACTTTACGGCCTCACGCACGGTATTCCCACGGGTGTCGCCTTACCATGGCCCGGGACCATTTGCGCCTTTTGACTCACGTATATGATAGTGTCGCTAGCATCCATATGACAAAGAACCCGGGCCGACATGGCTAGTCGTGAAACCAAAGCGGCACTAACCTATGGGGACAGGCATACATGAATCACATCGAGCATGTTGGTCAGCGGCATGTGAATCCGGCCTGTAGCACTGGGCTAACAGGACTCCGGGAACCCGGGCTGTAGCAGGCTAGGAAGGACTCCGGATGTCACCGCGTGACATTTCCCCGAAGGGACAGACACAAGAACGAAGTGAAACACATGCCGGCCAGTCAAGTGTCCTGAGCAGTAGTGCTGGGCTAACAGGACTCCGGTGAACCGGGCTGTAGCGGACTACTATGGCTCTTGGAAGCACTAGACTACATTTCCCCATAAGAGAGGCTGCCAAGGATAAACAACTAGATTGTCGGATCCCACACATACCAAGCATTTCAATCATACACACATTATGCTCGATATGTGTAAATACAACATGGCATCACAACATAACTCTACAACTTAAGTATTTATTCATTAGGCTCCGAGGAGCGAGATATTACAAACATGGGTCTCATGACCCAACAATCATAGCATACAAATCAAACACATGCGGAAGCTTAACATGTCTGAGTACAGACATCTACAAATGGAAAAGGCTAAGAAGCCTGACTATCTACCAGATCCTGCCGAGGGCACAATATCGTAGCTGAGGTATCAAGCTAAACGTCGAAGTCCACGTGGAACCACTAGCGAGACCGAAATCTCTCTGCAAAACATAAATTAAGCAAATGTGAGTACAAAAGTACTCAGCAAGACTTACATCAGAACTAGCTACATATGCATCGGTATCAACAAAGGGGGGGGGTGGTGGAGTTTAACTGCAGCAAGCCAGCTTTGACTCAGTGGCTAACCTGAACTACGACTGCAAGCAACTCTTTGAGGTGGTGCACACGAGTCCACATATTCACCATTCAATACACCACTATGGATCTGCTCCCGTCTCCCTACGAGAAGGCCATCCATAGCACTCACACTTATCTTGCGAGTTTTAGAGTATCGACTTTCACTTGTCTATGAACTGTTATAGGCAACCCAGAAGTCCTTTACCACGGACACGGCTATTCGAATAGATCATTTATAACCCTGCAGGGGTGTACTTCTTCACACACGCTCTCGCCACTTACCACCATGTACACGTCGTGTATCTCGGCAACCTTCAAGCGGAAGCCTAGCGAGGGAGTCGACCACGACCTGACTAACCACACTAGTCTGTAGTCCAGGTTTATCGCCTATTCGGGTTCCATCCGCGAGGAGATCTGGCCAGAGTTTCGCTCACAGCCCCAAATGATGTGTGCAGGGTTCCCGAGACACCAAACGGGCGCCCGGTACACCGTGCCACGGTGTATCTACTGCATCATAGCCCACCACTAGGGTCAGCGCTACGCACGGCCACCAACACATATCCTACAAACACGAGAAACTAGTTGCAACTCCTGGACAGAGGACAAGGGCAGTTAATAAGTCGAGAGGGTCCATTGGTTTCGGGCCCAATGCGTGGTAGTAGCTGTTCATGGATCACAAACACAAAACTCAGTTCCTAAGAACGGTTTCAATGAGACAACCCACCATGTACTCCTACATGGCCTCTCACCGCTACCTTTACCAAATCGTGTTCACACACTTAGCTCCCACACAGTAGGACATGTTCATCACTGTTCCAATTCATCCCTGATGAATCAGACCTGACTCAACTCTAAGCAGTAACAGGCATGACAAACAAGCATGAATGAGTAGGCACATCAGGGCTCAAACAACTCCTACTCATGCTAGTGGGTTTCATCTATTTATTGTGGCAATGATAGGTCATGCAGAGGATAAGGGGTTCAACTACCGCAGCAAGTAACAGATGAATCGTTGTTGTCCTAATGCAGTAAAAGAGAGCAGGAGCGAGAGAGTGGGATTGTATCGGAATGAACAAGGGGGTTTTGCTTGCCTGGCACTTCTGAAGATAGTATAGCTCTTCATCGGTGTCATCGAACTCATCGTCGGAACGACGTTTACTGAGAGGGCACAATACCGGCAAACAAGCAAGAAACACAATCAATGCAATGCAACAATATGATGCATGCTCATGACATGTCAATATGTTGTTGATTGAACTAATGCAACTAGCAACCATATTAAATGAAGTTGGTTTGAACCCTAGGTTCAAATTCAAACCCCATATGTTAAAATTCAAATGCCATTCACTTAGTTTGTCCTAAACAGCAGCCATAAGTTGTTCTAACATGCATGAAAATGGTACAGATGGATAGATTGGATTTTTCTGACCATTTTTCATATATAAATTATTTCAATCTGAGCTACGGTAGAATTTATATGAATTTTTGAAGTTTTGGCTATTTTCTAGAATTTTATGGACTATTTTAAATCCAGAAAATCATTAATGACATCAGGATTGTGTCGCTACTGCGTCAGCAGGTCAGCCAAATTGACCAGGGTCAAACCTGACTGGTGGGACCCGCATGTCATTGACACAGGGACTAACCCACGGTCAAATCCAGCGCTGACTGGGGTTTGACCCTGTGGTGGGGCCCGCTGTCAGTGTCTGCTAGGCTGCTAATTGGGGGATTAGCCGCTAATAACATCGCCATGTCATCATCGTCGGACTTAGGCCGGCGACGACCAGATCGGCGGTGGAAGTTTGCCCGAAACCCGCTACGGGGCTCGGTTTTGCGCGTAGTTTGCATCTATGGGTAGCTGAAGGTGCACCGCGTCCAACCGCGTAGGCCGTTGGTCGCGGGGTGGCTGGTAACACCGTCGGCGGGGAGCTTGGCGGCGGCCGGAGCCACGGGCTCGAGTGGGACGAGGCTAGGGTGCACGGTGGGAGGCTTGGGTGGTGGCGTTCGCTTTCTGGGGGGCTGCTGAGCACGCAGACGTGCTTGGCTTCGGGTGAATCAAGCTCTGGGCTTGGCAGCGTCATGGATGGCGGCGGGGAGCTCACGGGTGTGGTGGCAAGTACGACTAGGGGACGAACGAGTGAGGGAGAACAGGGGGGAAAGGCGGCGGGGCTCATAGCGTGTCGTTTGGCGGTGTCGGATGGCTCGGGGAAGCGTCGGAGCAAGCGGGCGGCGAAGGGGATCTCCGGCGACCCGAGGAGGAAGAAGGGGTCGGGGACGTCGTCACGGAGCTCCTGGCGGCTCCTGGCTTGGTGCAGAGGATGCGGGGGTTGAGGTGGAGCTCGTGGCATATCCGGATGGGCGTGGGGAGGTCGGTGGTAGCGGCGAACGACGACGGTGGCGGCGGCTCCGTTCAATGGTGAGAGAGAGAGAGGTCCAGGGGAGAGGGTGAGGACGAGGGAGAGTGAGAGAGCGTCAAGGGGGTCGCGTGGCGTCCTCAGGGTGACGGGGAGACAGGCAGGGAGGCAGGAGGTGGCCGGCGCGTGGCCGGCGCGCGGCGAGCACGCGCCCCTGCCTTCTGGCGCGAGGTAGGGGGTGACTGGCTGCTGCGGGTGGGCTGGGCCGCCAGGTGGCTGGACTGTCTGGTGGGCTGCATAGGAGGTAAGCGCCAGGTAAGGTTTTCTCCTCTCTCTAACATTCCTTTTGTGTTTTCTATTTTCTGTAATTGTGTTTGGCTTTATTAAAAATGACAGGGTATCTCCAAAATTCATGAAACTACTCCATGTCACTGTTTGGAATATTTCCAACAGCAAACAGTTCAGTTTGTGATTATTTGAGCATTTAAAATATTATTAGCAATTAAATGCCCAAATGCAAATACTATATAATTTAATTCAAAAATCCAGAATGGCCTAGAAAATGTGCACCATTTTTGGGAGAGGTTCTAGACCAATTCAAAAATGATGAACTTTTGTGAAGGGCATTTTGGATTCATTGAAATGTTTTTCAGTTGAACCTGGTATTTTCAGGGGGTGCTGGGGTTTATTGATCCCCATTTCAGGTTTAAGAGAAATTTAAACATGATGCAACACAAGACTAGCTAACCCAGAGCAGACCAGAAGTAGGGATGTGACAAGAACAAAACCAACCATTCTAAAGTGAAATTCCAACATACCACAGGATCTCGTAGCTATATTGCACACTGCGAGGCTCTTGTAAATAGCTGCTACTTCCTTCTTTTTTGTGCCATATTATCGTATCTATATTGACTTGTTCCAAATACAGAGGAAATCCCGTGCGGACCAAAAAGAACCTGAACCGAATGCAGTGCAAATCTTCAAGGATTGCCACACCAGCAAGATGAAGGGCATGCGCACACCGGTTCAAGCCACTGTTGGAAGTCCTTACTCCTCCTGCCTTGAACTGATTGGTACTGTGATGTGTTCATTTAACTACTTGGTTTGCAGCCAATGTCAGTTACTCTATTCACTTTTATTCGTAGTTGTCTTAACGTATCATTTCACCTTACATGGTTTAAAAGAGATGAAGGATATTCTTTTGGTCTTGATCTGTAATCTAGTTGTTATGTTCACGTGCGCACATAATGATAAAATAGCCTGTTTGTTTTATATCTGTTTGCCCATGATATGAATGATGTCATACTATGTTCATCCTACTTTAAACCATGTCTCTTTATCCTTAGATGTCAACGAATGTGAGGAAATAGACAATACAGTAGGCATGCTACATGGACATATGTTCCAAAAGTGATTTTATTATATAGTTGGCACTACAATACATGCTAATGTATTACAATAGTTCACCAAAATAAGTTATGTATAAAAGTTTAACCTACTTTGTTTGTTTTTGTCTCATTAGTAACTTATCTGGTACACTAATCTACAAGTTCAAACATTCAAGAAGCTATGGAACAAATGATTGAACAGCCACAACCACCTGAAGGTGACGAGGCTACTACAGGCACAATGTCACCTCTTGCTGTAGTGTGTCAGTATCTCTCCACTAACATTGCAAAAAACACCTTCCTGCGTAATTCTGGGTTGGTTGTCAAGGTAACCTCGTCCAAATCGCCTACTGAACAAAATCTTCCTGCTAGACAGAGTGATATATCTGTGCTCCAGACACAAGTCCAATCCCTAATGGACATTGTTTTGGAAACAAGAATAGTGGTTGAGAAATGTCGTCAAGATATGAATGGTTTTGAAACCAGATATCAGACATTCGCTTCGTTGTTCAAGAGCAATGGCGGAAAAAGGTGGAGATCGTGCTGCTCCATCAGATTCTACAGCTTGAAACATTAGCACTCAGGTCAAATGATCTGTGCTTCTATACATCTGATGGTGCTTTTATCTGGAAGGACTGTAAACTTTATGCCAACAGGCCTTTTGTTGTATGGTTGGAATTTATTTTGTTGTGATACAACATTTATGATGCTGCCTCAGGCTGTAGTAATTACGACGCTATTTTTGTATAGTGTAGGTTTATCTTAGTAATGTATTCGGCCGAAAGCTTCATAGGAACCCAACATGCCAACATTCGTCGGGCCCTTTCCAATTGGGCTAAAAACGATTACGGGCCGAAATTGGCATGCAGCCCACTAAAAATATCTGGGCCTAAATCAGCATAAGCTTTCATATTTTTCTGGTAGGCCTGTGCCCATAGTGGGCCTTTAACAGGCCTAAACATAATTTGAGCCCTCAGTAAAAATAGGCCGTTTACAGGTGTAAATATCTCGAGCCCATAAAATACATGGGCCTTTAATAGACCGAAAGTGAGATTAGGCCCTGATTGTGCCAAATAACCCACTGGACTTTAACAGGCCGAAATTTGGACGGGCCGTAAATGCGCCAACCTAATACACGGGCCTTTAGCAGGCCAGAACTTCGGTCGGGCTAGATTATCGTCATTTTTATATGGGTCGTTAATGGGCCCTATATGACGTTGGGCCACATATGGCCCATGGTTTACGTCCGGCGTTAACAGGCCAAAAATGACAACAGGCCGAAAGTGGCCCAAAGCTATAGTGGGCCTCTAACAGGCCGAATGTCAGACATGGCCGAATATGACCTAAATCCTTCACGGTCGTTTATGGGCCGAAAGTTTTGATGGCCTGTAAATGGGTCCAAATGAAGCCGGACCTTTAACAGGCCGGAAATACACCGGGCCGTAATTCGGCCCAATTACTTAGCGGACTGTTAACGGGCCAGAAGTGACCATGGGCCGCGTTGATGACAAGTTAAGGATAGGTCGTTGACGGGCCGATTTGACAGAGAATGTTGGGCCTTTAGCTGGGCCGGCCCATTATGGTCGGCATAATCTTGTGGGCCTTTAGCTGGGCCGGCCCGTTGTGGTCCACAAAATCTTGTGGGATTTTTGCCGGGCCGGCCCATTATGGTCTGCAAAATCATGTGGGCCTTTAGCTGGGCCGGCCCATTATGGTCTGCTAAATTTTGTGGGCCTTTAGCTGGGCCGGCCCATTATGGTCCGCTAAATCTTATTGGCCTTCGGTTGGGCCGGCCCATTTAATCTTTGTGGGCCACTTTTGGGCCGGTCCACGTGTCAACATATCATAGGCCCATCTCAACCGTTGGATGAGTGACACCTGTGCCAACGCAGAGCTGACGCGTGGATCCATCAGTCAATGAGAATTTTACACGTGGAAAATCGGCATTGGTCGTGGCTGTTAACGGGTTATCGGATCCAAAATCCGACCCGATAGCTTAATGGCGTTCCGTTACGGTGGATGCCACATGTCGGTCACCCTTGATGAAAGCACTTCTGTGACGCGCGATTTATCATCATGGAAGTGAACACTTCCGTGATGATAATTTTGGCAATGTCATGGAACACTTCTACGACAGCACAAGTATGACTATCTTGATTCTGTCATAAATTTGTCATGGATGTACATGCATGACAGAAAACGTGACCTACTATGACAAACACGTATTATCACATAAGTGTATTTTTTTGTAGTGCCCCCAGGCGCCCGAGGGAACGGGCCCAGAATATCCAGCCCCCAGACCGTGAATAGCCATGAGAGTGGGATGGTCTGGAGGACCTCACCAGCTCAGCCGCGGCGTTGAGCGCCGTAGGCCAGTAGAATCCACTTCGGAATGCCTTGCCGATGAAGGTTTGTGATGACGAGTGGTGCCCACAGTCTCCGCCGTGTATGTCAGCTATCAGCTCTTTCCCCCGTTCCCTGGAGATGCGACGCAATGAAATGTAATTTGGTCGCTTTCTGTATAACTCACCGTCCTGGATGCAGTATGTCGTGGCCTGACGGGCCAAGCGTTCCACGTCCTCCTCCTTCTCTGGCAACGCCCCTTGTATTAGGTATTCCTTGAATTCCTTGGTCCAGCATCCCTCCTAGGGCTCGAGCGCCAGGAGTAGGCGCGCTCCTGAGGTCGGGCCGCAGGCTGGGGCTCCTGAGGATGGCGGCTATGGGAGTTCCTCCCGCGGCTGAGCTGCTCTCGAAAGCGGCGGCGTTGCTGATGGCTTGAAGAGCCGCTCCTTGAAGACACCAGGCTCATGGGGCTGTCGCTTTGATGCTCTTCTAGTGATGCCGTATGCTTCCTTGTTGGTGCCTCGGGGCACGTTCTGCAATTCCAGGCCTAGAAATTGCTTCTCCATCTTTGCGCACCTCCGTGAGGTATGCTTCCATGTGCTCGTCCTTCGGCTCGTATACCTTGTTGGAGAAGTTGACGAGGAGTTGTGAGCCGCCCCTAATGGTGAGACGCTTCACCCCCAGCGCCGCTGCAGCCTTCAGGCCAGCTATGAGGCCCTTGTATTCTGCAATGTTGTTGGAGACCTTCTCGCCCTGCTGGAAGCAGAGCTGCACGACGTAGTAGAGCTTGTCCTGAGTGGGCGAGATGAGTACTGCTCCAGTCCCCACACCCTGACGCGCGAAGGCACCAGCGAGAGGGACCGGTCTTCACCTTCTTCAAACGCTGGGGCATCTGTCCACTCTGCCAAGAAATCAGCAAGCGTAGCCCCCTTGATGACCGTGGTGGTACTAAACTCGAGCTGGAATGCTTGTAACTCGATGTTCCATTCAGCGACTCTTCCGGCAGAGTTAGGGCTCGTAAGAACTCTATCCAATGGGTAAGCTGAGACGACCTTGATGGGGTTGCCCTGCAAGTAGTGCCGCAGCTTTCGCGAGGCCACTAGGAGTGCAAGTAGGAGCTTCTGAGGCATGGGGTATCGCGCTCGTGCGTCCCTCAACACTGTGCTGATGAAGTATACCGGGTGCGCGATGAGGGTTGGTGTGCTGACGAGGTTTGCGTCTTCTGGAAGCTGGGGAGTCTCCTGAGGGGGTAGAGCCCCCGATGCTTGGTCGCTTGCCGAAGTCTTCGCGGGTTTGGGGGCGTCGCCCCGCCGAGCCTGATCCTCTGCCGCTACTGCTGCGTCCCTTGTGGCGCCCTTATGGTCTTTCCTCGTCTCTGCTGGGGGCGTGGTACGACGCAATGTGCCCTTGGCTTGGTGTTCTTCCCGAACCGCCACCAGGGCCACACTGGCCGAGTACGGGGTGGCAGCAAGGTAGAGCACCAGTGGCTCGCGAGGTCGTGGCGCCACTGTCGGTGTCAAAACCGGCGGATCTCGGGTAGGGGGTCCCGAACTGTGCGTCTAAGGTGGATGGTAACAGGAGGCAGGGGACACAATGTTTTACCCAGGTTCGGGCCCTCTTGATGGAGGTAAAACCCTACATCCTTCTTGGTTAATATTGATGATATGGATAGTACAAGAGTAGATCTACCACGAGATCAGAGAGGCTAAACCCTAGAAGCTAGCCTATGGCATGATTGTATGTATATCCTCTATCGACTAGCCTGGCCTCGGTTTATATAATGAACCAGAGGCCTAAGACAACAAGAGTCCTAGCCGAATACGCTGGTGGGGAGGAGTCCTTGTCTTGATCCCCAAGTCTTGTGGAATCTTCCTTGTATGCGGCAGCTGCCCGAACTGGCCCATGAGTATACGGCCATGGGGGTCCTCGGCCCAATCTAACAGATCGGGAGATGATGTCGTGAGTACCCCCTAGTCCAGGACACCGTCAGTAGCCCCCTGAACCGGTCTTCAAGTTAGGCACGCTCCTCGATTCTTCCGAACCGTTCTTCATCTTCGGTCGTCGGTCTTGAAAACTGGTTCAACAAATCTTCTCATCTTCGATCTTGAGGATCGCTGAAATGCATTCGACGAGTTTACACGTCGGGTATCTGAGGAGCCCCTTTAAGTTTCCGGCCTTTATCAATGCCTTGTTATTTTTATGCCACACCTCGGGTTTGAAGTTGTTCCCGGGCGGCAGCGTCCTATTGCGTCCGAACTCCAACGCCGGACTACATTCGAGGTATGTTTTGCAGCCGAGCACCAACGCCGGACCGCTTCCCAGCTCTAACGCCGGAATGTATCCGAGCTCCAACGCCAGACTATGTATCCCAACTTCAATGCTGGACTGTATCCGAGCTCCAACGTCGGACTATGTATCCGAGCTCCAACGCCGGACTGTATCCGAGCTCCAACGCCGGACTGTATCCGAGCTGCAATGTCGGACTGTATCTGAGGTGTCGTAAATCACCTTGGTTCAAAGAAGTTTGAAGGAGTTTAGCCGAGCTTAATGCCGGAAATGCCCTCTATGGAGCCAGCCACTAGTGCCCGAGCTTTATGCCGGACTGCTTCCGAGGTGGTGCACCACCCCGAATGTGGTCCGATTTTTGCCAATATTTTTGATTGGTGCAATTTATTCTCTGCCGAGATATATAGCCAGTAGCTCTCAAGGTGGGTATCGGTCTAAAACCCGAGATGCACATGAAGGATGACATAAGACCGCTGATCCCAGTAGCCGCTGAGACTCAGGTTGATTTGCAAAATCGGTCTGAGGATCAAGTCCTAGCTCGGCAGAATACTTCTGGACACAAAAAGCGGCGTGCTCAGTCCTCGAGACTCAGGTTGGGTGCGGCCGACCAACCTGAGGATCAAAATCTCCTCAGAAACTGTATTACACTTAAAATTTTCTGCATTGGACAGGCAATGCAGTAGCCCCCGAGACACTAGTCGGGTGGCAACACCAGATCAGGGGATCGATGTGCCCCTTTAATATTTGTAAATAATAAGCCCGAAGCCCAGTAGCCCCCGAGCCTTAATGCGGGCACGGGTGGCCAAATTAAGGATCGATATCCATAGTAAAATCACAAATTATGTGTAATGACTCTATGTATCCAAGTACTTTACGTCATTAATGCTCGGATCCGCATTGTACAAAACTTTGTTGACCGACCATCGGCTTCCACCTCCTCGGCCAGTAGCCGAGGAGTGTTTGTCCTACTTTATAAAGCCTTTATGAGGGCAAAGATTTACGACAAACAAGGCAAACTGGCCATACGGTTTTATAAACAAAGGTACGTAGAGAGATATGTTATATTACTGTTTAACAGAAGAAATGTCTTCCAAAGAAAATAATCCCGCTATGGGTTCCTTTCTTTGAGTTGTCATGCTAAGCATGATCATGAACCCTCAGCTCGAATGTAAGAGCAAAATATCGAGGATTTAGTTTGGGAGGCCAGTTAATAGCCCCCAGTAGTGTTCGGCGACAGTCGAGGTCAAGCTGTAAACACTTCGGCCATTGTTATGAATGGCCCGTCATTTAACACCGTCATCGGATCGCTGACCAGTTTACGCCTATTGTGACAGTCAGTTTTCGGCTTTCTCCACTGAGGTGCTTAACCATGTGAGCTGGAAGCACAATCGCAGTGGTTCTCCCTTTGCACACCTAGCCGAACAAAGCGGAACGTAGGAGGCAAGCACAGGAGCCGGGCAACCCAACTATTGACCGAAGACACAATTCGAAACCAATGCATATATAGCAATATCCGAGAATGTTTTTGCCGAATCTCTAAAGGTGTCCGACGTTGCACTACGAGACTTGTGCTGAAAACACACAAATAGTTTAAAAGTGCCACAAGCTTGGAAAACCAAAAAATGTCAGTAAAAACTTGACGTCCGAACAAGATCAAGTGTTCGGTGCCAATCCGAAAATTGGCCTTAGAAAAAAGTGCTTCTGTCGTGCTTTAACATGACACATCTTATCTCAAGACTTCAAGCGGGTCAGCCTACGGCTTCAACCTCCTATCCCGAAGGCGGAGTACTTCTCATTAGGCCAGCTTAGCAAACTAAACTCTAGCAGCTTTGAGAGAGAAATTAGGCTCCCCGGCTAGTGACCACACACTCGTGTCGAAAAAAGGAGTGATAAATAATAATAATAATAATAATAATAAAACTTTGCAACAACTAAGAAGAAGAACACTTATTATAAAACGGCTCAAATAAACTTAAGAGCCCCCAAGTGACTTGAGTAAAAGAATGATTCCATGTACCGAAGTACTTATATCATATCTATGTTCAACCGAACTTTAAACGCGTCTTAACTGACCGTCGGCTTCTCCCTCTTCCGTCAAGGACCGAAAAGTGTTATGTACTCCATCTGTCGAGAATATCGATGGTGTTTCCAATAACCAGGCAATCAGGCCATAAGGCTGTAACAGACAAAGCGCGCTCAGGGAACTTATGCTATATTACTGCAAAGTGTAAGAAGCATCTTCGAAGAAAATAGTACCCCCACCGATACCTTTCTTCAGTGCTCATTGTTATTATGAGACTTGTGCAATAGATTTTTTGTACTCATGAGTTCCGTTATGTGCCGACCATCATTGAAAACAATAAGAGCGCTAGCTTTCGGCTTCACCCAGTCTGAGGTCCGGCTCGGGTGATCCGATCGTGACAATCGCAGAGGTGCTCCGTTTATTCCCTAGCCGAACAATCGGGAACATAGGGGTAAACACAGGAGCGAGGCAACCTAGCTTGCAAATCTCTTAAGTCAATATGGTGCATATTGTGGCGTAATACACGAACAAAGAACGAAGCCGTACAAGTATAATCATATGCAAGAGGAAAAGCTTCATAAAGGAAGCCCCCAAGTAAATGGGGTATTTGAATTTATGCGTCACAAAGAAAGTTTGGAGAAGGAAATTTTTTACAAGCAACTTTTTTCCAAAAAAGTATAATTCTTGGTCGAACCGAACACAAGTTAGAAATTAAAGCTTTGATCATGAAAGCGACTTAGCTAGTTAACGTGTTCGGTATTGATGACGCGGTCCGAGCTTGATGCGGGGCAAGGTTCCATCCCCCAAGCCGGTCCCGAGGTGCCCGAGCGGAGAGCTCGACACGCCGAACTGGTGACATAGCACGGTCAATGCAGACCGGCAGAGTGACGCCGAAGTCCCCAGATCATTTTCCTGTGCACAAAAAATAGTGCAAACCAAAGATAATAGTAATAATGATAATTAAAAAAAAATCATTGCATAATAAATAATTTATGCAAAGTGAGTAATAAAATAAATATGGACTGGCGCCGAAGTCAATGTCGATGCAGGGCGTTGGCGTGATGCGGTAAAGGTGTGGCAAAGCCTGAAGTCACAGGTCGGTCCGAGTTCCGGATGCGGCATTCGCCGGACTATGTACGAAGACTGACTGAACCACCATGCAACCATTGTTAATGCGGCCACCATTTGATAGACCTATATACATATGATGAACAAGCCAGAGTAATAATTCCTTGCGAAAATGAACCCAAACAAGCAAAAAATACTGGGATTAATAGCACCTGCTTTATTTGTTGTTGCAATTCGAAGGAAGGTGATTCCCAAAATTGGGACTCGATCTGCACACCCATTGCCTGATGGGCGATAAAACGACGACATGGCAATGCTGGCAAAGGTTGGCTCACCGAGGCAAAGCCCTCGGTCCAGCTAACGTGACGGAGCTGGTCGGCTAGTGACGCCGAAGTGTCCGGAGTAGGTTGATGAAGAGATGGCGAAGCCACCGGTCCATCCGAGATGTCGAAGCCTCGATGTCAGCCGATGAGTCGAAGTAGGTTGGCGTGATGGACACCAGCTTGAAGAAGCAATAGTGCGGCCCTGCCAATGCAGGTCGTGACGTGGTCGATGCCGGCTTGATGAAGCGATCGTGCGGTGATGCCGGTATTCCCGCTCCGTGTAATCCATGAGGCGGCGATGTTGATGATGATTTATCCTTCGTGATGCCGGACTCTTATTCGGCTTGCCGAGATGATGATCTGAAGAAGTTGAGTTTGGTTCAACAAAGTGACGACGTGTCTAGCGCAGGTCGGCAACCGTGGAACAATATTGCCGGACTGGTTTGACACCAGCATGATGTTGAAGATCGTGTTCAAAAGATCGTAAAGTTAGTGGGATGTGTTCAGAAACGAAACACAATACCCCATACAAAACTTCCTTCAAAAGGGATGTCCGAAATCCCGTTCATAAAAAAGACGAATTCGGGTCGGATTTGTTTTCACGCAGAAAACAAATCCGAAAAGTGATGCACTAATCGGAAGGTTCCCGGAGTTTGGACGGTCGGATCGAGCTGAAATTTTGAGAGGTGGTAGATATAGGAATTCCGCAGCCGATCAACGGTTGGATCTTCCAAAGGACATCCGAGCTAGAAGCTGGACACCACGCCCTAAACTCATCCAGATTCCCATCTAGATTTGACAGGGCTCTGGTATATCGTGGATTGCCAGAGATTCCTCCATCGGAACTCGACGAAATTTTCCAAGGTTGTTGTAGACTCAATTTTGCACAATTCCACCAAAGCGATCGTTAAAAAGACACTTGAGGAGGCGGTGGCGGCAGACACAAGTTTGCTGTTCGGAAAAATAGCACGGTCGCCCGAGGGCAATGTTGACGTTGAGCCCCCGGGCTCCATGGATGATTCCTCCATGATCTTGATAGAGATTGGAGTTGATGTTGATGAAGGCCCTCGTCTGAACATGACGATCGGAGATGGAGCACGGTCCTCGGTCGAGCCAAGGTGACCAGTCGAGCCGGCGACGAAGATGCCGGCATCGCAGTTGACCTGCAGACGAGCCATCGATCCTTTTGCCGATCACACAGCGGAACTCTCAATGAAAGCACCAATGTCGGTGTCAAAACCGGCGGATCTCGGGTAGGCGGTCCCGAACTGTGCGTCTAAGGTGGATGGTAACAGGAGGCAGGGGACACGATGTTTTACCCAGGTTCGGGCCCTCTTGATGGAGGTAAAACCCTACGTCCTGCTTGATTAATATTGATGATATGGATAGTACAAGAGTAGATCTACCACGAGATCGGAGAGGCTAAACCCTAGAAGCTAGCCTATGGTATGATTGTATGTATATCCTCTATCGACTAGCCTGGCCTCGGTTTATATAATGCACCAGAGTCCTAAGATAACAAGAGTCCTAGCCGAATACGCCGGTGGGGAGGAGTCCTTGTCTTGATCCCCAAGTCTTGTGGAATCTTCCTTGTATGCGGTAGCTACCCGAACTGGCCCATGAGTATATGGCCATGGGGGACCTCGGCCCAATCTAACAGATCGGGAGATGATGTGGTGAGTACCCCCTAGTCCAGGACACCGTCAGCCACAATCACTAGAGGGCTGGTCAGGTGTCTCTTGAGGTCTTGGAAAGCTTGGTCGGCCTCCGGGGTCCAATCGAACGGGCCCTTCTTTTTCATCAGCTTGAAGAAGGGCAGGGCACGCTCTCCCAGCTTGGAGATGAAGCGCCCCAATGCAGTTACCCAACCAGCCAGCTTCTGCATTTCCTTGAGGGTCTGTGGTGGACTCATGTCTTCAATGGCCTTCACCTTTTCTGGATTGGCCTCGATCCCCCTATGGGACACCAGGAAACCCAGCAGCTTGCCGGAAGGGACGCCAAACATGCATTTCTCCGGATTGAGCCGCAAGTCCACCTGGCGAAGGCTTTCAAAGGTCTCCTCTAGGTCTTGGATCAAGGTCCCCGCCTCCCGGGACTTCACCATGATGTCATCGACGTAGGCTTCGGCGTTTCTCCCGAGTTGCCGCCCTAAGGCAATGTGCATGAGTCGCCGGAAGGTTGTGCCCGCGTTGCGCAGTCCAAACGGCATGCAGGTGTAGCAGTACACCCCACACGGGGTCAGGAAGGCCGTCTTCTCCACATCTTCTGCCGCCATCTTGATCTGGTGATATCCTGAGAATGCATCCAAGAAGCATAGCAAATCGCACTCGGCGGTGGAGTCGATGATCTGGTCGATGCATGGAAGCGGGAACAGATATTGGGGGCAGGCCTTGTTGAGGTTGGTGAAGTCGATGCACATCCACTCCTTCCGTCCTTTCTTGGGGATGACGACGGGGTTTGCCAGCCACTCGGGGTAACGAACTTCGCGAATGACACCCGCAGCCTCCAACTTGCGGGTTTCTTAGATGATGAAAGCTTGCTTCTCCGTGGATTGCCGCCTCGCCTTCTGCTTCACAGGGCGTATGTTGGGGCACACCTTCAGGTGGTGCTCTATTACCTCTCTTGGGACCCCTACCAGCTGATCGGGCTCCCAGGCGAACACTTCCTCGTTTGCACGCAAGAACTTCACTAGCGCCTCCTCCTAAGCGGGCTCGAGGTTGGCGCCTGTGGTAAAGGTTGCCATGAGTACCCGTCCTCCTCGACCAACACTTGCTTGGTTTCTGCCTTAGCCTGAGTGAAGAACTGCTTCTTCTTGGTTGGTATGGCTCCCTTGGCCTTGGAGGTATCCACGTCAGTGGGTCATGCTGTTGCGGCGGCCTTGAGGGCGAGCTTGAGCACCGCTAGGGCCTCCTTGGCGTCCCCCTTGATGGTGAGGACACCCTGGCTCCCCGACATCTTCATGTGATTGTAAGAAGGATGAGTTGTTTCCATGAACTGGGCCAAAGCTGGGTACCCGAGGATGGCGTTGTATGGAAGGCCAATGCGGGCGATGTCGAAGTCTATGAGCTCGGTGCAGTAGTTGTCGCGCGTGCTGAAGGTCACGGGGAGGTGGATCTGCCCCAGGGAGTGGGCAGGCCCCCCGCCAACTCCCGAGAAGGGCTTGCTGGGGCGGAGTCGCTCGAACGATACGTGAAGGAGGCTGAAGGCCTTGAGGGAGAGCACATTGAGGCCGACGCCGCCGTCGATGAGCGTCTTGGTGATGGATACATGGCAGATGGTGGGTGCGCACAACATCGGGAGTGCACCTGAACCGATGGTGGAGGAGGAATGGTCCTTCGAGTCGAAGGTGAGGTTGGCCTCAGGCGCGGCCCAGTCGGGTGGGCCCCCGAGTGCTTGGAAGCGACGCCGATCTGGCGAAGGTATGACTTGACGTGCCGATCTGAGGGTGGTGCTTGCGAACCGCCGAGAAGAGCTGTGACGACGAGGGCCTCCGGTTCCCCAAAGCGAGTGAAGAAGAGGCTGTGCAACTTCTCCCAGGTGGCGACAGAAGACTACAGCAAGTGGAGGAGCCAGGCGCGCGGCGCGCCTGCGAGGGCCATTGGGAACCAGTTGGCCATGACCTTGTCGTCGTCCCCGGCTTCCAGGACGGCCTCCTCATATTCTAGCAGGAAAGACGACGGGTCTGCCACGCCGTCGTAGCACGACGGTGTCTCCGGCTTGAACTTGGGTGGCCACTGCACCTGCCGCAAGGCAGGGCAAGGGCTCGAACCCCCAAGCGCCACCATGGGCACCGGTAGATCCAGCTGGAGGGGCGTCCGCCATGGGGAGCGGGCGTGGAGGTGGTGGAGCACGAGCCGACGGAAGGAAGACTCCGGCGCACGCCTACCTAGCGCGCCAAATGTCGGATTACGGGTTCCGGCAAAACCCTTGAGGTTCGAACACTGGGGTGTGCGTGAAGATCTCCCCCCTATCGATCCGCGTCCTAACTTAGCCTAGATCTCACGAACTAACTCGACAAACTCGCAACACAAGGGACACAATATTTATACTGGTTCGGGTCACCGTTGTTATGTAATACCCTACTCTAGTGTGATTGTGGTGGATTGCCTCTTGGGATGTGGACGAACAGTACAAGGGGAAGAACAACCTCCTCAGGTTGAGGTGTTCTTGTGCTTGGTGGGTGTGCTGCCAAGGATGTGGTGGATCTCTCCTCTGTCTACTATGGCGGTGGCTAGTCCTATTTATAGAGGCCTTGGTCCTCTCCCCAAATATTGAGCGGGAAGGGAGCCAACAATGGCCAATTTGAAAGGGGACAGCTAGTACAAGCTATCCTGAAAAAAAGTGGTCTTCGCCTGCCAAAGGTTCTAGCGGTGACGCCGTCCTAGGCTCCATGGCGACCTCCGTCTTGCCGTCCTTCTGGTCTTGGTCTCATTGCACCAATGTGGAAACCTTTGCTGGATCCCTCGGTACTCCGCGCCTGCGCTTGCCCCCCTAGCACTAAAGAGGAAACAAGGACACTGCGCGCTGGCGCTCGCCTGGCGGCCGCCTAGTCTCGATCGTCATGGCTTACGTCACGGGAACCTCGCAAGGTTTGCCCGGCCTTGAACTCTCCGGCCCTCACGAGCCAGCCTGGTGAGGCCGCTCCTGAGGAGGTCTTGTGTCGTCCACCTCGCGAGGCTTGGCCCCTCGTGAGGGTCTTGATTCCTTGTTGATGAAGATGGGTCATACATGCCTACCAGCAAAGCCACGCCATGGGCCGCAAACAGGCAAGTCTGGGGACCCCCGTTCCCAGAACGTCGACAGGTAAAACACAAACGTTTGCGATATACACCATAATCCGAGACGGTTCACAGAGAGGAAACATGTGCAATCATGCACACAGTTGCCGTTTGCAAAGCGTGTGTGATGTCAGACACTATCACATACGGCACGGGAAAACTAAATGTGTGTGCTTGTCTACCTATCATACACGGTTTATAATCATGAACTATTTTTGATGTGCCAGGCATCGTAAAACTCCCGTGCCTAGAATCTGCCTGGAAAACTCTCGTGCCTGGAATCTGCCTGGTTTTAGGCAGAACCACAAAACTCCGACTGCGATGGCAATGCGAGCACAAACGAGTAGCAAGGATGAAGCGTTTGGGATATTCGAGATATCGGAAACGGTTATATAGGGACAACTATATGCATGAAGGCTCCCTATCCCCGAAGGTTTCTGGATCGTGTGGGAAGGACCCCCCTATCACCCACACTCACTTGGCGACGGTTCCAATGTCGTCGCGGAAAGGGGTTAAAAACCATTTGTTTAGGACTGACGCGCACCAGTGCATGTTGGCAACTCCACAACTAGCTAGCTGCCTCATCTTGCAATTGATGCTGACACATTTGCAGCAAACACGTGAGGCAATAGAGATGACTCAACATTAGTCCATATTGTGTAGTTCCCCTGAAATCATCTTCATTGTCCTGAATCTGAAAAGATAGGAAAACAATAGCTATACTTAAATGCTGTTGCAAAAATAGCTTGGCATGACAAAACACGATCATCTGGACGAAGGGGATACTGACCTGCCTGAGGAAGATTATATATAATTTCATAAGTCCTTAGTTGATTTCCACCTTCGGCTGCACTGCTTGTTTGCTCCTCCACACATGACAGGATCATTCCACACTGCAATCAGCAAGTCAACATACGAATAAGCTTATTTCATCTTGTGGTGGTCATTGTACCTAGTTACGAATATAGGAATACCTGGAGCACCATGAGGTTAGCTAACAGCAGGTAGATGCAGCCATATAATTCTGTGCGGTGCTACCAAAATTGAGGTTTGTGTCCCTTCCCGTTATGAGAATTCTTCTTGAAGTTGGTAGAATGTGACGGCTTGTTATTTACATCAAACTTTCCTTTCCCCTGAGATTTGTTCTTGTTGTTTTGGGGCTGGTTGGGCTGGAAGTTCTTCTCGTGTACCATGTGGGCACTAGAAGCTCCCTCAGCGACCCGAGCACATGTGTCTTTTGCTCTCGCCTTCTCTTCAAAATCAAGAGTGCTAATGAGATCTGAAATGGAAAACTCATGTCTCTTGTTTTTCAGAGAAGTAGCATAATTGTTCCACGAAGGTGGAAGCTTGGCAATGATGGTCCCAACAACAAATTTGTCCGGCAACACACACTTAAAGTACTTAAGTTCCTTAGCGAGTGACTGTATCTCATGAGTCTGCTGAACAATAGAGCGCTCATCAGTCATCTTGTAGTCACATAATTGCTCCATGACGTCCAACTCATTGCCAGCGCCCAAGGCCCCAAATGTGGCCTCGAGCGTAGCCCACATGTCTTTGCCACTGTCAAATGACATATATGAATCCACGATGGAATCATCAAGAACACTCGGCAGAGCAGCTTTGAAGAGGGTATCCATGTTCTCAAAAGCTTCCTGCTGTGTAGGATTATGATCGCCCTCAAGCTTACGCTTAGTGGCGTCATAGCAGTACATGATCTAAAACCAATATACTGCTCTTGTGTGCCACCTTTTATATTGCACCCCCTTAAAAGTAGGTGGCTTAAAAAGCGCAGCAAAACCACTCGGAGTAAATTGCCTATAATCAAGTTTTTGGATTGGATTGTTGAATATATGAGCTATTTACTATGAGATTTAATCTGAATCAATAGTAAATAGATCATGAGGACAATTGCAAAGATCAAAGTAATGATGCGGACTAATCCAGGAGGACAGAATAACATACTATACAACAGGAGTAGAACCGCTGTAGTTGATGTTGTCACTCATGTCGTTGATGAAGAGGTTACCGAGGTTGGGGAAGAAGGCTGTCATTGAGGAAGTCGTTGTTGGGGAACGAAGTAATTTAAAAAAATCCTACGCACACGAAAGATCATGGTGATGCATAGCAATGAGATGGAAGAGTGTTGTCTACGTACCCTCATAGACCGTAAGCGGAAGCGTTATGACAACGCGCTTGATGTAGTCATACGTCTTCACGGTCGACCGATCCTAGCACCGAAGGTATGACACCTCCGTGATCTGCACACGTTCAACTCGGTGACGTCCCACGAACTCACGATCCAGTAGAGTGCCGAGGGAGAGCTTCATCGGCACGACGGCGTGATGACAGTGATGATGATGCTACCGGAACAGGGCTTCGCCTAAGCACCACTACGATATAACCGAGGTGGATTATGGTGGAGGGGGGCACCGCACACGGCTGGAAACAATCAACTTGTGTGTCCTAGGGTGCCCCCTGCCCCCGTATATAAGGGAACAAGGGGGAGGCCGGCCGGCCTAGGGGGCGCGCCAAGGAGAGGGGGAGTCCTCCTCCTAGTAGGAGTAGGACTCCCCTTTTCCTAATCCAACTAGGAAGGGGGAAGGGGAAAGGAAGGAGAGGAGAGAGGGTGGAAAGAGGGGGCGCCGCCCCCCTCCTTGTCCAATTCAAACTCCCAAGGGGGGGGGGGCGCAACCCTAGGCCCCCTCCTCTCTCTCACAAGGCCCATGTAGGCCCATTAGTTCCCCCAGGGGTTCCCATAACTCCCCGGCACTCCGATAAATATCGGGACCCCCGGAACTCATCCGGTGTCTGAATATATTCGTCCAATATATCAATATTTATGTCTCAACCATTTAGAGACTCTTTGTCATGTCTGTGATCACATCCGGGACTCTGAACTATCTTCGGTACATCAAAACATATAAACTCATAAAACCGATCGTCACCGAACGTTAAGCGTGCGAACCCTACGGGTTCGAGAACTATGTAGACATGACCGAGACACGTCTTCGGTCAATAACCAATAGCGGAACCTGGATGCTCATATTGGTTTCTACATATTCTATGAAGATCTTTATCGGTCAAACCGCATAATGATATACGTTGTTCCTTTTGTCATCGGTATGTTTCTTGCCCGAGGTTTGATCGTCGGTATCTCAATACCTAGTTCAATCTCGTTACCGGCAAGTCTCTTTACTCGTTCCGTAATGCTACATCTCGTAACTAACTCATTAGCTACATTGCTTGCAAGGCTTATAGTGATGTACATTACCGAGAGGGCCCAGAGATACCTCTCTGACAATCGGAGTGACAAATACTAATCTCAATCTATGCCAACTCAACAAACACGATCGGAGACACCTGTAGAGCACCTTTATAATCACCCAGTTACGTTGTGACATTTGGTAGCACACAAAGTGTTCCTACAATATTCAGGAGTTGCATGATCTCATAGTCATAGGAACATGTATAAGTTATGGAGAAAGCAATAGCAACAAACTAAACGATCATTGTGCTAAGCTAACGGATGGGTAAAGTCAATCACATCATTCTCTAATGATCTGATCTCGTTAATCAAATGACAACTCATGCCTATGGTTAGGAAACATAACCACCATTGATTCAACGAGCTAGTCAAGTAGAGGCAAACTAGTGACACTCTATTTGTCTATGTATTCACACATGTACTAAGTTTCCAGTTAATACAATTCTAGCATGAATAATAAACATTTATCATGATATAAGGAAATATAAATAACAACTTTATTATTGCCTCTAGAGCATATTTCCTTCAGTCTCCCACTTGCACTAGAATCAATAATCTAGATTACATTGTAATGATTCTAACACCCATGGAGTCTTGGTGCTGATCATGTTTTTCTCGTGAGAGAGGCTTAGTCAATGGGTCTGCAACATTCAGATCCATATGTATCTTGAAAATCTCTATGTCTCCCTCCTTGACTTAATCGCGGATGGAATTGAAGCGTCTCTTGATGTGCCTGGTTCTCTTGTGAAATCTGGATTCCTTTGCCAAGGCAATTGCACCAGTATTGTCACAAAAGATTTTCACTGGACCCGATGCACTAGGTATGACACCTAGATCGGATATGAACTCCTTCAACCAGACTCCTTCATTTGCTGCTTCTAAAGGAGCTATGTATTCCGCTTCACACGTAGATCCCACCACGACGCTCTGCTTGGAACTGCACCAACTGACAGCTCCACCATTTAATAAAAAACACATATCCGGTTTGTGACTTAGATTCATCCGGATCAGTGTCAAAGCTTGCATCGACGTAACCTTTTATGATGAGCACTTTGTCACCTCCATATACGAGAAACATATCCTTAGTCCTTTTCAGGTATTTCAGGATGTTCTTGACCGCTGTCCCGTGATCCACTCCTGGATTACTGATAACCCACAAGTACAGGGGATCGCAACAGCTTTCGAGGGTAGAGTATTCAACCCAAATTTATTGATTCGACACAAGGGGTGCCAAAGAATATTCTCAAATATTAGCAGTTGAGTTGTCAATTCAACCACACCTGGAAACTTAGTATCTGCAGCAAAGTGTTTAGTAGCAAAATAATATGATAGTGATGGTAACGGTAACAAAAGAGTAATGAAAGCAAAGTAATATTTTTGGTATTTTGTAGTGATTGTAACAATAGCAACGGGAAAGTAAATAAGCATAAACCAGTATATGGAAAGCTGGTAGGCATTGGATCAATGATGGATAATTATGCCGGATGCGGTTCATCATGTAACAATCATAACATAGGGTGGCACAGAACTAGCTCCAATTCATCAATGTAATGTAGGCATGTATTCTGAATATAGTCATACGTGCTTATGGAAAAGAACTTGCATGACATCTTTTGTCCTACCCTCCCGTGGCAGCGGGGACCTAATGGAAACTAAGGGATATTAAGGCCTCCTTTTAATAGAGAACCGGAACAAAGCATTAGCACATAGTGAATACATGAACTCCTCAAACTACGGTCATCACCGGTAAGTGTCCCGATTATTGTCACTTCAGGGTTAAGGGATCATAACACATAATAGGTGACTATAGACTTGCAAAATAGGATCAAGAACTCTCATATATTGATGAAAACATAATAGGTTCAGACCTGAAATCATGGCACTCGGGCCCTAGTGACAAGCATTAAGCATAGCAAAGTCATAGCAACATCAATCTCAGAACATAGTGGATACTACGGATCAAACCCTAACAAAACTAACTCGATTACATGATAAATCTCATCCAACCCATCACCGTCCAGCAAGCCTACGATGGAATTCCTCACGCACGGCGGTGAGCATCATGAAATTGGTGATGGAGGATGGTTGATGATGACGACGGCGACGAATCCCCCTCTCCGGAGCCCCGAACGGACTCCAGATCGGCCCTCCCGAGAGGTTTTAGGGCTTGGGGGCGGCTCCGTATCATAAAACGTGATGATTTCTTCCCTCCTATTTTTTTCTCCCCGAAAGCAGTTATATAGAGTTGGAGTTGGAGTCAGGAGGTCTCCAGGGGGCCCACGAGGTAGGGGGCGTGCCCTAGGGGGGCGCACCCCACCCTCGTGGCAAGGGTGTGGGCCCCCTGGTCTTCATCTTTGGTGAGGATTTTTTATTATTTATTGTAAGATATTCCGTGGAGTTTCAGGTCATTCCGAGAACTTTTGTTTTCTGCACATAAAACAACATCATGGCAATTCTGCTGAAAACAGCGTCAGTCCGGGTTAGTTCCATTCAAATCATACAAGTTAGAGTCCAAAACAAGGGCAAAAGTGTTTGGAAAAGTAGATACAACGGAGACGTATGAACTCCCCCAAGCTTAAACCCTTGCTTGTCCTCAAGCAATTCAGTTGACAAACTGAAAGAAATAAAGAAAAACTTTTACAAACTCTGTTTCCTCTTGTTGTTATATATATGTCAAGCTAGCATTCAAGTTTTCAGCAAAGATTATAACTAATCATATTTGCAATAATTCTTAGGTCTCATGATTACCCATATCAATAGCATAATCAACTAGCAAGCCATAATAATAAATCTCGGATGACAACACTTTCTCAAAACAATCATAATATGATATAACAAGATGGTATCTCGCTAGCCCTTTCTAAGACCGCAAAACATAAATGCAGAGCACCTTTAAAGATCAAGGACTGACTAGACATTGTAATTCATGGTAAAAGAGATCCAATCATAGTCACACCCAATGTAAACTAACAATAATGAATGCAAATGACAGCGGTGCTCTCCAACTGGTGCTTTTAATAAGAGGGTGATGGCTCAACATAAAAGTAAATAGATACACTACAAAAAAAGACACATCCGTGACATTTTGGGCCGAACGAATTTTTTTCCTGTCATACATATGACACTTCTATGACGATAATTGTGACAAAACCCGGTATCATCATAGATGTGGTGGGCTCCTACTTCTATGACAAAAAATCATGACAGAAAATGGGCTTTTCATCCTGGGCAGGCCGGAGACGCATCTGCATGACATTCTTTGGGCTGTCCATGACGGAAAAAACTATGGTAGAAGCGAGGGGGAGGAAAATTTTGGGGAGTTCCCGGTTACGGTGGGAGGTCGGGGCCGAGTAATGCGCGCTTATCTCATACACGTATGCGCGTGTGTGCGAGGCGTTGGCTCTAGCTGAACCCGAGCAAGGCATTGGGCTCTAACTGAACCCGAGCGATTGCACTACAGGCTACGCGTTACTGAACCCGAGCGATCGATCGATGGCTGTTAACTGAACCCGATCGAGCGATTTCTTCGCTACTGCTGCTAACCGAAGCCGATCGATGCTGCCTCTGGATGAAAAGTGAGCGTTGCGGGGGGGGGGGGGGGTTGGGTGAACAGTTCCCGGTGGGGGTGGATGAACAGGACCCCGTGGTATTGCCTCTGGATGAACAGGACCCCGATCGATCGAGCCGGTTGGGGCTGGAGGAACAGGACCCCGTGGAGGGCAGGATGAACAGTAGACGGTGGAGGGCAGGATGAACAGTAGCCCGTGGAGGGGTGGTTGAACAGGAGCCCGTGGAGAGGGCTGGTTGAATAGTAGCCGGTGGAGTAGCGCGGTGGAGGCTGGATGAACAGGAGCCCGTGGATGAACAGTCGCAGGTGGAGGCTGGAGGAGGTCGACGGTGGATGAACAGTAGCTCGTGGAGGCTGGAGGGGGTCGACGGTGGAGATGAACAATATCCCGTGGAGTCCCGTTTTGCGGTACGCCACACCCCTCCCGATGAACAGGACCCCCGTTTCGACCGTAGCGCTCCAACACAAGTCCGTTTCCTCCGTTTTGCGATACGCCACACCCCTCCCGATGAACAGGACCCCTGTTTCGATCGTAGGAGGTCCGTTTCCTCCGTTTTGCGGTACGCCAGACCCCTCCCGATCAACAGAACCATGTTTTGAACATGGCCGGTCGAACACAAGGCCGTTTCCTCCGTTCTGCGGTACGCCAGGCCTTGTTTCCATCGCCTGTTTTGTCCAAGCCCTCCTGATGAACACGACACATTCCGTTGCCTCCCCATGAACATGACGCATTCCGTTGCCTCCCCATGAACACGACGCATTCCGTTGCCTCCCCATGATTCTTGGCTGTACGTATGCGCGAGTAGGCGTTCGAGACCCTGCCCGTATGTACAGATACGTGGCCGTATTTTCTTTCTTGCACCCTGGCCACTGTACGTACGTGTACATGCTATGTGCGCGCCTCTACTACGACACGTGCGTGCCTCTACATCCACCACTATATATGTACGTACACGTTCGTGACCAGAATGACAACGCTACGTACGCTTCGACTAGATGGGTCCCGACTGTTAGGCACTTCCTTGCTGCGAAGATGTAGCTAGTGGGTCCCAGCTGTCAGGGGCAAACGTTTTTTCGCGAAATATGGTGGCCCGTCCAGTGGGTCCCCACTGTCAGGTGGAGGAATAATTATTTTGCACGTAATAAGGTGGCACTTCCTTGCTGCGGCCGTGGACCCAGCTGTCAGCCTCTCCATGTACAGTCCACGTCCGATGGAAGCCGTTCCTTGACCACGTTGACCACGCCGCGCCGAGAGCACCAGGGTGGTGGATGACGGCGAGGCCTACGAAGGGGACGACGCGGAGCTGGGGAAGACGCGGCAGTGGATGCCCACGCGTAGAGGAGTACGAGGGTTCACTGGTTTACTGCGGTGTGAGGCTGCCGTCACCGCAGAATAACAGGGGGTGTGGGTGAGTAGAGGGATGGCCTGGCCAGCGGTGGGAGTAGTAGGGGGCGGTGAGGCCTTCGCCGCATCGTAGCCGACCACGGGAGGTAGGAGCACGAGGCACGACCGGCGCTGGTTTGGGCGGCTGGAGCAAGAAGACCAGAGGTTGAAGAAGCACTACGGCCGTTGGATGGACATCGTACGGTCACTAGAGCTAGAATCGTGCATATTGACTAAGTTGACAAAGCCCTCCGTCCCCGTCAACTTAGTATGCCCACAAGTCAGCCTCCCGCCAAGGTGGGTCCCAGCTAGCAGGGGGTATTCATTTTTTATGCGTAATAAGGAGGCACTTTCGGTGGGTCCGAGCTGATAGCAGGGGGAACGTTTTCTTCGCGAAATACGGTGGACCGTCGGGTGGGTCCCAGCAGTCAGGGGCAAACGTTTTTTCCACGATATACTGGTGGGCATCCGGTGGGTCCCTGCTGTCAGGTGGAGGAATAATTATTTTCCGCGTAATAAGGAGGCACTTCCTTGCGGCTGCCGTGGACCCAGCTGTCAGCCTCTCCACGTACAGTATTCTTCCAATGGAATTTGGTCGTTGACCACATTGACCACGCCGCGCCGACAGCACCACGGCGGTGGACGACGGCGAGGCCTAGGAAGGGGACGACATGGAGCCGGGGAAGACGCGGCAGTGGATGCCCACGCGGAGAGGAGTACGAGGGTTCACTGGTTTGGCTGCGCTGCCGTCGCTGCAGAATAACAGGGGGTGTGGGTGAGTGGAGTGGAGGGATGGCCTGGCTAGCCGTGGGAGTAGTATGGGGGAGGTGAGGCCTCTGCGGCAGCACAACCGGCCACGGGAGGCAAGAGCAGGCGGCACGACCGGCGTTGCTTTGGGCGGCTGGAGCAAGAAGACCAGAGGTTGAAGAAGCACTACGGCCGTTGGATGGACATCGTACGATCAGTCGAGCTAGAATCGTGCATATTGACTAAGTTGACAAAGCCCTTCGTCCCCATCAACTTAGTAGGCCCACTATACTGGGTCCCAGCTAGCTGGGGGAGTATTAATTTTTTTTGTGCATAATAAGGAGGCACTTCCTTGCGTGCGAAGATATAGCTGGTGGGTTCGAGCTGTCAGTGGCGGTAACATTTTTTTCGCGAAATACAGAGGCCATTTCGGTGGGTCCTAGATGTCAGGTGGAGGAAATCATTATTTTGCGTGTAATAAGGAGGCATTTCCTTGCATGTGGCCGTGGACCCAGCTGTCATCCTCTCCACATACAGTCCACTTCAGATGCATGTCGGTCGTTGACCATGCTGACCACGCCATGCCGAGAGCACCAGGGCGGTGGACGACGGCGAGGCCTAGGAAGGGAACAACACAGAGGCAGGGTAGACTCGGCCGTTGTTTTTGTTTCCCACGCGGAGGGGAGTACGACTGTACGAGGGTTTACTGGTTCATCTACCATCGCCGGAGAATAACAGCAGGTGTGGGTGAATAGAGGGATGGCTTGGCCAGCGATGGGAGTATGGTGGGGCGGTCAGGCCTGCGCGGCAGCATAGCCGGCCACGGGGAGGAGGGAGCAGGCAGTCCCTCCGGCGCTTGTTTGAGCGGCTGGACCAGGAAGAGCAGAGATTGAAGAAGCACGACGGTCGTTGGATGGACATCCAACAGTATACAGGCCATCCGTGGAAAGCCTCAAATATGTGGAAAACAGCATACAACCCATCTGCCATTATTTCAAATAATTTACAGCCCATTTGCTAATTCTTACGGGTTTTTGGAGCCCATATTCTTTATGTTAGCATTACAGCCCATATTGTGGCCACGGTTAAAAAATTATACGAAATTTTGCATATGTCGGTGCGGTCTGAACTGTTTTTAATCCCAAAATTTTGAGTCACATTCAGACTGATTTTAAAAATAAATGTATATCAATATAAAATCCAATAAATTGTCCACGCATAAAAATCAATGCAATTTAAAATCTCGAAATGAAAAAAAGATATTTGAAAATAATTGCCGGTTTGATGTGTTTTCAAAATGTACATCCCATTTCTCATTACTGATAGGACATTTTCTCGGCCAGCCGAATGAAGCTCTCCTCGTCTTGAAAGATTTGCAGCCCAACAGGCCTGATAAAGCGACTTACTTGACAAATCACAAAAGAACTGGGCTAGCCATTTTCAGAAAGAAAAAAAACTACTGGGCTGGTCTGTGGTAAACATAAAAGAAAACGCAGTCTAGACAGGCCAGAGTGTCCCGCACAGCCCAGTTGACACCCTGCTTCCATCTCAAAAACAAATTAGATAAATGCCACTCCAATTATGGCGATTCATAAAAATGTCACTGCAATTTCCAAACTTTGAAAAATGCCACTGCAATTTTTGCAAACATTGAAAAATGCCACTGCACTTTGCAAACTTTGAAAAACGCCACTCCAGACTTTGAAAAATGCCACTTGGAAATTGCAGTGGCATTTCTCGGATACACCAGATTTGGAGTGGCATTTATCAAATTAACCCAAAACAAAAATAACTCGGCGAGCTGCTGGGTCCCTGGTGTCAGCCGCTCGTTGTGCAATTCTCTCGTTTATTGACTACGTTGACAATGACATGGGACCCAGATGTCAGAAATCCACTAGGAGGAGCCATTTTTTTATTGGCTTGAAATAAGGAGGCACTTGCTTGCATACTGCCATGACCTTGGCGGGTCCTTGCTGTCATCCTCTCCATGTACAGTACCAGTTAGTCGTGCTTCAAAACTAATCAACATGCCATTAAAACAAATAAAGGTCGATAACTAATGCGGCACCTCGGGCCAACGCGGCCAGATCGCATTTTGCACGAGAAATTACACACCATGTTTCGTTGACATGTGTTCCCGTTCCAACATATCAGTGAGATGACGGCGAGTAGTAGGAGTATTTTCGAACGGACGTGTAGGCTGGGGTGCCTCTTCGTGAACCGTGGCAAACTCGCAACCGTCCACCGACTCTTCGCCTTTCCCTCTCAATTTGGAACTGTTGTCGCATGCTCTTCCTCTCCCTCCTCCATTTTCCTTCAGCCCTTCACCCTTTCTTCTGCCATTGTTCGATCGTCTTCTCCATGGAAGGAACAGGCCGGAAACGACCCCGTTATTCTTGCCCCGATCTGAAAGATGACGTGGTGGAGGAACTCATTGATCAGTGCGACGTCATCACCTCGGCTAGCATGGCAGGTTCGTTCAAGCCCATTCTCGACTCAACTAATAACATCATTACAAAGAACCCAAGAGTCAAGGAGCGGTTTGATCTCCCCTATCTTCTTCGCCGTGACCCTGATGACTGGCGCCGGCACGACGGAGGCCTCGCCCTGTGCCAGTTGATGCCGCTTGATAATGATACGCATGATGTTAAGATGCCATCGCTTGAGGGCAAGGCTTGGGTGGGCGCAAATGGAGATTGGGTTGTTTACATTGGGTCCAACTGCGAGTGGGAACTTGTTAATGTGTACAATCGTCACCGGGTTCCACTTCCAAAAATCTCAGCACACTGCCCAGAGGTTGAGCACACCGGTAATGTACGCACGTTCAAATACGATCATGGTGACTGTCTTCTACGGAAGATAGCAATTTGTCGAGTTCCCAACCGCTCTTGGAATTACAACAACTATCAAGTTGTTGCTATCTTCGACAAGCTTGTTGCCGTCCTTCGTTGTTCGACTCGATGGATATTGCTCAAAAATCAGTTTCTGTACACGGATGAGTACTATGATGAAATTCAATACGAGGGCCATGTGTTTGCTGCCACCACTCGTGGCACTGTTTTTGCATGGCATCCTAGTAGTTTCGGTATGTTTTTCTTCCACCGTAATTATAATTGTTTCATCCACATGCATGTGGGTTAGCAAGTTTCCCTTTACTAATTAACCTTCTTCTTGTGTTTCCAAGGTCCTGTGAATATCCCACCACCTATACTTGAAAATTTTTATAACCAAGGGGGAGATGCCGATGGTGATGATCACAAGCAACGCCCATATACTCTATGGCGCCTGTCAACTAATTCCGATGGATCACCTCTTCTTGTGTGTATACAACCCACTGATGATGTTACTGCTAAGGAAGCAGGTGTCTCCCATGGTCGCACTCTCCGGACCTATTCCAACACCCGTTGCATGGTATTCGGGATGGATACTAGTGTGCTAGCGCCAACCCCTTCTCCCTGGCACAGAATTGATAGTCTTGGAGAAAACTCGCTCTTCCTTGGACAAAACTATCCGATGATGGTGAAAGGCGATCCAACTACTGTTGACACATTTATGAGAAGCAACTGTGTCTATACCTCGGACATTTGGGTGGTTTGCTACCCTGGTACTGATATAGTAGGCCGCTTCAGCCTGGATGATCAGTCCTGCGTTGGTCTCCAGATCGACAACGGATGGCCCGTCCCAGAGAATCACTTGTGGTTCAAAGCAAGCGTTTCCAACACCCGCGGAATGGTTGAGTTGAAGTTCATTTCATGGCTTGTTATTTGTTGTGTGGTGAAAACTTTAGTATTTATAATGTATCCTCGTTGTCGATGTGGGTTGATGACCTGTTGTATGTAATAAAATGATATGCCTGTGACAAACTTACTAAATTTATGAATGTCTTTCGAGTCGCTTCTCTGAGTGAGTGGTGCGACGAGGCAAAAAATATTTTCCGAATACATAATTGTACGTGCATTGCAATAGGTTATCGGATGAGGCCAATCAACAATAGTAGTACACTATTTGTACTAGCTTCACATGCTTCGCGCGTCGGGCGGGTGTTTTTACTGTAGCCATATGTTAATGTGTTTGTTGTACGTAACCAGCACCTCGAATCCTCGATACTAGTACACTATATAGTAGTAGGAGTAAGTAGTAGGAGTAGTAGGGTGGCATGGGCCAGAACAAGCATTCACGTCTAGGAGTACAACACACGCCACCACCACGACATCCATCTGACACCATATTATTTCTTGGAGTCCGTGCTAGAGCAATCTCTTCAACCTCGTCGTTTCTCTAACTTCAGCCATCGCGCGGCGGGCGAGGTGGGGGTTTGCCGATAGTAGGTTTCCTTAACTACGGTCCCACTTGTAAGGCCAACTCCAACGCACGACCCCAAACGCACCTCCGTTTTGCACGAACTCCAACGATAATTTTGACTAGAAAAGCAAGACCAAAGAAAACAAGAACCACAAGGATACATTTTACTACTCCTGTAAGTTGGATTAGTGCCTTCTCGATGCATTCATTGTTGATCTGCGGAGGCTCGGTCTTGCGTCTGTGCTAGCTAAAAGTGATAGAACATCTACTAAATTGCGCTCTATCAATATATGGATGTACTCTTCTTCCCAATACAAAAACTTGCATCCATTCTACTCCCTCCGTTGCCAATACATGCCTTCTATTTGTCAAAATATATATGTATCTAGACATGTCTTAGTATATAGGTACATCCATTTTTGGACAAATGGAAGTCAAGTATTTTGGAACGGAGGGAGTACACAATAAAAATGTTAAGTTAGCACAACTAGTCTAATCCGAGAGCAGAACCGAAGATTTTCTCGGGTTCTTCCTCCTTTTGCTGACACGTGGGACATCCAGCATCCAGGTCGTGTCATGAAAGAAAATAGAGTGGTAGTTGAACCCACGAGACGTGCATCTTGGGTTAAACTGTAAATAGAATCTTACTACTCTTGAGTAACTCCAAAAGCGGCCACCGAAGATCTTTATTGGGTTTGTTTTTCATCACCAGCACGCCGAGGTGAAAGATGTGCAGGTTCAGTGGGTCCTCTTGCGTTTTCACTGACATGTGGGGCCACATGTGAGCAAACAGACGATGGGCTCCGCGTGTCCGCTGGCTGGCTGAGAAGAGAGATAGAGGAGGGCTGAGCACGGACTGCAGGAAATTTGTTCTACGTACCACGATATAGGCTCGATATAGTGGGGTGGCATGGGCCATAACTAGCATTCACGTCTAGCAGTACGACACACGCTACCCACATGAGTCCCATCCGACACAAATTTTCTTGGAGTCCGTGCTACAGCCATCTCTTCTCCCTCCTGTTTTCTCAGCCATCGCACGGTGGGCGGGGTGGGGGTTTGCCGATAGTCGGTTTGCTCAACTGCGGTCCCACTTGTAAGTGAAAATGCAACACCGCACGCATTCCTGCTTGAGCGGCGTGCCGGACCAACCATGTGGGGGTGCGACGCGAACACGACAGGCTTTTCCTTTTGAACTCATAACTTGTAAAATTTGTTTCTGCTCCATGGCACGATCGATAGATAGAAAATGATGATTTTGCCTAGAGTAATGAGAATTTTGGTTCTGGCGCCGTTCATGCATGGAGTACGTACGAAAATTATGAAGTTGATGCGAAATTTAAGATAATTATTGTAGTATCATATACTACTACATGGATTTTATGGAAATATAAAAATACATACGGATCCATCAACATTCAACGACATCCTCACGCCCTAGTGTGCCGGGTCACCAACCGACGTGTGAGGAGCAGCGGCGTTGGCGGCGAGCTCAACATGCTTCTGAACAGTGATTTCCAAGGTTGCCCTGCGCTCCAAGAAGGCCAGCGTCCTATCATCCTCCTCTTGCATGTAGTAGTCCTTGTGGATGATTTGCGTGTAGATGTGGGTGATTATGTCGATGGTGTCTTGCTGCGCCAGGCGCTGCGCGGCGAGCGCGACCTCGAGGTGGACATTCTCCGGCGCGACGACGGGCAATCGCAGGGCCACCAGTGCGTCGAAGAGGTTGTTACCATAGTGGCCGTTGAGGGTGGCGGGCATCGCAGAGCCTGGACGCGTCGGCAGGAGGCTTACGTCAAATTCGTCTGCAAGCGTCTTGACGACAGTGAACTAGTCGAGGAAACCGACGAGGACCTCGTCGAACAAGGAGACGAAGTTGTCATCCAAGCGGCCCCTCGCCCTGGCGGCCTCAAGCAATACTATCTGGAGACGTTCCTCGGTGCCGGGCCGCAGGCCGGCATCGTGGACCATCTGGCACAGCCGGCTGATGCTCACGCTCATCGCCTCCATGGGTCTAGCGTAGCTTCTAGTCAACTGATCTTGCGATTCGAGTGATCACTCATCCCTTGGTTAGCGTGCATAGGTGCGTAGGATTTCGTACTACTCCTCGGCCCTCTACTGCACCTGCCTTTGGCTGTATGATAGGTGGGCCAGCCACCCCCTAGGGCCACATGTCATTCACCCAAAGGCAGTTGACGTAAGTCAATGAAGCTGCGTCCCCCTCCGTGCCGGTGCAGTATAGTCATCTCACCGGACCTCTAGTGGGGGCCAAACGAGAGAAGTTTGATGTTTACTGGTTTATTGGTCCCCTTTGCATTTTGCGCCAAGTTTTGACCTTTGATTTAACTAATAAAATGTTAATGCATGTAAACAAAAATGTTGTGTAAGTCACCTTACGAAAACCAAATAATCCCAAAATACTTAGGCACGGTGCATTAACTCTCTCCTTGTTTCTTATTTCGTGACATATCAACCAATGAGAGATGTGGGACATGCATGCTTTCAATGACTTGAGACTACCAAACATGACATGCAGTGTTTAGTTCATTGCATGTAATCCTATTAGTACTCTAGTTAGGAGTAGCAAAAAACATTAAGTTCTCTCGCCGATAGGAATAAAACACCATGTATTTATTTACAGAGGGAGTAGTACATTTTTGGTGACATGCATTTCTAGATATTTCTAGTCAAATACTAAAATCCAGATGGATGTGGTAGTACTCCTAAATCCAGACGGTGGTGCTACTAGTACTAGTAGTAGTACTACCAATGTAGTAGTAGGATTACTAGCACTGTACTACCCGTTGGTCAAATTATTACGTGCTGCTCCTCATAGTGAAGTGACAAGACCCTGCGCCGGAGATGACACCTAAGTATAAGCGCCGTGTTCGGCATACCATAGTCAGCCTCACCGTCTGCAGTCACTATCATCATGGCTGTAGAGCTAGCCTGCTTACAACTAGCCCTGTTCGACATAATTTCCCATGCGTAGATGCCCGTGCATTGCATGGAACACCAAGATTGGGGGTGGACGGCTCCGGAGCGGCCATCACGCCAGATTTTTCCACGGCCTTCTACTCCTAGATGTGGTGGGGAGGAGATGAGGCTGATTGTGAGAGACAAGGAGTTGTTTGTAAATAGGGAACAAGTGCGGGCATCTTTTTGCAAAAATGGAGAAGCTTGGTTTGTATGCGTCAGATCTAGATCCGACGGCTATTGGTGAAAGATGGGAGGCACAACATCATCACCAACTCAGGACCTATTTGATTCGCAGGATATTGAAAATGTAGGAATAGGACACGACAATATTACAAGTTTCAAACTGATATTACAAATGTTAGGAGTAATGCTGCACCTACGAAGAGGGAATTACTAGGAAGTTTACGTAAGAACTTTCGTTACTTTAGGTGGATGCAGCATTATCGTACAAACTAAAATCCACCGCCCTGACAAGTCACTAATGGGAAAATAAGTTTTTGAGTCTCTGGCCACTTGATGTTTCAAAAACAAATCCAGCTTCTGCGGAGAAATGAGCTCCACCGTGTACCCGCGCGGGTGTGGTTGGGCACGAAGCCCGAGTACATGCACGGTGCACCTATTCTCTTCTTGTATACATACACCACCTACATGGGGTTGTGTGAGAGAGATACAAACCTAGAGAGATATAGTGTGTGGGTTCTTGAGAGTTTTTTTTGTGGGGGGGGGGGGTCAATCAAAAAATTTAACATATGCAATGTGTGTGAAACAGAGTCCTGGATATAACATATATATAGAGGGGGCGATCCACGAGAAGAGAGTGGAGGTATCATCGGCTTGAGGTGTCCATAGAATCAAAGAGAGGGATGATGTGTGTGTGTGCGCGTGCGCGATCGATAAAGAGTGCCATCGAATTTGTGTGTGCCCACGTCAAACATATAGAGTGGCTGGCCTACTGGAACGTGAGATGGGACATGTGCAGTTTGTCTCTGTGGCATGGATACCTACCTGCAGCGCTCGACTATCGGTGTGTGGTGGGGGAAGAGGGAGGCCCAATTAACTATAGAGGTATAATGGCTGGTATATGTGTGGAGGAGGAGAGAGACCTACCTCATGTATTAAGGAGATCGATCTGCCTCATGTATTAAGGGAGATTGATCGGCATCCATGCATATGTGCAGGAGATGAATAAGGTTGGGAGAGAGACAGAGCTAGAGTGTTGGAGGGGGTGGTAGTGGAGTTGCTTCTAACAAATGGTGGGATAGGCTTGCTAGACAAATGGAGGGCACGCCCACAATATCAATAAGAGAGGAGATGGCTACTTGTTGTCTGTGCACGTGCGTGTGAGAGATGGGTTAGGAGGCATGCACGAATGATGAGGGGGGACGATGTGGCTGTGGTAAGCAGACGTAACTACATAGGAAGATCAATCGCCCTTTGTAAGAGAAAGGAGAGACATAACTTGTGAGGTACGTCGATCGATGGGGGGGGTAGTTAAAGTCGATCTAGGTATATGTTAGGAGATCGATCGGTATACATGCATGCGTGTTTTAGAAGCAAATGAGGCATGAGGAGAAGTATAGAGAGAGAGAGGGATGCATGTAGGAGGTGGTACAAGAGGCATACTATATCGAGGGGGAGGAGTGTGCGAGTACGAGAATGATGAAAAGAGTAGTGGGAGTGAGGCATGGACGGTGACAAGAGAAGAGGGGAAGCTTGTGTTTGTGCTAGGCACACCTGGCTAGAGAGGCATATCGATCGATGTGTGCCATAAAGAAGGAGCTGGGGGCCTACACACACCGTGGGTGAACGACCTAAAGTGAAAAGACGAATTTGCGCGATGGAGCTAGAGAATGCTGAGGGAGGGTGAGAGGGATGCGGGCGTGTGCATGCACAAGAGAAAGTTAGCGCTAGCTACAAAGATAAGAGGGTTGTGTGGGTGTAAAAGACGAATAGAGATCATATATACTTCATTGTAAAAAGCGAATTCGGATATTTGAAGAATTTATCATAGTGTTTCAAACCGACGGATGTGTGAATATATACAACGGTGATACACATGGTGTGGTTATGAACATGGTATACTACATTTAATATATTTTATCTCTACTCTTATAAAAAACGGAGTTGTTGATGATGGTGTGCCTGCCATCCTGCATTATAGGCCATCTGATTTATATCTGGCGGATAGCAAGGAAACTATGATGGTTGAAGTTGGCAACAATCATGATTGTAGATTCTTATTGAAATAGAGAAATGAATTCAAATTTAGTTCGAATTGCAGTGGTAGTATAGACATTTGGAATGCACTAAAATGTTGGTATGAGTAGGTTACATGCATTATACAGCAAGCGAAAAAATTTAATCGGACATAACATGGATTCATACTCCCTCCTTCCATCTATATAGGGCGTAATGAGATTTTTAAGACCGCCTTTGACTATTGACAAGATTAATAGTACATGACATGCACAATGTGAAAATTATATCATTGAAAGAACCTTTCACATACGAATTTAACGGTGTGCTTTGTGTAAGTTGCATGTCATATATCATTGCTCTAATATTTGGTCAAAGTTAGCATCTAAAAACGCATTAGGCCCTATATAGATGGAAGGAGGGAGTAGCTTTGAATAACATTTGTATAGTAAAATGGGGCAAGACTCTCTCTTTGTGTGGTGTGAATAGTTTTATTTTTTTTCGTTTTCTTTTTGGTTGAGGGAAGTGCGAATTGATTTGGTACATACAAGTACAATATTACTACACGTTAGGCTTGTCCCTAAAATTCAACCCACGTCTTGTTATATCCTGAAAATTCAGATATCGTGCTCCCAAAACTGGCGCCTTCACAACCCGCGCCTTGCTATCCCGAAATTACAACACGCGTGAAAACTCCCTCCAGCTGCCAAATCCCGACACGCAAAATCCCCCTTCTAACCCTGAGCCGAAAGGGCCGCTAGTTCAAATCGGTGGGGGGTACTTTTGTAACACACCCTACATTTTGGACAAGCGCGTTCCTAAGTCATGCTTCAACCCCTTCCAACGCCCCCTTTTTGCCATTCGAAATCCTAGGCCGCCATAAACTCTCCGCTCCTGCGGCGAAACCCCACCCTCCTCCGTCCGCCAAGTCACCGCTGCCCAGCCGGAGCCTCTTCCCCGACGACGTCGTCCACCGCAACAGCTCGACGTCCCCCGTCCACCTCCCCGGATGAGGGTCCGTCGTCCATCTCGCCGTCCTGCCGGTTCAGCCGCCCCGTCCTCCACCTCCAAGGAGCTGCTTCGATGATCGCCTCATCTATCGCGGCTGCTCCATCCCCACAACGCCGCCTTAACCTGCTCCACCGGAACCGCAGCATCCTCACCGACTCGTCGGATGAAGCCGAGGCCTACTCGGCGCCACCAAAGAGGTTGTAGACTCATCGCATCGCACCTTCTCCTTAACTCGACCTCCCGGCGCCAACGGTGCGCCATCCCGCACCCCCATGGAGCGGCTACCTTGAAGCCGGCGCCGCGGGCGACATCTCCACGGCGGCTCTCCCCTAGTGCGAGGCTCCTTCGGCGGCGGCGGCCATACCAGCCAGATCTACTGCTGCTGCTCCGGCTCTCGCTCGATCGCTCGCTCGCCCAGCTGCTGCTGCTGCTCTCCCCCTCGCTCGTGCTGCTGCTCTGCTCCGATTAAGCCACACTTCAATCAACTGAATTGACTTTTGGGTCATTCGATTTTCAGGGGTTGGGGGGGGGGGGCTCGCCGGAGTTAAGGAAGAACCACCCGCAGCGGGGACGGGGGCTCGCCGGAGAGGTACCCCATTATCTATCTTAGGGTTCAGGGTGGGGGGGCCTAGAGGGCTGGCCGAGCCGGCGGTGGCGAGTTGTTTCGGGGCGGCGAGGCGGCGCTGGGGCCGGCGGTTCGGCTGGTGGTGGCTGGCGGCTCAGGGGGGTGCAGGTTGAAGATGAACTACAGGCCCTCCCTAAACTACATGTCAAGTGCCTCTCTGCTACCATTGCGTTCAGTTTCAACAGTAGCATTCAGATTCCAGAGTAAATTTCAGTTTCGACAGTTAAGTTCAGAGTCAACAGTTTTTACCTCATCTGTTGTAGTCAGGTGGTTTTTGGTGATGTTAATTTTACATCCATTTTACATCATCTATTGGAGATGCTATTAGAATCCCACTTGAGATTGACGATGTCTGTCTTGTGCTGCTTCAGCCTTGACGTCTTACGGCTAACTGGAGCTGCTCCAACGACAGAACGATCCATCACAACAGAGCAGTGCCCTGGACACCGTCTATAGATTCCTCAGATCTTCCTCCACACCTCCGACAGCCACCTCTGCCTCAGCTGCTTCAGCGACCAACCCAATGATGCTGAGGTTGACACGACTACGCAAAGAGGTTGTACACTTGTTGCATCACTTATTACTATACATTCACGTCGATCCATTAGGGCTATTTTGGTTCAACGGAAAAACATCGATCCACTGGTTGTTACCATCACTCTAAATTTCTGCATGCTCTCCTTACATAATCTCACCATATTTTTTTCGTATGCATGTCAGATATTGTACACAGTCATGCTGAACATGTAGAGAAAAAGAGAAGAGTTTTGCGCGGCAATACAATGTCATGCAGACATCGCTCCATGGTGGGTTCAATGGCAAACTCTCCCCACCCCTCTCCACATTGTAATCCAGAGGAAGATATCTGTTCTGAGGCGGATTCGGACGCCGCTAACCACTCCTATTTACCCCCAAGGTGTTTGCTCTACCTTGGCATGATGATGTTAGTCATATCATGTATATGTTGCCTTGCAGTGCCTACTTTTGACATCATATATGTCATCTTCTTAGTTTAGACATGTTCTGTAATGCCACCTGTTTAGTTTCTATATCATATATGGGAATTATGCAGTCTCATGTCTTTTAGCCAGCCATAATATATGTGAAATGTGCAATGCCCTCCTGTTTAACCAGGCATCATATATTTGAATGATATCATGCCCATCCCTTTCTTCATTACATTTCCATTTGTCGACAATGTTTGTACATTAAACTACTCTTCCTGTGAATCAGCCATTTGGGTGGGAGATGAAAAAATCTGGAGTGAAAACAAGGCCTTCAGAGCAGACAGTGCTACCTGTCGAAGCAGATCTCTTGTTGGGTCCCGATAGCTCCTCAGAGATGGATTCAGAGACAGATGACCAGTCCTATTCCCCCACTGAGGTGTATGCTCTAACTTGGCATGGTTATACTGCTCATATCATGCATACGGTGTCTTGCATTGCATAGTTTAGACATCATATACACAATATTCAACACCATGTTCTTAGTTCAAACATCATATCGAATGCCCTCTCTTTAGCATATAAATCACATATGTGAATTAAATGATGCGATCTTGATTACATAGATAACATGTAGGTGAATTATGTCATGCGATCCTGTTTAGTTATTCATCATATCTTTGAATTATGTTATGCTATGCTATCCAGTTTAGATAGACATCATATATGTGAAATTGTGTCATGCTATCTGTTTTAGTTAAACAATATACATATCAACTATTTCATGCCCTCTTTTTTGTCTCTCATACAATGTTTGTACATTCAATTATGTTTCCTGTTTATTAGCCATTTGAATTGGAGCAGGTGATGCCAGTATCTAGCGGACTAAAAACACGGTCTTCAAATAAAACAGTGCTACCTCTTGGTGGAGATAGCACCCCGGTTGTACATGCACAAGAACCAGCCCTACCACACATAACCCAAACTCTCGCAGATTGTACCCCTACTACGATGGACAGAGAACCAGCTTCACCCAGTTCCTGTTGACACAGCACCATCTCCACCACAGAGCTCCCAAACAAGAGCAGATAGTAAGGCAGCTCCAGTGCCCAAAGGGCCAGTACTATCATGGCGAACCCCAACTCCACCAGTTAGTACGCCTATTCCTGTGGAGGAAGCACAACCAGCTAGTCGTAGTTTAGCATCTATCGCATTTGATGTTGTTAAATCGTATGTGTGTATCTTCCCATCTTGGAAATATTATACTGAAGATGAAGGAAAATGCCAGTTGCAGGTGTTTGTCCAGGAGTTATGTGTAAGTAATGCTATTCATGGCGATTACTTTGCTTCGTCCCATACATCCTACCTCCATGATGGTTATAATATAGCAAATTTTCCCATTTTTCTCTATAGAGAAGGACCGATTTGGAAACTCAGGATGAGGTAACCTGTGCTAATACCTCTATTATCTTCAAGAATGCTTGGTGGCAGTATTGGAATTACCTGAAGAAAACGTACTTCACCAGCAAAGAAACTCATCAAATTCCTTTACATTCTCCTGAGACACATTTACTGGACGATGACTGGGAACGCCTTGTTCTGTACTGGTCCCGAACCAAGAATGAGGTAAGGTCTATGAGCTCATTTTCTATTTTTAAGTATTATATTCTTGCGTCTTACTGTACTCTGTTCATGTAGAACAAGTGCCTAAACCTGAAGAACAACTGTTCTAATTTAAGATTCCATTGCTACCATAGGACATAGATATATGTTTGTTTGATGCTTTTATTATGTACTAGTACTTGGCAATAGAAGACTTGGTAGTTTAATCCTGTCCACCTTACTAATGAACTGGTTCACCGAAATAAGTTTCATATACTAGTACATGCTAAACTTGTTATGTGTCTGCTTGTTTCTTCTTTTAGAATGCTGACAAAATATTGGGGAAGAGTGCCTAATTAAGCAATGGTAAAGGAAGTAATGCAGATAAGGTTCAAGATAGTGACACATCCTGTCTTGGTTTAGTGTTGGAGTTACTGGCCACTACCGCTTGCACAAGCTATTCAAACTCACTGTCTGAATCAGTTTGGTTTCTTGAGTCTCAACTACAAGCTGAAATACATCGATCAGCTGTGCTGCGACAAGAAGCGGAAGGACTGCGGAAGTCCCTGGAGCATTCAGATGCATACTTTCTGGTGCAACAGCAAGCGTTGGAGGATTTTAGCGCCAAACAGGACTAAGCTAATCAGCTTGCTAAGCTTATTGCCAGCATGGTGGATACCCAGGATAACGTTTCTTGAGCTCTTCTGAAGTTGTTTCAGTTATGCTCTTGTTTTGCTGCCGTGTTTATTTGCATTCGTGGCCAATTTTGACGGCCAGTGTATATGATATGCTGCTTTGTTCCCTATATTTGCACTGGTGGCGAACTTTGATGCCCAGTGGATGTAATATGTGTAATAGCTGTGATAGCCTAGCGTTAGTTTCTTGCTTATTTATTTCATTGTTGTCTTGTTTATTTGTTTGCTTGTAGTCATTGCAGTTCTTTTTCCGCGGTTAACTAGTGGCTGCAATACCTATTTTTTAAAACTAGGCCACAATAACCATGGGCTAATATTTACTATAGTGACACTAGGCCTCCTATGGGCCGTAGAAACAGTGGGCCTTCTACGGGCCGTAGAAACAGTAGGCCTTCTATGGGCCGTAGAAACAATGGGCCTTCTACGGGCTGTATCATCAATGGGCCTTATACGGGCCGTATGATCGATTGGCCAAACATGGGCCAATAACATGCCGCATTATGGCCGTAAACAGGCTAGAGTTGGAATCGTCCGTTCATGGGCCGACCGTAACGGGCCATCGTTAATAGGCCGTATTTGATGACGCTATGAAAACGGCCCAATGTATTAACGAATCACAAATGGGCCGACTGTAACCACGGGCTAAATTTGGCCCACAAGCGAAAAATGACAGTAATGGACCGTAAGTAAATGAATGCTGGAAATGAGCCCAAGAATAAATCGGCTCTGAGAAGGCCGAAAGATAACATGGGCTGGAAACGGCCCAACGGAATAACGTGCCGTTAATGGGTATAAAGTGATACACTGTTCATTACGGGCCAGTTTCACCACAGGCCGTTAATGGGTGTAAAGTGATACATTGTTCATTACGGGCCAGTTTCACCACGGGACGATAATAGGCCAAGAGTTACATAAGGCCTCATATGGGCCGAAAGACGTCATGGGCCATACATGGGCCAGAAGTGAAAATGGGATGGAATCATATTGGATGGCCCAGATGACGCTACTGGGCCTAATTCGGATAGGGCGTAACGGGCCTTGGGTTAGCGGGCTGTAAATGGGCTATATGCGAACAGGCCGTTAACAGGCTTTCCATGGGCCGCCCCGCCACCTTTTGACCAAGTCAAACGGGCCGGCCCTTTCACAGGAATGGGCCTCTGTTGGGCCGTGCCACGTGTCGACGTATCATAGGCGCCTATCTGACCCACTGACGAGCTGACACGTGTTTCGTCCGGCCAATAAGAATTTTACACGTGGAAAATCCCCATTGGTCGGGGCTATTAACGGGTTATCGGATCCAAAACCCGACTCGATAGCTTAACAGTGTTCCATTACGGTGGATGCCACGTGTCGGTCACCCTTGACGAAAGCACTTCTGTGACGCGCGATTTATCATCATGGAAGTGGACACTTCCGTGATGATAATTTTGGTAATGTCATGGAACACTTCTACGACAACACATGTATGACTATCTTGATTCTGTCATAAATTTGTCATGGATGTACATGCATGACAAAAAACGTGACCTACTGTGACAAACATGTATCGTCACAGAAGTGTATTTTTTTGTAGTGATAGGCCCTTCGCAGAGGGAAGCAGGTATTTGTAGAGGTGCCAGAGCTCGGTTTTGAAATAGAGGTGAATAATATTTTGAGCGGTATACTGTCAACATAACAACCAAGAGATGGTGATATCTTCCATGCTACACACATTATAGGCGGTTCCCAAACAGAATGTTAAAGTTTATACTCCCCCTCCACCAACAAACATCAATCCATGGCTTGCTCAAAACAACGAATGCCTCCAACATACATCAGGTCCCAGGGGGAGTTTTGTTTGCAATTATTTTGATTTAGTTTGCATAAAGCATGGGACTGGGCATCCCGGTGACCAACCATTTATCTCGTGAGTAAGGAGCGGAGTCCACTCCTCTTGAGAATAACCCGCCTAACATGGAAGATACATGCAACCCTAGTTGATACATGAGCTATTCGAGCATACAAAACATGATGATTATTTGAAGGTTTAGAGTTTGGCACATACAAATTTACTTGGAATGGCAGGTAGATACCGCATATAGGAAGGTATAGTGGACTCATCTGGAATGACTTTGGTGTTTAAGGAGTTTGGATGCACAAGTAGTATTCCCGCTTAGTACAAGTGAAGGCTAGCAAAAGACTGGGAAGCGACCAACTAGAGAGCGACAACAGCCATGTAGATGCATTAGAATTAATAAACATTGGATGCAAGCATGAGTAGGATATAATCCACCATGAACATAAATATCGTGAAGGCTATGTTGATTTGTTTCAACTACATGGGTGAACATGTGCCAAGTCAAGTCACTTAAATCATTCAGAGGAGGATACCACCCTATCATACCACATCATAACCATTTTAATAGCATGTTGGCATGCAAGGTAAACCATTATAACTCATAGCTAATCAAGCATGACACAAGCAACTATGATCTCCAATTGTCATTGCAAACATGTTTATTCATAACAAGCTGAATCAAGAACGATGAACTCATCATATTAACAAAAACAAAAGAGGTCGAGTTCATACCAGCTTTTCTCATCTCAGTCAGTCCATCATATATCATCATAATTGCCTTTCACTTGCACGACCGAACGATGTGAATAATAATAAGAGTGCACGTGCATTAGACTAAGCTGGAATCTGCGAGCATTCAATAATAGGAGAAGACAAAGCAATATGGGCTCTTGGTTAAATCAACAATAAAGCATATAAGAGCCACTTCAACAATTTAATCATGGTCTTCTCCTACTGACCCCCGAAGAAAAGAAAAGAAATAAAACTATTTACACGGGAAAGCTCCCAACAAGCAAAAGAAGAACAGGAAATATTTTTGGGTTTTCTTTTTAATTACTACTACATGCATGGAAAGTAAATTAATTAAAAGCTACAACTAATTTTTTGGTTTTTTTCTTAAGGTTTATTAAACACACAAGAAGAAAGCATAAAAGGAAATAAACTAGCATGGATGATACAATGAAAAAGTATGAGCACTGACATCTAGCAATGAGTGTGTGAACATAAATGTAATGTCGGTGAGAAATACATACTCCCCCAAGCTTAGGCTTTTGGCCTAAGTTGGTCTATGGCCACGGCTGGCCTGGCTGATATCCATAATAATAGTTGTTGGGGTCGTACTGTGATGCAGCAGCTATCGCCTCCTGATCTGCAGTGTGGCGACGAGCGGCCTCCGCTCTCCTCTCGTACTCATCTGCCTCCTCTCTGGCAATAGTATATCCTCCTCTTGCCTGATAATCAAAGAAAGCAGGAGCAGGGAGAGTAATATGGACAACACGGCGTCTGTCAAAGATTAGTCGGTACTGGAGAGGTGATTCGTTCCTCTCGACAAAATGGTGGGAAACCGTAGAATCAAAATCTAAATAAGCAGGAGGCAACTCCATGTCTCCTTCACGAACGTCTATCTCAAGAAATTTAGCTAAGCGGGTTGCATAAATTCCTCCAAAGAAATCTCCATTATGTCTATTATGATGCAACCTACGAGCTACAATGGCTCCCATATGATAAGATTGGTCTCCTGACACAACACTCCTGAGAATGCTAAGGTCAGGGACACACATGTGACATGCTTCATCCTTAGCATTTATGCACCTACCTATGAAGAGAGCAAAATAATGTATAGCAGGAAAGTGAATGCTCCCTATGGTAGCTTGCGCTATATCTCTAGGTTCCCCTATAGTTATACTAGCAAGAAACTTTCTAAATTCAGATTTAGGGGGATCCCTAACACTACCCCATTGTGGAAGTTTGCAAGCAAAAGTGAAATCCTCTAAGTCCATGGTATAAGATTTGTTATAAAGATCAAACATGACTGAAGGAGAATTACGCAAGGATGAATACTCAAACCTCCTCACAAAAGAGCTTGTGAGATCATGATACTGGGGGCATTTATCTGCCTCAAAGTCCTCAAGACCAGCATTACGCACATATGCATTAAATTCTTCTTTAATTCCCGCTCGATCCATAAAATTTTCAGAAGGCCACTCACAAGGACGCACTGGAGCGTCTCTTGGTGGCTCTTCGTCGGCATCATGCATTGCAAGCCTGGGTCCTTGATTCCTTGAAGAACCACCTTGGAACATTTTCCTAAGCATATTTCTTCCTCTGAAAAATTCTGAAATTTTTTAGTAACTTCAAAATAAAAGTAAACCAAACTCAATAATATTGGTAGCAACCACTCCTACAAGTGCCTAGGGCCTATATCATGCATCAAAACTACTTTTGACCATATAAATTTGACATGCAAGCTCAAGAACAGGGTCACCTAAGGAGCAAAAATTTGCAATGAATAAAGCACTAGAACAAAAACTAATTGGACCAATGGAGGAGCCACATACCAAGGAACAATCTCCCCAAGCAGTTTTGTGAGAGGTGCTTTGAGCAAGGAGATCGAAAATGGCAGCAAAACGAGCTTGAACTCGGGTTTGAGCTGGTTTTTCATGTTTGGGGGAGGAAGAAGGAGTGTGTGGGTTAAAGAATAAGTGGAGGAGGGCCACCGTGGGCCCACGAGGTAGGGGGCGCGCCCTAGAGGGGTGGGCGCGCCCTCCACCCTCGTGGCAAGGTGGTTGGCCCCCTGGTGTGTTCTTTGTTCCATAAATCCTCAAATATTCTAGAAAAAATCATATTTAATATTCAGGGCATTCGGAGAACTTTTATTTTTGAAGTATTTTTATATTGCACGGATAATCAGATAACAGACAGAAAATTATTTATTTCAACTTTATTTAATATAAATAACAGAAAGTAAAAGTGGGGTATAGAAGGTTGTTCTTCTAGTTTCATCCATCTCATGCTCGTCAAAAAGAATCCACTAACAAGGTTGATCAAGTCTTGTTAACAAACTCATTCCGATTAACATGAAACCAAAGAAATTCCGAATAACACTAAGTTACCTCAACGGGGATATGCACATCCCCAATAATAAGTATATCATATTTCTTTTTGATAGTAGGAAGAGGAAATTCAAAACCTCCAAATATAATTGATGGAATCTTTCCAATAGAGTTGATACTATCAACTTGAGGTTGTTTCCTCGGAAAGTGTACCGTATGCTCATTACCATTAACATGAAAGTGAAATTGCCTTTAGTGCAATCAATAACAGCCCCTGCAGTATTCAAAAAGGGTCTTCCAAGAATAATAGACATACTATCGTCCTCGGGAATATCAAGAATAACAAAGTCCGTTAAAATAGTAACGTTTGCAACTACAACAGGCACATCCTCACAAATACCGACAGGTATAGCAGTTGATTTATCAGCCATTTGCAAAGATATTTTAGTAGGTGTCAACTTATTCAAATCAAGTCTACGATATAAAGAGAGAGGCATAACACTAACACCGACTCCAAGATCACATAAAGCAGTTTTAACATGGTTTCTTTTAATGGAGCATGGTATAGTGGGTACTCCTAGATCTCCAAGTTTCTTTGGTATTCCACCCTTAAAAGTATAATTAGCAAGCATGGTGGAAATTTCAGCTTCCGATATCGTTCTTTTATTTGTAATTATATCTTTCATGTACTTAGCATAAGGATTGGTTTTGAGTATATCAGTTAATCGCATACGCAAAAAGATAGGTCTAATCATTTCAGCAAAGCACTCAAAATCCTCATCATCCTTTTTCTTGGATGGTTTGGGAGGAAAAGGCATGGGTTTTTGAACCCAAGGTTCTCTTTCTTTACCATGTTTCCTAGCAACAAAGTCTTTCTTATCATAACGTCGATTCTTTGATTGTGGGTTATCAAGATCAACAACAGGTTCAATTTCTACATCATTATCATTACTAGGTTGAGCATCATTATGAACATCATCATTAACATTTTCATTAGGTTCATGTTCATTGCCAGATTGAGTTTCAGCATCAGACATAGAGATATCATTTGGATTATCAGGTGGTTCAGCAATAGGTTCACTAGAAGTTTGCACAGTTCTATCATTTTTCTTTTTCTTCCTTTTAGAAGTACTAGGTGCATCAATATTATTTCTCTGAGAATCTTGCTCAATTCTCTTAGGGTGGCCTTTAGGATACAAAGGTTCCTGAGTCATTCTACCAGTTCTAGTAGCCACTTTAACAACATAATTATTTTTCTTACTATTCATCTCATTGAGCAATTCCTTTTGAGCTTTAAGTACTTGTTCTACTTGAGTGGTAACCATAGAAGCATGTTTGCTAACAAGTTTAAGTTCACCTCTAATATTAGCCATATAATCACCCAAGTATTTAATCATATCATCATCTTGTTTTAATTGTCTACCAAAATAAGCATTGAAGTCTTATTGCTTAAACATAAAATTATCAAACTCATCCAAGCATTAACTAGCAATTTTAACAGGGGGGATTTCAGCTTTATCATATCTATAGAGAGAATTTACCTTTACTACCTGTGTCGGGTTATCGAGGTCTGGAGGTTCTTCAATAAGTAAAGGGTCAAGATCATATGTTTCTTCAATAGGCGGTAAATTAAGACCATGTATTTCTTTCATAGATTTATTTGCCTCTTGCATATCTTCGGGACTGAGAAATAGAATACCTCTCTTCTTCGGAGTTGGTTTAGGAATAGGATCATTAATTGGAGCAGGAGCTGGCTCAGGAGGTGCCCAATTATTTTCATTTGTCAACATATTATTCAATAAGATTTCAGCTTCATCCGGTGTTCTTTCCCTAAAAAGAGAACCAGCACAACTATCCAGGTAATCTCTGGAAGCATCGGTTAGTCCATTATAAAAGATATCTAGTATTTCATTTTTCTTAAGAGGATGATCAGACAAACCATTAAGTAACTTGAGAAGCCTCCCCCAAGCTTGTGGGAGACTTTCTTCTTTATTTGCACAAAGTTGTATATTTCCTTTAAAGCAGCTTGTTTCTTATGAGCAGGGAAATATTTAGTAGAGAAATAATAGATCATATCCTGGGGACTACGCACACAACCAGGATCAAGAGAATTAAACCATATCTTAGCATCACCCTTTAATGAGAACGGAAATATTTTAAGGATATAAAAGTAGCGAGATCTCTCATCATTAGTGAACAGGGTGGCTATATCATTTAATTTAGTAAGATGTGCCACAACAGTTTCAGTTTCATAGCCATGAAAAGGATCAGATTCAACTAAAGTAATTATATCAGGATCAATAGAGAATTCATAATCCTTATCAGTAACAAAGATAGGTGAAGTAGCAAAAGCAGGGTCAGGTCTCATCCTAGCATTTAGAGATTGCTTGTTCCATTTAGCAAAAGCAGGGTCAGGTATCATGTATAGCAGAAGTAGCATCATCAATAACATGCGACATATCAGAATGAATAGCAGAAACAGGTTTAGGTGTTGCAAGCTTACTCATAACAGAAGGTGAATCAAGTGCAGAGCTAGATGGCAGTTACTTACCTCCCCTCGTAGTTGAGGGATAAATTGTTGTCGTAGCGTATTTCAAATTCTTCATAGTGTCCAGCAGATATAAATCCCAAGTGACTCAAAGAATAGAGCTATGCTCCCTGGCAATGGCGCCAGAAATTGGTCTTGATAACCCACAAGTATAGGGGATCGCAACAGCTTTCGATGGTAGAGTATTCAACGCAAATTTATTGATTCAACACAAGGGGAGCCAAAGAATATTCTCAAGTATTAGCAGCTGAGTTGTCAATTCAACCACACCTGGAAACTTAGTATCTGGAGCAAAGTGTTTAGTAGCAAAATAATATGATAGTGATGGTAACGGTAACAAAAGAGTAATGAAAGCAAAGTAATGTTTTTGGTATTTTGTAGTGATTGTAACAATAGCAACGGGAAAGTAAATAAGCGTAAACCAGTATATGGAAAGCTCGTAGGCATTGGATCAATGATGGATAATTATGCCAGATGCGGTTCATCATATAACAGTCATAACATAGGGTGACACAGAACTAGCTCCAATTCGTCAATGTAATGTAGGCATGTATTCCGAATATAGTCATACATGCTTATGGAAAAGAACTTGCATGACATCTTTTGTCCTACCCTCCCGTGGCAGCGGGGTCCTAATGGAAACTAAGGGATATTAAGGCCTCCTTTTAATAGAGAACCAGAACAAAGCATTAGCACATAGTGAATACATGAACTCCTCAAACTACGGTCATCACCGATAAGTATCCCGATTATTGTCACTTCAGGGTTAACGGACCATAGCACATAATAGGTGACTATAGACTTGCAAGATAGGATCAAGAACTCTCATATATTGATGAAAACATAATAGGTTCAGATCTGAAATCATGGCACTCGGGCCCTAGTGACAAGCATTAAGCATAGCAAAGTCATAGCAACATCAATCTCAGAACATAGTGGATACTAGGGATCAAACCCTAACAAAACTACTTGATTACATGATAAATCTCATCCAACCCATCACCGTCCAGCAAGCCTATGATGGAATTACTCACGCACGGCGGTGAGCATCATGAAATTGGTGATGGAGGATGGTTGATGACGACGACGGCGACGAATCCCCCTCTTCGAAGCCCCGAATGGACTCCAGATCAGCCCTCCCGAGAGGCTTTAGGGCTTGGCGGCGGCTCCGTATCGTAAAACGCGATGATTTCTTCCCTCCTATTTTTTTCTCCCCAAAAGCAGTTATATAGAGTTGGACTTGGAGTCGGGAGGTCTCCAGGGGGCCCACGAGGGCGCGCCCCCACCCTCGTGGCAAGGGTGTGGGCCCCCTGGTCTTCATCTTTGGCGAGGATTTTTTATTATTTATTGTAAGATATTCCGTGGAGTTTCAGGTCATTCCGAAAACTTTTGTTTTCTGCACATAAAACAACATCATGGCAATTCTGCTGAAAACAGCATCAGTCCGGGTTAGTTCCATTCAAATCATACAAGTTAGAGTCAAAAACAAGGGCAAAAGTGTTTGGAAAAGTAGATACGACAGAGACGTATCAATTACTTTGGTACCTCCCCGCTAGACTGATAGCAAGGCACACATGAGGTTTGGTACACAGCATTGCATAGATGATAGAGCCTATGGCTGAAGCATAGGGAACACCTTTCATTTTCTCTCTATCTTCTGCCGTGGTCGGGCATTGAGTCTGACTCAACTTCACACCTTGTAACACAGGCAATAACCCTTTCTTTGCCTGATCCATTTTGAACTTCTTCAAAACTTTATCAAGGTATGTGCTTTGTGAAAGTCCAATTAAGCGTCTTGATCTATCTCTATAGATCTTGATGCCCAATATATAAGCATCTTCATCGAGGTCTTTCATTGAAGAATTCTTATTCAAGTATCCTTTTATGCTATTCAGAAATTTAGTATCATTTCCGAGCAACAATACGTCATCCACATATAATATTAGAAATACTACAGATCTCCCACTCACTTTCTTGTAAATACAGGCTTCTCCAAAAGGCTGTATGAAACCATATGCTTTGATCACACTATCAAAGCGTATATTCCAACTCCGAGAGGCTTGCACCAGTCCATAGATGGATTGCTGGAGCTTGCACACTTTGTTAGCACCTTTTGGATCGACAAAACCTTCTGGTTGTATCATATACAACTCTTCTTTAAGATATCCATTAAGGCATGCAGTTATGACATCCATTTGCGAAATTTCATAATCATAAAATGCGGCAATTTCTAACATGATTTGGACGGACTTAAGCATCGCTACGGGTGAGAAGGTCTAATCATAGTCAACTCCTTGAACTTGTCAAAAACCTTTTGCAACAAGTCGACCTTTTTAGACAGTAACATTACCATCAGCGTCAGTCTTCTTCTTGAAGATCCATTTATTCTCTATGGCCTGCCGATCATCGGGCAAGACAACCAAAGTCCACACTTTGTTCTCATAGATGGATCTCATCTCAGATTTCATGGCCTCAAGCCATTTTGCGGAATCTGGGCTCATCATCGCTTCCTCATAGTTCGTAGGTTTGTCATGGTCAAGTAACATGACTTCCATAATAGGATTACCGTACCACTCTGGTGTGGATCTTACTCTGGTTGACCTATGAGGTTCGGTAGTAACTTGATCAGAAGTTTCATGATCATCATCATTAGCTTCCTCACTTACTAGTGTAGGAATCACTGGAACTGATTTCAGTGATGAACTATTTTCTAATAAGGGAGGAGGTACAATTACCTCATCAAGTTCTACTTTCCTCCCACTCACTTCTTTCGAGAGAAATTCCTTCTCTAGAAAGGATCCATTCTTAGCAACGAATATCTTGCCTTCGGATCTGCGATAGAAGGTGTACCCTTACAGTCTCCTTTGGGTATCCTATGAAGACACATTTCTTCGATATGGGTTCGAGCTTATCAGGTTGAAGCTTTTTCACATAAGCATCACATCCCCAAACTTTAAGAATTGACAACTTGGGTTTCTTGCCAAACCACCATTCATAAGGTGTCGTCTCAACGGATTTAGATGGTGCCCTATTTAACGTGAATGCAACCGTCTCTAAAGCATAACAGCAAAACGATAGCGGTAAATCAGTGAGAGACATCATAGATCGCACCATATCTAATAAAGTGCGGTTACGACGTTCAGACACACCATTACATTGTGGTGTTCCAGGTGGCGTGAGTTGCGAAACTATTCCGCATTGTTTCAAATGAAGTCCAAACTCATAACTCAAATATTTTCCTCCACGATCAGATCGCAGAAACTTGATTTTCTTGTTACGATGATTTTCCACTTCACTCTGAAATTCTTTGAACTTTTCAAATGTTTCAGACTTATGTTTCATTAAGTAGATATACCCATATCTGCTCAAATCATCTGTGAAGGTGAGAAAATAATGATATCTGCCACGAGCTTCAATGTTCATTGGACCACATACATCAGTATGTATGATTTCCAATAACTCTGTTGCTCGCTCCATTTTTCCGGAGAATGGAGTTTTAGTCATCTTGCCCATGAGGCATGGTTCGCAAGTACTAAGTGATTCATAATCAAGTGATTTCAGAAGTCCATCATAGTGGAGTTTCTTCATGCGCTTTACACCAATATGACCTAAACGACAGTGCCACAAATAAGTTGCACTATCATTATCAACTCTGCATCTTTTGGCTTCAATACTATGAACATGTGTATCACTACTACCGAGATTTAATAAAAGTAGACCACTCATCAAGGGTGCATGACCATAAAATATATTACTCATATAAATAGAACAACCATTATTCTCCGATTTAACCATCTCGCATCAAACAAGAACCAGATATAATGTTCATGCTCAACGCTGGCACCAAATAACAATTATTTAGGTCTAAAACTAATCCTGAAGGTAGATGTAGAGGTAGCGTGCCGACGGCAATCACATCGACTTTCGAACCATTTCCCACGCACATCGTCACCTCATCCTTACCCAATCTTCGCTTAATTCGTAGCCCTTGTTTCGAGTTGCAAATGTTAGCAACTAAACCAGTATCAAATACCCAGGCACTACTTCGAGCATTAGTAAGGTACACATCAATAACATGTATATAAAATACACCTTTCACTTTGCCATCCTTCTTCTCCACCATATACTTGGGGTAGTTCCACTTCCAGTGACCAGTTCCTTTGCAGTAAAAGCACTCAGTCTCAGGCTTAGGTCCAGACTTGGGTTTCTTCACTTGAGCAGCAACTGGCTTGCTGTTCTTCTTGAAGTTCCCCTTCTTCCCTTTACCCTTTTTCTTGAAACTGGTGGTCTTGTTGACCATCAACACTTGATGCTCCTTCTTGATTTCTACCTCCGCAGCCTTTAGCATTACGAAGAACTCAGGAATCGTCTTATCTATCCCTTGCATATTATATTTCATCACGAAGCTCTTGTAGCTTGGTGGTAGTGATTGAAGAACTCTGTCAATGACCCTATCATCAGGAAGATTAACTCCCAGTTGAGTCAAGTGGTTGTGGTACCCAGACATTTTGAGTATATGTTCACTGACAGAACTATTCTCCTCCATATTGTAGCTGTAGAACTTATTGGAGACTTCATATCTCTCAATCTGGGCATTTTCTTGAAATATTAACCTCAACTCCTGGAACATCTCATATGCTCCATGACATTCAAAACGTCGTTGAAGTCCCGGTTCTAAGCCGTAAAGCATGGCACACTGAACTATCGAGTAGTCATCAGCTTTGCTCTGCCAGGTGTTCATAACGTCTGGCATTGCTCCTGCAGTGGGTTTGTCACCTAGCGGTGCTTCCAAGACGCAATTCTTCTATGCAGCAATGAGGATAATCCTCAAGTTACGGACCCAGTCCGTGTAGTTGCTACCATCATCTTTCAACTTAGCTTTCTCTAGGAACGCATTAAAATTCAAAGGAACACTAACACGGGCCATCTATGTACAACAACATAGACATGCAAAATACTATCAGGTACTAAGTTCATGATAAATTAAAGTTCAATTAATCAAATTACTTAAGAACTCCCACTTAGATAGACATCTCTCTAATCATGTAAGTGATCACATGATCCATATCAACTAAACCATGTCCGATCATCACGTGAGATGGAGTAGTTTTCTATGGTGAACATCACTATGTTGATCATATATATCTACTATATGATTCACGCTCGACCTTTCGGTCTCAGTGTTCCAAGGCCATATCTGCATATTCTAGGCTCGTCATGTTTAACCCGAGTATTCTGCGTGTGCAAAACTGGCTTGCACCCATTGTATCTGAACGTAGAGCTTATCACACCCATCATCACGTGGTGTATCGGCACGACGAACTATAGCAACGGTGCATACTCAGGGAGAACACTTATACCTTGAAATTTAGTGAAAGATCATCTTACAATGCTACCGTCGAACTAAGCAAAATAAGATGCATAAAGGATAAACATCACATGCAATCAATATAAGTGATATGATATGGCCATCATCATCTTGTGCCTTTTGATCTCCATCTCCAAAGCACCGTCATGATCACCATCGTCACCGGCTTGACACCTTGATCTCCATAGAAGCATCATTGTCGTCTCACCAACTATTGCTTCTACGACTATCGCTACTGCTTAGTGATAAAGTAAAGCAATTACATGGCGATTGCATTTCATACAATAAAGCGACAACCATATGGCTCCTGCCAGTTGCCGAGAACTGTGTTACAAAACATGATCATCTCATACAATAAAATTTGGCATCATGTCTTGACCATATCACATCACAACATGCCCTGCAAAAACAAGTTAGATGTCCTCTACTTTGTTGTTGCAAGTTTTATGTGGCTAGTACGGGCTGAGCAAGAACCGTTCTTACCTATGCATCAAAAACCACAACGCGGTATAGTGATTGCTTTTTGATCTTCAGAAAGAACCCTGTTCATTGAATCTGATTCAACTAAAGTTGGAGAAACTAACACCCACCAGCCACCTATGTGCGAAGCACGTCGGTAGAACCAGTCTCGCATAAGCGTACGCGTAATGTCGGTCTGGGCCGCTTCATCCAACAATACCGCCGAATCAAGAATCAACTAGTGACGGCAAGCAATATGTATATACCCACTCCCACAACTCCTTTGTGTTCTACTCGTGCATATAACATCTACACATAAACTTAGCTCTGATACCACTGTTTGGGAACGTAGTAATTTCAAAAAAAATCCTGCACACATGCAAGATCATGGTGATGCATAGCAACGAGAGGGAAGAGTGTTGTCTACGTACCCTCAAAGACCGTAAGTAGAAGCATTATGACAACACGGTGGATGTAGTCGTATGTCTTCACGATCGACCGATCCTAGCATAGAAGGTACGGCACCTCCACGATCTGCACACGTTCGGCTCGGTGACGTCCCATGAACTCACGATCCAGTAGAGTGTCGAGGGAGAGCTTCGTCAGCACGACAACATGATGACGGTTATGATGATGCTACTGGAACAGGGCTTCGACTGAGCACCGCTACGATATAACCAAGGTGGATTATGGTGGAGGGGGGCACCGCACACTGCTGGAAACAATCAACTTGTGTGTCCTAGGGTGCCCCCTACCCCCGTATATAAAGGAGGAAGGGGGGAGGCCGGCCTAGGGGCGCGCCAAGGAGTGGGGGAGTCCTCCTCCTAGTAGGAGTAGGACTCCCCTTTTCCTAATCCAACTAGGAAGGGGGAAGGGGAAAGGAAGGAGAGGAGAGAGGGAGGAAAGAGGGGGCGCCGCCCCCCTCCTTGTCCAATTCGGACTCCCAAGGGGGGCGCGGCCAACCCTAGGCCCCCTCCTCTCTCTCTCTCACAAGGCCCATGTAGGCCCATTAGTTCCCCTGGGGGTCCCGATAACCCCCGGCACTCATCCGGTGTCCGAATATAGTCATCGAATATATCAATATTTATGTCTCGACCATTTCGAGACTCCTCGTCATATCTATGATCACATTCGGGACTCCAAACTATCTTCGGTACATCAAAACACATAAACTCATAATACCGATCATCACCGAATGTTAAGCATGCGGACCCTACGGGTTCGAGAACTATGTAGACATGACCGAGAAACGTCTCCGGTCAATAACCAATAGCGGAACCTGGATGCTCATATTGGTTCCTACATATTCTATGAAGATCCTTATTGGTCAAACCGCATAACGATATATGTTGTTCCTTTTGTCATCGGTATGTTACTTGCCCGAGGTTTGATCATCGTTATCCCAATACCTAGTTCAATCTCGTTACCGGCAAGTCTCTTTACTCGTTTCGTAATGCTACATCTCATAACTAACTCATTAGCTGCATTGCTTGCAAGGCTTATAGTGATCTACATTACTGAGAGGGCCTAGAGATACCTCTCCGACAATCGGAGTGACAAATCCTAATCTCGATCTATGCCAACTCAACAAACAACATCGGAGACACCTGTAGAGCACCTTTATAATCACTCAGTTACATTGTGACGTTTGGTAGCACACAAAGTGTTCCTCCGGTATTCGGGAGTTGCATGATCTCATAGTCATAGGAACATGTATAAGTTATGGAGAAAGCAATAGCAACAAACTAAACGATCATCGTGCTAAGCTAACGGATGGATCAAGTCAATCACATCATTCTCTAATGATGTGATCCCGTTAATCAAATGACAACTCATGTCTATGGTTAGGAAACATAACCATCATTGATTCAACGAGCTAGTCAAGTAGAGGCAAACTAGTGACACTCTATTTGTCTATGTATTCACACATGTACTAAGTTTCCGGTTAATACAATTCTAGCATGAATAATAAACATATATCATGATATAAGGAAATATAAATAACAACTTTATTATTGCCTCTAGGGCATATTTCCTTTAGTCGTCGCTGGTAGCAGTCGCAGGAGTGTGCTCCCCAAAAACCTGATCGCCCCTCTCCCATACAGGATCATGAAAGGCGGGGTTTGAAGGACTGCTGTCCCTTCTCGCGGTGCACGCCAGAAGGAGGAATGGAGAAGAATTGCATGGCGGCGCTATGATCTGGAACGGTGCGAAACCATATGATATAGCGACCGCTAGGGTAGAGCATGTTAGGTCGGTCGTGCGAGTAAGACCAAGTATAATTTTAGGCCTTTGGCCCAAACCCCACGTCCGAGTCAATAATAGCCCCACTATCCAAAAGAATCAGAAACGGCTGAGTAATTAAGGCATTCATTAATTATTAATTAATGACTTAATAAATTTTCTGACGAACAAAAATATAGACCACGTGCATAGCTTTTGTCCTTGGACAGACTCATTTCCGAAGAGTGTGCGTGTAGGTTTCCTATTATCATGCTCATGCAAATACTAGAATAGATCACATTATAAAGTGGTGCAACTCCCACTCACCTAGTAGTATGGGACTAAACTTTAGTCCCACTCACACCACACTTAGAGCATGGTTAATAGTATAGCCAACATCCGGCTATATGAAGTTGACACATCATCTAGAGCCAACCTAATAGCCTTCTAGTACAATAGTTAGTCCCTTTAGTATAATACTATATCATTAATAATGGCCCCACATTTTGTCTCACAAAGTATGTTGGAGCTCGTGCTACAACCGGCTACAAGTTTATAGCCCGCTTCTCTTCTCTCTCCTTCAACTAAGCACAGATACTATATTTAAATCATTATAGCCCGCTTATGTCACCTAATTGTAGTACTTGCTCTAAAGTTACTCTCCACTGTGTAGTCTGAAATGCCGGGCGTGCAGCGGGCGGTGCCCTCGGTCAAAGCACCACTTCAATGGTGGAAGTAGTGAGAGGTCGCGTCGCCCTGACTTGCCATCAATGTGAGCGACGGGCTCAGCTGGCGCCGATCGGGAAGCGCGCGCGGGAGGGGGGAGGGGTTTTTGGTGAGCCAAGAAGGTGAGAAGCCAACTTGGGATCAGTCCGGACGGGGAAATATCATGTGCTCCCATACTCACTAGTTTCATGCATATGATACTAGTCTATGTTACTACCTTCATAGTGCAAAGTAACATGGTAGTAATGTTATAGATGGCTTCATTTATTAGGTTGTGGACTCGTCTTGTCTTGGGAAACGTTGTGTTACAGTAACATGTATTGTTACCACTTCTCATTAACTACTTGCCACATAAGCAAAATTTTCTTGGAGTGCGCTAAGTTACTCCCACTATAACTAGCCGTACAAAGTGTGGGCTATGTAGAGGGCGTAGTAAGCAAGCCTCTCATCGTTCTGCGAGTTGACATGACACATCAAAGTAGTAGTTTTTTTTTCAAAATGTACATCAAAGTACCAGTGTAGTAGTCTCCAAAAGGGCGGTCCATGTCCATGGCTACCATCCCATCCCGTGTTCCGTCGTTGAGTATGTGCACGATTCACGTGCCATTCAAGAAAAAACTGCGTATGTTCCATTGAAGAAAAAAAATTAAAAACAAACACGCCACCGCGTCATGGTCGAACTTTGATTCGTCCACGCGTGGTTACCGACCCTCCACTATGTGAACAATGAACAAACACGTCAAATTATCACGTGAGCTACCTCTTCATCTAGAAATGAGCTCCACCGTGTACCCACGCGCGTGTGTTAGGGAATGAGGCACAGAGTACGTGCGTCCATGCGTGCAATTTTTCTCTTCGTGCACGTACACCTTTTTTGTGGGTGATTCGTGCACGTACTCGGCCTACGTTGGTGACCATTGGTGAGTCTCACTTATCTCTACATCTCAACATGTACATCTACATCTGCATCTACGTCTACACTACATCTACATCTACCTCTACTATAGTACATCAAGTTTTAAACATGAGACCAGCCATTTTCTTGTATGACACGACCAGCCCGTATCGCTTCTTGCTCCTCGTCTCTCTCAAAGTGCGTCCGGCAGGCGATTTTGCCGTCGATTGAGGTTGGTTCGCTCACACTCGGTCCCACATGTTATAAATCTAAAAAGAATACTCTGACGAGCAGACCATTGAAAGAAGTATATTTTTCACCCTCAAATGTAAGTTGATGGATAAATAACCCCCCAAAGTCAATTTTTGTACGATTTTTACCCTCAAATCTCTAAAACTGGGTATATCACCCCCTTGAGCGGTTTTAGTGTTCACATGTTAGAGTTTAGGCGGTTTTGATTGTTGACTAGGAATTGACTAATTATTTACACTAATGAAATGACAACGACGCCGTCGGAAGCTGCGGATGTCGTGAAAGATGTACCCAATGGACCCCAACCTTCCCTATGAGGAGAGGAGATCATGCTGGTGCCTTTCAAGCTCAAGGGGTTGTTGGGCTACCTCGTCGGCTCGTCGCCCACCAATCTCTGGTCCTCCCAGAGCCTCTATCATTGTCGCGCAGCTCATGGTGGCGCTCATTTGCAGGTGGGCGCTGCTAGCTAGGAGACATAGTTGATTTAATCGAGCCCTACTTGAAAATCAATTGTGTCCTTGGCCTAAGCTATGCCACTACTAGAAGAAAACTCCTGCAGAGGAGTGATACGTCTCCAACGTATCTATAATTCCTGATTGTTCCATGCTATTATATTATCAACCTTGGATGTTTTATATGCATTTATATGTTATTTTATATGAGTTTTGGGACTAAACTATTAACCCAGAGCCCAGTGCCAGTTTCTGTTTTTTCCTTGTTTTAGAATATCGCAGAAAAGGAAAATCAAATGGAGTCCAATTGACCTGAAACTTCACGGAACCTATTTTCAGATCAAAAGAAGCCCAGAAGAGTTGGAGTGCACGTCAGGGGATCAACGAGGAAGCCACGAGGCAGGGGGCTCGCCCACCCCCCTGGGAGCGCCCTCCACCCTCGAAGGCCCCTCATGCCCCCCCTGACGTACTTCTTCTGCCTATATATCTCCATATACCCTAAAACTGTCGGGGAACACAATAGATCGGGAGTTCCGCCGCCAGAAGCCTCCATAGCCACCGAAAGCCAATCTAGACCCGTTCCGGCACCTTGCCGGAGGGGGAATCCTTCTCTGGTGGCCATCTTCATCATCCCGGTGCTCTCCATGATGAGGAGGGAGTAGTTCTCCCTCGGGGCTGAGGGTATGTACTAGTAGCTATGTGTTTGATCTCTCTCTCTCTCTCTCGTGTTCTTGAGGTGGTACGATCTTGATGTATCGCGAGCTTTGCTATTATAGTTGGATCTTATGATGTTTTCTCCCCCCTCTACTCTCTTGTAATGGATTGAGTTTCCCCTTTGAAGTTATCTTATCGGATTGAGTCTTTAAAGATTTCAGAACACTTGATGTATGTCTTACCGTGCGTATCTGTGGTGACAATGGGATACCACGTGATTCACTTGATGTATGTTTTGTTGATCAACTTGCGGGTTCCGCCCATGAACCTATGCATAGGGGTTAGCACATGTTTTCGTCGTGATTCTTCGGTAGAAACTTTGGGGCACTCTTTGAGGTTCTATGTGTTGGTTGAATAGATGAATCTGAGATTGTGTGATGCATATCGTATAATCATACCCACGGATACTTGAGGTGACATTGGAGTATCTAGGTGACATTAGGGTTTTGGTTGATTTGTGTCTTAAGGTGTTATTCTAGTACGGACTCTAGGGCTGTTTGTGACACTTATAGGAATAGCCCAACAGATTGATTGGAAAGAATAACTTTGAGGTGGTTTCATACCCTACCATAATATCTTCGTTCTTTCTCCTCTATTAGTGACTTTGGAGTGACTCTTTATTGCATGTTGAGGGATAGCTATGTGATCCAATTATGTTATTATTGTTGAGAGGACTTGCACTAGTGAAAGTATGCACCCTAGGCCTTGTTTCCTAGCATTGCAATACCGTTTGTGCTCACTTTTATCATTAGTTACCTTGCTGTTTTCATATTTTCAGATTACAAAAACCTTTATCTATCTTCCATATTGCACTTGTATCACCATCTCTTCGCCGAACTAGTGCACCTATACAATTTACCATTGTATTGGGTGTGTTGGGGACACAAGAGGCTCTTTGTTATTTGGTTGCAGGGTTGCTTGAGAGAGACCATATTCATCCTACGCCTCCTATGGATTGATAAACCTTAGGTCATCCACTTGAGGGAAATTTGCTACTTTCCTACAAACCTCTGCACTTGGAGGCCCAACAACGTCTACTAGAAGAAGGTTGTGTAGTAGACATCAAGATCTTTTCTGGCGCCGTCGCCAGGGAGGTGAGTGCTTGAAGGTACATCTTTAGATCTTGCAATCGAGTCTTTTAGTTTCTTGTTTTATCACTACTTTAGTTTATAAAAGAAAACTATTAAAAAAATGGAATTGAGTTTACCTCATACGCTTCATCTTTTTAATATCTTTCGTGAGTATGATGGAAAGGAAAATTGTGCCAAAGTGTTAGAAGAAGAATGCATTAAAATATTTGGCACTAAATATTTGAATGATGAGCATGATTGCAATGTTGTTAGCATGAACTCCTTGAATATCCATGGTACTAATGATGATTGCACTAGTTATGATGAAAATGTCTCCTATAAACATGTCAATTTTTGTCGAGTGCATTGAATTTGCAAGTACACACCAAATAGGGAAGATAGATATTGCAAGAGGCATAAGCACTTAGAAACTATATTGTTGCAAGAAAGGCTAGATGATTGTGCTGAAAATTTAAATTTTCTTTGCCGTACTTGTGGACTTTGCAATGAAAGTGGTCATTTAGCTATCCGATGCAAATTGTTTCATGATCTAATCATGTCCAAAAATTGTGATGAGTTGATTTCCCTTGCACATTATAATGAACTTAGCTTTCTTATGGGTTGCGAAGAAATGAAACATATAACTGGGCATCTTCCAGAATTTGCCCGTTATAAACTTCTTGGTTTTTATCTAGAGGAAATTTATATGTATTGTGTGGTGAATTGCATTGAAAATCCTTATATTGCCCATTACATAAATAAAAGAAAACAAATAGAAGATGAAGAGAATACTAATGAAAGGGAAGAGACTTCCCAATACCCTCCTATTATTTCTTATGATGAATCAGGTAACGAGGAGGAGCCTCCTATTCAACCAATCTCATTAATAAGGAGCTCCAAAAAGGGGATTGAACCCACACATGATGTGGTGAAGAAGAAGAAAAGAAAAAGGAAGAGAGGTAAAAAGATATCTCTCCCAAATAATGCTTCTCCTATTACTATTGTGCCTCATGAAAATATAATTGTGGAACATAATGATACTTCTTATGATCTTGAAAATCTTTTTGGCACTTGCTTGGAAGAATATGATAATTGCTATACTATTGGTGCTATCCATACTATTAATGATGAGAGTGATTATGCTTATAATATGAAAAGGCCCAAGCTTGGGGATGCTATGTTTGATGAAGATGATGTTTTTGAGAATATATTTGCTGCAATTAATGTTTGTCCCAAGCTTGGGGATGCTATGTTTAATGAAGATGATATTTTTAGTCTCCCAAGTTTTGATATGCAAATTTATAATGATGATAGCATGCCTCCTATTTATGATGACTATTGCGATGACACTTATGCTATACAAAGTAGTGATGATTATATTTATAAAACTTGTCATGATATGATTACCATTTTTCTGAACATTACACTTTTAATGTGGAAACAATTTATAGTATTCAAGTTTCTTATGATACTCCCACTATTCCGAATGAGAAGAATTTTGTTTATGTAGAGAGTAATAAAATTTCTATGCTTGTAGATCATGAAAAGAATGCTTTAGATGCTAGTTATATTGTTGAATTCATTCATGATGCTACTGAAAATTATTATGAGGGAGGAACATATGCTTGTAGGAATTACAATAATATCAAGTTTTCTCTCTATGTGCTTAAAGTTATGAAGTTATGCTTGTTTTACCTTCCTATGCAAGTTGATTCTTGTTCCCACAAGTTGTTTGCTCACAAAATCCCTATGCATAGGAAGTGGGTTAGACTTAAATGTTCTAGTCATATTCTTCATGATGCTCTCTTTATGTTACAATTCTTATCTTTTATGTGAGCATTGTTGAAATCATCATGCCTAGCTAGGGGCGTTAAAAGATAGCGCTTGTTGGGAGGCAACCCAATTTTATTTTAGTTCCTTGCTTTTTTTCCTGTTTAGTAATAAATATTTCATCTAGCCTCTTTTATGGTTGTGTTTTTTGTTTTTAATTAATGTTTGTGCCAAGTAGAACCTTTGGGAAGACTTGGGTGAAGTCTTTATGACCATGCTGTAAAAAAACAGAAACTTTAGTGCTCACGAGAATTGCTGCCATTTTTTTATTGAAGAGTGATATTTAGTTAATTATTTTTTAAGATGATTAATAGATAAATTACTCACGTCCAGAAATTTATTTTAGAATTTTTGGTCTCCCAGATCTTGTGTTAGCCACAGATTACTACAGACTGTTCTGTTTTTGACAGATTCTGTTTTTCGTGTGTTGTTTGCTTATTTTGATGAATCTATGGGTAGTAAAATAGTTTATAAACCATAGAGAAGTTGTAATACAGTAGGTTTAACACCAATATAAATAAATAATGAGTTAATTACAGTACCTTGAAGTGGTGTTTTGTTTTCTTTTGCTAATGGAGCTCACGAGATTCTCTACTTTAAGTTTTGTGTTGTGAAGTTTTCAAGTTTTGGGTAAAGATTAAATGGACTATGGAATAAGGAGTGGCAAGATCCTAAGCTTGGGGATGCCCAAGGCACTCCAAGGTAATATTCAAGGACAACCAAAAGCCTAAGCTTGGGGATGCCCCGGAAGGCATCCCCTCTTTCGTCTTCATTCATCGGTAACTTTACTTGGAGCTATATTTTTATTTACCACATGATATGTGTTTTGCTTGGAGCGTCAATTTATTTTGTTAGAATTTTCTTGATGTCATTTAGAACAATGTTTTGCATCTTTTATTTCAATAAAAGTTGCATTGATAGCCTTTACTATGCCTATTTTACATGTCCACATGTTGCTGTTTGAAAACAGAAAGTTTACCGCTGTTGCAATAATTCCCTAGAAAAGTCAGAATGTGATAAAATGTTGAAACCTTTTGCATATTAAGATATGATAAATTTACTACAGTGGGAATTTTCTTTCGTAATTTTTGGAGCTAGGGAAGTATGGATGTTGCTGCATTCTTTACAGACTGTCCTGTTTAGGCAGCTTACTATTATGTTTGCATTGTTTGCATATGTTTTCTTCTTTAATGATTCTATTTGAGGATGGGAATATTAAATATGCAGAGGCATTTAGTATGAAATGTTGAATAATAATTTTAGTGATTTGCTACAGTATAGTATGATAAGGTTTTTGCAATGGTTTATACTAACTTATCTCACGAGTCCTTGTTGAGTTTTGTGTGGATGAAGCTTTTGAGATTTAGGGAGACCGTGATATGAGAGGAATTAAGGAGACACAAAAGATCAAGCTTGGGGATGCCCAAGGCATACCAATATAATATTTAAAGAAGTCTCAAGCGTCTAAGCTTGGGGATGCCCCGGTTGGCACCCCACCTTTATTTTTGAACAACTATCGGTTAGTTTCAGTTGATCCTAAGTTTTTGCTTCTTCACATGATGTCTGCCATTCTTAGAATGTCATTTTCTTTTGCTTTGCTTGCTGTTTGAATAAAATACCAAGATCTTAAATTATTAAATGTTAGAGAGTCTTCACATAGCTAAATAATTATTTAACTACTCATTGATCTTCACTTATATCTTTCGGAGTAGTTTGTTGTTGCTCTAGCGCTTCACTTATATCTTTTTAGAGCACGGTGGTGGTTTTATTTTGTAGAAATAGATGAACTCTCATGATTCACTTATATCATTTTGAGAGTATTTACAACAGCATGGTAGTTTGCTTTGGTTATGAAACCAGTCCTAGTATGATGGGCATCCAAGAGGGATATAATAAAAACTTTCATATAAAGTGCATTGAATACTAAGAGAAGTTTGATACTTGATAATAGTTTTGAGATATGGAGATGGTGATATGTAACACCCTCGATGCGACTATAGCTCCCACGTGTTGAGGCACGACTTAGAGACATAATCGCATTGAAGGCATATGTCGCAAGTTAGGCAATCTTCACAACATCCCATGTAATATGAATAATAAAGGGGAGAACATAGTTGGCTTACACTCGCCATGTCAATCAAGAACATAAATAACATTACATCATCCAAACACTCATGGCCCGACTACGGCGCCAAAATAAAAGAGAACCCAACATGCGACACGGTCCCAATCACCCCCAACTGGGCACCACTACTGATCATCGGGAAAGGAAACGTAGTATCGTTGAGAGTCTTCGTCGAACTCCCACTTGAGCTCATACGCGTCACCTGGAGCGGAATCATCAGGCCCTGCATCTGGTGTAATAGTAATCTATGAGCCATAGGGACTCAGCAATCTCGCACCCTCGCGATCAAGACTATTTGAGCTTATAGGTAAGGCAAGGTAAAATGTGAGTGGAGCTGCAGCAAGCGACTAGCAAGTATGGTGGCTAACTTATTCGCAAAGGAGAGCGAGAAGAGGAGGCAAAGCACGAGCGAGAAACTAGAGAGCAACCTGCGCAAACATTACTCCAACACCGTGTCCACTTCCCGGACTCCGTCGAGAAGGGGCCATCACGGTAACACACTCAGTTCATTCATTTTAGTTAAGTTAAGGTTCAAGTTATCTACAACCGGACATTAACAAATTCCCATCTGCCCATAACCGCGGGCACGGCTTTCGAAAGTTCAATCCCTGCAGGGGAGTCCCAACTTATGACAAGCTCTCACGGTCAACGAAGGAATAGACCTCCACCCGAGACACACCGATTAGACTCGGTATCCCGGTACAACAAGACATTTCGACAGGTTAAAACAAGTCCAGCAACACCGCCCGGATGTGCCGACAAATCCCGATAGGAGCTGCACATATCTCTTTCTCAGGGCACACTCAGATTGTCCAAACTTCCGGTAGGCCAGCCCAGAGTTGCCCCTGGTAGCCACCGGCGGCTGACGGTTTGGACCAACACTCAGAGGAGCACTGGCCCGGGGGGGGTTAAAATAAGATGACCCTTGAGTCTGCAGAACCCAAGGGAAGGAAAAGGATAGGTGGAAAATGGTAAAACCAAGGTTGGGCATTGCTGGAAAAGCTTTAATCAAGGCAAACTATCAAGGGGTTCCCATTATAACCCAACCGCGTAAGGAACGCAAAATCCGGGAACATAACACCGATATGACGGAAACTAGGGCGGCAAGAGTGGAACAAAACACTAGGCGAGAGGCCGAGCATTCCACCCTTTACCAAGTATATAGATGCATTAAGATAACACGGCAATATAATGATATCCCAACAAGTAAATAAAAGATGTTCCAACAAGGAACGGCCTCCAATCTTCACCTGCAACTAGCAACGCTATAAGAGGGGCTGAGCAAAGCGGTAACAAAGCCAATCAATGGTTTGCTAGGACAATGGTGGGTTAGAGGTTTGACATGGCAATTTGGGAGGCTTTCAAGCAAGTGGTAGGCATCGTAGCAATGGCATAGCAAAAGAGCGAGCAAAACTAGCATAGCAAAGATAGTAGTGATTTCGAGGGTATGATCATCTTGCCTACACAGTTGTCAGAGTTGACTGGATCCTCACAAGCAAACTCAACGGGCTCCTCGGTAGCGAACTCGTCTCCCGGCTCTACCCAAACAAGACAAACAAGCAACAAGGACACAATCAACCACGTGCAAGGATCAAGCGATATGATGCAATGATGATGTGCTATGCGGGATGCGATGCGGGATGCAAAATGCAAGATATGACAGGAAATGCATGAACCTGGCCTCAACTTGGAAATCCAAGTGTGCCACTGGAAATATGGGATAAAATCGCTTGAAAACGATATAAAGAACGCCGGAATCGGAGTTACGGTTTGGAAATGGCAAGCGATTCAAAATTGACACCGGTCTGCGATTTACAGCAAGTAGGCATCTAAATGCAATGAAATGAACATGCTACAGCATCCAAACATGACAACAAAATACATGGCAGGGATGCACACAAGATTCTTAACAAAAGTCTAGCAATGAGCTATCGCCAATTCATCCATTAGGAGGTTCAAACAAGAATGGAAAAAACGCAAATGGTAAAACAGATCTCAGACTTAGTGAAATTAACACTTGTCTGGAATTTCAGATCATATAGCCCTCTTCGGAGCAACAAAACAACATGCTGCAGGACCTGAACATGACAAAGAAAGACATGGCATGGAGATACCCAACAATCTTAACAAAAGTCCCTTAGTGACCTTGAGCCAAAAGGATCACAAAATATACTAACAAGCACACGAACATAGCAAAAACATAATCAGTTTTCAGACTTAGTGAAAACTGGGACATGCTGAAACATAACTCACGAAGGCATGTTTACGAGCTCGATGCACTCACCACGGTGCAAGTCGTGGCAAGACAATCATACACCCATAAATAAGGCACAAAATAAAAGCTAGACATGGCAAGAATAATGGCATAGCATGCACGGATCAACTACAATAACATCGGCAAAATCGCAAACAAGTTGACGATCTGCCCAGATTCGCAACGAAGCAAAAGTAGAGCTCGATTGACTCAATCTAGGGTGCTCCATAATTTCAAACAAAGACATGGATGGATAGAGCACTACAAGATTAACAAAACTCCCTTACTGATCATCCTCAAAAGAGGCATGGATCACTAGGAAACAACATGAACATATGGCATCATGAACTAAACAATCCCAGACTTAGTGAAAACTACTAAGTCCCTAAAAACAGATTTACCGGGTGCCTCACTTTGCAAGCTTGCACAAGTCACCACACACATCACAAAAATGCATGGGTTGCACCTCTGGAAAGATAAAAAAATCCTTAACAAAACATATGTAGGACACACAGGCATATCATGCACACAATAATCATGGCAAAAATGACAAAAGTCTAAGATGAACTAGCAGATCTGACAATTAACTCACGAAGCCTCCTTCTAACAGAATTTCGGGCTTCAAGATGCACTCAAATGAAAATGATGCAATGTAATGAAACGATGTACTCATCAAGACGAACATTTTGATATACTATATGTCCAAAACGGAGCTACGGATGCGGAGATATCACAGGTCAAAGTTTGCATAAAAATTAGGGTTTCGGGGATAAAAGTCAACCGTCGAATTTTCCAGATATGGATCTGCACGGTTATCGGAGTTCGCCGGAGGGAGCACTTTTCACCGCCGGAGATGGCGTCGGCCGGAGTTGGACGGCGAGGCGGCCGGAGAGAGGGAGGCCGGCTCGGGTGGCGAGGGTGCCGCAGTGGTCGGCGGGGCGGCGGCGTCCTCGGGCGGCGAGAGGAGGCGCGGGCGGCGGCGGTGGCCCGCGGCGGCGGCGCCCACCAGAACCGAGGGAGGCGGCGGCGATCGAGGCGGGGAGGCGCGGGGGCGGCTCGGGCTCGCGGGGGCCCAATCTGGGCCTCCCGGGCCGCGGCGGCGGCGAGGTGGCGAGTGCCACGTGGCGCGACGGGATAGGGCGAGGGGGCGGCGGCGGACGTGTCCGGCGCCGGGCGGACGTGTCCGGCACGCGGAGATGAAATTAGGGTTTCGGGGAGAGGAGGAGATCCGAAAACGAGGGGGTCTATTTATAGGCATAAGTGGAGCTAGGAGAGTCCAAATGAGGTGCGGTTTTCGGCCACGCGATCGTGATCGAACGCTCTAGGACATGGAGCAGAGTTTGGTGGGTTTTGGGCCAAATTGAAGGGGTGTTGGGCTGCAACACACACGAGGCCTTTTCGGTCCCTCGGTTAACTGTTGGGGTACCAAACGAAGTCCAAATGGTACGAAACTTGACAGGCGGTCTACCGGTAGTAAACCAAGGCCGCATGGCAAGTCTCGGTCCAATCCGGAAATGTTTAATCCCCACACACGAAAGAAAGCTAGAAATGACCACCGGAGGAGAACGAAGCACCGAAATGCAAAACGGACAACGGGGGAAATGCTCGAATGCATGAGACGAACACGTATGAAAATGCAATGCACATGATGACATGATATGAGATGCATGACAACGACAACAACACACGGAGACAAAAACCCGAACCCGAGGAAATAAATATATCTTAACGCCAGAAACGGCAAGAGTTGGAGTACAAATAGGGAAAGTTACATCCGGGGTGTTACAACACTCCACCACTACGAAAGGATCTCGTCCCGAGATCTAGGACTGAAAGAACGCCGGGTACTCAGAACGGAGGTGATCCTCGTGTTCCCAGGTAGCTTCACGGTCGGAATCGTGTGACCACTTGACTTTGAGAAATTTGATTGACTTGTTGCGAGTCTTGCGTTCCGTCCCTTCAAGAATAGCAACTGGGTGCTCACGATAAGAGAGATCTTCTTGGAGCTCAATGTCCTCGAAGTTAACGGTGCGGTCAGGAGTCTTGAAGCACTTTCGAAGCTGAGAGACATGGAACACGTCATTCACATTTGCAAAGTTTGAAGGAAGCTCGAGTTGATAGGCGAGGTCGCCTCTCTTGCTGACAATCTTGAAAGGTCCCACGTATCTAGGGGCAAGCTTCCCTTTGATACCGAAGCGACGAGTACCTTTCATAGGAGAGACACGGAGATAAACATGATCTCCGATCTCAAAAGCCAAATCACGGTGCTTACTATCATAGTAGCTCTTCTGACGGGATTGGGCTGCTTTGAGGTTATCACGAATGACTTTGCACATTTCTTCTGCTTCTGTGATTAAGTCATTACCCAAAAGCTGACGTTCACCGGTTTCAGACCAGTTGAGAGGGGTACGGCACTTCCTGCCATATAGAATTTCAAATGGGGCCTTGCCCGAACTTGCTTGAAAACTGTTGTTGTAGGAGAATTCAGCATAAGGAAGACAATCCTCCCACTTCATGCCGAAGGAGATCACACAAGCCCTGAGCATATCTTCAAGAATCTAGTTGACATGCTCGACTTGACCGCTTGTTTGAGGATGGAAAGTTGTGCTGAAGCGGATGTTCGTGCCCATGGCCTTCTGAAAAGAATCCCAAAACTTCGAGGTAAAGATGCTACCACGGTCTGAAGAGATCACTTGAGGAATACCGTGCGGAGAGACAATACGAGAGGTATAGAGTTCCGCCAATTGAGCTGCAGAGATCGACTCTTTGATAGGCAGAAAGTGAGCCACTTTGGTGAGTTTGTCGATGACAACGAATATAGCATCATTGCCACGCTTGGACTTTGGAAACCCCGTCACGAAGTCCATTTCAATGTGGTCAAACTTCCATTCTGGAATGGCGAGAGGTTGGAGGAGACCTGCTGGCCTTTGGTGTTCTGCCTTCACTCTTCTGCAGACATCACATTCATTCACGAATTGAGCGATCTTGCGCTTCATTCGAGTCCACCAATAAGCTTGCTTAAGGTCCTGATACATCTTCGTGCTCCCAGGGTGGATGGAGAGGAGAGAATTGTGAGCCTCGTTCATGATCACTTTACGAAGTTCACCTTTGGGTACCACAATTCGATCCTCGAAGAAGAGAGTGTCCTTGTCATCAAGGCGGTAGCACTTGTACTTGGACTGACTCCTGGCAATCCCAATCTTCACCTTTTTCACCATAGCATCAAGAAGCTGGGCTTGGCGAATCTGGTCTTCTAAGGTAGGAGAGACTTGAAGGTTGGCGAGGAATCCTTGAGGAACAACTTGTAGATTAAGTTTGTGGAAAGCTTCACAAAGCTCGGGTTGATAAGGCTTAAGAATAAGACTGTTGCAGTAAGCCTTCCTGCTCAAAGCGTCAGCAATCACATTGGCCTTGCCTGGAGTATACTCGATGCTCGGATTATACTCTTGAATCATTTCGACCCATCGAGTTTGCCTGAGGTTGAGATTAGGCTGAGTGAAGATGTACTTGAGACTCTTGTGATCAGTGAAAATGTCCACTTTTCTTCCCAATAGAAGATGTCTCCAAGTCAAAAGAGCATGCACCACTGCCGCCAACTCGAGATCATGAGTGGGGTAGTTCTTCTCATTAGGCTTCAACTGGCGAGATGTATAAGCAACAACTTTCTTCTCTTGCATCAATACTGCGCCAAGACCTTGGAGAGAGGCATCAAAAAAGACCTCGTACGGCTTGGATTCATCAGGCGGAGTCAGAACTGGAGCAGTGATCAATTTCTCTTTCAAAGTGTTGAAAGCAATGTCACACTCCGGAGACCAAACGTACTTGACGTGCTTCTAGAGAAGATTAGAGAGAGGCTTCGCAATCTTGGAAAAGTTTTCAACGAATCTTCGGCAATAGCTTGCGAGACCGAGAAAACTGCGGAGTTGCTTCACGTTCTGAGGAGGTTCCCAATTCACAATTGCAGACACCTTCTCAGGATTCACGGCAATGCCCTTGGCAGAGATGATATGACCAAGATAAAGAACCTCATCGAGCCAAAATTCACACTTGGAGAACTTGGCGTAGAACTGATGTTCTTTGAGCTTATCAAGAACCAAACGCAAGTGCTTGGCATGATCTTCCTTGTTCTTGGAGAAAACCAGAATGTCGTCGAGATAGACCAAAACGAAGTCATTGGTGTAAGCGTTGAAGATGAAGTTCATCATGCGAGAGAACGTCGGAGGAGCGTTGGCAAGGCCAAAAGACATGATAGTGTATTCATATGAACCAAAGCTTGTTCTGAATGCTGTCTTGGGAATATCTTCTTCACGAATGCGAATCTGGTGATAACCCATACGGAGATCAAGCTTGGAGAATACTTGGGCACCTTTGAGTTGTTCGAACAGCTCATTGATGTTGGGAAGTGGGTATTTGTTCTTGATGGTCTTCTTTTTCACTGGACGGTAATCAACACAAAGTCGGTCCGTTCCATCCTTCTTCACAAAAAGAACACCACAACCCCACGGAGAAGAACTAGGCCGGATAAGACCCATTTTCTCTTGCATATCGAGTTGCTTCTTCAGCTCTTTCAACTCTTCAGGTCCGAGCTTGTAAGGACGTTTGCACATAGGTTCCGTGCCAGGCTCAAGTTCAATAACGAATTCAACTGGCCGGTGCGAAGGCATTCCTGGGAGCTCTTCTGGAAAGACGTCTTGATATTCGCAAACGACTGGAATTTGAGAGATGGCATCCAATTCACCCTTCTCATTGAAAGAAAACAGACGGATGGTATTATCCCGAGCGGCAAAGAAAATTACATCCTCAGATGAATGAGTTAATTGAATCTGCCTGGCTGCACAATCAAGCTGAGCCATGTGCTTAGAAAGCCAATCCATGCCGAGAATAAGATCAATATCTGAGTTACCAAGAACCATTGGAGAAGCCAGAAACTTGAAATCACCCATCATGATAGAAATATCCGGAATCTCGTGATTAGCAAGCAAACATTTACCCGGAGAGACAACTGCTAACGGTTTATGCATAACTTGGGAAGTCAACTCATGCTTAGATGCAAAAGGTTTCGAGATGAAGCAATGCGATGCACCAGTGTCAAAAAGAACTTTTGCAGGTATATCATTAACAGGAAGGTTACCCATGATCACATCTGACGAGTCCTCTGCTTGAGCTGCATTCATCAAATTGACCTTGGCATGCTTGGGGTTATGCTTGACCACAGCTGTACTTGCCGATCTGACAGGAGGAGGAGGAAGACGCCTCTAGTTGAGACACTTGTTGGCATAGTGACCCTTCTGTTGGCACTTGTTGCACGTGACCTCTGAAAGCGGACGGTGATATGGAGCACTCGATCTTGGAGGTTGAGACGAAGTTTTGTTCTGAAAGCCAGGGTTGGGTGGGTGGGAAGAACCACTGCCACCTTTGCTCTTCTGCTGATACGGCTGACGGAACGGAGGAGAAGGAAGCCAAAACTTCTGCTGCTTGGCCACTTGAGTAGAGGAAGGAGTAACATCTCTGACTCGCTTCCTGGAAGCATCACACCTCAACTGAGCAGCCTCTTGCTTCAGTGCCATGTTGTAGAACTCATCGTACCTCAAGGGCTCAAAGAGAACAAGAGCGAGCTGAATATCTTCTCTAAGACCACCCCTGAACTGATATATCATGCTCTTCTCATCAGGGACGTCCTGCTTGGCAAAGCGGGCGAGCTTCTGGAACAACTTTTTGTAGTCATAGACAGACAAAGAGCCTTGCTTCAGATTGCGGAATTCCTCATGCTTGCTTTCAACCACGCTCTGCGGAATATGATGAGCTCGGAAATCTCGACGGAAATCATCCCAAGTGATAACACGTCCACCTCTGGAATCCTTGTACTGCTGGAACCATTCTGCAGCTTGATCTTTGAGTTGGAAGGAAGCGAACTTAACAAAGTCCTCAGGCCTGACGTTACTGCACTCAAAATGCTTACACAGATCCACAAGCCAATCGTCAGCATCGGTTGCCTCAACACAATTGCTGAAAGTCTTTGGCCCGTTAGCAAGGAACTGGTTGAGTGTAGCAAAGTGACTCTGGTTGTTGCCTTGATTCCCATGACTGCCTTGATTGCGCTCTTGAAGAATTTGCATGATCAGCTGTGTGTTTGCATTGGTTGCGGCCATCACAGCTTGCCATGCCTCTGGAGGAGGTGGAGGTGGTGGCGGATCAGGATTCAGAGTCGTGCGTGTTGGAGGAGCCATCCTGAAGAGGTTGACCACCATTAGCACATTGATAGATAAATATTGTAGCTGAATCCAACGGAATGAAAATTGCAACATATAGTCTTCACATCCGAACAAAATGAACGAATGCATTCCTCTTGAAATGGTCACATATCCATAAATTGAGAAGCCACGTAGAGTTAAGGTAGAGAAATAAATCAACAAGGTACGGATCAAGAACGAATAATCGGTAAGAAATCCCAATCTCAAACCAATATCCGTGGAAGAAGAACTAGAGCTACTAGAATACCCACCTATGAAACTCCCGAACCTTTCCGGTTATGCAATCAGGTGTTGGGGATACAGGGGAAGCATAATATCTCACCCAAACTAGCAAATCCTACATCCAGCTGTATCCATCCTTCAACACATAACCAAGAAAACTTCGGAAACCATCTACCTCAACCTTCGAAAAGCATCCGTTATACAAGTTATGGCGATACTCCCGAATTCCCGCCCCAGTACTAGGTGGCGTCGAGGTTATCTCACCAACAAACTGCATAAAAGAGATTTTCGATGTCGGCGTACTAAACTCAGGTATTCCAGAACTGCAACGATAAAATTATGATGACAACACCTCAGAGCTCAACTCCCCGGGACACTTCCACTAAACCCCTGACAGGAGGCACCAAGACAATGTTCTCATCATAAAACCATCGGAACGATTCCAAGATACCCGCGTGATCCTAAATTTTTTTTAGTGAAATTTGAGAAGAGAAGAGTCAAAACTCTACGTCAGGATGCCTTACCAGAGCGATGAGGAGACTGGGAAGTAAAAAGAATTCCTAAACTCTCCGATATATAATTCCTAAAGACTCAAAACATTTTTCTAGACACAACTCGGCCGCTAAAAACGATCAAGCAATGGGGCTCCTAAGGTCGGGGAAGGCTCTGATACCAACTTGTAACACCCTCAATGCGACTATAGCTCCCACGTGTCGAGGCACGACTTAGAGACATAATCGCATTGAAGGCATATGTCGCAAGTTAGGCAATCTTCACAACATCCCATGTAATATGAATAATAAAGGGGAGAACATAGTCGGCTTACACTCGCCACGTCAATCAAGAACATAAATAACATTACATCATCCAAACACTCATGGCCCGACTACGGCGCCAAAATAAAAGAGAACCCAACATGCGACACGGTCCCAATCACCTCCAACTGGGCACCACTACTGATCATCGGGAAAGGAAACGTAGTATCGTTGAGAGTCTTCGTCGAACTCCCACTTGAGCTCATACGCGTCACCTGGAGCGGAATCATCAGGCCCTGCATCTGGTGTAATAGTAATCTATGAGCCATAGGGACTCAGCAATCTCGCACCCTCGCGATCAAGACTATTTGAGCTTATAGGTAAGGCAAGGTAAAATGTGAGTGGAGCTGCAGCAAGCGACTAGCAAGTATGGTGGCTAACTTATTCGCAAAGGAGAGCGAGAAGAGGAGGCAAAGCACGAGCGAGAAACTAGAGAGCAACCTGCGCAAACATTACTCCAACACCGTGTCCACTTCCCGGACTCCGTCGAGAAGGGGCCATCACGGTAACACACTCAGTTGATTCATTTTAGTTAAGTTAAGGTTCAAGTTATCTACAACCAGACATTAACAAATTCCCATCTGCCCATAACCGCGGGCACGGCTTTCGAAAGTTCAATCCCTGCAGGGGATTCCCAACTTAGCCCATGACAAGCTCTCACGGTCAACAAAGGAATAGACCTCCACCCGAGACACACCGATCAGACTCGGTATCCCGGTACAACAAGACATTTCGACACGTTAAAACAAGTCCAGCAACACCGCCCGAATGTGCCGACAAATCCCGATAGGAGCTGCACATATCTCTTTCTCAGGGCTCATTCAGATTGTCCAAACTTCCGGTAGGCCAGCCCAGAGTTGCCCCTGGTAGCCACCGGCGGCTGACGGTTTGGACCAACACTCAGAGGAGCACTGGCCCGGGGGGGGGGGGGGGGGTTAAAATAAGATGACCCTTGAGTCTGCAGAACCCAAGGGAAGGAAAAGGCTAGGTGGCAAATGGTAAAACCAAGGTTGGGCATTGCTGGAAAAGCTTTAATCAAGGCGAACTATCAAGGGGTTCCCATTATAACCCAACCGCGTAAGGAACGCAAAGTCCGGGAACATAACACCAATATGACGGAAACTAGGGCGGCAAGAGTGGAACAAAACACTAGGCGAGAGGCCGAGCCTTCCACCCTTTACCAAGTATATAGATGCATTAAGATAACACGGCAATATAATGATATCCCAACAAGTAAATAAAAGATGTTCCAACAAGGAACGGCCTCCAATCTTCACCTGCAACTAGCAACGCTATAAGAGGGGCTGAGCAAAGCGGTAACAAAGCCAATCAACGGTTTGCTAGGACAATGGTGGGTTAGAGGTTTGACATGGCAATTTGGGAGGCTTTCAAGAAAGTGGTAGGCATCGTAGCAATGGCATAGCAAAAGAGCGAGCAAAACTAGCATAGCAAAGATAGTAGTGATTTCGAGGGTATGATCATCTTGCCTGCACAGTTGTCAGTGTTGACTGGATCCTCACAAGCAAACTCAACGGGCTCCTCGGTAGCGAAATCGTCTCCCGGCTCTACCCAAACAAGACAAACAAGCAAAAAGGACACAATCAACCACGTGCAAGGATCAAGCGATATGATGCAATGATGATGTGCTATGCGGGATGCGATGCGGGATGCAAAATGCAAGATATGACAGGAAATGCATGAACCTGGCCTCAACTTGGAAATCCAAGTGTGCCACTGGAAAGATGGGATAAAATCGCTTGAAAACGATATAAAGAACGCCGGAATCGGAGTTACGGTTTGGAAATGGCAAGCGATTCAAAATTGACACCGGTCTGCGATTTACAGCAGGTAGGCATTTAAATGCAACGAAATGAACATGCTACAGCATCCAAACATGACAACAAAATACATGGCAGGGATGCACACAAGATGCTTAACAAAAGTCTAGCACTTAGCTACGGCCAATTCATCCATTAGGAGGTTCAAACAAGCATGGCAAAAACGCAAATGGTAAAACAGATCTCAGACTTAGTGAAATTAACACTTGTCTGGAATTTCAGATCATATAGCCCTCTTCGGAGCAACAAAACAACATGCTACAGGACCTGAACATGACAAAGAAAGACATGGCATGGAGGTACTCAACAAGCTTAACAAAAGTCCCTTAGTGACCTTGAGCCAAAAGGGATCACAAAATATACTAACAAGCACACGAACATAGCAAAAACATAATCAGTTTTCAGACTTAGTGAAAACTGGGACATGCTGAAACATAACTCACGAAGGCATGTTTACGAGCTCGATGCACTCACCACGGTGCAATTCATGGCAAGACAATCATACACCCATAAAGAAGGCAAAAAATACAAGCTATACATGGCAAGAACAATGGCATAGCATGCACGGATCAACTACAATAACATCGGCAAAATCGCAAACAAGTTGACGATCTGCCCAGATTCGCAACGAAGCAAAAGTAGAGCTCGATTGACTCAAGCTAGGGTGCTCCATAATTGAAAACAAAGACTTGGATGGATAGATCACTACAAGATTAACAAAACGCCCTTACTGATCATCCTCAAAAGAGGCACGGATCACTAGGAAACAACATGAACATATGGCATCATGAACTAAACAATCCCAGACTTAGTGAAAACTACTAAGTCCCTGAAAACAGATTTACCGGGTGCCTCACTTTGCAAGCTTGCACAAGTCACCACACACATCACAAAAATGCATGGGTTGCACCTCTGGAAAGATAACAAAGTCCTTAACAAAACATATGTAGGACACACAGGCATATCATGCACACAATAATCATGGCAAAAATGACAAAAGTCTAAGATGAACTAGCAGATCTGACAATTAACTCACGAAGCCTCCTTCTAACAGAATTTCGGGCATCAAGATGCACCCAAATGAAAATGATGCAATGAAATGAAATGATGTACTCATCGAGGCAAACATTTTGATATACTATATGTCCAAAACGGAGCTACGGATGCGGAGATATCACAGGTCAAAGTTTGCATAAAAATTAGGGTTCCGGGGATAAAAGTCAACCGTTGAATTTTCCAGATCTGGATCTGCACGGTTATCGGAGTTCGCCGGAGGGAGCACTGTTCATCGCCGGAGATGGCGTCGGCCGGAGTTGGACGGCGAGGCGGCCGGAGAGAGGGAGGCCGGCTCGGGCGGCGATGGTGCCGCGGTGGTTGGCGGGGCAGCGGCGTCCTCGGGCGGCGAGAGGAGGCGCGGGCGGCGGCGGTGGCCCGCGGCGGCGGCGCCCACCAGAGCCGAGGGAGGCGGCGGCGATCTAGGCGGGGAGGCGCGGGGGCGGCTCGGGCTCGCGGGGGCCCGATCTGGGCCTCCCGGGCCGCGGCGGCGGCGAGGTGGCGAGTGCCACATGGCGCGACGGGATAGGGCGAGGGGGCGGCGGCGGACGTGTCCGGCACCGGGCGGACGTGTCCGGCGTGCGGAGATGAAATTAGGGTTTTGGGGAGAGGAGGAGATCCGAAAACGAGGGGGTCTATTTATAGGCATAAGTGGAGCTAGGAGAGTCCAAATGAGGTGCGGTTTTCGGCCACGCGATCGTGACCGAACGCTCTAGGACATGGAGCAGAGTTTGGTGGGTTTTGGGCCAAATTGGAGGGGTGTTGGGCTGCAACACACACGAGGCCTTTTTGGTCCCTCGGTTAACCGTTGGGGTACCAAACGAAGTCCAAATGGTACGAAACTTGACAGGCGGTCTACCGGTAGTAAACCAAGGCCGCATGGCAAGTCTCGGTCCAATCCGGAAATGTTTAATCCCCACACACGAAAGAAAACTAGAAATGACCACCGGAGGAGAACGAAGCACCAGAATGCAAAACGGACAACGGGGAAAATGCTCGAATGCATGAGACGAACACGTATGCAAATGCAATGCACATGATGACATGATATGAGATGCATGACAACGACAACAACACACGGAGACAAAAACCCGAACCCGAGGAAATAAATATATGTTAACGCCGGAAACGGCAAGAGTTGGAGTACAAATAGGGAAAGTTACATCCGGGGTGTTACATGATATTAGAGTCATGCTAGTTGAGTGGTTGTGAATTTGAGAAATACTTGTGTTGAAGTTTGTGATTCCCGTAGCATGCACGTATGGTGAACCGTTATTTGATGAAGTCGGAGCATGATTTATTTATTGACTGCCTTCCTTATGAGTGGCTGTCGGGGACGAGCGATGGTCTTTTCCTACCAATCTATCCCCCTAGGAGCATGTGCGTAGTACTTTGTTTCAATAACTAATAGAATTTTGCAATACTTATGTGAGTTCTTTATGACTAATGTTGAGTCCATGGATTACACACACTCTCACCCTTCCACCATTGCTAGCCTCTCTAGTACTGCGCAACTTTCGCCGGTACCATAAACCCACCATATATCTTCCTCAAAACAGCCACCATACCTACCTATTATGGCATTTCCATAGCCATTCCGAGATATATTGCCATGCAACTTTCCACCATTCCGTTTATTATGACACGCTCCATCATTGTCATATTGCTTTGCATGATCATGTAGTTGACATCGTATTTGTGGCAAAGCCACCGTTCATAATTATTTCATACATGTCACTCATGAGTCATTGCACATCCTGGTACACCGCCGGAGGCATTCATAAAGAGTCATACTTTGTTCTAGTATCGAGTTGTAATTCTTGAGTTGTAAGTAAATAAAAGTGTGATAATCATCATTATTAGAGCATTGTCCCAAGTGAGGAAAGGATGATGGAGACTATGATTCCCCCACAAGTCGGGATGAGACTCCAAAGGAAAATAAATAAATAAAAGAGGCCAAAGAAGCCCAAACAAAAAAAGAGAAAAAAGAGGCCATAAAAAAGGAGAAAAGGCCCAAATAAAAAAACAAAAAAAGAGAGGAAATGAGAGAAGGGATAATGCTACTATCCTTTGACCACACTTGTGCTTCAAAGTAGCACCATGATCTTCATGATAGAGAATCTCCTATGTTGTCACTTTCATATACTAGTGGGAATTTTTCATTATAGAACTTGGCTTGCATATTCCAATGATGGGCTTCCTCAAAATGCCCTAGGTCTTCATGAGCAAGCAAGTTGGATGCACACCCACTTAGTTTCTTTTGTTGAGCTTTCATATACTTATAGCTCTAGTGCATCCGTTGCATGGCAATCCCTACTAACTCACATTGATATCTATTGATGGGCATCTCCATGGCCCGTTGATACGCCTAGTTGATGTGAGACTATCTTCTCCCTTTTTGTCTTCTCCAAAACCACCATTCTATTCCACCTATAGTGCTATGTCCATGGCTCACGCTCATGTATTGTGTGAAGATTGAAAAAGTTTGAGAACATCAAAAGTATGAAACAATTGCTTGGCTTGTCATCCGGTTGTGCATGATTTAAATATTTTGTGTGGTGAATATGGAGCATAGCTAGACTATATGATTTTGTAGGGATAACTTTCTTTGGCCATGTTATTTGAAGAGACATAATTGCTTGGTTAGTATGCTTGAAGTATTATTATTTTCATATAAATATTAAACTTTTGTCTTGAATCTTATGGATCTGAATATTCTTGCCACAACAAAGAGAATTACATGGATAAATATGTTAGGTAGCATTCCACATCAAAAAATATGTTTTTATCATTTACCTACTCGAGGACGAGCAGGAATTAAGCTTGGGGATGCTGATACATCTCCAATGTATCTATAATTCTTGATTGTTCCATGCTATTATATTATCAACCTTGGATGTTTTATATGCATTTATATGCTATTTTATATGATTTTTGGGACTAACCTATTAACCCAGTGCCAGTTTCTGTTTTTTCCTTGTTTTAGAATATCGCAGAAAAGGAAAATCAAATGGAGTCCAATTGACCTGAAACTTCACGGAACTTATTTTTGGATCGAAAGAAGCCCAGAAGACTTGGAGTGCACGTCAGGGGATAAACGAGGAAGCCACAAGGCAGGGGGGCGCGCCCTCCATCCTCGTGGGCCCCTCGTGCCGCCTTGACGTACTTCTTCTGCCTATATATCTCCATATACCCTAAAACTATCGGGGAACACAATAGATCGGGAGTTCCACCGCCAGAAGCCTCCATTGCCACCGAAAACCAATCTAGACCCGTTCCGGCAGCCTGCCGGAGGGGGAATCCTTCTCCGGTGGCCATCTTCATCATCCCGGTGCTCTCCATGACGAGGAGGGAGTAGTTCTCCCTCGGGGCTGAGGGTACGTACCAGTAGCTATGTGTTTGATCTCTCTCTCTCTCTCGTGTTCTTGAGGTGGTACGATCTTGATGTATCGCGAGCTTTGCTATTATAGTTGGATCTTATGATGTTTTCTCCCCCCTCTACTCTCTTGTAATGGATTGAGTTTCCCCTTTGAAGTTATCTTATCGGATTGAGTCTTTAAAGATTTGAGAAAACTTGATGTATGTCTTGCCGTGCATATCTGTGGTGACAATGGGATACCACATGATTCACTTGATGTATGTTTTGTTGATCAACTTGCGGGTTCCGCCCATGAACCTATGCATATGGGTTGGCACATGTTTTCGTCGTGATTCTCTGGTAGAAACTTTGGGGCACTCTTTGAGGTTCCATGTGTTGGTTGAATAGATGAATCTGAGATTGTGTGATGCATATCGTATAATCATACCTACGGATACTCGAGGTGACATTGGAGTATCTAGGTGACATTAGGGTTTTTGTTGATTTGTGTCTTAAGGTGTTATTCTAGTACGAACTCTAGGGCTATTTGTGACACTTATAGGAATAGCCCAACAGATTGATTGGAAAGAATAACTTTGAGGTGGTTTCATACCCTACCATAATCTCTTCGTTCGTTCTCCGCTATTAGTGACTTTGGAGTGACTCTTTGTTGCATGTTGAGGGATAGTTATGTGATCCAGTTATGTTATTATTGTTGAGAAGACTTGCACTAGTGAAAGTATGAACCCAAGGCCTTGTTTCCTAGCATTGCAATACCGTTTGTGCTCACTTTTATCATTAGTTACCTTGCTGTTTTTATATTTTCAGATTACAAAAACCTTTATCTATCATCCATATTGCACTTGTATCACCATCTCTTCGCTGAACTAGTGCACCTATACAATTTACCATTGTATTGGGTGTGTTGGGGACACAAGAGACTCTTTGTTATTTGGTTGCAGGGTTGCTTGAGATAGACCATCTTCATCCTACGCCTCCTATGATTGATAAACCTTAGGTCATCCACTTGAGGGAAATTTGCTACTGTCCTACAAACCTCTGCACTTGGAGGACCAACAACGTCTACAAGAAGAAGGTTGTGTAGTAGACATCAAGGAGGTCGATGAGAGGCAGCACCGTGCTACCTACATTGGTCGTTTGATTCATAGGATAGAATGTTATAAGATTTTTTCCATGTAATCATGTGTTAATTGGCAATATTGCATCCACTCAACTTTTTTTCACTTCCTTTGTTTTTCCTATGTCAAATACTCTGATTTTTTAGGGGAACACTATGTTCATGCTATGGATTCAAGTGGACGTGCCACTCCAATCCTTTATTTTTCTTTACGAAGAGAGTACTTGCTGCTGCAAGAGCACTGTGTTAATGATGTGCCGCTGGAAGAGCCGCTTATATTAATTAACGATGCTCTAAAAAGGTGGACCAGCTTTGGCTATACTAGTAGTACTAGGTTAGTAGGTGACCTTGCGCTTGGCTCTTCTCCTCTTCCGAAAGTCGAACAATAATGATGGTACTAGTACTTCTGGCAATCTGACACCAAATGAACTGTTGCACGTCCACCGCTTGTAAGCAAAAGTTTCTCCTCGTGCTGCGAGCCACCGCGCACGTGTTGGCGAGGGAGCTCGTCGTTCTGCGAGTTTACAGGACACATCAAAGTTATTTAGTACTCTCTCCAAAAAGGTCTGACCATGTCCATGGCTACCATCCCGTGCTCCGTCATTGAGTACGTGCACTATTCACGTGCCATCGAGGAGAAAAAATATTGCATAGTACTAGGTTCCATCGAAGTGCACGACTCACTTACGCACTGCTTATCTCCATTTTCTTGCATGACAGTGCACCTTGATGCTAGATGTCCCACATGTTGGCAAAAGGATGAACAAAGCTCATGTTAAAAAAAGAGTGGAAGAACATAGGGCCTGTTTGGTTCCCAGCCTAAGGTTGCCACGTCTAACCTTAGTCATGCCACAACATCTTAGACATGTGTTTGGTTCATTGCCACACTTCTCTGGTTATATGGTCCACGTGTCATAGGCTCAATTTTTTTCCAAATCTTGCCACACTTGTGGTGGCCATAGCCACACTTTTTGTGGCAGCCACACTTTGCCTAAGGTTAGTTGTGGCAAAGGGGCTGTTTGGTTCTAGGCCTAGCATTGCCACACTTTGCCACACATTTTTGCCAAGCTTGCCTAAGGTTAGTTCATCAAAATGAGAGCCACAAGTTGGCAAGCCTAAGGGAATCTTGCCTTATTTTTTGTGTGTATGCCATGTGGGGTCCAAGTGTGGCTTGACTAAGGTGTGGCTTGAACCAAACACTCACCTCATAGATTCTACATGGTGTGGCCATGAACCAAACATCCTCATAGATTCCCGATGACTGAGAAGGAGAAAGGAACCTCGCGGTAGAGCGTCTGCACTCATAATATTTTATATTATACCTTGCTCATGCATATATTAAATGCTTAGAGCCAACCTAATAGCCATTCTAAGAGCCAACCTATTATATGAGTATTTTTTATGATGACTCTAGGTGAGGTGGCATCTCCTTATAGCCAACAGCCGGCTACATTGGAGCACTCCGGCAAGGCCTAGAGGTTAATTTGAGAACAAGTACCTCGAGGTTAATTTGACCGACGGACCAAACGAGACGGGCGTGCCATGCCGTGAGTGGGTCCAGTTTCTCGTTTTGAACTTGTTTGGTGTAGTAGTAACACTTGGTTCTGACTATTGATAAGATTTTATATAGGGCCGAATGTATTCTTCGAGGATTCCTTTGACTATTGATAAGATTTTATATAATTTGAAAATTATATCATTCGAAGATCCTTTCACGTTCAGTTTTCAAAAAAAGATCCTTTCACATATGAATTTGACTGTATGCTTTTAGCAACTTGCATGTCCGATACTGCTCCTGTTTGGATACTCTAACTTAGCTAGAGGTTAGACTAACTCATGACTAACCCTGAACTAACTGTAGCCAAAGAGGTGTTCGGATGACAAGGTTAGATTGACAATAAATGTGCTTGATGGAGAGAGAAAAGTGATATTTTAGTGGGCCCAATGAGAACTATCTCCAATTAGCACCTCTTGGGTGGGATAGTTTTTTTTGGTGGGTTCAGTGCAATTTGCTCCAATTTAACCCTCATGTTTGGATACTTTAGGGCTATTTGAGCCCCAACTAGCTCAAACTAACTCCAAACCATGGATCCAAACAGGGCCAAAGTTAGTCTCTGAAAATGCATTAATCCCTATATACATGGATAGACGGAGTACATGATACTAGCAAACGCTCACCATTAGTAGTAGTTCATTGGTTGGTTTCGATTTTTGATTCAGTTGTTGTGCTACTACCGTCCAATATTCGCGTGTGGTTGTTTCTAGAATAAAAAAGGAGGTACTCCCTCCTTCTAGGTGTGTAGGTCACCTAAGGTGGAGTAGCGCAACCTAGGTGGCTGCGGATTGGAAGAGGCCAAATAATCAGACCGAAAATTCTTCCAATCACCGCGCCACTTTTTCCTCCTAAACCAAACGGAGATTAGCAATGAATCCCTAATTAGGGTCAATACCTCCCCTAATCATCGGGTTCCTTCTCTTCATGCATAGGTCGCTCATTCTCTCCCTCATTAACTTCCTCCCCCGCGTGGTTCAGCCAAAAAAATTTCTCGCTGAGGAACGAGGAAGTGAGGCGAACGAGGAAGGAATTTAATGCATTGTGCCTAAGTGTTTTGGGAATATCTGATTTTCGTAAGGTGACTTACACACCTAGACGGAGGGAGTAGTACTTACTGTGGGAAAGGTGAAGTGATGGTTGCTTCGCCCGAGCAACTTACTACTCTGGAAATATGGGAGTACCAGTGGATTCAATGAATAGAGAAATGATGGTTCCTTCGTCCAATCAAATTACTGTGGCGAAGGTGGGGCTATGTGATTTGACTGCTAACTAGTCATTACTACTGCGACGCAACGACCGGGGTGAATCTCTCCCTGCAGTTGTGCACTCAATATTGCTGCATGGTAGGTGGAGCCGGATGAAGGATGTCCCACATGTCGGCGAAACGAAGTTGAATTGTTTATGGCATTGCTATAAATCCTTCAAGATTTGTTTATATGTACGCATAATTTTAATGAAATTGTACTGTGATGCTATGAAGGTTTCAACTTTGGTTCCCGCAGGAAAAAAAGGTTTCAACTTAGGATTCATGTGTCCTCTTGCCTCAAGATTATGTTGTTACAACATTCCATCAAATACAAATGAAACTACCATCGCTACTAATGCATCTCAATGGTTCGCAGATCAGCGTCAATATTCACATCACAACCAAAGACAAAGTTGTGAGAAGGTGTACAAATAAAGAAAAAAAATATAATTGATCGATGTTGTTCGTAGGCATGGCTCCATTTCCTAGGCACAGTGTTCATTGCTTTGCAGCTAGTTTCACCCAGCTCTGTAGCTAAAAAAGAGGTGTATGGAGGACATCACAATCCGATCATTTTGTGCAGCTCCACTAAAATCGAGCTGACCATCCCTGTTTGCAAAGATATCCAGTCAGTGTGATGACAATAATAGTGGAACTAGATGATGAAATATAACACACAAAAATAGAAGCCGATCACCTCTGCGATCTCTCTTTAGGACTAAATACTTGTTGGAGAAGATTAGGCATGAAGTTGGATGAGGAGGACAGAAAAACCAATCTCCCTTTCTGCAGTCCCACAGAAATGTAAAAACGTTGCCCGTGTGACATTTTGGCAGAACTGCACAAAACACTCTTAAGAAAAAATGATTTGTGCAGTTCACCAAAAGGTCGCAATAGCAACAAGGTGAAATGGATATCCCTATTTGCAAACGAAGGTAGAAAGGAAACAATTACTGCCCAATAACACGAGTTGAAGACACATAAGCCGACAAAAAATAAGCATATTCCATGTAATAAGGGGAAGATAGCAGCATGGTGGTTTATCAGAAATGGTTTGAGGACGAGATTGCAAGATGGAAAGTACGCCGGCCGAGATACGTTTTAAGCAAACAACTAAAGAAGATCCACATGCAGGATTTTCCACATGCAGCAACATGGGAAGATGGGCAGTGGAGCAAGGCTGGAGGAAGCTATACCTTAGGGTCATCAAGATGTTACTAGGAGGGCGCCGGTGGCCGGGATCTTACCATACTGCGGCAGCGAGCAAGTGGCGAAGGCCCTACGCGTCGGGCTTGGTCAGAGAGAATGGCGGGTACCGCAGAATGGGATGTGCTGCCTCAACGCTGTCGAACGGACAAACGATGCACATCCTCCCTTTCCGCCGGCAAACGGGATGCGGCCAGATCACTGACCAATGGTGAGAGAGAGGCCACCGACGCCTTGTCTGAGATGGTGTGACGAGAGACAAACCCCAGCAGGCAGGCTCCGTTGTATATAGTGGAGCGGATTTTTCAATTTTCCCCACGATAATCGTTTTATATTCCATACGTGCCATTGAGGAATATAACTTTATTTAATACTGATGCGTCAAGTCAAACTTTGTTCTATCTACGCATGGTACACGACCCTCCTTCGAGTAAACAACCGCTACACGCGTCAAATTATCACGTGGGCTGCCTTTTCATACAGAAACAAACTCCACCGTGTACCCGCGCAGGTGTAGCCGGGAACGAGACGTGAGTATGTGCGTCCTGCGTGCACCTCTTCTTTAGGTGCAGGTACGTACGTGGGTGGGTGTGAGAGAGATGGTTTGTTGATATATCATATATAGAGGCAGCGATCCACGAGAAGAGAGTAGAGGGATCATCGGGGTGAGATATCGATAGAATCGAAAATAGGGATGAAGTGTGTGGTTGTGCGATCGACAAAGAGTGCCATGGAATTTGTGTTTGCCCACGTCAAAGATACAAGGCGGCTGGCCTACTGGAATTTGAGAGGGCAGAGGTGTAGTTTTTCTCTATCGCATGGATACCTACCTACAATGTTCGACTATCGGTGTGTGTGTGGGGGGGGGAGGGGGCAGAGACCTAACTATAGAGAGTTAGATCGACTAGTATATGTGTGGAGAAGGAGAGAGACCTAGCTATGTATTGAGGGAGATCAATCGGCATCCATCCATATGTGTAGTAGAGGAATAAGGTTGGGAGAGAGACAAAGGTAGAGTGTCGGAGGGTTGGTGGTGGAGTGGCTTCTCACAAATGGTGGGAGAGGCCTGCTGGACAAACGAAGGGTACGAGTGCAATATCAATAAGAGAGGGCCGGGGATGTCTGTCTGTCTATGCACGTGCGTGTGAGAGACGGGTCGGGAGGTATGCAAGGATGATGAGGGGACACGATATGGTTGTAGTAAGCATACGTAACTACATAGGAAGATCAACCATTGTGTCCCGAGAAAGGGAGAGACATAACTAGTGAGGTAAGTCTATCAATGCGTGGGGAAAAAGAATTATAGTCGACCTAGCTATATGTAGGGAGATCAGTACATATACATGCATGCATGTGTTAGAAGCAAATAAGGTCCGGAGAGACAGACAGGGGGAGAGGGGTGCGGCTAGGAGGTGGTGCGAGAGGCCTACTATGTCGAGGGGGGAGTGTGCGAGTATGAGATCGATGAAAAGAGGGGCGGGAGTGTGCACCTGCATGGAACCGTATTGGACATAGGGGGCATGGACGGTGAGAAGAGAAGAGGGGAAGTATGTGTTTGTGGTAGGCACACTTGGCTAGAGAGGTATATCGACCGGTGTGTGCCGGAAAGAAGGAGCCGGGGGGCCTACACACACCGCGGGTGAACGACCTAAAGAGAAATAACAAACGTGCGCAATGGAGGGGACGCTGAGAAAGGGTGAGAGTGGGGCGGGCGTGTGCATGCATGATAGAAAGTTAGCGCTAGCTAGGTACAAAGAGAAGAGGATCGTGAAGGTGTAAAAGACGAATAGAGATCATAATTCATTATAAAAAAGTGGATACAAATACTTGAAGAAGATATCATAATGTAGAACATTGATTATAATTTGGGCTAATGTGTGGTTTTGCAGCTCAGGGCTAAATACTTGTCATAATGTAGGGGGGCACTATACTTTGTGTGATAAACACGGTGTACGTATGGAACATAGTTTAGATTATGAATATCTAGTTAGTACATCAAATGTACTATTATTTGGAATGAACATCAAGTGTATTCAAAAAATTAAATTCGAGTTCATATAGTACACATAGTTCATATCTATCTCTATAGTAATCATGTGGTGTGTTGTTAAGGTAATACACGAATGATGGTTGAAGTTGGCAACAATCATGATTGTAGATTCTTATTCAAATAGAGAAACGAATTCAAATTTAGTTCAAATTGCATCGGTAGTATAGATATTTGGAATGCACTAAAATGTTGGTATGAGTAGGTTACATGCATTATGTAGCCAGCGAAAAAAATTAATTGGACATAATATGGATTCATAGCTTTGAATAGCATTTGTATAGTAAAACAGGACAAGACTCTCTCTTTGTGTGGTGTGAATAGTTTTATTTTTTTTGTTTTTTCGTTGAGGGAAGTGCAAATTGATTTGGTACATACAACTACAATATTACACGTTAGGTTTGTCCCCAAAATACAAACCACGCCTTGTTATATCCCAAAATTCAGATATCGTGCTCCCAAAACTCGCGCCTTCACAACCCGCGCCTTGCTATCCCGGAATTACAACGCGCGCGAAAACTCCCTCCAGCTGCCAAATCCCGACACGCGAAATCCCACTTCTAACCCTGAGCCGAAAGGGATGCTAGTTCAAATCGGTGGGGATACTTTTGTAACACAACCTACATTTTGGACAAGCACGTCCCTAAGTCATGGTCCCCCCTCCCATCGCCTCCTTTTCACCATTCGAAATCCCAGGCCGCCATAACCTCTTCACTCGAGCCGCAAAACCCCACCCTCCTCTGTCTACCACCTCACCGCTGCCCAGCTGGAGCTTCTTCCCCAACGACGTCGTCCACCGCAACAGCTTGACGCCCCTCATCCACCTCCCCGGATGAGGGTCCGTCGTCCATCTCATCGTCCCGCTAGTTCAGCCGCCTCGTCCTCCACCTCCAAGGAGCTGCTCCGATGATTGCCTTGTCTATCGCGCCTGCTCCATCCCAACAGCGCCGCCTTAACCTGCTCCACCGGAGCTGCAACATCCTCACCGACTCCTCGGACAAAGCAGAGACCTACTCGGCGCCACCAAAGAGGTTGTACACTCATCGCGTCACACCATCTCCTTAACTCGACCTCCCGGCACCGACGGTGCTCTGTCCCGCACCCCCATGGCGCGGCTACCTCGAAGCCGGCGCCATGGGCGACTGTGACGCCCCCGATTTAATCGTACACTAATCATACACGCAAACGTGTACGATCAAGATCAGGGACTCACGGGAAGATATCACAACACAACTCTAAAAAAATAAAATACATCATACAAGCATCATATTACAAGCCAGGGGCCTCGAAGGCTTGAATACAAGAGCTCGATCATAGACGAGTCAGCGGAAGCAACAATATCTGAGTACAGACATAAGTTAAACAAGTTGCCATAAGATGGCTAGCACAAACTGGGATACAGATCGAAAGAGGCGTAGGCCTCCTGCCTGGGATCCTCCTAACTACTCCTGGTCGTCGTCAGCGGGCATCACGTAGTAGTAGGCACCTCCGGTGTAGTAGGAGTCGTCGTCGAAGGTGGCGTCTGGCTCCTGGGCTCCAACATCTGGTTGCGACAACCAGGTAGAAGGGAAGGGGGGAAAAGAGGGAGAAATGCAACCGTGAGTACTCATCCAAAGTACTCGCAAGCAAGGAGCTATACTACATATGTATGCATTGGTATCAACTGGAATAAGGCTATCATAGGTGGACTGAACTGCAGAATGCCGGAATAAGAGGGGGATAGCTAGTCCTTTCGATGACTACGCTTCTGGCAGCCTCCGTCTTGCAGCATGTAGAAGAGAGTAGACTGAAGTCCTCCAAGTAGCATCGCATAGCATAACCCTAACCGATGATCCTCCCCTCGTTGCCCTGTGAGAGAGCGACCACCGGTTGTATCTGGCACTTGGAAGGGTGTGTTTTATTAAGTATCCAGTTCTAGTTGTCATAAGGTCAAGATACAACTCCAAGTCGTCCTGTTACCGAAGATCACGGCTATTCGAATAGATTAACTTCCCTGCAGGGGTGCACCACATACCCCAACACGCTCGATCCCATTTGGCCGGACACACTTTCCTGGGTCATGCCCGGCCTCGGAAGATCAACACGTCGCAGCCCCACCTAGGCACAACAGAGAGGTCAGCACGCCGGTCTAAACCTAAGCGCACAGGGGTCTGGGCCCATCGCCCTTAGCACACCTGCACGTTGTGAACGCGGCCGGAAGCAGACCTAGCCTAGGGGCCTTCCAGTCCAATCCGGCGCGCGCCACTCAGTCGCTGACGTCACGAAGGCTTCGGTTGATACCACGACGCCGGGATACCCATAACTACTCCCGCGTAGATGGTTAGTGCGTATAGACCAAATGGCCAGACTCAGATCAAATACCCAGATCTTGTTAAGCATGTTAAGTATCCGCGAACGCCGACCAGGGCCAGGCCCACCTCTCTCCTAGGTGGTCGGAACCTGCCCTGCCGCTCCGCCTCAAAACTCCACTCGCGGGTGCTCCTCAAGCCGACCCGTCTTTAATCACCACATGTATCATGTATAAAGTAAATAGTATATACCCGTGATCACCTCCCGAGTGATCACGGCCCGATAGTATTGCACAGCAGACGGACAAGAATGTAGGGCCACAGATGGAAATACTAGCATCCTATACTAAGCAATAGGATTGCAGATAAAGGTAACAACAGTAGTAGCAAGGACAGGCTATGCATCAGTATAGGATTAACGGGAAGCAGTAACATGCTACGCTACTCTAATGCAAGCAGTATAGAGAAGAGTAGGCGATATCTGGTGATCAAAGGGGGGGCTTGCCTGGTTGCTCTGGCAAGAGAGAGTGGTCGTCAACTCCGTAGTCGTACTGGGTAGCAGCGGCGTCGGTCTCGGTGTCTAGCGAGAGAAGAGGGGGAGAAACAATAAATATTTAAGCAAACATATGCATAGCGATGCATGACATGACAAGTAACGGCGTTAGAGGTGCCCTAACGCGGTAGTAGGTGATACCGGTGAAGGGGGATAACATCCGGGAAAGTATCCCCGGTGTTTCGCGTTTTCGGGCAGAGGAGCCGGAGGGGGAAAGTTACGTGTTCGATAGGTTAGGGGGGTGTGGCAGACGAACGGGTTGTGTATCCGTAATCGTCTCGTCGTTCTGAGCAACTTTCATGTAGAAAGTATTTCCATCTGAGCTACGGTTTATTTTCTATTAATTTTAAAGGATTTAAATCATTTTCAGGATTTATTTAATTATTTTAATACAACATTATCCAGAACAGTGCTTGCTGACGTCATCATGACGTCAGCATGACGTCAGCAATCAACAGAGGTGTTGACTGGTCAACTGACGTGTGGGACCCACTGGTCATTGACTGTTTAGCCTAATAAGTGTTTAACTAAACTAACTACTGTTTTAATTAAACTAATTAGTTAGTTAGGTTAATCTAATTATGATTAATTAACTTAATTAATTCCTTAATTAATTAATTAATTAAATTATTATTATCTATTTATTTATTTTATTTATTTTACATATTATTTTTAATTCTTTTTTTTAAACAAAACGTTCTGGGGCTGGGGCTGGGCCCCATGTGTCATTGGCCCTAGGGGGGCATAATGGGCGCACGGGCGTTGGGGCGTTCCGGGCGGAGCCCCGTGAGTGTGCGGGCGCTGGCCCAGGCGTGGCCAACGGGGCGGCTGGGGGACAGCGGCAAGACGCCGGCCAGGTGAGGCGTCGGAGGTGAGGCATGCGGCGGCGCGCGCAAGCTACAACGGTGGAGGTGGTGGCGGGGTCGCGCGATGGAGCAGTGGTCAGGGGCGGAGGGGCGAGGCTAAGGCGAGCAGCAGCGGCTGCAGGGAGGACACGGCGAGGCGCGGCAGTGCGGCGCGCGCGGAAGCTGGCGAGCGTGGTGGCGCGTGAGCAGAGGAGCAGGGCACCGACGAGCACGCGGGGGTGAGCACGAGAGGGGCGGGGCTGGTGAGATCAGTAGGTGGCAGGCGCGGGCCGGGCGCGCACGATGGGTGTGGCCACCCCGCGGTCAGGGCGCGATGGCGGCTACGGGAAGACGCGGGGCGTGGTCGAGAGCTGCAGGGGGCGACGACGCCGTAGAGTGCGCGGGACAGGGGAGAGAGAAGAGGGCATGACCCTCACCAAGTAGTGTAGGGGAGTGGCAGTGGGGGGGTCGCGGAGGAGGACGAAGACTACAGGCGGCGACGGGGGAGCTCCGGGTGGATGGCGCTCGGCGCCGGCGGTTCGGGGTGGCGTCGGGGTCGGTGGAGCACATCGGGGAGGAGGCGAGGCGGCAGGGGTTGGCGATGGGGACGTGCGCCGGGGCAGCGACGGGGTGGCGTCTTCGGGTGGCGGCGATGGGGTCGGCCCGATCCGGTCTGGATCGGGTGAGAGGGAGGAGATGAGGGGGGGCGTGGGGGTTTCTTCCCCGATCCAATCTGGATCGGGAGGGGGTGGGAACGACGTGGGGGGACGAGTGGGTGGCGGCTAGGGTTGCGGGGGGTGAGGGAAGTGGATAAGGGGAGTGAGGTGGGCTGGCCGGTTGGGCCTTGTCTTGCTGGGCCGAAGCCCAGGGGGCAGGGGGTTTTCTCTTTCTTTTTTTTATGTATTTTCTTTCTTTTATTTATTTCCTTTTCTGTTTTGGCTAATTGTTTGGGCACTAAATGAGTTTTGTAAAACATGAGAGTTGGCCCAAAATTCACAACACAATATATCCTACCACCAAAAACTAGTTTGGTGTAACTATCATTTCATATTTATTTTTTATTAATAAAAAGGTTAGTAAATATTGTTTTCAGCCACTGTTTGAGGTTGTTTAAGTCACTTATCAAATTTCAATAATGTTGCTTACAATTTTATCATAGCCTCTGATTTATCTACTATTTATTGAACATTTTAGTTCTAATATTTGAAAAACTTTTATTGTTTTCTTGATTTTGATTTTGAATTTGAATCGGTTTCGAACTAACGCGAGATTACTAACAGTAATCAAAGTGACGTGGCATCGTTAACGTGGGATTACTGTAGCCTAATTATCCGGGCGTCACAATTCTCCTCCACTACAAGAAATCTCGTCCCGAGATTTAGGAGCGGGAGTAAGGGAAAGGGGTTTGGTTACGAAATTCTAACGAGTGTTCTCGGTCTTGGTTGCCCTTCTCGAAGTGGTCAATCCATAGCGCTGATGTCTTCATTTCTCTGCTTCAAGTCATCTTAATGAAGTTGTCGTCCTTCCTTCAGTATCTTCACCGTACATACGAAAGGGCAAGAAGGGAAAACTCGATATGGATGGATTCTAACAAGATCGAGCATCAGACGGTTAACTCAGGGAAGAAGCATAAGTATCTCTCGATTTGAAACTTAAGAAGATATCGAGAGTGAAGTAAGAAGGTACCATGCGAAGCTTCAAACGGATAGGCAATCGTTCGATGCCTAACTAGAAGGTGAAAGGGTTTCAGGGCAACGAGAATAGGTATTGCGCCTCATACCAGAATAGATCACTAGACAGGTGGTCCGTGAATTACATACGAAGTCAAGCGCGAGGAACAACCTTGGAAACAGGGTGTATAGGAGAGTCAGGTTTCGATCCTGGGAACTGTGGGTTATGGGCCCACCATGTGGGTTAAAACTAGGAAGGGCGTTGACATCCTGCACGATCATGTGAGCAAGGCATGTCAGAGGATATGTAACGCCCGGATAATTAAGCTATAGTGAACCTCTGCTAATGATGCCACGTCACCTCGGTTACTGTTCCTAATCTCGTGTTAGTTCGAAACTGATTCAAATTCAAATTCAAAATCAACCAGGTGATAAAAACTTTTCAAAATTTAAAACAAAAATGTTCGGGGTGTGCAAATAAATGCCTAGGAATTTATGGTGTGGGATCCATGCCTTTATAAAAGACCTAAATACTTAAAATGAATCAAAACAGAAAAAAAAATAAAGAAAAGATAATACAAAAAAACAGAAAACAAAAAAAAAATATAAAAGGACCCCCCCCACTGGGCCAGACGGCCCAGCCGGCCAGGCCACCACCGGCCCAACTGGGCAAAGGCCCCGCCGGCCACCCCCCCCATAACCCACACCCCCGAAACCCTAACCCCACCCCGTCGCCCCACTCACCCCCCACTCCCCACTCGCTCTCCCCCACCCCCCCTCGTGCTGGATCTGGATCGGGAGGAGCCCGATCCCCTCGCCCTTCTCCCTCGCACACCCGTCGCCGCCTGGACCGCGCCTCCGCCTCGACCTCCCCGTCGCCGGACCCCCCCCATCACCGGACTGCTCCTCTACGGCGTCGTCGCCGTCTTCCTCCTCAACCCCCGCTCCCCAGACCCTACGCACCCCGGTGAGGCCCTCGGCCTCCTCTCCCCTCTCCGCCGCACGCTCGCGCCCGCCTCGTCTCAGGTCGGACGAGCCCCATGGCTCCGCCCCCCCCCCCCCCCGCCTGGAGCTGTGCTCCCGCACGCGCCCCCGCACAGCCCCGTGCCTCCCCTCTCGCTCGCCCGCGCCGGGGCGCACCCCCTGGCTGCGGCCTTTGCACGCACGCTCCGCCGTGCCCGTCAGCTTCGACCACCGCAGCACAACGTGCCCCGCCTCCCGCCTCTCCCCCCGCTGCGTTGCCGCGCCGGCGTGCCCTCAAGCCCGCACGCGCCCCCACTTTCCTCCTCCCCGTGCGCGCACGACCGCAGCGGCCGTCGTGCCTGCCTGCCTTCGCATCGCCCGCCACTGCTGCGGCAGCTGCTACCTCTGCCGCACCCCCCCGCTGCCCAACATCGCCGGCGCCGCCCCATTCCGGCCACCCTCGCCGCGGTCCCGGTCGTCGCCCGGCACCGGCGCCCGTCTGTGCCACTAGACCCTCTCCTGGGTCGGACGCCCGCAAACCCGGCGCCCGTTAAGGCCCCCTGGGGCCACTGACATGGGGGCCCCAGCCCCAGAACGTTTTGTTAAAAAAAAGAATTAAAAATAATATATAAAAATAAATAAAACAATAATTAAATAAAAACAAAATTAATTAATTAATTAATTAACTAAATTAATTAAGTTAATTAACCTTAACTAATTAAACTAATTAACCTGTTAGCTTAATTAAACATTAATTAGTTTAACTAAACCCTACTTAACCTAACAGAGTATGACAGGTGGGTCCCACTGGACCCACGCGTCAGTTGGACCCAGTCAACCACTGTTGACTGCTGATGTCAGCATGACATCATGCTGATGTCATAAATCTATTTTTGAATTAATTAAATAATTAATTAAATTTCAGAAATTAATAAAATCTTTAGAAAATCATATCTTTTAATCCGTAACTCGGATGAAAATACTTTGTACATGAAAGTTGCTCAGAACGACGAGACGAATTCGAATACGCAGCCCGTTCATCCGCCACGCATCCGTAGCATAGCGAACACACAACTTTCCCCCTCCGTTTCATCTGTCCGAAAACACGAAACACCGGGGATACTTTCCCGGATGTCATCCCCCTTCACCGGTATCACCTACTACCGCGTTAGGGCACCTCTAACGCCGTTACTTGTCATGTCATGCATCACTATGCATATGCTTGCATTATATTTATTGTTTCTTCCCCCTCTTCTCTCGCTAGACACCGAGACCGACGCCGCTGCTACCCAGTACGACTACGGAGTTGACGACCCCTCTCTCTTGCCAGAGCAACCAGGCAAGCCCCCCCTTTTGATCACCAGATATCGCCGACTCTTCACTATACTGCTTGCATTAGAGTAGTGTAGCATGTTACTGCTTCCCGTTAATCCTATACTGATGCATAGCCTGTCCTTGCTACTACTGTTGTTACCTTTACCTGCAATCCTAATGCTTAGTATAGGATGCTAGTTTATCATCAGTGGCCCTACATCCTTGTCCGTCTGCCATGCTATACTATCGGGCCGTGATCACTCGGGAGTTGATCACGGGTATATACTATATACTTTATACATGATACATGTGGTGACTAAAGACGGGTCGGCTTGAGGAGCACCCGCGAGTGGATCTTTGAGGCGGAGCGACAGGGCAGGTTCCGACCACCTAGGAGAGAGGTGGGCCTGGCCCTGGTCGGCGTTCGCAGATACTTAACACGCTTAACGAGATCTGGGTATTTGATCTGAGTTTGGCCATTTGGTCTATACGCACTAACCATCTACGCGGGAGTAGTTATGGGTATCCCGGCGTCGTGGTATCAGCCGAAGCCTTCGTGACGTCAGCGACTGAGTGGCGCGCGCCGGATTGGAACGTAAGCCTGCTCTTGTATTAAGGGGGCTAGTTCTACTTCCGGCCGCGTACGCAACATGCAGGTGTGCTAAGGGCGATGGGCCCAGACCCCTGGGCGCTTAGGTTTAGACCGGCGTGCTGACCTCTCTGTTGGTCTAGGTGGGGCTGCGACGTGTTGATCTTCCGAGGCCGGGCATAACCCAGGAAAGTGTGTCCGGCCAAATGGGATCAAGCGTGTTGGGGTATGTGGTGCACCCCTGCAGGGAAGTTAATCTATTCGAATAGCCGTGATCTTCGGTAACAGGACGACTTGGAGTTGTATCTTGACCTTATGACAACTAGAACCGGATACTTAATAAAACACACCCTTCCAAGTGCCAGATACAACCGGTGGTCGCTCTCTCACAGGGCGACGAGGGGAGGATCATCGGTTAGGATTATGCTATGCGATGCGGCTTGGAGGACTTCAGTCTACTCTCTTCTACATGATGCAAGACGGAGGCTGCCAGAAGCGTAGTCTTCGAAAGGATTAGCTATCCCCCTCTTATTCTGGCTTTCTGCAGTTCAATCCACCGATATGGCCCTTTACACATTTACCATGCATATGTAGTGTAGCTTCTTGCTTGCGAGTACTTTGGATGAGTACTCACGGTTGCTTTCTCCTTCTTTCCCTCTATCCCTTCTACCTGGTTGTCGCAACCAGATGTTGGAGCCCAGGAGCCAGACGCCACCGTCGACGACGACCCCTACTACACCGAAGGTGCCTACTACTACGTGATGCCCGCTGACGACGACCAGGAGTAGTTAGGAGGATCCCAGGCAGGAGGTCTGCGCCTCTTTCGATCTGTATCCCAGTTTGTGCTAGCCTTCTTAAGGCAAACTTGTTTAACTTATGTCTGTACTCAGATATTGTTGCTTCCGCTGACTCGTCTATGATCGAGCTCTTGTATTCGAGCCCTCGAGGCCCCTGGCTTGTAATATGATGCTTGTATGACTTATTTTATTTGTAGAGTTGTGTTGTGATATCTTCCCGTGAGTCCCTGATCTTGATCGTACACGTTTGCGTGTATGATTAGTGTACGGTCAAATCGGGGGTGTCAAAAGTTGGTATCAGAGCCGACTGCCTGTAGGAATCCCCCTTCCACACTGCTTGGCCGAAGTCAAGTCTAGACATTACAAAACCCTTTTACTAACTTGGCTGTGTGCCTTACGGACCCACGTCGCCATCGGGTGGTACTAGGATCTTTTACTCCTCGACCTTTACTCTGGGACTCTGAACTCTCTTCTACTCGGGTTAAACGAATTTACTAACTCTGACACTAGGATCCCGTTACGACGTTCACCCCAAAGATGGATAAGCCCTAGTTATTCCTTAGAATTGTATTTGAACATTATCCACATTGTCATTTGACTCCTGTGAAAACTTCTGTGTTTTCAGATGGAACCCACGAGGCAGGTCGTGCGCCACACGACGGCCATTGGTGCCTCAGGATCACCTGCTGTGTTGGTTGAGATGATGACCTATCTGGGTTATTGCTGGCACCCTGAGTACACCGTCTATGAGGAGTATCAGGACTTCAACCAGGAGCAGTACCGTGCCATCGTCCACCTCTACCCTCGGGAGTATGACTCCACTACCGTGCTGCACACTGCTCATGGTGTTGGAGTGACTATCGATATGGCGGTCCACGATGCTGCTTATGCTGCTCTGACACGTCTTCGTGGAGAGTATCAGGAGTTGGATACCTCCCCCTTCAGGCACATTGCTATCGCATCCGATGTTGGTGCGGAGGGTTACTACACTGCTGCCTACTCCACTGTCACCCGAGAGCCCTTCTACCATCAGAACCTGGTTCTGCATGCTGATGGGCTGGATCGAGCTAACCGAGCTCTTCGCCACGAGTTGTACACCACTCGTCAGCACCTCTACCGTGCTCTGACGATGTTGCACCCCTTCGTCGGATCTGGGGAGCTGTCGCGTTCTGCTATCTACCCAGCCAGGACCGTGATGCCCCAGGGTGTCGGTTGGCCAGAGGTGGGAGGCTACTCTCCCGCACTTGGTCCTCTTCTGCCACTTGAGCGTCAGGTTCTGCACCAGAGTACCCGCGGACCCCAGGTTGCCGACGTGGTGTACCCGATGCCACACTACCAGCTTTCAGGCTACAGCTACCTCCGCAGTACCGCGTGGGACTGATGTAGACTTGCTTGTTAGTGTTAGATGCATTCGCCGCGAGCCTGCGTGCCGCCTATGATGTCTTAGTCTATGTACCAGACTCTGTGTAACGAACTCCATGCATGATCTCTTTTGTAAGATATGCCAACTACTATGTAGTATCTATCGTGCTGCTTTCGTTTTGCATGTTTCATCATGAATGATTCTCGTCTTTGCACATTTCTCAATACTGAACTACCCCTGTTATATATTATCAGGATGGTTAGACCAGGTGGTCGTGGTCGTGGTCGTGGTGGCAACGCCCCACCACCGCCTGAGTACATGGCTGGGATGATGCAACAGTTTGAGCTGAATCGTCAGTTCATGGAGAATATTATGGCTCAGTTTCCTCGCCCCAATGTGAACCAGCAGCCAACCCAAGTGACTCTGCAGGATTTCATGCGCCTGAACCCAACTGTGTACCGCAGCTCAACTCAGCCTCTAGATGCTGATGACTGGCTCCGTGACATCACCTATGAGATGGAGGCTGCTGATGTAGCCCCTGCCAGCTATGTCACCTTTGCTTCCTTCTTCCTGAAAGGACCCGCAGCTCAATGGTGGGACAGCCACAGGCGTACTCTGCCAGCTGGAACAATCATCACCTGGCCAGACTTCCAAGCTGCCTTCCGTGCTCGCTTCATCCCTCAGGGAGTTATGGACCGGAAGAAGCGTGAGTTCCGCAACCTCACCCAAGGCAACAAAACTGTGGAAGCTTATCAGCGGGAGTTTCTGGACTTGTCCCGCTATGCTGAAGAGGACATTGCAACTGATGCACGCAGACAGGAGAAGTTCCGTGATGGCCTTCATGCTGACATCAAGCTCGCACTTCTAGTGCATGATTTTGTTGATTTCGCCACTCTGGTGAACAAAGCCATCAACGTCGAAACTGGTCTGCAGGAATACGAGAGCTCTCACAAGCGCAGCCGTGACACGGGCTCATCTTCGGGCCCGTCCTCGCAGAAGCGCAAGATATGGATCCCCAACAGCATGTACCAGCCGGATGCACCTGCCCCAAGGCAGTCCTATGCTGCACCTCGTCTGCCTGCTCCTCCAACTAGGCAGACAAGACTTCCAGCTCCACCACCACAAGCTCCTGTTCCCACTCCCAATAATGGCCTCTGTTACAAGTGTGGTCAGCCAGATCACCGTGCTAGGGATTGCAATCAAAACCAGAATCAACTGGCCCTCCCAGCAACTGGCCATGGAAGCAACCAGCCTCGAAACAACAGTGCCAAGTCTTATGGTCGTGTTCATGCCAACCATGTTGATCTCAATGAAGTTCTAGACCAGCCTGCTACCGTGATGGGTACACTCCTCGTAAACTCAGTACCTGCATCTGTTTTATTCGATTCAGGGGCATCGCATTCATTCATGTCAGAAGATTTTGCATACAAGCATGACGTTAAATGTGAGGAGATGAATACTTCGGTATTGGTAAAAACCCCTGTGGGACAATGTCAAACCTCACTGGTTGGCATCGATGTCCCCGTGGAAATCGAAGGGCTGGAATTCTATGCCTCTCCCATTATCCTGATGTCGTCTAACATCGACCTCATTCTGGGAATGGATTGGTTGAAAGCGCATACTGCTTCTATAGTTTGCGCCACTAAGGTCGTCCATCTGCTACACCCTTCTGACGAAATAATAGCTTGCCAAGCTCATCTAGTTCAGAACGCCGAGGCACGACTTTATGCCTTGAATGCGTTGAACGCTGCACCACTCGAGGGCATTGAAAACGTTCCCGTCGTTCGTGAATTCCAAGATGTATTGCCAGAAGAACTTCCAGGGATTCCCCCTGCTAGAGCTGTCGAATTCATCATCGACTTGAAACCCGGCACTACCCCTATAGCTAAACGACCCTACAAGATGCCGCCGCATGAACTCCTTGAGCTTAAGGAGGAAATCGACAAATCTCTTGCCAAAGGTTTCATTCGCCCAAGTTGCTCTCCTTGGGGAGCACCTTCTCTCTTTGTTAGGAAGAAGGATGGGACAAACCGATTGGTCCAAGACTACCGTCCTATAAACCAAGCTACCATTCAGAATAAATACCCTCTTCCTCGGATCAATGATCTTTATGATCAACTGGCTGGTTCATCAGTGTTCTCCAAACTCGACTTGAGGTTGGGTTACCACCAGATCCGTGTTCGTGAAGAGGACATCCCAAAAACTGCCTTCGTGACTCGGTATGGATCATACGAGTACACCGTCATGTCATTCGGCTTAACGAATGCTCCAGCCACCTTCTCTCGTCTGATGAATTATATATTCATGGATTACCTCGACAAGTTCGTCGTGGTTTATCTGGACGATATCCTTGTATTTTCCAAGAACGAGGAAGAACATGCTGGACATCTGCGTCTTGTGCTAGAGAAGCTTCGAGAACATCAGCTGTATGCTAAGTATTCCAAGTGTGAATTCTGGCTTCCCGAAGTAACCTATCTTGGGCATGTCATCTCCAAAGATTGTATTGCCGTCAACCCTGAACGAGTTCAGGCTATTCTCGATTGGACTCCTCCGAAGAATGTGAAGCAAGTCTGAAGTTTTCTCGGTCTCGCCAGCTATTGCCGTCGATTCGTCGAGAACTTCTCCAAGATTGCCAGGCCTCTGACTAATTTGTTGCATAAGGGTGTCAAGTTTGACTGGACAGACAAGTGTCAGGAAAGTTTCCAGGCGCTCAAAGACAAGTTGACTTCTGCCCCCGTACTTGCTCCACCTGATACCAAGAAGGACTTCGTCATTTACTGCGACGCTTCCCGTCAAGGATTAGGCTGTGTCCTAATGCAAGAGCGCAGAGTGATTGCTTATGCCTCTCGTCAACTGCGCCCTCACGAAGAAAACTACCCGGTTCACGACCTCGAGCTTGCTGCTGTCATTCATGCACCGAAGCAGTGGCGACATTACCTTCTCGGTAATCGTTGCGAGATCTTCACCGACCATCAAAGTCTGAAGTATCTGTTTACTCAGCCAGATTTGAATCTACGTCAGCAAAGATGGATGGAGACTGTTGCAGACTTTGACGTGGATATATCATATATCCCCGGCAAGGCTAATGTAATGGCTGATGCCCTGAGCCGCAAGTCTTACTGCAACCACCTCCAGGTCCACAAAGTTCAGCCCTCGCTTACCGAAGAATTTAGAAGGCTGAACCTCCATATTGTTCCCCCGGGATCACTCGCTCCCCCTCCCGAAGGTTTCCCCAAACAGAACCTCCATGTTGTTTCCAAGGGTTCTCTCAATACCCTGGTTGCGAAACCAGATCTCGTGGACACCATTAAATGGATACAGAAATGTGACGATGAAGTCCTCAAGATTAAGCGCGACCTAAAAAAAAGAAAGCCCTCATTCTTCACGATCGCCGACGATGGCGCCTTGTATTTCAAAGGCCGCCTAGTGGTACCATGTTCGAAGAAAAACCTGGATAAGACTAAGAGGGTTATGCAAGAAGCTCATGATACGCCTCTGTCCATCCATCCTGGTAGTACAAAGATGTACCAGGATATTCGTCAAAGATTCTGGTGGTCTAATATGAAACAGGACATTGCTCGTTATGTTGCTGAGTGTGATGTTTGTCGCTGAATCAAAGCAGAGCATCAAAGGCCTGCTGGAACTCTGCAACCTATCTCTATTCCTGAATGGAAATGGGACCATGTTGAAATGGACTTCGTCACTGGATTTCCCAAATCGCAGAAAGGTAATGATGCTATTCTTGTCGTCATTGACCGGCTTTCCAAAGTTGCCCACTTTCTGGCAGTCAAAGAGACAATCACGGCTAGTCAGCTTGCTACTCTCTACATGGCCAGAATTGTTTCACTTCACGGTATCCCACTGGTTATCAGTTCAGACCGTGGCAGCTTATTCACTTCAAGGTTTTGGGCAAGTTTCCAAGAAGCTATGGGAACTCATCTGTCGTTCAGTACTGCGTTTCATCCGCAGTCACAAGGGCAAGTTGAACGTGTCAACCAAGTTCTCGAAGACATGCTTCGAGCTTGTGTAATCTCATTCGGCAAGAAATGGGAGGAATCTCTTCCATATGCCGAGTTCTCTTATAATAATAGCTATCAAGCTAGTCTGAAGATGTCCCCCTTCGAAGTGCTATATGGACGAAAGTGTCGAACCCCTCTGAACTGGTCAGAAACTGGGGAACGTCCACTCTTCGATCCGGATATTATCCAACAGGCCGAAGAACAAGTTCGCATTATTCGCGAGAATCTCAAGACTGCTCAGTCACGTCAGAAAAGTCAGTATGACCGTCATCACCAAGACATGGTCTATCAACCTGGCGAAAAGGCTTATCTTCGAGTTACACCAATGAAGGGTGCTCACCGCTTCGGGATCAAAGGCAAGCTAGCTCCTCGCTATATCGGTCCCTTCAGTATTCTCGAAAGGCGTGGAAAGGTGGCATATCAACTGGAGCTCCCGCCGAACCTTTCTCAGGTTCACGATGTGTTCCATGTGTCACAACTCCGCCGTTGCTTCAAGGATCCAATCCGAGCAGTGGATCATGAAGTGCTCGAATTGCAACAGGACCTCTCTTATAAAGAGCATCCGGTCCGCATTCTTGACCAAGCTGAACACCGCACACGTCAGAAGGCGATCAAATTCCTCAAAGTCCAGTGGTCGAATCACTCTGAAGACGAAGCCACTTGGGAACGCGAGGACCGCCTGCGTGACGAATACCCCGCACTGTTTCCTTCTATCTCCTAAAATCTCGGGACGAGATTTCTTGTAGTGGAGGAGATTTGTAACGCCCGGATAATTAAGCTACAGTGAACCTCTGCTAATGATGCCACGTCACCTCGGTTACTGTTCCTAATCTCGTGTTAGTTCGAAACTGATTCAAATTCAAATTCAAAATCAACCAGGGGATAAAAACTTTTCAAAATTTAAAACAAAAATGTTCGGGGTGTGCAAATAAATGCCTAGGAATTTATGGTGTGGGATCCATGCCTTTATAAAAGACCTAAATACTTAAAATGAATCAAAACAGAAAAAAAAATAAAGAAAAGATAATACAAAAAAACAGAAAACAAACAAAAAAAATATATAAAAGGACCCCCCCCACTGGGCCAGACGGCCCAGCCGGCCAGGCCACCACCGGCCCAACTGGGCAAAGGCCCAGCCGGCCACCCCCCCCATAACCCACACCCCCGAAACCCTAACCCCACCCCGTCGCCCCACTCACCCCCACTCCCCACTCGCTCTCCCCCACCCCCCCCTCGCGCTGGATCTGGATCGGGAGGAGCCCGATCCCCTCGCCCTTCTCCCTCGCGCACCCGTCGCCGCCTGGACCGCGCCTCCGCCTCGACCTCCCCGTCGCCGGACCCCCCCCATCACCGGACTGCTCCTCTACGGCGTCGTCGCCGTCTTCCTCCTCAACCCCCGCTCCCCAGACCCTAAGCACCCCGGTGAGGCCCTCGGCCTCCTCTCCCCTCTCCACCGCACGCTCGCGCCCGCCTCGTCTCAGGTCGGACGAGCCCCATGGCTCCGCCCCCCCCCCCCCCGCCTGGAGCTCTGCTCCCGCACGCGCCCCCGCACAGCCCCGTGCCTCCCCTCTCGCTCGCCCGCGCCGGGGCGCACCCCCTGGCTGCGGCCTTTGCACGCACGCTCCGCCGTGCCCGTCAGCTTCGACCACCGCAGCACACCGTGCCCCGCCTCCCGCCTCTCCCCCCCGCTGCGTTGCCGCGCCGGCGTGCCCTCAAGCCCACACGCGCCCCCACTTTCCTCCTCCCCGTGCGCGCACGACCGCAGCGGCCGTCGTGCCCGCCTGCCTTCGCATCGCCCGCCACTGCTGCGGCAGCTGCTACCTCTGCCGCACCCCCCCGCTGCCCAGCATCGTCGGCGCCGCCCCATTCCGGCCACCCTCGCCGCGGTCCCGGTCGTCGCCCGGCGCCGGCGCCCGTCTGTGCCACTGGACCCTCTCCTGGGTCGGACGCCCGCAAACCCGGCGCCCGTTAAGGCCCCCTGGGGCCACTGACATGGGGGCCCCAGCCCCAAAACGTTTTGTTAAAAAAAAGAATTAAAAATAATATATAAAAATAAATAAAACAATAATTAAATAAAAACAAAATTAATTAATTAATTAATTAACTAAATTAATTAAGTTAATTAACCTTAATTAATTAAACTAATTAACCTGTTAGCTTAATTAAACATTAATTAGTTTAACTAAACCCTACTTAACCTAACAGAGTATGACAGGTGGGTCCCACTGGACCCACGCGTCAGTTGGACCCAGTCAACCCCTGTTGACTGCTGATGTCAGCATGACATCATGCTGATGTCATAAATCTATTTTTGAATTAATTAAATAATTAATTAAATTTCAGAAATTAATAAAATCTTTAGAAAATCATATCTTTTAATCCGTAACTCGGATGAAAATACTTTGTACATGAAAGTTGCTCAGAACGACGAGACGAATTCGAATACGCAGCCCGTTCATCCGCCACGCATCCGTAGCATAGCGAACACGCAACTTTCCCCCTCCGTTTCATCTGTCCGAAAACACGAAACACCGGGGATACTTTCCCGGATGTCATCCCCCTTCACCGGTATCACCTACTACCGCGTTAGGGCACCTCTAACGCCGTTACTTGTCATGTCATGCATCACTATGCATATGCTTGCATTATATTTATTGTTTCTTCCCCCTCTTCTCTCGCTAGACACCGAGACCGACGCCGCTGCTACCCAGTACGACTACGGAGTTGACGACCCCTCTCTCTTGCCAGAGCAACCAGGCAAGCCCCCCCTTTTGATCACCAGATATCGCCTACTCTTCACTATACTGCTTGAATTAGAGTAGTGTAGCATGTTACTGCTTCCCGTTAATCCTATACTGATGCATAGCCTGTCCTTGCTACTACTGTTGTTACCTTTACCTGCAATCCTAATGCTTAGTATAGGATGCTAGTTTATCATCGGTGGCCCTACATCCTTGTCCGTCTGCCATGCTATACTATCGGGCCGTGATCACTCGGGAGTTGATCACGGGTATATACTATATACTTTATACATGATACATGTGGTGACTAAAGACGGGTCGGCTTGAGGAGCACCCGCGAGTGGATCTTTGAGGCGGAGCAACAGGGCAGGTTCCGACCACCTAGGAGAGAGGTGGGCCTGGCCCTGGTCGGCGTTTGCGGATACTTAACACGCTTAACGAGATCTGGGTATTTGATCTGAGTTTGGCCATTTGGTCTATACGCACTAACCATCTACGCGGGAGTAGTTATGGGTATCCCGGCGTCGTGGTATCAGCCGAAGCCTTCGTGACGTCAGCGACTGAGTGGCGCGCGCCGGATTGGAACGTAAGCCTGCTCTTGTATTAAGGGGGCTAGTTCTGCTTCCGGCCGCGTACGCAACATGCAGGTGTGCTAAGGGCGATGGGCCCAGACCCCTGGGCGCTTAGGTTTAGACCGGCGTGCTGACCTCTCTGTTGGTCTAGGTGGGGCTGCGACGTGTTGATCTTCCGAGGCCGGGCATAACACAGGAAAGTGTGTCCGGCCAAATGGGATCAAGCGTGTTGGGGTATGTGGTGCACCCCTGCAGGGAAGTTAATCTATTCGAATAGCCGTGATCTTCGGTAACAGGACGACTTGGAGTTGTATCTTGACCTTATGACAACTAGAACCGGATACTTAATAAAACACACCCTTCCAAGTGCCAGATACAACCGGTGGTCGCTCTCTCACAGGGCGACGAGGGGAGGATCATCGGTTAGGATTATGCTATGCGATGCGGCTTGGAGGACTTCAGTCTACTCTCTTCTACATGATGCAAGACAGAGGCTGCCAGAAGCGTAGTCTTCGAAAGGATTAGCTATCCCCCTCTTATTCTGGCATTCTGCAGTTCAATCCACCGATATGGCCCTTTACAAATTTACCATGCATATGTAGTGTAGCTTCTTGCTTGCGAGTACTTTGGATGAGTACTCACGGTTGCTTTCTCCTTCTTTCCCTCTATCCCTTCTACCTGGTTGTCGCAACCAGATGTTGGAGCCCAGGAGCCAGACGCCACCGTCGATGACGACCCCTACTACATCGGAGGTGCCTACTACTACGTGATGCCCGCTGACGACGACCAGGAGTAGTTAGGAGGATCCCAGGCAGGAGGTCTGCGCCTCTTTCGATCTGTATCCCAGTTTGTGCTAGCCTTCTTAAGGCAAACTTGTTTAACTTATGTCTGTACTCAGATATTGTTGCTTCCGCTGACTCGTCTATGATCGAGCTCTTGTATTCAAGCCCTCGAGGCCCCTGGCTTGTAATATGATGCTTGTATGACTTATTTTATTTGTAGAGTTGTGTTGTGATATCTTCCCGTGAGTCCCTGATCTTGATCGTACACGTTTGCGTGTATGATTAGTGTACGGTCAAATCGGGGGCGTCACAAGATAGTCCGTCGGTTAAGTCGGCAACAACATCGGTACCAAAGGGACGAAGAGAACCATTCTCCTGCTCGTTGAAACGAGGTGGACCAATAGGCAAAGTTCTCGTCCATCGGTGGTTACCGAATGTCATCAACAATCGCAACAGGGTCTTGCGGACAGAGTGGTACAACGAGGTGTTTACACAAGCAGGGAAATATTACTGCTAATATATTATAGATCACAAGGAGGTTTAAACAAACCAATGGAAGGAAAATGTGATCATCAGATCAAACCGAACGGTGTAAAGGATAACGTGTTTGACACATATACCAGGGGTATACCCTTCCTAAGGACAAGCAGAGTATGATATCCATGACAGGATATAATTTAGAAAACTCTTTAGGTAGGGGAGAGAAATTTCATGACATTACCCATACAACGGTGTTTGGAGAATTGAGCAGGAAACATTTAGCATTGGGCTTTAAATGTTCTTGTTGAAAATTGGAGTACCATAGACATGCTTCGAGATAGCATTGACATAGTCTTCAAGCAAAGGTCGTACTTTGGATACACCAAGGATTCATCAGGAACAACTTATAGAATAAGTCTTGCAATTTCCTCATGGAAGAATGGATAACCTTGCTAATAAGAAAACTATAACAGTAGGTCCTCCGGCCAGGGGTGCTGGCATGACATCACCTTACCAGGTCATATGAGGATAAATGTTATAACTCTTGAAAGTATGTTCCAACCATCATATCTGATCGAGATTCCGATCTGATCGGTGTTAGGAAACCTCAGACTCAAGATGCCTGAGAAGAAAAGGTGCAAGACAAATTGACGAGACGACATTGTAAGATTCTCGGGAATTGAACTGTGGAAGCAAGTTCCGAATCATGAGGTCATTATTAAATCAAGGATAGAATGAGGAGGTGGCTGATGGAATCAGCAACAATTCATCAAGATTAACAAAAGATGGATTTCCACAATTAAGTGAACAAGGAGATAACATTTGTCAGATCAAATGATATAAGGAAGTATGCTCACGGAAAACATACACAATTAAACATTGGTTGAAAGGTGCGCCCAAAATATGGGTTGGGTTGCACGACCAATGTCAGAATGGTGATTCAATAATCAATAGTCTAAGAACGAACGGCCGACCATTAACTTCAAAGCAATAGGGTTGCTAGAAGGGCAGAATCCAAACAGCACCGTTCACCTGTTGGTATCCCGGTTAGATCCAACACGGGGACCAAGAAAGAATGGTGATGGTGATAAGTATTACCTGTATCAAGAATTCTTAGGAGGTGGTGAAATTCTCACGACATTCTGGACATAAAAGATGGTAATACTCCAAGGTATCGAAGAATAATTGCTGGATAGCACGGGTCTCCAGGTATAACACAAAACACGAACAAGTTTGTGTTGGAGGGAAAGCAATAATGTTGTCGGTGATAACACAAATCATCGAGGGACAAGGATGGTTACATGTCATCATACATTTGGTTGATATTTTAGAAGGAATCAAAATGTTGTTTGATGACCACGACAAATTTAGTCGAGAGGCTCCACGAAGATGTAATCGATCGGCGATGACATCAAGTGAAAGGAATGATCAAGCGAATGGTTATTGGAACCATGGGTATGACACAAACTCGAAATCAAGTTTGCTGTTCAGGGAGAAATGATATGATGAGGAAAATCGACCTAAGCTTAGCTCATCGTCGAGAATTGTGCTCCGTGAAGGACCAGGTAGCACAGTTAAAATTTAGCACAATGATGATATAGCCGATCAGGCTAGGAATGATTTAAATGAATATTAACTCGTAAGCAACAACATTTACTTAAGAGTTATTGAATCAGAGTGCGGACTCGATTCACTATTCGATGTTCTCGGTTGACGACAACCCAGAACCTAGGAACAATTGGATCCGGCGAGTGATAATGGTTTATGAAGAACCCATAAGAAGTTATGATGTCCCATGATATTCCCGAGATACCAGGTTGTAATACTCGACGGTAGATCAAAGTAAAGGTTGGACTGGTGTATTGGTCCACACAAGACAAGTGCTTAAACTTGCCCGAGAAATGGGGTCAAAGAAGAACATATGGTCGGAACCACGATTGCAAGGATCAATTCACAGATACCAAATGATATTATATCAAGGAGGATAGTTATTATTGCAAGAAGCTTCCATGATAGGATATACATCGTGTCCATGGGCATGAACACAAGTTCAAGGTGGACTCCCACTTCTTCAATGCATAACCTTTCATTCACTGCTCTAGATAAAACTGATTTCAGTGTCAAAACCTACCCGGTGAATTATCAGAGGAGTATGACCCGTGAAAACTTTCGAGTTCACACAGTTTTAGAGAAGGCATATGTTCAACCCATAGGGGCTTCTTAGAAACATATACCACAAGTTTCATGAGTAAATATTACCAGCTCGAAAGCAGAGCATGGTTGGCAAAAGGAGAGGATACAAATTACCAAAGGCATTATGTATCGGAGAAAGAACTCACAAGGTGATTAATTATGAAGGGCATTGTCGGATAATAATCCAACAGTGGATATGGTGACCCACAATGGAGCTCATGTGAGTATCGATACCCAATCAGAGGAAGAAAGAATGCAAATGCATCATTTTACAGAACATCTGAATAATTCAACATTTAAATAACAAAGGAATTATGATTTTCAAATCAAGGGATCAGGAGAAAACGCTCTGATCAAGGACGGACAAGTTGAATAGACTTAGGGGTACAATCGATGGCAATCTGATTGGCCGAGGACCAGCTCACGTTTTAAATGACATCTGAGCTGGAAGGATGAATTCTACAATCTGAGTGAGGATTGCGAGAATTCGCAACATATTGAGTCAATGGACTCAAAATGATATTGACAAAGGTAGCCAATAAGATTACTATACTTATGGGATTAACCATAATGCAAGCAAGCAAGAATTTCAGGAGCAATAGGTTGCTCAGGATTTTCGGAAGACCGAATGGTATTTCGAAGAATTTTGTGAACTGCATGAATATCTGGGGATGAGCGGATACTCGATAAATGCGAGTAATTATCCGTAGTGGTATGCATGTGGCAAAGAACTGCAAGGCAGTAGGCACAAAGTATTCTCGGGGTATCTTATAATAACAAGATCGACTGGGAATAAAAGTAAGCACATCAGGTCTAAATACTTATCCATAGGGATATTTCGGTGGTAGGGACTTGCAAAAGCAACGGCATAAGGTTTCAACAGAATATCGGAGAGTATCTTCGAAATCCTCTAGTGCAGCCGACGATCGTCTGGACTGAAGGGGGTTCTCCGGGAGAAAGTATTTTCGAGAACCTAAGTTAGATTTTTAGTAAATTTATTAAACCCGAATAGAAGAGAGATCAGAGTCCCAGAGTAAGGTTCGAGGAGTAAAAGATCCTAATACCACCCAGATGGCGACGTGGGCCCATGGGCCGCACAGCCATGTTAGAAAAACAGTTTTCATCGACTACTCAACTTCGGCCAAGGAGTTGGAAAGGGGATTCCTACAGGCAGTTGGCTCTGATACCAACTTGTGACGCCCCCGATTTAATCGTACACTAATCATACACACAAACGTGTACGATCAAGATCAGGGACTCACGGGAAGATATCACAACACAACTCTAAAAAAATAAAATACGTCATACAAGCATCATATTACAAGCCAGGGGCCTCGAAGGCTCGAATACAAGAGCTCGATCATAGACGAGTCAGCGGAAGCAACAATATCTGAGTACAGACATAAGTTAAACAAGTTGCCATAAGATGGCTAGCACAAACTGGGATACAGATCGAAAGAGGCGCAGGCCTCCTGCCTGGGATCCTCCTAACTACTCCTGGTCGTCGTCAGCGGGCATCACGTAGTAGTAGGCACCTCCGGTGTAGTAGGAGTCGTCGTCGAAGGTGGCGTCTGGCTCCTGGGCTCCAACATCTGGTTGCGACAACCAGGTAGAAGGGAAGGGGGGGAAAGAGGGAGAAATGCAACCGTGAGTACTCATCCAAAGTACTCGCAAGCAAGGAGCTATACTACATATGTATGCAATGGTATCAACTGGAAGAAGGCTATCATAGGTGGACTGAACTGCAGAATGTCGGAATAAGAGGGGGATAGCTAGTCCTTTCGATGACTACGCTTCTGGCAGCCTCCGTCTTGCAGCATGTAGAAGAGAGTAGACTGAAGTCCTCCAAGTAGCATCGCATAGCATAACCCTAACCGATGATCCTCCCCTCGTCGCCCTGTGAGAGAGCGACCACCGGTTGTATCTGGCACTTGGAAGGGTGTGTTTTATTAAGTATCCGGTTATAGTTGTCATAAGGTCAAGATACAACTCCAAGTCGTCCTATTACCGAAGATCACGGCTATTCGAATAGATTAACTTCCCTGCAGGGGTGCACCACATACCCCAACACGCTCGATCCCATTTGGCCGGACACACTTTCCTGGGTCATGCCCGGCCTCGGAAGATCAACACGTCGCAGCCCCACCTAGGCACAACAGAGAGGTCAGCACGCCGGTCTAAACCTAAGCGCACAGGGGTCCGGGCCCATCGCCCTTAGCACACCTGCACGTTGTGAACGCGGCCGGAAGCAGACCTAGCCTAGTGGCCTTCCAGTCCAATCCAGCGCGCGCCACTCAGTGGCTGATGTCATGAAGGCTTCGGCTGATACCACGACGCCGGGATACCCATAACTACTCCTGCGTAGATGGTTAGTGCGTATAGACCAAATGGCCAGACTCAGATCAAATACCCAGATCTCGTTAAGCGTGTTAAGTATCCGCGAACGCCGACCAGGGCCTGGCCCACCTCTCTCCTAGGTGGTCGGAACCTGCCCTGCCGCTCCGCCTCAAAACTCCACTCGCGGGTGCTCCTCAAGCCGACCCGTCTTTAATCACCACATGTATCATGTATAAAGTAAATAGTATATACCCGTGATCACCTCCCGAGTGATCACGGCCCGATAGTATAGCACAGTAGACGGACAAGAATGTAGGGCCACAGATGGAAATACTAGCATCCTATACTAAGCAATAGGATTGCAGATAAAGGTAACAACAGTAGTAGCAAGGACAGGCTATGCATCAGTATAGGATTAACGGGAAGCAGTAACATGCTACGCTACTCTAATGCAAGCAGTATAGAGAAGAGTAGGCGATATCTGGTGATCAAAGGGGGGGCTTGCCTGGTTGCTCTGGCAAGAGAGAGTGGTCGTCAACTCCGTAGTCGTACTGGGTAGCAGCGGCGTCGGTCTCGGTGTCTAGCGAGAGAAGAGGGGGAGAAACAATAAATATTTAAGCAAACAGATGCATAGCGATGCATGACATGACAAGTAACGGCGTTAGAGGTGCCCTAACGCGGTAGTAGGTGATACCGGTGAAGGGGGATAACATCCGGGAAAGTATCCGCGGTGTTTCGCGTTTTCGGGCAGAGGAGCCGGAGGGGGAAAGTTACGTGTTCGATAGGTTAGGGGGGTGTGGCAGACGAATGGGTTGTGTATCCGTAATCGTCTCATCGTTCTGAGAAACTTTCATGTAGAAAGTATTTCCATCTGAGCTACGGTTTATTTTCTATTAATTTTAAAAGATTTAAATCATTTTCAGGATTTATTTAATTATTTTAATACAACATTATCTAGAACAGTGCTTGCTGACGTCATCATGACGTCAGCATGACGTCAGCAGTCAACAGAGGTGTTGACTGGTCAACTGACGTGTGGGACCCACTGGTCATTGACTGTTTAGCCTAATAAGTGTTTAACTAAACTAACTACTGTTTTAATTAAACTAATTAGTTAGTTAGGTTAATCTAATTATGATTAATTAACTTAATTAATTCCTTAATTAATTAATTAATTAAATTATTATTATCTATTTATTTATTTTATTTATTTTACATATTATTTTTAATTCTTTTTTTAAACAAAACGTTCTGGGGCTGGGGCTGGGCCCCATGTGTCATTGGCCCTAGGGGGGCATAATGGGCGCACGGGCATTGGGGCGTTCCGGGCGGAGCCCCGTGAGTGTGCGGGCGCTGGCCCGGGCGTGGCCAACGGGGCGGCTGGGGGACGGCGGCAAGACGCCGGCCAGGTGAGGCGTCGGAGGTGAGGCATCCGGCGGCGCGCGCAAGCTACAACGGTGGAGGTGGTGGCGGGGTCGCGCGATGGAGCAGTGGTCAGGGGCGGAGGGGCGAGGCTAAGGCGAGCAGCAGCGGCTGCAGGGAGGACACGGTGAGGCGCGGCAGTGCGGCGCGCGCGGAAGCTGGCGAGCGTGGAGGTGCGTGAGCAGAGGAGCAGGGCACCGACGAGCACGCGGGGGTGAGCACGAGAGGGGCGGGGCTGGTGAGATCAGTAGGCGGCAGGCGCGGGCCGGGCGCGCACGATGGGTGTGGCCACCCCGCAGTCAGGGCGCGATGGCGGCTACGGGAAGACGCGGGGCGTGGTCGAGAGCTGCAGGGGGCGACGACGCCGTAGAGTGCGCGGGACAGGGGAGAGAGAAGAGGGCATGACCCTCACCAAGTAGTGTAGGGGAGTGGCAGTGGGGGGGTCGCGGAGGAGGACGAAGACTACAGGCGGCAACGGGGGAGCTCCGGGTGGATGGCGCTCGGCGCTGGCGGTTCGGGGTGGCGTCAGGGTCGGTGGAGCACATCGGGGAGGAGGCGAGGTGGTCCGGCGAGGCGGCGGGGGTTGGCGATGGGGACGTGCGCCGGGGCAGCGACGGGGTGGCGTCTTCGGGTGGCGGCGATGGGGTCGGCCCGATCCGGTCTGGATCGGGTGAGAGGGAGGAGATGAGGGGGGCGTGGGGGTTTCTTCCCCGATCCAATCTGGATCGGGAGGGGGTGGGAACGACGTGGGGGGGACGAGTGGGTGGCGGCTAGGGTTGCGGGGGGTGAGGGGAGTGGATAAGGGGAGTGAGGTGGGCTGGCCGGTTGGGCCTTGTCTTGCTGGGCCGAAGCCCAGGGGGCAGGGGGTTTTCTCTTTCTTTTTTTTATGTATTTTCTTTCTTTTATTTATTTCCTTTTCTGTTTTGGCTAATTGTTTGGGCACTAAATGAGTTTTGTAAAACATGAGAGTTGGCCCAAAATTCACAACACAATATATCCTACTACCAAAAACTAGTTTGGTGTAACTATCATTTCATATTTATTTTTTTATTAATAAAAAGGTTAGTAAATATTGTTTTCAGCCACTGTTTGAGGTTGTTTAAGTCACTTATCAAATTTCAATAATGTTTCTTACAATTTTATCATAGCCTCTGATTTATCTACTATTTATTGAACATTTTAGTTCTAATATTTGAAAAACTTTTATTGTTTGCTTGATTTTGATTTTGAATTTGAATCGGTTTCGAACTAACGCGAGATTACTAACAGTAATCAAAGTGACGTGGCATCGTTAACGTGGGATTACTGTAGCCTAATTATCTGGGCGTCACAGCGACATCTCCACAGCGACTCTCCCCCAGTGTGAGGCCCCTTTGGCGGCGGCGGCAATACTAGCTGGATCTGCTGCTGCTGCTCCGGCTCTTGCTCGCTCGCTCGCGTTGCTGCTGCTACTCCGGCTCTCGCTCGCTCGCGCGCGCTGCTGCTGCTCCTCTCCCCCTCGCTCGTGCTACCGTTCTGCTCCGATTTAGCTACACTTCAGTCGACTGAATCAACTTTTTGGTCAATCGATTGTCAAGGGGTGGGGGGGGGGCTTGCCGGACTTAACGAAGAACCACCCGCAGCAGGAGGGGGGCTCGCCAGAGAGGTACCCCACAATCTATCTTAGGGTTCAGGATGGGGGCGGTGGTCACCGGCAGTGGGGGGCGCGGTGGTGGGCCGGTGGCGTGGGGATCGCCGGAGAAAAAGCTCGGCGTGGGGGGGGGGGGCTAGAGGGCTGCCCGAGGCGACGGCAGACCGACGGTGGGGAGTTGTTTCGGGGCGGCGAGGCGGCACAGGAGCACCGGCGGCCGCGGGCAGCTGGGGTCGGTGGTTCAGCCGGTGGTGGCTAGCGGCTCAGGGGGGTGCAGGTTGAAGATGAACTGCAGGCCCTCCCTAAACTACATGTGAAGTGCCTCTGTGCTACCATTGCGTTCAGTTCCGACAGTAACATTCAGATTCCATAGTAAATTTCAGTTTCGACAGTTAAGTTCAGAGTCAACAGTTTTTACCTCATCTGTTGTAGTCAGGTGGTTTTTGGTGACGTAAATTTTACATCTATCACTTTTTGGTAATGTATTTTACATCATCTATTGGAGATGATATTAGAATCCCACTTGAGATTAATGATGTTTGTCTTGTGTTGCTTCACCCTCGACCTCTTATGGCTCACCGGAGCTGCTCCAATGATGGAACGATCCATCACAACAGAGTAGTGCCCTGGACGCCGTTTACAGATTCCTCAGATCTTCCTCCACACCTCCGACAGCCACCTCTGCCTCAACTTCTTCAGTTACCAACCCAATGATGCTAAGGTCGACACGAATACGACAAAGAGGTTGTACACTTGTCGCATCACTTATTAATATACATTCATGTCGATCCATTAGGGCTATTTTGGTTCAACGGAAAAACATAGCAATAGGAAATTTTCCTATGACACTCTACTATTGAATTATTCATGCATTTTGTTGAAAGAAATGGAGCAAAACATCCACCTGGACCTACTTTTCAAAATACTATGCATGAAAACATTACCAAATGCATTAGTGGCAGAATAACATTCTAACTGTGCACGCTTTCATATGGTTTCACTTTATTTTGGCCAGGTTTCTTTGCATTCCTTCGCTCTTCCAATTCCTGTGAACCAAACACCCAAGTTGATAGAAATCATGTGTTTACAACTGCTCTGTTTACCATCTGTATTCATATCACATTTCGGTGTTTTTCCTATCCCTGCATTTTTAGAATCATGCAAGCCAAATGAGCCCTTACAGAAGTACTTCAGTTACAGGTAGGTGTCGAAGAAAACTTTGTGTGGTTTTTTTTCCAACTCCTGCCGTGATGTCGTCCACCTCACCTGAGCTGCTCCATCGACAGAAGCATCCACCAAACCAGACATCACGACTCCTGGCCATCTTTCACCGCCTTAGATCTCCTTCCCTGCCGCCGGCACCCACCGCAACAGTATCACCATCATTGACTCAGCAGATGAACTTGAGGATTGCACGAGTCCACAAGAGAGGTCACACTCTTTTGTTTCTGCTTATGTTATGCATTGCTTAAAATTACCTGGTACTTTATCATCCTGTTCACCTCTTAGACTCCAAGTCAGGTCCAAATTAATGTTCAAACTTGAGTTCTAAATTAGTTGTGGGGCACATATCGAGGCAGCAATGAATAGTATCTCTGTCTAATATCTGGTTCACCTAGGGTATGCCTATGTTGTTCATCTTGGGTGGCAAAAAAATAGTAAAGCAATCATCATCTGTCTTTTTTATTAAATTAATGCAATCATCAACATGCTATCATTATTTTTGGATCCATCCACTGGTTGTTACCCTCACTCTAGATTTCTGCATGCTCTCCTTACATAATCTCACCATATTTTTTTCGTATGCATGTCAGATATTGTACACAGTCATGCTGAGCATGTAGAGAAAAAGAGAAGAGTTTTGCGCAGCAATACAATGTCATGCAGACATCGCTCCATGGTGGGTTCAATGGCAAACCCTCCCCCCTCTCTAGATTGTAATCCAGAGGAAGGTATCCGTTCTCAGGCGGATTCAGGCGCAGCTGGCCACTCCTATTTACCCCCCAAGGTGTTTGTTCTACCTTGGCATGATGGTGTTAGTCATATCATGCATATGCTGCCTTGCAGTGCCTAGTTTCGACATCATATATGTCATCTACTTAGTTTAGACATGTTTTGTAATGCCACCTGTTTAGTTTCTATATCATATATGGGAATTATGCAGTCCCATGTCTTTTAGCCAGCCATAATATATGTGAAATGTGCAATGCCGTCCTGTTTAACCAGGCATCATATATTTGAATGATATCTTGCCCATCCTTTCCTTCATTACATTTCCATTTGTAGACAATGTTTGTACGTTAAACTACTCTTCCTGTGAATCAGCCATTTGAGTGGGAGATGGAAAAAATCTAGAGTGAAAACAAGGCCTTCAGAGCAGACAATGATACCTGTCGAAGTAGATCTCTTATTGGGTCTCGATAGGTCCTTAGAGATGGATTCAGAGACAGATGACCAGTCCTATTCCCCCATCGAGGTGTATGCTCTAACTTGGCATGGTTATACTGCTCATATCATGCATATGGTGTCTTGCATTGCATAGTTTAGACATCATATACACAATATTCAACACCATGTTCTTAGTTCAGACATCATATATGTGAATGCCCTCTGCTTAGCATATAAATCACATATGTGAATTAAATCATGTGATCATGATTACTTAGATAACATGTATGTGAATTATGTCATGCGATATTGTTTAGTTATTCATCATATCTTTGAATTATGTTGTGCTATGCTATCCAGTTTAGATAGACATCATATATGTGAAATTATGTCATGCTATCCGTTTTAGTTAAACAATATACATGTCAACTATTTCATGCCCTCTTTTTTCCACACTATATATTGCATCTGTCTCATACAATATCTGTACATTCAACTATGTTTCCTGTTTATTGGCCATTTGAATTGGAGCAGGTGATGCCAGTATCTAGCGGAGTAAAAACACGGTCTTCAAATAAAACAGTGCTACCTCTTGGTGGAGATAGCACCTCGGTTGTACATGCACGAGAACCAGCACTACCATACATAACCCAGACTCTCGCAGATTGTACCCCTACTGCCATGGACAGAGAACCAGCTTCACCCAATCTAACCCCAACCCCAGCAGATAGTAACCTAGTTCCTGTTGACACAACACCATCTCCACCAGAGAGCTCCCAAACAAGAGCAGTTAGTAAGGCAGCTCCAGTGCCCAAAGCGCACCTCAACTCCACTAGTTAGTACACATATTCTTGTGGAGGAAGCACAACCAACTAGTCGTAGTTTAGCATCTATCGCATTTGATGTTGTTAAATCCTATGTGCGTATCTTCCCGTCATCGAAATAACCGAAGATGAAGGAAAATGCCAGTTGTAGGTGTTTGTCCAGGAGTTATGTGTAAGTAATGTTATTCATGGAAATTACTTTGCTTTGTCCCATACATTCTACCTCCATGATGGTTATAATACAACAAATTCTCCCATTTTTCTCTATAAAGAAGGACCGATTTGGAAACTCAGGATGAGGTAACCTGTGCTAATACCTCTGCTATCTTCAGGAATGCTTGGTGGCAGTATCGGAAATACCTGAAGAAAACATACTTCACTGGCAAAGAAACTCATCAAATTCCCTTACGTTCTCCTGAGACACATTTACTGGACGATGACTGGAAACTCCTTGTTCTGTACTAGTCTCGAACCAAGAATGTGGTAAGGTCTATGAGCTCATTTTCTATTTTTAAGTAATATATTCTTGCGTCTTACTGTACTCTATTCATGTAGAACAAGTGCTTAAACCTGAAGAACAACCTTTCTCATTTAAGATTCCATTGCTATCGTGCATACTGCTTTGCTCTTGTATCACTGTATTTACTCATACAAACTTATTTTTAAATTGAAGGATCCAATCGAAACTCCAATGGCATAGCAGGTATGTTCACGCATGTTTCTTTAACATGTTTGCTCTTATAAATAGCTCTGTTGATTTCAATTTCAATTGTGTATACAGTTAACTTCTCATATCATGCACATTACTAGCACCACAACAGAGCTAATAGTGTTGTTGTACATGTAGACCCGTGGTACCCATCTGAAATATTGTTGTGCCATGTAGTTTCCCATGCTTTGTATTCTTTCAGTGCTACTTTGTCTTGAACTGATATGATTTGAACCGTGTCTCTATTTTGATTTGGCAAGACAATGTAGTGACCATAGGACATAGATATATGTTTGTTTGATGCTTTTATTATGTACTACTTGGCAATAGAAGACTTGGTAGTTTAATCCTGTCCACCTTACTAATGAACTGGTTCACTAAAATGAGTATCATATACTAGTACGTGCTAAACCTGTTATGTGTTTGCTTGTTTCTTCTTTTAGAATGCTGACAGAATATTGGGGAAGAGTGCCTTATTAAGCAATGGTAAAGGAAGTAATGCAGATAAGGTTCAGGATAGTGAGACATCCATGTTGGTCTCCAACAAAGCTGATAAAACAGCTAAGGAAAACTATCTTGAGATAGTGAGACAACCCCAAAGTCCTGTCTTGGTTTAGTGTTCGAGTTACTGGCCACTACTGCTTGCACAAGCTATTCAAACACACTGTCTAAATCAGTTCGGTTTCTTGAGTCTCAACTACAAGATGAAAGACATCGATCAGCTGTGCTGCGACAAGAAGCAGAAGGACTGCGGAAGTCCCTGGAGCATTCAGATGCATACTTTCTGGTGCAACAACAAGCGTTGGAGGATTTTAGCGCCAAACAAGACAAAGCTAATAAGATTGCTAAACTTATTGCCAGCATGGTGGATACCCAGGATAATGTTTCTTGAGCTATTCTAAAGTTGTTTCAGTTATGGACTTGTTTTGCTGCTGCATTTATTTACACTAGTGGCCAATTTAGACGGCGAGTGTATGTAATATGCTGCTTTGTTCCCTATATTTGCACTGGTGCGAACTTTGATGCCCAGTGGATGTAATATGTGTAATAGCCGTAATAGCCTAGCGTTAGTTCCTTGCTTATTTATTTCCTTATTGTCTTGTTTAGTTGTTTTCTTGTAGTCACTGTAGTTCTTTTTCTGCGTTTTTCTAGTGGCCACAATAAACTAGGCCACAATAACCATGGCAACACATGGACTGTTGTGACCATGGTCCTGCTACCTGCTGTAGTGACCATGGCCCTCCATGGGCTATACGATCCATGGGCCTTCATGGGTCGTAAGATCCATGGGCCTTCTACGGGCTGTAGGATCCATGGGCCTTCTATGGACCGTCTCATCTATGGGCCTTCTACGGGTCGTATAATCGTTTCGCCAAACATGGGTCGTACTATTTGTGGACCAATGACGGACCGCAAAATGGGTCGTAAACGAGCTAGAGTGATAATCGTCTATTTTATGGCCCAACCATAATGGGACGTTAATAGGCCGTAATTGATGATGCTACGAAAATAGCCCAACGTGTTAATGGGCCACAAGTAGGCCGACTGTAACCACGGGCTGAATTTGGCCCACAAGCTGAACAGGCCAGTAACGGACCGTAAGTAATCGAATTCTGGAAATGAGCCCAAGAATAAATGGGCCCTTAGAAGGTCGAAAGTTAACACGGGCTGGAAACGGCCGACGGACTAATGGGCTGTTAATGGGTATAAAGTGATACACTATTCATTACGGGCCAGTTTCACCACGGGTCGTTAATGGGCCAAGAGTTACAAAGGGCCTCATATGGGCAGAAAGACGTCATGGGCCATACATGGGCCAGAAATTACAAGGGCTGGAATCATACTAGATGGCCTAGATGACGCTACTGGGCCTAATTCGGATAAGCCGTAACGGGCCGTGACCTAGCGGGTTGTAAAAGGGCTATATGCTAACAGACCATTGACATGCTTTCCGTAGGCCGGCCCTCTACCTCTTCGACCAAGTCAAATGGGCTGGCCTTTTCACCGGAATGTGCCTCTGTTGGGCCGTGCCATGTGTCGACATATCGTAGGTGCCTCCTGTCCAATGAGTGGATGACATCTGTCCCAACGGTGAGCCAACACGTGTTTCCTCTGGCCAATGAGAGTTTTACATGTGGAAAATCCCCATTGGTCCGGGCTATTAACGGGTTATTGGATCCAAAACCGGACCCGATAGCTTAACGGCAACCTGTTATGGTGGATGCCACATGTCGGTTACCCTTGATGAAAACACTTCCATGACGTGCCATTTATCGTCATGGAAGTGGACACTTCCATGATGATAATTTTGGTAATGTCATGGAACACTTCTACGACAACACAGGTATGACTATCTTGATTGTGTCATAAAATCGTCATGGATGTACATGCATGACAGAAAACGTGACCTACTATGACAAACATGTATCATCACGGAAGTGTTCTTTTGTAGTGTTGTGTCGAATCAATAAATTTGGATTGAATACTCTACCCTCGAAAACTGTTGCGATCTCCTATACTTGTGGGTTATCAAGACCTTTTTCTGGCACTGTTGTCGGGGAGCATAGCTCTATTCTCTGAGTCACTTGGGATTTATATCCGTTGATCACTATGAGGAATTTGAAAGATCAAAGAACCAAGATTTTCCCCTCAACTACGAGGGGAGGTCGGATTCGGGGCTCCACTGACCCTTGATAGATTCGAACTCTAGGGTGCGTGTGAAGAACTCAACCTCCCCAGTCTTCCTACCCATTGATCTCACGGCCTAGCTCGATGAACTGGAAGGAAATGGAACAAGGCAGTTTACCCAGGTTCGGGCCACCTTGCGGTGTAAAACCCTACTCCTACTTTGTGGTGGATTAGCCTCGAGGTGGGCTGAGGATGAACTAGTACAGAGGAGGAACATCCTCAGGAGGTGTGTTCTTGTGGTTGTGTGAGCTGGTGAGGATAGTCCGAATGACCCGTCCCCGTCTAAGGTGGTGGCTAGGCTATATTTATAGTGGCCTTGGTACTCTTCCCCAAAAACGAATGCGGGAGGGGATCCCACAATGACCAAATTCGAAGGGAGACAACTAGTACATCTTATCCTGACGAAAGGTGGTCTTCTCCTGAAAAGTCTCTAGTCATGACGTCGTGGTGGGCTCGGCGATGACCTCTGTCCTGCCGTCCTGGCGGTCTTGGTATTGTTGCATCAAAATGGAAACCTTTGGTTGATTCCTCGGGACTTTGCACCTACACTTGCCTCTTGAGAACCAAAGAGGAAACCTACTGTACTGCGCCCGATGGCACCCGCCTTGTCGTGGTCGTCGTGGCTTGCGTCACCCGAGCCTCACGAGGCGAGGGCTCACATAGAAATCTCCACTCCTCAGGAGCCAGCCTAAGGAGGCCGCTCCCTCTGGAGGTCTTGGCGTCATCCGCCTCATGAGGGTCTTGTGTTGTTGGTGCTGGAGATGGGCTGTACTAGACCGTCGATGAGGCCATGTCGTGGGCCGCAGGCAGGCAAGTCTGGGTACCCCCATTCCCAGAACGCCGACAGTAGCCCCCAGGTCCAAGGCGCGCTTGGACTTAGCTTCGAGGCAAAGCCAAGGGGCAAGGGTGGAGCGCTGCGGGCCCCAACCGCCTGCGGTATCGGTCGACGCATGGCGCTTGATGGGACATGGGCGTCTTCGCTTCCCCCTGCAGCTTCGACAACCAGTCGACTTGACTAGACCCTGTTGCATGTAGAAAGATCATCATTACCGGGATCGTGGAGGCCGACGGTTGGCCTCCTTCTGGTTATAAATGAGGGGAGGGGCAGAGCCCCTCCTCATCTCCATCTTATCACTGCTCGCTCTTCCTTCTTATTCCTTGTCTCGCCGTCTTGCCATAGCATCCATGGCGCCGACGAGAAGGTTTTCCATCGCCGAAAAGGGGATGGCCCCCCGCCGCCCAAGAGGAGCCATGGTCGCCCCCGCAAGTATGCCGCGACCCCGGCGGTGGCGCCTCGGGGGAGCGGGCACACCTCTTTGAGGGCAGGAGTTGCCTTAGGCAGCCACGGCGGCACTTGCTCTCGCGGTGGGAGCCGCCAAGGACAAGGAAGCTCCTGCGATGGGGGTAGGCACGCTGTGGTCGCTCGGCCTCCTCGGCCACACTCCCACCCGATGGATGCGTTCCCAGAGTTTGTCGCATGGTTGGAGAGGTCTGCTGGCACCTAGCTCCCGCTCCCGCGCTTCTTCGCGGGTGCACTGTCGACCACAAGGCTTGACAGCCTCTGGCTGCAGGCTGACGGCTGCTACAGCAGGGCCTCATGGGAGGGGGTCCAAGTCACCGCCGCGGGCAACATGTCCTTGACCCATGGTTGGCAGGCGTTTGCCCGCGCGTGGGGCGTAAGCGGGAGGTGCACCCTCCATTTCAGGTACGATGGCCTTGCGACCCTCTATGTGAGGGTATTTGGGGGAGACGACCGTCATGCGGGGTGCTGCCCGGAAGATGGCAGCGGCGACGACGAGCTTGCCCTTGGCGACGACCGCAACGATGACGAGGGTGAGTTTGCTCTTAGCTACGGCCGCACTTCCTACAGTAGCGGCGGCTCCTCCTGCAGCGAGAGCACCAGCGGTGGCAGCTATGATGAACTACCACACCCCCGTGCTTCGGTGAAGCGGGAGGAAGACTTGGACTGAGCTCGGGAGCTGCTGCAGTCGCGTGCTACCTCTTTTAGCACTGCGTTGGATTTCCCCGAAGAGGAAGGGATGATGCAGCAAAGTAGCGTAAGTATTTCCCTCAGTTTTTGAGAACCAAGGTATCAATCCAGTAGGAGGCTACACGCAAGTCCCTCGTACCTGCACAAAACAAATAAATCCTCGCAACCAACGCAAATAGGGGCTGTCAATCCCTATAGGGCCACTTACGAGAGTGAGATCTGATAGATATTATAAGATAATATTTTTTGGTATTTTTATGATAAAGATGCAAAGTAAAATAAAGGCAAAATAAATAGCAAAGTAAATAACTAAGTAGTAGGAGATTGATATGATAAAGATAGACCCGGGGGCCATATGTTTCACTAGTGGCTTCTCTCGAGAGCATAAGTATTCTACGGTGGGTGAACAAATTACTGTTGAGCAATTGACAGAATTGAGCATAGTTATGAGAATATCTAGGTATGATCATGTATATAGGCATCACGTCTGAGACAAGTAGACCGACTCCTGCCTGCATCTACTACTATTACTCCACTCATCGACCGCTATCCAGCATGCATCTAGAGTATTAAGTTAAAACAGAGTAACGCCTTAAGCAAGATGACATGATGTAGAGGGATAGACTCATGCAATATGAAGAAAAACCCACCTTGTTATCCTCGATGGCAACAATACAATACGTGCCTTGCTGCCCTTACTGTCACCGGGAAAGGACACCGCAAGATTGAACCCAAAGCTAAGCACTTCTCCCATCGCAAGAAAGATCAATCTAGTAGGCCAAACCAAACTGATAATTCGAAGAGACTTGCAAAGATAACCAATCATACATAAAAGAATTTAGAGAAGATTCAAATATTATTCCTAGATAGACTTGATCATAAACCCACAATTCATCGGTCTCAACAAACACACCTGTAACGCCCTCGATGCAGCTATATCTCCCACGCGAAGACCGTCCGCCTCTGCTCATGGTGAAGCTCCTCCTGCAGCTCTGCATGACTTGTGCCTCCTCCCTGGGCAGAGAAGCTCTTGTCTGAGCCGTCCCTTTCGGTCAAGCCGGTTTCTACCGCCGCTGCCTTAAACTTCCCTGGTGCAGCTCGTTTTCAATGAATGGCGGCCTGAGGTTTACCTCCGGGCAAAGTACCACGACCTGCAAGGACGAGAATGCCAAGCACCCCATCAAGCTATCAAGACGGAAAGTGCCAAGTACCACGACGACCCTCGAAGAGTTCGGATTCGACAAGTTCGACTATGGAACGGGAACCACTACTTTCACTACCGCCGTCTTCGGAATCGCTAAGAACGCCAAGTTCCTCCACGACGCCCGACGCCTAAAACGATCACGAACCGGAAATAATGGCAATTACGAGGACGACAAGGACCGCCAAGTTCGTCTTCCGCCATCTCCAAAATCGTCAAGTACCGCTAGGAGATGTGCAACTACTTCCACAACGAAACGAGAACAACTACCACCATTGAAGACCGTCAAGTGAACATCTATCGACGACGTGTATGACCTACTCCGTGAACGTGTACCACTACGTCCGGAGACCGCGAACCCGTCAAGTTCGACAACGTTTGTGTACAACTACCGACGACGCGCATGTTGCCAAGTACCCTCTCCGGATCGTCATGTTCGACTACGGATAAACATGTACCACTACCGTCGTCGAGATCGCGAAGACCTCTACCGTCGATCCTAGAGCATGCGAGATCGACTACTTCCACTACCGTCGTCGCGAGAATGCCTACTTCCCTCTACGAACGAGAACTATCCCCTAGGCATGCTCCGAAAGGTATAACCGCCGAGACGGCCGCCCGTGAACTAATGCATGTGTGATGTATGAGATGCTTGTGTTTGCACCGTGATCGAGTTGTCGCGTGCGATGCCCCTCTTTTGCCTTGCCACCGTCATGTGGGACACCCAGTATCCGGGATCACTCCCCATCTCTTGCGTGTTCCACACATCTGCACACTTCTTGTTTGCATTGGTATCTCACTCAAGTTGTCATTGCTGTGGCACCCCTTTCGTTCCGCCATGGTGACAAATGCTTCATAATGCTCTTGCCATCTTTTAATAGAAATTGCATTAACTGTTCATGTCATCTGCATCATGATAACAACACTTAAAATGTTTAAATTGTTGTTGCAATAAATTACTAAGGCATATGGGGATTTACCGGATTCGTTATTTGTTATATCCGGCCCCATTTAAATTGTTTAGATGATATAGTTTTGTTATGCTTCACCTCTTGACATGCTTAACAACATTTAATATTGTTGAGTACCTAACCGGGAGTGAACTAAATAATTGAAGTGGTGTTCCGTCAATATGCAACTCATTGCATATTCGGCTCCATTTAACTTGTAGTTTTGTTTGTGCACTTTGCCATGCCATGCTCCTTTAAACCGGACATGCATCATACTTGATTGTGCATCATGCCATGTTTGTGTGTGGTTTGTTTACTATGTTGTGTGCTTCTTTCCGGTGTTGCTTCTTCGGGTTGGTTCCTACCGTCGCGTTTGTGACGACCCGTTTGTCTACGTCCGTTTGTCTTCTTCATGGACTCGTTCTTCTTCCTTGCGGGATCTCAGGTAAGATGACCATACCCTCGAAATCACTTCTATCTTTGCTTGCTAGTTGCTCGCTCTTTTGCTATGCCTATGCTGCGATACCTACCACTTGCTTATCATGCCTCCCATATTGTTGAACCAAGCCTCTAACCCACCTTGTCCTAGCAAACCGTTGTTTGGCTATGTTACCGCTTTGCTCAGCCCCTCTTATAGCGTTGTTAGTTGCAGGTGAAGATTGAAGCTTGTTCCATGTTTGGAACATGGATATTCTTGTTGGGATATCACAATATCTCTTATTTAATTAATGCATCTATATACTTGGTAAAGGGTGGAAGGCTCGGCCTTATGCCTGGTGTTTTCTTCCACTCTTGCTGCCCTAGTTTCCGTCATATCGGTGTTATGTTCCCGGATTTTGCGTTCCTTACGCGGTTGGGTTATAATGGGAACCCCTTGATAGTTCGCCTTGAATAAAAATCCTCCAGCAATGCCCAACCTTGGTTTTACCATTTGCACTAACAACCTACCACCTTCCCTTGGGCTCTGCAGACTCAAGGGTCATCTTTATTTTAACCCCCCCGGGCCAGTGCTTCTCTAAGTGTTGGTCCGAACCGAGCTGCCTGCGGGGCCACCTCGGGGAAACTTGAGGGTTGGTTTTACTCGTAGCTAGTCTCATCTGAGTGTGCCCTGAGAACGAGATATGTGCAGCTCCTATCGGGATTTGTCGGCACATTCGGGCGGTGTTGCTGGACTTGTTTTACCATTGTCGAGGATGTCTTGTAACCGGGATTCCAAGCCTGATTGGGTCTTCCCGCTAGAAGGAATATCCTTCGTTGCCCATGAGAGCTTGTGATGGACTAAGTTGGGACACCCCTGCAGGGATTTGAACTTTCGAAAGCCGTGCCCGCGGTTATGGGCAGATGGGAATTTGTTAATGTCCGGTTGTAGAAAACCTGAAGTTGACTTTAATTAAAATGCATCAACCGCGTGTGTAACTGTGATGGTCTCTTCTCGGCGGAGTCCGGGAAGTGAACACGGTGTTGGAGATATGCTTGACGTAGGTTGTTCTAGGATCACTTCTTGATCATAGTTGTTCGACCGTGCTTTGCCTTCTCTCCTCGCTCTCATTTGCGTATGTTAGCCACCATATATGCTAGTCGCTTGCTGCAGCTCCACCTCATACCTTTTACCCTTCCTATAAGCTTAAATAGTCTTGATCGCGAGGGTGTGAGATTGCTGAGTCCCCGTGACTCACAGATACTTCCAAAACTAGTTTGCAGGTGCTCGACGATACCGTACTGGTGATGCAACCAAGCTCAAGGAGGAGCTCGATGAAGATCTTATCCTTTGTGGTGTTTCGATTCTAGTTGATCAGTAGTGGAGCCCAGTTGGGGTCGATCGGGGATCTGTGTAGCATTTGGGGTAGTCTTCTTTTATTTTGGTTCCGTAGTCGGACCTTGAATGTATCTGGATGATGTAATGCTTTATTCTTGTATTGTGTGAAGTGGCGATTGTAAGCCAACTAGGTATCTCTTTCCCTTATGTATTACATGGGTTATGTGAAGATTACCTCACTTGCGACATTGCTTTCAATGCGGTTATGCCTCTAAGTCGTGCTTCGACACGTGGGGGATATAGCCGCATCGAGGGCGTTACAACACCACAAAAAGAAGATTACATCGAATAGATCTCCACAAGAGAGGGGGAGAACATTGTATTGAGATCCAAAAAGAGAGAAGAAGCCATCTAGCTACTAACTATGGACCTGTAGGTCTGAAGTAAACTACTCACACTTCATCGGAAGGGCTATGGTGTTGATGTAGAAGCCCTCCGTGATCGATGCCCCCTCCGGCGGAGCTCCGGAACAAGCCCCAAGATGAGATCTCGTGGATACAGAAAGTTGCAGCGGTGGAATTAGGATTTTGGCTCCATATCTGATCGTTTGGGGGTACGTGGGTATATATAGGAGGAAGAAGTACGTCGGTGGAGCAACAGGGGGCCACGAGGTTGGAGGACGCGTCTGGGGGGCAGGCACGCCCCCCTACCTCATGGCCTCCTGTTGATTGGCTTGACGTAGGGTCCAAGTCTCCTGAGTTGTATTCGGTGAGAAAATCACATTCCCAAAGGTTTCAATCCGTTTGGACTCCGTTTGATATTCCTTTTCTTCGAAACCCTAAAACAGGCAAAAAACAGCAATTCTGGGCTGGGCCTTCGGTTAATAGGTTGGACCCAAAAAAATAATATAAAAGTGGATAATAAAGCCTGATAATGTCCAAAACAGTAGATAATATAGCATGGAGCAATCAAAAATTATAGATACGTTGGAGACGTATCAAGCATCCCCAAGCTTAATTCCTGCTCGTCCTCGAGTAGGTAAATGATAAAAATAGAATTTTTGATGCGGAGTGCTACTTGGCATAATTTTAATGTAATTCTTCTTAATTGTGGTATGAATATTCAGATCCCAAAAATTCAAGACAAAAGTTCATATTGACATAAAAATAATAATACTTCAAGCATACTGACAAAGCAATTATGTCTTCTCAAAATAACATGGCTAAAGAAAGTTATCCCTACAAAATCATATAGTCTGGATATGCTCTATCTTCACCACACAAAATATTTAAATCATGCACAACCCCGGGGACAAGCCAAGCAATTGTTTCATACTTTTGGTGTTCTCAAACTTTTTCAATCTTCACGCAATACATGAGCATGAGCCATGGACATATCACTATAGGTGGAATAGAATGGTGATTGTGGAGAAGAAAAAAAGGGAGAAGATAGTCTGACATCAACTAGGCGTATCAATGGGCTATGGAGATGCCCAGCAATAGATATCAATGTGAGTGAGTAGGGATTGCCATGCAACAGATGCACTAGAGCTATAAGTATATGAAAGCTCAAAAATAACTAAGTGGGTGTGCATCCAACTTGCTTGCTCATGAAGACCTAGGGCAATTTTTAGGAAGCCCATCATTGGAATATACAAGCCAAGTTCTATAATGAAAAATTCCCACTAGTATATGAAAGTGATAACGTGAGAGACTCTCTACTATGAAGATCATGGTGCTACTTTGAAGCACAAGTGTGGTAAAAGGATAGTAACATTGTCCCTTCTCTCTTTTTCTCTCATATTTTATTTTATTTTTTATTTTTATTTGGGCCTTTTCTCTTTTTTATGGCCTATTTTCATTTTTTTATTTTTCGTCCGGAGTCTCATCCCGACTTGTGGGGGAATCATAGTCTCCATCATCCTTTCCTCACTTGGGACAATGCTCTAATAATGATGATCATCACACTTTTATTTTTCTTACAACTCAATAATTACAACTCGATACTTAGAACAAGATATGATTCTATATGAATGCCTCCAGTGGTGTACCGGGATATGCAATGATGCATGAGTGACAAGTATGAAAGAATTATGAACGGTGGCTTTCCCACAAATACTATGTCAACTACATGATCATGCTAAGCAATGGGACAATGATGGAGTGTGTCATAAATGGAACGGTGGAAAGTTGCATGGCAATATATCTCGGAATGGCTATGTGTCGGTGTCAAAACCGGCGGATCTCGGGTAGGGGGTCCCGAACTGTGCGTCTAGGCCGGATGGTAACAGGAGACAAGGGACACGATGTTTTTTACCCAGGTTCGGGCCCTCTCGATGGAGGTAATACCCTACTCCTGCTTGATTAATATTGATGATATGGGTATTACAAGAGTAGATCTACCACGAGATCAAGGAGGCTAAACCCTAGAAGCTAGCCTATGGTATGATTGTTGTGTATGGAGTTGATTGCCTACGGACTACAACCCTCCGGTTTATATAGACACCGGATAGGGTTAGGGTTACATAGAGTCGGTTACAATGGTAGGAGATCTTGAATATCCTCATAGCCAAACTTGCCTTCCACGCCAAGGAAAGTCCTATCCGGACACGGGACGAAGTCTTCAATCTTGTATCTTCATAGTCTAGGAGTCCGGCTGAAGGTATAGTCCGGCTACCCGAACACCCCCTAATCCAGGACTCCCTCAGTAGCCCCCGAACCAGGCTTCAATGACGATGAGTCCGGCGCGCAGATTGTTCGGCATTGCAAGGCGGGTTCTTCTCCAAATCTTGTGTACCTGTAGGAATAATGTCTGATTTTTTGTAATGTAGTGCTCCTCGGCTTTTATGCCGAATAATGGCCGTCTTCCACGTGTTCAAACGAATGCGAAAAGCCGGGGTGTTTTTACATCCACACCCCTAGCTGTATAAACGAGACGCCTATTTAACGGGATGGGGATTTAGGTCCAAACCATATCTTCTCCTTTCTGCGAGTTATCATCAAAGCGCTTCCAGCAAAGGTCCTTTCCAACATGACCAGCCGTCGCAGCTCCTCCCCTCGCCCCTCCGGTCCTAAACCCGGGGACTGGGAGAGTTGCACCATCCCGCATAGCGAGTTAGCGTCACTTCAGGCCAAGGGATTTCTCCCTCAGGCATACATGGTCCCGGTCCGAGCCGATCTCGCCACCTACAATGGCGGAAAACAAGCGGAGAGCACCCCCAATCCTTCTAAAGGAGAGCGGGTGTGCCTCGTCCCCTATCTAACAAGGGGACTGGGATTTCCAATTCATCCATTTCTCCGCGGGCTTCTGGAGTTCTACGGCCTCCAGCTGCACAATCTCACGCCCGCCTCCGTATTGCATATTGTGGGTTTCGTCGCCCTTTGCGAGCTATTTTTAGGCGTTGAGGCTCATTTCACGCTGTGGAAGAGGTTATTCTGCCTGGTGCCCCGTTCTCAAAAGGGGTCTATATATCAAGTGGGCGGAGCCGAAGTATGGCGCATCGCCGGGACCGGATACCTATCCGGAACCCCAAAGAAGGCGTCCGAGGACTGGCCTTCGGAATGGTTTTATATAGATGACGTCCCGCTACCGGACCCTATCCGGGTCGGTCTCCCTGAGTTCAACAGTGCTCCATTGAAGAAACGCTTGAGCTGGCGTCCGCGGAGCTCTCAGAGAGAAAGCGACAGAGACGTCCTTTACCTGATGGGCCGGATAAGACTGTTGGTTTCCGGACTAACCATGATTGGAGTCATGGCCGCATGCATTATGCGGGGGGTGCAGCCACTTCAATACAGAGGCCACCCCATGTGGGATTTCAACGGGGAGGATGACGCCACCCGTTACAGTCGTAAGGGGCCGGCCTCAGCTGCCGCTTTAGTAAAGATCTTATCCTCTTTGTACAAGGGAGAAAAGGAGGAATTCCTCTGCGTCATTCCGTAGGCCGGATTTACTATGTACGATCCTCCAAGTTGGGTAAGTGAACAACTGCGCTTGCCCATTTGTTTTATACTCCCACGGTTAGATATGTAGTCTAACGACTTCAATGCAGGAACTGCGACAGGTGGTAAAGGATATAAAAAGCCGCCCTCCACAGCCCGAGGACCTAGAACGGTCCCTCGATCCGGACTCCAAAGAGGATCCGGACATATCGGTGGAGCTTATCGACGGGGTGTTCCATCAGCAAAGCAAGGACAATACCTTGGTAGCCATCACGGGTGATTACCCAGGGTTAATCCCGGCCTCCCAGGTGACAGAAACCGGAGTCTCATTCCCTTGAGAGAGATTCCACTCTCATGTATTCCGGTGTTTCTGACGACAACCGTGTTTTGCAGGGGAGATTTCCGAGGTAGGAGGCCGAACCTGCGGCGGCTAGCCAACGAGGGGCCGCAGGGCCCCGTGGGGCAAAAAGGAATGTAGTCCGGACTAAGATGCCGGCGCAAAGGTATAGCACACCCTCTGTTTCCCTGGTGTTATTCTGTCAGGGCATATTAACGTTCGTGCTATCTTCAGAACGAAGAGACCTCGCCGGACTACATCCGGAGAGGTTGCCAATCGTGCCTCCACCAGCCAGGCTCCAACATCTGGCCAGGAAGCGGAGGCGAGCACAAGGCGCGCACCAGACGCTCCTCCGACAGAGGATGCGGACAGGCTGTCTGCCACAAATTCTGAAGTGGAGAGTGCCATGAACCACAGCGTCGCCGGACAGTTCTACGCGACGCTTGTTTCTCCCAAGAGGCTTTAGATGCCTTTAATTTGGGAGATGCGTACCTCCGTGCCGCTTGAAATAGTTTAGCCAGAGCCACGGAGCAGTATGTAAAAGACATACGGGTAAGAAAATTTTGGTCAAATATATATATACCAGTAGCCCCCGAGACTTGAAACAGTTAGAGCAACTGATTTAAGGATCATTTAATATGCAGGTTCTTACAGAGAAGAATACTGTACTGTCCCAGGAGCTGGAAAAGTGCAAGGCCCAACTAGAGGCCGCACTAGCCGCAACAGGGGAGCCCAAAGAGACCCCCTCAGGTAAGATACACTTCGAAAGATTAGTATTGTGCGGTGTGGGTGCAAATCTGACAAATCATGTTGCAGATGGCGCTGGACTCGATCCGGAAAAGCAACAACTCTTACGCCGGCTAAAGGCCGGTGAGAGTACGTTGACAAAGGTGAGGTGAGAGAAGAATGATCTTCAGGATGCCAACACCAGGCTGGACGTCGAACTTAAAGATGTTCGTGGCCAGCTGTCGGACTCCACGAAGGAGAATCAACGGCTTCGACGCGGCATATTTAGTAAGTGCTTGAACGAACTTTGTAAAAAGAGTTCGGCGAGGAAGTCGACTAACAGAGTAATGTCTGTAGGTATGCTCACAGGTCATCCTGCAGAGGAGATGCCCGGTTCTACGGGTGACCTTCTTCCCGAACTCATGCAACTGCACGAGCGAATTCGTCAGGCGATGCGAGGTGTTGCCCAAGCCTTATGGCCTGCCCACTCCATGCCTGAGGGCCTTGGAGAGCTTGCGGAGAAGCTGAAGGGAGCTCGGCGGTGCTTTCGGTTGTGGAAGATATCGGCCTGCCGACAAGGCGCTAGGGAAGCCTGGGCCATGGTGAAGACCCGTTTTACGAAGTCTGACCCAAACCACATGGCCGAGGTCGGACCAGTGAGGCCTGACAAGAAGGAGATCCCTGTGAGCTTAGTATATGGCCAAGTAGAGTTGGCCGTGAAGTATTCCCAGCAGGACTGTAAATTAGACAGCTTGTTAGATGGTATAGAAGAGGAATACAATCAGTCAGAATGACTATGTAATTTTGAATTGACATGTGTAATGCCTTCTAGCCAGATTGTAGATCATTTGTCGTTGCCGACCTTTTTGCTTCAACCTCGGGACCTGACGGTCCGGAGTGTGTCCGAATACCATAGCGGTTATATAAGAACCGTGGTATGCGTGGAGACCAGGCGTAGGGGTCATTAGTGCTTTATCAGAAAAGTGCCCAACTAGTTATGTTATATTACATGGTTAGTAAGAAACATCTTCCAGAGAGAATAGTTCTGTTAGGGGTTCCTTTTGCTGGGAGGCATGCCCTAAAGTGCATGTCCGGACTGCGTAAAAAGATGCAGAAAAAAGCATCTGGGGGCGCATAAAATGAGTAAAAAGATCATCTTTTATCTCACCGACCGAATATTCCCTTAAGAACGCTAGCTTTCGGCTTCACCCAGTCTGAGGTACACATCCGGCTGACCCGGCAGTAACAATCGCAGAGGTTCTCCCTTTACCGCCTAGCCGAACAATCGGGAACGTAGGGGTAAGCACAAGAGCCAGGCAACCCAGCTTGGCCAAAACTTAAGTCATATCGATGCATATAATGGTGAAGAAAAAGGTACATGCGGAAGTTTGACGCATGTGTTGGGCGTGAAGCCCGTATAAATAAGCTTCTGTTAAAGAAGCCCCCAGGTTTAATGAGCGCGAGTGGCGCGTCACTAGATGAGACTTTAAGGGCTATAAAAGAAAAGAGGGGAAGGAGAGAAATGTAAGAAAGAAAAATGCAAAAAAATGGACAGAGGAAGGAGACGAACATAGAGTCAGGCGCTAGGCATAGAATCTTCGGAGACGGGTGGCGTTCCACGGGTTTAGCTCGAGTCGGTTATCCGACGCATCTCGCAGGCGGTACGCCCCGCCAGTGAGGACTTGGTCGATTATGAATGGACCTTCCCACTTGGGCTTGAGTTTGTCCTTTTTCTTATCCGGCAGGCGTAGAACTAGTTCGCTAACATTGTAACTTTTGGCCCATACTTCTCTGCTTTGATATCTTTGGGCCTGCTGTTGATAAAATGCGAAACGAGCTCTTGCCACGTCACGCTCTTCCTCCAGGGTGTCCAAGTTGTCCTGCCGATCAATCTTGGCTTCTCTTTCTTCGTACATGCGCACTCTAGGTGAGTCATGAATTATGTCGCAGGGCAGAACTGCCTCTGCGCTGTACACCATAAAAAATGGTGTGTATCCGGTGGTGCGATTTGGCGTGGTCCGCAGGCCCCATAGCACGGAGTCGACCTCCTCTACCCAGTGCATGTTAGATTCCTTGAGGGACCGCACCAGTCTGGGTTTAATGCCGCTCATGATAAGACCATTTGCACGTTCGACTTGGCCGTTGGTTTGTGGGTGATAGACGGAAGCATAATCGAGCTTGATGCCCATGTTTTTGCACCAGAGTTCTACCTCGTCGGCGGTAAAGTTTGTACCATTATCGGTTATGATGCTGTGGGGGACGCCATAATGGTGTACAACCCCGGATATGAAGTCTATCAAAGGTCCAGATTTTGCCGTTTTAACAGGCTTGGCTTCTATCCATTTGGTGAACTTATCCACCATGACCAGTAAGTATTTTTTCCTAGCGGACCCACCTTTAAGGGGTCCGACCATGTCAAGCCCCTAGACCGCAAAAGGCCAGGTGATGGGTATAGTTTGGAGTGCGGTGGGTGGCATATGGCTTTGGTTGGCAAAAAGTTGGCAACCAGCGCATCGTTGGACTAGGTCCTGAGCGTCTGCCCGGGCCGTCGGCCAATAAAAGCCTGTACGGAAAGCCTTGCTAACAAGGGACTGAGCAGCAGCGTGGTGACCACCGAGTCCGGCATGAATTTCAGCCAGAAGGTTACGCCCTTCCTCTTCGGAGATGCACCTTTGAAGGACTCCGGTAGTGCTTTTCTTATAAAGCTCTCCCTCATGGACTCTATAGGCTTTAGATCGCCGCACTATGCAGCGGGCCTCGTTTTGGTCCTCCGGGAGTTCCTGCCAGGTAAGGTAGGCTAGGAATGATTCTGTCCACGGGGCGATGACCGCCATTATTACGTGGGCTGAAGGTGTAATTTCATTGGCAGAGCCTCCAATTGTGTTAGATTGTTCGGCGTCGAGTGGTGCGGCTGGGTCCGGGCTGTTATTTGCGGGTTCCCCCTCCCATGCTACGGATGGCTTGAACAATCTTTCCAAAAAGATGTTGGGGGGACTGCATCGTGTTTTGCTCTGATGCGTGCCAGGACGTCCGCTGCTTGATTGTTTTCTCGGGCTATATGGTGAAACTCCAGCCCTTCGAACCGAGCTGACATTTTTAGGACGGCGTTGTGGTAAGCTGCCATTTTTGGGTCCTTGGGGTCGAAGTCTCCATTTATTTGGGATATCGCGAGGTTTGAATCCCCGCGTAACTCTAGGCGCTGGATACCCATGGATACTGCTATCCGGAGACCATGTAGGAGGGCCTCATATTCGGCTGCATTGTTGGAATCTGTGTGCATGATCTGGAGCACATATTGGACTATGTCTCGTGTGGGGGACGTCAGGATGACTCCAGCCCCCAGTCCGGCCAACATTTTGGAGCCGTCGAAATGCATAATCCAGTTTGAATATGTGCCGTACTCTTTAGGGAGCTCGACCTCCGTCCATTCTGCGATGAAGTCGGCCAAAACTTGCGATTTAATAGCTCGCCGTGGCTTATAGGTTATATCGAACGGGAGAAGCTCGATGGCCCATTTTGCAATCCGGCCCGTTGCATCGCGGTTGTTGATAATATCGTTTAGTGGCACTTCCGAGGCTACTGTTATGGAACACTCTTGAAAGTAGTGTCGTAGCTTCTGGGATGCCATGAATACCGCGTATGCAATCTTTTGATAATGCGGGTACCATGATTTGCATGGAGTGAGGACAGTGGATACGTAGTAGACCGGCCTTTGAAGGGGGAATTTGTGTCCATCCGTTTCCCGCTCGACAACAAGCACTGCGCTAACAACTTGATGTGTTGCTGCAATGTACAATAACATTAGTTCGCCGGTGTTTGGCGCGGCCAGGACTGGGTTTGTTGCCAATATGGCTTTTATTTCATCAAGTCCGGCCGTGGCGGCCTCCGTCCACTCGAAGTGTTCGGTGCGCCGAAGGAGGCGATAGAGGGGTAGTGCCTTTTCTCCCAAGCGGGAGATGAAGCGGCTTAAAGCCGCCACGCATCCGGTTAATTTTTGTATTTGTTTGAGGTCCTTTGGGATATCCAATTGTGACAAAGCTCGGAACTTGGCTGGATTTGCTTCAATTCCTCTACCGGATACAATGAAGCCCAAGAGCTTTCCGGCTGGAACGCCGAAGACGCATTTTTCCGGGTTGATCTTGATGTCATATTTTCGGAGGTTATCGAATGTAAGCCTCAAGTCGTCTACTAGAGATTCGACATGTCTTGATTTGATGACCACATCATCCACATACGCCTCCACTGTTTTGTCGATCTGATTTGCCAGGCATGTCTGGATCATGTGCCGATATGTTGCGCCGGCGTTTTTCAGCCCGAAGGGCATTGTGTTGAAGCAGAATGGGTCGTATGGTGTGATGAATGCTGTTGCAGCTTGGTCTAATTCTGCCATCTTATTTTGATGGTAACCGGAGTATGCGTCGAGGAAACACAACAAATCGTGTCCTGCGGTGGCATTAATAATTTGATCGATGCGGGGGAGGGGGAAGGGATCCTTTGGGCAAGCCTTGTTAAGGTCTTTGAAATCGACACACAGGCGCTAGGATTTGTCCTTCTTTGGTACCATCACCAGGTTTGCAAGCCAGTCTGGATGTTTTATGTCTCTGATGAATCCGGCCTCCAATAGCTTGGCTAGCTCCTCTCCCATAGCCTGTCTCTTGGGTTCGGAAAAACGCCGAAGGGCTTGTTTGACAGGTTTAAATCCTTTTAGGATATTTAAGCTGTGTTCGGCCAGCCTGCGTGGGATCCCTGGCATGTCTGAAGGGTGCCAGGCGAAGATGTCCCAGTTCTCTCGTAGGAACTCTCGCAGTGCGGCGTCTGCTTCAGGGTTCAGTCGTGCCCCGATTGAAGCTGTTTTATTGGGGTCCGTTGGATGGACCTGGAATTTGACTATTTCGTCGGCTGGCTTGAAGGATGTGGATTTGGATCTCTTATCGAGTATCACATCATCCCTGTTAACTGTGGAGCGCAGCGCAGTCAGTTCCTCGGCCGCTAAGGCTTCGGATAGCGCCTCAAGGGCTAATGCGGCCGTCTTGTTTTCGGCGTGGAGTGCTATGTCCGGATCACTAGCTAGAGTGATAATTCCATTCGGCCCGGGCATCTTAAGCTTCATGTACCTGTAATGGGGTATTGCTTGGAAGATTGTGAATGCTTCCCGCCCTAGTAAAGCGTGATATCCGCTCTTAAACGGGGCCACCTGAAACGTGACTTCTTCGGATCTGTAATTATCCGGCGTGTCGAACACCACATCTAGTGTGATTTTTCCTGTGCAGCGCGCTTCCCGACTGGGGATTATTCCTCTAAAGGTTGTGCTGCTTCGCTCGACGCGGTTCCAGTCTATTTCCATTTTTAAGGGTTTCCTCATAAATGAGGTTCAGTCCGCTGCCTCTATCCATGAGCACCTTGGTGAGGCAAAAGCCGTCCACTATGGGACTGAGGACCAATGCGGCTGGTGCTCGGGCTGTTCGGAATCTAGGTTCATCACTTGAGTTGAAGGTAATGGCAGTGTCGCTCCATGGATTTATTGTTGCAACTTGATAGACTTCGGCGAGGCTGCGGAGTGTTCTTTTTCGCACATTGTTTGATGCGAAAGTCTCGAAGACTGTGAGAGCGGTACTGGTGTCCTCGGGCTGGCTTTCTGCGGCCTCCAGAATTAAGAGGTCCTTGCCAATTTTGGTCACCTGCCGGAGTATCCAACATGCTCTAAGGCTGTGAGTTGGTGTGGCATCCTCTGTACTGTGAATTCTACAGGGTCCATCAAGCCACCTTTCCAGTACGGTTCCATGCCCTGTAGAGGGTTTTGGCTTTTTGGTGTTTATCCCGGGTGTCCTATGATGATGCACCCTCTTAGTTCGGACGGGATTACTATTCAAGGCCGGATTATCCCAAAATTTTATTTCAGTTTTCCAGGCGCTTTCCATCGCACAATATTTTTGTACTATGGACACCAAGTCAGTGAAGCGTGTAATATCACGAAGACTTACGGCGTTAAGGATTCCCTCGTCCGTGCAATTACTGCAGAAAATTGAGATTGCGTCTCCCTTGCGGCAATCCTTTATCCTGTTCATAACCAGGAGGAATCTGGCCCAGTAGTGATGTACTGTTTCCTCGGGCTTCTGCCTGATTTGGGAGAGATCGCTTATGTTCGGGTGGGCGGGTGTCGTTGAATCTGAAACCTCACCCAATCCAAGATTCGGAGGCCGAAGAGTTTCCGAACTCTGAAGTTCGGATTCTAGGATGTTGTCCAACGAATCTAGCCCGTTGCCTGATCCTAAGCTCAGGTCTTGAGTTACATCCTCCTCTCCGCGGGTATCCGGCTTGGAGGAGTCGGGAATTCGGACGTAGCTAGTCCTTAAAATAGATGAAGGGTCGCCGCACTGCGCCTCTACCACGGCAACGTGGTGGGTGACTTGGGGAGAGTTAATTTCTCTTAGACCGGGTTTAAGCCCAACCTAGTCGTAATCCGTAGCGACCCCCAGGGCGGCGATGCGATTTAAGAGCTCATTTATGGAAAAGAGCTCTATTGGATCTAGCTGCTCGACGAGCTCCGAGCTGATGTGTAGGTTGCTTTTGATGACCCGAGAGGTCACCGTCGGCGCAACAGCCGAACAGGTGGTCATGAGGAAACCACCTAGCCGGAGGGTTTGGCCGATAGCCAAGGCTCCCTTAGCAACGGCGCCGTCTTTAAAGACGGGAGGAGGCATCCTTCCTGATTGTGACGGCACAGAGGAACTCTCAATGAAAGCACCAATGTCAGTGTCAAAACCGGTGGATCTCGGGTAGGGGGTCCCGAACTGTGCGTCTAGGCCGGATGGTAACAGGAGACAAGGGACACGATGTTTTTACCCAGGTTCGGGCCCTCTCGATGGAGGTAATACCCTACTCCTGCTTGATCAATATTGATGATATGGGTAGTACAAGAGTAGATCTACCACGAGATCAAGGAGGCTAAACCCTAGAAGCTAGCCTATGGTATGATTGTTGTGTATGGAGTTGATTGCCTACGGACTACAACCCTCCAGTTTATATAGACACCGGATAGGGTTAGGGTTACATAGAGTCGGTTATAATGGTAGGAGATCTTGAATATCCGCATCGCCAAACTTGCCTTCCACGCCAAGGAAAGTCCCATCCGGACACGGGACGAAGTCTTCAATCTTGTATCTTCATAGTCCAGGAGTCCGGCTGAAGGTATAGTCCGGCTACCCGAACACCCCCTAATCCAGGACTCCCTCACTATGGAAATGCCATAATAGGTAGGTATGGTGGCTATTTTGAGGAAGGTATATGGTGGGTGTATGATACCGGCGAAAGGTGCACGGTATTAGAGAGGCTAGCAAAGGTGGAAGGGTGAGAGTGCGTATAATCCATGGACTCAACATTATTCATAAAGAACTCATATACTTATTGCAAAAATCTACAAGTTATCGAAGCAAAGTATTACACGCATGCTCCTAGGGGGATAGATTGGTAGGAAAAGGCCATCGCTCGTCCCCGACCGCCACTCATAAGGAAGACAATCAATAAATAAATCATGCTCCGACTTCATCACATAATGGTTCACCATACGTGCATGCTACGGGAATCACAAGCTTCAACACAAGTATTTCTCAAATTCACAACTACTCAACTACCATGACTTTAATATCACCATCTCCATGTCTCAAAACAATTATCAAGTATCAAACTTATCATAGTATTCAACACACTCATAAGAGAATTTTTATTATTAATCTTGCATACCAAGCATATTAGGATTTTAAGCAAATTATCATGCTATTTAAGACTCTCAAAATAATCTAAGTGAACCATGAGAGATCAAGAGTTTCTATAAAACAAATCCACCACCGTGCTCTAAAAGATATAAGTGAAGCACTAGAGAAAAATTATATAGCTCAAAAGATATAAGCGAAGCACATAGAGTATTCTAACAAATTCTAAATCATGTATGGCTCTCTCAAAAGGTGTGTACAACAAGGATGATTGTGGTAAACTAATAAGAAAAGACTCAAATCATAGAAGACGCTCCAAGCAAAACACATATCATGTGGTAAATAAAAATATAGCCCCAAGTAAAGTTACCGATAGATGTAGACGAAAGAGGGGATGCCTTCCGGGCCATCCCCAAGCTTAGGCTCTTGCCACTCCTTGTTCCATAATCCATCAAATCTTTACCCAAAACATGAAAATTTCACAACACAAAATTAAAGTAGAAAATCTCGTGAGCTCCGTTAGCGAAATAAAACAAAAGATCACTTCAAGGTACTGTAATGAACTCATTCTTTATTTATATGTGTGTTATACCTACCGTATTCCAACTTCTCTATGTGTGGGAGTCCTGGATTAGGGGGTCTCCGGACAGCCGGACTATATCCTTTGGCCGGACTGTTAGACTATGAATATACAAGATTGAAGACTTCGTCTCGTGTCCGTATGGGATTCTACTTGGCATGGAAGGCAAGCTAGGCAATACGGTTATGTGTATCTCCTCCTTTGTAACCGACCTTGTGTAACCCTAACCTCTCCGGTGTCTATATAAACCGGAGGGTTTTAGTCCGTAGGACAACATACAATCATACCATAGGCTAGCTTCTAGGGTTTAGCCTCTCTGATCTCGTGGTAGATCTACTCTTATACTACCCATATCATCAATATTAATCAAGCAGGACATAGGGTTTTACCTCTATCAAGAGGGCCCGAACCTGGGTAAAACATTGTGTCCCCTGCCTCCTATTACCATCCGCCTTAGACGCACAGTTCAGGACCCCCTACCTGAGATCTGCCGGTTTTGACACCGACATTGGTGCTTTCATTGAGAGTTCCTCTGTGTCGTCGCCGTTAGGCTTGATGGCTCCTACTATCATCGATAGCGATACAGTCCAGGGTGAGACTTTTCTCCCCGGACAGATCTTCGTGTTCAGCGGCTTTGCACTGCGGGGCAATTCGCTTGGCCATCTGGAGCAGATTGAAAGTTATGCCCCTGGCTACCAGGTCAGGTTTGGAAGCTTAAACTACACGGCCGATATCCGTGGAGACTTGATCTTCGACAGATTCGAGCCTCTGCCTTGTGCGTCACGCGGTCACGATGAGTACGATTTAGCTCTACCATCGGACAATGTTCAGAAGATCGCACAGGCAGCCACTCCGACCCTCAATTCGGAGCCAGTTGCGCCGTCCATGGATGGGTGGATGGACCCCGCCACGGAGGCCTTACCCGCAGCGGCGATCGAGCCAAACATTGACCTTACCTTGCACAAGAGTCGTGTTGTTAAACTGCCAGATCCTTCTCCGGCCACGGACTCCGAGCTGCCTGCGCCCGTTCCTATCAAATCCGATTGGGCGCCAATCATGGAGCTTACCTCCATGGATATTTTTCAGCACTCGCCCTTTGGCGACATACTGAACTCATTAAGGTCTCTCTCCTTGTCAGGAGAATCCTGGACGAACTATGTCTGGCAGGACTAGGATGCGGACGACGGAGAAATTCGCGGCCCACCCACCACCCACATAGTAGCCATTGTCGATGACTTAACCGACATGCTCGACTTCGACTCCGAAGACATCGACGGTATGGACGACGATGCGGGATACGAAGAGGAACCATTGCCCACAGGGCACTGGACGCCCACTTCACCACATGACGTATACATGGTGGACACACCAAAGGAAAACGACGACGAGGAACGGAAGGATGCAACAAAGGGTTGTTCCCTCGAGAAGCAGTCAAAACGGCGGTGTAAGCGCCGCCCCAAATCCCACCTCGGCAGAAGCAACGATCATGCAGACCCAGCATTAGAGCCGGGGGAACCATTGCCGGACCACGGCAACACGGAAAATCAAGCCGAACAACCCGACTCTGTCAAAGATCATAGTCCAGATGACGTCACACCGGACGGACACCCGGAGCAACAGAATGCCCATCAAAGGCTCGTTGCCACCGCGAGGAGTCTAAAAAATCAGAAGCAAAGGCTCAAGGCTGCACAAGACACACTCGGAATCAGATGGAGCCAAGTACTCAACGCAGGGGCGAAGTACGGCGGTAATCGCCCCACCAAGAGCTACCCGAAGCGGAAGTTGCTACCCAAATTCGATGAGGAGGCCTTAGATCCCCCGCAACCAAAAATCAAAGCGGCCATCTGGCTGGATAGACGACCTCACGGCCAACATAGAGCAGCAAACAACGCCACACATAAGACAATACGCGATCCACGCAAGGGCTCGCACCAAAAGGATGGCGCAACCAGATCCATCTATGGACCACACAAGCGCGCTCCAGCATACGATGCAACACAACAAACATCCGAACAACGCGGTACACCGAGATACAGGGGTGCCACACATCCCCTATGTTTCACCGATGTGGTGCTGGACCATGAATTTCCAGAGGGATTCAAACCCGTAAACATAGAGGCATATGATGGAACAACAGACCCTGGGGTCTGGATTGAGGACTATATCCTCCATATCCATATGGCTCGAGGAGATGATCTCCACGCCATCAAGTACTTACCCCTCAAGCTCAAAGGGCCAGCTCGGCACTGGCTTAAAATCTTCCCCAAAAATTCCATTGGAAGCTGGGAAGAGCTCGAAGACGCTTTTCGGGCAAATTTTCAAGGGACTTATGTCCGACCCCCGGATGCGGACAATTTGAGTCATATAACTCAACAGCCCGGAGAGTCAGCCCGAAAGCTTTGGAACAGGTTTCTTACTAAGAAGAACCAAATAGTTGACTGTCCGGACGCCGAAGCCTTGGCAGCTTCTAAGCATAGCGTCCGCGATGAATGGCTTGCCAAACACCTCGGCCAAGAAAAGCCGAGAACAATGGCAGCATTAACAAGCCTCATGACCCGCTTTTGCGCGGGTGAGGACAGCTGGCTAGCCAGATGCAGCACCAGCGACCCAAGCACATCCGAAGTTAGAGATGAAAACGGGAAATCACGACGCAGCAAAAATAATAAGCGCTGGAATAAAGAAGACAACCCGAAGAGCACGGCGGTAAATGCCGGATTCAGACGCTCTCGGCCAGGTCAGCAAAAGCCGCCCTCTAAAGGCGCTAGAGATGAACTGTCTAGCTTGAACAAAATTCTGGACCAAATATATCAGATCCATAGCGCCCCTGGTAAACCCGCTAATCATACCCACCGAGAATGTTGGGTCTTCAAGCAGTCCGGCAAGCTCAACGCCGTACACAAGGGGGAGGATACAGCAAGCGAACACGAGGATGAGTCTCTCAAGCAGGACACTGGGAAACAAAAGAAGTTTCCACCAGAAGTCAAAACAGTAAACGTGTTACACGTGATCAAGGGGAGAAACAATGCGGCACTCCCAGATAAATATGCCGAAGGGCCTATTACTGCGGAGCCCTGCCACTGGTCATTTCAACCGATCACTTTTGACCATCAGGATTACTCAGCAAGTATCTAGCGTGCCAGATGGGTTGCCTTGGTATTAGACCCAATTATTGACGGATACCACTTCACACGAGTCCTGATGGACAGTGGCAGCAGTCTATACCTGATATATCAGGACACAATCCGCAAAATGGGGATAGACCCAACGTAAATTTGCCTCAGCAATACTACTGTTAAAGGAGTAATGCCAGGCCCAGGGGCTCATTGCACGGGTTCCCTGCTACTAGAAGTTATATTCGGCTTCCCCGATAACTTCCGTAGCGAAAATTTAACCTTCCACATTGCTCCGTTCCAAAGTGGCTATCAAGCACTACTTGGACGTGAAGCTTTCGCTCGCTTTAATGCAATACCGCATTACGCTTCCCTCACACTTAAGATGCTCGGTCCACATGGCATCATTCTAGTAAATGGAAATATCGAGCGATCCCTGCGCACCGAGGAGGGTGCGGCTGCCGTGGCAGCCGCACACTAAAACGGCCTTGCCAACTAAAATACCCAAGAGGTCATCAAGACCACGGACATGATTAGATGAGTCCGGCATAGCTATATGAAATTCGTACATGTTTGATGGCCACACCCCTCTCCTAAACACAAGGGGCTCAACGCGCGCAGACAAGTGGCAATTTTCACTCATCTTGAAATTTACATGGTTTCTTTAAAACCTACCTTTTCGCATGACAACTTTTCATCTAAGTTCCTCTCTTTTACGGATGACCACCGTGCTACACCCGTCCAGGATACGGCACAACGGAGACAGAGGTGCAGACATGCAGCAGGGACCCGCCCCACGGATTCTTTTTAGATTAAGACCCTGCGGCAACCTTTTTTTACTGTCTCTTGTTGATACACATCCCTCGGATTCTTAGTACAATTGAGAAGGATGCTGGCGTCTTGGCATGTGGCCACGTCAGAATAATGCACGTACCTGGACACCAGGGGCTTCGAACAAAGGGCAGTATTTAGGCCCGGTTTATACCATAAAGACCGAATACCTTAGGGAGTGTTCGGCGTCGCGAGTTTGGCCTTATATGCATCAGCTCCGAATCATGTCTTTGGTGAAATGTTGGGTTTGCCCAGCTCCTATGTTTTGGTACCTTACGTTCCGCTCTATCGGCTAAGGTAGCACTAGGAGAACTACTGCGATTGTGCCCCGGGTCATCCGGACGAGCACCTCAGTAGACAAAGCCAAAAACTGACTGTCATGATATAGCGTGAGACTGGTCAACCACTCGATGACCTATCGGAATGTTAGAATTCCTCCGCCTTAACGAAGGGCCGTTTCCCAGCCAGGCATGTACGCACCCCGAATTTGGGAGAGTGCGGAGCCAACAGGGGCTATATAGTAGCCCCACCGTCAAACTCCTATGGCTAAGTGAAAGTGTTAAAGCATTATAGTTCGGTTGCCTCGTTCGCTGCGCTATCACCTCCTTAATAGGACAAAGACATTGGGTTAAGTGTGAACACGCGTCTTCTGCGAACACCTCCGCATTATATGCATGGGGGCTGAAGCCGACGACTGCAATCTTTTAGGTTATACACATGTATACATAAATGGCTGCACAGGAGGCATCATATTACTTTCAAGCAAAAGTATAAACATGGCCTTAATAAATTTCATAAAAACATTGTGTTCAAAATGGGAATACATGTCACTCAAACATAATATTCTTCGAGCACTGGGCCTCTATCAAACGAGCACCCTCGAGAACCTCTTCGAAATAGTGCTCGGCAGCCACTCGGCCTATGGCCGAACCCTGCGCCGCAACAGTGGTAGCATCCATCTCCGCCCAGTATGCTTTAACACGGGCAAAGGCCATCCGCGAGCCTTCTATGCATGCCGACCTCTTCATTGCATTGATGCACGGCATCGCATCAAGGAACTACTGCACTAAGATGAAATAGCTGTTCGGCTTCGGCTTCTCCGGCCACAAATGATCTACGACGGACCTCATGGCAAGTCCGGACAACCTATTAAGTTCGGCCCATTCGGCTAGTTGATCAGTCAAGGGAAGCGGATGCTCTGGAACGTTAAATTGCGACCAGAACAGCTTGTCCACTTCACGATCTGTCTGATCTCGGAAGTATTCGACCGCATCGACAGCGCTTGCCGCCAAGTCCATATATGCATCTGCCGAACTCCACAGCCGATCCATAGGGGCATACTGCGGATATCCGAACTTCCTCTGCGGCAGAAAGGGGTTCCTAGCCGCAATATCCACAGCTTCACACAACTCCTCCTTCTTCGCCCTCATAGCAGAGCGAGTGTCTTTGGTCACCATCGTGGCCTTTTCAACATCCGCTGCCTTCACTCGGTTCTCCTTTTCAAGGAACTAGCAACGGTCGACAGTGTCTTTGAATCCTACGGCCATCTTGGCCATCTTCTCTTTGCTTTCACAATGCGCGGCCTTCTCGGCTCTTAACTCTTCGGCCGCCTTCAAAGCAGCCGCATTACTAACTCTTGCTTGTTCCTTGGCTCGGGCAAATTCCGCCCAAAGGGTCTCCACGGTGGCAGCTCCGTTTGCAGTCACAACATATTAAAGATACTGGCATCATGCTGCTCTTACTATGTGATGTTAATCGGACAAACATTACTTACCATGTGCCTCGTCAAGCCGCTTGTTAACAAGCTCGATGTTGGCATCTGCCGCATCCAGTTGCCACTTTAGTTCGGCAAACTCGTTTGTCCGACCAGCCACCGGAGCTCCCATCACCTGCACATAAAGCAGTATGATTATTACTTGGGACTACGACCCTCTATTCGCTGCCGTTCTCGATGACGACCACAGTCTCAGGGGCTACTATCTACACAGGGCACACCTAAAAATGTGCGGTACTAGCAAAAAGTATATCGTTTCACGTACCTCAAAGCCCGTTAGTAGACTCATAAAGGCTCCATGCAATCCGCTTTCGGCGGACGAAATTCTTTCCATCACTGTACCCATCAATGTACGGTGTTCTTCTAAGATGGCCGCTCGCTCCAACAGCTCCCTTAGTACGTCCGACCGCATACCAGACGGTGCCGGACTCTTTTGTTTGCTCTCTTCAAGAGCCGGACGCTGGGGACTTCGGGTGACTATAGGATTATCTTCTGGCCTCACCGGATCCGGAGAGGCCCTCCACGACGACACTTCAAGGTCGCCCGCTTCTTGAGCGGGGGAGTCCGGGGGAGGCGTTTCGCTCTCCATCATCTCCGGAAGAAGATCCCCTGAAGACGGGCTTTGCAAGATAAACGCTTTGGTTATTTTCCTCAGAGGTAAGGTAGTATATCTCCACTATTAAAGTACTTTCTGATTACTTACAGCTCGTTGGAGGGCTGATCATCGCGTGGACTTTGTGCGGCAAAATCACCCTCCAAGGCAGGACCCTCTAGTGGAGACTTCTTCTCCCGTTTGGAAGCCTCGGTTTCCAGATCTTCAGAGGCAGTCCTCTTCCTTCCCCGAAGCGAGAGAAGGTCGGATTCTTATCCTTGGTTATCCTCCTTCACGGAGGTGCTCATTCCCTCGGTTGGAATTGGTAGCGAGGGGCCCCGCTCTCGACCTCATTATTCCCCCCTTTATCTTCCTTTGAGGGCTCCGGGCAGGGTGCTAGCTTGAGCATCTTTTCCAGTACCGGATTCTCCAAACCCTCAGGAAGGGGGGCCGAACACCGAATCATCTTCGCCTTTGTTAGCCAGTCCTGGTCAAAGAGCGACTTCTCAGAATGACATCATGGTACATAAAAGAAGGTGTGTTCGGCTAAAGGATTACTTACTTGGTCGGCAGTACGGTTGCTGCTAAGGCCCATGTCCTCGGTAATATGCGGACACTCTATTTGGGGTCCGAAGAATGATTTGTACATCTCCTCGTGCGTCAGGCCGAGGAAATTCTGAATTGTTCGCGGCCCTTCTGGGTTGAACTCCCACATGCGGAGTGGCCGGCGTTTGCAAGGCCGGACTCGACGAACCAGCATGACTTGCGTCACCATAACCAGACTGAAATCTCCTTCGAAGAGATCGCGAATGCGGCTCTGCAGTATAGGCACGTCCTTGGCTGGACCCCAGCTCAGTCCTCTGCTAATCCATGACATCAGTTGTGGTGGAGGGCCCGAGCGGAAAGCAGGGGCAGCCACCCACTTGGCACTTCTGGGAGCTGTGATGTAAAACCACTCCTGTTGCCATAATCCGGACACCTCTGGAAAGGAACCTTTGGGCCACGGAGCTCCTGCTATCTTGCGTATTAATACGCCTCCGCACGCTGCATGCTGCCCCTTGACCATCTACGGCTTCACGTCAAAGGTCTTGAGCCATAGGCCGAAGTGAGGGGTAATGCGGAGGAAGGCCTCACACACGACAATGAATGTCGAGATGTGGAGAAAGGATTCCGGGGCTAGATCGTGGAAATCTAGCCCGTAATAGAACATCAAACCCCTAACAAAGGGATCCAGGGTGAGGCCCGGACCTCGGAGGAAGTGGGAGGTGAACACAACGTTCTCGTTGGGTTCAGGAGTAGGGACGACCTGCCCTCAGGCAGGCAGCCGATGCGAAACCTCGGCGGTCAGGTATCTGGCCTCCCTCAACTTCTTGATATCCTCTCCCGTGATGGAGGAGGGCATCCACCAGCCTTGAAGGCTAGATCCAGACATGATTGAAGGTCCGAAGCACCTGACCTGGGCTTTGGGTGTTAGAACTTGAGGTGGGGGAAGGATTCGATTAAGCATGGGAGGGAAAAAAGTAAAAGCCTTGTCCCTTTATAAAGAGGGTGAATATCAAGCGTCCTCTCCGTAGCCGTTTGGGACTTGCCTATAATCTAGGAGTCCTAGACACGGTTGGGTTACCCACACCCGTATTGATGAGAATCCCATGATAAGGGGACACGATCTCTGCTTTGACAAGACGTGTCAAAAAACTGCCTCGCGTTATGTGCGGGGCTAGTTAAAGGAAACGATCCGAATAATCACCGGGCCGTGACATAATGTCGTGTTGCCAAAACAAGTCAGCAAATTGGATTTGTGGAAATGTTATTCTCTCTATGGTGGTATGTGGAACTTATGTTACAGGGTCGGACACTATCCTTATATTCAAATTCTTCCGTGGTATATTCGGAGGAGGAACCCTCCTTGCAATACCGAAGACAATACTGCGCACCGGACTCATCGTCATTGAAAGCCTGGTTCAGGGGCTACTGTGGGAGTCCTGGATTAGGGGGTCTCCGGACAGCCGGACTATATCCTTTGGCCGGACTGTTAGACTATGAAGATACAAGATTGAAGACTTCGTCTCGTGTCCGGATGGGACTCTACTTGGCGTGGAAGGCAAGCTAGGCAATACAGATATGTGTATCTCCTCCTTTGTAACCGACCTTGTGTAACCCTAACCTCTCTAGTGTCTATATAAACTGGAGGGTTTTAGTCCGTAGGACAACATACAATCATACCATAGGCTAGCTTCTAGGGTTTAGCCTCTCTGATCTCATGGTAGATCTACTCTTGTACTACCCATATCATCAATATTAATCAAGCAGGACGTAGGGTTTTACCTCTATCAAGAGGGCCCGAACTTGGGTAAAACATTGTGTCCCCTGCCTCCTGTTACCATCCGCCTTAGACGCACAGTTCGGGACCCCCTACCCGAGATCTGCCGGTTTTGACACCGACACTATGGTTTATAAACTATTTTACTAGCCGTAGATTCATCAAAATAAGCAAACAACACACGAAAAACAGAACAGTCTGTAGTAATCTGTAGCTAGCGCAAGATTTGGAACCGCAAAAATTCTAAAATAAACTGCTGGACGTGAGGAATTTATCTATTAATCATCTGCAAAAAGAATTAACTAAATAGCACTTTCCAAATAAAAATGACAGCAGTTCTCGTGAGCACTAAAGTTTCTGTTTTTTACAGCAAGTTCAACAAGACTTTCCCCAAGTCTTCCCAACGGTTCTACTTGGCACAAACACTAATTAAACACAAAAAACACAACCAAAACAGAGGCTAAATAAATTATTTATTACTAAGCAGGAGCAAAAAGCAAGGAATAAAAATAAAATTGGGTTGCCTCCCAACAAGCGCTATCGTTTAATGCCCCTAGCTAGGCATAACAAGCAAGAATAGATCTAGGTATTGCCATCTTTGGTAGGCAATTCTTCAATGAGGCATCTACCATCTTTAGGAATTTCTTTATTTTTATTAATTATCAAACTTTTAGGCACAAGATTGAAAAATTCATTCGTAAGAAATGGTTCCTTAATGATAGCAAAAAGATTGCGATGAACACTTATAGATTTAAGATCCGCATTTTCCTTACTAGATGATTCACCCTTATTTTTAGGAACATACATAAGCTTGGAAACTTTAGTGGAGGAACTTGGAGTATTCTTTACGGAAGAAAAAGCAGTTCCCAAATTGGTAATAATATTCTCAAGTTTATCGATCCTAACGGAATCGTGATTTATTTTCTCATTAACTATGGGTTCCTTTTCTTTAATATCTTTCGAAGTAACTCCTACTTTAGATCCATATTGAGAGATTCGGCTGTGGATCTTTTTATCCAAATTTTCAATTAACTCTATGGTAGCAACCTTATTTTCAATAATTTCAAGCCTTTGCATTACATGCTCCAAAGTTAATATAGTTCCATTAACCAAAAGAGGGGGGGGGGCAAATAAATCTAAAATAGCATTATAAGAATCAAAAGTATGGCTACCCAAAAAATTCCCTCCGGTAATAGTATCAAGAACATAACGGTGCCAAGGAGTAATGCCTACATAAAAATTGCGAAGAGAATGGTAGTAGATTGCTTCCTAGCAGATTTATTTTGAGCATTGCAAATTCTATACCAGGCATCTTTTAGATTTTCACCCTCCCTCTGCTTAAAATTTAGAATTTCATTCTCAGGAGACAATGGAGAAGATAAGGGACTAGCCATAACGACAAGCAAGCAAACTAACACACAAGCAAACAAAAAGCAAGTGGACAAAAAGGGCCAATAGAGAAAGAGAGGGAGGATAGAGAGAGAGGGCGAATAAAACGGCAAGGGTGAATTGGGGGGAGAGGAAAATGAGAGGCAAATGGCAAATAATGTAATGCGGGAGATAAGGGTATGTGATGGGTACTTGGTATGTTGACTTTTGCGTAGACCTCCCCGGCAACGGCGCCAGAAATCCTTCTTGCTACCTCTTTTAGCACTGCGTTGGTTTTCCCCGAAGAGGAAGGGATGATGCAGCAAAGTAGCGTAAGTATTTCCCTCAGTTTTTGAGAACCAAGGTATCAATCCAGTAGGAGGCTACATGCAAGTCCCTCGTACCTACACAAAACAAATAAATCCTCGCAACCAACACAAATAGGGGTTGTCAATCCCTATAGGGCCACTTACGAGAGTGAGATTTGATAGATATGATAAGATAATATTTTTTTGGTATTTTTATGATAAAGATGCAAATTAAAATAAAGGCAAAATAAATAGCAAAGTAAATAACTAAGTAGTAGGAGATTTATATGATAAAGATAGACCCGGGGGCCATAGGTTTCACTAGTGGCTTCTCTCGAGAGCATAAGTATTCTATGGTGGGTGAACAAATTACTGTTGAGCAATTGACAGAATTGAGCATAGTTATGAGAATATCTAGGTATGATCATGTATATAGGCATCACGTCCGAGAAAAGTAGACCGACTCCTGCCTGCATCTACTACTATTACTCCACTCATCGACTGCTATCTAGCATGCATCTAGAGTATTAAGTTAAAATAGAGTAACGCCTTAAGCAAGATGACATGAAGTAGAGGGATAGACTCATGCAATATGAAGAAAACCTCACCTTGTTATCCTCGATGGCAACAATACAATATGTGCCTTGCTGCCCTTACTGTCACCGGGAAAGGACACCGCAAGATTGAACCCAAAGCTAAGAACTTCTCCCATTGCAAGAAAGATCAATCTAGTAGGCCAAACCAAACTGATAATTCGAAGAGACTTGCAAAGATAACTGTAGCGACCAGACCTCAAACAGTCCGATCTCTCTACTCCGGTGTCATCCCTAGATCAGTAATGCTGATACCACACAGTACTCGGAGGATTTATAACAGAGTAGCAATCACACACTTATTACATCGAGTGTCTCAAAAGAGAACTTATTACAATAAGTATGGCTTAAGGCCATCTAATAACGATAACAGCGAAAGGCTTGGAAGATAAGTGAGTCCATCAACTCCAACGGCATCACTGAGTATAGAACCACGACCTAAAAACTCCTTAATCGTCGTTTGAAAGTCTGCAACATTAACGTTGCAGCCCGAAAACGGGTCAGCACATGGAATATGCTGGCAAGGTAACACATAGAGAGTAATGGAATGAAACAGCTATACTATATGCATATTTGGCTGGTGGAAAGCTCTATGGTTACAGTTTTGCGTAAAGCCAATTTTTCCCTACTTCAAAGGAATAAAATTTAATTACTATCATGGTAGTTGTTAAACATTGAGAATGGTTGACAGCATTCTCAATCCCAATTAATCATCATCATTAAACATAACCCAACAAAATTAATTTAGAGTAACATGTTGAGATTCACATGAAAATCCAAGTACTAGATACTCAAGATGTCCATAACCTAACCATGATTAGTTTATTACACGCTGCAGAGGTTTGCGCACTTTTCCCCACAAGACTCGATCGCCTCCGTTTGGTTTCTCACACTACAGGTTGTTTGAGAAGACTGATGACCGAGACATAGTCTTTCAGAAGCGCTAGCAACTTACGATCGGGTAGACCGTACCACCTACATCCCCTAAATCTGCTAGTCTACCACTGTAAGAGTTCGCACAACTTAGTCAACTATGCTAGAGCCCATAATAGCTTGTGGCTGCACACGGAAGTTTCTAGTATGAATAGTCTCATGATCCCTTTGAGCCTGGGTGGCGGTCCAAAAGAAAACAGGCAAGTCCTGGAATACCCAGGTGCCTCAATCCACCCAGATGTGTGTTTAAGTTGCCACCTTAGATAAACCATTAATTAACAATCTCACATCTGTCATGGATTTCACTCACCCAATCCACGCCTACTAGCATAGCATGGCATAATAAGCAAACATAGAAGTAACTCCCAAAGGTTTGATAATAAATAGGTAATAGGTACTACCTCATCTACTTCCCATCCCACAGTTTAATTAGATCCTAATCATGCAATGTGTGAGGATTGATCTAATGCAATAAAACTGGGTAGTAAAAAAGGTATGATCAAAGTGTTACTTGCCTTGCTGATGATCCGCGAAACCTAACGATTCGAAGTAACAGGCGGCGCACTCCGGGTATTCTATCGCAGACAAACAAACAAGCATACAATAAGTACTCATCTAAAGCACGGGTAAAACTCAAATAAGAGATCTAACCAGATGGTTCAACTTAAGAACTCCGGTTGGCAAAAAGAATCAAATCGAACGAAGCAACGAAAATCAAACTGCGAAAGAAAACAACTTCGTTCTAGTAATCTGGCTCTAGAGCAAATTTTACAGTAGCAAAATCTTGTTTAAGTTGGTTAAACGGATAGAGGGTTTCGAGACGAAACTCTAGGCGCTTGAATCGCCTGATTCCGATAAACGAGCGAAAAGTTAAACTAAAACGAAAATCGGATCAGGAATCATGATCAGAAAAATCGCGGATTTAATCCGAGAAAAAGAAAAACGACGAACGCTGAATTTTTTTTCTCTTTTTTCGGCAAGGAAAGCGAGGCGCGACGAACCTCGGGCGGCGGGATCGTCGGCGACGGCGGCGGCTCCGGTGGCGCGCGCGGATCGAGGCGGGGCTGATGGGCTGGGGCGGCTCGGGGCGGCGCTATTTAAAGGCTGCCCCTGGGTGGTGTCCCGCTCGGGTACGGCCCGAAGTCGGTTCGTTTTTTTTAATTATTCCGCTTGGAAGAAAAATAAAAAGAAATACTAAACGGACTCCAAAAATTCCGAAATAAATTTTCACGGGCTTCTAAAATAAAGTCGCACAAGGTGAACATTTATTTGGGCCCTAAATGCAATTTTGAAAAACGCACATTTTTCCTAAATTCAAATAAAACACCGAAAAACTCCGAAATAAAATCTTATTTGATTTTATTATTAAATCCTCAATATTTCTTTATTTTGCGAAAGTCATTTTATTCCCTCTCTCATATTTTTGTATTAGAAATAATTGATGATAAAATAAATAAAATCAAATGATCCTATTCTCAAAATTTGAGAAAACTCAAATATGAAAATAACGAAATCCCCAACTCTCTCCATGGGTCATTAAGTTGCGTAGAATTTCTAGGATCAACCAAAATGCAAAATAAAATATGATATGCATGATGATCTAATGTATAACATTACAAATTGAAAATTTGGGATGTTACGAACCTACCCCCCTTAAGATGAATCTCGCCCTCGAGATTCGGGTTGGCTAGAAAATAGGTGAGGGTGGTCCTTGATTAAATCTTCCTCTCGTTCCCAGGTGGCTTCATCCTCTATGTGGTGACTCCACTGAACTTTGCAAAACTTGATAACCTTGCTGCGGGTAACTCGGCTGGCAATCTCGAGAATCTTGACTAGTTTCTCCTCGTAGGTCAAATCATTATCCAACTGAATAGTTTCCAAAGGCACTGTGTCTCTCAACGGTATATTAGCTATCTCCGCATGACATTTCTTTAACTGAGAAACGTGGAACACATCATGTACTCCTGACAATCCTTCGGGCAATTCCAACTTGTAGGCTACTTCTCCCATACGCTCCAAAACTCGATAGGGTCCTACAAATCGTGGTGCTAACTTCCCTTTAACTCCAAAACACTTTGTTCCCTGAAATGGAGATACTTGAAGATAAGCTCTACCTCCGACTTCGTAAACTGTCTCCTTGCGTTTAGAATCTGCATAACTCTTCTGTCTGGACTGGGCTACCTTGAGCCTATCACGAATCAATTTCACCTTCTGTTCAGACTCCTTAATCAAGTCAGGTCCAAACAACTGGTGGTCTCCAACTTCATCCCATGACAACGGTGTCCTGCACCTCCTTCCGTACAAGGCTTCGAAAGGGGCCATCTTTAAACTGGTTTGGTAACTGTTGTTGTAAGAGAACTCTTCATATGGCAAATTATCTTCCCGACTAGATCCATAATCTAGCGCACAAGCTCTCAGCATATCCTCCAAAATCTGATTGACTCTCTCGGTCTGTCCATCTATCTGTGGATGAAAAGTTGTACTGAATTCTAGCCTGGTTCCCAAAGTTTCGTGCAACTGCTTCCAGAACTTTGAGGTAAACTGGGTTCCTCTATCTGATACGATACTCCTTGGAACTCCATGCAAACATACGATCCTGGTCATGTATATCTTTGCCAACTTAGCACTGGTGTAAGTGGTCTTTACTGGGATGAAATGAGCTACTTTCGTCAATCGATCAACTACAACCCAAATCGAGTCATAGCCTGAACGAGTCCTGGGCAATCCCGTGATAAAATCCATGCCTAGCTTATCCCACTTCCATTCGGGTATTGGCAATGGTTGTAACAATCCTGCTGGCTTCTGATGCTCTGCCTTTACTCTCTGACATACATCACAAACTGCTACATACTCCGCTATATCCTTCTTCATTCCGGTCCACCAGAAAATATCCTTCAAATCCAAATACATCTTGGTATTTCCTGGGTGAATTGAATACGGTGAGTCGTGTGCCTCTTGCAGTATCAACTTCCTGATCTCCAGGTCATTGGGCACGTAAACGCGGTCTTCAAACCATAGGGTGTCGTGCTCATCCTCGCGAAATCCTTTAGCTTTTCCTTTATTGAGTTTCTCCTTTATAGCGGCAATCTCTTTGTCAGCATTCTGAGCTTCTCTGATTCTATCCATCAAAGTTGACTGAATCTCCAATGCTGCTACATAGCCTCTCGGAACTATTTCCAAACATAGTTCACGAAGATTTTCTGCTAACTCCGTGGGTATTTCTCCCGTCATTAATGTATTGACATGGCTCTTACGGCTTAATGCGTCAGCTACTACATTAGCCTTTCCGGGATGATAATGCAATTTCATATCATAATCCTTGATAAGCTCCAACCATCTCCTTTGTCTGAGATTCAACTCCTTCTGTGTGAAAATGTACTTCAAACTCTTATGATCCGTGTACACCTCACAATGATTTCCAATCAAAAAATGTCTCCATGTTTTCAATGCATGCACTACGGCTGCTAACTCCAAATCATGCGTGGCATAATTCAACTCATGAGGTTTCAGTTGTCTTGAGGCATATGAAACAACTCTCCCTTCCTGCATAAGCACTGCTCCAAGTCCTCGACGTGAAGCTTCGCAATACACCTCATAATCCTTGGTCTGGTCTGGCAAGATCAATACTGGTGAGGTAACTAAGCGTTTCTTCAACTCCTGGAAACTAGCCTCACATTCCTCTGTCCATATGAACTTGGTATCCTTCTTCAACAACTCAGTCATAGGCTTCGCAATCTTTGAGAAATTCTCAATAAATCTCCGGTAGTATCCTGCGAGTCCAAGAAAAACTCCGGATCTCTCCAACTGTTGTTGGGGCTTCCCACTTGGTCACAGTTTCAACTTTAGCGGGATCTACTATTATACCTTCTCTAGATATAACGTGTCCGAGGAATCCTACTTCCTTCAACCAAAACTCACATTTGCTGAACTTGGCATATAATTGATGTTCTCTAAGCTTTCCAAGTACCAAACACAAATGCTCCTTATGCTCCTCTTCATTCTTCGAATAAACCAGGATATCATCAATGAACACTACGATGAACTTATCCAAAAACTCCATAAACACTTTGTTCATCATGTTCATAAAATAGGCAGGTGCGTTAGTCAGACCAAATGACATAACGGTATACTCATACAGTCCATACCTGGTGGTAAAAGCTGTCTTCGGAATATCCTGTTCTTGAATCTTCAATGGTGGTATCCTGATCGCAGATTGATCTTGGAAAATACCTTAGCTCCTTGCAATCGATCAAACAAATCGTTGATCATTGGTAGTGGGTACTTGTTTTTGATCGTTACTTCATTTAATCCTCGATAATCAACAACCATCCTTAACGATCCATCTTTCTTCTCCACCAGAAGTACTGGCGATCCCCAAGGTGAAGAACTTGGGCGAATATATCCTTTATCCAGTAACTCCTTAATCTGCTTCTTAATTTCCACCAAATCCTTTGCTGGCATCCTATATGGTCTCTTTGATATTGGTCCTGTGCCTGGCAATAGCTCAATCAAAAACTCAATATCTCTATCCGGTGGCATGCCTGGCAACTCTTCTGGAAATACATCAGGGAAATCCCTTACCACTGGTACTTCCTCCTGCACAACTCCTGTTAGGCAATTTACTTGAGTCCTCTTTGGCACATGCCGGGATACATACTTAATCCTTCTCCCTTCTGGTGTGGTAAGCAAAATTGACTTACTAGCACACTCAATATTCCCTTCATACTTTGATAACCAATCCATGCCTAATATCACATCCAATCCTTGAGATTCCAATACTATTAGGTCTGAGGGAAAAACATAGTTACCAATCCTTAATGGTAACCAATCACACCATAGACTAGCCACATACTCTGCTCCGGGCGAGGTTACTAACATGGGTGACCTAAGGGCTTGGGTTGATAGGTTATACTTATCCACAAATCCCCTTGAGATGTAAGAATGTGATGCACCAGTATCAAAAAGAACGAGTGTAGTAAATGACTTAACCAAAAACTAACCTATTACTGCATCGGGCTGAGCTTCAACCTCCACCACGCTAACATGGTTCACCTGTCCCCTATTGAAAGGGTTCGGCTTCTTCCCAGAACTTCCATTGCCATTTTGGCCTTCAGGATATTCATTGGCATAATGTCCGGTCTTCTGACACTTAAAACAAGTGACTTGGCTTAGGTCCTTCTTGGCTGGGGTTGAGGGGTTGGTGCAGTTCTGGCCGGTGCTTCCTCCGTTGCCATTAACATTCTTGGCGCCATTGTGATTGTGCGAGCTACCTCCTCCATGGGTATGCTGAAAATGTCCTCCCGGTCTAGGGGTAAAACGTGGCTTCTGCTGAGCTCCTGAATTATACTTTCCTTGTCAATACTTCCTCTTGCGATTCTCAATCTGCTGCTGCTTCCCTTCAATCATAAGAGCATGATCTACCAACTCCTGGTAGTTGTTGAAGGTGGCTACCATCAACTGCATGCTCAACTCATCATTCAGTCCTTCCAGAAATTTCTCCTGCTTAGCTGCATCCGTAGCGACGTCATCTGGGGCATACCGTGCTAGCTTACTAAATTCCTCCACATACTGGCCAACTGTCCTTCCTCCTTGGCGCAAGTTGCGAAACTCACGCTTCTTCATGGCCATAGCTCCTGCTGAAACATGGGCAGTACGAAAAGCCTACTGAAACTGGTCCCATATGACAGTGTCGACTGGGAAAGTGGCTGTGAAATTCTCGCACTGTGATGTTGCGGGTCCTTCTAACTAATGTGCGGCAAACTTCACCTTCTCCGCATCTGTGCATCCTGCTGTGGTCAACTCCCTAGCTGTCTTGCGAAGCCAATCATCTGCTACTATCGGCTCGATGCTACTGGAAAACACCGGCGGATTCAGCCTGAGAAAACGGGCTAAGTGGTCAACAGGTGGTGGTGGTGGTGGTGGGTTGTTGTTGTTCCCCTGATTCTGATTCTGGACTAGCAACTGCGTCAATGTGTTCTGCTGCTGGATCAACTAGGTGAGCTTCGGTGGAAAGGCAAATCCGGGGTCACGTCTCGGAGGCATCTGAGGGTTTAGAAAAGATGAGATATAAGAATAGAGGGGGTCTAAAGAGAAAACACTACCCATATGCACATGAGGCAAAACAAACAATTCACTTCAATCAATCAAACAAGGGCATACAATCGATCTATCTATCGCAAAAGTGCTCGGACTACTATATTTACATGGTGGACTACTACTACTGATGAGGTGGTCTACTAGAAATATTCTACGGTCGTTGACTCCATAATATCTGCTCTAGCTTCATCAACATAGTCATCATCGCTACTATCTGCTTCCGAGTCGGTGCCGTCGATGATGTAGTCTTCCGGGATAATTTCCTGAGGTTCTTCGTCTTCATCTACTGGCGTAGGGTCTCCCATAAATATTCCAATCTTCTTGATTAGGTCATCATTCTTCTCCACCAACACTTCAATTTCTTCTTCATAATCTTCATGTGTAGCCTTGAGTTCTTCCTCCAGTTCCTTGATTCTAGTCTTAGCCTTCTTCAGATCTATCATGTCGGTGCACATCTGGTTCTCCTGTCGTCGAATGTGCTGGTTTAGCTCCTGGATAAAAGCTGCAATTGATCTATCCTTCCGGGTGCTGATCATCTCCCAGTGTTCATCTCGGCGCCCACAAATCTGGTAGATAGTATCCTTGAGATCCTTGTGGTAGACTTCTCCAATGCGTCCCATGGCGATGTGAGCTGCCATGCTCTTTCCTAGATTCCAAGTTGGTGCATCAAAAGAAAATTCTATGGGCTCAGTGACTGGCATGAAAGTCTTTCCTGGAACTTGAACTTGAATCATCCAGCGCTCTTCTTCAGGTAAAGTGGCGTTGTAGGTTCCTGTGAAGCTTGGTACTCCTATGTTCAGGTATCTAGTGACTTCCTTCAAGTGTCGTCCAAAGGGTGTATCTTCATCCGGTTGTGTGAACTTGTTCCTTGCATCCGCCATCCTAAAGAGTAGAAAAGATGAGAGGTCAGAAGAGAAGAGAGTGAATAGTGATCTAGGTCTTTAGCTTAGTGGTCGTGTCCTACAGTCAGCGTGTGCTCTGATGCCGTCTCGGTAGCGACCAGACCTCAAACAGTCTGATCTCTGTGCTCCGTGTCATCCCTGGATCAGTAATGCTGACACCACACAGTACTCGGAGGATTTATAATAGAGTAGCAATCACACACTTATTACATCGAGTGTCTCAAAAGAGAACTTATTACAATAAGTATGGCTTAAGGCCATCTAATAACTATAACAGCGGAAGGCTTGGAAGATAAGTGAGTCCATCAACTCCAACGGCATCACTGAGTATAGAACCACGACCTAAAAACTCCATAATCGTCGTCTGAAAAGTCTGCAACATTAACGTTGCAGCCCGAAAACGGGCCAGCACATGGAATATGCTGGCAAGGTAACACATAGAGAGTAATGGAATGAAACAGCTATACTATATGCATATTTGGCTGGTGGAAAGCTCTATGGTTACAGTTTTGCGTAAAGCCAATTTTTCCCTACTTCAAAGGAATAAAATTTAATTACTATCATGGTGGTTGTTAAACATTGAGAATGGTTAACAGCATTCTCAATCCCAATTAATCATCATCATTAAACATAACCCAACAAAATTAATTTAGAGTAACATGTTGAGATTCACATGAAAATCCAAGTACTAGATACTCAAGATGTCCATACCCGGGGACACGGCTAACCATGATTAGTTTATTACACTCTGTAGAGGTTTGCGCACTTTCCCCCACAAGACTCGATCGCCTCCGTTTGGTTTCTCGCACTACAGGTTGTTTGAGAAGACTGATGACCGAGACATAGTCTTTCAGAAGGGCTAGCACCTTACGATCGGGTAGACCGTACCACCTACATCCCCTACATCTGCTAGTCTACCACTATAAGAGTTCGCACAACTTAGTCAACTATGCTAGAGCCCATAATAGCTTGTGGCTGCACACGGAAGTTTCTAGTATGAATAGTCTCATGATCCCTTTGAGCCTGGGTGGCGGTCCAAAAGAAAACATGCAAATCATGGAATACCCAGGTGCCTCAATCCACCCAGATGTGTGTTTAAGTTGCCACCTTAGATAAACCATTAATTAACAATCTCACATATGTCATGGATTTCACTCACCCAACCCACGTCTACTAGCATAGCATGGCATAATAAGCAAACGTAGAAGTAACTCCCAAAGGTTTGATAATAAACAGGTAATAGGTACTACCTCATCTACTTCCCATCCCACAGTTTAATTAGATCCTAATCATGCAATGTGTGAGGATTGATCTAATGCAATAAAACTGGGTAGTAGAAAAGGTATGATCAAAGTGTTACTTGCCTTACTGATGATCCGCGAAACCTAACGATTCGAAGTAACAGGCGGCGCACTCCGGGTATTCTATCACAGACAAACAAACAAGCATACAATAAGTACTCATCTAAAGCACGGGTAAAACTCAAATAAGAGATCTAACCAGATGGTTCAACTTAAGAACTCCGGTTGGCAAAAAGAATCAAATCGAACGAAGCAACGAAAATCAAACTACGAAAGAAAACAACTTCGTTCTACTAATCTGGATCTAGGGCAAATTTTACAGTTGCAAAATCTTGTTTAAGTTGGTTAAACGGATAGAGGGTTTCGAGACGAAACTCTAGGCGCTTGAATCGCCTGATTCCGATAAACGAGCGAAAAGTTAAACTAAAACAAAAATCGGATCAGGAATCGCGATCAGAAAAATCGCGGATTTAATCTGAGAAAAAAAACGATGAACACCGAATTATTTTTCTCTTTTTTCGGCACGGAAAACTAGGCGCGACGAACCTCGGGCGGCGGGATCGTCGTCGGCGGCGGCGGCTCAGGCGGCGTGCACGGATCGAGGCGGGGCTGATGGGCTGGGGCGGCTCGGGGCGGCGCTATTTAAAGGCTACCCCCGGGCGGTGTCCCGCTCGGGTACGGCCCCAAGTCGGTTCGTTTTTTTTAATTATTCCGCTCGGAAGAAAAATAAAAAGAAATACTAAACGGACTCCAAAAATTCCGAAATAAATTTCCACGGGCTTCTAAAATCAAGCCGCACAAGGTGAACATTTATTTGGGCCCTAAATGCAATTTTGAAAAACACACATTTTTCCTAAATTCAAATAAAACACCGAAAAACTCCGAAATAAAATCTTATTTGATTTTATTATTAAATCCTCAATATTTCTTTATTTTGGGAAAGTCATTTTATTCCCTCTCTCATATTTTTGTATTAGAAATAATTGATGATAAAATAAATAAAATCAAATGATCCTATTCTCAAAATTTGAGAAAACTCAAATATGAAAATTATGAAATCCCCAACTCTCTCCTGGGTCATTGAGTTGCGTAGAATTTCTAGGATCAACCAAAATGCAAAATAAAATATGATATGCATGATGATCTAATGTATAACATTCCAAATTGAAAATTTGGGATGTTACAATAACCAATCATACATAAAAGAATTCAGAGAAGATTCATATATTATTCATAGATAGACTTGATCATAAACCCACAATTCATCGGTCTCAACAAACACACCGCAAAAAGAAGATTACATCGAATAGATCTCCACAAGAGAGGGGGAGAACATTGTATTGAGATCCAAAAAGAGAGAAGAAGCCATCTAGCTACTAACTATGGACCCGTAGGTCTGAAGTAAACTACTCACACTTCATCGGAAGGGCTATGGTGTTGATGTAGAAGCCCTCCGTGATCGATGCCCCCTCCGGCGGAGCTCCGGAATAGGCCCCAAGATGGGATCTCATGGATACAGAAAGTTGCGGCGGTGGAATTAGGTTTTTGGCTCCGTATCTGACCGTTTGGCGGTACGTGGGTATATATAGGAGGAAGAAGTACGTCGGTGGAGCAACAGGGGGCCCATGAGGGTGGAGGGCGCGCCTAGGGGGGGGGGGCAGGCGCGCCCCCTACCTCGTGGCCTCCTGTTGGTTGGCTTGACGTAGGGTCCAAGTCTCCTGAGTTTGTATTTGGTGAGAAAATCACATTCCCGAAGGTTTCATTCGGTTTGGACTTCGTTTGATATTCCTTTTCTTCGAAACCCTAAAACAGGCAAAAAAAACAGCAGTTCTGGGCTGGGCCTCCGGTTAATAGGTTAGTCCGAAAAAATAATATAAAAGTGGATAATAAAGCCCGATAATGTCCAAAACAGTAGATAATATAGCATGGAGCATTCAAAAATTATAGATACGTTGGAGACGTATCATCGTGCGGCATGCTTTTGTTTTTCCTTTCCTTTCTCCTGTATTCGAAAAAAGTAGAGGGCCCTGCTGGGGTGTGTAATGAACCATGGCGCTTGTGCCACTATGCTATATTTTTATTCTGATTGTGCCGTGATACCCGTGTTTCTACTAGGTGTGGTTAGGGTTGTGGTAGTCTCCCATGTCGCGAGGGCGCGCCATTCCAGAGGTATCTTCCAAGGGCTTCCTTCCTGCCAACTCAGGAGCCGTCAAGCCTCAGTAGATGTTGTATAGCTGCAGAGTTTTTAGAAGGCCTCATGAGGCATCTCGTCCTACCTCGCACAAGCCCCCGAGCGTGGGTTGGTTGTGGCTGGTACACCACATCGCGATGCCTAGAGGCATGGACTTAAGAGGGTACGCATACCCACGAGCTCGTTCAAGAGCATCTCGCGAGGGTTAAGGACACCAAAGATCTAGGGCAATAAGGCTTCTGTGAGGTGTGGATGCGGGCGAGCCCAGGCGTACACACCTACCTAGCCCCCGTGCGCGGGACACGCGAGTAGGACCGACGGGCAACTGCCGCTCTTCCTGGGACAAGTTTGGAAAAGCGAGTGAATCAAGAGAGAAAATTCTAAATCTGGTGAATGGAAGACGCAAAAGCTTCAAATGTCATTCAAGAAGTTGAAAACCAGCTACAGAAAGCAAGCAAAAGAATAGCCGCGTCCGGCACCTAGAATAGTCTTCTTGTCTTCCCACTAGCGCGGAGCATGGGGCCTCCACTAGGACGTGGGTGGGAGCCCCCGTGAGGCCCAGGGACGACCTCAGGAGACTCCAGGTGTGTACAACCCCAACTCATTATTACGTGAGAGTGTCGTGAGTGAAGACCTTCATAGGCACGGGGCCTTGCTTCATTGGGAGAACTTCCGGAGGTCTGGATGTTCCATGTGTTATGGATGGGGATCCCGTCCTGCGTCTCCAGGCGTGCGGCACCAAGCGTGGAGACATGGGTGATCCTGAATGGCCCCTCCCACATGGGCGAGAGCTTATGCAGCCCCTCCCTGGAGAGCACCCGCCTCAGCACGAGATCACCCACCTCGAGCGTCCTGGAGCAAACGCTACGGCAGTGGTACCACCGCAGTGCCTTCTGGTACTTCGATGCTCGAAGCGAGGCTTGGCGGCGGTGTTCCTCCCCCAGCACGAGGTCCATCCCCCGTGAGGCGTCCTGGCGTGCCTTGTCAAATGCCAAGTCCCGCGCGGAGCGATGCCTGACCTCATGTGGGAGAACCGCTTTAGCTCCGTAGACAAGGAACAATGGAGTCTTGATACGTCAATTTTGCATCATGTTTTCTTACTATTATTTATAATGTTTTTATCCATAATAATGCTTTTTGGAGTAATTCTAATGCCTTTTATCTCATAATATGCAAGGTATACACAAAGAGAGAGAATTCCGGCAGCTGGAAATCTGGACCTGGAAAAGCTACGTCAGGCCACCTATTCTGCACAACTCCAAACAAGCCAAAACTTCACGGAGATTTTTTATCAAATATATGAAGAATATTGGAGCAAATAACTACCAGAGGGGGGCCACCAGGTGGGCACAACCCACTGGGGCATGCTAGGGAGCCCATGCGCGCCCTGGTGGGTTGTGCTCACCCAGTCCCACCTCTGGTGCCCATCTTCTGGTATATAAGTCATTTTGACCTAGAAAAGATCAGGAGAGGACTTTTGGGATGGAGCGCCGCCGTCTTGAGGCGGAACTTGGGCTGGAGCACTTTTGCCCTCCGGTGGAGCGATTCCGTCGGGGGAACTTCCCTCTCGGAGGGGGAAATCATCTTCATCATCATCACCAACAACTCTCCCATCTTGGGGCGGGCAATCTCCATTAACATATTCAACAACACCATCTCATCTCAAACCCTAGTTCATCTCTTGTGTTCAATCTTGTTACGGGAACTATAGATTGGTGCTTGTGGGTGACTACTAGTGTTGATTACATCTTGTAGTTGATTACTATATGGTTTATTTGGTGGTAGATTATATGTTCAGATCCAATATGCTATTTAATACCCCTCTGATCTTGAGCATGATTATCATTTGTGAGTAGTTACTTTTGTTCTTGAGGTCACGGGAGAATTCATGTTGCAAGTAATCATGTGAACTTAATATGTGTTCGATATTCTGATAGTATGTATGTTGTGCTTCCCTTAGTGGTGTCATGTGAGCGTTAACTACATGAAACTTCACCATATTTGGGCCTAAGGGAATGCATTGTGGAGTAGGAGTTAGATGATGGGTTGCGAGAGTGACAGAATCTTAAACCCCAGTTTATGCGCTATTCCGTTAGGGACCGATTGGATCCAAAAGTTTAATGCTATGGTTAGAATTTATTCTTAATACTTTTCTCATAGTTGCGTATGCCTGCGGGAGGGTTAATCATATGTAGGAGGTTTGTTCAAGTAAGAACAACACCTAAGCACCAGTCCACCCACATATCAAATTATCAAAGTACCGAACACGAATTAAGCCAACATGATGAAATTGACTAGATGAAAATTCCGTGTACCCTCAAGAACGCTTTGCTTATCATAAGAGACCATTTTGGCATGTCCTTTGACTCAAAAGGATTGGGCTACCTTGCTGCACTTTTGTTACTACTATCGTTACTTGCTCGTTACAAGTCATCTTGCTATCAAACTACTCTGTTACTTACAATTTCAGCACTTGCAGACATTACCTTGCTGAAAATCACTTGTCATTTCCTTCTCCTCCTCATTGGGTTCGACACTCTTACTTATCGAAAAGAGCTACAATTGATCCCCTATACTTGTGGGTCATCAAGGCTATTTTATGGCGCCATTTCCGGGGAGTGAAGGGCCTTTGGTAAGTGGAATTGGTAAGGAAACATTTATATAGTGTGCTGAAATGTATTGTCACTTGTTACTATGGAAAACAGTCCTTTGAGGGGTTTGTTCGGGGTATCTTCACCTCGACAGGAACCACAATTAGCCACCCCTCGACCTACTACACCTACTGAAAATATTGAATATGAAATTCCTTCGGGTATGATAGAACAACTGCTAGCTAATCCTTATGCAGGAGATGGAACCGAACATCCTGATATGCACTTGATATATGTAGAACAAATTTGTGGATTGTTCAAGCTTGCAGGTTTACCCAGATATGAAGTTATGAAAAAGGTTTTCCCTTTATCTTTGACGGGAAAGGCATTGGCATGGTATAGGCTATGCGATATTGGATCTTGGAATTGGAATCGTTTGAAATTGGAGTTCCATCAAAAAATTTATCCCATGCATCTAGTTCATCTTGATCGGAATTATATATATAATTTTTGGCCTCATGAAGGAGAAAGTATCGCTCTATCTTGGGGGAGGCTTAAGTCAATGTTACATTCATGGCCCAATCATGAGCTCTCAAGAGAAATTATTATCCAGAACTTTTATGCTCAGCTTCCTCGTAATGATCAAACCATGCTTGATACCTCTTGTGTTGGTTCTTTTATGAAGAAGACTATTGAATTCTGGTGGGATCTTTTGGAAAGAACTAAACGCAACTCTGAAGATTGGGAACTCGATGAAGGCAAAGAGTCAGGTATTAAACTTAAGTATGATTATGTTAAATCTTTTATGGATACCGATGCTTTTCAAAAGTTTAGCACTAAATATGCACTTGACTCTAAGATAGTAACCTCCTTCCGTGAATCATTCGCTACTCATGTTGATATCCCTAAGGAGAAGTGGTTTAAATATCACCCACCTATTAAAGAATAAATTAAAGAACCGGTACCAGTTAAATAAGAAACTACACTTTACAATGTTGATCATGCTGTTCCTTCTACTTATATTGAGAAACCACCTTTCCCTGTTAGGATAAAGGAACATGCTAAAGTTTCAACTGTGGTTAACAAAAGCTATATTATAACACCTAAACCTGATAAACAAATTGAAGTAGAACCTAGTATTGATATGGTTAAAGATCTCTTGAAAAAAGATGTGGATGGGCATGTTATTTACTTTTGTGAAGAAGCTGCTAGAATTGCCAAACCTGATAAAAAGGATAAACATAGAAATGTTGTTGGCATGCCCGTTGTCTCAGTTAAAATAGGAGATCACTGTTATCATGGTTTATGTGACATAGGTGCTAGTGTGAGTGCTATTCCTTACACTTTATATCATGAAATTATGAATGACATAGCACCTGCAGAGATACAAGACATGGATGTTACTATTAAACTTGCTAATCGAGACACTATATCACCAATTGGGATTGTTAGAGATGTTGAAGTCTTGTGTGGGAAAATAAAATACCCTACTGATTTTCTTGTTCTTGGTTCCCCACAAGATGACTTTTATCCCATTATCTTTGGCATGCCTTTCTTGAACACCGTTAATGCTAAAATTGACTGTGAGAAACAAACTGTCGGTGTTAGTTTTGGTGATGAGTCTCATGAGTTTAATTTTTCCAAGTATAGTAGAAAGCTTCATGAAAAAGAATTGCCTAGTAAAGATGAATTAATTGGTCTTGCATCTATTGTTGTGCCTCCTACTGATCCTTTAGAATAATATCTGCTAGACCATGAAAATGATTTACATATGCATGAAAGAAATGAAATAGCTAAGATTTTCTTTGAACAACGTCCTCTGCTTAAACACAATTTTCCTATTGAAACTCTAGGAGGACCTCCTCCACCTAAAGGTGATCCTGTGTTTGAATTAAAACAATTGCCAGACACTTTGAAATATGCTTATCTAGGTGAAAATAAGATATATCATGTTATTATTAGTTCTAACCTTTCATAACATGAAGAAGAAAGATTATTGAAAGTTCTAAGGAAGCACCGACCTACTATTGGATATACTCTTGATGATTTAAAGGGAAATAGTCCCACTCCATGTCAGCACAAAATTAATATGGAACCTGATGCTAAACCTGTTGTTGATCACCAACGTCGGTTAAATCCAAAAATGAAGGAAGTGGTAAGAATGGAAATCTTAAAACTTCTGGAAGCAGGTATAATCTATCCTATAGCTGATAGTAGATGGGTAAGTATCGTTCATTGTGTCCCTAAGAAAGGAGGTATAACTATTGTTCCTAATGATAAGAATGAACTTATTCCACAAATAATTGTTACAGGCTATAGAATGGTAATTGATCTTAGAAAATTAAACAAAGCAACTAGAAAAGACCATTACCCTCTACCTTTCATTGATCAAATGCTTGAAATATTGTCTAAGCACACACACTTTTGCTTCCTTGATGGATATTCTGTTTTTTCACAAATACCTGTTTCTCAACCTGATCAAGAAAAGACCACTTTTACTTGTCCCTTTGGAACCTATGCTTATAGACTTATGCCTTTCGGTTTATGTAATGCACCTGCTACTTTTCAAACATGTATGACTGCTATATTCTCTGACTTTTGTGAAAAGATTGTTGAGGTTTTCATGGATGACTTGTCTGTTTATGGGAAGTCTTTTGATGATTGTTTAAGCAATCTTGATCAAGTTTTGCAGAGATGTGAACAAACAAATCTTGTCTTGAATTGGGAGAAGTGCCACTTTATGGTTAATGAAGGTATTGTCTTGGGCCATAAATTTCTGAAAAAGGTATTGAAGTGGACAAATTGAGAAAATGCCATGTCCTAAAGATATCAAAGGTATTCGTAGTTTCCTTGGTCATGTTGGTTTCTATAGGAGATTTATCAAAGACTTCTCTAGAATTTATAGGCCTCTTACGAATCTTTTGCAAAAGGATATTCCATTTGTTTTTTATGATGATTGTTTAGAAGCCTTTGAAACACTCAAGAAAGCCTTAATTTCTGCACCTATTGTTCAACCACCTGATTGGAACTTGCCTTTTGAAATTATGTGTGATGCTACTGATTATGTTGTTGGTGTTGTTCTAGGACAAAGAGTTGATAAGAAACTGAATGTTATTCATTATACTAGTAAAAATCTAGACAGTGCTCAAAAAAATTATGCTACTACTGAAAAAGAATTCTTAGCAGCGGTGTTTGCTTGTGATAAATTTAGACCTTATATTGTTGATTCCAAAGTAATTGTTCACACCGATCATGCTGCTATTAAATATCTTATGGAAAAGAAAGATGCTAAACCTAGACTTATTTGATGGTTCTCTAGTTACAAGAATTTGATTTACATATCATTGATAGAAAAGGAGCTGAGAACCCCGTAGTTGATAATTTGTCTAGGCTTGAAAATGTGCCTGATGACCCACTACCTATTGATGATAGTTTTCCTGATGAGCAGTTAGCTGCAATAAATGTTGCTCATAGTACTCCTTGGTATGCTGACTATGCTAATTACATTGTTGCTAAATATTTACCACCTAGCTTTATGTATCAACAAAAGAAAAAAATCGTCTATGATTTACGACATTACTTTTGGGATGACCCACATCTTTATAAAGAAGGAGTAGATGGTATTATTAGACGTTGTGTACCTGAGCATGAACACGAACAAATCCTACGGAAATGTCACTCTGAAGCTTATGGAGGGCATCATGCTGGAGATAGAACTTCTCACAAGGTATTGCAATCTGGATTTTATTGGCCTACTCTCTTCAAGGATGCTCGTAAGTTCATCTTATCTTGTGATGAATGTCGAAGAATAGGTAATATCGGTAAGCATCAAGAAATGCCTATGAATTATTCACTTGCTGTTGAACCATTTGATGTTTGGGGATTTGATTATATGGGACCTTCTCCTTCCTCTAATGGGTATACACATATATTGGTTGATGTTGATTATGTTACTAAATGGGTAGAAGCTATCCCAACCAGTAGTGATGATCACAACACCTCTATTAAAATGCTTAAGGAAGTTATTTTCCCATGGTTTGGAGTCCCTAGATATTTAATGACTGATGGTGGTTCACACTTTATTCATGGTTCTTTCCATAAAATGCTTGCCAAGTATGATGTTAACCACAGAATTGCATCACCCTGTCATCATGAGTCTAGTTGTCAAGTTGAACTTAGCAATAGAGAAATAAAATTAATTTTGCAAAAGACTGTCAATAGGTCCAGGAAGAATTGGTGTAAGAAAGTAGATGATGCACTTTGGGCTTATAGAATAGCATATAAAAATCCTATGGGTATATCTCCTTATAAAATGGTTTATGGAAAAGAATGTCATTTGCCTCTTGAGTTAGAACATAAAGCATATTGGGCTATCAAAGAGCTCAACTATGATTTCAAAATTGCTGGTGAAAAGAGGTTATTTGATATTAGATCATTAGATGAATGGAGAACCCAAGCTTATGAAAATGCAAAATTATTCAAAGAAAAAGTTAAAAGATGGCATGACAAAAGAATCCTAAAGCGTGAGTTTAAAGTCAGAGAATATGTTCTTTTGTACAACTCTAGTTTCAGATTCTTTGTAGGAAAACTCCTCTCAAAATGGGAAGGCCCTTATGTTATCAAGGAGGCTTATCGGTCTAGGGCCATCAAAATAAATAATGTCGAAGGTACTAATCCGAAGGTTGTCAATGGGCAACGAATAAAACATCATATCTCAGGAACGCCCATTAATGTTGAAAATAATATTATCCAAACTATAACACGGAAGAACACATAAAAGAGTCCTTCTGGAACACTCCAGAATCGTGAAAATAAGGAGGTATGTGATACGGTAAGTAAACAGACTCCGAAAAATCCGCAAAAATATTTTTGTCAGTTTTGGAATATTTAGAAAAATAGGAAAATAAGAAACTACTGAGAAGCGTACCGTGGTGGGCACAAGACACCAGGGCGCGCCAGGCTTGCCTGGTGCGCCCAGGTGGGTTGTGCCCACCTTGGACACCTTCCGGACTCCGTTTTTCTTCCGTTTGCTTGTCCCCCAAGATAATATATATATATATACATATATATATATATATATACTTCCCAAACCTGTTGGCCACCATATCGCAGAAAAATCCCCTATTCTCTTTTCTTGCTGTTTTCTGTCAGATCTGTTGAGTTAGGCACCATGTCTTCTTCTTCCTCCAAAAACGTGGAAGACGAAGCTTGGTTGATGAAGATCGAGCTGAAGAGAGAAGAGCCCGCGGAAGCCATCAGAGGAGATGAGAGAAAGGAGGTTATTGTAGATCAGTCTCCGGTCTTTGAACAAGCACTGCCAGCCGAGGAGGATGAGGAAGATATACTTAAACCCTACCTTGTTCACCTTACACCTCCTGAGATTGAAGCCTTTTTCATCATTGAAATAGTTCGCATACAAAATAAGTATCTCACTCGTGAAAATATCCTGCATCAAAAGCATATCATCCACCTCCGGAGCATCATCCATCGATTGGAGAATCTCTTGATCCTTAAGGATAGGATCGCTTCATCACCGTCTCGATCTTCTTCATCACCAAAGGAGAATTGAGTATCGGGTATGGGTGAGGGAGTCCTGGACTAAGGGGTCCTCGGGCGTCCGGCCTATTATCTATGGGCCGGACTGATGGGCTGTGAAGATATGAAGACCGAAGACGGTGCCCGTGTCCGGATGGGACTCTCCTTGGTGTGGAAGGCAGGCTTGGCGAACAACTATGAAGATTCCATATTATGTAACCGACTCTATGTAACACTAGATCCCCCGGTGTCTATATAAACCGGAGGACTTAGTCCGGATAGGGGATACTCAATACCTTAGTCATACAGGCTAGACTTCTAGGGTTTAGACGTTACGATCTCGTGGTAGATCAACTCTGGTAATACTCATATTCATCAATATCAATCAAGTAGGACGTAGGGTATTACCTCCATCAAGAGGGCCCGAACCTGGATAAAGCTTCGTGTCCCCTGTTTCCTGTTACCATCAACCTTGGACGCATAGTTCGGGACACCCTACCCGAGATCCGCCGGTTTTTACACCGACATTGGTTCTTTCATTGAGAGTTCCACTGTGCCGTTGTCGTAGAGGTTGATGGCTTGACTTACCGTCAAGGAAAATATTACCTCCGGAGGAGCTCTAGCCTCGGGCCAAACCCTCCGGCTGGGCGATTTTACCATGATCGCCCGCTCGGCCTCTAAGCCAGCGAGGATGACCTCTCGAGTCATCGAAAAACACATCTGCGTTGATTCTTAATATGCCAAACGGATGGATCCGACGGAGTTATCGTCTTTGAATGAACTCCTAGATCGCATTACCGCCTTGGGAGTCGCTACAGACTACGACCGGATTGGGCTTAGACCCGACCATAGAGAGATTAATTCTCCACCAATCACCCACCAGATAGCGGTAGTCGAGGAGCAAGATAAACCTTCCTCTACATTGAGGACGAATTATGTTTGGATCTTCGACCTCGAGAAGCCGGACACCAACCGGCAGAAGGACACGCCTTGCCCTCCGAACTTAGAGTCGGATGGTAGGCTTCAAAAATCAGAAGACACTCGGAGCCCGGACTGTTCAGTCTGGAAAAACCCCAGACTCCGGATCATCGATCGAGTCAGGGTTCAGATCCAATTCCACCCACCCACCCAGACATAAGTGCTCTCACGAGCACAAAACAACAGTCTCGAGAAACGGTCCACCACTTCTAGGCCAGATTTCTCCTTGTCAAGGAGAAGGTCAAGGATTGCCGCGACGAGGACGCGATATCAGCATTCCGCAATAACTACACGAACGAAGGACTCCTCAACGCCATTAATCGCTGCCGCATACTACACTTCACTAACTTGGCAACTATTGTACAGAAGTACAGCGCAATGGAGAGCGCCTAGAGAAATCACACAGTTTGGGAGCTATCGGCCCCAACTCAACCACTGGTCTAGTCAAAAAGGGTGCACCCCTCTAACGCGCCCAGACCAATAGCCAAGAAATACAAACCCATTACGCGACGTGGAACCGTTCTGGAGGGATGGCTTGATGGCCCCTGCAAAATACACAACACACCAGATACTATACCAACCCATAGCCTTAGAGCATGTTGGATACTCCGGCAGGTAGCCAAAAATGGTGAGGACATCCTCACCAAGGACATCCCGGAGCAACACCCTCCAGAAGACGACAAACCCAGAGTTCTGGTAGTCTTTGAGACATTCACTTCAAACAATAGGTGCAAAAGGGCACTCTGCGAGCTCGCCAAAGTCTGCCAGATCGCAATAATAAACCCCTGGAATGACACAGCGATAACCTTTAACGCTGGCGATGAACCAAAACACAGGACTGTCCGAGCACCAGCCGCCTTGGTCCTCAGCCCAATTGTGGATGGCTTTCGGCTCACCAAGGTTCTCATGGACGGTGCCAGCGGACTAAACCTCATCTATGAGGATACAATACGAAAGATGGAAATAGACATGAGCCGCATTGAGAAAAGCAACACGACCTTCTGAGGAATCATTCCTAGTCGGGAGGCACGGTGTGCGGGAAAAATCACACTCGATGTGGTATTCGGCACGCCGAAGAACTATTGGTCCGAAGAAATAACTTTCCAGGTGCCCCCCTTCAACAGCGGATATCACGCCCTCTTGGGGCGAGATGCATTCACGCGCTTTCACGCAATATCCCATTATGGGTACATGAAGCTTAAGATGCCTGGGCCCAACGGCATAATCACTCTAGTTAGTGATCCGGACATAGCACTCCGCGCCGAGAATAAAACCGCGTCCCTGGCCCTTAAGGCATTATCTGAAGCCCTCACGGCCGAAGAATTAACCACGCTGCGCTCCACGGTGGACAGATATGATGTGGTCCTAGACAAGCGACCCAAATCTACCTCATTCAAGCCGACAAAAGAAATAGTCAAATTCCAAGTCCACCCAACGGGCCCAAAGAAGACAACATCCATAGGAGCACAACTAGACCCAACGGTTGACGCTGCTCTACGAGAGTTCGTACGCGAGAATTGGGATATATTTGCCTGCCACCCTTCTGACATGCCAGGAATCCCACGCGAGTTGGCCGAACACAACCTCAATATATTGAAGGGACACAAACCAGTCAAGCAAACACTGCGGCGCTTCTCCGAACCCAAACGCCAAGCTATTGGGGAAGAGCTTGCCAAGCTAATCGAGGCCAGATTCATTAGAGAAATAAAAATTCTGGACTAGCTGGCAAATTTGGTGATGGTACCAAATAAGGACAAATCCTGGCGCCTGTGTGTCGATTTTAAAGACCTCAACAAGGCATGCCCCAAGGATCCCTTCCCCCTCCCCCGCATCGATCAAATCATTGACGCCACCGCAGGACACGACTCACCGTGTTTTCTTGACGCATATTCCAGATACCATCAAATCAAAATGAAGGAATCTGATCAAGCTGCAACGGCATTCATCACCCCATATGGGCCATTCTGCTTCAACAATATGCCCTTCGGGTGCAAGAACGCCGGCGCCACGTACCAACGCATGATTCAAACATGCCTGGAGAAACAGATCGACAAGACAGTTGAAGCTTACGTGGACGACGCCATCATCAAAACTAGGCACGTCGAAACACTAATAGATGATTTACGTCTCACGTTCGACGACCTCCGCGTGTATGACATTAAGCTCAATCCGGAGAAGTGTGTTTTCGGCGTCCCTGCTGGAAAACTGTTGGGCTTCATCATTTCCAATAGAGGAATTGAAGCAAACCCGGCCAAAATCCGGGCTTTGTCACAATTGGCTAAGCCAACAGACCTTAAGCAAGTTCAAAAGCACGTGGGTTGCATAGCAGCTCTAAGCCGCTTTTATCTCTAGATTGGGAGAAAAGGCATTGCCACACTATCTCCTTCTACGGCGAACCGACCACTTCGAGTGGACGGACGCGGCAACAGCCGGACTAGAGGAAATAAAAACCCTTCTTGCGAGCAATCCAATCATGGCCGCACCAAACGCCGGTGAACCGATGTCATTATACATATCGGCAACACATCAGGTGGTGAGCACCGTACTCATCGTTGAACGAGAACAGGGCGGACATAAATTCCCGCTTTAGACGCCAGTATACTAAGTATCTATTGTCCTTACACCATGCAAATCCCGATACCCTCATTATCTGTAGTGACTAGACCTCAAATGGTCCAATCTCTGTGCTCAGGTGTCATCCCTGGATCAGTAATGCTGACACCACACAGTACTTGAAGGCTTTATAACAGAGTAGCAATCACACACTTATTACATTGAGAGTCTCAAAAGAGAACTTATTACAATAAATATGGCTTAAGGCCATCTAATAACGATAACAGCGGAAGGCTTGGAAGATAAGTGAGTCCATCAACTCCAATGGCATCACTGAGTATAGAACCACGACCTAAAAGCACCTTACTCATCGCCTGAAAAGTCTACAACATTAACGTTGCAGCCCGAAATGGGTCAGCACATGGAATATGCTGGCAATGTAACACATAGAGAGTAATGAACAAATAAGGCTATACTACATGCATATTTGGCTGGTGGAAAGCTCTATGGTTAACTATCATGGTAGTTGTTAAACATTGAGAATGGTTGACAGCATTCTCAATCCCAATTAAGCATCAGCATTAAGACAAAACCCCACAATATTAATTTAGAGTAACATGATGATATTCACATGATAATCCAAGTACTAGATACTCAAGATGTCCATAACCAGGGACACAGCTAACCATCATTAGTTTATACACTCTGTAGAGGTTTGCGCACTTTTACCCACAAGACTCGATCTCCTCCGTTGGATTTCTCGCACTACATGGTGTTTGAGAAACGGATGACAGATACATAGTCTTTCAGAAGCGCTAGCACCTTACGAACGGGTAGACCGTACCAACCTACATCCCCTACATCTGCTAGTCTACCACTGTCGGTGTCAAAACCGGCGGATCTCGGGTAGGGGGTCCCGAACTATGCATCTAAGGCGGATGGTAACAGGAGGCAGGGGACACAATGTTTTACCCAGGTTCGGGCCCTCTTGATGGAGGTAAAACCCTACGTCCTGCTTGATTAATATTGATGATATGGGTAGTACAAGAGTAGATCTACCACGAGATCGGAGAGGCTAAACCCTAGAAGCTAGCCTATGGTATGATTGTATGTTGTCCTACGAACTAAAACCCTCCGGTTTATATAGACACCGGAGGGGCTAGGGTTACACAAGGTCGGTTACAAAGGAGGAGATATACATATCCATATTGCCGCTTGCCTTCCACGCCAAGTAGAGTCCCATCCAGGCACGAGATGAAGTCTTCAATCCTGTATCTTCATAGTCTAATAGTCTGGCCAATGGATATAGTCTGGCTGTCCGGAGACCCCCTAATCCAGGACTCCCTCAGTAGCCCCCGAAGCAGGCTTCAATGACGATGAGTCCGGCGCGCAGTATTGTCTTCAGCATTGCAAGGCGGGTTCTTCTCCAATTTCCAAGTGTTTGTAAATAGTATCCGGCCCCATAAATTTTTATCCTCTTGGCTTCTGCGCCCAATAAGGGCAATTTATCAATTGAATACGAGGTGCCAGGGTATTTTTACATTCACCCCTAGCCAGATAAATAAATTGTCTATAAAGGGATTGGGATTCTTAGATCCGATCCACACCATTCTCCCCTCAGCGAGAATCCATCAGAGCGCGTTTCGGAAAGATCCATTCCAGCATGGCCAACCTCCGCAGCTCCTCCTCCCGCCCCCGTAGCCCTAAGCTCGGTGATTGGGAGAGGTGTTCAGTTCCACATAGTCAATTGGTCGAACTGCAGACCAAAGGATTTCTTCCTCCAGCATACATGGTGCCCGTTCGAGCCGGGCTCGCCACCTACAATGGCAGGGAGCAAGCGGAGAACTTTCCCTATCCCTCCATGGGGGAACGGGTTTGCCTTGTTCCTTACTTACTAAGGGGACTCGGATTTCTAATTCATCCGTTCCTCCGCGGGCTCCTGGAGTTCTACGGCCTCCAACTACACAATCTCACCCCTGCCTCCATCCTACACATCTCCGGCTACGTGGCTCTTTGCGAGTTGTTCCTGCGCTGCGAGGCTCACCTCGAGCTGTGGAAAAGGCTATTTTGCCTTGTCCCTCGCACACAAAGGGAATCACTTTATCAAGTGGGCGGAGCTGAATTATGGCGCATCGCCGATACCGGATATCTGTCCGGTACTCTGAAGAAGCCGTCCAAAGACTGGCCTTCAGAATGGTTTTATATGGAGGACGTTCCCCTTCTGGACCCTGTTCGGCAGGGTCTCCCTGAGTTCAACAATGCTCCTCTGAAGAAGCGCCAAAGTTGGCGCCCGCGGAGCCCCCAGGTGGAAGACAACAGAGAAGTCCTCTATCTGATGAACCAGATTAAGGCACTGGCTCAGTCAGGTTTGACAATAACCGAAGTTATGTCGATTTGCATAATGCGGGGAGTGCAACCACTTCAATATCGTGGGCATCCCTTATGGTATTTCAACGGGGAGGATGACGCCACCCGCTACGGTCGTAAGGGTCCGGGCGATGCTGCCGCATTAGCCAAAATGCTGTCCGAACTGTTCAAGGGAGAGGAGGAGGAGTTCACTCGCATCAAGCCACGAGACGGATTCTCCATGTACAATCCTCCAAGCTGGGTAAGATATACCCCCTTACTTCCATCTTCCCGCATTTTTCGTTGTAAGTATTCACCTTGCCAATTTACGGCAGGAACTGCGAAAGGCCATAAAGGAGGTGCGCAGCCCTTCTCCACAACCGGAGGACCCTGACCGGGCTCTCGACTCCGGACTCGAAGAAGATCCGATTATCTCCGTGGAGCTGATAAACCGGCAGTTCTATCAATTGAGATGTGATGATGCCATGGTGGCCATTACGGCCGACTATTCCGGGCTGCTCCCTACATCGCACGTAAGAAAAATCGAAAAGTCCCAACTCAAAAAGGTAGGATCCCCTTTTAGACACTTCACCCACCATATTCACATGGCCTTTTTACAGGGAAGGCATTCGGGACGCCCTGCAGCAACGCGCCAACAGGAGGCGCCGAGGCCGGGTAGGCCAAAAAGGAAGGCGGTTAGGACGGAGATGCCGGCACAAAGGTACAACAAACCCTGCTCCATGGTTGTTGTCTTTCTCAAAGTATAATGACACTTGTGTTTCTTTAACAGAAAAAACGCTCGCTGGAATATGTCCGGCGATATCGCCGATCACGCTTCCACCAGTCGGGCACCAGGACCGGACACGGATGCAAAAGCCGATATGGGGCAGGCACTGAATAATCCCCCTACAGAGGATGCGGATAGGTTATCTGCTACAAACTCAGAACTGGAAAGCACTATGAATCATAGGCGCCGCCGGGCCGTACTCTGTGATGCTTGTTTCTCACCAGAGGCGTTTGATGCCTTTAATTCTAGAGAAGCGTACCTCCGTGCCGCTCAAGATGGTCTAGCCCGAGCCACGAATCAGTATGTAAAGGATGTACGGGTTAGTGAATCTGACGATTTATATGTATCAGTAGCCCGTGAGACTTGAAACGGTTAGCAGAACTGATTTAAGAATCATCCTTCTTGTGCAGGTTCTTACAGAGAAGAATACTAAGCTGTCCCAGGATCTGGAGGAATGCAAGACCCAACTACGGGCCGCTATGACCGCACTGCAGGAACAGAAAAAGCCCCCCACTGGAAACATTTTAAAGAATGATGGTTACCATATAGTGCGCGGCGTGGCTGCAAATCTAACAATAGATTTTGCAGATGAATCCGGAGAAAATCCGGGGGACCAGCATGTTATGCGGCAGCTAGAAGCTGGCAAACGCGTGCTGACGGAGGTTAGGTGGGAGAAAAACAATCTCCAAGATGCCAATATAAGGCTCAATGTGGAACTAAAACACGTTCGGGGCCAGTTTGCAGACTCCGAGAAGGAGAATAAGAGGCTTCGATGCGGCATTTTTAGTAAGTGCTTGAACGAATCCTTTAAAGGTATTCGGCAAAGAACCCAACTAACAGCGTTATGTCTGTAGGTATGCTGACGGGTCGTCCCGCGGAGGAAATGCCCGGGTCTGCGGGTGATCTTCTGTCCGAGCTGTCACATCTGCACGAACAAGTTCGGCAGGTGATGCAGGGTGTTGCCCAGGCTTGGTGGCCGTCCGTCTCCCTTCTAGAGGGTGTTGCGGAGCTTGCGGAGAAGCTCAAAGGAGCGCGGCGGCACTTCCGGTTATGGAAGATATCCGCCTGCTGACAAGGTGCCAGAGAAGCCTGGGCCATGGTGAAGACGCGGTATACCAAAGCAGACCCAAATCACATGGCCGAGGTCGGACCTGTGGGGCCCGACGGAAAAGAAATTCCCGTTAGCTTAGTTTGATGGGCAAGTAGAATTAGCCGCAAAGTATTCCCAACAGGATTGTAAGCTAGACCGCCTATTGGATGGTATAGAAGAAGAATTTAGTCAGTCTGCATGACTATGTAATTGAAGTGACATGTATAATCCTTCTAGCCGGATTGTAGATCATTGGTCGTTGCGGACCTTTTCGCTTCAGCCTCTGGGCCCAATAGTCCGGAGTGTATCCGAATACCCGCTCAGTTATATAAGAACCGGGGTATGCGTGGAGAATAAGCGTAGGGGTCATTAGTGCTTTATCATACAAGTGCCCAACTAGTTATGTTATATTACATGGGTAGTAAGAAACATCTTCCAGGGAGAATAGTTTCGTTAAGGGTTCTTTTCCCTGGGCAAGCATGCCCTAAAGTGCATGTCCGGACTGCGATAGGAAATGCAGGAAAAATATCTGGGGGCAGATATGAAAAATAAAAATCATCTTTTGTTCACCGACCGAATATTCCCTTAAGAACGCTAGCTTTCGGCTTCACCCAGTCTGAGGTACACATCCGGCTGACCCGACAATAACAATCGCAGAGGTGCTCCCCTTATGCCCTAGCCGAATTAACGGGAACGTAGGGCATAAATACAAGAGCCATGCAACCCAGCTTGGCCAATACTTAAGTCATATCGATGCATATAATGGTGAAAAAAGGTGCATGCGAAAGTATAACACATGTGTTGGGCATGAATCCCGGATAAATAATTTAAGCTTCTGTGAAAGAAGCCCCCAGGTATGAAGAGTGCGGCTAGCGCATCTGTAATGTGCAAACAAGGCACAAGGTGACCCTTGAAGGCCTAGGGAAATAAGAAAAGAAAGAAAGAAAGGAAAACAGGACAGATAATGTATTTGTGAAAAAATGGACAAAGGGAGGGGACTAACATAGAGTCCGGTGCTAGGCGTAGAATCTTCGGAGCCTGGCCGCGTTCCATGGGGTCGGCTCGAGTCGACTAGTCGATGCATCCCGCAGTCGGTACGCTCCACCGGTCAGAACTTGGTCGATAATGAAGGGACCTTCCCATTTGGGCTCGAGCTTGTTCTTTTTCTTATCCGGCAGCGTAGAACTAGTTCGCCAATGTTATAAGTTTGGGCCCGTACTTCTCTGCTTTGGTATCTGCGAGCCTGTTGCTGATAAAATGCGGAAGGGGCTTTGGCTATTTCGCGCTCCTCCTCCAAGGTGTCCAGACTGTCCTGCCGATCAAGATCGGCTTCTCTTTCTTCGTACATGCGCACTCTAGGTGAGTCATGAATTATGTCACAGGGCAATACTGCCTCTGCGCCGTACACCATAAAGAAGGGTGTATATCCGGTACTACGATTCGGCGTGGTCCGCAGCCCCCAGAGTATGGAGTTGAGCTCCTCTACCCAGTGCGTGTTAGACTCCGTTAAGGAACGCACTAATCTAGGTTTAATGCCGCTCATTATAAGACCGTTTGCACGCTCGACTTGACCGTTGGTTTGTGGGTGATAGACTGAGGCATAATCGAGCTTGGTGCCCATTTTGGTGCACCAGAGTTTTAACTCATCGGCCGTGAAGTTCGTGACATTATCAGTGATGATGTTGTGGGGGACGCCATAACGGTGTACAACCCCGGATATGAAATCTATCACCGGTCCGGATTCGGTTGTTTTAACTGGTTTGGCCTCTTTCCATTTGGTGAATTTATCCACCATGACCAATAAGTATTTTTTCTTGTGGGTTCCCCCTTTAAGGGGTCCAACCATGTCAAGCCCCCAGACCGCAAAGGGCCATGTAATGGGGATTGTTTGGAGGGCGGTGGGTGGCATGTGGCTTTGATTTGCAAAGAGCTGGCAACCGGCACAACGTTGGACCAAGTCCTGTGCGTCTGCTCGGGCCATTGGCCAATAGAATCCTATACGGAAGGCCTTGCTTACAAGAGCCCGGGCTGCAGCGTGATGACCGCCGAGTCGGGCGTGAATTTCTGCCAAAAGATTCCGCCCATCCTCTTCGGAGATGCACCTTTGAAGGACTCCGGTAGTGCTTTTCTTGTACAATTCTCCCTCATGGACCCTGTAGGCCTTGGATCGCCGCACTATGCAATGTGCCTCATTTTGGTCCTCCGGAAGTTCCTGTCTAGTTAGGTAGGCCAGGAATGGTTCTGTCCACGGGGCAATAATGGCCATTATTTCGTGGGCTGACTGTGTTATTTCGGTGGCGGAGCCTCCGATTGTGTCAGAGAGTTCGGTATCGGGTATTTTGGCCGGGTCCGGACTACCGTTACCGGTGTCCCCTTCCCATACTACGGATGGCTTGAAAAGCCTTTCCAAAAATATGTTGGGGGGGACCGCGTCGTGTTTTGCACTGATGTGGGCGAGGATATCCGCCTCCTGATTGTTTTCCCGAGCCACATGGTGAAATTCGAGTCCCTCGAACCGAGATGACATTTTTAGGATGGCGTTTCGATAGGCCGCCATTTCTGGATCCTTGGTGTCAAAATCTTCGTTTATTTGGGATATTGTGAGGTTTGAATCCCCACGCACCTCCAGGCATTGAATGCCCATGGAGACTGCCGTCCGAAGACCATGCAACAAAGCTTCGTATTCAGCTGCATTGTTGGAGTCTGTATACAATATTTGCATTATGTACTGAACGGTATCTCCGGTTGGGGACATCAGGACGACGCCAGCCCCTAGACCGGCCAGCATTTTAGAACCGTCGAAGTGCATGATCCAATTGGAGTATGTGCCGTACTCTTTAGGGAGTTCGGCCTCTGTCCATTTGGTGATGAAGTCGGCAAGTACTTGCAATTTAATGGCTCAGCGAGGTTTGTATGTTATATCGAATGGGAGGAGCTCAATGGCCCATTTGGAAATCCGGCCCGTAGCGTCGCAGTTTTTGATGATATCATTAAGTGGCACTTCCGAGGCTACTGTAATCGAACACTCTTGAAAGTAGTGTCGCAGTTTCCGTGATGCCATGAATACCGCATATGCTATCTTTTGGTAATGTGGGTACCGTGATTTGCATGGAGTGAGGATGGTGGATACATAGTATACCAGCTTTTGAAGAGGGAATTTGTGTCCGGCCGCTTCTCGTTCAACAACGAGCACCGCGCTTACAACTTGATGAGTTGCCGCAATGTACAACAACATTGGTTCACCGATGTTTGGCGCGGCTAGGATTGGGTTGGTTGCCAGAATGGCCTTTATTTCTTCCAATCCGGCTGTGGCCGCGTCCGTCCACTCGAAGTGTTCAGTGCACCGAAGGAGGCGATAAAGGGGTAAAGCCTTTTCTCCTAAGTGGGAGATAAAGCGGCTTAGAGCCGCCACGCATCCGGTTAACTTCTGGATTTGTTTGAGGTCTGTTGGGGTAGCCAACTATGACAAAGCTCGGATTTTGGCCGGATTAGCTTCAATACCTCTACTGGAGACGATGAATCCCAGGAGCTTTCCGGCTGGTACACCGAAAACGCATTTTTCCGGGTTGAGCTTGATGTCATATGTTCGGAGGTTGTCGAACGTGAGCCTCAAGTCATCTATCAAAGAGTCGATGTGTTTGGTTTTGACGACCACATCGTCTACGTATGCCTCTACTGTTTTGCCAATTTGTTTCTCCAGACATGTCTGAATCATGCGCTGATATGTTGCGCCGGCGTTTTTGAGTCCAAAAGGCATTGTGTTAAAGCAGAAGGGGCCGTATGGTGTGATGAATGCCGTTGCAGCTTGGTTGGACTCCGCCATCTTGATTTGGTGGTAACCGGAGTAAGCGTCGAGGAAACACAATGACTCATCGGTAGCGTCAATAATTTGATCGATGCGTGGGACGGGGAAGGGATCCTTTGGGCAAGCTTTATTGAGGTCTTTGAAATCGACGCAAAGGCGCCAGGATTTGTCCTTCTTTGGTACCATCACCAGGTTTGCTAGCCAGTCCGGATGTTTTATTTCTCTGATGAATCCGGCCTCCAATAACTTGGCTAGTTCTTCTCCCATGGCCTGTCTCTTAGGTTCAGAGAAACGCCGAAGATCTTGCTTGACCGGCTTGAATCCCTTTAGGATATTGAGGCTATGCTCGGCCAACCTGCGTGGGATTCCTGGCATGTCTGAGGGATGCCAGGCGAATATGTCCCAATTCTCACGCAGGAAGTCACGTAGTGCGGCATCCACACGGGGTTTAACTGTGCCCCAAGGGAGGCTGTTTTGGTAGGGTCCGTTGGGTGGACTTGGAATTTGACTATTTCATCCGCTGGTTTAAAAGAGGTGGACTTGGATCTCTTGTCGAGTATCACATCGTCCCTGTCCACTATGGAGCGTAGCGTGGTTAACTCCTCGGCCGAGAGGGCTTCGGATAATGCCTCGAGGGCCAATGCCGCTGTTTTGTTTTCGGCGCGGAGTGCTGTGTCCGGATCACTAGCGAGAGTGATGATTCCGTTGGGCCCGGGCATTTTAAGCTTCATGTACCCATAATGGGGTATGGCTTGGAAGATTGTGAACGCCTCCCATCCTAAAAGGGCGTGATAGCCACTGCTGAACGGGGCCACTTGGAATGTAATTTCTTCGGACCTGTAATTGTCCGACGTGCTGAATACCACATCTAGTGTGATTTTCCCAGCATAGCGTGCTTCGCGACTGGGGATCATTCCTCTAAAGGTTGTGCTACTTTGCTCGATGCGGTTCCAGTCTATCTCCATCTTTTGAAGGGTTTCCTCATAGATGAGGTTTAGTCCGTTGCTGCCATCCATGAGTACTTTGGTGAGTCGAAAGCCATCCACGATTGGACTGAGGACCAGTGCGGCTGGTGCTCGGGCTGTTCGGAATTTGGGTTCATCACAGGCATTGAAGGTAATAGCCGTGTCACTCCATGGATTTGTTGCTGCTACATGGCAGATTTCGGCCATGCCGCGGAGTGTTCGCTTGCGTCTATTATTTGACGCAAAGGTCTCGAACACTGTTAACACCGTATTGTTATCCACTGGATGGTGCTCTGTGGTATGTGGGATAAGAAGATCCTCTCCACTTTTGGCTTCCTGCCGGAGTATCCAACATGCTCTAAGGCTGTGCATTGGTATTATATCTGCCGTGCTATGAATTTTGCGGGGTCCGTTGAGCCATCCCTCCAGTACGGTTCCTTGCTCTGTAGAGGGTTTTTGCTTTTTGGTAGTTAACCCGGGTGTATTGTGATAATGCACCCTTTTATTCCGGACTGGGTTTGTGTTCAAGGCCAGATTATCCAAAAAGTTTCTTTCGATTTTCCAGGCACTTTCCATCGCACAGTACTTTCGTACTTTGGACGCCAAGTTAGCAAAGCGTGTTATGTCACGGCGATTTATGGCGTTAAGGATTCCCTTGTCCGTGCAATTATTGCAGAAAAATAAGATTGCGTCTTCCTCACGACAGTCCTTAACCTTGTTCATCGCAAGGAGGAATCTGGCCCAGTAATGATGTACTGTTTCCTGGGGCTCTTGCCTGATATGGGAAAGGTCACTTGTGTTTGGGTGGGTGGGTGGAATTGAATCCAAACCCCTACCCGATCTGGGATCCAGGGGCCAAGGAGTTTCCAATTTTTGAAGTTCCGGTTCCGGGATGTTACCCGCTAATCCTGGTCCGTTGTCTGACTCTAAGTTCAGGGATTGGATGTTGTCCTCCCGCGAACGGGCGTCCGGCTCGGGGAGCTCGGAAATCCGGACATAGTTGGTCCTTAGGATAGAGGAAAGGTCGCCGCATTGTTCCTCCACCACTGCAATATGATGGGTGACCGGTGGAGAGTTAATCTCCCTTTGATCGGGTTTAAGCCCAATCCGATCGTAGTCCGTAGCGACTCCCAAGGTGGCGATGTGATCCAAGAGCTCGTTTAAGGAGGAGAGCTCCATTGGATCCATTTGTTCGGTGAGTGCCGATTTGACGTGGAGGCTGCTTTCGATGACCCGAGAATTCATCATCGGCGCGGCGACCGTACAGGCGGTCATGATGAACCCGCATAGCCGGAGAGTTTGGCCGACAGCCAAAGCTCCCCCAATAGTAGTACCGTCTTTAAAGAAGATACGAGACATCCTTCCTTCTGGCGACGGCACAGAGGAACTCTCAATGAAAGCACCAATGTCAGTGTCAAAACCGGCGGATCTCGGGTAGGGGGTCCCGAACTGTGTGTCTAAGGCGGATGGTAACAGGAGGCAGGGACACAATGTTTTACGCAGGTTCGGGCCCTCTTGATGGAGGTAAAACCCTACGTCCTGCTTGATTAATATTGATGATATGGGTAGTACAAGAGTAGATCTACCACGAGATCGGAGAGGCTAAACCCTAGAAGCTAGCCTATGGTATGATTGTATGTTGTCCTACGGACTAAAACCCCCCGGTTTATATAGACACCAGAGTGGCTAGGGTTGCACAAGGTCAGTTACAAAGGAGGAGATATACATATCCGTATTGCCTAGCTTGCCTTCCACGCCAAGTAGAGTCCCATCCGGGCACGAGATGTAGTCTTCAATCCTGTATCTTCATAGTCTAATAGTCCGGCCAATGGATATAGTCCGGTTGTTCGGAGACCCCATAATCCAGGACTCCCTCAACCAATGTAAGAGTTCACACGACTTAGTCAACTATGGCAGAGCCCATAATAGCTTGTGGCTGCACACAAAAGTTTCTAGTATGAATAATCTCATGCTCCCTTTGAGCCTAGGTGGCGGACCAAAAGAAAATCAGGCAATCGCTGGAATACTTAGGTGCCTCAATCCACCCAGATGTGTATTTATGTTGCCACCTTAGATAAACCATTAATTTAACAAACTCACATCTGTCATGGATTCCACTCACCCAACCCACGTCTACTGGCATAGCATGGCATAATAAGCAAACGTAGAAGTAACTCCCAAAGGTTTGATAATAACAAGTAATAGGTACTACCTCATCTACTTCCCAAACCCATAATTTAATTAGATCCTAGTCAATGCAATGTGTGAGGATTGATCGAATGCAATAAAACTGGGTAGTAGGAAGGTATGATCAAAGTGTTACTTGACTTACTGATGATCTGCAAAACCTAGCGATTCGAAGTAGCAAGCGGCGCACTCTGGGTACTCTATCGCAAACAAACAAGCATACAATAAGTACTCATCTAATGCACAGGTAAAACTCGAATAAGAGATCTAACCAGAAAGTTCAACTTAAGAACTCTGGTTGGCAAAAAGAATCAAATCGAACGAAGCAACGGAAGAGAAACGGCAAAAGAAATAAGCTTCGTTTACTAATGTGAAACTAGGGAAAATTTTACTGAGGCAAAAACTTGTTTGGGTTGGTTAAACGGAAAGATGGTTTCGAGACGAAACTCCAGGTGCTTGAATCGCCTGATTCCGACAAACGAGCGAAAAGTTAAACTAAAACGAACATCGGATCAGAAATCGCGATCAGAATAATCACGGATTTAATCCGAGAAAAAGAAAAACGACGAACGATTAACGAACGAACGTTCGTTAACAGGAACTAAACGAAAAACGCGTTCATTAAAACGAATGGACGAGCGAACGCTCGCTAAATAAATAAACCGGAGAAAACCGATCTATTTAACGAAAACTAGGGATTTAAAAAAATTAAATGGCTTTTTCTCAAAAACCGGGCGGCGGCGCTCCTGCGAGACTCCGGTAGGGCGGCGGGTGGCGCGAGGCGGCGGGGCGGCGGCTCCAGGCGGCGTGCGGCGGCGGCAAGCGGCGTGCGGCGGCGGCAAGCGGCGTGGGGCGACGGCAGGTGGCGCGAGCGGTGTGCGGCGGCGGCGCTGGGGGCGTGCGGTAGTGGCGGTGTGGGCTGCAGGGGGCGGTGGCGGTTATAAAGGGGCGGGGAGAGGCGACTTGGGGGAGGGGTCGGCCTCGGGAGGTGGAGTCCTCCCCAGACTCGGGCTGTGGCGGCGCTGGTCGGGACTCTGTCCCGACCCGGCGAGAGGCGACGGCGGCTTGCTGGGCCGGCCCGCTCGGCTGGGCCCTTGGCCCAGTCGGGCGCGGGGTCTCTTTTTTTAAACAATTTCGCTACGACTAAAAAAATTCTAGAAAAATAAATAAAATTCTAAAAATGCCCAAACAAATTTTCTCCATCTAAATAAAATATTTAGAACAGGATGAACATTTTTTTGGCTCTAAAGGCATTTTTGAAAACATGCAATTTTTCCTAAATTCAAATAAAATAGCAAATAAAACCAAAATTAAATCTTATTTGATTTTTTTATTAAACCCTCAATATTTCTTTATTTTGGGAAAGTCATTTTATTCCCTCTCTCGGTCTCCGACTTCATAAACTGTCTCCTTGCATTTAATATCTGAGTAGCTCTTCTGCCTGGACTGGGCTACCTTGAGCCTATCGCGAATCAATTTTACTTTCTGTTCAGACTCCTTAATCAGATCCGGTCCAAACAACCGACGGTCTCCAACTTCATCCCACGACAATGGGGTTCTGCACCTCCTTCCGTACAAGGCTTTGAAAGGGGCCATCTTCAAACTGGATTGATAACTATTGTTGTAATAGAACTCTGCATACGGCAAATTCTCGTCCCAACTAGATCCGTAATCTAGCGCACAAGCTCTCAACATATCCTCCAAAATCTGATTGACTCTCTCGGTCTGTCCATCTGTCTATGGATGAAAAGCTGTACTAAACTCCAGCCTGGTACCCAAAGTTTCGTGCAACTGATTCCAGAACTTTGAGGTAAACTGGGTTCCTCTATCTGGCACAATGCTCCTTGGAACTCCATGCAGACATACGATCCTGGTCATGTATATCTTTGCCAACTTTGCACTGGTATATGTAGTCTTTACTGGAATGAAATGTGCTACCTTTGTCAAACGATCGACTACAACCCAAATAGAGTCATAGCCTGAACGAGTTCTGGGTAAACCCGTAATAAAATCCATGCCTAACTTATCCACTTCCATTCGGGTATCGACAATGGCTGTAGCAGTCCTGTTGGCTTCTGATGCTCTGCCTTTACTCTCTGACATACATCACAAACTGCTACATACTCCGCAATATCCTTCTTCATTCTGGTCCACCAGAAAATATCCTTCAAATCCATATACATCTTGGTATTTCCTGGGTGAATCAAATAGGATGAATCATGGGCCTCTTGCAGAATTAACGTCCTGATCTCCGAATCATTAGGCACATAAATGCGGTCTTCAAACCATAAGGTATCGTGCTCATCCTCACGAAATCCTTTAGCTTTTCCTTTGCTCATTTTCTCCTTAATAGAGGCAATCTCCTTGTCAGTCTTCTGAGCTTCTATGATCTTATCCATCAAAGTAGACTGAATCTCCATTGCGGCTACATAGCCTCTCGAAACTATTTCCAAGCATAGCTCACGAAGATTTTCGGCTAACTCCCTTGGTAAATCTCTCGTCATTAACGTGCTGACATGACTTTTACGGCTCAACGCGTCAGCTACTACGTTAGCCTTTCCGGGGTGATAATGCAATCTCACGTCATAATCCTTGATGAGCTCCAACCATCTCCTTTGTCTCAGATTCAACTACTTCTGCGTGAAAATATACTTCAAACTCGTGTGATCTGTGTACACCTCACAATGATTTCCAATGAGAAAATGTCTCCAAGTCTTCAATGCATGCACTACTGCTGCTAACTCCAAATCATGCGTAGCATAATTCAACTCATGAGGTTTGAGCTGTCGTGATGCATATGAAACAACTCTTCCTTCCTGCATAAGCACTGCTCCAAGTCCTCGACGTGAAGCGTCGCAATACACCTCATAATCCTTGGTCTGATCTGGCAAAATCAACACTGGTGATGTAACCAAACGTTTCTTCAACTCCTAGAAACTGGCCTCACATTTCTCGGTCCATATGAACTTTGTATCCATCTTCAACAACTTCGTCATAGGTTTTGCAATTTTCGAGCAATTTTCAATAAATCTCTGGTAGTATCCTGCAAGTCCAAGAAAACTCTGGATGTCTCCAACTGTTGTTGGCGCTTCCCAATTTGTCACAGTGTCAACCTTGGTGGGATCTACTGCTATACCTTCTCCAGATATAACATGTACGAGAAATCCAACTTCCTTCAACCAAAACTCACATTTGCTAAACTTGGCATATAACTGATGTTCTCTGAGCTTACCAAGTACCAAACGCAAATGCTCCTTATGCTCCTCTTCATTCTTCGAGTAAACCAGGATATCATCAATGAACACTACGACGAACTTATCCAAAAACTCCATAAACACTTTGTTCATCATGTTCATAAAATAAGCGGGTGCGTTAGTCAGACCAAATGACATAACGGTATACTCATACAGCCCATACCTGGTGGTAAAAGCTGTCTTGGGTATATCCTGCTCTCGAATCTTCAACTGGTGGTACCCTGATCGCAGATCGATCTTGGAAAATACCTTAGCTCCTTGCAATCGATCAAACAGATCATTGATCATCGGTAGTGGGTACTTGTTCTTGATGGTTACTTCTTCAATCCTCGATAATAAACAACCATCCTTAATGATCCATCCTTATTCTCCACTAGGAGTACTGGCGATCCCCAAGGTGAAGAACTTGGGCGAATATAACCTTTATCCAATAACTCCTTGATCTGCTTCTTAATCTCTTCCAAATCCTTTGCGGGCATCCTATATGGTCTCTTAGATATTGGCCCTGTGCCTGGCAAAAGCTCAATCAAAACCTCAATATCTCTATCCGGTGGCATGCCTGGCAATTCTTCTGGAAATACATCAGGGAAATCTTTCACCACTGGTACTTCCTCCTGCACAACTCATGTTAAGCAATTTACTTGAGTCCTTTTCGGCACATGCCGGGATACATACTTAATCCTTATCCCTTCTGGCGTGGTAAGAAAAATTGACTTACTGGCACATTCAATGTTCCCTTCATAGTTCGACAAACAATCCATGCCTAATATCACATCCAATCCTTGAGATTCCAATACTATTAGGTCCGAGGGAAATACATAGTTACCAATCCTTAATGGTAACCGATCACACCATAGACTAGCCATATACTCTGCTCCAGGCGAGGTTACTGACATGGGTGACCTAAGGGCTTGGGTTGGCAGTTTATACTTATCCACAAATCCCCTTGATATGTATGAAAGCGATGCACCAGTATTAAAAACAACGAGTACAGTAAATGACTTAACCAAAAACTTACCTATTACTGCATCGGGCTAGGCTTCAACTTCCTCCATATTTACGTGGTTCACCTGTCCCCTGTTGAAAGGGTTCGGCTTCTTCCCAGAGCTTCCATTGCCATTTCCATTCTGGGATTTAGGACATTCATTGGCATAATGTCCGGTCTTCTGACACTTAAAGAAAGTGACTTGGCTCAGGTCTCTCTTGGCTAGGATTGATGGGTTGGTGCGGTTCTGGCCGTTCCTTCCTCCATTCCCATTACCAGTCTTGGTGCCATTATGATTGTGCGAGCTACCTCCTCCATGGGTATGCTGAAAATGTCCTCCCGATCTAGGGGTAAAACGTGGCTTCTGCTGAGCTCCAGAATTGTACTTCGCTTGTCCATACTTCCTCTTGTGGTTCTCAATCTGTTGATGCTTCCCTTCAATCATAAGAGCACGATCTACCAACTCTTGGTAGTTGTTGAAGGTTGCTACCATCAACTGCATGCTCAAATCATCATTCAGTCCTTCCAAAAACTTCTCCTTCTTAGCTGCATCTGTAGCAACGTCATTTGGGGCATAACGTGCTAGCATACTAAAATCCTCCACATACTGGCCAACTGTCCTTCCTCCTTGGCGCAAATTGTGAAACTCTTGCTTCTTCATGGTCATAGCTCCTGCTGAAACATGGCCAGTACGGAAAGCCTGCTGGAACTGGTCCCATGTGATAGTGTCGATAGGGAATGTGCCTGTGAAATTCTCCCACCATGATGCTGCGGGTCCTTTAAGCTGATGTGCGGCAAATTTCACCTTTTCCGCATCTGTGCATCCTACCGTGGTCAACTCCCTTGCTGTCTTGTGGAGCCAATCATCTGCTACTATCGGCTCGGTGCTACTGGAAAACACCGGCGGATTCAGCCTAAGGAAACGGGCTAAGTGATCAACAGGTGGTGGTGGTGGTGGTGGTGGTGGGTTGTTGTTGTTGTTCCCCTGATTCTGATTCTGCACTAGCAACTGCATCAATGTGTTCTGCTGCTGGATCAACTGGGTGAGCTCCGGTGGGAAGGTAAAACCAGGGTCACGTCTTGGAGGCATCTGAGGGTTTTAGAAAAGATGAGATTTAAGAATAGAGAGGGGTCTAAAGAGAAAACACTACCCATATGCACATGAGGCAAAAGCAAACAATTCACTTCATTCAATCAAACATGGGCATACAATCGATCTAACTATCGCAAAGGTACTCGGACTACTATATTTACATGGTGGACTACTACTAGTGTTGGGGTGGTCTACTAGAAATATTCTTCAGTTGCAGACTCCATGATATCTGCTCCAGCTTCATCAACATAGTCATCATCGCTATCATCTGGATCCGAGCCGGTGTCGTCGATGATGATGTAGTCTTCCGGGCGAATCTCCTTGGGTTCTTCGTCTTCTTCTACTGGTGTAGGGTCTCCCATAAATATTCTGATCTTCATTGTTAGGTCAGCATTCTTATCCACTAGTACTTCGATTTCTTCTTCATAATCTTCACGTGTAGCCTTGAGTTCTTCCTCCAATTCCTTGATCCTTGTCCTTGCCTTCTTCAGATCTATCATGTCGGCGCACATCTGGTTCTCCTGACGTCGAATGTGCTGGTTTAACTCCTGGATAAAAGCTGCAATTGATCTATCCTTCTTGGTGTTGATTATCTCCCAGTGTTCATCTCGGCACCCACAAATCTGGTAGATTGTATCCTTGAGATCATTGTGGTAAACTTCTCCAATGCGTCCCATGGCGATATGAGCTGCCATGCTCTTTCCAAGACTCCAGGTTGGTGCATCAAAGGAAAACTCTATGGGCTCAGTGACTGGCATGAACGTTCTTCCTGGAAATTGAACTTGAATCATCCAGCGCTCTTCTTCAGGTAATGTGGCGTTGTACGTTCTGGTGAAGCTTGGTACTCCTATGTTCAGGTATCTTGTGACTTCCTTCAAATGACGTCCAAAGGGTGTATCTTCATCTGGTTGCATGAACTTGTTCCTTGCATCCGCCATCCTAAAAGAGTAGAAAAGATGAGAGGTCAGAAAGAGAAGAGTGAGTAGTGATCTAAGGCTTTATCTTAGAGGTCGTGTCCTACAGTCAGCGTGTGCTCTGATACCATCTTGTAGCGACCAGACCTCAAACGGTCCAATCTCTGTGCTCAGGTGTCATCCCTGGATCAGTAATGATGAGACCACACAGTACTTGAAGGATTTATAATAGAGTAGCAATCACACACTTATTACATCGAAAGTCTCAAAAGAGAACTTATTACAATAAATATGGCTTAAGGCCATCTAATAACGATAACAGCGGAAGGCTTGGAAGATAAGTGAGTCCATCAACTCCAACGGCATCACTGAGTATAGAACCACGACCTAAAAGCACCTTAGTTGTCGTCTGAAAAGTCTGCAACATTAACGTTGCAGCCCGAAACGGGTCAGCACATGGAATATGCTGGCAATGTAACACATAGAGAGTAATGAACAAATAAGGCTATAATACATGCATATTTGGCTGGTGGAAAGTTCTATGGTTACAGTTTTTGCGTAAAGCCAATTTTTCCCTGCTGCAAAGGAATAAAATATATTTAACTATCATGGTAGTTGTTAAACATTCAGAATGGTTGACAACATTCTCAATCCCAATTAAGCATCAGCATTAAGACAAAACCCCACAATATTAATTTAGAGTAACATGATGAGATTCACATGATAATCCAAGTACTAGATACTCAAGATGTCCATAACGGGGGACACAGCTAACCGTGATTAGTTTATACACTCTGCAGAGGTCTGCGCACTTTTACCCACAAGACTCGATCTCCTCCGTTGGATTTCTCGCACTACATGGTGTTTGAGAAATAGATGACGGAGACATAGTCTTTGAGATGTGCTAGCACCTTACGAACGGGTAGACCATACCAACCTACATCCCCTACATCTGCTAGTCTACCACGCTAAGAGTTCGCATGACTTAGTCAACTATGCTAGAGCCCATAATAGCTTGTGGCTGCACACGGAAGTTTCTAGTATGAATAATCTCATGATCCCTTTGAGCCTGGGTGGCAGACCAAAAGAAAATCAGGCAATCGCTGGAATACCCAGGTGCCTCAATCCACCCAGATGTGTATTTATGTTGCCACCTTAGATAAACCATTAATTTAACAAACTCACATCTTTCATGGATTTCACTCACCCAATCCACCTCTACTGGCATAGCATGGCATAATAAGAAAACGTAGAAGTAACTCCCAAAGGTTTGATAGTACCAGGTAGTAGGTACTACCTCATCTACTTCCCAAACCCACAATTTAATTAGATCCTAGTCAATGCAACGTGTGAGGATTGATCTAATGCAATAAACTAGGTAGTAGGAAGGTATGATCAAAGTGTTACTTGCCTTGCTGATGATCCGCAAAACCTAGCGATTCGAAGTAGCAAGCGGCGCACTTCGGGTACTCTATCGCAAATAAACAAGCATACAATAAATACTCATCTAATGCACAGGTAAAACTCGAATAAGAGATCTAACCAGAAAGTTCAACTTAAGAACTCTGGTTGGCAAAAAGAATCAAATCGAACGAAGCAACAAAAGACAAACGGCAAAAGAAATAAGCCTCGTTTACTAATCTGAAACTAGGGCAAATTTTACTGAGGAAAAAACTTGTTTGGGTTGGTTAAGAGGAAAGAGGGTTTCGAGACGAAACTCCAGGCACTTGAATCGCCTGATTTCGACAAACGAGTGAAAAGTTAAACTAAAACGAACATCGGATCAGAAATCGCGATCAGAATAATCGCGGATTTAATCCGAGAAAAAGAAAAATGACGAACGATTAACGAACGAACGTTCGTTAACAGGAACTAAACGAAAAACGCGTTCGTTAAAACGAACGGATGAGTGAACGCTCGCTAAATAAATAAACCGGAGAAAACCGATCTATTTAACGAAAACTAGAGATTTTTTTTAAAAAAACCGAAACAGCTTTTTCTCAAAAACTGGGCGGCGGCTACCTCGGCGGCGGCGCTCCGGCGAGACTCCGGTAGGGCGGTGGGGCGGCGGCTTCGGGCGGCGGGCGGCGGCGGCAAGCAGCGCGGGGCGGCGGTAGGCAGCGCGGGCGGCGTGCGGCGGCGGCGCTGGGGGCGGGCGGCGGCGGCGGCGGTGTGGGCTGCAGGGGGGCGGTGGCGGTTATAAAGGGGCGGGGAGAGGCGACTTGGGGGAGGGGTCGGCCTCGGGAGGCGGAGTCCTCCCCGGACTCGGGCGGCGGAGGCACTGGTCGGGACTCTGTCCCGACCCGGCGAGAGGCGGCGGCGGCTGGCTGGGCCGGCCCACACGGCTGGGCCCTTGGCCCAGTCGGGCGCGGGGTCTCTTTTTTTAAAACAACTTCGCTGCGACTAAAAAAATTCGAGAAAAATAAATAAAATTCTAAAAATGCCAAAACAAATTTTCTCCGTCTAAATAAAATATTTAGAACAGGATGAACATTTTTTGGCTCTAAATGTAATTTTGAAAACGTGCAATTTTACCTAAATTCAAATAAAATAGCAAATAAAACCAAAATAAAATCTTATTTGATTTTTTATTAAACCCTCAATATTTCTTTATTTTGGGAAAGTCATTTTATTCCCTCTCTCATAATTTTCATAATAGAAATAATTGAAGATGAAATAAATAAAATCAAATGATCCTATGTTCAAAATTTGAGAAAACTCAAATATGAAAATAATGAAATCCCCAACTCTCTCTGAGGGTCCTTGAGTTGCATAGAATTTCTAGTATCAACCAAAATGCAATGAAATATGATATGCCCGAAAGCTTTCACTACTTCCAGGAGTGCTCGATCACGGTGGCCTCCGAAGTACCACTCAATGGCATTATAAACAACCGCGATGCCATGGGCCGGATTGCCAAATGGGCCATCGAGCTCCTCCCATTTGACATTACATATAAGCCACGTTGATCTATCAAATCCCAAGTATTGGCCGACTTTGTCGCCGAATGGAAAGAGGCCGAACTCCCTAAAGAGTACGACACGTACTCCAATTGGGTCATGTATTTCGACGGCTCCAAAATGCTGGCAGGGTTAGGAGCGGGCGTCGTTTTAACATCCCCTACTGGAGACGTCGTCTAGTACGTTCTCCAAATACTATACACAGACTCCAATAACGCAGCCGAATACGAGGCCTTATTGCATGGTCTCCGGATGGCTGTCTCCATGGGCATACAATGCCTAGAAGTACGCGGGGACTCAACCCTTGCAATATCTCAGATAAATGGAGATTTCGACGCCAAAGATCCGAAGATGGCAGCATACCGTAACGCAGTCATAAAAATGTCGGCCCGATTCGAAGGGCTCGAGTTCCATCATGTGGCTCGAGAAAGTAATCAAGCGGCGGATGTTCTTGCTTGTATCGGCGCTAAGAGCGACCCCGTCCCACCTAATATTTTCCTGGAAAGGCTCTTTTAGCCATCCGTGGTGTGGCAGGGGGAAAACGGCAATACTAGTCCGGATCCAAACATAACCCCAGATCCCAGAAACACCAACGTCATCGGGGGCTCAGCCACTAAAATAACACCGTCGGCGCATCTCATCATGGCAGTCATTTCCCCATGGGCTGAACCCTTTCTGGCCTACCTTAACAGGAAAGAGCTTCCTGAGGACCAGAATGAGGCCCACTGCATTGTCCGGCATTCAAAGGCATACACGGTTCATGATGGAGAGCTCTATAAGAAAAGCGCCACCGGAGTCCTTCAACGATGTATACCCGAGGAAGAGGGGCAGCAGCTCTTGACTGAAATTCATGCCGGACTCGGCGGTCATCACGCCGCAGCTCGGGCCCTTGTTCGCAAGGCCTTCCGTACATGGTTTTATTTGCCGACGGCCCGAGCAGATGCACAAGACCTTGTCCAACGTTGCGTCGGATGCCAACTCTTTGCCAATCAAAGCCATATGCCCCCCACTGCCTTACAGACAATCCCCATCACTTGGCCTTTTGCGGTCTCGGGACTCGATATGGTTGGACCCCTTAAAGGAGGAAGCCATAAGAGAACGTATCTGCTGGTCATGGTCGATAAATTCACTAAGTGGATAGAGGCCAAACCAGTTAAAACGGCCGAAGCGAGGCCAGTAATAGATTTCATATCTGGCGTGGTACACTGTTACAGTGTCCCACACGGTATAATCATCGATAATGGCTCTAATTTTATAGCCGATGAGGTGAAAACCTGGTGCGCTAATCTAGGCATTAAGCTCGATTACGCCTCTGTCTATCACCCGTAGACAAACAGTCAAGTCGAATGAGCTGATGGTCTTATTATGAGCGGCATCAAACCCAGACTAGTGAGGTCTTTGAAGGAATCAGATAAGCACTGGGTGGAGGAACTTGACTCCGTACTCTAGGGGCTGCGGACCACGCCCAACCGCTCTACTGGATATACACCCTTCTTCATGGTGTATGGTGCGGAAGCAGTGTTACCCTGCGATATTATTCATGAATCACCTCAAGTGCATATGTACGAAGAGAGAGAAGCCGAGCTTGATCGTTAGGACAGCTTAGATGCCTTGGAGGAGGAGCGCGACGTCGCCAATGCCCGTTCTGCATTTTATCAACAGCAGGCTCACAGGTATCAAAGCAGAGAAGTGCGGGCCAAGACGTATAACGTTGGCGAACTCGTTCTACGCTTGCCGGAGAAGAAAAAGGACAAACTCAAGCCCAAGTGGGAGGGTCCCTTCATCATTGACGAAGTTCTCACCAGAGGAGCGTACCGCCTACGTGATGCGTCTGATAATCACCTAGAGTCGAACCCCTGGAGTGCGGCCAGACTACAACGATTTTATGCCTAACGCTGAACTCTGTGTTCGTTTCCTTCCTCCTGTTATTACCATTATTTATTTTTTTCTCTCTTTTCGTCTTTTACCTTTTTTCATTTTCTCTTTAGCCTTACGGCTTTAGTGTGGCTAGACCATCCCTACCTAACGCGTACATCTCTAAATATGTACGTTCATTATACCTGGGGGCTTGTCATACAGAAGCTTGCGACTATTCTTCGAGCATCAAGCTCAGCACATATGCGTTCCTTTTTTCCATACGTACCTTTTCTTCGCCACCATATGCATCGATATGACTTAAGTTTTGGACAAGATGGGTTGCCTGGCTCCTATGCTTATTCCCTACGTTCCCGTTAGTTCGGCTAGGGCATAAAGGGAGCACCTCTGCGATTGTTACTGCCGCGTCATCCGGATGTGTACCTCAGACTGGGTGAAGCCAAAAGCTAGCGTTCTTAAGGGAATATTCGGTCGGCGAATTAAAGGTGTTTCCGCATTCACTCCATTGTGAACCCCAGATGTTACTTACTCTACGATTTTATCAATCACAGTTCGGACATGCACATTAACATGCATGCACTCCCAAGGAAAGGAACCCTTAATGGAACTATTCTCTCTGGAAGATGTTTCTTACATAATGTAATATAACATAACTAGCCGGATACACATTGTCTGTTTGAGCAATTATGACCCCTACGCCTGGTTTCCACGCATACCCCGGTATATTCTACTGCTACGGTATTCAGAAACACTCTGAATCTTCGGGTCAAGAGGTTGAAGCGAAAAGGTCGGCGATGACAATTGTCTTTATTATCCAGCTAGAAGGAAAGTACATAGTCGCTTACGACTCAAACACTTCCTCCTCTATACCGTCCAAAAGGCGGTCTAATTTACAATCCTGTTGGGAATATTTGGCGGACACCTCTACTTGGTCATATACTAAACTAACGGGAATTTCTTCCCCATTCGGCCCTAGCGGTCTGACACGAGCCATGTGATCAGGATCCAGCTTGGTATATCGTGTCTTCACCATGGCCTAGGCCTCTCGCGCACCCTCTCGGCAAGCCGATATCTTCCACAGCCGGACACACCGTCATGCTCCCTTGAATAGCTCTACCAGCTTCTCCATACTTGTTGGAGGGGAGTCGGATGGCCATAAGGCCTTGGCTACACTCCGCATCGCCTGTTGAGCTTGCTCGTGCAACTGCGACAGCCCTTGTAGAAGATCACTTAATGATCCGGACACCTCCTCTGCGGGGCGGTTCGTCAATACACCTGCAATTACAACTATATCAGCTACCGTAACCTCCAAACTGTTATAAGATAAAAGCGGCCACGCATTGAATATGTCGCCTCGGAGCTTCTTGTTCTCCTTCACAGAATCCGTTAGCTGAGCTCGCACATCTTTCAGTTCTTCGCCCAGTTTGGCGTTCGAATCCTGGAGTTTCTTTTTCTCCTCAACAACTTTTGTCAATACATGCTCGCCCCTTGCTAGTAGCTTTTTGGCTCCATGTTCTTTGCTTCGAGCAGCGTCCAGCTGCTCCCATACTTGGTCTAATGACCCAACACACAGATAAGTACCCAGATTCACACTATCGGTGTATCATTATGAATTTTCGATAGAGGGAGATATTACCGGGAGATGCCTTGTATTTCTCCAGTTCGGCATTGGCAGCAAGCAGCTGGCGCTGACACTTTTCTAGTTCCTGAGATAGCTAGGTGTTCTTCTCCGTAAGCACCTAGTTGTACATTGATCCTTAAATCAGTTGTTTCAACTCCTTTACGTCTCGGGGGCTACTGGCATATGGTTATGATAGTCAAACAAAACAAATTTACCTGCACATCTTTAAAATGTTGCTTTGTGGCCTTGTTAATTCCATCTCGAGCAGCTCGGATGTATGCATCGGCCGAGTTGAATGCGTTAAACGACTCTTCTGAAAAGCCAGGGTCTTGTAAAATGGCCCGGCGGCGCCGATGATTCATGGCACTCTCCACTTCTGAGTTGGTGACGGATACATCGTCCGAGTCCTCGGTTGAAGGACAGTCCGGCGTCGCCCCCGCATCAGCCCCCGTCTTCACGGCAGGATTTTAATCCTGGCTGCGGGAAGTACGACCGCTCGAACCTTCGGATATAGTCCGGCGCACCTTTCTCCTAACACATGGAAAACGGGAAGGTCACGGTTGGACGTGACTGCTCAGGTGCATGTTGGAGAATTCATACCTCTTCGATGAAGGTACGGCCGTGTCTTTGTTTTCTTTCCTCTTCGAAGACTCGCCCGGAGTAGGGGACGCCCTCTTCGGAGGTACCCTTGGAGCAGTACGTCGCACCGAACCCTTCCCCTTTTGAGCATAGGATAGTGTGGTGGGTAAGAAGGAAGGAGAGATTTCTTTTGAATAAGGTGTCTTCTGATCACTTATGTGTTTAAGATGGAAGGAGGCCAGGGTAATCATCGATAATAGGTACATATGTACCGTCATAGCTCATCTGATAGAACGTTCCCTCCTCAAGGTCCACGAATATGTCCGGGTCTTCTTCATATCCGGGGGCAAGATCCCGGTTGCGATTCTCCGGCTGAGGGGCAGGGTCATGGATCCCCTCGATAGCCTTTCGCCATTCTTATTATGAGCAAATAAGATGCTGCTTGTCAACGAATGATCCATGGACAAGATAAATTAAGTAAAGCCGAACCTTACCCAGCTGGGAGGTTTGTACATGGAAAGTATGTCTCGATGTTGGAGACGGCTGAACTCCTCCTTCTCCCCTTTATACAGCTTGACCAGGATCTTGGCTAGAGTGGCGGGGGTCTTCGGGCCTTTTTGGCCATAACGTGAGGCGTCGTCTTCTCCGTTATAGTGCCACATGGGCAGTCCTCGGTATTGGAGTGGCTGGACCCCCTGCGTTAGGGAAATTGCCATCACTTCGACTAGTGACAATCCGTACAGGGCAAGCATTTTAATCTTGCCCAGTAGCAAGCTGATTTCCGCGCTATCCTCTTCCTTGAGGCTGCGAGGATGCCAGCTGTGGCGCTTCTTCAGCGGAGCATTTGAAAACTCGGGGAGGCCTATGCGGACGGGGTTGGGTAGAGCGACGTCGTCAATGTAGAACCATTTGGAAGACCACTCTTCGGGAGTTTCTTCGGCGTGCTAAACAGATATCCGGTCCCAGCAATGCGCCACACTTCGGCTCCTCCCACTTCAAAGATTGATCCACCTTGATTGCGAGGGACGAGGCAGAATAGTCTTCTCCATAAATCAAAATGGGCCTCGCAACCCAGGAATAGTTCGCATAGGGCGACATAACCCGCAATGTGGTGGATGGAGCCAGGGGTAAAATTGTGCAGCTGGAGGCCGTAGTACTCCAGCAGCCCTCGGAGGAATGGGTGAATTGGAAACCCCACCCCCCTCAGCAGATAGGAGACGAAGCATACCTGTTCTCCCGCAGATGGATTGGGAGAATCCTCTGCCTAGGTTTTCCTGTTGAAGGAGGCCAACCCTGCTCGAACAGGAACCAGATCTGCTTGAGGGAGAAATCCCTGTGTTTGCAGCTTTGCCAATTGACTATGGGGCACAGAGCACCTCTCCCACTCGCTTCTCTCTAGGTTGGAACGGGAAGAGGAGCTTGGGTTGTTGGCCATGTTGGAATGGTCCTGCCTGGCGGTCTCTGAGGATTTTCTCTGCTTGGTGCCAAAGGGATCTGAGATCAGTCTCTTTAAATAGATACTCTTCCTTACAGGGCTGGGGTGTTATTTGCAAAAAATACCCTGACTGTCCGCATTCGCTCGACACATGGAAAACGAGGACATTAAGCGCGCAGAAGCCGAGGGGGACATCGAATCTACGGACGAATACACTACTTAAGGGGGGAACCCGCCTTGCAATACCGAAGATAATCCGTGTGCCGAACACCTCGCTATTGAAGACTGGTTCGGGGGCTACTGAGCGAGTCCTGGACTAAGGGGTCCTCGGGCGTCCGGCCTGTTATCTATGGGCCGGACTGATGGGCTGTGAAGATATGAAGACCGAAGACGGTGCCCGTGTCCGGATGGGACTCTTCTTGGCGTGGAAGGCAGGCTTGGCAAACAACTATGAAGATTCCATATTATGTAACTGATTCTATGTAACCCTAGATCTCCCCGGCGTCTATATAAACTAGAAGACTTAGTCCGGATAGGGGATACTCAATACCTTAGTCATACAGGCTAGGCTTCTAGGGTTTAGCCATTACGATCTCGTGGTAGATCAACTCTTGTAATACTCGTATTCATCAATATCAATCAAGCAGGACGTAGGGTATTACCTCCATCAAGAGGGCTCGAACCTGGGTAAAGCTTTGTGTCCCCTATTTCCTGTTACCATCAACCTTAGACGCACAGTTCGGGACCCCCTACCCGAGATCCGCCGGTTTTGAAACCGACAATGGGCACTCCCCTTGGCTTCCGCCAAGATTGGGGGAGGTTCCCCGGTATCATATCATCCCACTATCTTTTTGCCTTTACTTATTTTAGTTCGATCTTTCGCTCTTGATGAATAAAAGTTTAATTCGATCCTTTTTTTCGAGAGTTTGCTTAGTGGTCTATCCTTATAATCGTGTGCGAGATATATAATAAAGTTTAGTTTGAGTTTTGCTACCTTTACTTTCATGTTGCAAATAAAAGTAAAAGAGAAAGGAAACAAATGAAAGAAAGGAAATAAATCAAAAATATCATATACTAATCTTATGGTAGGTCATGACACCACATAAGGAAAAGTATAAGTAGAAAATTTTATTAGAGATTGACAAACATAGCATTAGTCAATGGTGCAACTCATGAAAGAATTAATAAGGGAAGAGAAGATTAACATATAAATATAATAGATGGACGTTGGACAAAAATATTATATGCCAAAATTGTGATCCACATATAAATGAAAGAAATATTTTGTAATTGTGAGCCCTCATCAAAATATTATATGCCAAAATTGTTGACGTTGGACAAGGAAGACAACTTAATGGTTTATGTTTGTTTATATTCACATAGAAGTCATATTTGAAGGAAATATGCCCTAGAGGCAATAATAAAGTTGTTATTTATATTTCCTTATATTATGATAAATGTTTATTATTCATCCTAGAATTGTATTAACTAGAAACTTAGTACATGTGTGAATACATAGACAAATAGAGTGTCACCAGTTTGCCTCTACTTGACTAGCTCGTTGAATCAATGATGGTTATGTCTCCTAACCATAGACATGAGTTGTCATTTGATTAATGGGATCACATCATTAGAGAATGATGTGATTGACTTGACCCATCCGTTAGCTTAGCACGATGATCGTTTAGTTTGTTGCTATTGCTTTCTCCATAACTTATACATGTTCCTATGACTATGAGATCATGCAACTCCTGAATACCGGAGGAACACTTTGTGTGCTACCAAACGTCACAACGTAACTGGGTGGTTATAAAGGTGCTCTACAGGTGTCTCCGATGGTGTTTGTTGAGTTGACATAGATCGAGATTAGGATTTGTCACTCCGATTATCGGAGAGGTATCTCTGGGCCCTCTCAGTAATGCACATCACTATAAGCCTTGCAAGCAATGTGCCTAATGAGTTAGTTGTAGCTAATGAGTTAGTTACGAGATGTAGCATTACGGAACAAGTAAAGAGACTTGCCGGTAACGAGATTGAACTAGGTATTGAGATACCGACGATCAAACCTCGGGAAAGTAACATACCGATGACAAAAAGAACAACGTGTATCATTATGCGGTTTGACCGATAAAGATCTTCATAGAATATGTAGAAACCAATATGAGCATCCAGGTTCCGCTATTGGTTATTGACCGGAGACGTGTCTCGATCATGTCTACATAGTTCTCGAACCCGTAGGGTTCGCACGCTTAACGTTCGGTGACGATCGGTATTATGAGTTTATGTGTTTGATGTACCGAAGGTAGTTCGGAGTCCCGGATGAGATTGGGGACATGACGAGGAGTCTCGAAATGGTCGAGACATAAAGATCGATATATTGGACGACTGTATTCGGACATCAGAAAGGTTCTGAGTGATTCAGGTATTTTTCAGAGTACCGGGGAGTTACGGGAATACAGGGGAAGAATTATTTATTGGGCCTCATGGGCGAAGTGGTGGAAGAGAGGAGGCAGGACAAGGCAGGGCGCGCGGCCCCCCTAGCCCAAACCGAATTGGACTAGGGGGCCGCCCCCCCTTTCCTCCTTTCCTCCCTCTCCTTCCTTCTCCCTCTCCTCCTTCCTTTCCCCCTCCTAGTAGGAGTAGGAAGGGGGAGCCCTACTCCTACTAGGAGGAGGACACATCTTCCTGGCGTGCCCTGCAAGGGACGGCCGGCCTCCCCCTTGCTCCTTTATATACGGCGGCAGGGGGCACCCTAGGACACACAAGTTGATTGTTCCAAGCCATGTGCGGTGCCCCCCTCCACCATAATCCACCTCGATCATATCGTAGCGGTGCTTAGGTGAAGCCCTGCGTCGGTACCAACATCATCACCGTCATCACGCCGTCATGCTGATGGAACTCTCTCGTGAAGCTCTGCTGGATCGGAGTTCGTGAGACGTCATCGAGCTGAACGTTTGCTGAACTCGGAGGTGCCGTATGTTCGATACTTGGATCGGTCGGATCATGAAGACGTACGACTACATCAACCGCGTTCTCATAATGCTTCCGCTTACGGTGTACAAGGGTGCGTGGACGATACTCTTCCCTCTCGTTGCTATGCATCACCATGATCTTGCGTGTGCGTAGGAATTTTTTTGAAATTACGGCATTCCCCAACAGTGGCATCCGAACCAGCTTTATGCGTAGATGTCATATGCACGAGTAGAACACAAAGGAGTTGTGGGCGTAGGTATATACATATTTCTTTCCATCACTAGTTGATTCTTGATTCAGCGACATTGTTGGATGAAGCGGCCCAGACCGACATTACGCGTACGCTTATGCGAGACTGGTTCTACCGACGTGCTTTGCACATAGGTGGCTACTGGGTGTCTGTTTCTCCAGCTTTAGTTGAATCGAATTCAATGAACATGGTTCTTTCTGAAGATAAAAAAGCAATCACTATACCGCGTTGTGGTTTTTGATGTGTAGGTAAGAACGGTTCTTGCTCAGCCCATAGCAGCCACGTAAAACTTACAACAACAAAGTAGAGGACGTCTAACATGTTTTTGCAGGGCATGTTGTGATGTGATATGGTCAAGATGTGATGAGATATAAATTTTTGTATGAGATGATCATGTTTTGTTAAAGTTATCGGCAATTGGCAGAAGCCTTCTGGTTGTGTCTTTATTGCATAAGATGCAAGTGCCATGTAATTTCTTTACTTTATCGCTATGCGATAGCAATAGTTGCAAAAGCAATAGTTGGCGAGATGACCATGTGACGACACATTGATAGAGATCAAAATGATGGAGATCATGGTGTCATGCCGGTGACGATAGAGATCATGACGGTACTTTGGAGATGGAGATCAAAGGCGCAAGATGATCATGGCCATATCATGTCACATATTTTGATTGCATGTGATGTTTATCTTTTATGCATCTTATTTTGCTTAGACCGACAGTAGCATTATAAGATGATCTCTCACTAAATTTCATGGTACAAGTGTTCTCCCTGAGTATGCACCGTTGCCAAAGTTCGTCGTGCCGAGACACCACGTGATGATCGGGTGGGATAAACTCTACGTTCACATACAACGGGTGCAAGCCAGTTTTGCATACGCAGAAATACTCGGGTTAAACTTGATGAGCCTAGCATATGCAGATATGGCCTCGGAACACTGGAGACCGAATGGTCGAGCGTGAATCATATAGTAGATATGATCAACATATTGATGTTCACCATTGAAAACTACTCCATCTCACGTGATGATCAGACATGGTTTAGTTGATTTGGATCACGTGATCATTTAGATGACTAGAGGGATGTTTATCTAAGTGGGAGTTCTTAAGTAATATGATTAATCGAACTTTAATTTATCACGAACTTAGTCCTGGTAGTATTTGCATAACTATGTTGTAGATTAATAGCTCGCGATATAGCTCCCCGTTTATTTTGATATCTTCCTAGAGAAAAACTAAGTTGAAAGATGTTAGTAGTAATGATGCAGATTGGATCCGTGATCTGAGGATTATCCTCATTGCTGCACAGAAGAATTATGTCCTTGATGCACCGCTAGGTGATAGACCGATTGCAGGAGCAGATGCAGACGTTATGAACGTTTGGCGAGCTCGCTATGATGACTACTTGATAGTTTAGTGCACCATTCTTTACTGCTTAGAACCGGGACTTCAAAAACCTTTTGAATGTCACGGAGCATATAAGATGTTCCAGGAGCTAAAATTTGTATTTCATACTCATGCCCGAGTCGAGAGGTATGAGACCTCTAACAAAGTGTTTTTCCTACAAGATGGAGGAGAATACCTCAACCAGTGAGCATGTGCTCAGAATGTCTAAGTACTACAATCACTTGAATCAAGTGGGAGTTAATCTTCTAGATAAGATAGTGATTAACAGAGTTCTCTAGTCACTATCACCAAGTTACTAGAACTTCATGATGAACTATAATATGCAAGGGATAACGGAAATGATTCCCAAGCTCTTCGTGATGCTGAAATCGACGAAGGTAGAAATCAAGAAAAGCATCAAGTGTTGATGGTTGACAAGACCACTAGTTTCAAGAAAAGGGCAAAGGGAAGAAGGGGAACTTTAAGAAGAACGGCAAGAAAGTTGCTGCTCAACTGAAGAAGCCCAAGTCTAGACCTAAGCATGAGACTAAGTGCTTCTACTGCAAAGGGACTGGTCACTGGAAGCAAAACTGCCCCATGTATTTGGCGGATAACAAGGATGGCAAAGTGAACAAAGGTATATTTGATATACATGCTATTAATGTGTACTTTACTAGTGTTTATAGCAACCCCTCAGTATTTGATACTAGTTCAGTTGCTAAGATTAGTAGATGGTGCTGCCCACTATTTACCTAGACTATAACGGTATGGTAGCACATGATTTTATTTGCTATAATAAGGAAAAGAGACTCATTTATAACCTGGTATTTAGTGAAAAGACTTGTTAGATTATTACCTTGCCTACACCTTCTTTGTTTAATATTCATTCAGGCACGTACCTCATCATGCCCGAGGACATTTATGCATACTGGGAGAGGATGATCCCCGGTTCACGAGCCAGAGCCATCACCTGATCCATATCAAGAGCCCGTTTATCAGTGGGAGTCGCAGTAGCTCGCTAACTAGTGGAACCCCCAGGTGTTGGGGATCGAAGTAGAAATTTAAAATTTTCTACGCATCACCAAGATCAATCTATGGAGTAATCTATCAACGAGGGGAAGGGGAGTGTATCTACATACCCTTGTAGATCGCTAAGCGGAAGCGTTGCAAGAACGCGGATGAAGGAGTCGTACTCGCAGCGATTCAGATCGCGGTTGATTCCGATCTAAGCGCCGAACAACGGCGCCTCCGCGTTCAACACACGTGCAGCCCGGTGACGTCTCCCACGCCTTGATCCAGCAAGGGGAGAAGGAGAGGTTGGGGAAGACTCCGTCCAGCAGCAGCACGACGGCGTGGTGGTGAAGGAGGAGCGTGGCAATCCTGCAGGGCTTCGCCAAGCACCGCAGGAGAGGAGGAGGACTTGGGAGAGGGGAAGGGCTGCGCCAGAACTTGGTTGCGGCTGCCCTCCCACCCCCCACATATATAGGGGCAAGGGAGAGGGGGGCCGGCCCCCTCAGATCCAATCTGAGGAGGGGGCGGCGGGCAGGGTGGTTGCCTTGCCCCCCCCCCCCAAGGCAAGGGGGCGCCCCCCTTTAGGGTTCCCCCCAAACCCTAGGCGCATGGGCCCTAGGGGGGAGGCGCCCAGACCACTAAGGGGCTGGTACCTCTCCACACATAGCCCATAGGGCCCTCCGGGGCAGGTGGACCCTCCCGGTGGACCCCCGGAACCCCTTTGGTGGTCCCGGTACAATACCGGTAACCCCCCGAATTATTCCGGTGACCGTATGATGACTTCCCATATATAAATCTTTACCTCCGGACCATTCCGGAACTCCTCGTCATGTCCGAGATCTCATCCGGGAGTCCGAACAACATTCGGTAACCACGTACATCTATTCCCTATAACCCTAGCGTCATCGAACCTTAAGTGTGTAGACCCTACGGGCTCGGGAGTCATGTAGACATGGCCGAGACAACTCTCCGGTCAATAACCAACAGCGGGATCTGGATACCCATGTTGGCTCCCACATGCTCCACGATGATCTCATCGGATGAACCACGATGTCAAGGATTCAATCAATCCCGTATACAATTCCCTTTGTCTATCAATACGATACTTGCCCGAGATTCGATCGTCGGTATCCCGATACCTTGTTCAATCTTGTTACTGGCAAATCTCATTACTCGTTTCGTAACACATCATCCCGTGATCAACTCCTTGTTCACATTGTGCACATTATGATGATGTCCTACCGAGTGGACCCAGAGATACCTCTCCGTTACACGGAGTGACAAATCCCAGTCTCGATTCGTGCCAACACAACAGACACTTTGAGAGATACCCGTTGTCGGTGTCAAAACCGGCGGATCTTGGGTAGGGGGTCCTGAACTGTGCGTCTAGGCCGGATGGTAACAAGAGGCAAGGGACCCAGGTTCGGGCCCTCTTGATGGAGGTAAACCCCTATGTCCTGCTTGATTGATATTGATGATATGGGTGTTACAAGAGTAGATCTACCACGAGATCGGAGAGGCTAGACCCTAGAAGCTAGCCTATGGTATGATTGTATGTTGTGATCGTTGTCCTACGGACTAAAACCCTTCGGTTTATATAGACACTGGAGAGGGTTAGGGTTACACAAGGTTGGTTACAAAGGAGGAGATATCCATATACGTATTGCCTAGCTTGCCTTCCACGCCAAGTAGAGTCCCATCCGGACACTAGACGAAGTCTTCAATCTTGTATCTTCATAGTCTAACAGTCCGGCCAATGGAGATAGTCCGACTGTCCGGCGACCCCCTAATCCAGGACTCCCACAGTAGCCCCTGAACTAGGCTTCAATGACGATGAGTCCGGCGCGCAGTTGTCTTCGGCATTGCAAGGCGGGTTCCTTCTCCGAATACACCACAGAAGAATTTGAATACGAGGATAGTGTCCGACCCTGAAAAATAAGTTCCACATTTCACCGTAGAGAGAATAATGTTTTCGCAGATCTAATCCGCTAGTTTGTTTTGGCAACATGACGTTACGTCATGGCCCGATGCTCATTCGAACCGTTTCTTTTAACCAGCCCCACACATAACGCGAGGCAGTTTTTCGACACGTCTTGTCAAAGCAGAGATTGTGTCCCCTTATTACGGGATTCTCATCAATACGGGCGTGGGTAACCCAACCGCGCCATCAATTGCGGCACTTGGGGGATAAGCGAGTTTTACCAGGAAAGTGGGGACGCTTAGTTTTGTCCGCCCATAAAGGGACAAGGATTCACCTTTCTATCCACGCCTTCTTCCTCCTCTGCTCATCCACTCCCGCACACTCAAGCTCTAGTGCCCAAGCTCTTACTTCCATCTCAACCTTCTCCAATCATGTCCGGAGCAGGAGGCAAGTGGATGGTCTCCTCCGTCACGGAGGGAGACGTCAAGAAACTAAGGAGAGCCAGATACCTCCACGACGACATCGCGCACCGGCTCCCAGATGAGGGACAGCTTATCCCCACCCCGAGCCCCATGAGAGGGTGGTATTGCTCACCCATTTCCTCCGCGGACTAGGATTCCCTCTCCATCCCTTCGTCTGGGGGCTCATGTTTTATTACGGCCTGGATTTCCATGATCTGGCCCCGAATTTCATCCTCAACATCTCGGCATTTATCATCGTGTGCGAGGCCTTCCTCCGCATCAAGCCCCACTTCGGCTTATGGATGAAGACCTTTAATGTCAAGCCGAAGGTAGTGAGCGGCCGCCAGGTGGAGTGCGGAGGCACCATGGTGGGCAAGATGCCCAACATCACATGGCTCAAGGGCACCTTCGTGGATACCATAAAGGGGTGGCAATCGGGGTGGTTCTATATCACCGAGCCGCGCGACCCCGCATGGGTGGCGGCCCCCGAGTTCCGATCTGGCATCCCCATGCGACTCACCTCCTAGAAAGAGAAGGACCTGTCCTGGGGTAATTCAAAAGAGCTGACCGGACTCCAGTCATGTATTCAGAACATGGTGGACAAGAAGCTCAAGCTTGTCAACATAGTCCAGGTTATGCTCGTCCGCCGGATACTCCCATGCCAACAACGGGAGTTTACCTTGTGGGAGTTCAATCCGGCATGGCACCGAACTCCGAACAGGCTCTTCGATACGACTCATGAAGATGCCTGGAGGGTGCTGTTCAAGAGCGCTGAGGTCCCTCCTCCTACTACTGAGGATCGCGGATTTAGCGCAAAGCGCCACGCCAGTGCGGTAAGTTGTTTTACCTTTCACAGGATACTTATTTTTATATAGATTGACTCTATGCGGGATCTAAATTCCCGTAATTTCGACAGGACTGGCAGAAGATGGCCGGACAAATCGACTGTCTGGCTCCCTTGCCCGAAGGCCCCGCAGACGCTCTTCTGACGAAGATGCTGACTCCGGCCCCTTATAAGGTGCCGGAGAAGACCAAGAAGGCCAAGGGAGCTCGAAAGAGTTCTCGACACCAGGCGTCGTCGGACTCACCGTCCGATGACTCTGCAGCACACTCTTCCCCCGAAGACGAGGAAGAGGAAGAAGAGGCTCCCCCACCGACTGGGGGAGACAAGAAAAGGAAGGCCGCCCCAACTGGGGAGGCTAGAGGGTCCAAGAAGGGAAGGACTCTCCTTCCGGACAGCTCCACCACCGCTGACGAAAGTGAAGTCGAGTGGTTGCCCAGGGCCAAGCCCCAGGGGAGATCATAAGTATTTGGATATCAAAGTAACCCACAGGATTCCTTTGTCGCAATGCTTTCCCTAACGCCGAACTCAATTTTGCAGGCCGCCTCGGACCAATATCGAGGTATCCTCGGACAGCTCCCTGGGCTCGTCGGACATGGATAGCGATCCAGTACCGACCGCCACCTCCCCTCAACCAGCTGACGATGCCAAGGTGCTGTCTCAAGAGGCAGCGGATCGAGGGGGGACAATCCCAGAGGCGCCTCGAGGCGACCTTCCGGACTCCGGGAGCCGAGGGGACGGGGTCCCCGAGAGCTCCGAGTTCGGCCCTCAGCCGAACACCGCGTCGGACCCTCCAACGGACCCGAGCTCAGGCAGGCGGTCCCCTTCTAAGGAGGGTGAGACGCCTGTGTCGGTGACCCATGTCCACCCAGAGGTGCCAGACACTATGTTGGAAGTGCTTCACAGCGCTTCCATCGAGGAGGAGCACCGCACTATCATGAGTGCGGTGATCCAGAAGGTTCAGTCCGCCAAGAGCGGATTGACTGAAGCCTATACTAGCCTTCTAACAGGCTTCGAGGTAAGTGTTTTAAAATGTAGTAGAAGTGTTACCGCATAGACAGTAGCCCCTGATGCTTTGTTCGGTGTTCACAAAGAAAAGCCGAATAGAGGATCAAATAATATCGCAGGAGTCTAATATAAGTATGTCAATATGCATATGCAGGCTTCGCTGCTGGCGTCCGCCGCACTAACTGCGGAGGTCGCCGTACTGAAGGAGGCCCTCAAGGGGTCCCAGAAGGAGCTCGGCCTTGCTAAGAGGCAGCTCGAGGAGAACAAGGGTAAGTAATACCCCGTCTGTAGATGAGAAAAAGGACGCGATTGCTAAATGACAGGATCATTGTATGTTTGCCAGGGGCCACGACCGAGGTGGCGACCCTGAAGCAAGCACTGTCCCAGGCCGAAGAAAGGTGGCCCAGGAGCGCACCGAGCGAGAGAGGCACGAGGCTCGGGTGGGCGTGGTGCAGCAGGAGCTCCAGGCTCTCGTGACAAAGCACGAGGCGTTGGAGCTTGACTTGAAGACGAGAGAGTCTGAGCTTGCTGCGGCCTGTGAGAGCGCGAAGAGTGCCAAGGCCGAGGCCCAGAAGGCCCTTCAGGAGATCGACGCAATGAAGAAGATAGCGGCGGGTAAGGCTTTCTATATGCAAAGCAAGCATGTAAAGGTGCATTAACGATTACTTACCCGAATCCGGAGCTGTTCAGGAGCATTCGCAGATTTGCCCCGCAGTGTGTCCGATGCCACATTATTCTACCAGGCCGAGGACGGAAGCTCGATGGAGAAGCTGTTCTGGTCTCAGTATGCTGAGGCCGAACATCCGGTGCCAATGAGAGACCAGCTGAAGCAGATGGCCGAGCTACGTAAGGCGGCCCATCAGGCCATGAAGGGCCTCATAGTCCGGTTTGGCCTGGCGACGCCCTTCCGAACAGCTTCTTCGGCCTGGTGAGGCGGCTTGTGGATGCCTGCCCACGGCTAGAGGTCGTCAAGCGATCCGTCTGCATTGAAGGAGCACGCCGGGCTTTCGCCCATGTCAAAACGCAGTGGGTCAAGCTAGACGCCGTGAAGCTGATCAAGAAAGGGCCGCCGGAGGGCAAGGAGCACCGCCACCCCGAGATGTACTACGAGGGTGTTCTGCCGGGCGCCTGTCTTATCGCGGATGAGTGTTCGCAAAATGTAATATTTGAATGAGACTTGCTCGTTTTGTCCTGTATGTATGAAAACTTGTATCGTATTCGCTATGCAACGCTTGTGTGAATTTAAAGTATTACCTTCTGTTTGGCTGTTTATCCAATCTGAGAGATGGCTAGTCCTCGGCTTCTCCCCACATGCCACGAGTGCTGGGGTGTTCGGGATAAACCTGAGCACTCTTGTTCCCATGCTTGGGTCCTTCGAGGGAGGTGCTCAGCACAACGAACAAGGCAACCGGACTAATAATGCTTTATCACTCTCACGTAGCCATAGAATTCTATAATTTTAAATTTCGGCAAAGCCCCTGGTATTCGGAAGGCCGAATTCGGGGCGCGATACACGCCTGTAAGCCGGACGGAGCCGGCCCCTCGCCCTAAGCGGCATAAGTCTTTAGGGACTCGAAAAACCTCGCCGAACAGCAACCAGTCTCTGGCCTTATCATGACAGTCAGTTTTAGCTTTCTCTACTGAGGTGCTCAGCCCGGCAGAACCGGGGCACAATCGCAGTAGTTCTCCTAGCGCTACCTTAGTCGATAGAGCGGAACGTAAGGTACCAAAACATAGGAGCCGGGCAAACCCAACATTTGACCAAAGACATGATTTGGAGCTGATGCATATAATGCTATAAGTTCGGGGTGCCGCACTTGTGAAAGTGTTCGGACTTTTCACACCATATTGTGGGTATGTAAGCCCCTGGTGCATTGGCCGTACCAGAGTGTACAGTTGCTAGGCATTATTAATGAACACATAGATATGTATATATATAACAAAAATGCGATAATAGTCGTAGTGTCATGTATTGTGTATTGAAAAATTGAATTAAAGCAGAGTAATACAGATAGTGTAATAAGCAAAAGAGTAGGACTATGTCCCTTCCAAGGGCGAGCTGAGGAATTATATGAAATCTGTAATCCACCTGGGAATTCCGTAGTTGTCGGCCTCCTTGGTTGCTGTATCATGTGTTCGGCAATAGACCTGCCGGACAGTGTTTCCAGAGATTGAAGTCCTGAAAGAAAAAGAAAAATAACCAAATGGGAAGCCCCTGGTGCGGTTTAGGCCGCGTATTGGGGCGTGCCGTAGTTGTGCCCCCCCTCCCCATCTGTGCCCATGGTATTTTTGATGCGTAATTATGTACGCGCGGCACGAACAACGCCGTTGGGCTGGGATTGGGGTGGCCGCCGTATAGCTACGCGAGCTCAGATCGTGCCAGGCGGTCTGTTTGCCGATTGCCCCGAGCGCGCTTGAAGATGTCCTGGCTTTGAAACGCCGAACTGGTAGATTGCCTTGAGAGGCTGCTTTGCGCTTCTGCTGCGAGGGCCGCGGTGTGCTCCTCTGTTCGGAGAGAGCGCTCTGTGTTTCCATTGACTGTAATAACTCCGCGGGGTCCTGGCATCTTGAGCTTGAGGTATGCATAATGTGGTACCGCATTGAATCTAGCAAATGCGGTTCGTCCGAGCAGCGCGTGATAACCACTGCGGAACGGGACTATATCGAAGATTAACTCTTCGCTTCGAAAGTTATCCGGGGATCCGAAAACCACTTCCAGTGTTATTGAGCCTGTGCAGTGGGCCTCTACGCCTAGAATGACGCCTTTAAAGGTTGTTTTTGTGGGTTTTATCCTTGAGGGGTCTATACCCATTTTGCGCACTGTGTCCTGATAAAGCAGGTTCAGGCTGCTACCACCGCCCATAAGGACTCGAGTGAGGTGAAATCCATCAATGATTGGGTCTAGGACCAGTGTGGCGAATCCGCCATGACGGATACTTGTGGGGTGGTCCCTGTGATCGAAGGTGATCGGACAAGAGGACCAAGGGTTGAACTTTGGGGCGACTGGCTCCAATGCATATACGTCCCTGAGCGCACGCTTCCGCTCCCTCTTGGGGATGTGGGTTGCGTATATCATGTTCATCGTCCGCACTTGCGGGGGAAACCTCTTCTGTCCTATAGTGTGCGGCTGCCGGGGTTCTTCCTCGTTATCGCTATGCGGCCCCTTGTCCTTGTTTTCGGCAATTAACTTGCCGGCCTACTTGAACACCCAACAATCCCTGTTGGTGTGATTGGCTGGCTTGTCTGGGGTGCCGTGTATTTGACACGAGCCATGGAGTATACGGTCCAAGATGGATGGACCCGGCGTACTTTGTTTGAATGGCTTTTTCCGCTGACTGGGTTTAGAGCCTTTGAATCTGGCATTGACTGCCGTATCCTCAGTACTTTCGTCGTTAATGCGGCGCTTATGCTTGTTGCAACGTGACCTGCTGTTGCCGTCCTTGGTATCTGAGGTACCATGGTTCTTTGATAAGTTGTTGCTGCGAGCTAACCAGTTGTCTTCTCCTGCACAAAAGCGGGTCATGAGCGTCGTGAGGTCTGCCATAGATTTCGGCTTTTCCTGACCAAGGTGCCGGGCTATCCACTCGTCTCGGATGTTGTGCTTGAAAGCCGCTATGGCCTCCGCATCCGGTCAGTCGACGATTTGATTTTTCTTTGTAAGGAACCGAGTCCAGAATTGCCTAGCCGACTCTTCTGGCTGCTGAATTATGTGGCTCAAGACATCGGCGTCTTGTGGTCGCACATAAGTGCCCTGAAAGTTGTCGAGGAATGCGGCTTCCAGATCTTCCCAACAGCTAATGAAGTCCGCTGGCAAGCTATTAAGCCAATGCCGCGCTGGTCCTTTGAGTTTTAGTGGGAGGTACTTGGTGGCATGTAAGTCATCACCGCGGGCCATGTGGATGTGGAGGAGGAAGTCCTCAATCCATACCGCAGGGTCTGTAGTGCCGTCGTATGATTCAATGTTTATTGGTTTGAAACCTTCTGTGAATTGATGTTCCATTACTTCGTCTGTGAAGCATAAGGGGTGTGCGGCGCCTCTGTATTGGGCTATATCGCGACGCAGCTCGAATGGGTCCTGCCCGCTGTGTTCAGCCCGGCCGGATTTGCTTTTACTGTATCTGGCGTGACGTTTATCGTCTGGTAGAGTGGTGCGCCCTCGTGATCTGTAGATCGATCTTGAATGCTTTGCTTTGTTCTCCAATATGTCTCGCAGGTCTGGCGTATCTCCCCATGCATTTTTATTTGAATGGCGTTGGGGTGGAGGCTGAGCTTTTGGCCAGAATGCCTCTCTATCGTGGCCACGAGGTGGCCGATTAGCCGTTTCATACACTTCTTCCTCCAGTCGGGGAAGTAACCTGCGCCTTGGATAACTCTTGGAGGGACGCTCGAGTTTATATTGCTCGGCCACGAGGACTTCAGTCCATTTGTCAGCTAGCAGATCTTGATCAGCTTGAAGCTGCTGCTGCTTTTTCTTCAGGCTATTTGCTGTGGCCATAAGCCTGCGCTTGAAGCGCTCTTGTTCGACGGGATCCTCTGGTACGACAAATTCATCGTCGCCGAGGCTTGCCTCGTCTTCGGAGGGGGGCATGTAATTGTCATCCTCCTCCTCTCCGCCAGCCGCTCTCTCAGGAGAGCTGGCTCCTTCATCCTCTTGCTCTAAATCTTGCTGGAGGGTGTTGTTGTTGTCTTCGGTGCTATCAGGAGTGTTATTATCTCCTACGCCGGTATCACCACTTTTGCTTTGGCGGGACTTAGAGCGGCGCCGCTGACGTCGGCGCTTGGGTTGCTTCTTGGAGGGGTCATCCTCTGCTATCTCGTCGCCGTTGCCTTCATTGCGTGTATCCACCATGTATATGTCGTACGATGAGGTGGCTTTCCAGTGCCCTATAGGTGCTGGTTCATGTTCGTCTCCTACATCATCGTCCATACCGTCAATGTCTTCGGAGTCGAAATCGATCATGTCGGTTAAATCGTCGACAGTGGCTACAAAGTGGGTGGTGGGTGGGCGTCGAATTTCTTCGTCGTCCGCATCCCAATCCTGTTGGCCATAATCCGGCCAGGGCTCTCCTGTCAGAGAGAGAGACCTTAGTGAATTCAGAATGTCGCCGAAGGGCGAGTGCTGAAAGATATTCATGGCGGTGAATTCCATGATCGGCGCCCAATCGGATTCGATTGGCAGGGGCGCGGATTGTTCGGGGTCCAGAAGAGAGTCCGGCACCTTGGAGTCACAGGCTGCGCAGAGGATTATGCTGGTGTTCGGCTCGATCGTCGTTGAAACTGCAGCCCCTGAGGCGGTGTCTAGCCACCCGTCCTCGATTGGCGCAGTTGGCTCCGGGCTAAGGGTCGGAGCTGATGCGGGTGCTGCCTCTGGGGTACCGTCCGGTGGCAGAGCTAGGTCATACCCATCGCGAAAGTGCGGCGCGCCTGGCTGTGGCTCGAATCCGTCAAAGATCAAGTCCCCACGGATATTGGCCGTGTAATTCAAACTTCCAAATCTGACCTGATGGCCAGGGGCGTAGCTTTCAATCTGCTCCAGATGGCCAAGCGAGTTAGCCCGCAGTGCAAAGCCGCCAAATACGAAGATCTGTCCGGGGAGAAAAGTCTCACCCTAGACCGCATCGCTATCGATGATAGTAGGAGCCATCAAGCCTAATGGCGACGACACAGAGGAACTGTCAGGACCCCGATTCCAAGTCACATCGATCTGGCCGGTAACACCTCATATCACTTTGCGGCCTCACGCAAGGTATCCCATGGGTGTCGCCTTACCATGGCCCGGGACCGTTTGCGCCTTTTGTCTCACGTATATGATAGTGTCGCTAGCATCCATATGACAGAGAACCCAAGCCGACATGGCTAGTCATGAACCCAAAGCGGCACAGACCTATGGAGACAGGCATACATGAATCACATCGAACATGTTGGTCATCAACGAGTGATTCCAGGCTGTAACACTGGGCTAACAGGACTCTGGGGAACCCCGGGCTATAGCAGGCTAGGCAGGACTCCAGAAGTCACTGTGTGACATTTCCCCGAAGGGACAGACATAGGGACGAAGTGAAACACATGCCGGCCAGTCAAGTGTCCTGAACAGTAGTGCTGGGCTAGCAGGACTCCGGTGAACCGGGCTGTAGCGGACTACTATGGCTCGAGGAACACTAGACTACATTTCCCCATAAGAAAGGCTGCCAAGGATAAACAACTAGATTGTCGGATCCCACTCATACCAAGCATTTCAATAATACACACAATATGCCCGATATGAGTACATACAACATGGCATCACAACAAAACCCTACAACTCAAGTACTTTATTTAAAGGCTCCAGAGAGCCATACATAACATGTTCATACAGATAGGGGTCACATGACCCGACACTCAAGTCAGACAAACATACAAGCACATGCGGAAGCAACTAGTCTGAGTACAGACTCTAGAAAGAAAGAAGGCTTCTCGAAGCCTGTCTATCTACATAGGGCCCTCCATGGCCAGGATCACCACCTGGGTGGCCAGTCACTCGTCGACGTCAAGGTCTACATAAAACCCATCGGAGGGGGCAGTGTTGTTGTCTGAAAACAATAAATAAGCAAACATGAGTACAAAGGTTTCGGGCCCAATGTACGGTAGTAACTGCATCTTAAATCACACATACAGATCTGAGTTCTTATGGACGGCCTCAATGAAACAACCCACCATGTACTCCTACATGGCCTCTCATCGATACCTTTACCAAAACATGTTCAATACATCCCTCATATTACCGACATAAGCATTTCACTCTAGCTCATCACCCAGATGAACCAGACCTGACTCAACTCTAAGCATAGCAGGCATAGCAAGGTAGGAATCACATACATGGCTCAATCAACTCCTACACATGCTAGTGAGTTTCATCTAGTTACTATGGCAATGACAGGTCATGCAGAGGATAAGGGTTCAACTACTGTAGCACACAGCAGTTTGAATCAACAATTCAAATATTAGCTCATTAAACATGGCATTTATAGTTCAACAATATGATGATATGCAACAATATGATGCATGCTATGACATTGCAATATGATTGTGTCTTGGCCTAATGCAAGCTAAAATAGGAAGGGATGAACCCATTTGAATCAAAGATTCAAATATTAGCTCATTAAACATGGCATTTATAGTGCATTTCCTTATTCTGCTTAAACAGCAAGGTAAACTTGTTTTGTCATGCATGAACCCATTACAGATGGATAGATTGAATTTTTCTGATAATTTTTCATATATAATTTATCTCATTTGGAGCTATGGTTGAATTTCTATGAATTTTTGAAGTTTGAACTATTTTCTGGAATTTCCTGAATAAGAATAAATCTAGAAAATCAATTACTGCGTCAGCAACGCGTCAGGGTGACGTCAGCAGGTCAAAGGCGCCCGTCCAGGTCAAACCTGACTGGTGGGGTCCACTGGTCAGTGTCTTTGTGCACTAACTACGTTTAGTTAGCCTAATTGACTGGCAGGGCCCACTAGTCAGTGACTATACTAATTAACTAACCTATTTAGTTAGCACTAACAGAGTAATTAGTCGGGCGGGGCCCGCATGTCGGTGAGAGAGAGGGGGGAGGTCAACCCACGTCAGTAGGTTAACCTCGCCTTTCAGCGCGTCAAAACCTGCCGGCGTTTAGCCGCCGGCGAGGCCAGACGCGGTGGCGCGCTGCGGAAATCACCCACAGGGCACCAATTAATGCGCGGAGAGCAGCTACGGGTAGCTGGGAACGAACCGCGGTGTTTGGTGGTGTTGGTTGGGCTCGGGGTGGCCGGAAACGTCGCCGGCGACGAGCCTTGCGGTCGCCGGAGTCGGGCGAAAGTGAGCCCGAGGCTACGGGGCACGGCGAGGCGTGTGGTGAGGTGCGTTGTGCCCCTAGGGATGCAGTGAAGTAGTTAGACTAGGTGGCGTGGCCGGTGTTTGGCCGGAGACACGTCGGCGACGAGCTCCACGGCGGCGCGTGCGGGTGAGCTTCGTGTGCTCATTGTGGTGCACGAGAAGAAGAACGGGGAGGATGGGGAGGTGCAGCAGCTCACGGCGATCACGTAGAGGCAGACGGCGCGGTCGGGGACGAGTCGATGCGGCGGCGACGTCGAAAGGGATCTCCGGCGATGCTTGGTGAAGATGAGGTCGAAGAAGACGTTGCAGAGCGTGTGAGCGCTCGGGGCTCAGCTGCTCGACGGAGTCGACGATGGCGGAGAGGATGGACACGGTGGTGCAACACGGGTTCGACGGTGGACACGGTTTCACGGTGGCGCGAGCACCGCAGCGTCGGCCATGGCGGAGGAAGAGCGATGGAGAGGGACTAGGGGGAAAGTGCGGTGTCTGCGAGGTCAGAGGATGCAAGGGAGTTCGTCCCACGTCGACAGGTCGACGAGGGGAGCGGTGAGGCGGCGGCAGCTGCGTGGCGCGCATGCGGTGCTCGCCGTCGAGCACCTGCCTGCTTGGCCAAGCCAAGCTGCTCGCTGGCGGGGTGGCTGGGCTGGGCCGGCAGGTGGGCCTGGTAGGTGGCGCCAGGTAAGTTTTTCTGTTTTTTTGTTTTCTTTTGTTTTTTTCTGTAGCTTTAGGGCTTTATTTAAAATACCTAGGCACTTTCTAAAATCCTGAAAATAATTGTGGGCTCTGTTGGGATTATTCCTAACAGCCCTGACTTAATTCCAGAATTATTTGAACATTTAAAATATTTATTAGCATTTAAATGTCCAAAGGCAACATACATATGATTTAATCCAGTGACCTTTTGTTGACCTAGAAAATTGTGCACCTATTTTGCCAGAGGTTCTAACCCAAGGCAAAGAGGGTGAACATTTTAGAAGGGCATTTTAGGTTCATTGAAATTATTTTTAGTAAACCCTAGTTGATTTCAAGAGGGGTGCTGGGGGTTCTGCCTTCCCCATTTCAAGTTTCTGATGAAAAATAAACATGATGCACACTCTAATGCATGGACTAGCTAGGGTGTGACAACTCACCCCCACTCAAAAGAATCTCATCCCGAGATTTAGGATCCTCTGGGAAGAAGGTGGGGTACTCGAGTCGAAGACGATCCTCCCTTTCCCAAGTGGCTTCTTCCTCGGAATGATGTGACCATTGAACCTTGAGAAACTTGATATTATGATGTCGAGTGGTACGCTCGTCTTGATCAAGGATACGAACGGGATATTCCCGATAAGAGAGGTTATCTTGTAGATCAAGCGTTTCATGGTCCACTCCACGGATAGGATCCGCGAAGCAACGCCTGAGTTGTGAAACGTGGAAGACATCGTGAACTCTGGAAAGATGCGGAGGTAGTTCCAATTGGTAGGCAACTTCTCCTCGTTTAGCAAGAATGCGAAAGGGTCCAATGTAATGAGGAGCCAATTTGCCTTTGATACCGAAATGATGGGTTCCCTTTAACGGGGTAACCCGAAGGTAAGCCTTCTCGTTGATTTCATAAGTCATAGGCTTATGTTTACGATCATATTGACTCTTTTGACGAGATTGGGCTGTTTTCAATTTCTCACGAATAATGCGAACCTGCTCTTCTGGTTCCTGAATCATATCTGGGCCAAAGAGTTGTCTTTCCCCGGTTTCTGACCAGTTAAGAGGCGTTCGGCATTTTTGTCCATAAAGAACTTCGAAAGGAGCTTTGCCCAAGCTAGCTTGTTAACTATTGTTATAAGCAAACTCCGCCAATGGAAGGCATTTCTCCCAACTCATTCCGAATGAGATAACAGAAGCTCGGAGCATATCTTCCAGAATTTGATTGACTCGCTCTACTTGACCACTTGATTGGGGATGGAAGGCGGTACTAAAGGAGGGACGAGTTCCCATAGCATTTTGGAAACTTTCCCAAAATCGAGAGGTGAAGAGACTCCCACGGTCTGAGTTAATTTCCAATGGAACACCATGAAGAGACACTATTCGGGAGATGTATAACTCAGCTAGCTGGCTAGCGGTGATACTCTCACGAACAGGTAGAAAGTGGGCTACTTTGGAAAGTCGGTCGATCACAACGAAGATGGTATTATTCCCTCTCTTGGTCCTGGGAAACCCAGTGATGAAATCCATACTGATTTTATCCCATTTCCATTCAGGAATAGCCAAAGGTTGAAGGGTGCCAGCAGGCCGTTGATGCTCTGCTTTAACACAATGACAAACGTCGCAATTAGCAATGTATTGAGCGATTTCTCTCTTCATCCTAGTTCACCAAAACCTCTGGCGTAGGTCTTGATACATTTTGGTACTACCGGGATGAATGGTGAGAGGGGATTCATGAGCTTCCTTAAGGATCAGTCGCCTCAGGTTTCGCACCTTTGGAACCACTAGGCGATTCCCAAAGTATACGACACCTTGATCATCAATGGAGAAACAATTCACGACTCCTTTCTTAATGTTTCTCTTAATACGGGAGATTCCCGGATCTACCTTCTGTGCCTTGATGATCTGATCCGTAAGTGTAGGTTCCGCCACCAGGGTCGATAGGAATCCTCGACGAACAATGTGAAGGTTTAGCTTACGAAATTCCTCATGGAGAAGTGGTTGACTTTGTTGTAACATCAGGTTGTTACAATAGGACTTACGGCTTAGCGCATCAGTCGTGACATTGGCTTTGCCCGGGGTGTAAGTTATTCCTAAGTCGTAGTCCAAGATCAACTCGACCCAACGTCGTTGCCTGAGATTCAAATCTGGTTGGGTGAAGATATATTTCAAACTTTGGTGATCAGCGAAGATCTCGCAACGATTACCGAGAAGGTAATGTCGCCAGGTTTTAAGTGCATGGACTACAGCTGCAAGCTCTAGATCATGTGTAGGATAATTTTCCTCATGTGGGTGTAATTGCCGTGAAGCATAGGCAATTACCTGACGATCTTGCATGAGTATGCAACCTAGTCCTTGTCGCGAGGCGTCGCAATAGATAATAAAGTCCTTGGAGAAGTCTGGTGGTACCAGTACGGGGGCAGATGTCAGGCGTCTTTTCAGTTCTTGAAAACTGATCTCGCACTGTGGAGTCCACTCGAACTTTTTATCTTTCTTGAGGAGTTCAGTTAGAGGTTTAGCAACCTTGGAGAAATTTTCGACGAAGCGGCGGCAATAGCTCGCTAAGCCAAGGAAGCTCCGAACTTGCTTGACCGTCTCAGGTGGAGTCCAATCAAGGACGGCTTGAACTCGCTCGGGATTGACAGAAATACCCTTACCAGAGATTACATGGCCTAGATAGGTCACTTCTGGCAACCAAAATTCACACTTGGAGAATTTGGCATAAAGGCGATGCTCTTGAAGTTTCATCAATACCAGCCTTAGATGTACGACATGTTGCTATTCATTCTTGGAGTAGATGAGTATGTCATCGAGGTATACTACGATGAATTTATCCAAGTACTCCATGAAGACCGAGTTCATTAACCGAGAGAAGGTAGCCGGGGCATTGGTTAAACTGAAGGACATGACGGTGTACTCGTATTGGCCATAACGAGTAACAAAGGCCGTTTTGGGAATGTCCCCGTTTCTGATTTTGATTTGATGGTAACCCAACCTCAAATCCATCTTGGAGAAGATAGAGGATCCAGCGAGCTGATCATACAGATCGTTGATCCTGGGAAGCGGATATTTGTTCTTGATGGTGACCAAGTTGACATGTCGGTAATCCACAACCATTCGATCCGTTCCATCCTTCTTCTTAACGAAGAGGACGGGGCAAGCCCAAGGAGAGGAATTAGGACGGATGAAACCCTTGTTCAAGGACTCATCGAGTTGGTTCTTAAGCTCGGCTAGTTCTAGGGGTGCCATCTTGTAAGGTCTTCTAGAAATTGGAACGGTTCCTGGAACAAGGTCTATCACAAACTCGACATCCCTGTCAGGTGGAACACCTGGCAGTTCTTCTGGAAAGACATCCAGAAAGTCTCGGACTACCGGAACATCTTCAAGGTCTGGAAGGGGGTTGGCATTTAGGGAGTAAAGTTGGCGCTTGGCCACTCGAGTTAAGACATTAACTGTCTTGCCCGAGGGGTGGGTAAGTTGAACGGTTCTAGTGGCACAATCGATCTTAGCATAATGAGCTGACATCCAGTCCATACCCAAGATGATATTTATGTCGGAGGACTTGAGAGCTATTAAGGATGCAAGGAAGACAAGTCTATCGACAAGAATTTCGTTCCCATGGCTTACTCTAGAAGTTTGCCATTTGGAACCCGGAGTTTGAATTACCATGGAAGTGGGCATGTCGCAGAATGTCGTGTTATGCAATCGAGCATAGTTCTCGGATATGAATGAATGAGATGCTCCAGTATCGAAAAGAACAGATGCCGGATGGCAGTTAACAAGGAGCGTACCAAGGACGACGTTAGGATCCTCATGAGCCTCCTCGGCTGAAACATAATTGACATGGCCACGTGCAGTGGTGGCCGGCTTGGCGTAGAAAGTCTTCCCCGCTGGCTTACCACGGCCAACGGACTTTCCAGTTTGATTGGGGTTGTTGTTCTGGGGACACTCTCGGCTATAGTGACCCGGCTCTCCACACTTGAAGCATGACACCACATTGGGGTGTGGAGCAGCATTAGCAGCGGGGCCACCATAGGGCTTGGGCGGTGCAAATTGTTGGTTGGGACGAGGCGCCTCAAAGGATGGCCTCGGAATGAACCTGGGTGGCAGTGCCGTGCTTGGAATCCACACCCGGCGCTTCTGAGCCCCAGAGCCAGATGAAGAGCCAAAATCACGGGAGTGCTTGCGTGAAGCGTCATAATCAGTCTGGCCTGTCTCAGCACTGATGGCTTTATTGACCAACTTCTCAAAGGATGTGCACTCGTGCAGACAGAGATCGCGGCGAAGCTCAAGGCTGAGTCCCTTGCGGAACCTTGCCTGCTTCTTAGCGTCAGTAGATACCTCTTCAGGAGCATAACGTGCCAGATTCCCAAATTCACGACTGTAAGCATCCACAGTCAGTCTTCCTTGGGTGAAGTTGCAGAACTCCTCCCTCTTGCGATCCATGAGACCTTTCGGAATGTGATGCTCACGGAAAGCCTCACTGAATTCAGCCCAAGTAGTGATTTGACCGACCGGGTGCATAGCTTCGAAGTTTTCCCACCAAAGGCTAGCAAGGCCTTCGAGGTGATAGGCAGCATAAGTAACCTTGTTGGCTTCGGCTACGTTGGCAGAACGTAGCTTGTGGGTGATGCTGCGAAGCCAGTCATCCGCGTCGAGGGGCTCGACGGAATGGTTGAACTTTGGTGGGTACAGCTTGATAAAGTCATTGATTGACACCAAGTCATTTCGCGGGTGGCATGCAGTGTTCTGCTCAATCCGCTCCAGCAGGTGGTTAGTCTCACACTTGTTTCTTTCCGCCTCTAGCATCACTTCGGCCAGAGAAGGCGGGTGAGGCAGATTTTCACCTCTAGCTACACTGGCTTCCCCCTGCTCCAGGACAGCAGGGTTGCCGCAGGTGTTGACCATCCTAGGAGAAAACAAGACAACGATTTAGACAAGGATGGCTCAAACTTAGCAAGGAAGTGCAGAATGTAATGGATAACACGGAATGCAGAGATGTTCATCCGTGTGTCATGGTAATATAAAACTGCCATGTATATACCAACGGTCATACACATCATACATAGTTTAGTACAAGCCCAGGCTACAGTACAACTATGATGAAAGACGTTACATCTCATCGGAGGCATTCCAAGCTCCTATACATTATTTGTCTACACCTCCGGAATCGATTACACGCCAAGTCATATTCCACAAGTCACGCAGGACAGTGGAGATACAACTACTACAATACTAGTGGTATTACTACTAACTCAGACAGCTCCGTAGTAGTGCTCATAGAAGTCACCTCCATAGCCTGGAAGTTCAACATGACCATCCGGAAACAGACGGTCCTGAGGAGCCTGTGGACCATAGGGGCTAGGATGAGCTCTTGGACCAACAAACGGTGGCCTGCGGGGACCACGGGGTGGGGTGATGCCTCCCACATCACGCCAATCCACCATGTCTGGCAGAGCAGATCTCACAGGATACAGATCCCTTGTATCCATACATCCAGCTTGCACCACAGGAGCAAACCGAGTCAATGTGGCCCAATGATCAGCACGGGTATTGAAAAGCTCCAACCTCAAGGCCCGATTCTCTCGGTCCTTATCTTCGAGCATCTCGGCAGTGGTACGAGTTAATGAGTCCTCCTGAGTGGAGTCAGCATAGATGGCCTGAAGATACCCTTGCGCTCCCGAAAGTGAAGCTGGCATGTAACGGAAGTCGGTGTTCCGAAGCAGGCCAGTCCGGACTCGCATGATGGTCATCATGGAATAGGCAGCATCCTGCACAGCCATCTCAACGGTAACCCCGAGTCCATAGGAACAGTGAAGGGGCTCGGTGGATCCAGGATAAGAAGGAAATATCCTGGCGGTGCAGAAATACTGGCTTTGGTTAAAGTCGCGGAACTGCTCTTCGACAGTGTATTCGGGATACCAACGGTAACCTATCTCGATCATGACCCGGACTAACATAGCAGTATGACCGGGCACGTCGAGGCACCTGGTCAGGCGAACCACTTGGTTTTGAGGACGGTTGGCCATCTGAAAGCACAACCACAATGCAAAGACATTAGAATTTCTAGGGAAAATTGGACAGCATAACAGTTGTAAATGCTTAGAAAAAGATTTGAGACATCCACAACAGTTCACAATACCACTCAACAACATCATATCAAGGTTCTGATTCAATTAGCAACATACTAAGAATAGTAGAAACTGAACTGGGACTTGTAACAACAATCCTATAAGCTACTACGGATTAGTAACACGTGAACCTGATAGAGGAAGAGAGCCTAGTCCTTAACCCACGTTGAATGAGGAGAGAATGACTCAGATCAGAGGCATAGGTAAAGGAGTAAAAGAACCTTACGTTCCCTCCCACAATCAATTCCCCTACATATAACTACAGCATTTCTAGACTCGACATCGACCAGTTTGGCTCAACGAACCTACAGGCAGTCCGGCTCTGATGCCAACGCTGTCAGGACCCCGATTCCAAGTCACATCGATCTAGCCGGTAACACCTCATATCACTTTGCGGCCTCATACACGGTATCCCACGGGTGTCGCCTTACCAAGGCCCGTGACCGTTTGCGCCTTTTGGCTCACGTATATGATAGTGTCGCTAGCATCCATATGACAGAGAACCCGGGCCGACATGGCTAGTCGTGAACCCAAAGCGGCACAGACCTATGGAGACAGGCATACATGAATCACACCGAACATGTCGGTCATCAACGAGTGATTCCGGGCTGTAGCACTGGGCTAACAGGACTCCGGGGAACCCCGGGCTGTAGCAGGATAGGCAGGACTCCGGAAGTCACCGTGTGACATTTCCCCGAAGGGACAGACATAGGGACGAAGTGAAACACATGCCGGCCAGTCAAGTGTCCTGAACAGTAGTGCTGGGCTAGCAGGACTCCGGTGAACCGGGCTGTAGCGGACTACTATGGCTCGAGGAACACTAGACTACATTTCCCCATAAGAAAGGCTGCCAAGGATAAACAACTAGATTGTCGGATCCCACTCATACCAAGCATTTCAATCATACACACAATATGCCCGATATGAGTACATACAACATGGCATCACAACAAAACTCTACAACTCAAGTACTTTATTTAAAGGCTCCAGAGAGCCATACATAACATGTTCATACAGATAGGGGTCACATGACCCGACACTCAAGTCATACAAACATACAAGCACATGCGGAAGCAACTAGTCTGAGTACAGACTCTAGAAAGAAAGAAGGCTTCTCGAAGCCTGTCTATCTACATAGGGCCCTCCATGGCCAGGATCACCACCTGGGTGGCTAGTCACTCGTCGACGTCAAGGTCTACATAAAACCCATCGGAGGGGGCAGTGTTGTCGTCTGAAAACAATAAATAAGCAAACATGAGTACAAAGGTACTCAACAAGTCTTACATCAGAACCTACTATACATGCTTATTCTCAAGAAGGCGGTGGGGTTGATGCAGCAAGCCAGCTTTGACTCTTGGCTAAGCTATCCTACGGAACTCCACCAGTAAAATAGTTTTCGCACACGAGTCCACTACTCACCAACACAATACTCCACCGGGGATCCTCCCTCGTCATCCTACGAGAGGGCCATCCTCGGTACTCACACTTATCTTGAGTCTTTTAGTAGTATCCATTAACTTGTCTATGAACTGTATAGGCAACCAAGTAGTCCTTTACCGCGGACGCGGCTATTCGAATAGTTTATTCCCTGCAAGGGTGTACTTCGTCATACACGCTTTCACCACTTACTGCCGTTTACACGACATGTACTCGGAAACCTTCAAGCGAAAGCCCAGCCAGGGTGTCGGCCATGGCCTACCTAAACACTTAAGTCTCTAGTCCAGGTTTATCGCCTATCCAGATTCCATCCGCAGGGAGTCCGGCCGAGGTTTCCACATACGGCCCCGAACAATGTGAACAGGGTTCCCGAGACACCAAACGGGTGACTCGGTACACCGTGCCACGGTGTATCTACCGCAACATAGCCCACCCCTAGGGTCAGCGCTACGCACGGCCGCCAACACATAACCTACAAACACCAGAAACTAATTGCAACTCCTGGACAGAGTACTAGGGTGATTAAGAAGCCGAGAGGGTCCATTGGTTTCGGGCCCAATGTACGGTAGTAACTGCATCTTAAATCACACATACAGATCTCAGTTCTTATGGACGGCCTCAATGAAACAACCCACCATGTACTCCTACATGGCCTCTCATCGATACCTTTACCAAAACATGTTCAATACATCCCTCATATTACCGACATAAGCATTTCACTCTAGCTCATCACCCAGATGAACCAGACCTGACTCAACTCTAAGCATAGCAGGCATAGCAAGGTAGGAATCACATACATGGCTCAATCAACTCCTACACATGCTAGTGGGTTTCATCTAGTTACTGTGGCAATGACAGGTCATGCAGAGGATAAGGGTTCAACTACCGTAGCACACAGTAGTTTGAATCAAAGATTCAAATATTAGCTCATTAAACATGGCATTTATAGTGCAACAATATGATGGTATGCAATAATATGATGCATGCTATGACATTGCAATATGATTGTGTCTTGGCCTAATGCAAGCTAAAATAGGAAGGGATGAACCCATTTGAATCAAAGATTCAAATATTAGCTCATTAAACATGGCATTTATAGTGCATTTCCTTATTCTGCTTAAACAGCAAGGTAAACTTGTTTTGTCATGCATGAACCCATTACAGATGGATAGATTGAATTTTTCTGATAATTTTTCATATATAATTTATCTCATTTGGAGCTATGGTTGAATTTCTATGAATTTTTGAAGTTTGAACTATTTTCTGGAATTTCCTGAATAAGAATAAATCTAGAAAATCAATTACTGCGTTAGCAACGCGTCAGGGTGACGTCAGCAGGTCAAAGGCGCTAGTCCAGGTCAAACCTGACTGGTGGGGTCCACTGGTCAGTGTCTCTGTGCACTAACTACGTTTAGTTAGCCTAATTGACTGGCAGGGCCCACTAGTCAGTGACTATACTAATTAACTAACCTATTTAGTTAGCACTAACAGAGTAATTAGTCGGGCGGGGCTCGCATGTCGGTGAGAGAGAGGGGGGAGATCAACCCACGTCAGTAGGTCAACCTCGCCAGTCAGCGGGTCAAAACCTGCCGGCGTTTAGCCGCCGGCGAGGCCAGACGCGGTGGCGCGCTGCGGAAATCACCCGCAGGGCACCAATTGATGCGCGGAGAGCAGCTACGGGTAGCTGGGAACGAACCGCGGCATTTGGTGGTGGTGGTTGGGCTCAGGGTGGCCGGAAATGTCGCTGGCGACGAGCCTTGCGGTCGCTGGAGTCGGGCGAAAGTGAGCCGGGGCTACGGGGCACTGCGTGGCGTGTGGTGAGGTGCGTTGTGCCCCTAGGGATGCAGTGAAGTAGTTAGACTAGGTGGCGTGGCCGGTGTTTGGCCGGAGACACGTCGGCGACAATATCCACGGCGGCGCGTGCGGGTGAGCTTCGTGTGCTCGTTGTGGTGCACGAGAAGAAGAACGGGGAGGATGGGGAGGTGCAGCAGCTCACGGCGATCACGTAGAGGCAGACGGCGCGGTCGGGGACGAGTCGATGCGGCGGCGACGTTGAAAGGGATCTCCGGCGATGCTCGGTGAAGATGAGGTCGAAGAAGACGTTGTAGAGCGTGTGAGCGCTCGGGGCTCAGCTGCTCGACGGAGTCGATGATGGCGGAGAGGATGGACACGGTGGTGCAACACGGGGACGACGGTGGACGCGGTTTCATGGTGGCGCGAGCACAGCAGCGTCGGCCATGGCGGAGGAAGAGCGATGGAGAGGGACCAGGGGGAAAGTGCGGTGTCTGCGAGGTCGGGGGATGCAAGGGAGTTCGTCCCACGTCGACAGGTCGACGAGGGGAGCGGCGAGGCGGCAGCAGCTGCGTGGCGTGCATGCGGTGCTCGCCGTCGAGCACCTGCCTGCTTGGCCAAGCCAAGCTGCTCGCTGGCGGGGTGGCTGGGCTGGGCCGGCAGGTGGGCCTGGTAGGTGGCGCCAGGTAAGTTTTTCTGTTTTTTTGTTTTCTTTTCTATTTTTTTCTGTAGCTTTAGGGCTTTATTTAAAATACCTAGGCACTTTCTAAAATCCTGAAAATAATTGTGGGCTCTGTTGGGATTATTTCTAACAGCCCTGACTTAGAATTATTTGAACATTTAAAATATTTATTAGCATTTAAATGTCCAAAGGCAACATACATATGATTTAATCCAGTGACCTTTTGTTGACCTAGAAAATTGTGCACCTATTTTGCCAGAGGTTCTAACCCAAGGCAAAGAGGGTGAACATTTTAGAAGGGCATTTCAGGTTCATTGAAATTATTTTTAGTAAACCCTAGTTGATTTCAAGAGGGGTGCTGGGGGTTCTGCCTTCCCCATTTCAAGTTTCTAATGAAAAATAAACATGATGCACACTCTAATGCATGGACTAGCTAGGGTGTGACAGGAACTCTCAATGAAAGCACCAATGTCGGTGTCAAAACCAGCGGATCTTGGGTAGGGGGTCCCGAACTGTGCGTCTAGGCCGGATGGTAACAGAAGGCAAGGGACACAAAGTTTTACCCAGGTTCGGGCCCTCTTGATGGAGGTAAAACCCTACGTCCTGCTTGATTGATATTGATGATATGGGTGTTACAAGAGTAGATCTACCACGAGATCGGAGAGGCTAAACCCTAGAAGCTAGCCTACGGTATGATTGTATGTTGTGATTGTTGTCCTATGGACTAAAACCCTTCGGTTTATATAGACACTGGAGAGGGTTAGGATTACACAAGGTCGGTTACAAAGGAGGAGATATCCATATACGTATTGCCTAGCTTGCCTTCCACGCCAAGTAGAGTCCCATCCGGACACGAGACGAAGTCTTCAATCTTGTATCTTCATAGTCTAACAGTCCGGCCAGTGGAGATAGTCCGGCTGTCCGGAGACCCCCTAATCCAGGACTCCCACACCCGTAGTGCACCTTTATAGCCACCCAGTTACGTTGTGACGTTTGGCACACCCAAAGCACTCCTACGATATCTGGGAGTTGCACAATCTCATGGTCTAAGGAAATGATACTTGACATTAGAAAAGCTTTAGCATACGAACTACACGATCTTGTGCTAGGCTTAGGATTGGGTCTTGTCCATCACATCATTCTCCTAATGATGTGATCCCGTTATCAACGACATCCAATGTCCATGGTCAGGAAACCGTAACCATCTATTGATCAACGAGCTAGTCAACTAGAGGCTTACTAGGGACATCGTGTTGTCTATGTATCCACACCTGTATCTGAGTTTCCTATCAATACAATTCTAGCATGGATAATAAACGATTATCATGAACAATGAAATATAATATAATAATAACTAATTTATTATTGCCTCTAGGGCATATTTCCAACAGTCTCCCACTTGCACTAGAGTCAATAATCTAGTTCACATCGCCATGTGATTAACACTCACATGTCACATCGCCATGTGACCAACATCCAAAGAGTTTACTAGAGTCAATAATCTAGTTCACATCACTATGTGATTAACACTCAATGAGTTCTGGGTTTGATCATGTTATGCTTGTGAGAGAGGTTGTAGTCAACGGGTCTGCAATATTCAGATCCCTATGTATTTCGCAAAACTTCATGTCATATCATAGATGTTGCTACCACGTTCCACTTGGAGCTATTCCAAATAGTTGCTCCATTATACGTATCTGATATCTCTACTCAGAGCTATCCAGATAGGTGTTAAGCCTGCATCAATGTAACTCTTTACGTCGAACTCTTTATCACCTCCATAACTGAGAAACATTTCCTTATTCCTCTAAGGATAATTTTGACTGCTATCTGGTGATCCACTCCTAGATCACCTTTGCACCCTCTTGCCAGACATGTGGCAAGGCACACATCAGGTGCCGTACTCAGCATGGCATACCGTATAGAGCCTATGACAAAAGCATAGGGGACGACCTTCATCCTTCCTCTTTCTTCTGCCATCGTCAAGCTTTGAGTCTTACTCACCTTCACACCTTACAACTCAGGCAAGAATCCCTTCTTTGACTGATCTATTTTGAACTCCTTCAAAATCATGTCAAGGTGTGCATTCTTTGAAAGTATCATCAGGCGTCTTGATCTATCTCTATAGATCTTGATGCCCAATATGTAAGCAGCTTTATCCAGGTCTTCCTTTGAAAAACACTCTTCAAACAACCATTTATGCTTTCCATAAATTCTACATTATTTCAGATCAACAATATGTCATCCACATATACTTATCAGAAATGTTGTAGTGCTCCCACTCACTTTCTTGTAAATACAAGTTCCTAGCAAACATTGTATAAACCTAAAAGCTTTGATCACTCCATCAAAGCATATATTCTGACTCCGAGATGCTTGCTCTAGTCCATAGAAGGATCGCTGGAGCCAGCATACCTTTTAGCATCCTTAGGATCAACAAAACTTTGATTGTATCACATACAACTCTTTCTTACGAAAACTGGTAAGAAAACTTGTTTTTGACATCCATCTGTCAGATTTCATAATCGAAAAATACAGCTAATGCTAACATGGTTCCGACGGACTTAAGCATCGCTACGGGTGAGAAATTCTCATCGTAGTCAACTCCTTGAACTTGTGAAAAGACTCTTTCCCACAAGTCGAGCTTCATAGACGGTAACATTACCGCCCACGTCCGTCTTCTTCTTAAAGATCCATTTATTCTCAATGGCTTGCCGATCATCGGGCAAGTCCACCAAAGTCCATACTTTGTTCTGATACATGGATCCTATCTCGAATTTCATGGCTTCTAACCATTTGTCGGAATACGGGCCCACCATCGCTTCTCCATAGCTCGTAGGTTCATTGTTGTCTAACAACATGATATCTAAGATAGGATTACCGTACCACTCAGGAGTAGTACATATCCTTGTCGACCTATGAGGTTCGATAGCAACTTGATCTGAAGCTTCATGATCACTATCATTAACTTCCTCTTCAACAGACGTGGGCACCACAGAAAACATCTTTCTGTGTTGCATCACTCTCTGGTTGAAATAAAGGTTCGACAACCTCATCAAGTTCTATCTTCCTCCCACTCAATTCTTTCGGGAGAAACTCCTTCTCGAGAAAGGACCCGTTCTTAGCGACAAACAATTTGCCCTCGGATCTGAGATAGAAGGTGTACCCAACTGTCACCTTTGGGTATCCTATGAAGATGTGTTTGTTCGCTTTGGGTTCGAGCTTCTCCAGCTGAAGCCTTAAGCATCGCAGCCCCAAACATCAAGAAATGATAACTTTGGTTTCTTGCAAAAACCAATGTTCACACGACATCGTCTAAACGGACTTAGATGGTGTGCTATCTAAAGTGAATGCAGCTGTCTCTAACGCATAACCTCAAAATGAAAACGGTAGATCGGTAAGAGACATCATAGATCGCACCATATCTCATAAGGTTCGATTAGGACGTCCGGACACACCATTACCCTGTGGTGTTCCAGGTGCCTTCAACTGTGAAACAATTCCACAATGTCTTAAGTGATTGCCAAACTCATAACTCAGAAATTCTCATCGATCAAATCATAGGAATTTGATCTTCTTGTTATGATGGTTCTTAACTTCACTCCGAAATCGCTTGAACTTTTCAAACGTTTCAGACTTGTACTTCATAAATATACCTATATCTACTCAAATCGTCAGTGAAGATGAGAAAATAGCGATATCCACCGCACGCTTCAATTCTCATTGGATCACATGCATCAGCATGTATGATTTCCAACAAGTCACTTGCCCATTTTATTTTACCTGAAAACGGGTTCTTAGTCATCCTGCCCATGAGGCATGGCTCGCATGTGTCAAGCGATTCAAAATCAAGTGACTCCAAACATCCATCGACATGGAGTTTCTTCATGCATCTTACGCCAATATGACCTAAGCGGCAGTGCCACAAGAAAGTGGTACTATCTACATCTTTTGGCATGAACATGTGTATTACCACGACCGAGATTCACTGAACCATTCACATAGGGTGCATGACCATGAAAGGTATTATTCATGTAAACAGAATAACCATTATTCTCTAACTTAAATGAATAACTGTATTGCAATGAACATGATCTAATCATATTCATGCTCAACGTAGACACCTGAAAACATTTATCTAGGTTCAATACTAATCCCGAAGGCAGATGGAGCGTGCGATGGTGATCTCATCAACTTTGGAAACACTTCCAACACACATCGTCACCTCGCCCTTAGCCAGTCTCTGTTTAGTCCGTAGCTTTTGCTTCAAGTCACCAATAATAGCAACTGAACCGGTATCCAATACCCAGGTGCTACGAGGAGTACTAGTGAGGTACACATTAATAACACGTATATACTTTCTTGAAGTTGCCAGCCTTCTTATCTACCATGCATTTGGGGTAATTCCGCTACCAGTGACCGTTCCCCTTACAATAGAAGCACTTAGTCTCGGGTTTGGGTTCAACCTTGGGTTCCTTCACTGGAGCGTCAACTGGTTTGCCATCCATGAAGTTTCCCTTCTAGACCTTGCCCTTCTTAAAACCAGTGGTCTTGTTAAACCATCAACACTTGATGCTCCTTCTTGATTTCTACCGTTTGCGGTCTTAAGCACCGCGAACATCTCCGGGATCAACTCCATCCCTTGCATGCCATAGTTCATCATGAAGATCTAGTAGCTTAGTGATAGTGGCTAGAGAACTCTATCAATCACTATCTTATCTGGAAGTTTAACTCCCACCTGATTTAAGTGATTGTAGCACCCAGACATTCTGAGCACATGCTCACTAGCTGACCTATTCTCCTCCATCTTGTTGGCAAAAGAACTTGTCAGAGGTCTCATACCTCTCAACACGGACATGAGCCTGAAATCCCAATTTCAGCTCTTGGAACATCGCATATGTCTTATGGCATTCAAAACGTCATTGGAATCCCGATTCTAAGCCGTAAAGTATGGTGCACTAAACTATCAAGTAGTCATCAGGATGTGTCTGTCAGGTGTTCACAACATCCACAGACGACGTTGTAGGGGTTTGCACATCGAGCGGTGCATCGAAGACGTAAGCCTTCTGTGTACCAGTGAGGACACTCCTCGGACTACGGACCCAGTCCGCATCATTGCTTACAATATCTTTCTACTTAGTCTCTAGGAACGTATTGAAACAGGGAGCTACAACGTGAGCTATTTATCTACAACATATTTGCAAAGACAATTTAGACTATGTTCATGATAATTAAGTTCATCTAATCAAATTATTTAATGAACTCCCACTCAAATAGACATGCCTCTAGTCATCTAAGTGATACATGATCCGAGTCAACTAGGCCGTGTCCGATCATCACGTGAGACGGACTAGTCATCATCGGTGAACATCTTCATGTTGGTCATATCTTCTATACGACTCATGTTCGACCTTTCGGTCTTCCGTGTTCTGAGGCCATGTCTGTACATGCTAGGCTCGTCAAGTCAACCTAAGTGTATTGCGTGTGTAAATCTGGCTTACACCCGTTGTATTCGAACGTTAGAATCTTTCACACCCGATCATCACGTGGTGCTTTGAAACAACGAACCTTCACAACGGTGCACAGTTAGGGGGAACACTTTCTTGAAATTATTGCGAGGGATCATCTTATTTAAGCTACCATCGTTCTAACCAAATAAGATGTAAAACATGATAAACATCACATGCAATCAAATAGTGACATGATATGGCCAATATCATTTTGCTCCTTTTGATCTCCATCTTCGGGGCGCCATGATCATCATCGTCACCGGCATGACACCATGATCTCCATCATCATGATCTCCATCATCATGATCTCCATCATCGTGTCTTCATGAAGTCGTCTCGTCAACTATTACTTCTACTACTATGGCTAATGGTTTAGCAATAAAGTAAAGTAATTACATGACGTTTAAGTTGACACGCAGGTCATAAAGAAATTAAGACAACTCCTATGGCTCCTGCCGGTTGTCATACTCATCGACATGCAAGTCGTGATTCCTATTACAAGAACGTGATCAATCTCATACATCACATATATCATTCATCACATCCTTTTGGCCATATCACATCACAAGGCATATGCTGCAAAAACAAGTTAGACGTCCTCTAATTGTTGTTGCAAATTTTTACGTTGCTGCTATAGGTTTCTAGCAAGAACGTTTCTTACCTACGCCAAAACCACAACGTGATATGCAAATTTCTATTTACCCTTCATAAGGACCCTTTTCATCGAATCTGATCCGACTAAAGTGGGAGAGACAGACACCCGCTAGCCACCTTATGCAACTAGTGCATGTCAGTCGGTGGAACCAGTCTCATGTAAGCGTACGTGAAAGGTTGGTCCGGGCCGCTTGATCCCACGATGCCGCCGAATCAAGATAAGACTATTAACGTCAAGTAAATTGAAAAAATCGACGCCCACAACAACTTGTGTTCTACTCGTGCATAGAAACGAAGCATAGACCTGGCTCATGATGCCACTGTTGGGGATCGAAGCAGAAATTTAAAATTTTCTACGCATCACCAAGATCAATCTATGGAGTAACCTAGGAACGAGGGGAAGGGGAGTGTATCTACATACCCTTGTAGAACGCTAAGCGGAAGCGTTGCAAGAACGCGGATGAAGGAGTCGTACTCGCAGCGATTCAGATCGCGGTTGATTCCGATCTAAGCGCCGAACAACGGCGCCTCCGTGTTCAACACACGTGTAGCCCAGTGATGTCTCCCACGCCTTGATCCAACAAGGGGAGAAGGAGAGGTTGGGGAAGACTCCGTCCTGCAGCAGCACGACGGTGTGGTGGTGAAGGAGGAGCATGGCAATCCTGCAGGGCTTCGCCAAGCACCAGAGGAGAGGAGGAGGACTTGGGAGAGGGGAAGGGCTGCGCCAGAACTTGGTTGTGGCTGCCCTCCCAGCCCCCACATATATATAGGGGCAAGGGAGAGGGGGGCCGCCCCCCTCAGATCCAATCTAAGGAGGGGGTGGCGGCCAGGGGGTTGCCTTGCCCCCCCAAGGCAAGGGGGCGCCCCCCTTTAGGGTTCCCCCCAAACCCTAGGCTTATGGGCCCTAGGGGGGGAGGTGCCCAGCCCACTAAGGGGCTGGTCCCTCTCCACACATAGCCCATAGGGCCCTCCGGGGCAGGTGGACCCTCCCGGTGGACCCCCGGAACCCCTTTGGTGGTCCCGGTACAATACCGGTAACCCCCCGAATTATTCCGGTGACCGTATGATGACTTCCCATATATAAATCTTTACCTCCGGACCATTCCGGAACTCCTCGTGACGTTCGGGATCTCATCCAGGACTCCGAACAACATTCGGTAACCACTTACATCTATTCCCTATAACCCTAGCGTCATCGAACCTTAAGTGTGTAGACCCTACGGGCTCAGGAGTCATGCAGACATGGCCGAGACAACTCTCCGGTCGATAACCAATAGCGGGATTTGGATACCCATGTTGGCTCCCACATGCTCCACGATGATCTCATCGGATGAACCATGATGTCAAGGATTCAATCAATCCCGTATACAATTCCCTTTGTCTATCGGTACGATAGTTGCTCGAGATTCGATCGTCGGTATCCCGATACCTTGTTCAATCTCATTACCGGCAAGTCTCTTTACTCGTTCCGTAACACATCATCCTATGATCAACTCTTTGGTCACATTGTGCACATTATGATGATGTCCTACCGAGTGGGCCCAGAGATACCTCTCCGTTACACGGAGTGACAAATCCCAGTCTCGATTCGTGCAACCAAACAGACACTTTCGGAGATACCCGTAGTGCACCTTTATAGCCACCCATTTACATTGTGACGTTTGGCACACCCAAAGCACTCCTACGGTATCCGGGAGTTGCACAATCTCATGGTCTAAGGAAATGATACTTGACATTAGAAAAGCTTTAGCATACGAACTACACGATCTTGTGCTAGGCTTAGGATTGGGTCTTGTCCATCACATCATTCTCCTAATGATGTGATCCCGTTATCAATGACATCCAATGTCCATGGTAAGGAAACTGTAACCATCTATTGATCAACGAGCTAGTCAACTAGAGGCTTACTAGGGACATGGTGTTGTCTATGTATCCACACATGTATCTGAGTTTCCTATCAATACAATTCTAGCATGGATAATAAACAATTATCATGAACAATGAAATATAATATAATAATGACTAATTTATTATTGCCTCTAGGGCATATTTCCAACACCAGGATCCTCCTCAGTACAACAGAGAGGGCTACTTTGATCCATGGGCTTAGACCAACTTAGGCCAAAAGCCAAATCTTGGAGGAGTATGTATCTCTCACCGACGTTACATTCATGTTCACACACTCATTTCAGTTGTCGGTGTTCATACTTTTTCATTGTATTATCCATGTTAGTTTATTTGTTTTTCTCGCTTTCTTCTTGTGTGTTTGAAAAACCTTAAGAAAAGCCAAAAAAATATTTGTAGTTAGTTTACTTTCCATGTTTACTTAGTAGTTGTATTAAAAAACCAAAAACATTGCTTGTTCTTCTTTTGCATGTTGGGAGCTTTCATGTGTAAATAGTTTTTCTCGTTCTTGTTTTATTTTCTTCAGAAAAACAAAAACTCCAAAAACATTTCAATGTGTTTCTTTGAAATTCTTTTCTTTTCTTTGGGGGCTGAGTGAGGAAGACCACGATGAAAGTGCTGAGTGGCTCTCATATGCATTATTGTTGATCTAACAAAGAGCCCATATTACCTTGTCTTCTCCCTTGAATAAATGTTTGCAGATTCAAGCTTAGTCCATTGCACGTGCACTATTATCCACACCGTTCGGTTGTGCAAGTGAAAGGAAATAATGATATATATATATATATATATATATGATGAAATGATTGAGATGAGGAAAAGCTGGTATGAACTCGACCTATCTTATTTTTGTAAATATGATTAGTTCATCGTTCCGGATTCAGCTCATTATGAATGAAACATGTTTGCAATGACAATTGGAGATTATAGTTACTCATGACATGGTTAATTATCTAGGAGTTTATAATGGTTTACCTTGCGTTCCAACATGCTTTTAAAATGGTTGTGATGTAGTATGATAGGATGGTATCCTCCTTTGAATGATTCAAGTGGCTTGACTTGGCACATGTTCACGCATATAGTTGAAACAAAATCAACATAGCCTCCACGATATTTATGTTCATGGTGACTTATATCCTACTCATGCTTGCACTCAATGTTGGTTAATCTTAATGCATGTTTATGACTGTTGTCACTCTCTAGTTGGTCGCTTCCCAGTCTTTTTTCTAGCCTTCACTTGTACTAAGTGGGAATACTTCTTGTGCATCCACTTCCATAAACCCAAATTTGTTCCATATGAGTCCATATACCTTCCTATATGCAGTATTTACCTGCCGTTCCAAGTAAATTTGCATGTGCCAAACTCTAAACCTTCAAATGATAATCTGTTTTGTATGCCCGAATCACTCATGTGGCGACTGGGGGTGGTCAGTTTCTTCCATGCTAGGTGGGTTATTCTCACGATGAGTGGACTCTGCTCATCATTCATGAGAAAATGGCTGGTAACCGGGATGCCCAATCCCATGCTCAAATCAAACCAAAATATAATTGCAAACAAAACTCCCAAAGAGCTGTTGTTAGTTGGACGGTACCCGCTGTTTCGACCAGCGGTGGAGCGTGCTTATTGGTGGTGGGGGAGTATAAACTTTACCATTCTGTTTCGGAACCGCCTATAATGTATCTAGTATTAAAGATACCGAGATCTCTTGGTTGTTATGTTGACAACTAAAGCATGCTGCTCAAAATATGATTTATCTCTGTTTCAAAAACTCGAGTTCTGGCACCTCTGCAAATCCCTGCTTCCCTCTGCGAAGGGCCTATCTATTTACTTTTATTGCCGAGTCATCATCCTCTTATAAAAAGCACCAGTTAGAGGGCACCACTATCATTTGTATGCGTTGTTATTAATTGATATTGAGTATGACTGTGATTGGATCTCTTTTACCATGAATTACAATGTCTAGTCAGTCCTTGATCTTCAGGGGTGCTTTGCATTTATGTTTTGCGGTCTGAGAAAGGGATAGCGAGATACCATCTTTGTTATATCATATCATGATTGTTTTGAAAAAGTGTTGTCATCCAAGATTTATTATTATTGCTCGCTAGTTGATTATGCTATTGATAGGAGTAAATGTGAGACCTAAATGTTATCGTGAATATGGTTAGTTCATAATCTTTGCTGAAAACTTGAATGCTGGCTTTACATATTTACAACAACAAGATCAAACAGAGTTTGTAAAAGTTTTTCTTTATCACTTTCAGTTTGTCAACTGTATTGCTTGAGGACAAGCAATGGTTAATCTTGGGGGAGTTGAGATGTCTCCATCATATCTACTTTTCCAAACACTTTTGCCCTTGTTTTGGACTCTAATTTGCATGATTTGAATGGAACTAACCCACACTAACGCTGTTTTTAGCAGAATTGCCATGGTGTTATTTTTGTACAGAAAAAAAAGTTCTCGGAATGACCTGAAACTTCATGGAGATTATTTTTGGAATAAATAAAAAATATTGGCGAAAGAATCAACCAAAGGGGACCCACCACCTGTCCACAAGGGTGGCGGGCGCGCCACCCCCCTGGGGCGCGCCCTCCTATCTTGTGGGTCCCACGAGCCTCCACCGACCTCAACTCCAACTCCATATATTCATGTTCGGGGAGAAAAAATAGAGAGAAGGATTCATCGCATTTTATGATATAGAGCCGCCGCCACCTCCTGTTCTTCCTCGGGAGGGCGGATTTGGAGTCCGTTTTGGGCTCTGGAGTGGGGAAATCGTCACCAGCGTCATCATCAACCATCCTCCATCACCAATTTCATGATGCTCACCACCGTGTGTGAGTAATCCCATCATAGGCTTGCTAGACGGTGATGGGTTGGATGAGATTTACCATGTAATCGAGTTAGTTTAGTTAGGGTTTGATCCCTAGTATCCACTATGTTCTAAGATTGATGTTGCTATGACTTTGCTATGCTTAATGCTTGTCACTAGGACCCGAGTACCATGATTTTAGATCTGAACCTGTTATGTTTTATTGAATATATTTGTGTTCTTGATCCTATCTTGCAAGTTATAGTCACCTACTACATGTTATGATCCGGCAACCCCCGAGTGACAATAGTCGGGACACTTCCCGGTGATGACTGTAGTTTGAGGATTTCATGTATTCACTAAGTGCTAATGCTTTGGTCCGGTACTCTATTAAAGGAGGCCTTCATATCCCTTAGTTCCATTAGGACCCTGCTGCGACGGGAGGGCAGGACAGAAGATGTCATGCAAGTTCTTTTTCATAAGCATGTATGACTATATACGGAATACATGCCTACATTATATTGATGAATTGGAGCTAGTTCTGTGTCACCCTATGTTATAACTGTTGCATGATGAATGCCATCCGACAAAATTATCCATCATTAATCCATTGCCTACGAGCTCGTTTCATATTGATCTTTGCCAAGTTAATTCTCCGTTGCCACTGTTACGATTGCTACAAAAGTTCTACTGTCATTTCTGCCATCGTTGTCGTTACTTCCATATTACTTTGCTACTAAATACTTTGATGCAGATATTAAGTCTTTCAGTTGTGGTTGAATTGCCAACTCAGCTGCTAATACTTGAGAATATTCTTTGGCTCCCCTTGTGTCGAATCAATAAATTTGGGTTGAATACTCTACCCTCGAAAACTGTTGCGATCCCCTATTGTCGGTGTCAAAACCAGCGGATCTCGGGTAGGGGGTCCCGAACTGTGCGTCTAGGATCAGTGGTAACAGGAGGCAGGGGACACGATGTTTACCCAGGTTCGGGCCCTCTTGATGGAGGTAATACCCTACGTCCTGCTTGATTGATATTGCTGATATGAGTGTTACAAGAGTTGATCTACCATGAGATCGTAGAGGCTAAAACCCTAGAAGCTAGCCTATGGTATGATTGTTGTATATCTCTATCGACTAGCCTGGCCTCGGTTTATATAATGCACTAGAGGCCTAGGATAACAAGAGTCCTAGCCAAATACGCCGGTGGGGTGGAGTCCTTGTCTTGATCGCCAAGTCTTCTGGAATCTTCCTTGTATGCGGCAGCTGTCCGAACTGGCCCATGAGTATGCAGCCATGGGGGTCCTCGGCCCAATCCAACTGATCGGGAGACGATGTGATGAGTACCCCCTAGTCCAGGACATCGTCAGTAGCCCCGTGAACCAGTCTTCAAGTTAGGGACGCTCCTCGATTCTTCCCAACTGTTCTTCATCTTCGGTTGACGGTCTTGAAAACTGGTTCAACAAATCTTCTCATCTTCGATCTTGAGGATCGCCGAAATGCATTCGGCGAGTTTACACGTCGGGTATCCGAGGAGCCCCTTTAAGTTTCCGGCCTTTATCAATGCCTTGTTATTTTTATGCCACACCTCGGGTTTGAAGTTGTTCTCGGGAGGCAGTGTCCTCTTGCGTCCGAGCTCTAACGCCAGACTACATTCGAGGTATCTTTTGCGGCCGAGCACCAATGTCGGACCGCTTCCGAGCTCCAACACCGGAATGTATCCGAGCTCCAACGCCGGACTATGTCCAAGCTCCAACGCCGGACTGTATCCGAGCTCCAACACCAGACTATATCCGAGGTGTCATATCACCTTGGTTCAAAAAAGTTGAAGGAGTTTAGCCGAGCTTAATGCCGGAAATGCCCTCTATGGAGCTAGCCACTAGCGCCCGAGCTTTATGCCGGACTGCTTCCGAGGTGGTGCACCACCCCGATTGTGGGCCGATTTTTTGTCAATATTTTTTATTATTGCAATTTATTCTCTGCCGAGATATATGGCCAGTAGCCCTCAAGGTGTGTATCGGTCTAAAACCCGAGATGCACCTGAAGGATGACATAAGACCGCTGATCCCAGTAGCTGCTGAGCCTTAGGTTGATTTGCAAAATCGGCCTGAGGATCAAGTCCTAGCTCGGCAGAATACTTCGGGACACAAAAAGCGGCATGCTTAGTCCTCGAGACTCAGGTTGGGTGCGGCCGACCAACCTGAGGATCAAAATCTCCTCGGCAACTATATTGCACTTAAAATTTTCTGCATTAAACAGGCAATGCAGTAGCCCCCGAGACACTGGTCGGGTGGCAACACCAGATCAGGGGATCGATGTGCCCCTTTAATATTTGTAAATAATAAGGCCGAAGCCCAGTAGCCCCCGAGCCTTAATGCGGGCACAGGTGGCCGAATTAAGGATCGATATCCATAGTAAAATCACAAATTATGTGTAATGACTCTATGTATCCAAGTACTTTACGTCATTAATGCTTGGATCCGCATTGTACAAAACTTTGTTGACCGACCATCGGCTTCCACCTCCTCGGCTAGTAGCCGAGGAGTGTTTGTCCTACTTTATAAAGCCTTTATGAGGGCAAAGATTTACGACAAACAAGGCAATCTGGCCATACGGTTTTATGAACAAAGTTACGCAGAGAGATAGGTTATATTACTGTTTAACATAAGGAATGTCTTCCAAAGAAAATAGTCCCGCTATTGGTTCCTTTCTTTGGGTTGTCATGCTAAGCATGATCATGCAGCCTCAGCTCTAATGTAAGAGCATAATATCGATGATTTAGTTTGGGAGGCCAGTTAATAGCCCCCGGTAGTGTTCAGTGACAGTCGAGGTCAAGCTGTAAACACTTCGGCCATTGTTATGAATGGCCCATCATTTAACACTATCATCGGATTGCTAACCAGTTTACGCTTATTGTGACAGTCAGTTTTCGGCTTTCTCCACTGAGGTGCTTAACCATGTGATCTGGAAGCACAATCGCAGTGGTTCTCCCTTTGCACACCTAGCTGAACAAAGCGGAACATAGGAGGCAAGCACAGGAGCCGGGCAACCCAACTATTGACAGAAGACACAATTCGAAACCAATGCATATATAGTGAGATCCGAGAATGTTTTTGCCGAATCTATAAAGGTGTCTGGCATTGTACTGCGAGACTTGTGCTAAAAACACACAAATAGTTTAAAAGTTCCATAAGCTTGGAAAACCAAAAAAACCGTCACCTATACTTGTGGGTTATCAGTGAGGACACCGCAAGATCGAATCCATCACAAAGCACCTCTTCTCGTTGCAAGAAAAAATAATCTAGTTGGCCAAACCAAACCAAAGTTTCGGAGAAGAAATATGAGGCTATAAATAATCATGCATATAAGAGATCAAAGAAGACTCAAATAATATTCATGGATATAGATCTGATCATAAACTTAAAGTTCATCGGATCCCAACAAACACACCACAAAAAGTCATTGCATCAAATAGATCTCCAAGAACAACGAGGAGAACATTGTATTGAGAATCAAAAAGAGAGAAGAAGCCATCTAGCTAGTGCCTACAGACCCGTAGGTCTATGGTGAACTACTCACGCATCATCGGAGGAGCACTAATGAGGAAGATGAACCCCTCCGTGATTGTGTTCCCTCCCGACAGAGTGTCGAAATAGGGCTCTAGATTGGATCTCATGGTTCTGGAACTTGCGGGGGCTGGAATTGTGTTTCATCGACTCCCCTAGGGTTTCTAGAATATTGGGGTACTTATAGAGATGAGAGGCGGTACAACGGAGCTCCATGGGCCCCACTGATACGTCTCCATCATATCTATAATTTTTGATTGTTTCATGCCAATATTATACAACTTTCATATACTTTTGGTCACTTTTTTTACTATTTTTGGGACTAACATATTCATCCAGTGCCCAGTGCCAGTTCCTGTTTGTTGCATGTTTTTTGTTTCGTAGAGAATCCATATCAAACAGAGTCCAAACTGGATAAAAACTGACGGAGATTTTTTTTGGAATATATGTGATTTTTGGGAAGAAGAATCAACGCGAGACGATGCCCGAGGGGGCCACGAGGCTGGGGGCGCGCCCCAGGGGGTCAGGAGCGCCTTGGGCCCTCGTGGCCACCCCGTAAGGTGGTTGGTGCCCTTCTTTCGCCACAAGAAAGCTAATATCCGGATACAAATTGTGATAAAATTTCATCCCAATCGGAGTTACGGATCTCTGGGAATATAAGAAACGGTGAAAGGCTAGAATCTGGAACGCAGAAACAGAGAGAGACAGATCCAATCTTGGAGGGGCTCTCGCCCCTCCCATGCCATGGAGGCCATGGACCAGAGGGGAAACCCTTCTCCCGTCTAGGGAGAAGGTCAAGGAAGAAGAAGAAGAAGAAGAAGAAGAAGGGGGGCTCTCTCCCCCTCTCTCCCGGTGGCACCGGAACACCGCCGGGGCCATCATCATGACAATGATCTACACCAACACCTCCGTCATCTTCACCAACATCTTCATCACCTTCCCCCATCTATCTACAATGGTCCACTCTCCCGCAACACGTTGTATGCTCTACTTGAACATGGTGCTTTATGCTTCATATTATTACCCAATGATGTGTTGCCATCCTATGATGTCTGAGTAGGTTTTCGTTGTCCTATTGGTAATTGGTGAATTGCTATGATTGGTTTAATTTTCTTGTGGTTATGTTACTGTCCTTTGGTGCCCATCATATGAGCACGTGTGTGGATCATACCATAGGGTTAGTTGTATGTTGATAGGAATATGTATTGGAGGGCAATAGTGATAGAAGCTTCAACCTAGCTTAGAAATTGATGCATACGGACCAATATATCTTAATGCTATGGTTGGGTTTTACCTTAATGAACGTTAGTAGTTGTGGATGCTTGCTAATAGTTCCAACATAAGTGCATTGAATTCCATGTCAGGGATGACATGGTAGCAGTGGCCTCTCCCACATAAAACTTGCTATCGGTCTAGTAAAGTAGTCAATTGCTTAGGGACAATTTCGCAACTCCTACCACCACTTTTCCACACTCTCTATACTAACTTTATTGCTTGTTTACCTAAAACAGCCCCTAGTTTTTATTTACATGCTCTTTGTATTCTTGCAAACCTATCCCATTACACCTATAAAGTACTTCTAGTTTTATACTTGTTCTAGGTAAAGCGAACGTTAAGCGTGCATAGAGTTGTATCGATAAAAATTGAGGGAATATTTGTTCTACCTTTAGCTCCTCGTTGGGTTCAACACTCTTACTTATCGAAAGAGGCTACAATTGATCCCCTATACTTGTGGGTTATCACCCACCACCCATCAGTGCGCGCCCGGGCCCCCTAGAACGCCCTAGTGGGGTGTGGGCCCCATGAGCCTTCCCTCGTCCACTTCCTTGGCTCCCAAGTTGTCTTCCGGTCCAAAAAAATCTCCAAAAAGTTTTGCTGCGTTTGGACTCTGTTTGGTACTGATATTCTGCAAAGTAGAAAACAAGCAAAAATAGAAACTAGCATTGGGTACTATGTCAATAGGTTAGTCCCAAAAAATGATATAAAGTTGATATAAAATGATTTTAAAACATCCAATAATGATAATATAACAACATGGAACAATAAAAAATTATAGATACGTTGGAGATGTATCAGCATCCCCACGCTTAATTCCTGCCCATCCTCGAGTAGGTAAATGATAAAAACAGAATTTTGATGTGGAATGCTGCCTAACATGTTCATCACATATTCTTTCTTTTGTAGCATGGACATTTGGACTTTTAGATGGTTCAAAGCAATAGTCTATATTTGATATGAAGACTTCAATACTCAAGCATATCAACAAGCAACCATCACTACTGCAGGATGCTGCTAACAGGACACTATGATCAGAGACCCTTGAAGAAACTGTGTGCGATGCAATAATCACAAACGGTGTTGTATGAAAACCGTCATAAATGTATAAAATGTTTGCGATGACGGATGCATCAAACACGGTTCAGGTTTTTTTTGTGTGTGCGATGAAGGGCATACAGTTTAGTTCAATGAACTATTTGCGATGAGGAGGAACAAAAGAAATGGGCAGCCAGATGAAGGTGTGTGCGATACATAACATACGGTTCACTCGGATGAACTATTTGTGATTAGGCAATACAAAAGAAATGGTGAGTGTAACATCCCAAAATTCTAAATTTTGGAATGTTATAATAAATAGATAGATTTGATTGATTGTTTGATTGATTGTGTGAAATTGAGTAAAATTCGAAACCTTTTTGAAAAGTTAAATGAGAGGGAATAAAAGGACTTTCCCAAACTTTCATTTTGCATTCGTGATATCCGTGAATTCAAATTCTTTTCACCACGGAACCCTGGAGAGAAGATAACATGACTTCTTCCATTTATTTAAATGACAAGGGGTGTTGAAAATATTTGAATTTCATTTGGAAAATATTTCCAGTTCAGAAACTTCATGCAGCTCAATGATTTTCATGAGAGAAGATAAAATGACTTCTTCAAAATTATATGAAATATGAGTTGGGAGTTTCAAAGAATTAAATCCAAAGTTCTTTTGAATTTATTTTCAATTTGGAGTTATTTGAGTTTTATTCAAATTATTTTTCTCCAAAAATAAATTATATGGAAAATAGGGTAACATGATTCCCTACAATAGAAAATTGGAGAAAAATTATTTTGAAATCATTTTGGTATTTTAAAAATGATTTTTGTTGGGTTTTATTAGGCCAGTAGCACTCTTTAAATTAACCGATTCTGTGTGTATTTTATTTAAAGTTATAAAAATGTTCAAGTTGTAGGAATTCTTTTTCTGAAAATTTTGATATATTATATGCCTATATAATATATATATATATTATCTGTTGCTTGGAAAATCTTAAAAAATAATAATAATAAAACAAATCTTCGCCGACTGGGCCGGCCCAGCACCCAGCCAGGCCGCGGCCCAGCCAGCCCAGCCCCGCGCGTCCCCGACCTCCGCTCGGTCTCCCGAGCCAGCACGGGAGCGCCGCCGCAGCCATGGACGCCGTGGTCGCCCCGGCCTCCTCCTTTGTAACATCCCAAAATTCTAAATTTTGGAATGTTATAATAAATAGATAGATTTGATTGATTGTTTGATTGATTGTCTGAAAGTGAGTGAATTCGAAACTTTTGAAAGTTAAATGAGAGGGAATAAAAGGACTTTCCCAAACTTTCATATTTGCTTTTATGATCTCCATGAATTCAAATTCTTTTCGACACAAAACCCTAGAGAGAAGATGACATGACTTCTTCCATTTAAAATGAAAAGGGTGTTTGAAAAGTATTTGAATTCCATTGGGAAATATTTTCCACTTCAGAAACTTTATGCAACTCAATGATTTTCACGAGAGAAGATAAAATGACTTCCTCAAATTATGAAATATGAGTTGGGAGTTTCAAAGGATCAATTTCAAGTCCTTTTGGAATTAATTTTAAATTTGGATTTATTTGAGTTTTATTCAAATTATTTTTCTCCAAAAATAAAATATATGGAAATTAGGGTAACACAATTCCCTACATTAGAAAATTGGAGAAAAATTAATTTGAAATCATTTTGGTATTTTTAAAATGATTTTTGTTGGATTTTAATAGACCAGTAGCACTCTTTGAATTATTAGAATTTGTGTGTATTTTATTTAATGCTAGAAAAATGTTCATGTCGTAGAAAATCTTTTTCTGAAAATTGTGATATATTATATGCCTATATAAATTTTTTTATTTATTTTGTTTTTATCCATTTTGTTTGTCTGGAAAAATCTTTGTTTAAAAAAAAACTTCCCGTCGAAACTGGGCCGGCCCAGCCCCCAGCCGAGGCCCAGCCCAGCTCGCCCGACCGCCCCGTCTCCGCCTCCCTCACGGCGACCGCCGCCGCCGCGCCCCGTGTCCGACCGGGACACGCCCCGCCGCCGCCTTGCGCTGCCCCCTCCTCCAAGCTTCGCGCCGCCCCCTCCCCTCCTTAAATAGTGCAGCACCCGGGCCCCGTTTCCCCACTCTGCCGCGCCGCGCCGCCCCTCCCGCCGGATCTGCGCCGCCGCCTCGCCGCTGCACGCCGCCGCCCAGCGCCGCTCGCTGCTGCCGCGCCTCGCCTCCGCCCGGAGCCCTCCACCAGCGCCGCCGCCTTGCCCGCACCGCCGCCGCCCGCTGCTGCCTGCTGCCGCGCCACCGCTCACTGCCACCGGAGAACGCCGCTGCTGCCGGATCGGCCGTCGCCGCCGGCGAACCTCCGAGAACCGCAAATAAAACCGCCGGTAAACCGCCGACCCGCCGGTTCATCTAGGTTTTTTGTTTTGGTCCGGTTTTCTTTTAGATGGAATCTATTTAGAGAACGTTCTCTGTTTAAGAACTAGGTAGCGAACGTTCACTTTTTAGTTTTTTTTCTTCTTTTCTGTAATTTTGGCCAGGGACCTAGATGTGAATACTTTATTTATAGAATAGTCCCTGTTCTTCAAACGGTCATAACTTCTTACCCGTTTATCCAAATCCAACGAAACCAACGCTCACGTCTTCGTTATGATCCCCTCTAACCTTTAATCCAACTCAAACATGTTTTTGAAAAGTTTAAAATTTGAATTAGATCTGATTTGAATTCAAACTTCGTTTGATCATAACTTGATTTTCGTAGCTCCGTTTGAGTTGATTCTTTTTGCAAATCGAAGCTCTTGACCTAAACCTTCTGATAAGGCCAAATTCACATAATTTTGGTACTGTTAGAAATAGTTTTATGTTGCAAGAGCTATTTGCTTGGTTTTGATGTTTTCCGAATTGTCTTCTTCGATCTTTTTGATCTTTTGAGTGATTGCTTATGTGTGGTTACTATTGCTTGCTTACGATAGATTGACTGGAGTGTGACGAGTAGATCTATCAAGAGTTTGAGTGCGAATCATCTTCATCAACATTGCAGGCAAGTTCACACTTTGATCATACCTTTTCTATAACCCAGTTTTATTGCATTAGATCAATCCTCACACATTGCATGATTAGGATCTAATTAAATTGTGGGATGGGAAGTAGATGAGGTAGTACCTATTACCTCTTTATTATCAAACCTTTGGGAGTTACTTCTACGTTTGCTTATTATGCCATGCTATGCTAGTAGACGTGGATTGGGTGAGTGATATCCATGACAGATGTGAGATTGATAATTAAGGGTTTATCTAAGGTGGCAACCTAACACACATCTGGGTGGATTGAGGCACCTGGGGTTACCAGGACTTGCCTGTTTTCTTTTGGACCGCCACCCAGGCTCAAAGGGATCATGAGATTATTCATACTAGAAACTCCCGTGTGCAGCCACAAGCCATTATGGGCTCTGGCATAGTTGAATAAGTTGTGCGAACTCTTACAGTGGTAGACTAGCAGATGTAGGGGAAAGTAGGTGTACCGGTCTACCCGTCGTAAGGTGCTAGCGCTTCTGAAAGACTGTGTCTCGGTCATCCGTCTTCTCAAACACCATGTAGTGCGAGAAACCAAACGGAGGCGATCGAGTCTTGTGGGGAAAAGTGCGCAAACCTCTGCAGAGTGTAACAAACTAATCATGGTTAGCCGTGTCCCCGGTTATGGACATCTTGAGTATCTAGTACCTGGATTATCATGTGAATCTCAACATGTTACTCTAAAATTAATATTGTTGGGTTTTTAATGATGTTATTTTAAATGGGATTGAGGATGCTGTCAACCATTCTCAATGTTACACAACCACCATGATAGTAATTAATTTTATTCCTTTGAAGTAGGGAAAAATTGGCTTTTCGCAAAAACCTTATAACCATAGAGCTTTTCCACCAGCCAAATATGCATGTAGTGATAGCCTTTATTCATCATTATCTATGGTGTGAATTTGCCAGTACATTCAATGTACTGACCCTCTGTGGCTGCAACGTCTCATGTTGCAGGATTATCTTACGACGAGTAAGTGATACGTTAGGGTTACGATTTCTACACTCAACTTTGCCATTGGTGTTGATGGGAAACCATAACCTTGTTGCTTCCGCTATTTTGGATTTGAGGTAATAGTATTTACGTTACTTTTACATGTGATTGACCTCTGTTATAAATCCTCGAGTACTGTGTGTGTCAGCATACCGATCGAGGGATGACACTTAAGCACAGAGACTTGACCCATTTGGGTCGGGTCGCTACAAGATGGTATCAGAGCACATGTTGACTGTAGGACGTGACCCTAGAAACTGGCAAGCCCGTAGCGAAGATTTTCTCTACAACTTTCCCTTTCAAAAAGATCTTTTACCTCTCTTCTCTTCTGAGCTTATTCAAAAATTCCCTTTAGTGAGACTATACCCCTTTCCCCTTTTGACCACACGAAGATTCGACTGATGAGACCACTCCAAGAAGTACAAGATATCGGGCAGCTAAGACCACTTCGGAATGAAGAGTATTTTTCCATGCCTCTGAATAATGGAAACTACAACGGTTGAAGACCGAAGACAAGTAGAATTTGAAGGCTCTATAGAATTTCCAGATTTGTATGACCTAGGAAGGCTACCCTGATGGAACTTAACAGATTATGGAAGTTGTCAATACCCGAGATCAAGGTGTATTGGAGAAAGACTGAAACAAGGAGCATGAGAACTCAAAGTTTTGTCAAAAAAAACCCTAAGGCAGGGGATATCAATTATGGAAGATAGCTCATGGCAATGACAAGAGAAGAAACATGGTTATCCGTGATGTCATCGCCCGCTGATGCTATTGTCACCTGCTGAGTTAAGGATGCATTTTATCAGAATGGATTTGATGGAAGAAGGCTGATGGAGCACCTATCATAAGATGAAGTTTTAGCCCTAGCCGGTGTATCACCAGGATCTGTAGTACATCAAGAAGTTTAAAATGGAGCTCCAGGAAGTCGTATTAGACAAGGAAGTATTTCATGAGGAACTCAGGATCCTGAAGATGAGAGTAGCCAAGCTGGAGGAGCTACAACCTCGAGATACCGGAGAATTGTCAAGAACTGAAGGACAGTATGACTATGGTTCATGTGAAGGATGTTGAAACCAGAAATTTGTAATGCAACTCCGGAATATTAAAGGATGTCACGAGAGATTTCACGTCAACAGAGATTGATCTGGCGAAAGAACTTGAGAAAGACAAGCATGATCGGAACAAGCCATTGGAGGCATGAACAAGGCTTGAAGAGTTTGGAGACGTTGAAGATTTATTGACCTTTAGAAGACCAAACCCCTGTTATATATCTATGTTAGAAGCGACATTTGTGAGCTGTCATTTGTTTGATGTTTTTCGACAGCCACAACAAAAATCTGTCTTTTCAAAACTTTTGTTTGTATTGTGTGCATCCCTCTCTATCTCTCTTATCTTACTCCAAACCCATGGACCCAATAGAGGATGAATGGAGATGAGCTTATATTTTATGGACCGATGAGTCAGTTGGAGACGAACCGATGGATTCAGAACATGGAGGATCACATGGAGAATAACCCTAAAGTTGGACATGATATGACCCAGCATGCTCTTCAGTGCCTTGAAAGAGGTGCTGCTACTTGGTGGAGGATATACCAAACCATGAATGGATGGCAAGGAGTAACCACTTGGAGAGAATTTAAGTTGACTATGCCAAAGCCTCGGTTTGTGTCCCAGAAGTTGAAACCTTATGGAAAGGATATGAAGAAACCTTGTGCATGCAAGATTTGTGGAGAATTAGGACACACCCATAAAGAATACAAGGATAAATGCCCTAATTGTGAAGGAAGTCACCCAGTTGAAGAATGCCCAATTAGGCAGATTACTTGTTTCTTGCGTGAAGGGACTACCGTTATCTTGCTCAGTGTCACATTTACCCCATGGTACAATGAACCATCCAGCAGGAGAAAGAAGTAATGAAAGGAGCCCTCATGGAAATTTTAGAATAAACTGTGATGAGGGAAGAGGTGGAGGACACACCTAAAGAAGACCCGAGTAAACCCTACACTAAGTCTTGTTATTCATGTGGAGAAGAAGGACACATCTCCTAGAATTGCATGAATGGGGATCTAGTAGAATTCCCGACAGAGGAAGTAGAATATGACCCACAGGAAATAGAAGCCCTGATTGGAATGGAAAAGTCTAGGAAGAGAAACAGATTGGATTCGAGGAAGGACCTGAGTCATATCACCTGTTATAGGTGCAAGGAGTCAGGGCACTACCTCAATAATTGCCCAAAAAGGAAACCTCGAGACTTGTCAGAAGTAATATGTTTTTGTTGTAATGGAGCAGGGCACTTTGCCAGAGAATGCCCCAAGGAGAAGGAAACTTGGGCTAGATAGTTGAGTTTGCAACAAAAGTAATGGAGTAGTAGAAGTGAGAACATTTTCTTTTATATTGAGGTGTTGAGTTGAGACATGTAATGGAAAAGCGAGAGATTGTAAATGTTTGAGAATGAATAAAGTAGCATCGTTGGTACTGATATGGATTTTATGAGTTGTTACTCTATGAAGAAGGATTTTGACCATTTTTGAGGATAAGAGAAATATGGTCTATGGAAGGTTTGTGCATTTTAAGGGTGGCAGTACCCTGTAATGGATTTCAGACAAAATGAATACGAGTTTTGTCTCGATATATGTGAAACCCCAAGAGTATGTGGGATGAAGTTGGAGACCATCAGTTGTTTGGACCAAATGTGATCAAGGAGTCAGAAGAGAATGTTAAGTTGATTCGAGATAGACTGAAGGTAGCTCAGTCCAGGCAGAAGAGTTATGTAGACTCAAAAACTCAAGGAGGTAGTCTATGAAATTGGAGACCGAGCATGTCTTCATGTGTTCCCTCTGTGAGGAGTTAAACGAATTGGAGTTAAGGTGAAGTTAGCCCCGAGATTTGTAGGACCATACCGAGTTTTGGAGCGTATAAGAGAAGTGGCCTACAAGTTGGAGTTACCCGAAGGACTGTCAGGAGTCCAGGATGTGTTTCACGTTTCCCAGTTGAAGAAGTGCCATGCAGAGATGGCCAATATTCCCCTGTAAGGACGCTTGACCCCGGAAAGGATAATGATGTTCCACGAAGTGGAATATGGACTTCATAAGTATAAGTTTTTATCTCAGTATGAGGGATATCCCACGTGGATGAAGAGATGAATTACTATTGGATATAAAGGAGGTATGATGTCGGAAATATCAATCAATGGAAACTCCTTGATGAGTCTGAGTAATCAAGTCTTAGTTTGGTGCCAATAGAAGGCAGGAAGATAGTACAATTGGATGGATTTTAAGTATGCTTGGAAGCTGGAAGTTGGATGTTGGAATAACGATCAGCTGCCCCGAGGATGAGTTCAAGGATTACAAGTACTAAGATGGGCCATAACCCACAGGCCTAGGACCTGCGAAGAAGCAAGCACATTCTTGCTGAAGGAAGGACCCTGGAAGAGGATATACCTTTGTCGACAGACAATCTTATAGGAGTTTACACAAAACCTGAGAGTTATGAAGGAACGATAGATGTTTGTCTGGCTTGCAGAATCAATGGATTATTCCGAACTTGGTTCGTCAACGAGAGAAATTCTGCAATGCTTGTGAGGATGACCGAGTGTTAGAATGCGAGATTTGCTAAACTGTATACAAGGTAATGATTTGGGTGCGGGATGGATTGATCACCATACCGACTTACTCTTATTCGCCTGGCTATATGGAATGGTAAATCTGAGTGACTTACCTATAGTAGAGAGACGACGATGAAAACCTTGTTTAAACCTTAGAATGGTATAGCAATTTTTTTCCCTTGTACACGGCAGTTGTTGCCAACCATAGGTTATAAGGTGAGGATCAACCCAGACCCATTTCCTGCAGGAGAAACCACAAATTGTTGACCACCATGAGATATCGATAGTTGTTTAGTTTTGGCGCCAGACCCGTCAGCTAAGAAGACCCAATATCGGAAGAACCTTACCAAGATGAAAGGATAGAAAAATTCTGGTAAGGTTATGCCACTATCGGAAGAGCCCGGATAAGGAATTATCCTGAAGATCTAAAAAGACCGACACTATCAAGAATAAGGATGGAGTATATGAGTTTTGATAGAACCGTAACCATGCTTCTAAGGGTGGTAGCACCCCAGACCCTCTGTGATGATCGATGGATTTTGAGAAACCCCAAACCCTAACCTTTTTCTTTCTAGCCTCTCCGAATCTCGAGGACGAGATTCCTTTTTAAGGGTGGTAGGTTTGTAACATCCCAAAATTCTAAATTTTGGAATGTTATAATAAATAGATGGATTTGATTGATTGTTTGATTGATTGTCTGAAAGTGAGTGAATTCGAAACTTTTGAAAGTTAAATGAGAGGGAATAAAAGGACTTTCCCAAACTTTCATATTTGCTTTTATGATCTCCATGAATTCAAATTCTTTTCGACACAAAACCCTAGAGAGAAGATGACATGACTTCTTCCATTTAAAATGAAAAGGGTGTTTGAAAAATATTTGAATTCCATTGGGAAATATTTTCCACTTCAGAAACTTTATGCAACTCAATGATTTTCACGAGAGAAGATAAAATGACTTCTTCAAATTATGAAATATGAGTTGGGAGTTTCAAAGGATCAATTTCAAGTCCTTTTGGAATTAATTTTCAATTTGGATTTATTTGAGTTTTATTCAAATTATTTTTCTCCAAAAATAAAATATATGGAAATTAGGGTAACATGATTCCCTACATTAGAAAATTGGAGAAAAATTAATTTGAAATCATTTTGGTATTTCTAAAATGATTTTTGTTGGATTTTAATAGACCAGTAGCACTCTTTGAATTATTAGAATTTGTGTGTATTTTATTTAATGCTAGAAAAATGTTCATGTCGTAGAAAATCTTTTTCTGAAAATTTTGATATATTATATGCCTATATAAATTTTTTTATTTATTTTGTTTTTATCCGTTTTGTTTGTTTGGAAAAATCTTTGTTTAAAAAAAACATCCCGTCGAAACTGGGCCGGCCCAGCCCAGCTCGCCCGACCGCCCCGTCTCCGCCTCCCTCACGGCGACCGCCGCCGCCGCGCCCCGTGTCCGACCGGGACACGCCCCGCCGCCGCCTTGCGCTGCCCCCTCCTCCAAGCTTAGCACCGCCCCCTCCCCTCCTTAAATAGTGCAGCACCCGGGCCCCGTTTCCCCACTCTGCCACGCCGCGCCGCCCCTCCCGCCGGATCTGCGCCGCCGCCTCGCCGCTGCACGCCGCCGCCCAGCGCCGCTCGCTGCTGCCGCGCCTCGCCTCCGCCCGGAGCCCTCCACCAGCGCCGCCGCCTTGCCCGCACCGCCGCCGCCCGCTGCTGCCTGCTGCCGCGCCACCGCTCACTGCCACCGGAGAACGCCGCTGCTGCCGGATCGGCCGTCGCCGCCGGCGAACCTCCGAGAACCGCAAATAAAACCGCCGGTAAACCGCCGACCCGCCGGTTCATCTAGGTTTTTTGTTTTGGTCCGGTTTTCTTTTAGATGGAATCTATTTAGAGAACGTTCTCTGTTTAAGAACTAGGTAGCGAACGTTCACTTTTTAGTTTTTTTTCTTCTTTTCTGTAATTTTGGCCAGGGACCTAGATGTGAATACTTTATTTATAGAATAGTCCCTGTTCTTCAAACGGTCATAACTTCTTACCCGTTTATCCAAATCCAACGAAACCAACGCTCACGTCTTCGTTATGATCCCCTCTAACCTTTAATCCAACTCAAACATGTTTTTGAAAAGTTTAAAATTTGAATTAGATCTGATTTGAATTCAAACTTCGTTTGATCATAACTTGATTTTCGTAGCTCCGTTTGAGTTGATTCTTTTTGCAAATCGAAGCTCTTGACCTAAACCTTCTGATAAGGCCAAATTCACATAATTTTGGTACTGTTAGAAATAGTTTTATGTTGCAAGAGCTATTTGCTTGGTTTTGATGTTTTCCGAATTGTCTTCTTCGATCTTTTTGATCTTTTGAGTGATTGCTTATGTGTGGTTACTATTGCTTGCTTACGATAGATTGACTGGAGTGTGACGAGTAGATCTATCAAGAGTTTGAGTGCGAATCATCTTCATCAACATTGCAGGCAAGTTCACACTTTGATCATACCTTTTCTATAACCCAGTTTTATTGCATTAGATCAATCCTCACACATTGCATGATTAGGATCTAATTAAATTGTGGGATGGGAAGTAGATGAGGTAGTACCTATTACCTCTTTATTATCAAACCTTTGGGAGTTACTTCTACGTTTGCTTATTATGCCATGCTATGCTAGTAGACGTGGATTGGGTGAGTGATATCCATGACAGATGTGAGATTGATAATTAAGGGTTTATCTAAGGTGGCAACCTAACACACATCTGGGTGAATTGAGGCACCTGGGGTTACCAGGACTTGCCTGTTTTCTTTTGGACCGCCACCCAGGCTCAAAGGGATCATGAGATTATTCATACTAGAAACTTCTGTGTGCAGCCACAAGCCATTATGGGCTCTGGCATAGTTGACTAAGTTGTGCGAACTCTTACAGTGGTAGACTAGCAGATGTAGGGGAAAGTAGGTGTACCGGTCTACCCGTCGTAAGGTGCTAGAGCTTCTGAAAGACTGTGTCTCGGTCATCCGTCTTCTCAAACACCATGTAGTGGGAGAAACCAAATGGAGGTGATCGAGTCTTGTGGGGAAAAGTGCGCAAACCTCTGCAGAGTGTAACAAACTAATCATGGTTAGCCGTGTCCCCGGTTATGGACATCTTGAGTATCTAGTACCTGGATTATCATGTGAATCTCAACATGTTACTCTAAAATTAATATTGTTCAGTTTTTAATGATGTTATTTTAAATGGGATTGAGGATGCTGTCAACCATTCTCAATGTTACACAACCACCATGATAGTAATTAATTTTATTCCATTGAAGTAGGGAAAAATTGGCTTTTCGCAAAAACCTTATAACCATAGAGCTTTTCCACCAGCCAAATATGCATGTAGTGATAGCCTTTATTCATCATTCTCTATGGTGTGAATTTGCCAGTACATTCAATGTACTGACCCTCTGTGGCTGCAACGTCTCATGTTGCAGGATTATCTTACGACGAGTAAGTGATATGTTAGGGTTACGATTTCTACACTCAACTTTGCCGTTGGTGTTGATGGGAAACCACAACCTTGTTGCTTCCGCTATTTTGGATTTGAGGTAATATTATTTACATTACTTTTACATGTGATTTACCTCTGTTATAAATCCTCGAGTACTGTGTGTGTCAGCATACCGATCCAGGGATGACACTTAAGCACAGAGGCTTGACCCATTTGGGTCGGGTCGCTACATCCTTGCCCCTCGCGCATGCCAAGCCACCGCCTCCCCTCCCCTCCTATAAAATCGCTGCCCCGGGCCTCGCCTCTCTCTCCTCCCTCGCACTCCCGCGCAGCCACAGATCCGCGCCGCTGCCTGCCGCCTCGCCGCGCCCTTCGCCGCTGCTGCTGTGCCGCCCGCTCTCCTGCGCCGCCGCCTTGCTTCGCCACCGCGCTGCTCCCCGCGCTGCCCTCACCCGCGCTGCCTCGCGCCGCTTGCCGCGTAGCCACCGCCGTTGCCCGCCGCCTCGCCGAAGAGCCGCTGGAAACCGCCGCCGACGATGACCCGCCGACCGAACCAGTAGAACCGCTACTTCGACCCGGTTTATTTAGGGTTATCACGGTTTTTTTAAAACCCCAGTTTTCTTATTTAAATCTGTTAGTTAGTAAACGTTTTCCATTTAGTAGTTTTAGTGAACGTTTTCATTCTGTAGATCTATGTAACGAACGTTCTCCATTTAGTCTTTCTTTTATTTTAGATTTCCGGCCAGGGACCTATATGTGAGGATTTTCTCTACAGTTTAGTCCCTGAACTTCAAACAATCATTACTTTTTACTCGTTAGTCCAAATCCAACGAAACCAACGCCCACGTCTTCATTACGATCTCCTCTATCCATTAATCCAACTCAAAAATATTTTTGAAAAGTTTAAAATTTGAACTAGATCAGATTTGAATTCAAACTTCGTTTGATCATAACTTGAGTTTCGTAACTCCGATTTAGTTGATTCTTTTTGCAAATCGAAGCTCTTGACCTAAACTTTCTGATAAGGCCAAATCCATATAATTTTGATACTGTTAGAAATTGTTTTATGTTGCAAGAGTTATTTGCTTGGTTTTAATGTTTTCCAAATTGTCTTCTTCGATCTTTCTGATCTTTTGAGTGATTGCTTATGTGTGGTTACTATTGCTTGCTTACGATAGATTAACCGGAGTGTTACGAGTAGAGATATCAAGAGTTTTGAGTGTGAATCATCTTCATCAACATTGCAGGCAAGTTCACACTTTGATCATACCTTTTTCATACCCAGTTTTTATGCATTAGTTCCAATCCTCAAACTTTGCATGATTAGGATGTCATTAACATGTGGGTATTGGGAAGTAGTTGATGAGGTAGGAACCTATAACCTGTTTATTATCAAACCCTTGGGAGTTACTATTACGTTAGGCTTATAGTGACATGCTATGCTCGTAGACGTGGATTGGGTGAGTGATATTCATGACAGATGAGAGTTTGTTTATTTAATGGTTTATCTAAGGTGGCAACTTGAACACACATCTGGGTGGATTGAGGCATCGGGTTATTCCAGGATTGCCTGTCTAGGCACCTGGGAAGACCAGGATTGCCTGTTTTTTATGGACCGCCACCCAGGCTCAAAGGGATCATAAGATTATTCATACTAGAAACTTCCGTGTGCAGCCACAAGCTATTATGGGCTCTAGCATAGTTGACTAAGTCGTGCGAACTCTTACAGTGGTAGACTAGCAGATGTAGGGGATGTAGGTGGTACGGTCTACCCGATCGTAAGGTGCCAGCGCTTCTGAAAGACTATGTCTCGGTCATCCGTCTTCTCAAACACCATGTAGTGTGAGAAACCAAACGGAGGCGATCGAGTCTTGTGGGGAAAAGTGCGCAAACCTCTGCAGAGTGTATAAACTAATCATGATTAGCCGTGTCCCCGGTTATGGACATCTTGAGTATCTAGTTCTTGGATTATCCTGTTGATCTCATCATGTTACTTTAAATGAATATTGTTGGGTTTAATGATGTTACTTAATTGGGATTGAGAATGCTGTCAACCATTCTCAATGCTTAACAACTACCATGATAGTTAAATAAATTTATTCCTTTGAAGTAGGGAAAAATTGGCTTTACGCAAAACTATAACCATAGAGCTTTTCCACCAGCCAAATATGCATGTAGTGATAGCCTTCATTCATCATTCTCTATGGTGTGAATTTGCTAGTACATTCAATGTACTGACCCTTTGTGGCTGCAACGTCTCATGTTGCAGGACTTCTTACGACGAGTAAGTGATACGTTAGGGTTACAATTTCTACACTCAACTTTGCCGTTGGTGTTGATGGGAATCCACAACCTTGTTACTTCCGCTATTTTGGATTGAGGTAATAGTATCTTATGTTACTTATACATGTGATTTACCTCTGTTATAAATCCTCGAGTACTGTGTGTGTCAGCATACCAATCCAGGGATGACACTTAAGCACAGAGACTTGATCCATTCGGGTCGGGTCGCTACAAGATGGTATCAGAGCACATGTTGACTGTAGGACATGACCCTAGAAACTGGCAAGCCCATAGCAAAGATTTTTCTCTACAACTTTCCCTTTCAAAAAGATCTTTTACCTCTCTTCTCTTCTGAGCTTATTCAAAATTCCCTTTAGTGAGACCATACCCCTTTCCCCTTTTGACCACACGAAGATTCGACTGATGAGACCACTCCAAGAAGTACAAGATATCGGACAACTAAGACCACTTTGGAATGAAGAGTATTTTTTGTGCATCTAAATAATGGAAACTACAAACTGTTGAAGACTCTGAAGACTAGGAAAATTGGAGGCTCTGAAGAATTTCCAGATTTGTGTGACCTAGGAAGGCAACCCTTATGGAACTTGGCAGACTATGGAAGTTGTCAATACCCGAGAACAAGGTGTATCGGAGAAAGACCGGAGCATGGAGCATGAGAACTCAAAGTTTTGTCAAGAAAACCCCAAGGCAGGAGATATCAACTATGGAAGATAGCTCATGGCAATGACAAGGGCAGAAACACGATTATCCATGATGTCATCGTCGTTGATGCTATTGTCACCGTGCTGAGTTAAGGATGCATTTCTTCATAATGGATTTGATGGAAGAAGGCTGATGGAGCACCTATCAGTAAGATGAAGTTTTAACCTTAGCCGGTGTATCACCAGGGTCTGGAGTAGTACATCAAGAAGTTTAAGGTGGAGCTCCATGAAGCCGTATTTTGACAAGGAAGCATTTTGTGAAGAACTTAGGTCCAAGAAGCTGAAGTAGCAAGCTGGAGGAGCAAAACTCGAGAAACCAGAGATTCGTCAGGAACTAGACCATGGTTCATGCCAAGGATGTTGAAACCTAGAAGTTTGAAATACAACTTCGGAATATTAAAGGATGTCACAAGAGATTTCACGTCAATAGAGATGATATGGCAAAAGAGCTTGAGAAGACAAGCATGATCGGAAGAAGCCATTGGAGGCATGAGCAAGGCTTGAAGAGTTTGGAGACGTTGAATATTTATTGACCTTTAGAAGAGCAAACCCCTGGTATATACCTACGTTAGATGCGACGTTTGTGAGCTGTCATTTGTTTGATGTTTTCCCGACAGCCACAAATAAAATCTATCTTTTCAAAACTTTTGTTTGTATTGTGTGTATCCCTCTCTATCTCTGTTATCTCACCCCAAACCCATGGACCCAATAGAGGATGAATCAAGATGATCTTGTATTTTCTAGACCGATGAGTCAATTGGAGACAGACCGATGGATTCCGAACATGGAGGATCACATGGAGAATAACCCTATAGTTGGACATGATATGACCCAGCATGCTCTTCAGTGCTTTGAAAGAGGTGCTGCTACTTGGTGGAGGATATACCAAACCATCAATGGATGGCAAGGAGTAACCACTTGGAAAGAATTTAAGTTAACTCTGCCAAAGTCTCGGCTTGTGTCCCAGAAGTTTAAGCCTTATGGAAAGTATATGAAGAAACCTTGTGCATGCAAGATTTGTGGAGAAATAGGACACACCCAAGGATGAATGCCCTAATTGTGAAGGAAGTCAACCCAGTTGAACAATGCCCAACTACGCAGATTACTTGTTTCTTGTGTGAAGGGACTACCCACTATCCTGCTCAGTGTCACATTTAACCCATGGTACAACGAACCATCCAGCAGAAGAAAGAAGTAATGAAAGGAGCGCTCATGGAAATTTTTGAAGAAGTTGTGATGAAGGAAGAGATGGAGGACACATCTAAAGAAGACCCGAGTAAACCCTGCACTAAGTCTTGCTATTCATGTGGAGAAGAAGGACACATCTCCCAAAATTGTTTGAATGGGGATCAAGTAGAATTCCCGACGGAGGAAGTAGAATATGACCCACAAGAAATAGAAGCCATGATTGGCATGAAAAAGTCCAGGAAGAGAAACCGATTGGATTCCAGGAAGGACCCGAGTCGTATCACCTGTTACAGGTGCAAAGAGTCAGGGCAGTACCTCAGCAGTTGCCCAAAAAGGAAGCCAATGACCCAAGGAGGCTATATAATCCCAAGGAAACCTCGGGACTTGTCAGAAGTAATATGTTTTAGTTGTAACGGAGCAGCGCACTTTGCCAGAGAATGCCCTAAGGAGAAGGAAACTTGTGCTAGATAGTTGAGTTTGCAACAAAAGAAATGGAGTAGTAGAAGTGAGCACATTTTCTTTTATATTGAGGTGTTGAGTTGAGACATGTAATGGAAAAGCAAGAGATTGTAATCATTGGAGAATCAATAAAGTTAGCATCGTTGGTAAAGATTTGGGTTTTATGAGTTGTTACTCTATGAAGAAGAATTTTGGTCATTCTGAGGATATGAGAAATATGGTCTATGGAAGATTTGTGCATTTTAAGGGTGGTAGTACCCTGTAAGATCCGTTGACCCCTGGAAAAGATAAGGATACTCCACTGAGTGGATTTCGGACAAAATGAATATGAGTTTTGTCTCGATATGTGTGATACCCCAAGAGTGTGTGGGATGAAGTTGGAGACCGTCAGTTGTTTGGACCAAATGTGATCAAGGAGTCAGAAGAGAATGTTAATTTGATTCGAGATAGACTGAAGGTAGCTCAGTCCAGGCAGAAGAGTTATGTAGACTCAAAAACTCAAGGAGGTAGTCTATGAAATTGGAGATAGAGCATGTCTTCGTGTGTCCCCTCTGCGAGGAGTTAAACGATCTGGAGTTAAGGGAAAGTTAGCCCCGAGATTTGTAGGACCATACCGAGTTTTGGAGCGTATGGGAGAAGTGGCCAACAAGTTGGAATCACCTGAAGGACTGTCAGGAGTTCAAGATGTGTTTCACGTTTCCCAGTTGAAGAAGTGCCATGCAAAGATGGCCAATATTCCCCTATAAGGACGCTTGACCCTAGAAAGGATAATGATGTTCCACGAAGTGGAATATGGACTCCATAAGTATAAGTTTTTATCTCGGTATGTGGGATATCCCACGAGGATGAATAGATAAATTACTATTGGATATAAAGGAGGTATGATGTCGGAAATATGGATCAATGGAAACTCCATGATGAGTCTGAGTAATCATGTCCTAGTTTGGTGCCAATAGAAGGAAGTAAGACAGTACAATTGGATGGATTTAAGAATACTAGGAAGTTGGAAGTTGGAATAATGATCAGTTGCCCGATGATAAGTTCAAGGACTACAAATGATGAGATGGGCCATAACCACATGCCCCAGGACCTGCCAAGAAGCAAGCACATTCTTGCTGAAGGAAAAACCCTGGAAGAGAGTACGACCTTACCCACCGACGTTTTTATAGGAGTAACGCAAAACCTGAGAGTTGTGGAGGAACGATAGATGTTTTTTTGGCTTGCAGAATCAATGGATTATTCCGAACACAGTTCATGGACAAGAGAAATTCTGCAATGCTTGTGAGGATGACCGAGTGTTAGAATGCGAGATTCGCTAAACCGTATACAAGGTAATGATTTGGGTGCGGGATGGATTGATCACCATACCGACTTACTCTTATTGTTCGCCTTGATATATGGGATGGTAAATCTAAGTGACTTACCTATAGTAGAGAGACGACAATATCAAACCTTGTTTGAACCTTAGAATGGTATAAGTATTTTTCCCATGTACACGGCAGTTGTTGCCAACCGTAGGTTATACGGTGAGGATCAACCCAGACCCATTTCCTGCAGGAGAAACCATAAATGGTTGGCCACCATGAGATATCGATAGTTGTTTAGTATTGGCGCCAGACCTGTCAGCTAAGAAGACCCAGTCTCGGAATAACCTTACCAGGATGAAAGTACAGAAGAATTGAGGAAAAGGTTATGCCGCTGCCGGAAGAGCCAGAGAAGGAATTATCCTTATGATCTGAGAAGACCGGACCTGTGAAAGAATAAGGATGGAGTATATGAGTATTGATGGGACCGTAACGATGTTTTTAAGGGTGGTAGCACCCCAGACCCTGGGATGATTGATGGATTTTGAGGAGACCCCAAACCCTAACCTTTTTCTTTCTAGCCTCTCCGAATCACGAGGACGAGATTCATTTTAAGGGTGGTAGGTTTGTAACATCCCAAAATTCTAAATTTTGGAATGTTATAATAAATAGATAGATTTGATTGATTGTTTGATTGATTGTGTGAAATTGAGTGAAATTTGAAACCTTTTTGAAAAGTTAAATGAGAGGGAATAAAAGGACTTTCCCAAACTTCCATTTTGCATTCGTGATCTCCGTGAATTCAAATTCTTTTCACCACGAAACCTTGGAGAGAAGATAACATGACTTCTTCCATTTATTTAAATGACAAGGGGTATTGAAAATATATGAATTTCATTTGGAAAATATTTCCAATTCAGAAACATCATGCAGCTCAATGATTTTCATGAGAGAAGATAAAATGACTTCTTTAAAATTATATGAAATATGAGTTGGGAGTTTCAAAGAATTAAATTCAATGTTCTTTTGAATTTATTTTCAATTTGGAGTTATTTGAGTTTTATTCAAATTATTTTTCTCCAAAAATAAATTATATGGAAAATAGGGTAACATGATTCCCTACAATAGAAAATTGGAGAAAATTAATTTGAAATCATTTTGGTATTTTAAAAATGATTTTTGTTGGGTTTTATTAGACCAGTAGCACTCCTTAAATTATCTGATTCTGTGTATATTTTATTTAAAGTTATAAAAATGTTCATGTTGTAGGAATTCTTTTTCTGAAAATTTTGATATATTATATGCCTATATAATATATATATATATATTTATCTGTTTCCTGGAAAATCTTAAAAAAAATAATAATAATAATAAAACAAATCTTCGCCGACTGGGCCAGCACAGCACCCAGCCAGGCGGCAGCCCAGCCGGCCCAGCCCCGCGCGTCCCCGACCTCTGCTCGGTCTCCCGAGCCAGCACGGGAGCGCCGCCGCCGCCATGGACGTCGTGGTCGCCCCGGCCTCCTCCTTGCCCCTCGCGCACGCCAAGCCACCGCCTCCCCTCCCCTCCTATAAAATCGCCGCCCCGGGCCCCGCCTCTCTCTCCTCCCTCGCACTCCCGCGCCGCCACAGATCGGCGCCGCTACCAGCCGCCTCGCCGCGCCCTTCGCCGCTGCTGCTGTGCCGCCCGCTCGCCTGTGCCGCCGCCTTGCTTCGCCACCGCACCGCTCCCCGCGCTGCCCTCGCCCGCGCTGCCTCGCGCCGCTTGCCGCGTAGCCACCGCCGCTGCCCGCCACCTCGCTAGAGAGCCGTTGGAAACCGCCGCCGACGATGACCCGCCGACCGAACCGGTAGAACCGCTGCTTCGACCCGGTTTATTTAGGGTTATCACGGTTTTTTTTAAAACCCCAGTTTTCTTATTTAAATCTGTTAGTTAGTAAACGTTTTCCATTTAGTAGTTTTAGTGAACGTTTTCATTCTATAGATCTATGTAACGAACGTTCGCCATTTAGTCTTTCTTTTATTTTAGATTTCCGGCCAGGGACCTATATGTGAGGATTTTCTCTACAGTTTAGTCCCTGAACTTCAAACAATCATTACTTTTTACTCGTTAGTCCAAATCCAACGAAACCAACACCCACGTATTCATTACGATCTCCTCTATCCATTAATCCAACTCAAAAATATTTTTGAAAAGTTTAAAATTTGAATTAGATCATATTTGAATTCAAACTTCGTTTGATCATAACTTGAGTTTCGTAACTCCGATTTAGTTGATTCTTTTTGCAAATCGAAGCTCTTGACCTAAACTTTCTGATAAGGCCAAATCCATATAATTTTGATACTGTTAGAAATTGTTTTATGTTGCAAGAGTTTTTTGGTTGGTTTTGATGTTTTCCAAATTGTCTTCTTCGATCTTTCTGATCTTTTGAGTGATTGCTTATGTGCGGTTACTATTGCTTGCTTACGATAGATTGACCGGAGTGTGACGAGTAGAGATATCAAGAGTTTTGAGTGTGAATCATCTTCATCAACATTGCAGGCAAGTGCACACTTTGATCATACCTTTTTCATACCCAGTTTTTATGCATTAGTTCCAATCCTCAAACATTGCATGTTTAGGATGTCATTAACATGTGGGTATTGGGAAGTAGTTGATGAGGTAGGAACCTATAACCTGTTTATTATCAAACCCTTGGGAGTTACTATTACGTTAGGCTTATAGTGACATGCTATGCTCGTAGACGTGGATTGGGTGAGTGATATTCATGACAGATGAGAGTTTGTTTATTTAATGGTTTATCTAAGGTGGCAACTTAAACACAAATCTGGGTGGATTGAGGCACCGGGTTATTCCAGGATTGCCTGTCTAGGCACCTGGGTAGACCAGGATTGCCTGTTCTTTTTATGGACCGCCACCCAAGCTCAAAGGGATCATAAGATTATTCATACTAGAAACTTCCGTGTGCAGCCACAAGCTATTATGGGCTCTAGCATAGTTGACTAAGTCGTGCGAACTCTTACAGTGGTAGACTAGCAGATGTAGGGGATGTAGGTGGTACGGTCTACCCGATCGTAAGGTGCCAGCGCTTCTGAAAGACTATGTCTCGGTCATCCGTCTTCTCAAACACCATGTAGTGTGAGAAACCAAACGGAGGCGATCGAGTCTTGTGGGGAAAAGTGCGCAAACCTCTGCAGAGTGTATAAACTAATCATGATTAGCCGTGTCCCCGGTTATGGACATCTTGAGTATCTAGTTCTTGGATTATCCTGTTGATCTCATCATGTTACTTTAAATGAATATTGTTGGGTTTAATGATGTTACTTAATTGGGATTGAGAATGCTGTCAACCATTCTCAATGCTTAACAACTACCATGATAGTTAAATAAATTTATTCCTTTGAAGTAGGGAAAAATTGGCTTTACGCAAAACTATAACCATAGAGCTTTTCCACCAGCCAAATATGCATGTAGTGATAGCCTTCATTCATCATTCTCTATGGTGTGAATTTGCTAGTACATTCAATGTACTGACCCTTTGTGGCTGCAACGTCTCATGTTGCAGGACTTCTTACGACGAGTAAGTGATACGTTAGGGTTACAATTTCTACACTCAACTTTGCCGTTGGTGTTGATGGGAATCCACAACCTTGTTACTTCCGCTATTTTGGATTGAGGTAATAGTATCTTATGTTACTTATACATGTGATTTACCTCTGTTATAAATCCTCGAGTACTGTGTGTGTCAGCATACCGATCCAGGGATGACACTTAAGCACAGAGACTTGATCCATTCAGGTCGGGTTGCTACACTGAGCCAGATCAAAGGTGTGTGCGATATACGGCATGTGGTTCGCTTGAATGAACTGTTTGCGTTGAGACATGAGAGTAGAAATGGTTCGAATGAACAAGATGTGTGTGATAGCAGGCAAACAAGTCTATAATCGGAGATTGTGCGAAGACCGATAACAACACAGACGATTACTGCTAACAAGCCATGTTGTTGTGAGCAAGCAATTGCTGGTATACAATTGTGAGTGATTGACGAAAACATCACCGACGGGTTCCATTGTTTAGTCCGTGTGCGATGTGATTTTCTTTGTTCGCACAACATCTACGCTCTGTCTATAGCAACAACATATATACTTAAAAAGACAACATTGCATAACCAAATTAAGTATACAATTACACAAGTGACTACACACATAACATTTCCACACACCAAAGAAAGCAATTACGTGCATACAAAAGTAGGAGAAACGAGAATCTAATCATCTACTTATTGTTGCGATGGCGCTTGCCATTGCTCTGCTTCCGGCTGGATCCCTAGCCGTTTTGGGGAAGGAGGGACTTCCTCATGTCAAAGATCCGCCCGTACACGTCGTAGCTCGTGTACGCCTCCTTGGCCGCGTACATGACGTGAGCTTTGTCGAGTTTCTCCATCCAGGCTGAGTGCGAGACGCGCTTGTCCTTGTTGCACGAATCCTTCATGTCTCTGTAGTAGGGGTCGATGATGGCCTCTGCGAGGTGAACCAGTGAGTCCTCCTCATGCGCCTTGCTGCCCCTGATCTTGTTTTGGCCCTGGATATCGACAAGATTCTAGCAGGCGATGCCTGAATTCTCGAGTGCATTTACATCGTTGGTGATGTCCACCGTAGCGAACATGTAGTGGGGGCTGTTGACAAACCTAGCGAAACGCTTGCAAGGCCTTGTGGCCAGGCAGTAGTGGTAGACGAGGACGTGATGCTGCACGCACATATGGGCGACAGCGACCTTGGGACGAGACCCGGCACGAGCACGGGTGTACTCGAGGTCGAACCCGACCACCTTGTACTTCTCCTTGGCAAGCAACAGCTCCATGATGTGGATGGAGTGCTCCGCCCAGACCAGGTCGTTGGTGTCCACCACGGCACGCATGCTGAACTGCTACTCATCGTCGGCAACCACTCGGAGCACCATTGGAGCCGCGCAGGATACCGTCTAAGAATTTCTCGTGGTGGGTGTGCTTCTTGCAATGGTGGGGCGCGATCGAAAGGTTGAAGAGACACAAGGGTAGGTTAAATGGCCGCTGTAATAAATGGGGGTCAGCCAGCCTGTAATCGTCACATCTAGTCACAGTGTTCATAGCGGAGGATTCTAGAATCAAGTGCACGCTTGATAACACCGCACCCCAGGCATGGGCTCGAAGAGTCTGTTCCCACGCTACCGTGCTGTTTACCGCGCAAGCTTCCCGCCCGGCTAGTTTTTCCACGCGTCGGCTAGAAGAGGGACAAATCATGGGCATTTATTGGCAAAAAGCTTTATAAAAATGAAGTGTGTGGAATGACTTCGGTCATAAGTTTACCCTTGGGTGATGAGGTCAAAGTTACACAGAAGGGTGATGATGGACGCTCGAGTGCGATAATTAATTTTGCGCTCTACAGTGCACACGGTGGAAGAAACCAACCGTGTGCAATATTGTCGAAGATCGCAGTCGAGTTAGCTATATAGATCGTGTGCTGTGAGATCGACAAGGTGAACTAATTCGAGAATGGTTAATAAAATCTAAGACCATTGCATATTAAGGTCAAAACAGTGCTAGCAATATACGAGTCTCATACGATGCCATTTCAACGATTGTACCACAAAAGCTCGAAATGTTACAAGGTTCAAATTCCAAAGTTATATGGCTCAAATTCGAAGATTACAAGGTTCGTACTGATATTCGAAATGAAATTCAGTTCATCAGCTGCAAACACTCGCGCTGATGCACTGAACATGGATATCAGAGAGGTTCAAACTAATATCACCGCTTCTAAGTATGGCTTCAAAACCTCACAATTTTTGTAAAGGGGTCAGCCACTGAGAAGTCATGTATGGGGTTGACCCAATGATTTCCGATTACTCTATCATCTGAAGTTCCAAAATGAAATTCAACATTTTTGGAGCCTGCTCCATTCTGCCGCAAGGGCCGGTGCTGATCAATAGACCATTCATTTTTGCGAAATAAATGTAGGGAAAACCTCATTTCCTTCAGCACCCTTTCTCTGAGAACAAAGAACCTAGCGAATATAATCTCCGGTAAGGTCCCTCGATAGGAGTTGAAAGTAATTTCTGAGAGATGCAGATCTAGGAATTCGACGTGATTGTTGTATTGTATCACATTATCCACCACTGGGCCTAATCTTATCTGCAAAAGAAGAAAACGTGTTAGTGCCTACATGTAGTTTTCAACATTACTACAGGCCTAGCTATTTGGTTTGCAGGATTTGTAAAATGCACTAACATGCCATCTTCGATCTGGCATAATTAACATGGGCATTTGATTACATTCTAGAAAAATGTAGCCTTCTTCACAAGAGGTTGGAGTGCATGAAAAGTTCCCTAAGAAAACTAGTATAGATGAATCAAAAGGAGAAATGCTTATTGAATGTAACCATATGGTTCAAGCAACCAATATGGTGGGGCATGTATGTACTGAAATCCTCCAAAAGAACCTTCAGAAATCGTAGTACATTGTCATTGTAAACTTGGAAAGAGGTGTCACAAATTGAACTCCCTTATGGTTAACATTTAACAGGAAAGGAACATCACCTCGATATATAGCTTCTCCAGGCACGGAAAGCATCTCAGGAAACGGACAACTTGCTCCAGGTCAGGCCTAATAGATTCTAGTGCCAAGACCTTCACTGTGCGCAGTTTCGGGGTCAAGCTTGTCGGAATCATTTTCTGAATGACACATGAACAAACATCTTCAAAATTAGAAATAACGTTAATTTCTAGAAGGAGAGGTAGAAGGCGGCTGTTGTACCTGGACGGGTGTGGATACAATAACAAGTTCGGAGTATTTGTCAGACGAGTAGCCCACCACTATCAATTTCGGCGCAGAAATGACATTGATTCTTGTTGGACCTTCTTGATCAACTACAAGTAATCTCTCAAGTGCAGGTGTGTCCTGGATGACCATACTGTGGTCCACCTTTTGTGATGTCTTCCTGCCGCACCAGCAACACACATAAATAGTTCGGAGAGTCATGGAGGTCATGTGGAAGGTACTCAACCCGTTGATCGCCTGAAGACGAAGGTACTCGAGTGCAGTACAACCACAGAGCAGGCGCTCCATGTCACCCTTTAAGAGGCAGATGGCGACAAGCTCGAGGTGCTTCAGTCGTGGTAGAATAAGAGCGGGCACGTCATTAAGGGGCGGGAAATGGCAGTTCCTGAACTTGGCGACGCGCAGCGTGGGCGCGAGGCGGAGTGCGGACGTTAGCAGCGACTGCATATTCCCATCATCAAAAGTGAGCTCCTCGAGCTGTTCTAGGGAGGGGGATCGGAACCAGTTGTCAAGCATGGCTCGGTCCTTGCCGTTGGAACGGAACTTGCCCATTCTGAGGCCTTTGGTTGGGCCAAGGTGACTACCAAGGATCTTGGAGAACGCATCCAAGCTTTTGTGATAGCCATGGCAGAGCTCATGGGTGTCGATGAGGTCGAGAGGGCTGGAGTTCCATAGGGGGCGCCACCACCGGGAAAGGAGGGTTGTCCGCGCCACATATTTGATTGGGAGGAGGGAGATGATGACTCTCAACATATCATCGGGGAGGTTGCTGATTAAGTCTAGGCCTGCTGGAGTCGCTTGCGGTTCTAGCTCGTCCCGCGTGCGCTTGTTGCCAGCCCCGTTCTCCACCTCCGAAGTCTCCTTGTCAGCGGCACTTTCTGATAGAAATGGGAGTACAGGGAATATTTAGTTAAAACAGGGCAATAGAAAAGTGTATTGGTAACTAGAAGTTATTAGGTAGGGATATAGTAAGAAAAGGGAATAACAATTGGTTGCTTAAATACTACACAATTCATTTGACATTGCTGGGTAAGTCAACATATGCAGATAGTTCAAAAGAAAACTTACTTCAAACAAAGTCTGGACGGATGATTTTGTCGGGGAAGTTAGCATATATCTCATGACCAGGCCCTTCTATGTGCAATGCAATTTTAGTGCCAGCTTTCAGTACATAAAACTTTGCAATTTCATTCCAAAAGACAGTGCCAAAATAGGAGTCACCATGTTCATCAAGTCTTACAGTAGCAACGATTGTAAATCCATGGTTTGTGTGCAGTATGACATTCGTGGAGCCTTGATGTATGTAAAGGGAAAATTTGTGCACTACATAATCTGTTGCATAGCGAGGGATGTCCTGCAGAAAATGGTAGGATTGTTAAAGAAAATATTGTAACATGCAAATATGGGCCCAAATTGAAAGAACTGTGCAACAGTTGAAATCGAAGGACAAAAGTCTATAATTAAACAGATAGGGTAAACATGATGTCATGGAAATATGAGAGTAATCGAAAGAACAATACATAATCTGTTGCATAGCGAGGGATGTCCTGCAAAAAAATGGTAGGATTGTTAAAGAAAATATGGTAACATGCAAATATGGGCCCAAATTGAAAGAACTGTACAACACTTGAAATTGAAGGACAAAAGTCTATAATTAAACAGATAGGGTAAACATGATGTCATGGAAATATGAGAGTAATCGAAAGAACAATACATCATTAATTTACCTAATATAGAAAGAAGAGGGGGAAATACCCTTTGACGTATATAGTGCATGTGGCACCTTTTATCCAAATGTAGCAATATTTAGAATACGTTCAGGAAAGTAGGTCATGCCAACCAATTTAGGGTGAGATTGAACATACTGTGAGCATCCTCAAGTTATCTGGTACGATGAGATGGAATCTCTGGAGGTGGTCGCCAAGTCCTGAAGTGTCGGCGCATTGTACATTCTATGAATGAAAGAAAACCCTCAAATCACCTCGAATAAAAATGAATTCACGGTGATTTCCGTCGGGTGATTAAAGGAGGCAGATGAACTGGGATAAGAGATGAGATAATATATCGTTAAATTAGTTACCTTGTCGTCCATGAGAAAGAACCCTAAGTACGGCAGATTTCCAACCGAGCGGAGCTGGGTCGACCGCGAGCAGCGTCGAGAAAGTCGATGGTGATAGGTGGCGGCAAGCAGAAGTGGCGAAATGTGGTGGGCTTTTCCAACAGCCTGGCAGCGGCGGCAGGCATCGAGCTAAGTGCTTACCGCCGCGATAGACGGTGCCATGGCATAGACACGGAGGAGCTTGTGCAGGTGTGAATGGGGAACGTACCAGAGGGCCGAGGGGGTGGCGGGAAGGGTGAGGGTTTTTGTGACGTGGGGATGGTGAGGGTTTTCTTTTTTCTTTTTTGAATTGGGCGGTGAGGGTTTTCTATCCCACAAAGAATTTTGGGGGCGACGGTTTGCTAGAGTGAACCGTGTGTGATTGACGTAGCAGGCAAAATGAAAGTCATTGCACACGGTTCCAATTTTGGGAACCATGTGTGATTGACGTACTACCTCTGTCCTGGTTTATTGGTCCCCCGTTGTAATTTTTACCAAAATTTGGCGAAATGTTTAACATACTCAGACATAGATAATAAGCGTACACGTACATAAGCATAGTTCAACCATAAGTACATAGGTCAACCATCATTAAGCATACTCAAGCGTACATAGTTCGATCCATCCCACATCTCATCTCACATGCGGCCGGCATGATCCTGAAGCTTCTCCAGGTACTCGGCGTACGCGCCGTGCGCCACCCTGCGAGAATACTTCTGCTTGAAGGAGCTAACGACCCGTCCTCTTGCATGCGCTAGAACACTTAGATACGCGTCATGAATCTTGTGGTTGCAAAATGGGAATCCATAGCCGTGGTTCTAGGTCCTAATACACCTGTTATGCATTCCCGCATAAAGCTCCCTCAGGATTCGCCTCTTGTACCTCCTCTGGGCATCTTCATCCTCACTATCCACATCGTCAGACAGCACCTATACAAATAGTAAAACAAATTTTGCATCAAATCACTGATTACATGCCGTGAAGTAGGATTAGGAATTTATGGCTATTTATTTATACATATCCAGATATTATGGCTCGATTCTTAAGCACAGTCGTTGCTACCTCTTGAGCACTGCATTGGTTTTCCCTTGAAGAGGAAAGGGTGATGTAGCAAAGTAGCGTAAGTATTTCCCTCAGTTTTTGAGAACCAATGTATCAATTCAGTAGGAGGCCACAGGCAAGTCCCTTGTACCTACACAAACAATTAAGAACCTCGCAACCAACGTGATAAAGGGGTTGTCAATCCCTTCACGGTCACTTACGAGAGTGAGATCTGATAGAGATGATAAGATAATATTTTTGGTATTTTTATGATAAATATTAAAAGTAAAGATTGCAAAATAAAAGGTAATAGAAATAGCTTGTTGATGGAATATTAATAAAATGGATAATAGACCTGGGGGCCATAGGTTTCACTAGTGGCTTCTCTCAGGATAGCATAAGTATTACGATGGGTGAACAAATTACTGTCGAGCAATTGATAGAAAAGCGAATAATTATGAGAATATCTAGGCCTGATCATGTATATAGGCATCACATCCGTGACAAGTAGACCGACTCCTGCCTGCATCTACTACTACTACTCCACACGTCGACCGCTATCCAGCATGCATCTAGAGTATTAAGTTCATTAGAACAGAGTAACGCATTAGGTAAGATGACATGATGTAGAGGGATAAACTCAAGCAATATGATATAAACCCCATCTTTTTATCCTCGATGGCAACAATACAATACATGTCATTTCCTTTCTGTCACTGGGATCGAGCACCGCAAGATAGAACCCAAAGCTAAGCACTTCTCCCATTGCAAGAAAGATCAATCTAGTAGGCCAAACCAAACTGATAATTCGAAGAAACTTGCAAAGATAACCAATCATACATAAAAGATTTCAGAGAAGAATCAAATATTGTTCATAGATAGACTTGATCATAAACCCACAATTCATGTGATCTCGACAAACACACCGCAAAAAGAGTTACATCGAATAGATCTCCAAGAGGATCGAGGAGAACTTTGTATTGAGATCAAAAGAGAGAGAAGAATCCATCTAGCTAATAACTATGGACTCGAAGGTTTGAAGTAAACTACTCACACATCATCGGAGGGGCCATGGAGTTGATGTGGAGGCCCTCCATGATCGATGCCCCCTCCGGCGGAGCTCCGGAAAAGGCCCCAAGATGGGATCTCTTGGGTACAGAAGTTGCGGCGGTGGAAATAGGGTTTTGTGGTGCTCCTGGATGTTTTCAGGGTATATGAGTATATATAGGAGGAAGAAGTAGGTCGGTTGAGCCACGAGGGGCCCACGAGGGGGGAGGGCGTGCCCAGGGGGTAGGCGCACCCCTTGCCTCATGGCCTCCTTGGTTGTTTGTTGACGTCCACTCCAAGTCCTTTGGATCACGTTTGTTCCAAAAATCACGTTCCCGAAGGTTTCATTCTGTTTGACTCTGTTTGATATTCCTTCTCTACGAAACACTGAAATAGGCAAAAAACAGCAATTTGCACTAGGCCTTGGGTTAATAGGTTAGTCCCAAAAATAATATAAAAGTGTATAATAAAGCCCATTAAACATCCAAAACAGAATATATAATAGCATGGATCAATAAAAAATTATAGATACGTTGGAGACGTATCAGCTGTCTATGTACAAACTAATCTTGAAGAAAATAATGGCACAAACATAGGTAGGTCATTCAAAATGAATTGTCAAGTCCTGGCTAGGAATTATTAGCACGAACACTAACCCTAGTCGGATTACTAGCAGAAATCATTTGCACAGATGAAACAACTAATCACTTATCACCTGTACCATTCAAGCAATCAATACATTACACGGATCTAAAGAAACTTACTCAGGTTTCATGGATTGGGAGAACATAACCACATGATTTCTATTCCAAAAAAGGGGAAGCATGAGTAACCAGAGAAACACTATGATCTATTTGACACATAAATGGGTATAGATGACTAACCAGCTGTCCGTCGTCGTCGGAGTCGTCACCGGAGTGGTCGTCGGAGTCGGTGTGGAACTCCGCCTTCGGCTGTGGAAGCTCGACACCATCGATGACGTTAGGGTGTAGCGATAAATAGCCAGCGGTGACGGCAACCTCTATCTCCATCTCCATGCCATGCTCTGGTGCTTTAGCAGCCCTGGCGTCGCAACTCCCTCCGATGGGGCGCTTCGGCCACATCCTCATACACTAACGGCTTTGAGGACTAAGAGCGGCGTCGAGGATGCAAGCGGAGAGAGAGGATTGTGTGTGCGTAGCGAGGATGGGGGGTGCGGCCGCTCAGGCGCACCATTAATATGGAGTAGTGGGAGTTGTGGGAGAGAGGCGGGCGACGGTCAAACCAATGGCTTGCCTCCCGGTGAGCCTGCGCACCGGACTGTTGGCATGCCTACCAAAGTTTCACACAGCTACTCGCATGCCTCCCGATGATATTGCGCAGCGAGCACGCCTCCGTCAATTCACACACCTGCATGCACGCCTCCCCGTCTGCCTGTGCGGCGGACTGCTCGCATGCGTCCCTTCAACTCACGCCTTCTCACATGCCACACGGGTCGCGCGGCGGCACGTATATTGTTTTTCTATTTGGATAAATAATGTTGCCGCTTTATTGCTTAACCGAAGCATGGCACGCATCCATTGTTGGTCTAACGCTCACGGTTCAAATAAATAATCCGTTTGGGATATTGGTTTCCAATTATTAATAATCTCCTATCTGTAATTAGATAAAGATTACATAAAAATTGGTCTCAAATTTGACAAAAAAGTACAATGCCACTTTGTATTGGTGTCCATATGACAACACGATAAGGTTCATGAACTTCAAATAAGTTTTGGATGTACTAGAATTTAAAAATCAAGATTCTCAATGTTTGAAATTTGTTGCACGGGGAGTAAACATGCACCTAGTGAGACACATGTGTTTTTGCAATCCATTTAGGTGCACTGTCACGTGTGCATGTAGCTCAAATTTGATTTGTGCACATTATACCCATAGAAAATCAATCAATCAATGTACTAAAACGTCTTAATGATATAATGTTTTGGCCACATGCAGTCGATGGCTGTCCTACACGACACTCGATACTCGCGTGTGACGCTTTCTGTGGGCCCGCGAGGTCGTCGTCCATCACTTTGACGAACAGCTGGCAGTGAGGTTATTTTGACCAGCAAAATATAATCTTTTTTGTTTGTGTTATGGTGGTATATAGTACGCGTCGAACAGGTGGCAGGGGACTAGCATATATACTATACGTATGCGTCTGTGAACAAGTACACCTCACTCAGTGTCGGGACTTTTTAGTTACTGAGGCACGTGCCACATCAAAATTGTGAAATTGGTTATTCAAACATCACACAACACCTTTTTGGGCCACATGCATATATATCCCAGCTAGGACACTCACGTGTGACGCTTCCATCCATGGGCCCACGAGGCCATCGTCGATGCATGCATGCATGCATCACTTTGACCTACATCAGGAGAGGTTAATTAATTTCACCATCGATGAGGATTCTTTTGGGTTGTACATATATTACGCCAGGAGCATATAGTATGCGGTGAAGAGGGGGGAAGGGGACCATCATATGTAGTACGCTTGATATGAACCTCGCTTTGTGTGGGTGCATGGCTTATGGTTTTTGAGGCATGTGGGACATCATAGTTGTGCATTTTGGGTATTCAACATATATATGTTTGGCCCACATGCAAAGTGGTGGTGGTTGTCCTCTCACACCCACTTAAGCGGTTATCAGCGATATCGATGCTTTCCATCTGTGGGCCCGCTTGGTCCATCACTTCTTTTTGCCTGACAACAGGAGAGGTTAATTTGACTTAGGAGGGGATTATTATTTTTGCTCTGGGATGACATGCATGATACACTTTGAGCACACACACATGCATGTGTATGCATGAATCCCTCCCATCGAGTGGAAGTGGCTAGTACAACGACACCATCATGAACCGATCTCGCTCTGTGTGGGGAGCTAGTGTATGATTTTTGACACACGCGCCAGATCAATGTTGTGTATTCAAACATGCATGCACGCATCACCTCCATACATATGCATGTAGTGGTTGCCTTCAAATGATACACTCCCTCACGTGGTTATTGGCGACACGCCTATATATTCATGGGCCTGGGTGGACATCCATGATCACCTTGACCAACAACAAGATAGGTTACCATGGCGGATTCTTCATTTGGTTCGTGTTATCGTAGTATAGGTCATGGTGAGATTCAGACCTAATTAAGTTTGAGTGCATATACTATGCACGCATGCATGCATATATGAATCCCCGTCATTGGCTTGAAGTGTGGTGTAACATACATATGCATCGTCAACCTAACGCTCACTCAGTGTGGGGATTTCTAGTTCGAAATCACGGTGCCACATCAAAGTTGTTCCATTGTTACTCAAAAACACACCTCTCCATACATATGTTTGGGCCACACACATGCAGTGGTTGTCTTCGGGGACTAGCTACTTGCGTGATTATTAGCGAGCTAGCCCATCTCCGGGGTCGAATGGACGTCCATCATTTTGACCAACAACAAGAGAGAGGTTGTACGACCAAGGTGGATTATTATTGGTCCATTTTACAATCCATCTTGGTGAGATATATGCCTCTCTGGCCCACCGACTGAAAGTGTGTTTCTTTGTGTGTGTGGGGGGGTGCAACATGGCACTTTGCTAGGTGAACCTCAGTTGGGGGGCATGCATTCATAGCTTAATTAGGATTCCCTTCGTGGCGACACGAGGGGGTGGGGGGTTGCTAGCTACTTCGCACTTTGCTAGGTGAACCTCAGTTGGGGGGAGGGGGGCATGCTCATAGTTCAGGATTCCCTTCGTGCCGACACGAGGGGGGCTACTAGCTACTTCACACTTTGCTAGGTGGACCTCGGTTGGGGGGGCGTGCATTCATTCTTAGGATTCCCTTCGTGCCGACACGAGGGAGGGGTGGCTTCTAGCTACTTTGCACTTTTCTAGTGTGAACCTCGGTTGGGGGGAGGGCATGCATTCATAGCTTAGGATTCCCTTCGTGCCGACACAAGCGAGGGGGTCTGCTAGCAACTTCGCACTTTGTTAGGTGAACCTCGGTTGGGCGGGGGCATGTGCATTCATAGCTTAGGATTCCCTTCGTGCCGACACGAGGGAGGGGTGGCTGCTAGCTACTTCACACTTTGCTAGGGTGAACCTCGGTTGGGGGGCATGCATTCATAGCTTAGCTAGGATTCCCTTCGTGCTGACACGAGGGAGGGGGCTGCTAGCTACTTCGCACTTTGCTAGGTGAACCTCGGTTGGGGGGCATGCATTCATAGCTTAGGAATCCCTTCATGCCGACACGAGGGAGGGGGGCTGCTAGCTCTACTCCACACTTTGCTAGGTGAACCTCAGTTGGGGGCATGCATTCATAGCTTAGGATTCCCTTCATGCCGACACGAGGGAGGGGGGCTGCTAGCTACTTCACACTTTGCTACGATGAACCTCGGTTGGGGGGCATGCATTCATAGCTTAGGATTCCCTTCGTGTCGACACGAGGGAGGAGGGGGGCTGCTAGCTACTTCACAATTTGATAGCTGAACCTCGGTTGAGGGGGAGGGGGCATGCATTCATAGCTTAGGATTCCCTTCATGCCGACACGAGGGGGGTGGGGGAAAGCAATACCGTGCGCTTTGCGAGAGAGGTGCCACATTGAAGTTGCATTTGGTATTTGAAAATCAAACCACCCTTTTGATACATAAATTTGGTCCACATGCAAGTGTGTTCGTGTTCTGACCCTCTCCCGCGTCATTTTTCGCCAAATTTATGAACATTAGACAAGTTGGATGACGCAACAGACATGGTTCACTCAATCTAACTGTGTGCCACACTGGTGCACCTGTCACGCACACATCCGCACAGTACATTGGGCTCCACGAGGCTCCCCCTCTCAAAAATATCTGCCTGCCTCAAGGGTTTTTCTATTTCATAACACATGGTTGTTATCTCCAGTCCGTGTGCGATGTTTCTTGTTCCCAATCCCACCCGCATCCCTAGAAAATATCTGCGCGCCTCGAGGGTTTTTCTGTTTCATAACACACGGTTGTTATGTCCGGACCGTGTGCGATGCACTATCATCAAAATTTTCAATAGCACGGCATTTCACTCCAGCCTTTGACTCCAGCGTAGTAAAATTTTCAGTACCCGTGTCATTTCCTCAAACACCCCTCCCCCCTCCACACACACACACACCAAAGCCTCCTCGGGAATGCGCGCACACACACACACACCCTCCCTCGCTCGAAACCCTAGAAAAGTCCCCATCGTTGCTACCGCCGCCACCGCAAGGCCTCCATTGTCAACATCTGCCAGTTTGCCCGTGCAGCTTACCCATCGATCTCCATACCCAGGCCGCCCTGAGTTTCTTAGATGATGCCTGCCACACGCCCCCTTTCCCACAGATCCCCATCCCCCACTCCAGAGTGTCGCAGCCTAAGCCCGGCTATGCTTCCTGTGGAGCTCGAGGAGCGACTGGCCTAAAAGAGGTGTATAGCCGTCTCTTCGCCCGACATCACCGACGAAGCTGACGATCATTACTGGCGGCAGGCACTCAAGCATTGGGCTAGAGTATGCAGGCATGTCTCGTCTGCCGGCTACGACATCGAGGTCATCGACAGCGACGCCCTGAGGCGGGCTGTATCACAGGTTAAGTGGCCCACCCCCAATCCCTCAGGTTCAACCCCCGTCGATCTCATCCATGGCCCCGCCATCGATCTCCTCTAGCTCGCTGTCAACAATTTCCCATTCTACATCGCCATCGAGACCCTTTTGTCATTTCCGAAGGACACGTTCTGCAATGCTGGCTTGATATCCACAGCTTCCAAGTCAGACCTCATCGACGACGACCATGAGGAGGGCACCCTCTCTGGCTCTTCCAAGGGAAAAGAGCCCATATGCTCTTACAAGGGGAAAGTGATACGTCTCTGTCGTATCTACTTTTCCAAACACTTTTGCCCTTGTGTTGGACTCTAACTTGCATGATTTGAATGGAACTAACCCGGACTGACGTAGTTTTCAGCAGAATTACCATGGTGTTATTTATGTGCAGAAACAAACGTTCTCAGAATGACCTGGAACTTCATGGAGCAACTTTTTGGAAAATATAAAAAAACTTGCAAAAGATGAAGGCCAGGGGGCCCACCACCTCTCCACAAGGGTGGGGGCGCACCTGCCCCCTAGGGCGCGCCCCCTACCTCGTGGGCCCCCTGGTGCCTCTCTGACTCCAACTCCATGTATTGTGTTTTGAGGAGAGAAAAATCAGAGAGAAGAATTCATCGCGTTTTATGATACAGAGCCGCCACCAAGCCCTAAAACCTCTCGGGAGGGCTGATCTGGAGTCCGTTCGGGGCTCCGGAGAGGGGAATCCGTCGCCATCGTCATCATAAACCATCCTCCATCACCAATTTCATGATGCTCACCGCCGTGCGTGAGTAACTCCATCGTAGGCTTGCTGGACGGTGATGGGTTGGATGGGATCTATCATGTAATCGAGTTAGTTTTGTTAGGGTTTGATCCCTAGTATCCACTATGTTCTGAGATTGATGTTGCTATGACTTTGCTATGCTTAATGCTTGTCACTAGGGCCCGAGTGCCATGATTTCAGATCTGAACCTATTATGTTTTCATCAATATATGAGTGTTCTTGATCCTATCTTGCAAGTCTATAGTCACCTATTATGTGTTATGGTCCGTTAACCCCGAAGTGACAATAATCGGGATACTTACCGGTGATGACCGTAGTTTGAGGAGTTCATGTATTCACTATATGTTAATGCTTTGTTCCAGTACTCTATTTAAAGGAGGCCTTAATATCCCTTATTTTCCGTAAGGACCCCGCTGCCATGGGAGGGTAGGACCAAAGATGTCATGCAAGTTCTTTTCCATAAGCACGTATGACTATGTTCGGAATACATGCCTACATTATATCAATGAACTGGAGCTAGTTCTGTGTCGCCCTAGTTTATGACTGTTACATGATGAACCGCATCCGGCATAATTCTCTATCACGGATCCATTGCCTACGAGCGTTTCATATATTGTTCTTCGCTTATTTACTTTTCCGTTTCTATTGCTATCATCACTACAAAATACCAAAAAAAAAAACTTTTACTACGGTTACCTTTTGCTACCGTTACCACTACTATCATATTACCTTGCTACTAAATACTTTGCTGCAGATACTAAGTTTCTAGGTGTGGTTGAATTGACAACTCAGCTGCTAATACTTGAGAGTATTCTTTGGCTCCCCTTGTGTCGAATCAATAAGTTTGGGTTGAATACTTTACCCTCGAAAACCATTGCGACCACCTATACTTGTGGGTTATCAAGACTATTTTCTAGCGCTGTTGCCGGGGAGCATAGCTCTATTGTTTGAGTCACTTGGGATTTATATCTGCTTATCATTATGAAGAACTTGAAAGATCCAAGAACCAAGATTTATCCCTCAACTATGAGGGGAGGTAAGGAACTGCCATCTAGCTCTGCACTTGATTCACCTTCTGTTTTGAGTAAGCTTGCGACACCTAAAACTGCTTCTGCTATTCGTTCTGATATGTCGCATGTTATTGATGATGCCACTTCTGCTATGCATGATACTTATGATGAAACTACTTCTATGCTTGATACTACTGTGCCACTTGGTGATTTTCTTGATGAACAACTTGCTAGGGCTAGAGAGATTGAAAATATTGAATCTGATAATACTGATGAAAGTGATGATGAAGAATCACTTGTTATTCCTGAGGGTTATTTTTTGATCAAGAAGCTTCTTTAACTATTTTAGCTTGCAAAGATATATACGAACTAAAGAGGTTATTAGCTAAATGGAACAAGCAATCTCTTAATGCTAGAATGAAACCTGGCCCTGCTTTTGCTACTTCACCTATCTGTGTTACTGATAAGGATTATGAATTCTCTGTTGATCCTGATATAATTACTTTGGTTCAATCTGATCCTTTTCATGGCTATGAATCTGAAACTGTTGTGGCACATCTTACTAAATTAAATGATATAGCCACCCTGTTCACTAATGATGAGAGAACTTGCTACTTTTATATCCTTAAAATATTTCCGTTCTCATTAAAGGGTGATGCTAAGATATGGTTTAATTCTCTTGATCCTGGTTGTGTGCGTAGTCCCCAGGATATGATTTATTACTTCTCTGCTAAATTTCCCTGCTCATAAGAAACAAGCTACTTTAAGGGATATATATATATAATTTTGTGCAAATTAAAGAAGAGAGTCTCCCACAAGCTTGGGGGAGGCTTCTCCAATTACTTAATGCTTTGCCTGATCATCCTCTTAAGAAAAATGAAATACTTGATATCTTTTATAATAGACTAACCGATGCTTCCAGAGATTACCTGGATAGTTGTGCTGGTTCTGTTTTCAGGGAAAGAACACCAGATGAAGCTGAAATTCTATTGAATAATATGTTGACAAATGAAAATAATTGGACACCTCCGGCGCCAATTCCTGAGCCAATTCCTAAACCAACTCCAAAGAAGAGGGGTATTCTATTTCTCAGTCCTGAAGATATGCAAGAGGCAAAGAAATCTATGAAAGAAAAAGGATGATGAGGATTTTGAGCGCTTTGCAGAAATGATTAGACCTATCTTTTTGCGTATGCGATTAACTGATATGCTCAAAATGAATCCTTATGCTAAGTATATGAAATATATTGTTACAAATAAAAGAAAGATATCGGCAGCTGAAATTTCCACCATGCTTGCTAATTATACTTTTAAGGGTGGTATACCAAAGAAACTTGGAGATCCAGGAGTACCCACAATACCATGCTCCATTAAAAGAAACTATGTTAAAACTGCTTTATGTGATCTTGGAGCCGGTGTTAGTGTTATGCCTCTCTCTTTATATCGTAGACTTGATTTGAATAAGTTGGCACCTACTGAAATATCTATGCAAATGGCTGATAAATCAACTGCTATACCTGTCGGTATTTGTGAGGATGTGCATGTTGTAGTTGCAAACGTTACTATTTTAACGGACTTTGTTATTCTTGATATTCCCGAGGACGATAGTATGTCTATTATTCTTGGAAGACCCTTTTTGAATACTGCAGGGGCTATTATTGATTGCACTAAAGGCAATGTCACTTTTCATGTTAATGGTAATGAGCATACGGTACACTTTCCGAGGAAACAACCTCAAGTCCACAGTATAAATTCTATTGGAAAAATTTCGACAATCACCATTGGAGGTTTTGAATTTCCTCTTCCTACTAACAAGAAGAAATATGATATTCTTATTATTGGGGATGTGCATATCCCCATTGAGGTAACATAGTGTTATTCGAAATTTCTCCGGTTCCATGTTATTCGGAATGAGTTCGTTAACAAGACTTGATCACTTTGTTAGTGGATTCCTTTTGATGATCATGAGATGGATGAAACTAGAAGGCACAACCTTCTCTATCCCACTTTTACTTTCTGTTATTTATATTAAATAAAATAAAATAAATATTTTTCTGTCTGTTATCTGATTATTCGTGCAATATAAAAATACCCCGAAAATAAAAGTTATCCAAATGCCCTGAAATTTAAATATGATTTTTTTCTAGAATATTTGAAAATATTTGGCACTAAGAACACAGCATGGGGGGTCAACCACCTGCCCACGAGGGTGGAGGGCGCGCCCTACCCCCTGGGCGCGCCCCCCTGCCTCGTGGGCCCATGGTGGCCCCCCTCCACTTATTCCTGCACCCACACACTTCTTCTTCCTCCCACAAACATGAATAACCAGCTCAAGCACGAGTTCTAGCTCATCTTGCGGCCGTTTTCGATCTCCTTGCTCAAAACACCTCTCACAAAACTGCTTGGGGAGATTGTTCATTGGTATGTGACTCCTCCATTGGTCCAATTAGTTTTTGTTCTAGTGCTTTATTCGTTGCAAATTTTTGCTGCTTAGGTGACCTTGTTCTTGAGCTTGCATGTCAAATTTATATGGTCAAAAGTAGTTTTGATGCATGATATAGGCCCTAGGCACTTGTAGGAGTAGTTGCTATCAATATTATTGAGTTTGGTTTACTTTTATTTTGAAGTTACTAAAAATTTCAGAATTTTCCAGAAAATGATGAAGAGACTTTTGAGGGGCCCATCGAGCCAAAGCTTGAAGGAAAAGTCACCGAAGCCTAAGTATAATCTGCCTCGCACCGCGGAGGTTCGGGCGTGTGAATGGCCTTCCGATGATTTCTTTAGAGCAGCCGGGATTTATGAAGATTTTCATGAATTGGCTAAGAATGCAGGCCTCACCGCTTTCCTCCATGACCAATGTGATCAATATCTCTTACTCACAAATACCTTTGTGCAAAACTTTCATTTCCATTCTAGGAGCTCACCACATATGGTGGAGTTTCATTTATATGATGAGCATAAGGAGATGTCACTTTATGATTTTTGTCGGATTTGTTTAGTCCACTTTGAGGGCAAGACAGAGGAACCACATTGCGATGATGTGGACGGGTTTATTGATACTATCACTGTAGGGGGAACAAGGAAGTTTTCCGATGCACGAATCACTAGCATACATTTTCCTGTTTTACGCTATTTTGCATTATTTGCTAGTCGTTGTTTAATTGGTCGCGGAAACTGTGGAAAGCTTAGTATCCCTGATATTATTATTTTGCTCGACGGTTTATACGGTGATAACTCTGTTAGTATGGGTGGCATTGTTGCTAAACGGTTAAGTCTGAACCATACCAAGGGCCCCATCTTTGGAGGCATCTATGCTTCACGCCTAGCTGCACATTTTAACATACCTATTAGGCATTATGAAAAGGAAGAAAAGGTGCTGCCTCATGTTTATTTAGATTATAAAAGTATGATGGCACATGATTTTATTGTTAAGAATAGGGAAGGAGAGCTTAAATATAAATTGTTCTTTGATAAACATCATCCTGAGACTATTACCCCTGCCTGCTCCTTCTTTGTTTGATTTATCTGCAGGCCGGTACCTTGTTCCATTGAAGGCTATTCACGCCTACCGAAACCCTGCACCAGTTATGGAGTCAGAGCCGGAACCACAAGTTGATCCTTCACGACAGTCTAATTACCAGTGGGATCCGGAGATGATTGTCAGCCAGTGGCAATCGGAGTCTTCTTCTTCTTCTCAGTACGACCCCAACTACTATTATGGATATCCGCCAGGCCAGCCGTGGCCATAGACCAACTTAGGCCAAAAGCCTAAGCTTGGGGGAGTACATATTTCCCACCGACATTACATTCATGTTCACACACTCATTGCTAGATGTCGGTGCTCATACTTTTTCATTGTATCATCCATGCTAATTTATTTCCTTTTTATGCTTTCTCCTTGTGTGTTTAATAAACCTTAAGAAAAACCAAAAAAAGTTAGTTGTAACTTTTAGTTAGTTTAATTTCCATGCTTGTAGTAGTAATTAAAAAGAAAACCCAAAAATATTTCCTGTTCTTCTTTTGCTTGTTGGGAGCTTTCCCGTGTAAATAGTTTTATTTCTTTTCTTTCCTTTGGGGGTCGATAGGAGAAGACCATGATTAAATTGTTGAAGTGGCTCTTATATGCATAAATGTTGATCTGACAAAAGAACTCATATTGCCTTGTCTTCTCCTGTTTATTGAATGCTTGCAGATTCCAGCTTAGTCTGATGCACTCGCACTATTATTATTATTATTCCCATCATTGGTCGTGCAAGTGAAAGGAAATTATGACGATATATGATGGACCGATTGAGATGAGAAAAGCTGGTATGAACTCGACCTCTTTTGTTTTTGTAAATATGATTAGTTCATCGTTCCTGATTCAGCCTATTATGAATAAACATGTTTGCAATGACAACTAGAGATCATAGTTTCTTGTGCCATGCTTGATTAGCTATGAGTTATAATGGTTTACCTTGCGTGCCAACATGCTATTGAGATGGTTATGATGTGGTATGATAGGGTGGTATCCTCCTCTGAATGATTTAAGTGACTTGACTTGGCGCATGTTCACACATGTAGTTGAAACAAAATCAACATAGCCTTCACGATATTTATGTTCATGGTGGATTATATCCTACTCATGCTTGCATTCGGTGTTGATTAATTTTAATGCATGTTCATGACTGTTGTCGCTCTCTAGCTGGTTGCTTCCCATTCTTTTGCCAGCCTTCACCTGTACTAAGCGGGAATACTGCTTGTGCATCCAATCCCTTAAATCCCAAAGTTATTCCATATGAGTCCACTATACCTACCTATATATGGTATCTACCTGCCGTTCCAAGTAAATTTGTATGTGCCAAACTCTAAACCTTCAAATAAATATCCTGTTTTGTATGCTCGAATAGCTCATGTATCAACTAGGGCTGTCTGTATCTTCCATGTTAGGCGGGTTATTTTCAAGAGGAGTGGACTCCGCTCCTCACTCACGAGATAAATGGCTGGTCACCGGGATGCCCAGTCCCATGCTTTATGCAAACTAAATCAAAATAATTGCAAACAAAACTCCCCTTGGGACTCTTGTTAGTTGGAGGCACTCGTTGTTTCGACCAACACATGGATTGATGCTTGTTGGTGGAAGGGGGAGTATAAACTTTACCATTCTGTTTGGGAACCACCTATAATGTGTGTAGCATGGAAGATATCGCCATCTCTTGGTTGTTATGTTGACAATGAAAGTATACCGCTCAAAATATTATCCACCTCTGTTTCAAAATCAAGCTCTGGCACCTCTACAAATCCCTGCTTCACTCTGTGAAGGGCCTATCCATTTACTTTTATGCTGAGTCATCATCTAATTATTAAAAAGCACCAGTTGGAGAGCACCGCTGTCATTTGCATTCATTACTGTTAGTTTACATTGAGTATGACTTGACTGGATCTCTTTTACCATGAATTACAATGTCTAGTCAGTCCTTGGTCTTTAAAGGTGCTCTGCATTTATGTTTTGCGGTCTCAGAAAGGGCTAGCTAGATACCATCTTGTTATATCATATTATGATTGTTTTGAGAAAGTGTTGTCATCCGAGATTTATAATTATTGCTCACTAGTTGATTATGCTATTGATATGAGTAAACTTGAGACCTAAGAGTTATTGCGAATGTGGTTAGTTGTAACCTTTGTTGAAAACATGAATGATGGCTTTACATATTTACAACAACAAGAGCAAACAGAGTTTGTAAAAGTTTTCTTTATCACTTTCAGTTTGTCAACTGAATTGCTTGAGGACAAGCAAAGGTTTAAACTTGGGGGAGTTGATACGTCTCCGTCGTATCTACTTTTCCAAACACTTTTGCCCTTGTTTTGGACTCTAACTTGCATGATTTGAATGGAACTAACCCGGACTGACGCTGTTTTCAGCAGAATTACCATGGTGTTATTTATGTGCAGAAAGAAACGTTCTCGGAATGACCTGAAACTTCACGGAGCAACTTTTTGGAAAATATAAAAAATACATCCAAAAGGTGAAGGCCAGGGGGCCCACCACCTCTCCACAAGGGTGGGGGCGCGCCTGCCCCCCTAGGGCGCGCCCCCTACCTCATGGGCCCCCTGGTGCCTCTCCGACTCCAGCTCCAACTCCAACTCCATATATTGTGTTTCGGGGAGAAAAATCAGAGAGAAGAATTCATCGCGTTTTACGATACGGAGCCGCCGCCAAGCCCTAAAACCTCTCGGGAGGGCTGATCTGGAGTCCGTTCGGGGCTCCGGAGAAGGGAATCCGTCGCCATCTTCATCATCAACCATCCTCCATCACCAATTTCATGATGCTCACCGCCGTGCGTGAGTAATTCCATCGTAGGCTTGCTGGACGGTGATGGGTTGGATGTGATCTATCATGTAATCGAGTTAGTTTTGTTAGGGTTTGATCCCTAGTATCCACTATGTTCTGAGATTGATGTTGCTATGACTTTGCTATGCTTAATGCTTGTCACTAGGGCCCGAGTGCCATGATTTCAGATCTGAACCTATTATGTTTTCATCAATATATGAGAGTTCTTGATCCTATCTTGCAAGTCTATAGTCACCTATTATGTGTTATGATCCGTTAACCCCAAAGTGACAATAATCGGGATACTTACCGGTGATGACCATAGTTTGAGGAGTTCATGTATTCACTATGTGTTAATGCTTTGTTCTGGTACTCTATTAAAAGGAGGCCTTAATATCCCTTAGTTTTCATAAGGACCCCGCTGCCACGGGAGGGTAGGACAAAAGATGTCATGCAAGTTCTTTTCCATAAGCACGTATGACTATATTTGGAATACATGCCTACATTATATCAATGAACTTGAGCTAGTTATTTGTCACCCTAGGTTATGACTGTTACATGATGAACTGCATCTGGCATTATTCTCTATCACCGATCGATTGCCTACGAGCTTTCCATATATTGTTCTTCGCTTATTTACTTTTCCGTTTCTATTGCTATCATCACTACAAAATACCAAAAACATTACTTTTACTATTGTTACCTTTTGCTACTGTTACCACTACTATCATATTACCTTGCTACTAAATACTTTGCTGCAGATACTAAGTTTCCAGGTGTGGTTGAATTGACAACTCAGCTGCTAATACTTGAGAGTATTCTTTGGCTCCCCTTGTGTCGAATCAATAAGTTTGGGTTGAATACTTTACCCTCGAAAACTATTGCGATCCCCTATACTTGTGGGTTATCAGAAAGTGCCCGTCTGCGACATTAGGGAGGGCACCCTACAGTCATGCTCTTCCAAGGGGAAGGAGCCCATCTGCGACAACATGGAGTGCATCCAGGGTACGTGCTCTTCCCACGGGAACGAGCCCATCCATGACAAGTGACGAAACCCATGATTTGTTTTGCTGTGCCTCTTCAAAGGGGGAAACACATGCTTTTTTTGTCGAGTCCCTTTTGTAGTGTAGTGAGAATATGTCCAGTTTTAATTGCTATATCTGGTTGTTTGTAGTATGCCTTGTTTATTTCAGTTGTTCACAATGTGATACTCTATATGTGCAATTGTTTACTATGCAGTACATTCCATCAATCCATTTTTAAACATACCAATAGGAATGCATATATTTGATTGTCGTTAAGCCTGTTATAGCTAGCATATGCCTCTTTTAAATTTTTTGATTGTTTGGTTGTTTGTAGTTAGCTTATGTTCAGTTTGAAATGCTATCTTTGGTTGTTCGTAGTATGTCTTGTTTATTCCAGTTATTCACAACGTGATGTTCTATATGTGCAAGTATGAACTATGCAGTTCAATTTCATTAGTACCAGTTTCAACAATACCACTATGAATGACTACATTTGGTTGCTACATCTTGTAGTTAACACGCCTTTCCATTTTTATTTAACCATAACCAGTGTACTTAGACCGGCACAATACCAGTTTGAATGACCATGTTTGATTGTTGTTAAATGTTTGGCCTGTTGCAGTTAGCACACCTTTCCACTTGTTTTGCTTTACTAGCATTCTTAAACCTGCACACTGAAGCTATCTTTTGGAGATTATTTTGTCTGCCATGTGTAATTTTGGTTGATGTTTAGCCTGTTGTGCTTAAGATGCTTCTCGATGTACCTACACAGGACAATTTTGGGAACGATAGCTGTTTTCCATCGAGGTTAGTTTCATCCCATGGCTTATATCTGCTCACTGTTCAGGATATCGGTAGCTGGTACCATATAGGCCAATGGCTGATAAGGAACTAATCGGTGATTCGGACTTTTAACTGAATATATCTGCAACCCATTTTTCCTTAGGTTAACTAGGGCCATATGTAATATATCTGAGGCTACATAGCGACATGCACTATACTTAATGTCTAAATATGCAATCCTAGGCTACATAGCAACAAGGAAGAGTGTTACATTATGTTCTAATGATGTCTAGATATACGTAGAAGAGCAGCTGCAGCAAGAGCAACAACACAACCCTGTTTGGATACTCAACTTAGCTAGAGGTTAGAGTTAGTTTCTAGCTCATTACTAACCCTAAACTAACACCATCCAAAGAGTTGTTTGGATGGAAGGGTTAGATTGACAATAAATGCACAAGGAGAACTAGCTCCAATTAGCACCTCTTGGGTTGGATACTAGTTTTTCTGGGTGGGTTATAGATGCAACTAGCTCAAACTATCCCTCATGTTTAGATATACTTTAGGGCTATTTGAGCCCGAACTAGCTCAAACTAACTGTAACCCGTGGATACAGCAGCAGATAATTTGTAAGAATGAACTAAACTCCTTTCAGCCCATAATATAAGATGTTAATTCATCTAATATGTGAGTATATTGGATGTTATAAGATACTCCCTCCGTTCCTAAATATTTGTCTTTTTAGAGATTTCAAATGGAATACCACATACGGATTTATATAGACATATTATAAAAGAGTGTTGTACTACATCATTGTGTAATTGCTGTTTAGCTTCTAATATTAACTTGGTGCTTTTAGCTACATATGTCATTGGTAAAGATCCGCGTTTCGACCCTTTCTGCGTATGGGGCAATGAGATATCGATGAACCAGCATCAAGTGAGGAAGCTGATAAAGATTGTTAGTAAAATGGGTCCAAAGATGGCAATTAAACTATTTGTTTACACTTTATCCAAGACAACCGCGAACTGTAGGATGGTAAGTAAGAACTCTGCAGCCTTCTTTTTACTGCCCATAATGAGTTGTGTTAGATGACAATGTCTGAATCTTTTTCCTTTACAGTGGTTGCCAAAGTAGTTTACTCAAGATTACCTCTCAAACTACATGATTGGTGGGCATGCAAAGGTTAAAGTATTTCTACCAGAACACGATGATTATCTAGGTGTTTTCATGAAGACCGTGAAGGATATGCGGTCGGCCATCACAAGGGGTTGGACTAGAGTCGTGTGTGCCTTCTGCATGGAGGAGGGAACAATATGGGCATTTCGCTTCACCTTGTTCAGCAACCAGAATATATTTCGCATCTTTCTTTACCATCTTCAATAGTACAAGTATACAACTATGGTTCATCATTCTTTATTTGGTTCTTATGTAATTCTTGAACATATGTTCCTATGATTCGAATAATGCATTGGTTGTTTGAACCTGATGGATATGAATAAAGCTGTAGCATACATTCAAATTCAAATCCAAATTCGGTACAATTTGGAAATGTAACAATTAAATTACGGTGAAATTACGCTCTCTAGGTTGTTACGGCACACACGGTTGGTAAAACACAAACTTTTGCGATATGCACCATAATCAGAGACGGTTCACAGAAAGGAAACGTGTGCAAGCATGCACATAGTTGTCGTTTGCAAAGCGTGTGCGATGTCAGACAATATCACAAACGGTGCGGGCAAACTAAACGTTTGTGTTAGTTGCCTTATCGTACATGATTCTCAACCATGAACTATTTCTGATGAAGTATGCATCGTAAACATTGCACCACAGAATAGCGTGTGGGATAGTTGTCGTGTACGACGATGTTACGACGGTCCGATGTTTCGTAATCCTGTTCAACACTCGTACGATGATTAGCTAATCTTCTTAACGGTGAACCATTTGTGATGGGCCGTGCATCATACACGTTCTATAATAGTGAACCGTTTGTGATGGGCCGTGCATCGTAAACGTAGCAACACAGAATACCGACTGCGATGGCAATGCGAGCAAAAACGAGTAGGAGTACTGTAGGGTCCCTATCCCCGACGGTTTCTGGGTTGTGTGGGAAGGACCCCCTATCGCCCCACTCACTTAGCGACGGTTCCAAATGCCGTCGCGGAAAGGGGTTTTAAACCGTTTGTTTAGGACCGACGCGCACAAGTGCATGTCTTTCAAAATATCAACAGTAAAGAAAGTTATCCCTAGCCCATCATGCTCAATCATTGATCCATTCACGAAACACACTCGAATATTAGCTACATCCAATGCACAAGTATGATCATAGTGCTCCCTAGTTGGTGCTTTATATGAGAAGATGAAGAATCAAATAAAAATAACTTTTTTGCATAAAGTAAATAGATAGGCCCTTCACAGAGGGAAGAATATATTTGTAGAGGTGCCAGAGATCAAAAGCAAAAATTGAGAGATAATTTTTTTGAGAGGCATGCTTTTCATGTCAACGAGGACAACCGAGTAGTTCCCAATACTTTCCATGCTATATACATCATATGCGGTTCTTGAACATAAAATAAAGTTTATTCCTTTTTCCACCATTCTTTCACAATCCATGGCTAGCCGTATTTACGGGTGCCTTCCATACCAACACTTTCCAAGGAATTTATTATTTGACAACATAAAGTAAATTTCTTTTTCATTTCGGGAATAGGCATCCCTATTACTGCCACACTCTCGTGCAATGACAAGTGAATAAACACTCATCTTGAGAATAACAAATCTAGCATGGAAAAATATTGGCCACCCCTGTCGCTTCATGAGCGGTACGGGCACACAAAAAGGAAATTCATTTTGAAAATTAGAGTTGGCACATATAAAATTACTTAGAACATCATGAAAATACCGCATATAGGTAGGTATGGTGGACTCATATGGCAAAATTTGGTTTAAGGATTTTGGATGCACAAGTAGTATTTCTACTTAGTACAAGTGGAGGCTAGCAAAAAGATTGAGAAGCAACCAACCAAGAAACGAAAATTCTCATAAATGAGCATTAAGCATAACTAACACCGAATAATGCACCACAAGTAGGATGTAATTTCATTGCATAACTATTGACTTTCGTGCTTGCATAGGGAATCACAAATCTTAACACCAATATTCTTACTAAAGCATAATTACTCACCAACATGACTCACATATTACTATCATCATATCTCAAAAACTATTACAAAGAATCAAGTTTATTTCTTCCAATGATCTTCATGAAAGTTTTTTTATATCCCTCTTGGATATCTATCACTTTGGGACTAGTTTCATATATTGACATTGCTTTTGACAAGCTCAAACAAATTTAAGTGAAAAACATGAGCATAAAAATTTTCATCTCTCGAAATAATATAAGTGAAGCATGAGAGAATTTCTTCAAAAATTTTACTAACTCTCAACTAAATCTAAGTGAAGCATGAGAGTATTTCTTCAGAAAAAATTAAACCACACCATGCTCAAAAACATATAAGTGAAGCACTAGAGCAATTCCATAGCTCAAAAAATTTAAGTGAAGCACATAGAGCAATTCTAACAAACACGGCATAATTTTGGCTCCCTCAAATAGGTGTTTCTAGCAAGGATAATTGTGACAAACTAAAAAGCAAAACAAGCAAAGACTCATATAATACAAGACTCTCCAAGCAAAACTCATGATATGTGACGAATAAAAATATAGCTCCAAGTAAAATTACCGATGGTTCTTAGAAGAAAGAGGGGATGCCTTCCGGGGCATCCCCAAGCTTAGTTGCTTGGTTCTCCTTGAATATTAACTTGGGGTGCCATGGGCATCCCCAAGCTTATGCTCTTTTCACTCCTTATTCCTTCATCCATCGTGATCATCTCACTCAAAACTTGAAAACTTCAATCACACAAAACATAACAAAACCTTCATGAGATCTGTTGTGCCTTTGGGGTGCCCCCCCCCCCCCGCGCCTCCATATATAAAGGGGGGAGGAGGTGGCCGGCCTAAGGGGGCGCGCCATAAGGGGGGAGTCCTACTTGGACTCCTAGTCCAAGTAGGATTTGCCCCCCCCCTCCTTCCTTCCACCGGAGAGGGAAAAAGGGGAAGGGTGAGAGAGGGAGAAGGAAAGAGGGGGGTCGGCCCCCTCCCCTAGTCCAATTTGGTTTGGGCAAGGGGGGTGCCCCTCTCACGTGGCCTTTCTCCTCTCCTCCAATAAGGCCCAATAGGCCCAATACTTCTCCCGGGGGGTCCGATAACCTCTCTGGTACTCCGGTATGTACCCGATACACTCTGGAACCCTTCCGGTGTCCGAATACTACCTTCCAATATATCAATCTTTACCTCTCGACCATTTCGAGACTCCTCGCCATGTCCATGATCTCATCTGGGAATCCAAACAAACCTCATCACCAGAACACATAACTCATAATACAAATCGGCATCAAACGTTAAGCGTGCGGACCCTACGGGTTCGAGAACTATGTAGACATGACCGAGACACATCTCTGGTCAATAACCAATAGCAGAACCTGGATGATCATATTGGTTCCTACATATTCTACGAAGATCTTTATCGGTCAAACCGCAATAACAACATACCTTATTCCCTTTGTCATCAGTATGTTACTTGCCTGAGATTTGATCATCGGTATCATCATACATAGTTCAATCTTGTTATCGGCAAGTCTCTTTAATTGTTCCGTAATGCATCATCCCGTAACTAACTCTTTAGTCACATCTCTTGCAAGGCTTATAGTGATGTGCATTACCGATGTCGGATGTGGGGCTCCGGCAAACCCCTAAGGTTCGAACACTGGGGTGTGCGTGAAGTCTTTCCCTCCTATCGATCTACGCTCTAGCTCGCTAAGATCTTGTGGACGAACTCGACGAACTCACAACATAGAAAGACACGGGGTTTATATTGGTTTGGGCCACCATTGTGGTGTAATACCCTACTCCAGTGTGGTGGTGGTGGATTGCCTCTTGGGCTGATGATGAACAATACAAGGGGAAGAACAGCCTCCTGTGGTTGAGGTGTTCTTGTTCGTATGAACTTGTGGTGTGTAGCTTCCCTCAAGCTAAGATGAGATGCCCTCAAGCTAAGATCAGATGCCCCTACTATGGTGGTGGCTTGTCCTATTTATAGAGGCCCTGGTCCTCTTCCCAAATATTGAGTGGGAAGGGAGCCAACAATGGCGGGCTAATTTGAAGGGGGACAGCTAGTACAAGCTATCCTGACAAACGGTAGTCTGCGCCTGTGAAAGGCTCTAGGGTGACGCCGTCTTGGGCTCCACGATGACCTCCGTCTTGCAATCCATGGTCTTGGTCTTGTTGCACCGAAATGGCAACCCTTGCCTGATGCCTCGGTACTCCGCGGCTGCGCTTGCCCCCTTTGCACCAAAGAGGAAATAAGGACGCTGCGTGCGCTGGCGCCCGCCTGGCACCCACCTGGTGTCGATCGTCATGGCTCACGTCACGAGAGTCTCGTGAGGTTCGCCCCGCCTTGATATCTCCGCCCCTCGCGAGCCTGCCTGACTAGGCCGCTCGGGAGGAGGTCTTGCGTCATCCGCCTCGCGAGGCTTGGCCCCTCGCGAGGGTCTTGGGTGCCTTGTTGGTGAAGATGGGTCGTACGACCTGCTCGCTCCACCACACCGTGGGCTGCAGGCAGGCAAGTCTGGGGACCCCCATTCCCAGAATGCCGACAGTAGCCCCCGGGCCCAAGGTGCGTGTGGGCTTGGCTTCGCGGCGAAGCCAAGGGTCAAGTTCGGAGCACCGCGTGCCCCAAAAGCCTGCGGCCTCAGTTGACGCGTGGCAATTGATTGGATGTGGGAGTCTCCGCTTCCCCATGTTGCCTCGGCAACTGCTTGACCTGACAAAAGGCTGGCGTGGGCGTCATTTGCCTTCATTGCTTCTTCCTTGCCTCGCTCCAGATCTCCTTTCTTGCTCTTCGCTGCAGCTACCTATAGATCTGCTCCGGCCTTGCTCTGCATCTGCCGCCCATGGCGCCGTGCAAGGTCAAGGCTCCCTCGGCTCCGTCTTGGTACGAGCCCGCTCTTGAGGCGCCCACTATCACGGAGAAGAGCCTTGCCTCCATGTGCCTGCTGACGGCGGGAGAGAGCAACGAGTGGGGAAGACGGAGCTCCGGCTTGCCTTCGACGAGCCGGAGCCTGAGGGGAGCACCTTCTTTCCCTTCTTTTTGAGCAGCGTTGCCGTCGGGTTGGTTCCTCCCTTCTCTGATTTCTTTTATGAAGTCCCCGACCACTATGGGCTGCAAGCGTTGCATCTCCATCCCAACTCTGTCCTCCTCCTGTCCATCTTTGCCTACTACTGTGAGGCATACCTGGGCGTGATGCCGTTCATGGCGCTCCTGTGCCATTTCTTCTTCCTCCGCGTCAGCGAGGGTCACATCTCTGGATGCGCCAACTTCGTTGCTTCCGGCAAGGCCAACTCGATCTCGAGCACCGGGAAGAGGGCCGACAACATTCGATCCAAATGGGTCATGGTGGACACCAAGCTCGCCCACCTGCGCCTGGTGTTGCCGACGAAGGTGCCCCTACAAGGCAAGGAGTGGCCCAGGGCAGAGCTTGTCGATGAGCGGGCATTGTCAGTGTTGGGGCGGATGATGACTGGCCTGAAGCCGGGCAATGCGAGGGCGGCCAAAATAACGGGAGCGATGCTCCTGAGGGAGTTCTTGATGCTGCGGGTTGCCCCACTCCAGGCGCGCGCGCCCCTTCTGGGAGCTTGAAGGAGGGGAAAACAAGGCCCGCCTGAGGCCGGGGGACCTGCCTGACGACGAACTGGACGCCGTCCTGCGTCTCATAGTCGGAGACAACCAGGAGTACCCTCCTAGCGCCTTCATTACCCTGTTCCAACGCAGGGACCGGGAGGAATTCATCGCCCCCAGGCCGACTTTTGATGCGCGCGGGCTGGTGCCGCCGGTGTTTTCGGGAGCTCCTATAGCGCAGAAACTGGTGGGGGAGACCCCGGAAGAGGTGGGGGAGACCTCCCCTTCGAGCAAGGCCGAGATTCTATGCACCTTTCCTGATGATGCCGAGGCTGATGCCTACCAAGGGGGGAAGGAGCAACCCCTCGTCCCGATGAAGGGTAGGTCATCGCTGGTGGCCCGTGGTGCCGCCTCCACCCCAACACCTCCTGGGGCTGGATCCGGTTCTGCCTCCGCACCGCATGGCGCCGCCGGATCCCAAACGCCTGACCCTCAGATCCCAATGCTTTCTGGCCTCAAGCTTCACAAGCGGAAGGTGGAGTACTTCGCGGTGGACCGGTAGGCGTCTCGAGTGTCGCTTTATCCCTGCTGGTACTTGTTATTTCCTGACGCTCGCCTTTGGTTGATCAGGCCGACATCTTCAGTGAAGAGGAGGAAGGAGGGTACGGCGCCTATGCCTCCCTCCGTAGAGCAAGGGGGCAACATCGCCCGTGTCTCCCCAGCCCGGTCGCCCTTGCGGGGCCAAGAGGAACATCGCCGCGTGGAATCAGCCCCCATAGCCCCACCGGCTCCGGAAGTTCCGGTGCTTGGCGCGGCTGACGAGGTCCCAGCTGCTCCGGGGCCCGTGGTCTCCCAAGCCCTGGTGACGGCGTCGCTTCCTCCTACTGCCGCACCTCCACTCCTTGGTTCTTCTGCTTCTGCTGCCCTCTTGGAGCGTGCCCTTTCAGAGATGACCCAACTGCAGCCGGATCTCCTGAGCGCTAACCCGCGCCTGGTGGTCGGGCTTATGGAGTTGGCCTCCGGCTAGCTTCATTATGACCTGGCGGTACGCTCGGCGCTGGGCCAGGCTGTTGCGGCTTCTGAGAGGGAGAAGCAAGGAGCCGTCGGTGCTGCAGCCGATCATGAGGCGGCGCTGAAAGACACCAAGGCCGCCCGTGACCGCTGCTAAGTGCTGGAGGGCGAGTTGCAGAGCCTGCGCAACAAGCACGCCGAAGAGGTATGCCGCCGCCAAGTAGAGGAGAAGGAGATGAAGGCCCGGGAGGAAGCCGTCAAGAACCGTGATGCTGAGCTGGCGGAGCTAGGGAAGAAGTAGGCTGCCGACCGCAACCGGTTGGAAGAGTTGGAGCAGAAGATGGGGGCGAGGGAGGCTGATCTTGACACCAAGGCGCGAGTCCTGGCCGAAGATCGTGTGGCCTTCACCGATCTCGAGAAGATATATCGCAAGGCGCTGAGGACGCTCTACAAGCATGGCCTGGAGAAGCCACTGGACACTGACAAGGATGGCCCCGCCCAGCTGTTTCCTCTCATGGTGAAGGCGCTTGAGGAGGTCGTTGAGGGCCTCGGTCCCATGGCAGCGGCAGAAGCTCACGTTCTGTCTTCAGCCGCACTGACTCGCGTCCTCAGCCATCTGCACCTCCGCAACCCCAACGCCTTCCTTGATGAGCTGCTGGAGCATGTGGCTGAAGACCTCTGCGAAGCCGCTGCCGTAGCTGTTCAAGGTCATGTGGCTGGGGAAGTTCCGCGGCTTTGTCTTCGATCCTCTGTCTGGCGATGCCGCGGATCCTGCGGCTGGTGGTGAAGGTGAGAGCATCGTTGCCCACGGGGGAGCACCTTCCGCAGGCGATGGCGACATCCAGGGGTGACCTATTCTTCTCGTTTCATTCCCACGACATACAGCAGGCCTCGTGGAGGCGTTTAGACTTTTCATTTGGTATTCTGAGAATAGTATGCTTGTAATATTTGCTTCGAGATTTTGCATTTTCCTTCCTATTTGCTTTGTTCTGCGTCGGCAGAGCCCGGCCCCGTGCATACCTCAACCGCCATTGGGCTGACCGGAGACCATGACGGTCCAAGGAGTGAGGGGCTACGTGACCAGTTAGGCTCCTGAGTCGCGATGCTCAGGAGTCCCCCTTGACGTGCGAACAACATATAGGGAGAATTCGTGAGGATAGATTAATGTTCTACGTCGGCAGAGCCCGTCCCCGCGCATACCTCAACCGCCATTGGGCCGACCGGAGACCACGACGGACCAAGGAGTGAGGGGCTACGTGACCAGTTAGGCTCCTGAGTCGCGATGCTCAGAAGTCCCCCTTGACGTTCAAACAATTTCCATACCTGCCCTCGCCGAGGCCTCAGGAGGGGCGCGCGACACCAAGGTCCGGGGGACCTGGTTGGGTGGCGTGTGCTTGGGCGTGACCCGAGCGCAGCCCCCGTGCCCAGCCCCCTCGCGCGACTCTCCCAAGGGGAGGCGTCATGGTGAGGCTGGGCGCTGAGCTCTGGGCTCCCTGAGGTTGGTACGACCATGGGGTCGCCCTCAGTTGTTTATCACCAGCGCGGAGCATAGTGCTTCCTCTTGTGCACGGGCATAGCCGCTCCTCGGCAGTGTCGATAGCCAGCGCGGAGCATGGAGCTTCCACTTGGGCGTGGGATGGGGGCCCCACTCCGGGAGGAGCCCCCGAGGCATGTACAGCCCCGCCCTGACACGTAGCTTGCACGGCAGGGCTGCGAGGTGTATCTGGGCACTCGTGAGCCAACGCGGGACTCACGAGGCCCTACCTCAAGGCGGGTTGAGCCTAGTCTTGAGGCTTGGTGACTGTATGTCCCTGCAAGGCGGTTAGATGCAAGCACTCTATGTCCTCAGGTCCCGGCCCTCGAGCGAGCTCAGCCGCCGCTGGTATGCCAGGTCGCGATGCCGTGGTCAAGGCCAGGGGTGAGGGCTGGAGAGCCAGTAAGAGCTCTTGAGTCGCGATGCTCAGGAGCCCCCCTTTTAACGTGCAAGCAGGTTGCATGGGATAAACAGACCCACAGCGGGCGGCAACCGAGCAGGCGATAGCCGTCGGCAGGTTAAGCATGAAGAGCAGATCGACTTGGATAAGTGCAGGAAGATACATGCCACTAGGTCTGGCCCGAGCGGCTTAGGGATGATGCAGCCCGAGGGGCGCCCCCAGCAAGGTAAGCTAAAGACTTAAGCAAAAGGGATACATGCCACAGGGAGGGACCCGTGTGGCCTGGGAATAATGCAGCCCGAGGGGCGCTCCCAGCTTAAATGAACTTGGAAGATGTCACCTGGTTCTGTAGATGAAGTAGAGTTGGTGCAGTTGAAGCCACACGTTGAAGGAATGGCTCCTCATGAGCCACCGGGATCCTGAGCCTCGGGAGGCTCTGGGGGCTCAGGAGGTTTCCTTAAGACCGTCCCCATCTCCTCCAGAATGGCGTGGAACCTGGCCTCCTGAGCCGCCAGGACTTGCCGCACATTGCGCTAATAGGCCGACGCCATGCTCGGCAAGTCGAAGGGCATGCGAACTTAGCAGTGTGGTGGACCCTCACAGCGGCCCGCACGTGATGGCCAGAAGCGTTCCTGAGATGCGGCTATGTTGAGCCCTGGGGTGTCGATGCAGACGCGCAGTTCAGCACCCTCGCGTGGATGGTGAGCCGCGCTCGGTGAGCGGCTGTCGCCGCGCATGGCTCTCGCGTCTTGTAGCTCTTGGGTGGTCTTGGTGATGAACTCCTGGGTGGTGGGCACTCCTTGCCTTGTTCTCTCCTGAGGAAAGCATGCTGTGAAGCACGCCTCCAAGTGGTGCCCAAGCGCCTTCCTCATGAGGTTGGCAAGGTCTGAGGCTCTCCAGAAGAGAGCCCCCGAGCCCTGCCCGAGGACGGCGCCGGGCGCGCTTTCCTATGCGGTGGAGGGAGGCGCCCCTGGAGTAGGCGCTGATCCTGACGAGGCTCCTGACGCGACGCCATATTCTTGGGGTCCTACGCGGCGCGGCAGCTTCTTGTTGGGGATGGTCTCCGGAGGGCCTCCACTTCTGCTGTCAGGGTTGTCGATTGCTGCGGCTTGGTAGCCGCGCTCAAGGGAACACACCGCATCCATTTCCTCACATGGGACCGTGACGATTACCCCACTTCCTGGCATCTTGAGAACGTTGTAGCCATGGTGAGTGACTGCCATGAACTTGGCCAGGGCTAGATACCCGAAGATGGCATTGTACAGCAGGCGGATGTGCGCAACATCAAAGTCGATGAGCTCGGTGCAGTAATTCTTGCGCTCCCCGAAGGTGACAGGCAGGCGGACTTGCCCTATCGGTGTGGTGGAACCGTCAGTCACTCTTGAGAAAGGCTTGGTTGGCTAGAGCTGCTCATAGGGCACTTGGAGGTTGTCGAACATCTCGACGGATAGGACATTGAGCCCTGCGCCGCCGTCGGTGAGAGTCTTGGTGACTTGCACATTGCTGATGACTGGGGAGCACAACATAGGGAGTGCGCCAGCGGTGGCTGCGCACTTGAGCTGGTCGGCTGAGTCGAAGGTGATGGCGCATTGGGACCACCTGAGCGGGCGCGTGGCCGCGAGCTTGGGGAGCACCGCGTTCACGTCGCGAGCGAACTGTTTGAAGATGCGCTGAGAGGCGGGGGCCTGAGCACCGCCCAAGATGCAAGCGATTGCACGCGGCTCGTGGAAGCCCCCAGCCCCCTCATCCTAGTGGTGGTCGTCGTTCCTTCTTGGTGGCGGCAACGGGGGAAGACCGGCGTTGCCTTGGGGGCGATCGTCACGAGGCGGGTCCCTCCAGGCGCCCTCGCGAGGTTGGTCCTACCAGCGGTCCTCACGAGGCCGGTCGCGCCACTCCTGGCGCAGGCCACGGTCGTGCCAGTGTCCGCCTCCGCGGCCGTAGCCCCGGTTGTTGTGCTCGCGGCGTCGACCGAAGCGTCCTTCCCGTATGGCTCTAAGCTCTTGATAGTCGCTGGTGTTGTGGGTGTTCAGATTGTGGAAGGCGCAGAACGGTCGGCCGTTCTTGGATGACTCAGGCTGATCTCTGCCTCGCTTGGTGTCGGGCTCCGCTGCGAGCACTACTGCCTCTTTGCGCTTCACGTCCTTGGCCTTGGCCTTCTTCTCCTCCACTCCTGCAACTGGCAGCTCAAGGAGAGAGAGGCGCCCCTCCTCAGCTCTTGCGCACTTGGTCGCCAGGTTGAACAGCTCCTGAGATGTGCAAAGCTCCTCGTGGATAGCCAGCTCTTCCTTCATCTTGACGTCACGGACGCCGTCTGAGAACGCGGAGATGATGGCTTCGTCTGTGACCTTGGGGATCTTGAGGCGGGTTGTTGTTGAAGCGCTGGATGTACTTCTGGAGGGTCTCTCCTGGCTGTTGCTTGATGCGGCGTAGATTGCCCGCGGGCGGTGGGCGGTCACGAGTGCCCTGGAAGTTGGCGACGAAGTGGTCGCGCATCTCGTCCCAGGAGGAGATCGAGCCGTGGTGCAGGTTCAGGAGCCAGGAGCGGGCCCCATCCTTGAGAGCCATGGGAAACCAGTTCGACATGACTTTTTAGTCGCTGTTAGCCGCTTCGATGCTCAACTCGTAGAGCTGCAGGAACTCCGCGGGGTCGGCGGTGCTGTCATATCTAGGAGGTAGATCTGGCTTGAACTTGCCTGGCCAGGCAACGCTACGCAGTTCGGGGGTGAAGGCACGGCAGCCAGCCGTGGTCGCCGGGGCCCGCTTCTGAGGCGGAGCTTGGTCTTGGCGAGGTCCGCACCGCGCCACTACAGGCGGCACGCAGTCTTGACGAGGTGGCGCGGGGAGCGCCGGTGCAGCTTCTCGTGGCCGCGGGATTTCTTGACAGCTTCTTTCTTCACGCGCGGGCGCCGGGCACGGTGGATCATGCCACGGAGGCGCGCGCCTTGGTGCCAAGGCACCGTCTTGGGGTCGAGGCGGTGGAGGCATGCCACGAGCCCTGTTGCCCGCGGCTGGTTGAAGGGGAGGCAGATAGTGGGACAGCGTCCGAGAGCCCCCTACGGCATGGACGAGCTCGGCGACGCGGTCGAGCAACTCCTCATAGAGGTAGTCGACCGGGTGGTAACGCAGGAGCTCGTTCGTCGCGATTAGTGTGGCCCGTGCCTCATGGGAGCACGGTGTGCGTGAGACGAAGAACCAGCAGGGGTGAGTGATGGAGTAGCGGTGCGGCCGTCCTGCCGCACCGAAGGATGCTGCGAGGACGCCCTCTGCTCGTTCCCTACCGGGCCGGTGGCAGCATTGGCGGCGGGGGACGGAGAACGACGAGGTGGCCCCATCGACAGGATCCGTCTGACTGACACGGGCGGCGAGGGCAGCCCGACGCTCAACTCAAGCACGGCGCGCGTCTGACATGGAGATGACGGAGCGACGGACTGACGGAAAGGAAGCTATGGTGCACCCCTACCTATTTATAGAAGCCCCGGTCCTCTTCCCAAATATTGAGCGGGAAGGGAGCCAACAATGGCGGGCTAATTTGAAGGGGGGTAGCTAGTGCAAGCTATCTTGACAAAAGGTAGTCTGCGCCTGTGAAAGGCTCTGGGGTGACGCCGTCTTGGGCTCCACAATGACCTCCATCTTGCAGTCCATGGTCTTGGTCTTGTTGCACCGAAATGGCAACCCTTGCCTGATGCCTCGGTACTCCGCGGCTGCGCTTGCCCTCTTTGCACCAAAGAGGAAACAAGGACGCTGCGTGCACTGGCGCCTGCCTGGTGTCGATCGTCATGGCTCACGTCACGAGAGTCTCGTGAGGTTCGCCCCACCTTGATATCTCCGCCCCTCGCGAGCCTGCCTGACTAGGCCGCTCGGGAGTAGGTCTTGCGTCCGCCTCATGAGGCTTGGCCCCTCGCGAGGGTCTTGGGTGCCTTGTTGGTGAAGATGGGCCGTACGGCCTGCTGGCTCCGCCACGCGCGGGCCGTAGGCAGGCAAGTCTAGGGACCCCCATTCCTAGAACGCCGACAACCGAGAGGGCCCAGAGATACCTCTCCGATACTCGGAGTGACAAATCCTAATCTTGGTCTTTGGTAACCCAACAAACACCTTCAGAGACACCTGTAGAGCATCTTTATAATCACCCAGTTACGTTGTGACGTTTGATAGCACACAAGGTGTTCCTCCGGTATTCGGGAGTTGCATAATCTCATAGTCAGAGTAATATGTATAAGTCATGAAGAAAAAAATAGCAATAAAACTTAACGATCATTATGCTAAGCTAATAGATGGGTCTTGTCCATCACATTATTCTCCTAATGATGTGATCTCGTTCATCAAATGACAACACATGTCTATGGTTAGGAAACTTAACCACCTTTGATTAACGAGCTAGTCAAGTAGAGGCATACTAGGGACACTTTGGTTTTTCTATGTATCCACACATATATCAAGTTTCCGGTTAATACAATTCTAGCATGAATAACAAACATTATCATGATATAAGGAAATACAAATAACAACTTTATTATTGCCTCTAGGGCATATTTCCTTTAGTCTTCCACTTGCACTAGAGTCAATAATCTAGTTCACATCCTCATGTGATTTAACACCAATAGTTCACATCTTTATGTGATTAGTTCACATCGCCATGTGACTAATACCCAAAGGCTTTTACTAGAGTCAATAATCTAGTTCACATTGCTATGTGATTAACACCCAAAGAGTACTAAGGTGTGATCATGTTTTGCTTGTGAGAGAAGTTTAGTCAATGGGTCTGTCACATTCAGAGCCGTATGTATTTCGCAAATTTTCTATGTCTACAATGCTCTGCATGGAGCTACTCTAGCTCATTGCTCCCACTTTGAATATGTATCCAGATTGAGACTCAAAGTCATACGGATCGGTGTAAAAGCTTGCATCGACGTAACTCTTTATGACGAACTCTTGATCACCTCCATAACTGAGAAATATCTCCTTAGTCTTCTAAGTATATTTTTGACTGCTGTCTAGTGATCCACTACTGGATCAATATCGTACCCCCTTGCCAAACTCATGGCAAGGTACACAGGATAGCATACTTTATAGAGCCTATGGCTGAGGCATAGGGGATGACTTTCATTCTCTTTCTATTTTCTGTCATGGTCGTGTTTTGAATCTTACTCAACTTCACACCTTGCAATACAGGCAAGAACTCCTTCTTTGACTATTCCATTTTGAACTACTTCAAAATCTTGTCAAGGTATGTACTCATTGAAAAATCTTATCAAGCATCTTGATCTATCTCTATAGATCTTGATGCCCAATATGTAAGCAGCTTCACCGCAGTCTTTCTTTGAAAAACTCCTTTCAAACACTCCTTTATGCTTTCTAGAAAATTCGACATCATTTCTGATCAACAATATGTCATTCACATATACTTATCAGAAAGGCTGTAGTGCTTCCACTCACTTTCTTATAAATACAGGCTTCACCTCAAGTTTGTATAAAACTATATTCTTTGATCAACTCATCAAAGCATATATTCCAACTCTGAGATGCTTGCACCAGTCCATAGATGGATCGCTGGAGCTTGTACATTTTGTTAGCGCCTTTAGGATTGACAAAACCTTCTGGTTGTATCATATACAACCATTCTTTAATAAATCCATTAAGGAATGTAGTTTTGACATCCATTTGTCAGATTTCATAAAATGTGGCAATTGCTAACATGATTCAGACAGACTTTAAGCATCGATACGAGTGAGAAAATCTCATCATAGTCAACACCTTGAACTTGTCAAAAACCCTTTTCGACAAGTGGAGCTTTGTAGATAGTAACACTACTATCAGCGTCCGTATTCCTCTTGAAGATCCTTTTATTCTCAATGGCTTGCCAATCATCGGGCAAGTCCACCAAAGTCCACACTTTGTTCTCGTACATGGATTCTATCGCAGATTTCATGGCCTCAAGCCATCTATCGGAATCTAGGCTCATGATCGCTTCCTCGTAGTTCGTAGGTTCATCATGGTCTAGTAACATGACTTCCAGAACAGGATTACCGTACCACTCTGGTGCGAATCATACTTTGGTTGACCTATGAGGTTTGGTAGTAACTTGATCTGAAGTTTCCTGATCATCATCATTAACTTCCTCACTAATTGGTGTAGGCATCACTGGAACTGAATTATGTGATGAACCATTTTCCAATTCGAGAGAAGATACAACTACCTCATCAAGTTCTACTTTCCTCCCACTAACTTCTTTCGAGAGAAACTCCTTCTCTAGAAAGGATCCATTCTTAGCAATGAATATCTAGCCTTTGGATCTGTGATAGAAGGTGTACCCAACAGTCTCCTTTGGGTATCCTATGAAGACACATTTCTCCGATTTGGGTTCGAGCTTATGATACGTCTCCAACGTATCTATAATTTTTTATTGTTCCATGCTATTATATTATCTGTTTTGGATGTTTAATAGGCTTTACTATGCACTTTTATATTATTTTTGGGACTAACCTATTAACCGAAGGCCCAGTGCAAATTGCTATTTTTTTCCTATTTCAGTGTTTCGCAGAAAAGGAATATCTAGCGGAATCCAAACGGAATGAAACCTCTGCGATGATCTTTTTTGGAACAAATGCAATCCAGGAGACTTGGAGTGGACGCCAAGGAAGCAGCAAGGAAGCCACGAGGCAGGAGGGCGCGCCCCCCACCCTCGTGGGCCCCACGCAACTCCACCAACCTACTTCTTTCGCCTATATATACTCTTATACCATAAAACCATCAGAGAGAGCCACGAAACAACCTTTCCACCGCCGCAACCTTCTGTACCGTGAGATACCATCTTGGGGCCTTTTCCGGCGCTCCGCGGGAGGGGGATTCGATCACGGAGGGCTTCTACATCAACACCATAGCCTCTTCGATGATGTGTGAGTAGTTTACCATAGACCTTCGGGTCCATAGTTATTAGCTAGATGGCTTCTTCTCTCTCTTTGGATCTCAATACAAAGTTCTCCTCGATCTTCTTGGAGATCTATTCGATGTAATTCTTTTTGCGGTGTGTTTGTCGAGATCCGATGAATTGTGGATTTATGATCAAGATTATCTATGAACTATATTTGATTCATCTCTGAATTCTTATATGCGTGATTTAATATCTTTGCAAGTCTCTTCGAATTATCAGTTTGGTTTGGCCTACTAGATTGATCTTTCTTGTAATGGGATAAGTGCTTAGCTTTGGGTTCAATCTTGCGGTGTCCTTTCCAAGTGACAGCAGGGGCAACAAGGCACGTATTGTATTGTTGCCATTGACGGTAAAAAGATGGGGTTTATATCATATTGTTTTAGTTTATCCCTCTACATCATGTCACCTTGCCTAATGCGTTACTCTGTTCTTATGAACTTAATACTCTAGATGCATGCTGGATAGCGGTCGGTGTGTGGAAAAATAGTAGTAGATGCAGAATTGTTTCGGTCTACTTCTCATGGACATGATGCCTATGTTTATGATCATGCCTAGATATTCTCATAACTATGTGCGTTTCTATCAATTGCTCAACAGTAATTTGTTCACCCACCGTAATATTTGATATCTTGAGAGAAGCCACTAGTGAAACCTATGGCCCCTGGGTCTATTTTACATCATATTAGTCTCCCGTCAACTAGCTATATTTGTCGCCGTTTACTTTGCAATCTTTACTTTCCAATCTATACAACAAAAATACCAAAAATATTTATCTTATTATCTTTATCAGATCTCACTTTTGCAAGTGGCCATGAAGGGATTGACAACCCCTTTATCGCATTGGTTGCAAGGTTCTTGATAGTTTGTGGAGGTACTAGGCGACTTGCGTGTAGTCTCCTACTGGATTGATACCTTGGTTCTCAAAAACTGAGGGAAATACTTATGCTACTTTGCTGCGTCACCCTTTCCTCTTCAAGGGAAAACCAATGCATGCTCAAGAGGTAGCAAGAAGGATTTCTGGCGCCGTTGCCGGGGAGATCTACGCCAAGTCTAGACATACCAAGTACCCATCACAAACTCTTATCCCTCGCATTACATTATTTGCCATTTGCCTCTCGTTTTCCTCTCTCCCACTTCACATTTGCCGTTTTATTTGCCCTTTTTCCATTCGCCTCTTTTCGCTTGCTTCTTGTTTTCTTGTGTGTTGGATTGATTATTTGTCACGATGGCTCAAGATAATACTAAATTGTGTGACTTTTCCAATACCAACAATAATGATTTTATTAGCACTCTGATTGCTCCTACTACCGATGTTGAATCTTGTGAAATCAATACCGCTTTGTTGAATCTTGTTATGAAAGATTAGTTTTCTGGCCTTCCTAGTGAAGATGCCGCTACCCATCTGAACAACTTTGTTGATTTGTGTGATATGCAAAAGAAGAAAGATGTGGATAATGGTATTGTTAAATTGAAGCTATTTCCGTTTTCGCTTAGAGATCGTGCTAAAACTTGGTTCTCTTCTTTGCCTAAAAATATTATTGATTCATGGAATAAGTGCAAAGATGATTTTATCTCTATGTATTTTCCTCCTGCTAAGACCATCTCTCTTAGAAACGATATTATGAATTTTAAGCAACTTGAGCATGAGCATGTTGCAAAAGCTTGGGAGAGGATGAAATTAATGATACGTAATTGCCCTACACATGGTTTGAATTTATGGATGACTATACAAAAAAATTATGCTGGACTGAATTTTGCTTCTAGAAATCTTTTAGATTCGGCCGTGGGAGGCACTTTTATGGAAATCAATTGAGGATAAGCTACTAAACTCCTAGATAATATTATGGTTAAGTATTCTCAATGGCACACCGAAAGATCTACTAGTAAAAAGGTTCATGCAATAGAAGAGATTAATGTTTTGAGTGGAAAGATGGATGAACTTATGAAATTGTTTTCTAATAAGAGTGTTTCTTTCTGATCCTAATGATATGCCTTTGTGTTCTTTGATTGAAAATAATAATGAATCTATGGATGTGAATTTTGTTGGTAGGAGCAATTTAGGTAATAATGCGTATAGAGCAAATTTTAATTCTAGGTCGTTCCCTAGTAATTCCTCTAATAATTATGGTAATTCCTACAACAACTCTTATGGAAATTTTAATAAGATTCCCTCTGATTTTGAGACTAGTGTTAAAGAATTTATGATTTCTCAAAATAATTTCAATGCTTTGCTTGAAGAAAATTGCCTAAGATTGATGAATTGGCTAGGAACGTGGATAGAATTTGTCTTGATGTTGATTCTTTGAAACTTAGATCTATTCCACCTAAGTATGATATCAATGAGTCTCTCAAAGCTATGAGAATTTCCATTGAGGAGTGCAAAGAAAGAACCGCTAGGATGCGTGCTAAAAAAGATTGCTTTGTGAAAGTGTGTTCTTCTAGTTTTCATGATAATAATGATGAAGATCTAAAAGTGATTGGTGTGTCCCCTATTAAATCTTTGTTTTCCAATATGAATCTTGATAAAGATGGGACTGGATATGAGTCAACTTTAGTTAAAAGGCGTCCCAATGATTCGGAGTTTTTAGATCTTGATGCAAAAATTGGTAAAAGTGGGATTGAAGAGGTCAAAGCTTTACATAGCAATGAACCCACAATTTTATTATGATAATTGTTCTTTGATAGATTGTATTTCCTTGTTGCAATCCGTATTAAATTCTCCTCATGCTTATAGTCAAAACAAAGCTTTTACCAAACATATCGTTCATACTTTAATGCAATCCTATGAAGAAAAGCTTGAATTGGAAGTTTCTATCCCTAGAAAACTTTATGATGAGTGGGAACCTACTATTAAAATTAAGATCAAAAATCATGAATGTTATGCTTTATGTGATTTGGGTGCTATTGTTTCCACGATTCCCAAAACTTTGTGTGATGTGCTAGGTTTCCGTGAATTTGATGATTGTTCTTTAAATTTGCATCTTGCAGATTCCACTATTAAGAAACCTATGGGAAGAATTAACGATGTTCTTATTGTTGCAAATAGGAATTATGTGACCATAGATTTTATTATTCTTGACATAGGTTGCAATCCTTCATGTCCTATTATTCTTGGTAGACCTTTCCTTAGAACGATTGGTGCAATTATTGATATGAAGGAAGGAAATATTAGATTCCAATTTCCATTAAGGAAAGGCATGGAACACTTTGCTAGGAAGAAAATTAAATTACCTTATGAATCTATTATGAGAGCCGCTTATGGATTGCCTACCAAAGATGATGATACCTAGATCTATTCTTGCTTTTATGCCTAGCTAGGGGCGTTAAACGATAGCGCTTGTTGGGAGGCAACCCAATTTTACTAGTAGAATGCCCGTGCGTTGTCACGGGCTTTTCAAACATTTTAGGGAGTTATGTAAGAAATTATTATGTACAATTTCACATGTAGAGAAAAGATAGTACGACCACAATCGTATAAGAGTTTAAACCACTTCCCTTGCAACGTAAATTGATAACAAAAAGGCAATTTGACAATGAATACAATATAGAATGATGATCCAATTAAAAATCAGTTGCAAATTAAGATCTATTTGATGCTCTTAAGAAATTCTTGCACAATATCAGAAATGTTGACTTTATTCATTGGCACAATATTTGAGCAAGTATAATAAAAACATCTTCCTTAACTCATACATGTCATTCACATGTAATATATGCAGTTGGCACGAATAATTCACGTCGAAGGTCTTAAAATGTATAACAGAGAATACTCGTCGTACAAATTGGGTTTACTAATTCTTTACCATTCCACGTGAGCATAAAAAAGGAGCCAGACAAATCTCTCCAATTTTGTAAATTAATGTTATCTCGAATATACTGATAATACAAATAAAATGTATTAGTATGGTCCAATTGCATGGAAATTCGAAAGGAGTGCCTAAGAGAACTAAAAAGAAATTTATGTTTTAGTCAAACTTGCTTGCCGCTGTTTTTCCTCCAAATGTTTTCCTTCTTTCTTCATTCGTTGATCCAACCACCTCCACTACACCCCACCTGAGAGTATCTACATCCCGAGCACCCCAAACCGCCCTTATAAGTTTGGTTGCATGGCTCGGGCACTAACGGGTCAAAAAAATAACGCTGACTGATGCCTCATAACAGCCCTATATGCATGGCAGTCCCGCATCCATCATATCCAACCCAAATCTGGGAAAATATAGGGAGGCCTGGGCGCACCCAGACGTGTACACCACATCAGCCCAGTCCATGTTGGCCCACACCGACTCCACTCCGTCCCACTAAAATCCCCGCCCGGAAAAAATCCTAGTTCCACTTCACTTCCGATCCACACTACATTGATTCCCCTCCAGCCCATGTCCATCCTGTTGTCCTTCCTAATGTCGAGCATCGGTGGTATTGGAGGCGACAGATCTGCCAAAGAGGGCGACTGGGAACACCTTCATTCGCGAGACGGAGGGCGACATGGGTGGCAGCTCAGGCTCAACTCCACCACGTATTACCCGCCATTTTAGCGTGGATGCTAGCACGGGCCCGTTCGGCACCACTCAGAGCTTGGGCGCTCATCTAGCTCCGCGCCACTGGACTGCCGCCCTCCTAACCCTCATCTCCATAGCTCCTAAAGGTTATCAGTGGGTGCTCGTTCTCGCCCCACCGGCGACACGCATGCGGATGTCTGAAAAAGAGGCACCGGAAGCCCGCCGTGAGAGGCAACGTGCAAGGGAGAGGCCGCCGGCGTAGGAGGCGGTCGCATAGTCCTCTCGATGTCGTCGCCGATTGTCAGTGATGACCGATGAGGAGTAGCTCCTCACAGATATCTACAGACAGCTCCCTGATGACAATAGAGATAGACGCCCGCCGGATCCATCGGAAGAACGCCAAGGCCCTCCGCCTCGAGCTCGAGCAGTCGGTGCGTGAGGCAGAGAAGAGGGTGGTAGCGGATGTGAAAGCGGCGAAGCTCGTGAGGCAGCAAAACTGCGTCGTTCGAAGGATGGTTGGCTAGATTGACTCCCCCAATGTCATCGACGGCTGCGAGGCCCCCCTCTCCTACAACGGACGCCTACATTGACGGCTACATCCGTAGCAACGAGGAAGTGGCGAAGAAGTGCGTCCTTCTCTTTGACTTTGTTACAATTTTTAGTAACATTTGTTTAGAACTATGTTCATCGGCTAACTGTGGTGCTCTTTCGATCTATGTCAGATTATGTGGATATCTATGTCCCGATTATGTAGATTTATATGTCTGTTTGTTTCCTTGACGGTCAAAGTAGTTTGTTTCATGTTGCATGCATAGTATGGATTTGGGGTATCATATATGAAGATCGAGGCTATGGATGCGACGATTCGAGAGGTGACCGGTCATTGTCCGGGACACGCCCACGGACGTATAGTGTGCCTAATTTGATGACCCCTGCAACCCATAGTTGAACCCACCAACCCCCTGTATTGCTTCTCCTCCACTCGGCATTTCCAGAATCTTCTTGATAAATGTTGATCTCATTAATCATTAATGGTTTTAATTGAAGAGCTAAAGATGCAAAGTTCACGAACTAATCTTTCCTCAAGAAGTCTTGAACCAAGTATCGAGAGCACTCATAATTGTAAATGTATGTTATATTATATCAATGCCAACATCATCCTTCAGAACATTGGGAAGAACAAAATACATATTTGATCCTCTTAGAAGAAATGAAAAAGATCAAAAAATATATGTCCCATGTAGTCAAGAACTGCAAATTTTGAATAAGCTTATGATTGTACTCATGTTTCACTACTATATGATGAACCATAATAACTAACCATCCTCCATCACCTCTTGGAAATCTCTGAACCTCCCATCCTTGATGCACTAAACTGACTTTCAACATGACCAGTTCTGTCCCTCACCACCCAGCTCAGATGAAATGGAGACTAAAAAGAACACGATATAAGTACATCAAGCAATCAGATGAGGCTATTGACAATCCATAAATCCCAAGTCCTACTGGTGGTATACATGAATAACCAAATGCCATTTACAGTTATCCTGAAGGTGGCTAAATAGAAGGGTTAGTGGTGGTACTAATTATTTTGTTGTTAGTAGAAACTCCTTTTGGAGATCATTGATGACTAACACGATGTTGCAATAAATTTAGGCTGGCATATATGGAAAATCAAAGCTAAAAATGACTCGTTGAGTTAGGGATACATAAAAAATATTGTAAAAATGATAAAAACAAATCTGCAGCAACTCACGACCCCACGAACTCGTATTCGCAGTGAGCAAGTTAGTGAGGCCGCCACGGTAGGCTAGCACCAAGGGACTATTGATTCTGTTGGTGCTACTTTCATCCTAAGCCCATCAGTACCGCTAGTGTGTTGGCACATACAGAGAAACTATGAATTGAAATTTTCATCCAAAGCATGAAAAATGTCAATGTTCCTCTCCTCTTCCATCCCTCGTGTGAACATACCCAATTCGTGGTTGCCTCGCTACATTCAGCGTACCTCTGATGTGCAATGTTGTCTCCTCCAACTCTTAACAAATTCATTGTAGCTCACAACTGGATGGGCCTTGCAGATTGAAGAAAATCCAAACCTAAATAGAAGCAACAAAATGAGGAAAACTTATAGGAAAGGGAAAAGCGAGGATGCACACACCTACATGACCAAACAAAATATAAGATGCAACTACACTATGATTTACTCATTAAAGAGAGTTAAAAAGCACACCAATCAGTTAAAAGAGGCATCATTCCCTGTTCAAGTCTAGACCATAATTTAGATTCGACAATAATAATGCAAACCTTTACATTGAATTTATGGTATTGAGACAAAATAATATGCACTAATAACTGCTAATTATATCCATCTATATTGTATTATTAGCATGCAAAAGCAAAATCACTCGACTATATGGAAGCCTCGAGTAACATCCTCCGGGACTGGACCTTCAAAAATGATTACTACACCAACAAACATAAGCATCAAACAGTAAGCTATTTAGTAATAGGATTTTTATACTATACCGGTGTCGGGGGTGGGAGAGAAGTAGAGCTCCAGGAGGCATCCTTTGTGGAGAAACCATTAGAGTGTTGCCCCAGGTTTGCATAATTAGTACTTACACAACTCCTGATAAAGCACATGATAATGTGTAATCCAATCCAATTCATTTCATAATGGGTGGTGGCTCCATCAAACAATATCGTCCCTGTTCCAGGTGTGCCATAGAGCAAACACACATGAATGAGTATAGTAGTTACGAGGACATCTCATGATGGTGATAACTGTATCGTTGTATCCCTGAGCTAACTGCAAAATATGGTACTTCAAATCACATTTTTCTTGAAACTTCCCTGGCGGCTTAATACTAACACGAAGAAACAGTTATAGATAAAGTAGAGGCGTAAATTCACCTTATCCGCGATGATCCTTCACCATAAAAGGTTCAGTTTTTACTTCCCGGACTCTAGCACCATTAAAAAACATTTCTTGAACCTAGGTACTATGACAATCACATACATGTAGCAGAGAGGTATATTCTCAATGATCGGTACCAATGCTCCTATGAAACACCATATAAGCTTGACTATCTTTTGTACGGAAGATTCAGACACTTGAAATCTGAAAAGTAGTGTAGTCCAGAAAAGAAAGGCACTGAAATGTACATCTATATATGATATTCAGAGAGCTCAAAAATAGTAAATTGCTGCATGGTTGGTTGCAGGAGGTTGATATTTTCCTCAATGTACTTTAAATAGAGAAACAGGCGGCAGTGTGATTAAAAAGAAAATATATCAAGTCACTAGTACAACATGGACATGATAAATCTGATAAAATGCATGTTTATCCACTTAGAAAACAATCTATTTTCACCCAAAGAAGGCAAACCATCCAATAAACATTTATTGTTTTAGGAATAAAGGTCAACACTAGATGGAAAAATGTATGGCGGTGCGATCAATAAAAAAACAGAAGGGCAAACAATACTAAAATGAAAACAAAGATCAAGAGTAGAAGTAAACATTATAATAAACTACATGCATCGACTCGTGAAAGCACACACGAATCCTTGGAAAGGTAACAATGATGTAAAACTGAGATGGAAAAAGCTCACCGGCGATCTCTATGCCGCTGGCCTCCTGCTTTGCCTCGGCGCCATCACATCCACACTTCTCCTATACACGAGATGGAAACAAGTAAAAAGGTAAGAAGGGGAGGAAGGAGGTTGTGATCCCTGGTGGCCGAAATTCAAATCATAGAGCCCAAAAAGAGGAGCATTAGCTTACTATGTACCTTGTTCCCCGTCGTCGTCGTTGCCATCGTCCTCGTCGGTGTTGAAGTAGACCACATACCCCAATGAATTTGTCACCGGCATTACCTTACTGTGTATCTTAATCTCACTCAAATAGTAGTGCAATTTCAATGCTGAAGTACACCACGTACCGCAGTGAATTTGTCACCGGCATACACAATGTTAGCCACAAGCATGACAAAAACTCCAAAGTACGCCTGTCTTACCTGATATTTTTGTTAGCTTCATTCACATCAGGTCATCGATTCTCTTTGTGGTTGGTGGTATTCAACTATTCATCCCTTTATATGTATCTACCAGACAAGAAAATCTCTTGTTCTTCATATTGAGCTAGACTGTATACAAAACAGCAGCAACAGCCCGCCAAAATAAGTGTGCAGATGGATTCAAATTCCTATCTAACAATAAGAATGTCGTGACAAAACTGAAAACTAAAGTAAAATTGTGCAACAGGAAGCTACACACCTGCATAACTGAATTGCCTACACGCCTGCAATACCTGAAGTCCTTAACACACACGCACCTCCTTTTCTTTCCTTCAGAGTGCGAGCTGCACGAGGTCAACCCCTAGCCACGTGTGAGCACTGCCCCCGTGATAGAGGCAAAGATGTCCTGATGTTTCGATGAGATAGATATTGTTTTCTGTGGTAGTCGACTTTGACGATCCGACTATGAACGTGCAAAGACGTCGCGCCTTAGCAATCGCTAAACCGACTTCCGAGGGTTATTGACCACGCCAGAGCACGATCAACCTGACCACGAGGGTCTATTTCCTGCGAGCAAAAGAAGAACAAGCAAGAAACTGAGATTGCAATCTGGATATTGCAAATAAAAGAGGAAAGCTTTCTTAATGAAGGTGGGGTTCTGTGATGTCTTGGTCTGGTCGTTGGACACAAACGAAGTACGCGAAGTTGCAGCTATGGTGAACTTTTAATCTAAACAAAATCCAAAGTCTAAACGACGCCCTAAGGGATCTATATATGGAGGAAGAGGGGAGGAATTTCGTGGCCCTTGGAGGAGGGGTCCGAAACCAACCCTAACTCTTGTTTCCCCACACATACGGACTCTAAAAAGAATCTATACTTAAGTATTTCGAAAATACATGGGCATGGCTTAATAATAAGGTGACGCAGCACCTCGAATAGCCTCTGGACGAAATTTATGAAGTGACATCTTGTATATTTTGTTCAAGGCTTCACGCACTCCTTATCGTGGCTTCAAAGTCCTGAAATCATCACTTGTAACTCCGTTCTGAATCCCCTTGCGCATGCCATCATGTCCATGCTTGGTCTTGCTCCAGTGTTCATCCCTCTTATCCATGCCAGGCCCTTCATTTGTAAGCAAAACGGATGTATCCAATTTAGGCAGCATCATATTCTCATGAACATTAGAATCATTACCAAGAAACGAAAGTACCTGATAATTTAATTGGCGTGCGCGAGCTCTAGTAATTGGTCCAGTATGTATAGCAGCAGGGGCTGTGGGTGTAACAATGGTATTGATGTCCTCATCATCCTACCCTTATTGAAATGAAGTCGTCCTCGACAGAAGCTCACCTTCCTCACCCAAATAAGGCTTCAAATCTGCAATGTTAAAAGTGGGACTAACCCTAAAATCTGCAGGCAGCTCAAGTTTATATGCATTATCATTTATTTTCTCTAACACCTTAAAAGGACCATCAGCACGTGGCATTAGCTTTGATTTGTGCGAATTAGGAAATCTATCCTTACGCAAATGTAACCAAACAAGATTTCCAGGTGCAAACACAACATGTTTTCTACCCTTATCTCCAGCAAGTTTATATTTAGCATTCATACGCTCAATGTTTTCCTTAGTTAACTCATGCATTTTTAAAATCAATTCAGCACGGTCTTTAGCATCAAAATTAACCTTCTCCGACGATGGAAGAGGCAACAAATCAATAGGTGCACGAGGTAGGAAACCATACACAATTTCAAAAGGGCGCACCTTAGTAGTAGAATGCAATGAACGATTATAAGCAAATTCAACATGAGGCAAGCATTCTTCCCACATTTTCTTATTATTCTTCAAAACGGCCCTAAGCATAGTAGACAATGTTCTATTGACTACTTTAGTTTGTCCATCAATTTGGGGGTGACAAGTAGTACTAAAAAGCAGTTTAGTCCCCAACTTAGCCCATAAACATCTCCAAAAGTGGCTAAGAAATTTAGTATCATGATCTGAAACAATAGTATTTGGCACACCATGCAAGCGAATAATTTCATGAAAGTACAAATCAGCAACATTAACAGCATCATCGCTTTTTTGACATGGTATAAAGTGTGCCATTTTCGAAAATCTATCCACGACAACAAATATGCTATCCCTCCCCTTCTTTGTTTGAGGTAAACCTAAAACAAAGTTCATAGATATATCCTCCCAAGGAACACTAGGTACAGGCAAAGGCATATATAAACCATGAGGATTGAGTCATGACTTGGCTTTTTGACATGTAGTTCAGCGAGCAACAAAACGCTCAACATCCCGTCTCATCTTTGGCCAAAAGAAATGTGTAGCAAGTATATCCTCCGTCTTCTTGACGCCAAAGTGTCCCATTAATCCTCCTCCATGCGCCTCCTACAACAACAAAAGATGAACGGAGCTAGCTAGAATGCATAGCTTGTTAGCACGAAACACAAATCCATCATTAAGAACGAACTTGTTCCAAGTTCTCCCTTCCTTACAATTCTGCAATACATCTTTAAATTCAGCATCATGCACATATTGATCTTTGATGGTCTCCAAACCAAATATTTTAAAGTCAAGTTGTGAAAGCATAGTATAACGACGAGATAATGCATCAGCAATAACATTTTCTTTACCCTTCTTGTGTTTAATGACATAAGGGAAAGTCTCAATGAATTCAGCCCATTTAGCATGTATAGGTTCAGTTTTGCTTGACTTTTTAATGTGTTTCAAAGATTCATGATCAAAATGTATAACAAATTCCTTGGGCCATAAATAATGTTGCCATGTTTCTAAGGTCCAAACAAGAGCATGTAATTCTTTATCATAAGTAGAATAGTTCAGACAAGGCCCACTCAATTTTTCAGAAAAGTATGCAACAGGTTTGCCATCTTGTAACAACACACCTCCTAATCCAATTCCACTAGCATCACATTCAAGCTCAAAAGTCTTATTAAAATCAGGAAGTTGGAGTAAAGGAGCATGTGTCAACTTATCTTTCAATACCGTGAAGGCTTCTTCCTGTGCGGTACCCCAAACAAAAGGAACATCCTTCTTTGTAAGCTCGTTGAGAGGTGCAACAATGGTGCTAAAATCTCTCACAAAACGCCTATAGAAACCAGCGAGGCCAAGGAAACTCCTCACTGGTGTGACCGTTTTGGGCTGCGGCCAACTCTCAATAGCTTCAATCTTGGCTTTATCAACTTCAATTCCCTATGGAGTAACAACATAGCCAAGAAAAGATACTCGGTCAGTGCAAAAGGTGCACTTTCCAAGGTTACCAAACAAACATGCATCATGTAGAGCAATAAAAACAGCACGTAAATGTTTCAAATGTTCCTCCAAAGATTTGCTATAAAGCAATATGTCATCAAAGTAAATGACCACAAATCGTCCAATGAAAGCACGTAAAACTTCGTTCATTAATCTCATGAAAGTACTAGGTGCATTAGTTAACCCAAAAGGCATGACTAACCACTCATATAATCCAAACTTAGTTTTAAATGTTGTTTTCCATTCATCTCCCAGTTTCATACAAATTTGATGGTATCCACTACGCAAATCTACTTTGGAGAATATTGTAGAACCACTCAATTCATCAAGCATATCATCTAGCCTAGGAATAGGATAACGATAACGTATAGTAATATTATTAATGCCTCTACAATCAACACACATACGCGACGTACCATCCTTTTTCGGCACTAAAATGATAGGAACAGCACAAGGACTAAGGGATTCACGTATATAACCTTTGTCGAGCAGTTCTTGTACTTGACACATAATCTCCTTCGTCTCCTCTGGATTGGTACGGTATGGTGCACGGTTGGGTAATGATGCACCGGGAATTAAGTCAATTTGATGCTCAATCCCTTGAATAGGTGGTAATCCCGGTGGCACGTCTTGTGGAAAGACGTCAGCGAACTCCTGCAAAATGTTAGTGATAGCAGGAGGCAAAGAGGAAGGCACGTCCTTGAATGAAAATAATGCCTCTTTGCACACAAAAGCATAGCAAACAGATTTGCTAAAATCTAGATCATCAATATCAGATTTGGTGGCAAGTAAACATGCACTTTTCAATTTAATTTCAGAAGCAACAGTAGATGGTTTATTATTAGGCTTCATTTGTTGCTCAAATTCTTTTGCCACAATCTGATTTTCACTCTTATTTTTCTCCTACTTTGCTTTATTAGCTCTATTAATATCATCTTTCAAAATGGAATCAGGAGTCATAGGAAGAAAAGTAATATTTTTATCCTTATGAACAAGAGTATATTGATTGTTTCTACCATGGTGTACAGAATTTTTATCAAATTGCCATTGTCTACCAAGTAATAAGCATAATCAGCATATGTAGAGATACTAAAATGCACACGAATAGTACGTGTTACCTTAACCTTGCCGCTGTTGTTGAACCATTGGATGTAGTAAGGATGTGGATGCGGTCTTGTGGTGTGAGAGAGCTTCTCCACCATCTCCATGCTAGCCAAGTTGTTGCAGCTCTCTCCATCTATGATGACGTGAATAGAACGTTCCTTCACAACTCCCTTTGTATGGAACAAATTATGCCTCTGATTTTGCTCAGCTTGTGTAACCTGCACACTCAAAACATGTTGGGCAACTAAACATTCATACCTGTCAGCATCTTCAGCAGCCATGTATTGCGTCTCATGATCAGAATCATCTCCACCGTGTTCTTCATGTGTAATAAGAGCCAAAGTCTCCTCATCATAGTCACTAGCGGACTCATACCCACCATCCATAGTAGCAATCATCACACGCTGAGATTTGCATTCTCTCGCAAAATGTCCTCTCCCCTTACAACGATGACAAATAATATCACTTGTGTACCCTATTGATGCAATGGAAGAAGAAGAGCTCTGCGCAGGCCCGGTAGGTGTGCCCTTGGCAGATAGTGGTGGTTGTGCCTACTTTCTTGTATCATGGCTGGAGGTGGCACCTGATGGAGGTGTTGGTCCAGTCGAAGTAGAGGATGCACGTGGTGTCAATGATGAAGATCGACCTGCAAAAAAGTTAGTTCGTGCCAATGCCTATCGATCCTGCACTTCACGTTCAGCTTTACAAGCAAGATGGAATAAACGAGTGATATAATATACTCCTTATACTCTAGAATGGTCTGAATCTCTATTTAATCCACCCATAAAACATGCAAGCATAGCTTCATTCTCCTCAACAATACCACATCTAATCATGCCAGTTTGTAATTCCTGATAATATTCTTCTACAGAATTTTTTCCTTGTCTTAAACACTGCAATTTTTGAAGTAATTCACGTTGATAATATGGTGGAACCCAACGAGTACGCATAGCAGTTTTCAAAGTAGCCCAAGTAGCTGGAATAGGATATAATCTACAATGTTTAGACCACCAAACATGTGCAAAGCTAGTGAAAGCACAAGCAGCAGCAGGAACACGTCTCTCCTCAGGATATTGTAAACATGTAAATCGTTGTTCAGTTTCTAAATCCCAAGTAAGATATATATCAGGAACATATCTACCCTCAAATTGTGGAATATTCAATTTCAGTTTAGGGAGATGGTCATGATCTCGTACCTAAGGGGGAGCCCTACCATTGCCATTACTTGCATGTGGACGACCTGGTGGTTGTGGTGCTGGTGGTTGCACGTAGTTCTGATTTTGATCAACCTCATCCTCGTAATCTCTCACATAATCATCCTCCTCCGCATCAGCAGCAGGAGCCACAGAAGAATCAACAACAACACCAATAGTTTGGCCAGGCACAAGAGGGACACGGCTCGCTTGGCGGAGGGCTATTTCACGACGTGGAGGTAGTCGTTGTTGTTGTTGTTGTTGTTGTTGTTGTTGTTGTTGTTGTTGTTGTTGTAGAGGTGCGTTAGGTGCAGCCGATGGTGGTGGTGGAAGACGCGCGAGCAATTCATTAAACTTGTTATCGAGCTTTGTTTCGAACGTCTTCTCCATGCCATCTATCTTCTCCATGGCCTCTTCAAATCTGTTTAGTACATCTTGCACCTGTCCACTCATCATTTGCTGAAATTTATCATGCAACTCCTTATTCGTCATGTTCTCCTAGTCAGTCTCGTCGGCTTGTGATCCTGCCATGGTTAGCAGCAATATAAACACACAAGAATATGATCCTACAGACTACTAACAAGAGGTGGTCGTGGGTGTCACAAATCTGTCAAGCAAATCTCAAATTCTTACCACTTCTTACCCAGCAGCTGGCGGTGATCGGCAACCGTCGTAGTCAAAACTCTCAAAGCTTGGATAGAGCGATTACCAGGGAGACTCAAATGCACGGCGTAGATGTATGTGGAGCTAGGAAGGCTTATAATATGGTAGCAAAAAGGGTCATCAATAATCAATTCAGAGATGCAAAGTTGAATAAATGCTCAACGACGGTACTGTGCTGGTCCTAGGCTAGACCGTGCTAGAGACGCGAGCCCAGAACACTAACAAAATCATGACGCTGCACGTAAACAAGGGAGGAGCACGCTCTGAATTTTTTTTCTTTTTTCACTTTTTTCCTCTTTTGTTTTGCTCCGCAACAATTTTTTTCGAAAAGGTCTACAAATGGTCTAAAAACTGCCTAGCCAGAATTTTCCAGATTTAGTTTTTTTAGTTTGGAACTATTTTTCTTCTGCGGGTAGCACGAAAGTTCGGGAGTCCTACTCTGTCACGACTCGGAGTATCGCGTGATCTGGAAATCCAAAATAGAGTAACAAAATACTAGACTTGGACTAGGACTTGTGGCGGAGATGAAACTGGTGGAACTCGCACTGGTGGCGGCGATGAATCTGGTGAAACTCGGACTGGTGGCGGATATATGTTGCAGGTGGACCCGGATTGGCGTGATGGCAGCGGATAGGTGGTGGCGTATATGGACTCGGATTGGCGGTGACTATGTGGTGGTGGTATATGGCAGCGGGGATAAAGTTGGGGCAGTGGTGGTATACGGCAGCAGCGATGATGATGATGCGGTGGTGATATATGGCAGTGGCGACGTGACAACCTATGAACAAAACTCGAAACTCTAAAGGACTAGACATTAAGACCAGCAACTTGACACGATGATGCAACCACTAATTCAACAAAGCAAATACAGAAAAGATTATGCAAAGGCTCAGATTGGTTCGCATAGGATGAACTAACCCTAATTTTTTTGGCTTTTTCGTGGACTATAGGTATGAAGAACAGACTCGATCTAAACTACGAAAAGCTGTAAATCTCACTGAGAACCCTGGAAATCTGATACCACTTGATAGAGGCGAAGGTGTCCCAATGCTTCGATGAGATAGATATCGTTTTCTGTGGGAGTCGACTTTGACGATCCGACTATGAACGTGCGAAGACGTCGCGCCTTAGCAATCGGTAAACTAACTTCTGAGGGCGATCTCTATTAGAAAACAATCTATTTTCACCCAAAGAAGGCAAACCATCCAATAAACATTTATTGTTTTAGGAATAAAGGTCAACACTAGGTGGAAAAATGTATGGCGGTGCAATCAATAAAAAAACAGAAGGGCAAACAATACTAAAATGAAAACAAAGATCAAGAGTAGAAGTAAACATTATAATAAACTACATGCATCGACTCGTGAAAGCACACACGAATCCTTGGAAAGGTAACAATGATGTAAAACTGAGATGGAAAAAGCTCACCGGCGATCTCTATGCCGCTGGCCTCCTGCTTTGCCTCGGCGCCATCACATCCACACTTCTCCTATACACGAGATGGAAACAAGTAAAAAGGTAAGAAGGGGAGGAAGGAGGTTGTGATCCCTAGTGGCCGAAATTCAAATCATAGAGCCCAAAAAGAGGAGCATTAGCTTACTATGTACCTTGTTCCCCGTCGTCGTCGTTGCCATCATCCTCGTCGGTGTTGAAGTAGACCACATACCCCAATGAATTTGTCACCGGCATTACCTTACTGTGTATCTTAATCTCACTCAAATAGTAGTGCAATTTCAATGCTGAAGTACAACACGTACCGCAGTGAATTTGTCACCGGCATACACAATGTTAGCCACAAGCATGACAAAAACTCCAAAGTACGCCTGTCTTACCTGATATTTTTGTTAGCTTCATTCACATCAGGTCATCGATTCTCTTCGTGGTTGGTGGTATTCAACTATTCATCCCTTTATATGTATCTACCAGACAAGAAAATCTCTTGTTCTTCATATTGAGCTAGACTGTATACAAAACAGCAGCAACAGCCCGCCAAAATAAGTGTGCAGATGGATTCAAATTCCTATCTAACAATAATAATGTCGTGACAAAACTGAAAACTAAAGTAAAATTGTGCAACAGGAAGCTACACACCTGCATAACTGAATTGCCTACACGCCTGCAATACCTGAAGTCCTTAACACACACGCACCTCCTTTTCTTTCCTTCAGAGTGCGAGCTGCACGAGGTCAACCCCCAGCCACGTGTGAGCACTGCCTCCGTGATAGAGGCAAAGATGTCCCGATGTTTCGATGAGATAGATATTGTTTTCTGTGGTAGTCGACTTTGACGATCCGACTATGAACGTGCAAAGACGTCGCGCCTTAGCAATCGCTAAACCGACTTCCGAGGGTTATTGACCACGCCAGAGCACGATCAACCTGACCACGAGGGTCTATTTCCTGCGAGCAAAAGAAGAACAAGCGAGAAACTGAGATTGCAATCTGGATATTGCAAATAAAAGAGGAAAGCTTTCTTAATGAAGGTGGGGTTCTGTGACGTCTTGGTCTGGTCGTTGGACACAAACGAAGTACGCGAAGTTGCAGCAATGGCAAACTTTTAATCTAAACAAAATCCAAAGTCTAAACGACGCCCTAAGGGATGTATATATGGAGGAAGAGGGGAGGAATTTCGTGGCCCTTGGAGGAGGGGTCCGAAACCAACCCTAACTCTTGTTTCCCCACACATACGGACTCTAAAAAGAATCTATACTTAAGTATTTCGAAAATACATGGGCATGGCTTAATAATAAGGTGACGCAGCACCTCGAATAGCCTCTGGATGAAATTTATGAAGTGACATCTTGTATATTTTGTTCAAGGCTTCACGCACTCCTTATGGTGGCTTCAAAGTCCTGAAATCATCACTTGTAACTCCGTTCTGAATCCCCTTACGCATGCCATCATATCCATGCTTAGTCTTGCTCTAGTGTTCATCCCTCTTATCCATGCCAGGCCCTTCATTTGTAAGCAAAACGGATGTATCCAATTTAGGCAGCATCATATTCTCATGAACATTAGAATCATTACCAAGAAACGAAAGTACCTGATAATTTAATTGGCGCGCGCGAGCTCTAGTAATTGGTCCAGTATGTATAGCAGCAGGGGCTGTGGGTGTAACAATGGTATTGATGTCCTCGTCACCCCGCTCTTGATTAGTTGTCGTAGTGCCACGCATCTACGCCAACAAAGATGGGGAAACAAATGCAAATGTTACACCGAGTCAAAATCAACCATCCCATAGTCGTAACAATAGAAAAAATAATAACCAAAATTTAACAGAAGAACTGCTACTTGGCTCCAAGATCCATGTTGATAGCCCTTGATCTGGCTACTGAGGTTCTCCTAGCCGCCTCAACATCATGTCATTACCAAACATGCAGTGGATGCCTAGTGGGACAAGGATTAAGAAATAATATGAGGTGAGATGTGCAAGGGGGGTAGGAAGCTCACCACGCCGACGTGAGGGGGGTAGGGTAGGAGGAAGCAGAGCCATGAGGGAGGGAGGGAGGGCCGTGCGTTCGGTCGTCCAGCTGCTGCAGCAGCTGCAGGTTGTGCGTCCAGATCTGGGGCAGTCATCCTGCACACAAAAGAAAAGAAACCAAGGAAGGAATCACGAGCAGGGGGAGATGATGAATCTGAGGAAGAACATCCGCAGGTACACACTCTCCATGGCCATCACCGTAGATCCGCGGTCGCTGGCGCGCGTCCTTGAAGATTGAGGCGTCGTCCTTGAGGGTAGGGTTTGGGGCGTCTCCGTCCGTCCATGGCTGCTGCTGGGCCAGGTCGGACCTCCATGGCTGACCTCCCTCGAGGACGGACGCGAATCAGGTCGACGACAGTGCGCTGATGCTGCCGTGGATCTGGGCACTCCCTCTCCCTTCCCTTCCCTTGCCTTCCCTTCCCTTCCCTTCCCTTGGGAGAGGAATAGAAGGTTGGGGGCGGCGGCGTAGGGGGGCGAGGAGATCGCCGGCGGCGGGGTTGGATTGGGGTGCGGCGGTGGCTGCGACTGGATACGGGAGACGAGGTAGGGCTAGTGAGGGATTGGTTCTGTCGCGACGGTAAAACCAGTGGATGGGAGGCGGTGGACGGAACAAAAAAACCTACGAAAAAACCCAGACGAAAGTGGTAGGACGAAAGTTGACCAGCGGAGACTACCAACTACTCCATTAGGAGTAGAGATTTTTGTTTCTTGTTTTAATTAGTGTTTGTGCCAAGTAAAGCCTTTAGGATCTTCTTAGATGATTGTTGTTTGATCTTGCCATAAAAAACAAAAAGTATGCGCTCACGAGAATAATTTCATTTTTTAGCAGAGAGCGATAAAATACCAATTCCAACTGCAGTAGATCAATATACAAATTATTTAGGACGTCCTAATTTCTCATGATTTTTGGAGTTACAGAAGTATTCGAAACCTACAGATTTCTACAGACTATTCTGTTTTTGACAGATTCTGTTTTTCGTGTGTTGTTTGCTTATTTTGATGAATCTATGGCTAGTATTGGGGGGTATGAACCATAGAGAAGTTGTAATACAGTAGGTTTAGCACCAATATAAACAAAGAATGAGTTCATTACAGTACTTTAATGTGGTAATTTGTTTTCTTATACTAACGGAGCTCATGAGATTTTCTGTTGAGATTTGTGTTGTGAAGTTTTCAAGTTTTTGGGTAAAGATTTGATGGATTATGGAATAAGGAGTGGCAAGAGCCTAATCTTGGGGATGCCAAAGGCACCCCAAGGTAAAATTCAAGGACAACCAAAAGCCTAAGCTTGGGGATGCCCCGGAAGGCATCCCCTCTTTCGTCTTCGTCCATCGGTAACTTTACTTGAGGCTATATTTTTATTCACCACATGATATGTGTTTTGCTTGGAGCGTCTTTTATGATTTGAGTCTTTTCTTTTTAGTTTACCACAATCATGCTTGCTGCACACACCTTTTGGAGAGACACACATGAATCGGAATTTATTAGAATACTCTTTGCGCTTCATTTATATCTTTTGAGCTAGATAATTTTGCTCTAGTGCTTCACTTATATCTTTTAGAGCACGGTGGTGGTTTTATTTTATAGAAATTATTGATCTCTCATGCTTCACTTATATTATTTTGAGAGTCCTTTAGAACAGCATGGTAATTTTCTTTGGCTATAAAATTAGTCTTAAGATGATAGGCATCCAAGATGGGTATAATAAAAACTTTCATATAAAGTGCATTGAATACTATGAGAAGTTTGATACTTGATGATTGTTTTGAGATGTGAAGATGGTAATATTAGAGTCATGCTAGTTGAGTAGTTGTGAATTTAAGAAATACTTGTGTTAGAGTTTGCAAGTCCCGTAGCATGCACGTATGGTAAACGTTGTGTGACAAATTCGAAGCATGAGGTGTTTCTTTGATTGTCCTCCTTGTGAGTGGCGGTAGGGGACGAGCGATGGTCTTTTCCTACCAATCTATCCCCCTAGGAGCATGCGCGTAATGCTTAGTTTTTGATGACTTGTAGATTTTTGTAATAAGTATGTGAGTTCTTTATGACTAATGTTGAGTCCATGGATTATACGCACTCTCACCTTCCCATCATTGCTAGCCTCTTCGGTATCGTGCATTGCCCTTTCTCACCTTGAGAGTTGGTGCAAACTTCGCCGGTGCATCCAACCCCCGTGATATGATACGCTCTATCACACATAAACCTCCTCATATATTCCTCAAAACAGCCACCATACCTACCTATTATGGCATTTCCATAGCCATTCCGAGATATATTGCCATGCAACTTTCCACCGTTATGTTTATTATGACATGCTTCATCATTGTCATATTGCCTTGCATGATCATGTAGTTGACATCGTAATTTGTGGCAAAGCCACCATGCATAATTTCATACATGTTACTCTTGATTCATTGCCCATCCCGGTACACCGCCGGAGGCATTCATATAGAGTCGTACTTTGTCCTAGTATCGATTCGTAATCTTTGAGTTGTAAATAAATAGAAGTGTGATGATCATCGTTAATAGGGCATTGTCCCAAAAAAAGGGGGAAGGCCAAATGTAAAAAAAGGCCAAATAAAAAAAAGAAAATAAAAGGGACAATGCTACTATCCTTTTTCCACACTTGTGCTTCAAAGTAGCACCATGATCTTCATGATAGAGAGTCTCTTATATTGTCACTTTCATATACTAGTGGGAATTTTCCATTATAGAACTTGTCTTGTATATTCCAACAATGGGCTTCCTCAAATGCCCTAGGTCTTCGTGAGCAAGCAAGTTGGATGCACACCCACTTAGTTTCTTTTGCTGAGCTTTCATACATTTATAGCTCTAGTGCATCTGTTGCATGGAAATCCCTACTCCTCGCATTGACATCAATTGATGGGCATCTCCATAGCCCGTTGATTAGTCGTGTCAATGTGAGTCTTTCTCTTTTTTTGTCTTCTCCACACAACCCCCATCATTATATTCTATTCCACCCATAGTGCTATGTCCATGGCTCACGCTCATGTATTGCGTGAAAGTTGAAATAAGTTTGAGATTACTAAAGTATGAAACAATTGCTTGGCTTGTCATCGGGGTTGTGCATGATGAGAGCATTTTTGTGTGACGAAAATGAAGCATAGCCAAACTATATGATTTTGTAGGGATAAGCTTTCTTTGGCCATGTTATTTTGAGAAGACATAATTGCTTAGTTAGTATGCTTGAAGTATTATTATTTTTATGTCAATATTAAACTTTTTTCTTGAATCATTCGGATCTGAACATTCATGCCACAATAAAGAAAATTACATTGAAAATTATGTTAGGTAGAATTCCACATCAATTTTTTTATCATTTACCTACTCGAGGACGAGTAGGAATTAAGCTTGGGGATGCTTGATACGTCTCCAACGTATCTATAATTTTTGATTGTTCCATGCTATTATATTATCTGTTTTGGATGTTTAATGGGCTTTACTATGCACTTTTATATTATTTTTGGGACTAACCTATTAACCGAAGGCCCAGTGCAAATAGATGTTTTTTGCCTATTTCAATGTTTTGCAGAAAAGGAATATCAAACGGAATCCAAACGGAATGAATCCAAACGGAATCCAAACGGAATCCAAACGGAATGGACGCCAAGGAAGCAGCGAGGAAGCCACGAGGCAGGAGGGCGCGACCCCACCCTCGTGGGCCCCACGCAACTCCACCAACCTACTTCTTTCGCCTATATATACTCTTATACCATAAAACCATCAGAGAGAGCCACGAAACAACCTTTCCACCGCCGCAACCTTCTGTACCGTGAGATACCATCTTGGGGCCTTTTCCGGCGCTCCGCGGGAGGGGGATTCGATCACGGAGGGCTTCTACATCAACACCATAGCCTCTTCGATGATGTGTGAGTAGTTTACCATAGACCTTCGGGTCCATAGTTATTAGCTAGATGGCTTCTTCTCTCTCTTTGGATCTCAATACAAAGTTCTCCTCGATCTTCTTGGAGATCTATTCGATGTAATTCTTTTTGCGGTGTGTTTGTCGAGATCCGATGAATTGTGGATTTATAATCAAGATTATCTATGAACAATATTTGATTCTTCTCTAAATTCTTATATGCATGATTTAATATCTTTGCAAGTCTCTTTGAATTATCAGTTTGGTTTGGCCTACTAGATTGACCTTTCTTGCAATGGGAGAAGTGCTTAGCTTTGGGTTCAATCTTGAGGTGTCCTTTCCCAGTGACAGCAGGGGAAACAAGGCACGTATTGTATTGTTGCCATCGAGGGTAAAAATATGGGGTTTATATCATATTTCTTGAGTTTATCCCTCTACATCATGTCATCATGCCTAACGCGTTACTCTGTTCTTACGAACTTAATACTCTAGATGCATGGTGGATAGCAGTCGGTGTGTGGAATAATAGTAGTAGATGCAAAATAGTTTCGGTCTACTTGTCACAGACGTGATGGCTATGTTTATGATCATGCCTAGATATTCTCATAACTATGTGCTTTTCTATCAATTGCTCAATAATAATTTGTTCACCCACCGTAATATTTGCTGAGAGAAGCCACTAGTGAAACCTATGGCCCCCGAGTCCATTTTACATCATATTAGTCTCCTGTCAACTAGCTATATCTATCGCCGTTTACTTTGCAATCTTTACTTTCCAATATATACAAAAAAATACCAAAAATATTTATCTTATTATCTTTATCAGATCTCACTTTTGCAAGTGGCCGTGAAGGGATTGATAACCCCTTTATCGCGTTGGTTGCATGGTTCTTGATTGTTTGTGCAGGCACTAGGCGACTTGCGTGTAGTCTCCTATGGGATTGATACCTTGGTTCTCAAAGACTAAGGGAAATACTTATGCTACTTTGCTGCATCACCCTTTCCTCTTCAAGGGAAAACCAACGCATGCTCAAGAGGTAGCAGCTTATCAGGTTGAAGCTTTTTCACATAAGCATCGCAGCCCCAAACTTTCAGAAACGACAACTTAGATTTCTTGCCAAACCACAGTTCATATGGTGTCGTCTCAACAGATTTAGATGGTGCCCTGTTTAACGTGAATGCAGTTGTCTCTAATGCATAACCCCAGAATGATAGTGGTAAATCGGTAATAGACATCGTAGATCGCACCATATCCAATATAGAACGGTTACGACATTGGGACACACCATTACGCTGTGGTGTTCTAGGTGGCATGAGTTGTGAAACTATTCCACATTGTTTTAAATGAAGGCCAAAACTCGTAACTCAAATATTCGCCTCTACGATCAGATCACAGAAACTTTATTTTCTTGTTACGATGATTCTCCACTTCACTCTGAAATTCTTTCAACTTTTCAAAATGATCCAGACTTGTGTTTCATTAACTAGATATACCTATATCTGCTCAAATCAACTGTGAAGGTTAGAAAATGACGATACCCGCCATGAGCCTCAACACTCATCGGACCACATACATCGGTATGTATTATTTCCAATAAGTCAGTGGCTCGCTCCGTTGTTTCGGAGAACGGAGTTTTAGTCATCTTGCCCATGAGGCATGGTTCGCAAGTATCAAGTGATTCCAAAAGCCCATCTGCATGGAGTTTCTTCGTGCACTTTAACCCAATATGATCAAAACGGCAGTGCCACAAATATGTTGCACTATCATTATCAACTTTGCATCTTTTGGCATCAATATTATGAATATGTGTATCACTACGATCGAGATTCAATAAACCATTTACATTGGGTGTATGAACATAGAAGGTTTTATTCATGTAAACAAAACAACAATTATTCTCTGACTTAAGTGAATAATCGTATCACAATAAACATGATCCAATCATATTCATGCTCAACGCAAACACCAAATAACATTTATTTAGGTCCAACACTAATCCCGAAGATAGAGGGAGTGTGTGATGGTGATCTTATCAACCTTGGAATCACTTCCAACACACATCGTCACCTCGCCCTTAACTAGTCTCTGTTCATTTTGCAACTCCTATTTCGAGTTACTAATCTTAGCAACTGAATTGGTATCAAATACCCTGGGGTTACTATGAACACTAGTAAACTACACATCAATAACATGTATATCAAATATACCTTTCACTTTGCCATCCTTATTATCCACTAAGTATTTGGGGTAGTTCCACTTCCAGTGACCATTCCCTTTGCAGTAGAAGCACTCAGTTTCAGGCTCAGGTCTAGCTTTGGGTTTCTTCACGTGAGTGGCAACTTGCTTGCCATTCTTTCTTGAAGTTCCCTTTCTTTTCCTTTGCCCCTTTTCTTGAAACTAGTGGTCTTGTTAACCATCAACACTTGATGCTCTTTCTTGATTTCTACCTTCGCCGATTTTAGCACCGCAAAGAGCTCGGGAATCGTTTTTGTCATCCCTTGCATATTATAGTTCATCACAAAGTTCCAGTAACTTGGTGATAGTGACTAGAGAACTCTATCAATCACTATCTTATCTGGAAGATTAACTCCCACTTGATTGAAGTGATTGTAATACTCAGACATTCTGAGCACATGCTCACTGGTTGAGCTATTCTACTCCATCTTGTAGGCAAAGTACTTGTCAGAGGTCTCATACCTCTCGACTCGGGCATGAGTCTGAAATACCAATTTCAGCTCTTGGAACATCTTATATGATCCATGGCATTCAAAACATTTCTGAAGTCCCGGTTCTAAGCCGTAAAGCATGGTGCACTAAACTATCGAGTAGTCATCATACCGAGCTTGCCAAACGTTCATAATGTCTGCATCTGCTCCTGCAATAGGTCCGTCACCTAGCAGTGCATCAAGGACATAATTCTTCTGTGCAGAAATTAGGATAATCCTCAGATCACGGATCCAGTCCGCATCATTGCTACTATCATCTTTCAACTTATTTTTCTCTAGGAACATATCAAAAATAAACGGAGAGCTATAACGTGAGCTATTGATCTACCACATAATTTGCAAATACTATTAGGACTAAGTTCATGATAAATTAAAGTTTAATTAATCATATTACTTAAGAACCCCCACTTAGATAGACATCCCTCTAGTCATCTAAATGATCACGTGATCCATATCAACTAAACCATGTCTGATCATCACGTGAGATGGAGTAGTTTTCAATGGTGAACACCTCTATGTTGATCATATCTACTATATGATTCACGTTCGACCTTTCGCTCTCACTGTTCCGAGGCCATATCTGCATATGCTAGGCTCGTCAAGTTTAACCCGAGTATTCCACATGTGCAAAACTGGCTTGCACCCATTGTATGTGAACATAGAGCTTATCACACCCGATCATCACGTGGTGTCTTGACACGACAAACTGTATCAACGGTGCATACTCAGGGAGAACACTTATACCTTAAAATTTAGTGAGGGGTCATCTTATAATGCTACCGTCGTACTAAGCAAAATAAGATGCATAAAGGATAAACATCACATGCAATCAAAATATGTGACATGATATGGCCATCATCATCTTGTGCCTTCGATCTCCATCTCCAAAGCACCGTCATGATCTCCATCGTCACCGACATGACACCATGATCTCCATCATCTTGATCTCTATCAACGTGTCGTCACATGGTTGTCTCGCCAACTATTGCTTTTGCAACTATTGCTATCGCATAGCAATAAAGCAAAGCAATTATATGGTGCTTGCATCTTACGCAATAAAGAGACAACCATTGAAGGAAATATGCCCTAGAGGCAATAATAAAGTTATTATTTATTTCCTTATATCATGATAAATGTTTATTATTCATTCTAGAATTGTATTAACCGGAAACTTAGTACATGTGTGAATACATAGACAAACAGAGTGTCACTAGTTTTCCTCTACTTGACTAGCTCGTTGAATCAATGATGGTTATGTTTCCTAACCATAGACATGAGTTGTCATTTGATTAATGGGATCACATCATTAGAGAATGATGTGATTGACTTGACCCATTCGTTAGCTTAGCACGATGATCGTTTAGTTTGTTGCTATTACTTTCTCCATAACTTATACATGTTCCTATGACTATGAGATCATGCAACTCCCGAATACCGGAGGAACACTTTGTGTGCTACCAAACATGACAACGTAACTGGGTGATTATAAAGGTGCTCTACAGATGTCTCCAATGGTGTTTGCTGAGTTGGCATAGATCGAGATTAGGATTTGTCACTCCGAGTATCGGAGAGGTATCTCTGGGCCCTCTCGATAATGCACATCACTATAAGCCTTGCAAGCATTATGACTAATGAGTTAGTTGCGGAATGATGCATTACGGAACAAGTAAAGAGACTTGCCGGTAACGATATTGAACTAGGTATTGAGATACCGACGATCGAATCTCGGGCAAGTAACATACCGAAGACAAAGGGAACAACTTATGTTGTTATGCGGTTTGACCGATAAAGATCTTCGTAGAATATGTAGGAACCAATATGAGCATCTAGGTTCCGCTATTGGTTATTGACCGGAAGTGAGTCTCGGTCATGTCTACATAGTTCTCGAACCCGTAGGGTCCGCATGCTTAACGTTCGGTGACGATCAGTATTATGAGTTTATGTGTTTTGATGAACCGAAGGTTGTTCGAACTCCTGGATGTGATCACGGGCATGATGAGGAGTCTCGAAATGGTCGAGACATAAAGATCGATGTATTGGAAGCCTATGTTTGGACATCGGGATGGTTCCGAGTGGTTCGGGCATTTTTCCGGAGTACCGGGAGGTTACCGGAACCCCCCGGGAGAAGTTATGGGCCTTATGGGCCATAAGAAGGAAGCACACCAGCCCACAAGGGGCTGGTGCGCCCCCCTTAGGCAGGAGGCCAAATTGGAATAGGTTTGGGGAGGCGACCCCCTTTCCTTCTCTCCTACACCTCCTTCCCTTCCTCTCCTACTCCAACTAGGGAAGGGGGGAATCCTATTCCCGGTAGGAGTAGGACTCCCCTAGGGCGCGCCATAGAGAGGGCCGGCCCCTCCCCTCCTCCACTTCTTTATATACAGGGAGGGGGCACCCCATAGACACACAAGTTGATTGTTTCCAACCGTGTGTGGTGCCCCCCTCCACGATAATCCACCTCGGTTATATCGTAGCAGTGCTTAGGCGAAGCCCTGTTCCGATAGCATCATCATCACCATCATCACGCCATCGTGCTGACAAAGCTCTCCCTCGACACTCTACTAGATCGTGAGTTCATGGGACGTCACCGAGCCGAATGTGTGCAGATCGCAGAGGTGCCGTACCTTCGGTGCTAGGATCGGTCGATCGTGAAGACGTACGACTACATCAACCGCGTTGTCATAACGCTTCCGCTTACGGTCTACAAGGGTACATAGACAACACTCTTCCCTCCCGTTGCTATGCATCACCATGATCTTGTGTGTGCGTAGGATTTTTTTTTTTGAAATTACTATGTTCTCCAACAGTGGCATCAGAGCCAGGTTTATGAGTAGATGTTATATGCATGAGTATAACACAATGGAGTTGTGGGCGTGGGTATATACATATTTCTTGCCGTCACTAGTTGATTCTTGATTCAGCGGCATTACAGGATGAAGCGGCCCAGACCGACATTACGCGTACTCTTACGCGAGACTGGTTCTACCGACGTGCTTCACACACAGGTGGCTACTGGGTGTCTATTATTCCAACTTTAGTTGAATCGGTTTCATTGAACAGGGTTCTTTCTGAAGATCAAAAAGCAATCACTATACTATGTTGTGGTTTTTGATGCGTAGGTAAGTGCTCAGCCCGTAGCAGCCACATAAAACTTGCAACAACAAAGTAGAGGACGTCTAACTTGTTTTTGCAGGGCATGTTGTGATGTGATAAGGTCATGACATGATGAGATATAAATTGTTGTATGAGATGATCATGTTTTGTTGAAGTTACCAGCAAATGGCAGAAGCCTTATGGTTATCTCTTTATTGCATAAGATGCAAGCGCCGAATAATTGCTTTACTTTATGGCTATGCGATAGCAATAGTTGCAAGAGCAATAGTTGGCGAGACGACCATGTGATGACACGTTGATAGAGATCAAGATGATGGAGATCATGGTGTCATGTTGGTGACAATAGAGATCATGATGGTACTTTGGAGATGGAGATCAAAGGCGCAAGATGATCATGGCCATATCATGTCACGTATTTTGATTGCATGTGATGTTTATCCTTTATGCATCTTATTTTGCTTAGTGATACGTCTCCGTCGTATCTACTTTTCCAAACACTTTTTCCCTTGTTTTGGACTCTAACTTGCATGATTTGAATGGAACTAACCCGGACTGACGTTGTTTTCAACAGAATTGCCATGGTGTTATTTATGTGCAGAAACAAAAGTTCTCGGAATGACCTGAAACTTCACGGAACATATTTTCAGAAATAATAAAAAATCCTTGCAAAAGATGAAGACCAGGGGGGCCACCACCTATCCACGAGGGGGGGCTGCCCCCTAGGGCGCACCCCTACCTTGTGGGCCCCCTGGAGCTCCTCCGACCTCAACTCCAACTCTATATATTTGGGTTCGGGGAGAAAAAAATCAGAGAAGAATTCATCGCGTTTTATGATACGGAGCCGCCGCCAAGCCCTAAAACCTCTCGGGAGGGCTGATCTGGAGTTCGTTCGGGGCTCCAGAGAGGGGAATCCATCGCCATCGTCATCATCAACCATCCTCCATCACCAATTTCATGATGCTCACCGCCGTGCATGAGTAATTCCATCATAGGCTTGCTAGACGGTGATGGGTTGGATGGGATCTATCATGTAATCGAGTTAGTTTTGTTAGGGTTTGATCCCTAGTATCCACTATGTTCTGAGATTGATGTTGCTATGACTTTGCTATGCTTAATGCTTGTCACTAGGGCCCGAGTGCCATGATTTCAGATCTGAACCTATTATGTTTTCATCAATATATGAGAGTTCTTGATCCTATCTTGCAAGTCTATAGTCACCTATTATGTGTTATGATCCGTTAACCCCAAAGTGACAATAATCGGGATACTTACCGGTGATGACCATAGTTTGAGGAGTTCATGTATTCACTATGTGTTAATGCTTTGTTCTGGTACTCTATTAAAAGGAGGCCTTAATATCCCTTAGTTTTCATAAGGACCCCGCTACCACGGGAGGGTAGGACAAAAGATGTCATGCAAGTTCTTTTCCATAAGCACGTATGACTATATTTGGAATACATGCCTACATTATATCAATGAACTGGAGATAGTTCTGTGTCACGCTAGGTTATGACTGTTACATGATGAACCGTATCCGGCATAATTCTCCATCACTGATCCATTGCCTACGAGCTTTCCGTATATTGTTCTTCGCTTATTTACTTTTCCGTTGCTATTGCTATCATCACTACAAAATACCAAAAACACTACTTTTGCTACCGTTACCACTACTATCATACTACTTCGCTACTAAAAACTTTGCTGCAGATATTAAGTTTCCAGGTGTGGTTGAATTGACAACTCAGCTGCTAATACTTGAGAATATTATTTGGCTCCCCTTGTGTCGAATCAATAAATTTGGGTTGAATACTCTACCCTCAAAAACTGTTGCGAGCCCCTATACTTGTGGGTTAGCACTTAGTTCAGCGGTAGCATTATAAGATGATCTCTCACTAAATTTCAAGGTATAAGTGTTCTCCCTGAGTATGCACCGTTGCGACAGTTCGTCGTGCCGAGACACCATGTGATGATCGGGTGTGATAAGCTCTACGTTCACATACAACGGGTGCAAGCCAGTTTTGCACATGCGGAATACTCGTGTTAAACTTGACGAGCCTAGCATATGCAGATATGGCCTGGAACACTGGAGACCGAAAGGTCGAGCGTGAATAATAGAGTAGATATGATCAACATAGTGATGTTCACCATTGAAAACTACTCCATCTCACGTGATGATCAGACATGGTTTAGTTGATTTGGATCACGTGATCATTTAGATGACTAGAGGTATGTCTATCTAAGTGGGAGTTCTTAAGTAATATGATTAATTGAACTTTAATTTATCATGAACTTAGTCCTAATAGTATTTGCATAACTATGTTGTAGATCAATAGCTCGCGATGTAGCTCCCCATTTATTTTTGATATGTTCCTAGAGATAAAAATAAGTTGAAAAAATGTTAGTAGCATTGATGCGGAATAGCTCCGTGATCTGAGGATTATCCTCATTGTTGCATAGAAATATTATGTCCTTGATGCACCTCTAGGTGACAGACCTATTGCAGGAACAGATGCAGACGTTATGAACGTTTGACAATGCTCAGTATGATGACTACTTGATAGTTTAGTGCACCATGCTTTACGGCTTAGAACCGGGACTTCAAAAGCATTTTGAACGCCACGGAACATATAAGATGTTCCAAGAGTTGACACTAGTATTTTAGACTCATGCCCGTGTCGAGAGGTATGAGACCTCTGATAGTACTTTTCCTACAAGATGGAGGAGAATAGCTCAACCAATGAGCATGTGCTCAGATTGTCTGAGTACTACAATTTCTTGAATCAAGTGGGTGTTAATCTTCTAGATAAGATAGTAATTGATAAAGTTCTTTAGTCACTATCACCAAGTTACTAGAACTTAGTGATGAACTATAATATGCAAGGGATGAAGAAAATGATTCCTGAGCTCTTCGTGATGCTGAAATCGACGAAGTTAGAAATCAAGAAAAGCATCAAATGTTGATGGTTGACAAAACCACTAGTTTCAAGGGCAAGGGAAAGAAAGGGAACTTCAAGAAGAATGGCAAGCAAGTTTCCACTCCCGTGAAGAAGCCCAAAGCTAGACCCAAGCCCGAAACTGAGTGCTTCTACTGCAAAGGAAATGGTCACTGGAAGTGGAACTGCCCTAGATACTTGGCGGATAAGAAGGATGACAAAGTGAACAAAGGTATATTTGATATACATGTTATCGATGTGTACTTTGCTAGTGTTTATAGCAAACCCCTCAGTATTTGATACTACTTCAGTTGCTAAGAGTAGTAACTCGAAACGGGAGTTGCAAAATAAACAAAGACTAGTTGAGGACGAGGTGACGATGTGTGTTGGAAATGATTCCAATCTTGATAAGATGTAACACCCCGGACACACCCACCGGTGGTTGTTACTCCTGGCGAGATCTAGACTGGCCCCACAGATCAATACTAGTCTTTTCTGTGCACTTTGCACCCAGGAGCAACTTCCCGGTCGGTCACCCATCCCGACTACTCCAAGCCGAGCACGCTTAACTTTGGAGTTCTGTCCGAATGGGCTCCTAGAAAAGAAGGAATTCCTTATTGATATGAATGGGCTCCCAGATTGTCTGAGTACTACAATTGCTTGAATCAAGTGGGAGCTAATCTTCTAGATAAGATAGTAATTGATAAAGTTCTCTATTCACTATCACCAAGTTACTAGAACTTAGTGATGAACTATAATATGCAAGGGATGAAGAAAACGATTCCTGAGCTCTTCGTGATGCTGAAATCGACGAAGTTAGAAATCAACAAAAGCATCAAATGTTGATGGTTGACAAAACCACTAGTTTCAAGGGCAAGGGAAAGAAAGGGAACTTCAAGAAGAATGGCAAGCAAGTTGCCACTCCCGTGAAGAAGCCCAAAGCTAGACCCAAGCCCGAAACTGAGTGCTTCTACTGCAAAGGAAATGGTCACTGGAAGTGGAACTGCCCTAGATACTTGGCGGATAAGAAGGATGGCAAAGTGAACAAAGGTATATTTGATATACATGTTATCGATGTGTACTTTGCTAGTGTTTATAGCAAACCCCTCGGTATTTGATACTACTTCAGTTGCTAAGAGTAGTAACTCGAAACGGGAGTTGCAAAATAAACAAAGACTAGTTGAGGACGAGGTGACGATGTGTGTTGGAAATGATTCCAATGTTGATAAGATGTAGCAAACCCCTCGGTATTTGATACTACTTCAGTTGCTAAGAGTAGTAACTCGAAACGGGAGTTGCAAAATAAACAAATACTAGTTGAGGACGAGGTGACGATGTGTGTTGGAAATGATTCCAATCTTGATAAGATGTAGCAAACCCCTCGGTATTTGATACTACTTCAGTTGCTAAGAGTAGTAACTCGAAACGGGAGTTGCAAAATAAACAAAGACTAGTTGAGGACGAGGTGATGATGTGTGTTGGAAATGATTCCAATGTTGATAAAATGTAACACCCCAGACACACCCACCGGTGGTCGTTACTCCTGGCGAGATCTAGACTGGCCCCACAGATCAATACTAGTCTTTTCTGTGCACTTTGCACCCGGGAGCAACTTCCCGGTCGGTCACCCATCCTGACTACTCCAAGCTGAGCATGCTTAACTTTGGAGTTCTGTCCAAATGGGCTCCCAGAAAAGAAGGAATTCCTTATTGATATGAGTTGTCTATCATCCCTAATAAGCCAGGCTATCACACACACCCCCACTTGGAGGAACCGACGTCTTCGTCGGGCCACAGGAATGTTCCCTCTTGGCACAAACGTCTGTGCATCCAGCCCGGTACATGTGCCATGCCGTGTGCCACGACGGGTCACAAACGTCATGAACAACATGACCGCATACCTATCTGCAAACATCCGTGTAACCGCGAGGGTCGGCTCTGATACCAACTTGCAACGCCCCGGACACACCCGCCGGTGGTCGTTACTCCTGGCTAGATCTAGACTGGCCCCACAGATCAATACTAGTCTTTTTCGCACTTTGTCCTCACTCGTGTGCACCCGGGAGAAACTTCCCGGTTGGTCACCCATCCTGACTACTCCAAGCTGAGCACGCTTAACTTTGGAGTTCTGTCCGAATGGGCTCCCAGAAAAGAAGGAATTCCTTATTGATATGAGTAGTCTATCATCCCTAATAAGCCAGACTATCACATAAGATCACCATCGCACACTCCCTTTACCTTCGGGATTAGTGTTGAACCTAAAATAAATGTTATTTGGTGTTTGCGTTAAGCATAATATGATAGGATCATGTTTATTGCAATACGGTTATTCATTTAAGTCAAAGAATAATTGTTATTCTGTTTACATGAATAAAACCTTCTGTGGTCCAAGGTGAATGGTTTATTGAATATCGATCATAGTGATACACATATTCATAATATTGAAGCCAAAAGATGCAAAGTTAATAATGATAGTGCAACCTATTTGTGGCACTGTCGTTCAGGTCATATTGGTGTAAAGCGCATGAAGAAACTCCATGTTGATGGGCTTTTGGAATCACTTGATTATGAATCACTTGATGCTTGCGAACCATGCCTCATGGGCAAGATGACTAAGACTTCGTTCTCTGGAACGATGGAGCGAGCAACTGACTTATTGGAAATAATACATATTGATGTATGCGGTCCGATGAGTGTTGAGGCTCGCGACGGGTATCATTATTTTCTAACCTTCACAGATGATTTGAGCAGATATGGGAATATCTACTTGATGAAACATAAGTCTGAAACATTTGAAAAGTTCAAAGAATTTCAGAGTGAAGTGGAAAATCATCGTAAACAGAAAATAAAGTTTCTACGATCTGATCATGGAGACGAATATTTGAGTTACGAGTTTGGTCTTCAACTAAAACAATGTGGAATAGTTTCACAAATTCGTGCCACCTGGAACACCACAGCATAATGGTGTGTCCGAACGTCATAACTGTACTTTATTGGATATAGTGCAATCTATGATGTCTCTTACCGATTTACCACTATCATTTTGGGGTTATGCATTAGAGACAGCTACATTCACGTTAAATAGGGCACCGTCTAATCCGTTGAGATGACACCGTATGAACTATGGTTTGGCTAGAAACCTAAGCTGTCATTTCTTAAAGTTTGGGGTTGTGATGCTTATGTGAAAAAGTTTCAGCCTGATAAGCTCAAACCCAAATTGGGAAAGTGCATCTTCATAGGATACCCAAAAGAAACTATTGGGTACACCTTCTATCACAGATCCGAAAGGCAAGATCTTTGTTTCTAAGAGTGGATCCTTTCTAGAGAATAAGTTTCTCTCGAAAGAAGTGAGTAGGAGGAATGTAGAACTTAATGAGGTAATTCTACCTTCTCCCGAATTGGAAAGTAGTTCATCACAGAAATCAGTTCTAGTGATTTCTACGCCAATTAGTGAGGAAGCTAATGACGATGATCATGAAACTTCAGATCAAGTTACCACCGAACCTCATAGGACAACCAAAGTATGGTCCGCACCAGAGTGGTACGATAATCCTTTCTGGAAGTCATGTTACTAGACCATGATGAACCTATGAACTATGAGGAAGCGATGATGAGCCCAGATTCCGCGAAATGGCTTAAGGCCAAGAGATCTGAGATGGGATCCATGTATAAAGAACAAAGTATGGACTTTGATTGACTTGCCTAATGATTGGCGAGCCATTGAGAATAAATTGATCTTCAAGAGGAAGACGGACGTTGATAGTAGTGTTACTATCTACAAAGCTCGAATTGTTGCAAAAAGGTTTTCGACAAGTTCAAGGTGTTGACTACGATGAGATTTTCTCACTCGTATCGATGCTTAAAAGTCTGTACGAATCATGTTAGCAGTTGCCGCATTTATGAAATCTGGCAAATGGATATCAAAACAACATTCCTTAATGGATTTCTTAAAGAAGAGTTGTATATGATGCAACAAGAAGGTTTTGTCAATCCTAAAGGTGCTAACAAAGTGTGAAAGCTCCAGCAATCCATTTATGGACTGGTGCAAGCATCTCGGAGTTGGAATATATGCTTTGATAAAGTGATCAAAGCATATGGTTTTATACAGACTTGCGGTGAAGCCTGTATTTACAAGAAAGTGAGTGGGAGCACAACAACCTTTCTGATAAGTATATGTGGATGACATATTATTGATCGGAAATTATGTAGAATTTTTCTGGAAAGCATAAAGGAGTTTTTCAAAGAAAGACCTCGGTGGAGCTACTTACATATTGAGCATCAAGATCTATAGAGATTGATCAAGACGCTTGATATATTTTTCAATGAGTACATACCTTGACAAGATTTTGAAGTAGTTCAAAATGGAACAGTCAAAGAAGGAGTTCTTGCTTGTGTTGCAAGGTGTGAAGTTGAGTAAAGACTCAAAACCCAACCATGGCAGAAAATAGAAAGAGAATGAAAAGCCATTCCATATGCCTCAGCCATAGGTTCTATAAAGTATGCCATGCTGTGTACCAGTCCTATTGTATACCTTAGCATGATTTTGGCAAGGGAGTACGATAGTGATCTAGCAGTAGATCACTGGACAGCGGTCAACATTATCCTTAGAGGACTAAGGAAATATTTCTCGGTTATGGAGGTGATAAAAGAGTTCATCGTCAAGAGTTACGTCGATGCAAGCTTTTGACACCGATATAGATGACTCTAAGTCTTGATCTAGATACATATTGAAAGTGGGAGCAATTAGCTAGACTAGCTCCATGCAGAGTATTGTAGACATAGAAATTTGCTAAATACATACAGATATGAATGTTGCAGATCCGTAGACTAAACTTCTCTCACAAGCAAAAGATGATCACTCTTTTGGTGATAATCACATAGAGATGTGAACTAGATTATTGTAACACCCCGGATGTAACTTTCCCTATTTGTACTCCAACTCTTGCCGTCTTCGGCGTTAAGTTATATTTATTTCTTGGGTTCAGGTCTTTGTCTCCGTGTGTTGTTTTCGTTGTCATGCATCTCATATCATGTCATCATGTGCATTGCATTCGCATACGTGTTCATCTCATGCATTCGAGCATTTGCCCCGTTGTCCGTTTTGCATTCCGGCGCTTCGTTCTCCTCCGGTGGTCATTTCTAGCTTTCTTTCATGTGTGGGGATTAAACATTTCCGGATTGGACCGAGACTTGCCAAGCGGCCTTGGTTTACTACCGGTAGACCGCCTGTCAAGTTTCGTACCATTTGGACTTCGTTTGGTACTCCAATGGTTAACCGAGGGACCGAAAAGGCCTCGTGTGTGTTGCAGACCAACACCCCTCCAATTTGGCCCAAAACCCACCAAACTCTGCTCCATGTCCTAGAGCGTTCGATCACGATCGCGTGGCCGAAAACCGCACCTCATTTGGACTCTCCTAGCTCCACTTATGCCTATTTAAAGACCCCTCCGTTTTCGGATCTCCCCTCTCCCCGAAACCCTAAAAATTCATCCCTCCGCCGCCGGACATGTCCGCCTCCTAGCGGACGAAATCGCCGCCGCCGCCCCGCGCCAATCGCGCGCCAACACGTGGCACTCGTCGCCTCCCACCGCCGCCGGCCCGCGGAGCCCGATCCGGGCCCCCGCGAGCCCACGTCGCCCCACCGCCTCCTCCCAGCTCCGCGCCGCCTCTTCCCCGCCGGCGCCGCCGCGCGCCATTACCGGCCTCCGCCGCCGCCCGCAACTCCGGTGGACGGAGCCTCAAGTCCCGCGCCGCCCCGTCCTTCGACTCCGGTGGCCGGAGCCGCAAGCCGCGCCACCGCGGCGTCCTTCCCCGCTGGCGACGTCCTCCCCGACCGCCGCCCGCGTCCGGTCCGGCGAGCTCCCTCCTCTCCAGCGAGACCCCGACGCCGGCGTCCTCGGCTTCCGCGTCGACCGGTGAACAGTGCAGCGCCACGCCTCGGTTTCCGTGCAAACCCTAGATCCAGATCCAGAGGTTGTTTTTTTGCTAAGTCCCTAGATTTTTTACTCCATATGCTCCTGTTCAAGGCCCCGTAACTTTGCACCCGTAGCTCCGATTCATGCATATAGCATATCAAAGTGTTCGTCTCGAGGAGTACATATTTTCATTCCATTGCATCATTTTCATTTGAGTGCATCTTGATGCCCGAAATGCTGTTAGAAGGAGGCCTTGTGAGTTATTTGTCAGATCTGCTAGTTCATCTTAGACTTTTGTCATTTTTGCCATGATTGTTGTGTGCATGATATGCCTGTGAGTCCTACATATGTTTTGTTAAGGATTTTGTTATCTTTCCAGAGGTGCAACCCATGCATTTTTGTGATGTGTGTGGTGACTTGTGCAAGCTTGCAAAGTGAGGCACCCAGTAAATCTGTTTTTAGGGACTTAGTAGTTTTCACTAAGTCTGGGATTATTTAGTTCATGATGCCATATGTTCGGCTTGTTTCCTAGTGATCCGTGCCTCTTTTGAGGATGATAAGTAAGGGAGTTTTGTTAATATTGTTATGCTATATCCATCCATGTATTTTTTTGAAATTATGGAGCAACCTAGCTTGAGTCAATCGAGCTCTACTTTTGCTTCATTGTGAATCTGGGCAAATCGTCAACTCGTTTGCGATTTTGCCAATGTTATTGTAGTTGATCCGTGCATGCTATGCCATTGTTCTTGACATGTCTAGCTTGCATTTTGTGCCTTCTTAAAGGATGTATGCTTGTCTTGCCATGACTTACACCGTGGTGAGTGCATCGAGCTCGTAAACATGCCTTCGTGAGTTATGTTTCAGCATGTCTCAGTTTTCACGAAGTCTGAAAACTGATTGTGTTTTAGCTATGTTCGTGTGCCCGTTAGTATATTTTGTAAACCCTTTTGGCCCCAGGTCACTTTGGGTCTTTTGTTAAGCTTGTTGATTAGCTCCATGCCATGTTCTTACTTGTCTTAATGAGGTCATGTATCATGTTGTTTTGCTGCTCCGAAGAGGGCTTCGTGATCTGAAATTTCAGACAAGTGTTAATTTCACCAAGTCTGAGATCTGTTTTGCATTTGCATTTTTGCCATGCTTGTTTGAACCTCATAATGGATGAATTGGCCGTGGCTCAGTGCTAGTCTTTTGTTAAGAATATTGTGTGCATCCCTGCCATGTATTTTGTTGTCATGTTTGGTGGCTGTAGCATGTTCATCTTGTTGCATTTAGATGCCTACTTGCTGTAAATCGCAGACCGGAGTCGAGTCAATTTTGAATCGCTTGCCATTTCCAAACCGTAACTCCGATTCCAACGTTCTTTATATCGTTTTCAAGCGATTTCATCTCATCTTTCCAGTGTCACACTTGGAATTCCAAGTTGAGGCCAGGTTCATGCATTTCCTGTCATATCTTGCATTTTGCATCCCGCATCGCATCCCGCATAACATATCATCATTTCATCATATTGCTTGGTCTTGCACGTGGTTGATTGTGTCCTTGTTGCTTGTTTGTATTGTTTGGGTAGAGCCGGGAGATGAGTTCGCTACCGAGGATCTCGTTGAGTTTGCTTGTGAGGATCCAGTCAACTCTGACAACTGTGCAGGCAAGATGATCATACCCTCAAAATCATTACTATCTTTGCTATGCTAGTTTGCTCGCTCTTTTGCTATGCCAATGCTATGATGCCTACCTTTTGCTTGTCAGCCTCCCAATTGCCATGTTGAAACTCTAACCCACCATGTCCTAGCAAACCGTTGATTGGCTATGTTACCGCTTTGCTTAGCCCCTCTTATAGCGTTGCTAGTTGCAGGTGAAGATTGGAGGCCGTTCCTTGTTGGAACATCATTTATTTACTTTTTGGGATATCATTATATTGCCATGTTATCTTAATGCATCTATATACTTGGTAAAGGGTGGAAGGCTCGGCCTCTCGCCTAGTGTTTTGTTCCACTCTTGCCGCCCTAGTTTCCGTCATATCGGTGTTATGTTCCTGGATTTTGCGTTCCTTACGCGGTTGGGTTATAATGGGAACCCCTTGATATTTCGCCTTGATTAAAGCTTTTCCAGCAATGCCCAACCTTGGTTTTACCATTTGCCACCTAGCCTTTTCTTTCCCTTGGGTTCTGCAGACTCAAGGGTCATCTTATTTTACCCCCCCGGGCCAGTGCTCCTCTGAGTGTTGGTCCACCTGTCAGCTACCGGTGGCCACCAGGGGCAACTCTGGGCTGGCCTACCCGTACCTAGGACAATCTGAGTGTGCCTTGAGAAAGAGATATGTGCAGCTCCTATCGGGATTTGTCGGCACATTCGGGCGGTGTTGCTGGTCTTGTTTTAACCCGTCGAAGTGTCTTGAGTTACCGAGATACCGAGTCTGATCGGAACGTCTTGGGAGGAGGTATATTCCTTCGTTGACCGTGAGAGCTTGTCATGGGCTAAGTTGGGACTCCCCTGCAGGGTTTGAACTTTCGAAAGCCGTGCCCGCGGTTATGGGCAGATGGGAATTTGTTAATGTCCGGTTGTAGATAACTTGAACCCTAATTATTTAAAATGAATCAACTGAGTGTGTAGCCGTGATGGCCTCTTCTCGGCGGAGTCCAGGAAGTGGACACGGTGTTGGAGTAATGTTTGCGCAGGTTGCTCTCTAGTTTCTCGCTCGCGCTTTGCCTCCTCTTCTCGCTCTCCTTTGCGAATAAGTTATCCACCATATATGCTAGTCGCTTGCTGCAGCTCCACTCATATTTTACCTTGCCATACCTATAAGCTTAAATAGTCTTGATCGCGAGGGTGCGAGATTGCTGAGTCCCTGTGGCTCACAGATTACCATTACACCAGATGCAGGGCCCGATGATTCCGCTCCAGGAGACGCGTATGAGCTCAAGTGGGAGTTCGACGAAGACTCTCAACGATACTACGTTTCCTTTGCCGATGATCAGTAGTGGTGCCCAGTTGGGGGTGATTGGGACCATTGTCGCATGTTGGGTTTTCTTCTATTTTGGCGCCGTAGTCGGGCCATGAGTGTTTGGATGATGTATGTTATTTATGTACTCTGATGTGACGTGGCGAGTGTAAGCCAACTATGTTCTCCCCTTTATTATTCATGTTACATGGGATGTTGTGAAGATTGCCTAACTTGCGACAAATGCCTTCAATGCGATTATGTCTCTAAGTCGTGCCTCGACACGTGGGAGCTATAGTCGCATCGAGGGTGTTACAATTATTGACTCTAGTAAACCTTGGGTATTAGTCACATGGAGATGTGAACTAATCACACAAAGATGTGAACTATTGGTGTTAAATCACATGACGATGTGAACTAGATTATTGACTCTAGTGCAAGTGGGAGACTGAAGGAGATATGCCCTAGAGGCAATAATAAAGTTATTATTTATTTCCTTATATCATGATAAATGTTTATTATTCATGCTAGAATTGTATTAACCGGAAACTTAGTACATGTGTGAATACATAGACAAACAGAGTGTCACTAGTTTGCCCCTACTTGACTAGCTCGTTGAATCAATGATGGTTATGTTTCCTAACCATAGACATGAGTTGTCATTTGATTAACGGGATCACATCATTAGAGAATGATGTGATTGACTTGACCCATCCGTTAGCTTAGCACGATGACCATTTAGTTTGTTGCTATTACTTTCTCCATAACTTATACATGTTCCTATGACTATGAGATCATGCAAGTCCCGAATACCGAAGGAACACTTTGTGTGCTACCAAACGTCACAATGTAACTGGGTGATTATAAAGGTGCTCTACAGGTGTCTCCAATGGTGTTTGTTGAGTTGGCATAGATCAAGATTAGGATTTGTCACTCTAAGTATCGGAGAGGTATCTTTGGGCCCTCTCGGTAATGCACATCACTATAAGCCTTGCAAGCATTGTGACTAATGAGTTAGTTGCAGAATGATGCATTACAGAACGAGTAAAGAGACTTGCCGGTAACGAGATTGAACTAGGTATTGAGATACCGACGATCGAATCTCGGGCAAGTAACATACCGATGACAAAGGGAACAACGTAGGTTGTTATGTGGTTTGACCGATAAAGATCTTCATAGAATATGTAGGAACCAATATGAGCATCCTGGTTCCGCTATTGGTTATTGACCGGAAGTGAGTCTCGGTCATGTCTACATAGTTCTTGAACCCGTAGGGTCCGCACGCTTAACGTTCGGTGAAGAGCAGTATTATGAGTTTATGTGTTTTGATGAACCGAAGGTTGTTCGGAGTCCCAGATGTGATCACGGGCATGACGAGGAGTCTTGACATGGCCGAGACATAAATATCGATATTTTGGAAGCCTATGTTTGGACATTGGAATGGTTCCGAGTGGTTCGGGCATTTTTCCGGAGTACCGGGAGGTTACCGGAACCCCCGGGAGAAGTTATGGGCCTTATGGGCCATAAGAAGGAAGCACACCAGACCACAAGGGGCTGGTGCACCCCCCCTTGGGCAGGAGGCCGAATTGAAATAGGTTTGGGGGGCGGCCCCCCTTTCCTTCTCTCCTACTCCTCCTTCCCTTCCTCTCCTACTCCAACTAGGGAAGGGGGGGAATCCTACTCCCGGTAGGAGTAGGACTCTGATACGTCTCCGTCGTATCTACTTTTCCAAACACTTTTGCCCTTGTTTTGGACTCTAACTTGCATGATTTGAATGGAACTAACCCGCACTGACGCTATTTTCATCAGAATTTCCATGGTGTTATTTTTGTGTAGAAATAAAAGTTCTCAGAATGACCTAAAAATCGACGGAGAATTATTTTGGAATATATAAAAAATACTGGAAGGAAGATCCATGTCAGGGGGGGCTCCACCTGTCCACGAGGGTGGGGGCGCGCCCTACCCCTAGGCGTGCCCCCTGCCTCGTGGGCCCCCTGACGCTCCACCGACCTCAACCTTGACTCAATATATTCACTTTCGGGGAGAAAAAAACCAGAGAGAAGGATTCATCGCGTTTTACGGTACGGAGCCACCGCCAAGCCCTAAACTCTCTCGGGAGGGCTGATCTAGAGTCCGTTCGGGGCTCCGGAGAGGGGAATCCGTCGCCATCGTCATCATCAACCTTCCTCCGTCGCCAATTTCATGATGCTCACCGCCGTGCGTGAGTAATTCCATCGTAGGCTTGCTGGACAGTGATGGGTTGGATTAGATTTATCATGTAATCAAGTTAGTTTTGTCAGGGTTTGATCCCTAGTATCCACTATGTTCTGAGATTGATGTTGCTATGACTTTGCTATGCTTAATGCTTGTCACTAGGGCCCGAGTGCCATGATTTCAGATGTGAACCTATTATGTTTTCATCAATATATGAGAGTTCTTGACCCTATCTTGCAAGTCTATAGTCACCTACTATGTGTTATGATCCGCCAACCCCGAAGTGACAATAGTCGGGACCACTCCTGATGATGACCGTAGTTTGAGGAGTTCATGTATTCACTATGTGTTAATGCTTTGGTCTGGTACTCTATTAAAAGGAGGCCTTAATATCCCATAGTTTCCAATAGGACCCCGCTGCCACGGGAGGGTAGGACAAAAGATGTCATGCAAGTTCTTTCCATAAGCACGTATGACTATATTTGGAATACATGCCTACATTACATTGATGAACTGGTGCTAGTTCTGTGTCACCCTAGGTTATGACTGTTACATGATCGATCGCATCTGGCATAATTCTCTATCACCGATCCATTGCCTACGAGCTTTCCATATATTGTTCTTCACTTATTTACTTTTCCGTTGCTACTGTTATGACCACTATAAAACACAAAAAATATTACTTTTTCTACCATTACCTTTTGCCACCATTACCACTACTATCATATTACTTTGCTACTAAATACCTTGCTGCAGATATTAAGTTTCCAGGTGTGGTTGAATTGACAACTCAGCTGCTAATACTTGAGAATGTTCTTTGGCTCCCCTTGTGTCGAATCAATAAATTTGGGTTGAATACTCTACCCTCGAAAACTATTGCGATCCCATATACTTGTGGGTTATCAAGACTATTTTCTAGCGCCGTTGCCGGGGAGCATAGCTCTATTCTTTGAGTCACTTGGGATTTATATCTGCTTATCATTATGAATAACTTGAAAGATCCAAGAACGAAGATTTATCCCTCAACTACGAGGGGAGGTAAGGAACTGCCATCTAGCTCTGCACTTGATTCACCTTCTATTTTGAGTAAGCTTGCGACACCTATACCTGCTTCTGCTATTAATTCTGATATGTCGCATGTTATTGATGATGCCACTTCTACTATGCATGATACTTATGATGAAACTACTTCTATGCTTGATACTACTGTGCCACTTGGTGAATTTCTTGATGAACAACTTGCTAGGGCTAGAGAGAGTGAAATTATTGAAACTGATAATATTGATGAAAGTTATGATGAAGATTCTCCCCCTAGATATGAATTACCTGTTGTTCCTGAGAGTTATGTTATGGATGAAGAAACTGCTAGAGACTTTCTTGCTTGCAATGAGAGAAGTGATCTTAAGAAACTTTTAGCTAAGCTGAAACAAAAAACTTTGAATGGTAGAATGAAATATGATCCTACTTATGCTACTTCACCTATCTTTGTTACTGATAAGGATTATGATTTCTCTGTTGATCCTGAGTTAATTACTTTGGCTGAATCTGATCCTTTCTATGGCTATGAATCTGAAACTATTGTGGCACATCTTACTAAATTAAATGATATAGCCACCCTGTTCACTAATGATGAGAAAACTCGCTATTATTATATCCTTAAATTATTTCCGTTCTCATTAAAGGGTGATGCTAAGATATGGTTTAATTCTCTTGATCCTGGTTGCGTGCGTAGTCCCCAGGATATGATTTATTATTTCTCTGCTAAATATTTCCCCGCTCATAAGAAACAAGCTGCTTTAAGGGAAAAATATAATTTTGTGCAAATTGAAGAAGAGCGTCTCCCACAAGCTTGGGGGAGGCTTCTCCAATTACTTAATGCTTTGCCTGATCATCCTCTGAAGAAAAATGAAATACTTGATATCTTTTATAATGGACTAACCGATGCTTCCAGAGACCACCTGGATAGTTGTGCTAGTTTTGTTTTCAGGGAAAGAATTGTTGATGAAGCTGAAATTCTATTGAATAATATGTTGACTAATGAAAATAATTGGACACTTCCTGATCCAATTCCTGAACCAACTCCTGAGCCAACTCTGAAGAAAAGGGGTATTCTATTTCTCAGTCTTGAAGATATGCAAGAGGCAAAGAAATCTATGAAACAAAAATGTATTAAAGCTGAGGATGTTAAGAATTTACCTCCTGTTGAAGAAATACGTGGTCTTAATTTACCGCCTGTTGAAGAAACACATGGTCTTGATAACCCGACACAGGTAGTAAAGGTAAATTCTCTCTATAGATATGATAAAGCTGAAATCCCTCCTACTAAGTTTGCTAGCCAATGTTTGGATGAATTTGATAGCTTTAAGGTTAAGCAAGAAGATTTTAATGCTTATGTTGGTCGACAATTGAAACATAATGCTTATATGATTGAACACTTGAGTGATTATATGGCTAATGTTAAAGGTGAACTAAAACATGCTTCTATGGTTACCACTCAAGTAGAACAAGTACTTAAAGCTCAGAATGATTTGCTGAATGAATTAAATAGTAAGAAAAATGATAATGTTGTTAGAGTTGTGACTAGAGGTGTTAAAATGACTCAGGAACCTTTTTATCCTGAAGGCCATCCTAAGAGCATTGAGCAAGATTCTCAGAGAAATAATATTGATGTACCTAGTCCTTCTAAGAGGAATAAAAAGAAAAATAACAGGACTTTGCATGCTTCTAGTGAACCTGTTATTGACACACCTGAGAATCCCAATGATATCTCTATTTCTGATGGTGAAACACAATCAGGTACTGAGCATGAACCTAGTGATAATGTTAATAATGATGTTCATGTTGATGCTCAACCTAGTAATGACAATGAAGTAGAGATTGAACCTGCTGTTGATCTTGATAACCCACAATCAAAGAATCAATGTTATGATAAGAGAGACTTTGTTGCTAGGAAGCACGGTAAAGAAAGAGAACCATGGGTTCAGAAACCCATGCCTTTTCCTCCTAAACCATCCAAGAAAAAGGATGATGACGATTTTGAGCGCTTTGCTGAAATGATTAGACCTATCTTCTTGCATATGTGTTTGACTGATATGCTTAAAATGAATCCTTATGCTAAGTACATGAAAGATATTGTTACTAATAAAAGAAAGATACCGGAAGCTGAAATTTCCACCATGCTTGCTAATTATACTTTTAAGGGTGGAATACCTAAGAACCTAGGAGATCCCGGAGTACCAACTATACCATGCTCCATTAAAAGAAACTATGTTAAAACTGCTTTATGTGATCTTAGAGCCGGTGTTAGTGTTATGCCTCTCTCTTTATATCGTACACTTGATTTGAATAAGTTGACACCTACTGAAATATCTTTGCAAATGGCTGATAAATCAACTACTATACCTGTCAGTATTTGTGAGGATGTGCCTGTTGTGGTTGCAAACGTTACTATTTTAACGGACTTTGTTATTCTTGATATTCCCGAGGATGATAGTATGTCTATTATTCTTGGAAGACCCTTTTTGAATACTGCAGGGGCTGTTATTAATTGCACCAAAGGCAATGTGACTTTTCATGTTAATGGTAATGAGCATACGATACACTTTCCGAGGAAACAACCTCAAGTCCACAGTATCAATTCTATTGGAAAATTTTCAACTATTACCATTGGAGGTTTTGAATTTCATCTTCCTACTGTCAAGAAGAAATATGATATTCTTATTGTTGGGGACATGCATATCCTCGTTGAGGTAACCTAGTGTTATTCGAAAATTCTCCGGTTCCATGTTATTCGGAATGAGTTTGTTATGAAGACCTGATCAACCTTGTTAGTGGATTCCTTTTGATGAGCATGATATGGATGAATTTAGAAAACACAATTCTCTGTACCCTCTTTTTACTTTCTGTTATTTATATTAAATAAAGCAAAAATAGTAATTTTTGTCTGTTTTTTGAATTATCCATGCAATAAAAAATACCCTGAAAATAGAAGTTCTCCAAATGCCCTGAAATTTAAATATGATTTTTCTGGAATATTTGAGAATATCTAGCACTGAGAACACAACAGGGGGAGCAAGCACCTGGCCACGAGGGTGGAGGGCGCGCCCTACCCCCTAGGCGCACCTCCCTGCCTCGTGGGCCCACAGTGGCTCCCCTCCACTTATTCTAGCTACCACACACTCATTGTTCCTCCCAAAAACATCACTAGCCAGCTCAAACCCGAGCCCAAGCTCATCTTGCTGACATTTTCGATCTCCTTGCTCGAAGCTCCATTCACAAAACTGCTTTGGGGGATTGTTCTTTGGTATGTGACTCCTCCAACGGTCCAATTAGTTTTTGTTCTAGTGCATTATTCATTGCATATTTTTGCTGCTTAGGTGACCCTGTTCTTGAGCTTACATGTCAAATTTATATGGTCAAAAGTAGTTTTAATGCATGATATTTCCTCTAGACACTTGTAGGAGTAGTTGCTATCAATTTTGTTGAGTTTGGTTCACTTTTATTTTGAAGTTACTAAAAATTTCAGAATTTTTTTAGAGGAAGAAATATGTTTAGGAAAATGTACCAAGGTGGTCCTTCAAGGAAGCAAGGACCGAAGCTCGCAATACGTGATGCCGATGATGAACCATCGAGGGAAGCTCAGGTGCGGGCTTGTGAATGGTCGTCAGAGGACTTTATGGATCGAGCAGGAATCAAGGAAGAATTTAACGCGTATGTGTGTAATGCCGATCTTGAGAGCTTCGAGGCAGATAAGTGTCGCCAATACCACTACCTCACTGATTCCTTTGTGAGAAGGTTTGAATTTTCGTCATCACGCAATTCTCAAACTGTCCTATTTGATCTTTATGAAAATTCCTATGCTATGGACATAGAGGATTTTAATATTGCTTGCAAACTTCCACAATGGGGCAGCACTAGTGAGCCTCGCAAATATGATTTTAGAAATTTTCTTGCTAGTATAACTATGGTGAAATTTAGAGATATAACACAAGCTACCATAGGGAGCATTCATTTTCCTGCTATACATTATTTTGCTCTTTTCATAGGTAGGTGCATAAATGATAAGGATGAAGCATGTCACATGTGTGTCCCTGACCTCAGTGTTCTCAGGAGTGCTGTATTAGGAGATAAACATTATAATTTGGGAGCCATTGTTGCACGTAGGTTGCATAATAATAGATTTAATGGAGATTTCTTTGGTGGAATTTATGCAACCCGTCTAGCTAATTTTCTTGATATACGCATACATGGGTATGATATTGAGTTACCTCCTGTTTATTTAGATTATGAGGCTATGGTTCGTCATCAATTTGTTGAGAGGAACGATCAGTTTCTCCAATACGGACTAATATTTGACGGACGACGCACCTATCACGTCGCTCTCCCTGCTCCTACTTTATTTGACTTTCAGGCAAAAGGGAGATATGTCATAACCAGGGAAGAGGCGAACGAGTATGAGAGGAGGACTGAGACAGCTCGCCTCCATGCTGCAGCCCATGATGCAATGGTCGCTGCATCTCAGTACGAACCCAACTACAACTTCGGATATCCACCAGGCCAGCCATGGCTATAGACCAACTTAGGCCAAAAGCCTAAGCTTGGGGGAGTACGTATTTCTCACCGACATTACATTCATGTTCACACACTCATGCTAGTTCACTACAAAAAAAGACACATCTGTGACATTTTGGGTCAAACAAAAAAAATTCTGTCATACATATGACACTTCTATGATGATAATTGTGACAAAACCCGATATCATCATAGATGTGGTGGGCTCCTACTTCTATGACAAAAAATTATGACAGAAAATGGGCTTTTCGTCCTGGGCGGGCCGGAGATGCAGCTGCATGACATTCTTTGGGCCGTCCATGACGGAAAAAACCATGGTAGAAGCGAGGGGGAGGAAAATTTTGGGGAGTTCCCGGTTACGGTGGGAGGTCGGGGGCCGAGCGATGCGCGTTTCTCTCGTACACGTACGCGCATGTGTGTGAGGCGTTGGCTCTAACTGAACCCGAGCGAGGCGTTGGGCTCTAACTAAACCCGAGCGATTGCACTGCAGGCTACGCGTTACTGAACCCGAGCGATCGATCGATGGCTGTTAACTGAACCCGATCGAGCGATTCCTTCGCTACTGCTGCTAACTGAAGCCGATCGATGTTGTCTCTGGGATGAACAGTGAGCGTTGCGGGAGGGGGGCGGGGGGGGTGGATGAACAGTGAGCGGTGGTGTTGCCTCTGGATGAACAGGACTGTAGGATCTAGAAGTAGATGTGTCTAGAGGGGGTGATTAGACACTTAGTGCTAAAGTTGCAATTTTTAGGCCCTTTTGGTTTGAGTGGAGTTTTAGGCACAATTTCAACATACACAATACATATCAAGCAAGCATGCAAAGAGTATATGAGCAGCGGAATGTAAAGCATGCAACTTGCAAGAATGTAAGGGGAAGGGTTTGGAGAATTCAAACACAATTGGAGACACGGATGTTTTTCCCGTGGTTCGGATAGGTGGTGCTATCCTACATCCACGTTGATGGAGACTTCAACCCACGAAGGGTAACGGTTGCGCGAGTCCATGGAGGGCTCCACCCACGAAGGGTAATGGTTGCGCGAGTCCACGGAGGGCTCCACCCACGAAGGGTCCACAAAGAAGCAACCACCCACGAAGGGTCCACGAAGAAGCAACCTTGTCTATCCCACCATGGCCATCGCCCACGAAGGACTTGCCTCACTAGCGGTAGATCTTCATGAAGTAGGCGATCTCCTTGCCCTTACAAACTCCTTGGTTCAACTCCACAATCTTGTCGGAGGCTCCCAAGTAACACCTAGCCAATCTAGGAGACACCACTCTCCAAGAAGTAACAAATGGTGTGTAGGTAATGAACTACTTGCTCTTGTGCTTCAAATGATAGTCTCCCCAACACTCAACTCTCTCTCATAGGATTTGGATCTGGTGGAAAGAAGGTTTGAGTGGAAAGCAACTTGGGGAAAGCTAGAGATCAAGATTCATATGGTAGGAATGGAATATCTTGGCCTCAACACATGAGTAGGTAGTTCTCTCTCAGAACATATGAGTTGGAATTGTGTATGTGTTCTGATGGCTCTCTCCTCGAATGAAGAGGAGGTGGAGGGGTATATATAGCCTCCACACAAAATCCAACCGTTACACACAGTTTTCCAATCTCGGTGGGACCGAATCAACAAACTCGGTCGGACCGAAAAGGTAAACCTAGTGACCGTTAGAGATTTTCGGTGGGACTGACATGCAACTTGGTAGGACCGATATGGTTAGGGTTTGGGCATAACGTAATCTCGGTGAGACCAATTACACAAACTCGATGAGACCGAGTTTGGTAATAAGCTAACCAGAGAGTTGGTCAGGCAAACTCGGTGGGACCGATTTGCTCTTTCGGTGAGACCGAAAAGTTACAAAAGGGAAACAAAGAGTTTACATTGCAATCTCGGTGGGACCGATTCGCTCTTTCGGTGAGACCGAAAAGTTACGAAAGGGAAACAGAGAGTTTGCAATCCCATCTCGGTGAGACCGAGATCCCTATCGATAGAACCGAATTGCTAGGGTATGGCAGTGGCTTATGACAAGTGAAACTCGGTGGCGCCGGATAGAAAGAATCGGTATGACCGAGTTTGGCTTAGGGTTTAGGTCATTTGTGGAAGTGGGAAAGTAGCTGAGGATTTTGGAGCATATCATTAAGCACATGAAGCAAGAGGCTCATTAAGCAACACCTCATCCCTCCTTGATAGTATTGGCTTTTCCTATGGACTCAATGTGATCTTGGATGACTAAAATGTAAAATGAAGAGTCTTGAGCTTTAAGCTTTAGCCAATCCTTTGTCCTTAGCATCTTGAAGGAGTTCCCACAACCTTTAGTCCATGCCACTCCATTGTTGAACTTATCTGAAACATACTAGATAGAAACATTAGTCCAACAAGAGATATGTTGTCATCAATTACCAAAACCACCTAGGGAGCACTTGTGCTTTCAAGGACCCCGTGGTGTGGTGGAGGGCTGGATGAATAGTAGACGGTGGAGGGTTGCCCGTGGAGGGGTGGTTGAACAGGACCCCGTGGTGTGGAGGGCTGGATGAACAGTAGACGGTTGAGGGGTGCCCGTGGAGGGGTGGTTGAACAGTAGCTGGTGGAGTAGTGCGCGGTGGAGGCTGGATGAATAGGAGCCCGTGGAGGCTGGAGGAGGTTGACGGTAGCCCGTGGAGGCTGGAGGAGGTCGACGGTGGAGATGAACAATATCCCGTGGAGTCCCGTTTTGTGGTACGCCACATCCCTCCCGATGAATAGGACCCCGTTTCGACCGTAGGAGGTCCGTTTCGTCTGTTTTGCAGTACGCCACACCCCTCCCAATCAACAGGACCCCCGTTTCGACCGTAGGAGGTCTGTTTTGTTTGTTTTGCGGTATGCCACACCCCTCCCGATCAACAGGACCCCCGTTTCGACCGTAGGAGGTCCGTTTCCTCCGTTTTGCGGTACGCCAGACCCCTCCCGATCAACAGGACCCCGTTCCGAACGTAGGAGGTTCGTTTCCTCCGTTGTGCGGTACGCTAGGCCTCGTTTCCATCGTCTGTTCCGTCCAAGCCCTCCCGATGAACACAACCACACATTCCGTTCTGACCCAGCCGGTTGGCTCCCACGCGTTCCGTTGCCTCCTGATGAACACGACGCATTCCGTTGCCTCCCCATGAACACGACGCATTCCATTGCCTCCCCATGAACACGACAACGATGTTGTTTCTCCGTTCTGACCCAGCCATGTACACGAGCCCTGGTCGTACGTATGTGCGAGTAGGCATTCGATACCCTGCCCGTATGTATACATACGTGGCCGTATTTTCTTTCTTGCACCCTGGCCGCTGTACGTACGTGTACATGCTACGTGCGCGCCTCTACTATGACACGTGCGTGCATCTACATCCACCAGTATATATGTACGTACACGTTCGCGACCAGAATGACAATGCTACGTACGCGTCGACCAGGTGGGTCCCGACTGTCAGGCACTTCCTTGCCTGCGAAGATGTAGCTGGTGGGTCCCAGCAGTCAGGGGGGCGAATCGTTTTTTTTTGGACACACTTCCTTGCGTGTGAAGATGTAACTGGTGGGTCCCAGCAGTCAGGGGCAAACGTTTTTTCGCGAAATACGATGGCCCGTCCGGTGGGTCCCCACTGTCAGGTGGAGGAATAATTATTTTCCGCGTAATAAGAAGGCACTTCCTTGCCGCGGCCGTGGACCCAGCTATCAGCCTCTCCACGTACAGTCCACGTCCGATGGAAGCCGTTCCTTGACCACATTGACCACGCCGCGCCGAGAGCACCAGGGCGGTGGACGACGGCGAGGCCTAGGAAGGGGATGATGCGGAGCCGGGGAAGACGCGGCAATGGGTGCCCATGCGTAGAGGAGTACAAGGGTTCACTGGTTCACTGCGGTGTGAGGCTGCCGTTGCCGCAGAATAACAGGGGGTGTCAGTCGTTGACCATGTTGACCAGGCCGCGCCGAGAGCACCAGGGTGGTGGACGACGGCGAGGCCTAGGAAGGGAACGACACGGAGGCAGGGAAGACTCGGCAGTTGCTTCCCATGCGGAGGGGAGTACGACTGTACAAGGGTTTACTGGTTCATCTGCCGTCGCTGGAGAATAACAGCAGGTGTGGGTGAGTAGAGGGATGGCTAGGCCAGTGATGGGAGTACGATGGGCGGTGAGGCATGCGAGGTTGCACAGCCGGCCGCGGGGAGGAGGGAGCAGGCAGTCCCGCCGGTGCTTGTTTGAGTGATTGGAGCAGGAAGAGCAGAGATTGAAGAAGCATGACGGCCGTTCGATGGACATCCAACAGTCACTGCTTGTGCGTCAACCATTTTTAGGAAAGCCTCAAATCTGTGGAAAACAACATACAACCCATCTGCCATTATTTCTAATAATTTACAGCCCATTTGCTAATCCTTAAGGTTTTTTTGGAGTCCATATTCTTTTTGTTAGCATTACAGCCCATATTGTGGCCACGGTTAAAAATTATACGAAATTTTGCATATTTCGGTGCGGTCAGAACTGTTTTTAATCCCTAAATTTCGACTCACATTCAAACCGATTTTAAAAATAAATGTATATCAATATAAAATCCAACAAATTCTCCACGCATAAAAATTAATGTAATTTAAAATATCGAAATGAAAAAAAGATATTTGAAACTAATTGCCGGTTTGATGTGTTTTAAAAATGTACAGCCCATTTCTCATTACTGATGGGCCATTTTCTCGGCCAGCTGAATGAAAGCTCTCCTCATCTTGAAAGATTTGCAGCCCAACAGGCCTGACAAAGCGACTTACTTGGCAAATCACAAAAAAACTGGGCTGTGGCCGTGGACCCAGCTGTCAGCCTCTCCACGTACAGTACTCTTCCGATGGAAGTCGTTCCTTGACCACGTTGACTACGCCGCGTGGAGAGCACCACGTTGGTGGACGACGGTGAGGCCTAGGAAGGGGACGACGCGGAGCTGGGGAAGACGCGGCAGTGGAAGCCCGCGCGGAGAGGAGTACGAGGGTTCACTGGTTCGGCTGCGGTGTGAGGGTACCTTCGCCGCAGGGCCTGGCCAGCGGTGGGAAAAGTAGGGGCGGTGAGGCCTCCGCGCAGCACAGCCGGCCACGGGAGGCAGGAGCATGCGGCACGACCGGCGCTGCTTTGGGCGGCTGGAGCAAGAAGACCAGAGGTTGAAGAAGCACTAGGGCCGTTGGATGCACATCGTATGGTCACTGGAGCTAGAATCGTTCATATTGACTAAGTTGACAAAGCCCTTCATCCCCGTCAACTTAGTAGGCCCACAAGTCAGCCTCCCACCAAGGTGGGTCCTAGCTAGCCGGGGGAGTATTCATTTTTTTGTGCGTAATAAGGAGGCACTTCCGGTGGGTCCGAGCTGACAGCGGGGGGAACGTTTTTTTCGCGAAATATGGTGGCCCGTCAGGTGGTTCCCAGCAGTCAGGGGCAAACATTTTTTTCACAAAATACGATGGCCCGTTCAGTGGGTCCCTGCTGTCAGTTGGAGGAATCATTATTTTCCGTGTAATAAGGAGGCACTTACTTGCTGCGGCCATGGACCCAGCTGAGACTCTCCATGTACAGTATACTTCCGATGGAAGTCGTTCCTTGACCACGTTGACCTCGCCGCGTTCCATTGCATGCATGCGTCCATGGGCGTGGTGCGTCCCCACTGTCAGCCTCTCACGTACAGTAATCTTCCGATGACTCTCGGTTGTTGACCACATTGACCACACCGTGCCGAGCGCACCCAGACTGGAATGACCCAGAGATGGGGAAGACGGGGCAGTGGAGTCGCAGATGGAGAGGAGTGGGAAACTTCACTGGTTCGGGTGCGCGGCAGCACAGCCGCGGTGCCGCCCACGGGAGACAGGAGCAAGAACAGAGGTTGAAAAAGGAGCACGGCTGTTGGATTAACATCCAACGGTCCAGCTGCTAGAATCATTTGTTGATTAAGTTGACAAAGCCGTGCGTACACGTCCGCTTAGTAGGCCCACCAGTCAGTCACCCAATCTGACGGGTCCCAGCTGTCAACGGGATGAATAATTTTTTTCGCAAAACAAGGAGGCACTTCCTTCCGTATGAAGATACAGCCGGTGGGTCCCAGCTGTCAGGTGGAGGAAACATTATTTTTCAGCTTAATAAGGAGGAACTTTCCTTGCGTGCGACCATGAACCTCGTGGGTCCCAGCCGTCAGGCTCTCCACGTACAGTCCTCTTCCGATGACTCTCGTTTGTTGACCACGCCGCACCGAACACAGCGAGGCGGTGGACGACGGCGAGGCCCCGGACGGGAACGACTCGGAGATGGGAAAACGCGGCAGTGGAGTCACAGATTGAGAGGAGGAGAAGGGTTATAACTGGTTCTGTTGCGGTGTGGGGCTGTAGTCTGTGGAGAATAATAGGAGGTGTCGAGGGGTAGAGGGATAGCCTGGTCGGCGGTGGGGTAGCGCTTCGCAGAGATGCTTGCTAAGCAGAGCCGCTAGCCGCCGGAGGCCGGACCAGGCGGTCCCGGCGACGCTGGAGGAAGAAGACAAGAGATTGAAGGTGCATGCCGGCCATTGGATATAAATCCAATGGTTGTGGATGACACAATCATTTGTTCACCAAGTTGACAACGCCCTGCGTAGGCTTCGACCTATTGGCCCACATGTCAGCCCGCAAAAATGTGGCATATATTTAACCCATGTTTTCTAGAATGTACAGTCCATTTGTTGGGCTAGGTGAACAAATAATTTCGCATCAATCAGGCCCATTTATATTTTCTAAGAAATCCCATCCCATTTGCACTTCCTTTAAATACATGTATTAGGTGGGCTCCTTATATATATAATGTTATGTTAGAAGGAGCAATAATATCAAAGAATAAACCGGTGAGGCACATTATATATATATATATAATTAACAAATTAGCAAGTTATTCCTCAAAATAAAAATGAGCGCGTTATTATTAAATTGGTCCTTAAAATCTTCGCAAGCTTTTGTACGCAATCACTAGGATTTTCCTTGCCTGTGAGTCAAAAACAACCAGGATTTTCCTTGCCAACTTCTGTTAAACATTTACTTTTATAAGTTAATAACACGTGGGATGTTTTTATAATGTATATATAAGTCTCTATAAAATATACGATAATAGTAATAATATAAATCTTTCCCTAATAATAAAGCACGGATTGACTCTTTGGGTTCACCGTCACAATACGCTTCTTTCCGTGAATTTACGCTTTCAGTTTTTTTCTGTTAGTTTTGATCGACAGTCCATCCAATTGCTGCGAGGCGGTACTAAAAATTTTGTCCATCCAATTGGTCCACATCCACATTCTCTTATTGGGCCTGCACGCATGTTTTGGCCTGCATGCACGCTTCTGTATCTGTACCTTACCTGATTTTCACACATGTACTCGGAGTAATCCCACCTCGATTGCTTACATGAAAGTCTACCAGTTTATATACCTAGGAAAATTGCATATCAACAACGAGCCTCTTGAATCAACAAACACAGAATGAGAATGAAGGGAAATTGTACAACAAAACGGCAGTCCGGCGCAAAGTTGTTCAGTCCGGCGCTCTCCGGGGTGAGGAAGCGGAGGCGCAGCGCGCAGATGCCTGCGGCGCAGCCTGTCCCACACGCTGGCCACCTCTACACCACGCACGACATGGACACGAGCGCAGCGGCATGGTGGCTTGAGGCTCGTGGTGGACCGGATCCAGCGAGGGGAAGGTCGAATCCATCGGCTTGGAGAGGAAGGTGTGGAGGAGCACGCGGGACAGAGGGGTGGAGGAGGATGGAGGCGGAACACTGAGGTCGGGCTGTGGACTCAGAGTGGAGGAGCCACGGAGAGGCCCAGGAGCCACCACGAGAGCGAGATGGGCCTGGCCATGCTCGGCGGTCGTTAGCCGACTTCGTGTTTCTCTGCTGATGATCCCTGACCACCTGCTGCCCGGGGTCGGCTACATGTTGTTATCTCAGTTTTCTTGGTAGTTTCATTCTTGCTTAAGATTAGACCTAGCCGTGTAGATGCAGATGGACATTGGAGGTACAGTGTTGGCACTGACGACTTGGATAAAAATATTTTTGTATGCACTCCGAGTGGGTCAGTCTGTATACACTTAAATTTTCACATTTAGTTTCCTTCAGTTAGATGACAGCAAGGAGATAATGCACTCCTTTTTCTAAAAAAATATCATAAGGGACATCTTTTGGAAGAATGACGAGCCATGTTGGCCGTAGTTGGAGTGAAAGAATTACAACTTTTTTGTGCCAAATAATCAAATATAGCACTGGTTCAGAAAGAAAAAAATGAAACCATGAGAAATGTTGTTGTTGGATGTCAGTGCGCATCATATATCCTCTTGGCCATGCCGGTCATAACAGCAACAACTTTCTTCAGGCTGGTGATGCTCATATTGTCAATCATTCTCACTGTGGTGCCTGAGACAAAAACTCCTAAGGCAGTTTGTAGTTGTTATTACACTGGAGCACATGTAATGACAACACGGTAAAGAAGAATAGAACGTAAGTGTGTGCCATATTTTTTTCCGTTGCAACGCACGGGCCCTTTTGCTAGTATATATAATGTGGTTAGAAGGGAAAACATAAATTGGACACAACATTACTTTTATAAGAGACCTGTGTTTTATACCCCACAGTAGGCATACTAACAAGTTCACACACAAATACAACAGAAAAGGTAAATATTCATATCAAACTCAGGTTCACAGGACACGTTCATATTCATAGCCAACATTCACTATCAACAACTCAAAAGATTCATATATACACAAGCTCAACATATCTATGCATCCAAACGATTGATAGATCACACGATAATATTCATACATAATTCACAAAAAGATACAGATATACACATGTTCAGTATGTTTATGCATCCAAATGATTGAGATCACAGCCAATATGATCCATGTATGAACTTTAATTACCTAGGGTACAGACTGGTAAATGGTGTTCAATCAGAGGTACTTCTTGCTAAATTTAGTTCTTGTATGAGTAAACTTTCGAGTACATAAGAGGCAACACAGACAATCTGAACTTTGCTTGTAGGTTTATCCTCAAATAGTGGCCTCGTGCCGAGGGAGGTTTGAGCAACTTGGCCACTACTTTCATCCAACTAGTTTACTGGCTCATCTTGGTCCTGTATCTCGCCAAAATTCTACATTGCAGATGAGAAAGGAGGCGGTTGAGAAAATGAACCACCCAAATTTTTTGTGCAGTTCAACTGAAATGGAGCATCCTTGGCGTGCAGACTGATTAAGTGCCAGATGAATATATGCGTCAACCAACTTGTCTGGAATCTTTAGACTCCATGCCATATAGTTCGCTACCATATGTGCCGATAACAAAAAGGCACAAGTTGGGACCAAAGACTGGACTGCGTTTTTCTAGGCTATGCACCAAGCAATATTTTTGGCGTTCACTCTCCTAATACTTGGAGTTTGACAATTGGTTGACGCCGGTTGATACTCGAATGAATATAGGCACTTCTTGTCAACATCGATGCTTTTCTGAGTGAACTTTGGAGTACATAGCAGCAGCATAAGTACCTGTCCATCTGATCATTTTGTGCAGTTCTACTAAAATCACCCGACGTAATGATTTGCCTACGAGTTCAGGATCCAAATTACTCCTTTATGAAATCAGCAAATAGTAGCACAATACCAAATTACCAATACATATGGCAGGCACAATAATCAGGATAAAGGCCAGTACCAACCTGTGTGAGGTAGCATATTAATTACTATTTCTTTTGACTGGAAGCCGAGATAAGCCAAGCAACTGACAGCAAAGGAAGAAAGCAAGCAGAGATTGGCGACTGACAGGAAAGGACAGAAGCTGTCGAGGCAATGAAGCACCCAAAGTTTTTGTGCAGTTCCACCAAAATCGAGCATCCCTGATGGCACATATATTGAGAGAGTGAGATTACAGTAATAGTGGGACTAGTTGATGAAACACACACTAACAAATAGAAGCACCCTCATTATCTTAATGGGTAAAGTTAGCAACATAGTAGTCTTTCTTAAAGAGAGGTATTAGTTTATTTAATGGGTGCCAATTAGCTCAACTCAACACTCAAAGCATTGCCATTTATCATAGGTTGCAAAACTTTAATGTGCAAAGATAAAGGAGTTTCTCATGACAGTAGCATGATACAAATAGAGATGACAACAAACTAATATGGATGAAGGCCTTAGGCTCGTACCAACCTGAGAAAAAAAGCTTATTCATGTAGCCCCATAAGAGATGATAAAGCACTCACTGGAATCACACAATAGTATATATTTTTGTGCACTTCAAATGTATGGTTGAAATCACTCTTGTTTACCAGTGCTGAGATTATATCGAAAGATTATCAAGAACTTCCAGCAGAGTTAAAGCATTGGCTGGGATACATTTCATTGTATTGTCTTGTGTAGTTCCACTGAAATGTATGATTGGCACAACATGATCCCTATTTGCACAAGTAGGAACAAGGTGAAACCTTCATTAGCTTATTGAGAAAGGATATGAATACATTAGCATATTACTCAAACAGTAGCATCAAATTCATGATGGACAATACGCAAAACATTGCCTCATTGAACCAATGGCAATAAATTGACATGCAAAACAATAGCACTATTATGTAATGACACTAATAATATTCCCTCCCTGCTCCACCACATGATTCACCTCCATAGACAAACATACACATGTACATGATTCAGCATAGGGTCCTACTAAAGATTTTTTTAACTCCAACAGGAAAATTAGGCAGTAATAAATTAGTGGTACTTAAGTACTCCTAATTAATTAAGTGAGACAGCAGAAGTGGAAGGGCTCCCTGGAGGATCGTCTCACATGTAAGGTAGTCATTACCGGAGCCCTTAAATGGCCTCGACTGAGGCCTCTGGCTTCAGCAAGATCGCCTTGGCACTGTTTATTCTTCTTATTCTTCCTCTTCATGCTCTGTTTCTCTTTCTCCTCACCGGTTGGTGAAACCAAGTACATGATTGGCCTTCTAATTCAAAATTGGTTTTGTCAGTGAGGGAGTACAAGTGTACTAGTAAAAAATAGCATTATTTTCTCATGGCAGTCGAAAAATAGAGATGAACACATGCATTAAATATCATTCTTACCTAAAGGAAGGTTATGGCGCAAATATGGATGATGAGGATTGGAACACAGATCTCCCTTTGTGCAGTTCCACCAAAATGAACCAACTGTTCCATTCTGACATTCCAGTTAAATAGCATAAAAGTCACTTCTTTTAAGAAGAGTTTTGCGCAGTGCACCAAAAGGTCACAACAGCAACCAGGTGAATTGGATATCCCTGTTTGCACACAAAGGCACAGAGGAAACAGTCAGAGTCTCAAACAATTACAGGCAAAAACATTTGGCTAAACTTGTCATGGCTTATAACAGTGGCATGGCTTCATTTTTACCAGGGACATTAGATTAAGAACAGTGGGTGCACCAGCAGTCCAGCACCATGTACGTAAACAGGGGCATAAAGTGGTGATTCATAGTTTGTTGCCCCGAGAAACAAACATCCGAGAAACATATCTGGGTTGGTCCCATTTTTGTTCACTCTAGCCACCTACTCCTATGTGTGGATAGCAAATCTAGTCCTGGTCATACCAGTGTGTACAACGTTACCCCTATATTTCCCTTTTCAACCAAGAGACCGGTTGGCTGACCAGTCTGTACTACTTTCACCCCCTTTCCTTCTTGTTTGTACCAAGTCCGATGTACATACTAAATTCCCCCACCCCCACTTTATTTCTTGTTTGAACCAAGTACTCCATCCGTCTGGAATTACTTGCCATCAAAATGGATGTGTCTAGAACTAAAATACATCTAGATACATCCATTTCAATGACAAGTATTTTCGGACGGAGGGAGTACAAGATTCGACTCCATGAAGTAGCTTTACCTCTAACAATAGAAGAAAAAAATATGTGACGTTGGACCATCCGATCGAGAGGGGCTGAGAGGTAGAAAATGATGCACATGCAGCGACGTAGCGAGCTGGGGAAGTAGAGCTAAGGTGGTTTCGAACAAAGATATACCTGAAGGTCGTCGGGATGTGGATAGGTGGGCGGCGGGAGGCCAGATCCGCCCATAGGCAACGATGAAGGGATCGGTGGACCTCCCACACTGGCGCTCGGCCAGAGATAACGGTGCGGCCGACAGTGGGTCTCCTCCCTCGCTGTCGACGACAGCCTAAACGCTGCCCTTCCTCCCCTTCACCGGAGGAGGGGGATACGTCTGGATCTGTAACCAGCGGTGAGGATAGAAAGCCAGTGTTTTTTGAAGGGAGAAAGACAGTGTTACTAGCCCTATCTTGTTTAGATCTGGAGAGGATGAGAGTGTGTGAATAGAGCAACCCTAGCAAGCAAGCGCGGAGGCTCCGGCCTATATATACGTAGTGGGGTAGTTTTCCTTTTTCACTCCATCAAAACAATCATTTAAAATTGTGTACTACTACATGCCAGGTCGCGGGTTTTTTAGTTGTTGATAGTTTTTTGAGATAGCTACCCACTTGTTCCAAGTGGTGTTACGGTGTGCTAGCTCGCACTTTGTATCGTTCAAGTCTGGTACTACAAGTCCCTCCATTAAATGAAAAACCACCCCTTGTAAAAATTATGAACAAGCCCACGGCTAAAATTAGCGGAAACGTGGGTTGCCCCAACATGCATTATTATTTATATTTTCTACTCCCTCCGTTCCTAAATATAAGTCTTTTTTATTAGACACACCTAAGACAAGAATTTTTTTATTATCAGTGAACCCCACATGTCATAGACACAAAAATTGTGGCAAGATTCCCTTATGCAAGCCAAAGTGTGTCTAACAATTTGAGCAACTCAGGTTAGGCAAGTGTGGCAAGTGTGGGAAAAATAATGTGGCAACATAAGACAAACATAGTCACAATCCAAACAGCCCCGTAATTTTTCGTGACATGCATGAAAATTTGGTTAGTTAAATTTATAGTCAAAATTTGGCAAGGTGCATCAAATCAACACATGCAAGTATCAAAAGGAAAGTCACGGCATGCATGCATGCGTTGTACTCCCTCTGTTTCCAAATATAAGTATTTTTAGAGATTGCAACAAGTGGTTACATACGAAGCAGAATATGTCAACTCCTACATACGAAGTAGCCCATTTGAAATGTGTAAAAAGACTTATATCGAGTGTAGTGCTTTGATGTGTCGCGTCAACTCGTATAAGACCGAGAAATTTGATTACTACAACGCCCTCTCCCTCGCGGACTGAGCTCCGGTGCCTTAACTGCACCTGCCTTTGGCTGCATGACAGGAGGGCCAACCACCCGTTGGGCCCACCTGTCATAGACGCAAAGGAAGGAGCAGTAAGTAGAAGCTTTCGCTACACGCTATCCCTCCCACACGAGGTGGACGGATATGTAGTAGTAGATTCGATACTGTAGAAGTAGGAGTAACATCATTGTTCGTCTTCTCGAAGAGGCGAAGAGCCAAGCGCAACCTGAATGTGGTAGTTGCGAACGCTCGCGTGGTGCGGTTCCTTGGAGTAATGATGACCCACAAGTATAGGGGATCTATCGTAGTCCTTTCGATAAGTAAGAGTGTCGAACCCAACGAGGAGTAGAAGGAAATGATAAGCAGTTTCCAGCAAGGTATTTTCTGCAAGTACTGAAATAAGTGGTAATGGATAGTTTTGTGATAGGATAATTTGTAACGAGCAATAAGTAACAAAAGTAAATAAAGTGTAGCAAGGTGTCCCAATCCTTTTGTAGCAAAGGACAAGCCTGGACAAACTCTTATATGATGTAAAGCGCTCCCGAGGACACATGGGAATATCGCCAAGCTAGTTTTCATCACGTTCATATGATTCGCATCCGGTACTTTGATAATTTGGTATGTGGGTGGACCGGTGCTTGGGTGTTGCCCTTACTTGGACAAGCATCCCACTTATGATTAACCTCTATTGCAAGCATCCGCAAATACAATAAAAGTATTAAGGTAAACCTAACCATAGCATGAAACATATGGATCCAAATCAGCCCCTTACGAAGCAACGCATAAACTAAGGTTTAAGCTTCTGTCACTCTAGCAACCCATCATCTACTTATTACTTCCCAATGCCTTCCTCTAGGCCCAAATAATGGTGAAGTGTCATGTAGTCGACGTTCACATAACACCACTAGAGGAGAGACAACATACATCTCATCAAAATATCGAACGAATACCAAATTCACATGACTACTAATAGCAAGACTTCTCCCATGTCCTCAGGAACAAAGGTAACTACTCACAAAGCATAAACATGTTCATAATCAGAGGGGTATTAATATGCATATAGGATCTGAACAGGTGATCTTCCACCAATTAAACCAACTAGCATCAACTACAAGGAGTAATTAACACTACTAGCAACCTACTAGCACCAATCCCGGACTTGGAGACAAGAATTGGATACAAGAGATGAACTAGGGTTTTGAGATGAGATGGTACTGATGAAGATGTTGATGGAGATTGCCCTCTCCCGATGAGAGGAGCGTTGGTGATGACGATGGCGATGATTTCCCCCTCCGGGAGGGAAGTTTCCCCGGCAGAACAGCTCCGCTAGAGCCCTAGATTGGTTCCGCCAAGGCTCTGCCATGTGGCGGCAGAGTTTCATCCGAGAAAATGGCTTCTTAATTTTTTCCCATCGAAAGACTCCATATAGCAGAAGATGGCCACCGGAGGGCCACCAGGGGGGCCCACAAGGTACGGGGTGTGCCCAGGGGGGTAGGGCGCGCCCCCACCCTCGTGGGAAGTGTGTGGCCCCCCTGGTGAGGTTCTTGTGCTCAGTATTTTTTATATATTTGGAAAACATCATCCGTGAAGTTTCAGGACTTTTGGAGCTGTGCAGAATAGGTCTCTAATATTTGCTCCTTTTCCAGCCCAGAATCCCAGCTGCCGGCATTCTCCCTCTTTATGTAAACCTTGTAAAATAAGAGAGAATAGGCATAAGTCACTACAAAAAAATACACTTCCGTGATGATACGTGTTTGTCACAGTAGGTCGCTTTTTTGTCATGCATGTACATCCATGAAAAATTTATGACAGAATCAAGATAGTCATACCTGTGCTGTCGTAGAAGTGTTCCATGACATTACCAAAATTATCATCACGGAAGTGTCCACTTCCATGACGATAAATCGCTTGTCACAGAAGTGCTTTCGTCAAGGGTGACCGACACGTGGCATCCACTGTAATGGAACACTGTTAAGCTATCGGGCCGGGTTTTGGATCCGATAACCCGTTAACAGCCTCGACCAATGGGAAATTTCCACGTGTAAAATTCTTATTGGCCGGACGAAACACGTGTCAGCTTGTTAGTGGGTCAGATAGGCGCCTATGATATGTCGACATATGGCACGGCCCAACAAGTTTAAATGGGCCGGCCCAACTGAAGGCCCACAAGATTTTGCGGACCATAATGGGCCGGCCCAACTAAAGGCCCACGAGATTTTGCAGACCGTAATGGGCTGGCCCAGCTAAAGGCCCACAAGATTTTGCAGGCCATAATGGGCCGGCCCAAGTAAAGGCCCACAAGATTTTTGTGTGCCATAATGGGCCGGCCCAGGTAAAGCCCACAAGATTCTTGCGGGTCATAATGGGCCGGCCCAGCTAAAGGCCCATGAGATTTCACCGACATTAATGGGCCGGCCCAGCTGTAGGCCCACAAGATTTTGTGGACCCTAGTAGGCCGGCCCATTAACTGGCTGCCATGTTTTGGGCCAAATGCCGGCCCATATTTGATCCGGTCCATTAATGGCCTACCATGCTCCGGGCCTAATAGTGGCCCATATGAGATCCGGCCCGTTAAAAGCCTACCATGTTCTAGGCCAAATTACGGCCCAGATCAGGTCCGGCCCTTTAAGAGGCTTTGGGCTCAATTATGGCCCATATCAGATTCGGCCCGTCAATTGGACATTATGCTTTTGGGCCCACTTGCTAAAGGCCTACTTAGTAATTCGGCCTGATATTCGTTTTGGCCTGTTAACGGCCCGTTTAACGTTTCAACCCTATATTAATTCGGCCTGTTAAAAGACAGTCATATAGTTGGGCCTAACTACGGCCCTGTTTGCATCCGGCCTGCTCGCAGCCGATATCTGATTGGTCCAAACAAGGACCGAGACAATTTTGGCCTGTTAAAAGCCCGTGATTTGATTCGCACAATCATGGGCCGGGGTTCATTTCACGCTGCTGCGTAACTAGTATGAATTAAGAACAAAGCTACTCTATACAATAAAGAAATTATGGCATAGTAACTTAGAATAAACCTACACTATACTATAAAGGGTTTAAGGTATATTACATCCACTGGGCATCGAAGTTCGCCACCAGTGATCATAAGGCGCAATGTAGAAGCAGATTACAAAAACTGGGCACCATTCCAGCATAACAAAATAATACTGAACCGAGACCACTTCCAAGACAGTTCAAGAAAGGTTAGCCTTGCGGGGGAACTGCTGCGCAAGCTGCTGAGCAAGGCTGTGAGACCGGCCTAGCATGTCGGTCATAGCTTCCAGGTGTAGCTATTTAGCGATGAGGTTCTCATTGGTGTTCTCCGCAATCTTTCTTAGAGATAGGCCTTCAAGTCGAAGTTGAGTTGCCGAATGCCTTTCTGCTAGAACTTGGGACTGAAGAAGTCAAAGTGATTCAGACAACGAATTCTATGAGCTTGTCTGACTGTTAGTGTCAAGTAACTTGAACACTGCATCAAGACAAGACTCTAGGGTTGTCTCGCTATCTTCAAGATGTTTTGCCTTCTTTGCTGCAATATATGTTGGGTTTGTCTCACAGCCTTTAGCAGACATGTGCATGCCATCAGGCATATCACCCTGAAACAAAGCAGAGAGATGACAGGTTTTCCACGTGTATAAACAAAGATGATAACTATTCTGTCAATTCTATCCAATTTCAAATTAGAAAATAAAGAGTATGTTCAAAATATCAATAGCATAATTTGGCATTGTTCATAATGCGGGGAGCTTCACCACACTACTGGATTACCATGTCAACATAACAAGCATAGATGAAGGGCAAAGAAAATCATTGTATCTATTTTGGATAATGTGCATGGCATGTTGTTCATATCATCAGCCACATCAGCAAGATAAAACAGGAGATGACAAGGTGCAAACGTGGGCTGCTTCACCACACACTGGATTATAGATCCACAAAAACAAGCATACATATAGGGAGTATTAAGTAATGTGCATGGTATGAATAAGGAATTTGTTTTTACAAGTAAAACTTAGAACTTACGGTTCTTATGAACATGCATTTTGGTAGAAACAGCAAACTAAACAGCAGTAAACGATAGGGAGTATGAGCAAATTAAACAGCAGTTGAGGATAAAGGCTTTAGAAGGACTGACTTACATTAACTGTCGGGTGGTTGGTGCGACATATGCCAACGGGTGGCTTATCATTGTGGGAGCCAATAAAACATCGTCGGTGCCTGGAAACAGGATAAGGCGAAGACATGCACGCCGGCGAATCTTACCCAGCTTTAGGGCTCTTCGTGGAGATAACACCCCTACTGCTGCTCTGCGGGGTCTCCGCATGGTCACTAGATTGGCAAGTAGCTACAAGAGGCTCCTTGAGTTGTTTGGTGAATGGATGAAGAGGGGCTAGGCTTGCTTGCTCCTCCTCTCGTTGCGGTGTCTAAAAACTATTCAAAGAGAGATCCCCCTTGCATGGGTGCCCTGGGGGGTTTATATAGGCCTACCCCCCCCCCCCACCCCGGGGGGGGGGGGTACAATGGTAATCCGGCTGGGCACGGGCCCCAGCCGTCTGTGTCTACGCTGGCCGGCTTCTCTGCCGACCGATGGGCCCACCGCCTAGTAGGCCCCATCGGCTGCCGGCCCTCTGGTCGACAGGCCGGCCCCACCGCTCGGGAGTTTTGTCGGAGGCTGGTTACTGTTGCCTTGCCTCTGGTGACGAGGGCTTTGTCGTGGTAAGCATGGCTACAGTGCAGCTACGAGGTGGCTCATCACTGTAGCCTTACCTTGTCTTATCTCCTTAATGAGGCACCTCCTTCGAGGGAGAGAGCTGGCCGGCAATTGGGAGCCGGCCGTACCCCAGGCCGACTGCGGGAAGCCTGGCCACCTTTGGGGTCTCCCTGAATGAGGGGGCCTGCCACCCATGGGTCGTACTGACCGCCCGCCGTGGGTGACGTCATGATCAATGTGGCAATAGTGCTGCGCCGGACGGGTGATGGCCGCCCCGTACGACGCACTGTGGCCATGCGTGCCCCGGGATTCGGGGGTGGCAAGCTTCACTGTAGCCACGCCCCGTCTTGTCGCCGTTATGTGGGTGCAGACTCTGAGGGCACGATCTTGGCCGCCTGTTGAGGGGCCGGCTCCTGGGAGTCGGCCTTCTCATGGCCGGCTTCTTGGAGTCGGCCTCCTTGTGGTCTTGTTTCTCAAGGATTTCAGGGCTGGGCCGCCTTTGCGCAGCCGGCCTGAGAGGTAGCCAGCTGGGGGAAGGTAGCCCCACGTCTTGGACACTTAGAGGCTCAATCGGCCTATAATTTTTCTAAAGAACCAGGGGAAGCCGGCTAGGCTACCCGTGGTCATTTACTCCGACAGTAGTCCCCGAAGCTGGTTGGGCTCCGAGGCAGAAAAGAGTCGAGGAGCTCAGTTAGCTTTCTATCTTGAGGAGCCGGAAACTGGAAGCCGGCTTTGACTAGGCGTGCCGTCTTCTAGAGGTTTCAAAGCTTGAATGTGGGTACCAGTCGGCGCGCGAGTCAGGCTGCGAGCTGACTGTTCATCGCATGCGCACCACGTGGCACCCTACGGCTGGAGGGGCCAGCCAGCCCACGCGCGCGACGGGACGCCACCGCAGTCCGGGGCCCGCCACTATAGGGCCTCGGCCCACACGCGGATCTTCTGCGGCCCGGATGGACCGCGTGCCGCCCAGCGGCGGTTTCCTCACGCTGTGAAGGTGCAATAATCGCGGGGCGTGGGGGAGTGGGTGCAGTTAATCCCACGTCCCCCCACGCACTGCCTCCTCGGCTTCCCCGCACGAGGCTATAAGTAGGGGGAGAGGAGGGGAGCGCTAGACGCTCGCGCGCTCTCCCTCTCTCTGCCCCCTCCTTCTTCCTCCTCTCCGCCGCCACAGCTACCCGCCGCCGCTCGGCCTTCCCGCCAATATTCTTGGCTTGCCGTCGCTTCGTCGTTGCTGGGTCGCGCGCCTTTCTTTCGCCGCACCTTTCTCATCGCCGTGCCATCCCCATGGCATTGTCGAGCTCCTGGGACGGCTCCAACGTCCACGACGACCACATCGACTTCCTCCGTCGGACGCGGCGGCTGCCGGGCGCGGATTTCGTGTGGGTCCGCCTTGCGCCGGAGAGGGAGATTTCCCCGGTGCCGGAGGAGGACGAGCGGGTAATCTTCCGCTCGCACTGCCTGCGCAGCTTCGTCCTGCCGGCGAGCGGGTTCCTGCGCTCCTTCCTCGAATTTTATCATCTCCAGCCGCATCACCTTACTCCGAACACGGTGATGCTGCTATCGGCCTTCGTCGCCCTGTGCGAGGGTTTTCTTGGTGTGCTCCCCACCCTCGAATTGTGGGGAGAATTCTTCCAATGCAAGCTTGGCACTGTCGTCGCAGGCGTGCCCACCCCATGCGGCGCCTTCATCGCCATGCGGAGGACGAGCGACAACAACCCGTTTCCGCCCATCCCGCTGATCCAGTCGATGAAGCTCTGGCAGAAATCCTACTTCTATGTGAAGAACATCGCTCCTTAAGGCAACTTCGTCAATCTGCCGCCTTATGTAGCCGGCTGGGAGGCAGCCCTCATGGTCCTTCCGGGCCAGGTCGCTGTCTTAGGGTGGGGCCGCCTCCATTGCACGGCTCTGGGTGATGATCCAGTCGGAGGGCCTGTTTGGGTCTGACCTGGTGGCCGTCTTCGTGGAGCGCCGGGTGCTCCCGCTTCAGGGCCAACCTCATATGATCTGTCAAATGAGCGGCCGCTTCGACCCGTGCTGGCTAAGCACCAAGGAGATGCCTCACGCCGAGGTGTCTTACATGGTTAACTATATTTCCAATTGCAAGCTCACTGAGGAGTGGCAGTATGGCAAGGTGCCGTACTCTCGCGCCAATCCTCTGCCGGTAGTAAGTTTCTCTTCTTTTCTTCTTTCCTTGTCGCCGGGTTCATGATGGCCGACTCCTGACCAGTCGGCTTGTTTTGGCAGAATCCCATGCTTCCGCCGGCAACCGGGGCTGCGGGGGTGGAACGCCAGTTCCTCCCTGACCACACGATGGACGACATTGACGACCCGGACCTGGGGGCGGCCGCCATGGAAGAAGATGTCGCAGGGGAGGGCGGCGAGGCAGGCGGCTCTGGGCTCGGGGCCTCCTTCGAGGATTGGCCGGATGATGTCGAGGACGAAGTTGTTCCGCGCCGTCAGCCAACGCCCGATCATCAAGGCGCGGGCCCATCCGCTGCGTCGGCTCCTCATGGCGGTGCGCAGAAACGCCGGGCCGCGTCGACCCACTTCAGCAGTCGGCCAAAGAAGACCAAGAGTACCGTGGCGGCGACCAAGCGGGATGAGGCGGCCGCGAAGGCGGCCCGCTTCCGTAAGGTGGTGAAGCAGCCGCAGTCGGTTTCAGCGTAAGTGTTATTTTTCTTATGCCTTTCTTTTCTTCTTCAGTTGATATCTTTCTAAGCCTTCTTCTTGACCTATCAAACAGGGCCCCACTTTCTCTTGAACGGGCCCCTTCCGCCTCCGTAGTCGGACCCACGGGAGGGTCCTCAAGCTCCCGCCGTGTGGATCCCCGTGCCGATCTCCTAGAGGCGACGCAGTGAAACGCGCGGGAAGCGCGGGAGGAGCGGGAGGCGGAAGAGCGGAGGGCGGCTCGGGAGGCGAGGGAGAAGTCGGCGGAGGCATGTGCCGACGCGGCTGCCAAGGCCTAGGCGGAGGCCGCGGCCACGGAGGAGGAGGCGGAGGCCCAGCGGAACCAACCTCCGCTGCTCGTCATCCCCCTTCGCGCCACGGCACCCGACATTCCAGTGCCCCGACAGAGCAGACCAGCCGCGGCCAGCCGGCGAAGGGGAAGGAGGCGGAACCGACACCGCCGGCTGGAAAAGGCCAAGGTAGCCGGCCCGACGCGCCGCCCGCGCAGCCGGCCGGAGGTGAGCCGATTGTCGGGGCGGACCTTGTGGTCCTGTCGCCGTCCCATCAGCGCACGGAGAAGGCGACTTCAGCACCAGATCCTCACAACGCCGCTGGCACCGGCCAGTCGGCCCAGGACCTGGAAGCGGCTAGCGATAGCTCATCCGGGAGGACGCCAGGCGGTGAGACGGCCGTGCTGAACATGTCGGCGCAGGACATCTGGAACCGGCTTCAGGCCCAAGCTACCGCGCTGAAGCAGTACACCCAAGAATTTCTCACAAAGCGAACGGTGATCCGGGTGAGTCCTTCCATTTTTCATTGATTGCTCCTGATTTCTTCCGTGGGGGCGCGTCAGCGCACCCACTAGGTGTAGTCCCCGATTTCCGAGATTGGAACTTCTTGGTAGACTCTAATTGCCGTCTTGTTCTTACTTGTATCACTTATCTTGTCTACAGGAGTATCATAACCTTCGCGCGGCTGCCTTCAACTCCCAGGCCCAGGAGTTGAATTAGAGAACCACCGATCTGACCGAGAGCTAGAGTAAGTGCTTCATCCTTTGTCTCAAGTGGGGGCCCGTCAGCGCACCCATTGGGTGTAGTCCCCAAGATTCGGGCCGACTGCTGAGTAGTCTGGTCAGATCTTTTCCTGACGACTTATTTCTTCATATCTGCAGGGGCCAGTGCTAACTTGAGGAGCCAGCTGGGCGGAACCCAGACCGCCCTTCGCGCCAAGGAGGCCGAGTGCGCCGCCCTGGCTCAAGAGCGTGACCGCCTGGCCAAGAAGCTGGCCGACCAGGAGGAGAGCCACAAGGCGGCCCTGAAGGCGGCGCAGGACAGCGAGGCCGCCCTCAAAGCCGAATACGAGACTGAGGCGGCGAACTGGGCCGAGGCCAGGCAGGCGCTGAGTCAAGGCTACGGTCGGGTAGAAGACTTAATCAACGGTGAGCCGCCTTCTTCGTCGTTTCTTTGCCTGCCTCCTACTATCTGGTTCGTCTTTTGACTTTGTGCCATTGCTTTCTTCTTTGTGCAGATTACTTTCCCGGTTACTCTGCTGCCGCCACTCAAGCCATTGAGGCCTACCGCGACGCGTGACGGCAGGCGGGGGCCGAGGTTGCACCGGATGCCAGCCGGTCGCTTGAGGAGCAGCTTCTGGCGCTTCAAGCCCGCCTGCAGCCAGCCCACCGCATGCTCCGCCGTCTTCAGTGCGCCGGGGCGCAAGTGCTGGCCGCCCTCTGGCCCGGCGAGGTGATCCCGCGCACCCCAAGTCGGACCATTGACTGGCTGGAGGTCGCAGTCGGCCGCTTCGAGGCTTGGAAGGCGTCAGCGGCCCGGTCCGGCGCTGGGCGGGCACTGGAGTTCGTCTGAGCTTGGTATCCTAGGCTGAACTTGGACTAGGTGAGCACGTGGCGGCAGGAGGCTGACGAGGAGCTGGAGGCGGTGCGGCCGGCTATCATCCAGCGTGCCTCGGCGATCGCCGAGTACACCGACACCAGCGCCTTTGCTCCTGAGGTGGATGACGCCGGCGTCGCTCAGCCGGAGGAGTGGTTCGGGCTGAATCAGGCCGAAGGTGAGGACTCGGCGGAGGAGATTGCCTCCAGTGATGAGGGTGAAGGGGAAGAGGGAGAGGATGATGAAGACGCTGCGCCGGATGGTGAAGCGACCAGCCTGCCTCAGCCCGATCGTGCCTCTAGCAATGATGCCGAGACTCGCCAGCTGGTCACTCCTCCAGCCGGCACTGCCGACTCCACCAACCTGCCCAACTCGCCCGTCGTTCCCCTGGCTTGATCCGCCGTCCTTGCTTTCCTGCTTGTTACCCTTTTGAACAATCTTTAAATTTGCGCAGTTCCACCCACTGGGGGTGTATTCAGACTATGTTGAATGTTGGCCTTTCGAAGGTCTTTCGTGTAAATATTAAGCATGTGTTTGGCTTCCGTTCATGTTTGCTTTTCATCCGTTTGGCTTTTTCCTTTGCTGCCTTTCCTTAGCCTCCGCCTTCCTACACGGACAGCTGCTCTGTAGTCTGTGGCTGGAGAAGGACTTGGTTGTTTTGGGAAGGCAAGTACTCGAGCTTTCTTAGATTGCAGCAAGGTGAACGGAAGTCGGCCAGCCGACTGCTCTAGTAGCCGGCTGGCGGGGCGGGAGGCCGGCTCGCGTTATATAAGTTCGTTGGTCCTTAGCCATTTTTCATGTGGGAATCCTTTCCTGCCCTTGGCTCTTGCCAGTCGGCCAGTCGATTCTTCGAGCTGCAACTTTTGGCAAGAGGGGGCTTGGGTGCCGGCACACTACTTGTCTAACTGCAGGCAGAACTTTATATATAACTTAAGGCGGCAAGTGATGTAGACACAGACCTAGTGTAGGGTAATAGGCCTGACCTATATGCCCCACCTAAAGTCTTGTCCTAAGAACTAAGGAGTTCAAGAATCAGAAGCAGAGGACCAACAAAGGTGTCGAAGCAAAGTCCACTCGACCTATCAATCACTCGGAGACCTCCCTTACTCAGGTCACTCGACCACCAAACCACTCGACATATCAGAAGGCCTAAAGCCACTCTGCGCAGCAACGGTCAAGCATTCATTCGCATACTTAATGCTCATTTGTAGCACTTTAATGCAGGCGTTATCTGTAACGCCCCCTCTTAATGTATATTGGACCCTGCGTAACGGAGGGGAGCTGGGGTCCTGGCGCACTCTATATAAGCCACCCCCCCTCTGGGACAAGGGTTCACACCCCCTGTAACTCGCACATGTATAATCCAGTCGACCGCCTCTGGGCTCCGAGACATAGGGCTGTTACTTCCTCCAAGAAGGGCTTGAACTCGTAAACCTTGTGTGTACAACTCCTCCATAGCTAACATCTTGCCTCTCCATTCCTACCCCCATATTCTACTGTTAGACTTAGAACCACGATAGTTGGCGCCCACCGTGGGGCAGGTGTCCTAGCGACTTGTTGGAGAAGTTGCGATTTTTCTGATCCCCTTCATCATGGTTTAAGGTGGAGTTTTGGTGGAGGGCCACGAGATCCGTCTCGGCGCGCTCACGCTCATCGCCGATGACTCCGCTTGGCTTCAGGAGGCTCCGCTCGATGTCGACGCGCTCCTTGTCCGCGGGGCAACGCACTTTCACACGTGCGTCCACGGCGTCCTCTTGCTGCAGCGGTCGACCTAGTATCGGTCGGCCCCTGGGTCGTCCTCCCTCTCTGTTTCCCGCTGGTGCAAGTGCTCCGGTCGGTCGAGACTTCAGTGGTGGGTGAGAAACGCGGTGGCTCGCCAGTCAGCCACCCCCCAAGTCGCGGCGATCGAGCCCGACGAATCTCTCTACGGCATGTTTTACCTGTCGACTGGCTCCGCAGAGACTGCATCTGAGTGCGATAGCAGTGATCCAGCAGCAGAGGTTCTGATGGTCGATGAACCATGCAGTCCTCCCGGCTTTCCCCGCACCGATGGAGGCGACGGCGGAGGCGGTCCGTCGCATACCCATGAAGAGTATCTCCCCGAGCCCCTTACTTCGCTGTAGAGAGAAGAACTTCGCCGCTGGAACATGGATGCGCTGCACACTCCTATCATTGGAGAAACCCCCAAGGCTCGTGCCTTAGAGGACGCGCTCTTGGCCAACTTGGCTGAGCGCACTCGACTGGAGAACCTCCAGCGAGCACTCGACGAGCGTGCGCGACAACGGATTCCAACATCCAGTCGACGTCAGCTCTTTCCGCCACCGACTCAGGTATATCGAACTCTGATTTAGAATTTAGCAGCTGCAGCCCATATAGCAGAGTCGATTCAGCCTTCTCAGTCAGAGGCTGGCAGAGGCTTGTTGCAGATCAGAGCATTACTCCAGGCGGCAGGAGATCAGAATTCAGCTGTGTCACAGTCGCGAAAGAGGATCCACAGCAGATCCATCACTGCAGATACAGTCCAGTCGGCCCACAGCCAAAGATCGCCCCCGAGGCGTGAGGGACGTGGAGACCGGCGTGATCAGAACCGGAACCGTGAGCAGTATGATCACCGACTCGATCGAGATGATCGACGTCGAGTACCCACCCCTCCCCCAAGGAGTGGATCGTACGTGCCTCGACAGCAGGATGACAGACGTCCTCACAGTGTTGGGCGAAGGATTCCAGTCGACCCCAGGGAGCCAGGCTTTGATGCGAGATCCGTTCTCGTTCAGGGTTTGGTCGACAGGAACAGAGCCCACCGAGAAGGTCGAGACAGAGATGTACCCACCAGCAGCAGAGTACACGTCTCAGGACCGGAGTGCTTCAGTAGAGCCATCAGAGCCGCGGTGATTCCTCCCAACTTCAGGTTGGCGACTGCAGTCAGTAAGTTCACTAGTGAGTCCAAGCCTGATACTTGGCTTGATGACTACCGAGTGGTTGTTTAGATTGGCGGCGGTAATGATGAAGTGGCAATGAAACACCTGCCTCTTATGTTGGAAGGCTCGGCCAGAGCATGGCTGAATCAGTTAGCGCCTAGCAGCATTTACACTTGGGAAGATCTTGCCCGAGTGTTTGTCAGAACATTTGAAGGAACTTGCAAGCGACCAGCAGGGTTGACAGAGCTGCAATCTTGCGTGCAAAAGCCGAATGAAACTTTGAGGGCCTACATCCAGAGATGGATTACATTGCATCACACAGTAGAGAACATATCTGATCACCAAGTAGTCTGTGCCTTCAAGGAAGGCGTTAAGTACAGAGAACTGAACCTGAAATTCAGTCGAACCGGAGACATGTCTCTGAGTCGAATGATGGAGATTTCCACCAAGTATGCCAATGGTGAAGAAGAGGATCGGCTCCGAAGTGGCAAGCAGAAGTTAGTCGCCCACAAAACTGGAGGAGGGAACTCCAGTCAGAAGCAGAAGCGGAAAGCCGAGCCAGCTGCTCCTGGAGAAGCCTTGGCCGTGACTCAAGGAAAGTTCAAGGGGAAGCCCAAAGGGCCTTGGAACCCCAAGAAGGTGAAAGACCAAGACAAAAATTATGTGTTGGATCTGCCATGTCACATTCACACAAAGAAAGATGAAGAGGGTAAACTCATTTATCCAAAGCATACCACTCGACAGTGTTGGCTCTTGATCCAGCAGTTCCAAGGGAAACAGCCCAAAGATAAGGAAAAGGAGTCGGACAAAGTTGAGGACAAGGAAGATAGTAATGATGGGTATCCCCATGTCAATTCTACCCTGATGATTTTTGCTGATGTTGAAAGCAAAAGTCGATTGAAAGTTATCAACCGAGAAGTGAATATGGTCGCCCCGGCGACACCTAGTTATTTGAAATGGTCTTAGACTACCATCACATTCGACCAGTCCGATCACCCGACGCACATAGCCACCCCTGGGAGGCAAGCTTTGGTGGTCGACCCAATTGTTGAAGGCACTCGACTGACCAAGGTTTTGGTGGATGGAGGCAGTGGCCTGAATATACTGTATGCAAAGACGTTGAAAGGGATGGGCATTCCGATGTCCAGACTCAGTACCAGCAACATGAGCTTCCATGGAGTCATTCCTGGAAAGAAAGCTGAGTCACTCGGCCAAATTGCTCTTGATGTGGTTTTCGGTGATTCCAAAAATTACCACAAAGAAAAGTTGACATTTGAAGTTGTGGACTTCCAGAGCGCTTATCACGCTATTCTAGGCAGGCCAGCTTATGCACGATTCATGGCTCGACCATGTTACATGTACCTCAAACTGAAGATGCCTGGTCCCATAGGTGTGATCACTATTACTGGTAATCGAAAGAAAGTAGAAGAGTGCTTTCAGAAAGGCTCAAAGATCGCCGATGCTCAGATGGCAGTGGTAGAGCTGCTGGAATACCAGAAAACTGCAGACCCGAGTGATTTGTCGCGAGCCAAGAAGCCCGCTACGGAATCAACGTTTCAGTCGTCCGGTGAGACAAAGCTGATTCACATTCACCCGACCGACCCCAGTGCTGCTCCGACTCATATCTCTACGACACTCGACTCCAAATAGGAAGAAGCGCTCATCCAGTTCCTCCGTGAGAACTGCGACATCTTCGCATGGAAGCCTTCTGACATGCCGGGTGTTCCCAGAGGGCTGGCTGAGCACCATCTACGAGTCGACTCAAAAGTGAAACCGGTCAAAGAACATCTTCGATGGTCCACCGTCCAAAAGAGAAAGGCTATCAGGGAGGAGGTGGCTCGGCTCTTAGCAGCAGAGTTTATCCAAGAGATTTACCACTCCGAGTGGCTCACCAATGTTGTCATGGTCCCCAAGAAGGACAAGTCACTTCGCATGTGCATTGACTTCAAACATATCAATCGGGCCTGCCCGAAAGATCATTTTCCTCTCCCTGCATCGACCAGATAGTCGACTCGACTGTGGGATGCGAGCGCCTGTATTTTTTAGACGCCTATTCTGGTTACCATCAGATCCGTCTGTATGGTCCCGACGAGATCAAAACAGCTTTCGTCACTCCATTCAGGTGCTTCTGTTATGTTACCATGCCATTCGGCCTCAAAAATGCTGGAGCCACGTTCATGAGGATGATTCAGAAGTGTTTGCTCACTCAGATCAGTCGGAATGTGGAAGCATACATGGATGTTATTGTGGTCAAGTCATGGAAAGGTTCCGACCTGCTGACTGACCTTGCTGAGACATTTGCCAACCTCAGGAGGTATGATATCAAGCTTAACCCATCAAAGTGCACATTCGGAGTTCCTGGCGGAAAGTTACTTGGTTTTCTCGTTTCCGAACGAGGAATCGACGCCAACCCAGAAAAAGTTGGTACTATACTCTGAATGAAGTGCCCTGTGCACATGCACGATGTCCAGAAGCATACTGGTTGCTTGGCCGCTTTAAGTCGATTCATTTCTCGTCTCGGTGAAAAGGCATTGCCTCTTTACCGACTGATGAAGAAGTCAGACAAGTTCGAGTGGACTCCTGAAGCTGATGCAGCATTTGCAGAGCAAAAAGCCCTGCTCTCCACCCAGCCGGTGCTTGCTGCCCCAATCAGCAAAGAGCCTTTGCTGCTTTACATTGCAGCCACGGGACAAGTCGTCAGTTTAGTACTTACGGTCGAGCGGGAAGAAGAAGGAAAAACCTTTAAAGTTCAGCGCCCAGTATATTATGTTTCTGAAGTTTTGACCCCATCAAAGCAAAGATATCCTCATTATTAGAAGCTTGTATATGGCATTTATATGACCACGAAGAAGGTTGCACATTACTTCTCTGACCATTCCATTATAGTCGTCAGCGACGCTCCATTGTCAGAGATTCTGCACAACAGAGATGCAACTGGTTGAGTGGCCAAATGGGCAATTGAACTCCTTCCCCTAGATATCAAGTTTGAGGCAAAGAAAGCTATCAAGTCCCAAGCAATTGCAGATTTCGTCGCCGAGTGGATTGAACAGCAACTGCCGACTCAAGTTCACTCGGAGCACTGGACCATGTTCTTCGATGGTTCTAAGATGCTGAATGGTTCCGGTGTTGGGGTAGTATTGGTTTCCCCCCAAGGAGATAAGCTCAGATATGTTCTCCAAATCCACTTTGATTCCTCCAATAACAAAGCAGAATATGAAGCACTTTTGTATGGGTTGCGCATGGCCATTTCACTCGACGTCCGTCGCCTCATGGTCTATGGCGACTCAGATTTGGTGGTGAATCAAGTGATGAAGGAGTGGGACGTCAGAAGTCTAGCCATGAATGGTTATTGCAATGCAGTGAGAAAGCTAGAGAAGAAATTCGAGGGGTTAGAGCTGCATCATATACCCCGACTGAAAAATCAAGCAGCTGATGATTTAGCAAAAATAGGTTCCAAGAGAGAAGCCATTCCCAGCAATGTGTTTGTGGAACACATCCACGCACCATCAGTTCAAGAGGATCCTTTCACCGAAGAAGCCCCGCAACCAAAAAGTGCCACGGATCTGACTGAAGTTGAGGTTCCAGCAGTGGTCGACCTCATCATGGAAGTTTTGGTTATCACTCCCGACTGGACAGTGTCGTACATCGCGTACATCCTAAGGAAAGAACTCCTAGAGAATGAAGAAGAGGCTCGACAGATCGTTCATCGATCTAAGGCCTTTACTGTGAGAAAGGGACAGTTGTACAGGGAAAGCGCGACTGGAGTCGGTCAAAAATGTATAACACCAGAAGAAGGTCAAATAATTCTTGATGATATCCACTCGGGGACCTGTGGCCATCATGCGTCCTCTCGGACCATCGTGGCTAAAGCATACCGAGCGGGATTTTACTGCCAAAAGCAAATGAGATGGCGAAGGAGATAGTCGACAAACGTGAAGGATGTCAGTTCTATTCCAATATGTCGCACAAACCTGCCTCAGCCTTGAAGACCATTCCACTCGTCTGGCCCTTCGCTATTTGGGGATTGGATATGGTTGGACTGCTGAGAACTGGCAGGAGCGGCTTCACCCATGTGCTGGTGGCAGTCGACAAATTCACTAAATGGATTGAAGCAAAACCTATCAAGAATCTTGATGCCTGCACCGCTATCAGCTTTATCAGAGAGTTGATATTCAGATATGGTGTTCCTCATAGCATCATCACTGCCAATGGGTCAAACTTCGATTCCGACAAGTTCAGAGCTTTTTCCGCCTCTCAAGGCACACGAGTCGACTACGCGTTAGTCGCTCACCCCCAGTCGAATGGACAAGTAGAAAGAGCAAATGGTCTAATTCTCAAAGGACTAAAACCTCGACTGATGCACGATCTCAATTATGCAGCAGGCGCATGGGTCGACGAGCTTCCGTCAGTTCTTTGGGTATTCAGGACCACCCCGAATCGGTCGACTGGACGAACCCCATTCTTTCTGGTCTATGGAGTTGAAGCAGTTTTGCCGAGTGACTTGCTTCACAATGCACCCCGCGTCGAACTCTACTCTGAAGATGAAGCAGAACAAGCCCGGCAGGACTCAGTCGACCTCCTAGAAGAGGAAAGAGAGATGGCCATGATCTGATCGACCATCTATCAATAGGACTTGCGTCGATTCCATGCCAGAAATGTGAAGAGTCGAGCGTTCCAAGAAGGAGACTTGGTCCTCCGAGTGGATCAACAGAAACCACACAAGCTCGCTCCTACTTGAGAAGGTCCTTTCATCGTCACCAGAGTTCTCCACAATGGAGCATACCATCTTTACAATGTCGATCGCCAGATTGATGAGCCATGAGCCTAGAATGCGGAGCTGCTCCGCCCCTTTTATACTTAAGTACTCACTCGGATGAGATGTAATAAGAGATACCTCTGTAGTTTGTTTATCAAAAGACAAAAGTGTTATAATTTTCCCAGTGATTGTTGTTGCTTTTGTTTACGTGAGAAATCCCCCAGTGGGTGGCTTAGCTGCGAATCCATTTCGCCTAAGTTCTAAAAAATCCTACCGAGTGGTGAGCCAGCCTCCCACTCAGGGGCTTAGCTGCGAATCCGTTTCGCCTAAGTTTTTTTTTAAAAACTACCGAGTGGTGAGCCAACCTCCCACTCGGGGGCTTAGCTGCAGTCCAAGTACACGCCTAAGTTTTAAAAAATCCTACCGAGTGGTGAGCCATCCTCCCACTCGGGGGCTTAGCTGTAGTCCAAGTACTCGCCTAAGTTTTAAAAAAATCCTACCGAGTGGTGAGCCAGCCTCCCACTCGGGGGCTTAGCTGCAGTCCAAGTACTCGCCTAAGTTTTTAAAATCCTACCGAGTGGTGAGCGATCCTCCCACTCGGGGGCTTAGCTGCAGTCCAAGTACTCGCCTAAGTTTTAAAAAATCCTACCGAGTGGTGAGCCAGCCTCCCACTCGGGGGCTTAGTTGTAGTCCAAGTACTCGCCTAAGTTCTAAAAAATCCTACCAAGTGGTGAGCCAGGCTCCCACTCGGGGGCTTAGCTGCAGTCCAAGTACTCGCCTAAGTTTTAAAAAATCCTACTGAGTGGTGAGCTAGCCTCCCACTCGGAGGCTTAGCTGCATTCCAAGTACTCGCCTAAGTTTAAAAAAAACCTACCGAGTGGTGAGCCATCCTCCCACTCGGGGGCTTAGTTGCAGTCCAAGTACTCGCCTAAGTTTTAAAAAATCCTACCGAGTGGTGAGCCATCCTCCCACTCGGGGGCTTAGCTGCAGTCCAAGTACTTGCCTATGTTTTAAAAATCCTACCGAGTGGTGAGCGATCCTCCCACTCGGAGGCTTAGCTTCAGTCCAAGTACTCGCCTAAGTTTTAAAAATCCTACCGAGTGCTGAGCCATCCTCCCACTCGGAGGCTTAGCTGCAGTCCAAGTACTCGCCTAAGTTTTAAAAATCCTACTGAGTGGTCAGCGATCCTCCCACTCGGAGGCTTAGCTGCAGTCCAAGTACTCGCCTAAGTTTTAAAAATCCTACCGAGTGGTGAGCGATCCTCCCACTCGGAGGCTTAGCTGCAGTCCAAGTACTTGCCTAAGTTTAAAAATTCTACCGAGTGGTGAGCGATCCTCCCACTCGGGGACTTAGTTGCAGTCCAAGTACTCGCCTAAGTATTCTCCACCTTAGAGTTGCATTCCAAGCACAAAGAGTATTCCGAGCAAAAAAAAATTCCAGTCGAAAGCAAACACCAGCATATTCAGAAATAAACCAAGTTCGGATAAACCCCAAGGTCCCAGACGGCAGATCAAAAGTATTCGAGCATCAAGCCCGAAGAAGTTTAACGGTTACACAATCACTCGGCATTCCGAGGCAAATAAAAGTGGAGCACAATGTTTTTCGGTCACGCATCAGGACAAGGACTGGCTGGGTCACAGAAACTGTCGAGGTCAATGCTGTCTGCAATGCGAGTGGCGGCATCAAGGAAGGTGTCCATGAAAGACTGAAACGTATGCTTCCTCGTGTTGGCAACCTTGAGCTCCGCCAGCTTGTCTTCTTTCATATCCTTGCAGTGCACTCGAACCAGAGACAGAGCGACGCCAGCGCCACAGCGAGCAGATGACTTCTTCCATTCTCGCACGCGTTCAGGGATTTGATTCAGTTGAGCCATCAAAGACTCGAGATCTTGAGACAGCTCCACCTGAGGCCAAAGACCAGCATCAACCGGAGTCATTGCAGCTTTCAAGCGTGCCAGATAAGCAACCGCGCTGTCTATGCGAGACTCCAACTACAGCACGTTCATCGCAACATCATCTTTGACTGGATAGTTGATGGGATCGAGACCCGTCTCAACCCGCTCGGTTCCCGCTTCAAAGTCTTGGCAAAGTTCTGCATGATCGAGAGAATTATGAGTCGACGGCACCATTAGACTTGTCAGTCGACAGAAATAAGACAGATTAGTCAATACCTTCAAGTTTCAAGACTAGCTTTGCAGCAAGTTGGCCTAGATAAGACTCTAGCTCACCATTCTTAGCCTTGAGGCTTCCAAGTTCGTCGGTCAACTTCTCTTTATTCTTCTTCAGTCGCTCGACCTCTTGATTGGCGTCAGATACAGCAGTCTTCAGCTTGGAGTTTTCTTCTTCTAACTTGCCAACTGAAGCAAGCTTCTTATCAGCAAGCGCAGTCTTCTCGCGTGCCTCCTTCTGAGCTGCGGCAAGATCCAGATCCTTCTTCTCCAGAGCTTCCTTCATTTTCTCTAAAGAAATAACATTCTTCAGGCAAGCTTGGAGTTGGCGGTTTTCACTACATACATCTGCTCGAGTGAAGCCACTCGGTTCAAAGATGGAAAGGAAAAGTGCCAGTGTTGGGATATGGAGCGGTCGATTGGTTACCTCCCATGGCAGCTAATTCATCACAAGCGGTCTTGAGGTTCTTCTTGGCCAGTTCCAGATCAAGGTTGAGGCTGATTTGTTGTTTGTTCATGTCAGAAAGTTGAGCCCAAAGATCACAAGATTTCTGCAGTCACAACCATATCAGTTGACAAAGATAAAAGAGATAATTATTCTAAGACTACCGCCGAATCAAACATTCAACGGCAGTCTCGGGGACTACACCCAGTGGGTGCACTTAGCGTGCCCCCACTGATTTCCAGACCACAGTCGACGGTCGACTTTCCTTCAAAAAAAGAAGACAGATCCAAATTCTCAGACCACAGTCGACTGCCCATAGTCAACTACGGTCTCGGGGACTACACCCAGTGGGTGCACTCAGCGTGCCCCCACTAGTGCAAACAATCAGTTTGAACCGACACAAAGAGATATACTATTTCCGAACAGCCACACTCCAGTGGGTGGTCAGACAAAAAACGGTCGATCGAAAAATCAACTAACCTGGACATTGGTTTGCATGGCAGCCCCGGCGTTGAAGGCCACCTGACTGGCCTCATGCACCACCTTCAGCTGCCCCATCACAAGGTTCAGTTGAAGAAGAGCTTCTCTGGCAAAAAGTGACGGAGGTAGAGCAATCAAAGCAGCCGCCGGATCTGAAGCATGCAGTGACGTCGGCGCAGCAGGAGCCTAAGAAGCTGATCACGAGGGACAATCAGTCGACAGAGGAACAGCGAAGGTGACATTGGTTCGAGCTGGGTCTGTCGATCGCCCGACCGTCGCCGCAGGCGTCCCAGTCGACCGAAGAACTTGGGCTTCGGTCGCCTTCCTGCCCGGCTCCTTGTCCTTCCTCCTCCTTCCTCTCAGCGGTACTTCCTCTTCGTCGTCTGGGAGCACAACAATGTCTCATGGAGCTGCAATAAACAGAGAGAGCCATAAAGACAACTGACCAATATTCCAGTCGACCAAACAAACTTCGAGTCGGGCAAACTTACTGGCTTTGGAGGTAACAGCATCATCAGCTTCCTCATCGGCAGGGGTCTTGTCAACATCCATATCAGTCGCAGCCGAGGTCGGGCTATATAGGTCCATCATCCGCTCAGTCAGAACAAGAAAACCGATCGGAACGAGAAAATATGAGAAGAACATTTACCCAGAGGCAACAGGGACGTCCATCTTGATCCTGGGTAAGGTCTTCCGAGCCTTCGAAGGATTAGCTTTGGGCTGCTTGGGGACCGTCTCGGTCAACTCTAGAGTCGGAGACCGAGCGCGCTTGTGAGATGGAGCACTCGACGCCCCCGCTTTGCCGCATCTGCTCACGGGGTCGTGCCGCTGCTTGGATCGACGTTCAGAGTGAGGCGGCGAGTCGGCCACCTCCTCATCGTCAGACTCGTCACTCTCATCATCTTAACCATCAGCTGGGGACTCCCACTCGCCGCTCTCCTCGGCTGTCCCCGCCCTCTTGGTCTTGCTCCAGAGCTTATTCACCATTGGGCATCGAATACATCTCCGTGTAGATCTGCAAAACAAGGAACCGATTATAAGTCAGTCGGAACCTCAATCAGTCGGAAAATATGTTCAAAAATTTAGTTATGACGACCAGACCTTGTCTGGCAGGTTGCTGTCACTGAAAGGGTCGACTCTCCTAGCACCGCTGGGGTTTTCTTTGTTCCCAGTAATGCCCATCAGCCAGTCGGCCACGGTTTTGGCCTCCACTTCCTTCGGATGAACCCGAGCAGTGTCACCAGCCCCGGAGTACATCCACATAGAATGATCGTGATCTTGGAGGGGTTGGATCCGCCGACTGAGGAACACCTCGAGCAGGTCCATACCAGTGACGCCCTAATTGATCAGTTGTACTACTCTCTCAACTAGCATGCCTGTCTCTGCCTTCTCAGCAGCGGTCACTCGCAAGGAAGATGGAGTTTGGACACGATCAAAAGAAAAAGGGGGAAGTCCGGTCGACTGGCCTGGGGTCGCGATATCCTGGTAGTAGAACCAGGTCGACTGCCAACCCCTGACCGATTCAAGAAGAGTCATCGGAGGAAAAGAGCTCCTCTTCCTCTTCTGAATGCCCAGGCCCCCGCACGGTTAGGGATCAGATGGTAAAGATGTGTTTGAAGAGGCCCCAGTGCGGTCGGCACCCCAAAAAATTCTCACACATAGAGACGAACGCAGCAAGGTACGTGATGGTATTGGGAGTAAAGTGCTGGAGTTGGGCATCGAAAAAGTTTAAGAAGCCCTGAAAGAAAGGATGTGGTGGAAGCAAGAAACCACGGTCGACATGAGTGGCGAGCAAGACACAGTCGCCCGGTTGCGGCTGCGGCTCCGATTCCCCCTTCGGCAGGCGCGCGGAATCATGGACGGTCAGCCCTAACTCGGCCAAATCATCCAAGTCCTCTTGCTGAAGCGAAGATCGGATCCAGTCTCCCTGGATCCAACCCGACAGTAGCCCCGAGCGCGATGAAGACCCCCGATTCATCTTCTTGTTCTTCTCCGCCCCCGTCGCCTTCTTCGCACACTCTAACGCCGCTGTTTTGTCCTTCCCCATGGCGGCAGAACAGCGGTGTCAGGAGTGGTCGTGCTAGTCGAGGTGGCGACGCGAGAGGAAGAAGGGAAATGAGCACGCACGGTGTGAATGCCTCGGCTTCGCCGCTTTTAAAGGCCTACTTCCGAGTGGCTAATGCGTGGGCCCGGTCAGTCCTGTCAAATCCCCCCAACAGTTGCGCACATGATACGTGGCGAAAAAGGTGGCACGGAAATCGAAACGTCCGATTTATCTACTCCACTTACCGTGGGACGCTCCGCCTGGCGCGCTTCCACCCAAATTTCGAATCCCGTGAGATCCGGGATCCTCTGTAACCGATCTCACCAAAGATTCCAATCAGAGATATCACTCGACAGAGGTCACTCAACAAACCAGTCGGTGATTTTTGAATTGATCAAGGCGATTGAAACGAAGTCGAAAGTTTCAACAGTTGTCCTCCACTCGGAGAAGGAGACAAGGCAGATCAAGGGCGAGAACCAGGTCAACTACCGTCCTTCTTTTTCACTCAAACCTCAATCCATTTGGGGGCTAATGATGTAGACACAGACCTAGGATAGGGTAATAGGCCTGACCTATACGCCCCACCTAAAGTCTTGTCCTAAGAACTAAGGAGTTCAAGAATCAGAAGCAGAGGACCAACAAAGGTGTCGAAGCGAAGTCCACTCGACCTATCAATCACTCGGAGACCTCCCTTACTCAGGTCACTCGACCACCAAAACACTTGACATATCAGAAGGCCTAAAGCCACTCTGCACAGCCACGGTCAAGCATTCATTCGCATACTTAATGCTCATTGTAGCACTTTAATACAGGCGTTATCTGTAACGCCCCCTCTTAATGTATATTGAACCCTGCGTAACGGAGGGGAGCTGGGGTCCTGGCGCACTCTATATAAGCCACCCCCCTCCTCTGGGACAAGGGTTCGCACCCCCTGTAACTCACACACGTATAATCCAGTCGACCGCCTCTGGGCTCCGAGACATAGGGCTGTTACTTCCTCCGAGAAGGGCCTAAACTCATAAACCTTGTGTGTACAAATCCTCCATAGCTAAGATCTTGCCACTCCATTCCTACCCCCATATTCTACTGTCAGACTTAGAACCACGACAGTGAGTCCCCGGGCCGACTGGTCAGGCCTGGTGCCGGACGAAAGGACAAATGTAGTAACATATTCATAGGCATGATACCCATTATCCATAGATAAAAAAGGTTAGCGTGATACATACTGCTTTTTAACTCTAAAATCTTCGGAGGAGATTGGCGTTCCATGGTCGTTCCGACTCCTTGCCGGAATCATCTCTCTTGCATGCCTTCTGCTTCTGCGCGTCAATTAGGTAGTAGGAGTCGTTGCCTAGAGCTCTGCTGATGACGAAGGGGCCCTCCCAAGGGGCTGAGAGCTTCTGCTGGCCGGCTGTTTGCTGGATCAGCCGGAGCACAAGATCGCCCTCTTGGAAGGATCTTGGCTTGACTTTCCGGCTGTGGTAGCAGCGCAGACCCTGCTGATAGATGGCGGACCGGCTGAGGGCTAACAGCCGGCCCTCTTCCAGCAGGTCGACGCCGTCTTCACGTGCTTCCTTGGCCTCTGCCTCCGTGTACATGGTGACCCGAGGTGAGTCGAACTCGATGTCAGTTGGGATGACCGCCTCGGCGCCATATACAAGGAAGAAAGGGGTGAAGCCAGTTGACTTGTTTGGGGTAGTGCGCAAACTCCAGAGGACAGCCGGCAGCTCGTCGAGCCAACAGCCGGCCGAACGCTCCAGTGGCACAACCAGTCGGGGCTTGATGCCGGAGAGGATGAGGCCGTTTGACTGCGGGTGGGCGACGGATGCTAGGTCCAGCCGGATGTCATGTGTTGCGCAGAAACGTGCCAGTGCTCCCTTTGCAAAATTTGTACCATTGTCGGTGATGATGCTGTGCGGTATGCCGTACCGGGTTGTGATATCTGCGATGAACGTTACGGCAGTCGGCCCATTCAGCTTCTTGATCGGCTTTGCTTCGATCCACTTGGTAAATTTGTCCACAGAGACGAGCAGATGTGTCATGCCGCCGCGTGCCGTCTTGAACGGGCCCACCATGTCCAGCCCCCAGACGGCAAAGGGCCAGTGAGGGGATGGTCTTGAGTGCGGAAGCCGGCAAATGTTGCTTGGAACTGAAAACTTGGCACCCTTTGCAATGTTTGACTAGCTCCTTGGCATCATCCAAAGCAGTCGGCCAGAAGAATCCATGGCGGAAAGCTTTGGCGACGAGTGACCGTGAGGCCGCATGGTGGCCGCATTCGCCTTGGTGGATGTCTTTGAGGATTGCTATGCCCTTCTCTGGCCTGACGCAGCGCTGGAAGACTCCAGTGACACTGCGCCTAACAAGCTCTCGATTTACTATTGTGTATGCTCCGGCTCGGCATTGAACTTGTCTTGCCAAGATTTCGTCGATTGGCAACTCTTTGTTTACTAAGAAGTTGAGGATGGGCTGCGCCCATGATGGGGCTGTGACTTATTCTATTGTCAGAACTGCTACTGTGACCAGGGCGGGTGGGTTGGGTGGTGAAGAGTTGGAGTCGGCCACCGCCTGCTGCGTCGATGCAGTCCTCGGGCCGGCTGCAGTAGCCCCTGGGCCGAGTTTCGAAGTCCCCGAGCCGGGTGCGACTACGGCAGTCCCCGGGCCGCCTGTCGAAATCCCCGAGCCGCCTGCTTGGTTCCCCAAGTCGGATCCTACTGCGTCGGGGTCAGGCGGCATGAAGATAGAATCAGATTCTGGAGACGGCTTGATAGACGGCTTGAGGAGGCGGTGGAGAGAAACGCCGGCTGGAATAGCTTGCCGGGTGGACCCTACTCGTGCCAGGGCATCTGCTAGCATGTTGTCGGCGCGTGGTACATGAAGGAACTCGCAACCTTCAAAATATCCACTGATTTGCTGAACGAGGAAGTGGTAGCTCACCATGTTCGCGTCCTGGGCGTCCCAGTCGCCAGATGACTGCTGGACCACCAAATCCGAGTCGCCATAGCACAGGATCCTGCGGATGCCGAGCTCCTTGGATAGCCGGAGCCCGTGTATGAGAGCCTCGTACTCGGCCACATTGTTGGAGGCAGCAAAATGAATTTGCAATGTGTACTTGAGCTTGTCGCCTTTGGGGGAGGTGAGGATGATGCCGGCTCCCAAGCCGGTGTGCATCTTGGACCCATCGAAGTGCATTTGCCAATGAGTGGAGTCGGGGGCCGGTGGCAGGTACTGGGTTTCGGCCCAGTCGACGAGGAAGTTGGCCAGTGCTTGGGATTTAACGGCAGTGTGGGGCTGGTAGAAGATCGTGTAGGGAGCCAACTCAATGGCCCATTTTGCCACTCGGCCGGAAGCATCTAGGCTGGCTATGATCTCGGCGAGCGGGGCAGTACATACGACCGTGATGGGGTGCTCTTGGAAGTAGGTCTTGAGCTTCTTGGCAGTGAAGTACACACCGTAGCACATCTTCTGGTAGTGTGGGTAGTTCTGCTTCGAGGTGGATAACACTTTGCTTAGATAATACACCGGCCTCTTGACCAGCTGAGCTCGGCCTTCTTCTGGGCGCTGGACCACGATGACTGTGCTGACCACCCGGCTAGTAGCGGCAATGTAAAGGAGCATGGGCTCTTTTTCAGTCGGTGCCGCCAAGACAGGCGGTGTGGTCAGCATCTTCTTTAGCTCGTGGAAGGCTTGGTCCGCCTGGTCGTTCCACTCAAAATGAGCGGACTTCTTCTTGAGTCGGTAGGGGGGGAGAGCTTTCTCCCCGAGCTGGCTGATGAAGCGGTTCAGGGAAGCCAAGCATCCGGTGAACTTCTGGACGTCCCGCAGCTTGGTCGGAATCTCCATTCTCTCTATGGCCTTGATCTTCATCGGGTTGCACTTGATGCCGCGTTCGGAGACCAGGAAGCCTAGAAGCTGGTCGGCTGGTACTCCGAACACGCATTTCTCGGGATTGAGCTTGATTTGAAATCGGCGCAAGTTTTCAAATGTCTCTCTGAGGTCTTCCAGCAAGGTGCGTGCTTCTCCGTCTTCACCACAATATCGTCTACATAGACGTGGGCATTTCTGCCGAGCTGCTTGAGGAGGCATTTCTGCATGCAACGCTGAAAAGTGGCGCCGACATTTCTCAAGCCAAATGTCATAGTCAGGTAGCAGAAGGCTCCGAATGGTGTGATGAAGGCGGTTTTCAGGCAGTCAGCTGGATCTAACTTTATCTGGTGGTAGCCTGAGTAAGCATCCAAGAAGCTCAACAACTCGCATCCGGCTATGGAGTCTATTACTTGATCAATCCTTGGCAAGGCGAAGGGATCTTTGGGGCAGGCTTTGTTGAGGCTGGTGTAGTCTATACACATGCGCCATTTGTTATTTTTCTTCAGCACGACGACCGGGTTGGCAAGACATTCTGGAAAGAAAACTTCCATAATGAAGCCGGCTGCCAGAAGCCAGGCTATCTCTTCTCCTACAATCCCTCTCTTCTCTTTTGACAGTCGGCGGAGGGGCTGTTTGACTGGTTTTGCACCTTCTCGGACATGTAGTTTGTGCTCGGCGAATTCCTTCGGAACACCCGGCATGTCCTTGGGGGATCATGCGAAGATGTACCGATTCTCATGGAGGAAATCGGCGAGCTCGCCTTCCTATTTGTTGTCCAGGTTTGCCCCGATGGTGGCAAACCTATCTAGGTGCTCCGGGTCCAATGGTACCTTCTTTGTTTCTTTGGCCGGCTGGAAAGAACCTTGGGCATCACACTCCTTGGGGTTGGGGGACAGGGCCGGCTGTTTGCTGGCCATAGCCACAACTCGGTACAGTATCTTCTTCTCTTCAGCAATCACGAGGGACTCGGCCAGCCGGCTGCTGGCTGCCACACACTCGGAGGACTTCTTGTAGTCTCCGGGTATGGTGATGATGCCCTTGGAACTTGGTATCTTCATCTTGAGGTAGGCATAGTGGGGTACAACCATGAACTTGGCCAGGGCGGGTCGACCAAGCAACGCGTGGTAAGGGCTCTCCAGATCCACTACCTCAAACCACACCGCCTCTCGGCGGAAATGATCCTTGTCCCCGAAGAGGATATCTATCTCGATCTTGTCGATTGGGGAGCAGGACAGGCCGGGCACGATGCCATGGAACACAGTCCGACTAGGCATGAGTTGCTTCGTCTTGATGCTCAACTTTTCCATGGTGTCTCGGTATAGGATGTTGATGCTGCTCCCACCATCTATCAGCACGCGGGAGAAACGGGTGGCTCGCCTTTCTGTTGCGAGGGTGGCATCCAAAACCAATGCGTAAGAGCCGGGAGACGGCATCACCTCTGGGTGATCAGTCCGGCTCCAGCTGATAGGCCTTTCTGACTAGTGCATGAACTCGGGGTTGTTGGAGGCAACTGCGTTGACTTCTTGATGTTGTCGGCGCCGGCTACGCCGATCTTCTGGTAGGCTCGTAAAGATGACGTAGGCGGCATGCTCGTCGGGGAATTTGTCTTGAACATCCCCGACTGCCGGTTGAGCAGCCGACTGTGGAGGGGCCAGAGGCGGCAGACCAGCAGGCGGAAGCGGCGCTATCCCCTCACCCTTAGAGATCCGTGTGAGCCAGTGGCACTTTTGGGTTGTGTGGTTTGAAGGCTTCGCGCCCTGTGAAACTTGCAGGGGGCATCAAGTGCTTGCTCGTAGGAGAAAGCCGGCTGCCAAGCCGGCATGCTGCCCTTCTGCTTCTTGGGCGTGGGCCGCCCTTCTGGTTGTTCATCTTCGGCGGTGGCCACCAGCCGACTGATGGGAGGCGGCGGGGGAGCCTTGTGCTTGTGGTCGTTCTGGTACGGGCGTCGGCTGGAGTCTCCTGCCGGCGTCTTGGGACTCGGAGCGAGTACCTTCCCGGAGGCGTCTACTCGGAGCTCGGTCTTCATTGAGGAATCGGTCATGGCGTATTTGTCAGCTATGATCAGCAGCTCATCGAGGGTAGTCGGCTCGTCGCAGAGGAGTCGGTGCTTGAGGAGGGTGCCTTCTCGGCACCCAGCGGTGAAGTACTCTATAGCTTGAACCTCGTGCACCCCTTCGCAGGAGTTGTGGAGCTCGGTCCAACGCGTGAGGTAGTCGCGGGTTGATTCACTGGGCCCTTGCACACACAAGGAGAGCTATCAGGGCTTAGGAGCCCGCTTGTAGGTGCTGGTGAAGTTGCGGATGAAGGCTTCTGTGAAGTCCAGCCAGCTGTTGACGCTGTAAGGCTTGAGGCTGTTGAGCCAGGTACGCGCTGTGCCTTGGAGCATGAGGGGAACATACTTCACAACAACACGCCTGTTGCCGTTCGTGATGCTAACCGCGGTGGAGTAGTCGATCAACCAGTCTTCCAGCTTCATGGAGCCGTTGTACTTGGGCGTGTCTCTTGGGAGTGAGAACCCTTTAGGGAAGGGCTCGTTGCGGATGTGGGGGCCAAAGCAGGGCGGGTTGACGTCATCTTCTTCTTCCAAAGCCAAGGATCGCGCTAGGCAATCGATCCAGTGGCGGGCGTCTCGCCGACTCCTTCGCGGCGACCCAGTCGGCCGCTGAGAGTCGGATGCGTGACAGACGGTGGAGTGGGGTATCTCTCCCCACGAGGCGGAGGAGGGGGCGGATCGCCCCGCCATTCCACAGCTCGAGGACGGCCTTCTACATCACGCGCGATGGAGATTCGAGTCCGGCTGCGGCTGGCAGTCGGCTCCTTTTCTTTCCTTGCGCGGGTGTTGCCCGCCGTCGTCGTTCGTGACATCGCACCGTGCTCTCGGCGCGGGCACTGGCTTCATGCCGCTCTGTGGCCGTGTTGATAAGCTTCTGGATGTGTCTGGTCATGTAGGGGAGCTCGTCGGCCCTCAGTCCGTCCAGCTCGTCTACAGCCGCCTGGGCAGCGCATAGGTTCTCGAGAGGCGTGGCATAGACTGGGCGATCTGCTCCCAGCGCGCCAGCGATAGCTGCACCGCATTTCTTGATGATACCGATGCGGCTCGGCCTGTCGGGAGGCAGCGTGCCGAAGGCGACGCGGTCGACTTCACGCTGATGAGCCTCGGTGAGGCGTCTCATGGAGGCTAGCTTCTGGCCCTCCGCAATGAGGGCGAGGCAGCGCGCCTCCAGTGTATGGGCGTCGGCGTTAGCCGGGATGGGGGCGGATAAGTCGTGTAGTGCCGCCTGCAGGGCGTCGTGGGCTTTCTCGCCAGAGGCGGCGCCGTGGCTGATGACCAGTACCTCGGTGATGGTGCTGCCGCTGCTGGCGGCTCGAGGAAGAGGGTCGTTGATGATTACCACGTTGGAGGGGAAGGCGTCAAGCGATGCCGTGTCAGAATAGACAAGCATCGGGTCAGTAGAGCCAACCGACTCCAAGTCCGCAGCCAGCTCGCCGGAGACGTGGAGTTGGTCGAGGAGGCTGACGAGGTGGCTTTCGGGGCAGCATGTGCCCGCGTCGGAAGCGGGCTCGTCAGAGATGCGAGCCTCGCCAAAAAGATCGGCGAGGCAGCTCGCCGCGCATACGTCAGTGATGCCTTGCAGCACATTGGGGCAAGCGCCATCGGGCGAGCCGGGCTGGCTACGCACGCTGGGGAGGAAGAGGGTTCCCGTCCAGAGCAGGTCTTCGGACGACGGTGCACCTGGCCCCATGGTGGGCGCCAAATGTCGGGTGGTTGGTGCAACATATGCCAACGGGTGGCTTATCATTGTGGGAGCCAATAAAACATCGCCGGTGCTTGGAAACGGGACAAGGCGAAGACATGCACGCCGGCGAATCTTACCCAGCTTCAGGGCTCTTCGTGGAGATAACACCCCTACTGCTGCTCTGCGGGGTCTCCGCATGGTCACTAGATTGGCAAGTACCTACAAGAGGCTCCTTGAGTTGTTTGGTGAAAGGATGAAGAGGGGCCAGGCTTGCTTGCTCCTCCTCTCGTTGCGGTGTCTAAAAACTATTCAAAGAGAGATCCCCCTTGCATGGGTGCCCTGGGGGGTTTATATAGGCCTACCCCCCGGGGGTACAATGGTAATCCGGCTGGGCGCGGGCCCCAGCCGTCTGTGTCTACGCTGGCCGGCTTCTCTACCGACCGATGGGCCCACCGCCTGGTAGGCCCCGCCAGCTGCCGGCCCTCTGGTTGACAGGCTGGCCCCACCGCTCGGGAGTTTTGTCGGAGGCTGGTTACTGTTGCCTTGCCTCTGGTGACAAGGGCTTTGTCGTGGTAAGCATGGCTACAGTGCCGCCGCGTGGCGGCTCATCACTGTAGCCTTACCTTGTCTTATCTCCTTAATGAGGCACCTCCTTCGAGGGAGAGAGCTGGCCGGCAATTGGGAGCCGGCCGTACCCCAGGCTGACTGTGGGAAGCCTGGCCGCCTTTGGGGTCTCCATGACTGAGGGGGCCCGCCACCCACGGGTCGTACTGACCGCCCGCCGTGGGTGACGTCATGATCAACATGGCAACAGTGCCGCGTCGGATGGGTGATGGCCGCCCCGTATGACGCATTGTGGCCATGCGTGCCCCGGGATTCGGGGGTGGCAGGCTTCATTGTAGCCACGCCCTGTCTTGTCGCCGTTATGTGGGTGCAGACTCTGAGGGCACAATCTTGGCCGCCTGTTGAGGGGCCGGCTCCTGGGAGTCGGCCTTCTCATGGCCGGCTTCTTGGAGTCGGCCTCCTCGTGGTCTTGTTTCTCAAGGATTTCAGGGCTGGGCCGCCTTTGCGCAGCCGGCCTGAGAGGTAGCCAGCTGGGGGAAGGCGGCCCCACGTCTTGGACGCTTAGAGGCTCAATCGGCCTATAATTTTTCTGAAGAACAAGGGGAAGCCGGCTAGGCTACCCGTGGTCATTTACTCCGACATTAACAGTTAGCACCGGCTTTATAATGCCCTTCTCCATGTCAAGGGAAGGATAACTCAAGAATTTCAGCACAGAATCTTCTTCATAAGCATTGCCTGTACTCTACATTTTGTAGAGAGTAATTATAGATATGATAATACTGGAAGGGGTAGAGGATAATGAAGATAAGATGCAGATTGATGCTACATAATCAACTACCGATCCCTGGAAGTACAAGCATTACAAGACAAAATGTACTGACAAGAGCAATGGGCTACACTTCTGCACTGGCATTGTCTGTGTATTCTACTTGTTGGTAAGATTAAATATAGATCTGATCTTTTTTGGTAAATGGTGGGCGAGGGAGATCAGATGAAGAATGCTACAAAATGAACCAATCCCTCTTCCCATAATACAAGAGTGTTTTGAACACTGGTGTACTGTACAAAACGTTCTTATATTATGGGATGGAGGGAGTAGCTGTTAATGTAAGTACAGTGATAGACCACGTTCAGTCCTTACAAGAGGACTGCAGAGCTAAACCTCTTCAAAAGCATTGGGTTGATTCTAAGTTTATGTAAGAGTCCACATGGATCTTATAATGTCCACCAAATGGACGATTACGAGGCTAACATGTGCAGTGATGCTACATAATCAAATAGCTATGAAAGTAAATATGGTCATACAGGGAAAGAGGTACTCACAAGAGCAATGCAGTGTGCAGTATAGTTGCGAGATTCTGTGGTCTCTTGAGAATGAATGTTCTTCTGCTAACAGTTTTCGTACAAGTGAGACATTAAGGCAAATGCAGAAATGTAGTTCAAATTGTGATGTGATATCATAGACAGTACCTTACGCTGCAGCCGAGACCAATGTGTAACAAGATTATTCCAGTCACTGTCGGATAAATGTAGCACCAGAGACTTTACAGAAATTTTGTTCAGAGGCTTGCCATCGAAGTGCGCTTGCCTCAGGTAGGAACGATACTTCATCAACGATTGCTTGAAAAGCGCAACCAACCCTTGCTCGTCATCATAATCCAGTTTGCGCCTCGCCTATTTAAAAGAATGAAATCTTGTGTCTTCTGTCAGCAGAAACATATGCAGTAATGACCATGAATAACATTAGTACATTACTTACGCGTAAGTTGCAGAGGAAGACTGGAAATTGTTCTGTGTCTGCGGTATAATCTTTCCATGAAGGAAAGATGCGCACAAAGTTCCTGACAACAACATAAGCTTCGTCTTCTAAACTGGGAAGAAATGGAACAGGGGTCCTATTTGCTGCAATTGGGTCTCTCTCTGGTTTGAAAAGGGATTTGGCAACTGGATTTGGTGTACTCTTTGCTGGAATGGGGGTTTTGCGTCGTACAGCTGGTGCTATGTTAACTAGCATAATCATACTGTTTGTTGCAGTTGGGGTCTGCTGAGTTGGGGCATCAGAAATGACCAGTGTAGTAGGGCTAGAGTCTGCTAGAGTTGGGGTATTTTGTGGGTCAGGTGATATTGCAACTACACCTAATGGGCTATTTGATTTATCAGGTTCCACTACCTTTTCCAAATACTTTGCTTGTGCTCCTCCACGATCAGCAATCGCCCTCTTCCTTTTGAACGTCTGATACACAAGAACAACATTTGAATGGATAAATATGGTATGATGACAGACGGAATATGTACTGAAAATGGATAGGCAGGGCGTATTCACATGCACGATGCGTAAACTAAGCTAATGGCAGTTCAATAAAGTAGAAGCAATGCAAAGCATCAGTTGCAAGATATGTGCGAGCAATGTAACCTTGGAAAGTTATAGCAAGTACCTTGATGGGTGAATAAGATAGGGCATCTTCCTCTGACTCCTCCACTAGCGAGCTACATTGACTTAGGTCTCCCTCTAGCTCAGAATCACTGTTAGGATCATATTCTGAGCATGAATCTATAGGTGGAGAGTGTTTGCATTGCATTGCATCCAGACTTGATTTCAGTCCCTTAATGCCAAGTTTGACAGCCATGGCATTGTTCTGCTTTATTCTTTCATGCGCGCAAGCTCATACTCATTATGATGCTATTCAGAATCTGAGATTCATGAAAACATAAAAAGTAGTCAGATTATCTATGGAATGCATTGCGGTTTCAACTCGGAGAGTGTCTCCTTATAAACCCCTGCATATGCAAAGTTCACCTCCCCAACCGTGCTGACCAGACCACACACAGAGATACACACCCAAGCGGCGAACATGCATTTTCAAAACTAATTTAGGAACATTTAGCTAAACAATTAAACAACTCTATTTTAATAATATCAGATTCGTATTTGAACAACTAATCTTGTTTAGCTTGATGGGTGGAGCAGTGTTATTATGAAACGAAGCACGTATTCTGATCGTATAGTGATCATAAAAGGGGGAAATTCTAAGCATATATTTTTTAGCAAAAGAGGGTTTCCCCTCTGATTTCTATTAAAGAAACCACCATGGAACCAACATGATCAATTAAACCCTAAGCATGATCAATTAAACCGTATTATGGTTGTGCCATGGCAGATTTGAAGCTACAAACCGGAGAAATGATATTTAGCATCCATTGTTTGCTTCGAACTAAGAACTAAATTCTAAGAGCTGAAAAGAAAGTAGAGTAACCAAGTTAAGATCTATTTTCTGGTTGAGATCAAAAAGTTGAGGAGATATGAAGTACCACCTCTCTTGCGGCGCCGTGTAGGCATCGGGGGTGCGATGGCTGTTGGCGGCGTTGAAGAAGATCTGCGACGGTAGAGCGGGTGCATCGGGGGATAGGTCCCGTTGTGGTGGAAGAGAAGGTCGTGTGAGCGGTCCCGGCAAAGAGGACGACGGCGCCGATGAAGCGAGAGGACGTGATGCAAGGCTATTGGTCCATCGTCGTGGATGAGAAACGTCCATCTCTAGTAGTGGACGATGCGATCTTGGTAGGCGCTCTGGCATGGTGGAGGACGGTGGCGATGGATGTGGTGGAGGACGGCGGCGATGGATGGGGTGCCGGACGGAGGCTGGTGTGGGAATGGGGTGTTCTAGCGCGGACGGTGTATGAATGGGAAAATGGAGGGAGAGGTACGGGGAACCATGTTTTTGGGACGCGCCTGTCTGAAATATGGGAAAGTTATGAACTTATCCCCCGTTTCAAATTTGGACGTCTCGTCAGTTGGGGATAGGACGGTAATCTCGCATCTCCCAAATATTTGCCGGTAACTATTTCGGGCGAAGAGAGGGTGTTTTGCCACCCACGGTTGGCGCCCACGGTGTATGAACGAGCCTGACAGGTAGGGCGGTTGTGTCACGTCTGATGGAAGTTACACATCTGCCCCTATTTAAAATATTAGCCTACATCTATTTCGGACGAGGAGAGTTTGTTTTGCCGCCGACCGTGTATGAATGGTTAATGGAGGGAGAAACAGAGGTCTTTCGGGCGAGCTTGAATCAAATGAGTTTTGCCGCCCATGTTTGATGCCCACCGTGTCGGAATGGGCTCAGAGGCGGTCGTGTCATGTCTAATTGAAGTTACTAACCTACCCCTATTTAGAGCAGTGGAAATCGGGCCGATGGATTGTCCGTGTAATGGGTAGACAATAATTTCCATCTCCCAAACACTTGGCTTCGGGCAGCCGATGTGGGAGTGGACATTTTGTTGTTTCTTTCGAATTTTGGGACAATAAGCATCCACGTTTACCCTGGCAACTAAATTTGAATCCATTTTGTATTCCTATATGAATCTTTATAAATCATTCTATGTGTTTTTATATATCTTCAAAAGGACGACAAAGATGTATTCCACTGTCATATATGAATATGGTTTACAAATGTCGATACTCAAATTCAGAAACTAGAATCCAGTTTAAGGTGAATTCGAATATTTGGAACACTTCATGTCCAACTCAAATGTCACACGCAGCATAATGTGTACTCCCATTTAGATATGTACACAAGCGATGTATCAAGATTCAAATACCGAGTCAATCAACCAAGAATGTACGGAACTAACAGACATATAAACACTTATAGAGTATATGGATCAATAATATCAACTAACATACATAAGTATAGGCCAGGCCGCTGTACTTTTTTTGGCTACAACAGCATCCTTTTTTTAGCCAGCATCTTGGCCCTTTCTGATGCGTGCCACTTATGGTCCATCTATACTAGTATTGTTGAATGCACATTCAGCCCGATTGGCATATTTGTAGGTCTGGCACAGCAATCCAAATGAAATGTCTCTGATTCTTATCAATTAATACAGACTTGTGCTCAAATAAAATTAGAAACAAAAAAACAAAAAAAAAGTATTACATGATCTCTAAAACAAATGGTTTGATTGATTACATGAACAGACAACACAAAGGTTATTCAACTATGGAAAGAACATTTCACCTATGATTTACCAAGTAGGAATTTAATTTCCTTTTTTCTTTCAAGACCTTAACAATCTGGTCAGTCTCAGCTTGCTTCGTTTTGAAATCCACCAAATATTTAATGCTTGTCTTGAGTACTGCTTGTGATTGTGCTGTTTGCTTCCTCAACATGTCAACTTCATCTCTAAGTGCAGAAGCAGAATCTCTTTCTACCACTAGTTTAGCCTCTAGAGCATCAGCAGTTGGCAATTCATAATGCACGATTGGGCCGGTGCCACTGCTGTGGGATGATGCAACGTCCATGGGGACCTCACTCTTTGATCTTGGGCTAACCTGTTTTGCCATTGAAGTTCCGATTGGATTCAGAAAAGTTGAAGTTAGCAAAACATCTCAACTAGGAGTTATAACAGCAAACCAGTTAAACAAGCAAGGAATTAAAGAGTTTCAACTGGATGCTGAAAAGTAGTTATTAACATCATTGTAACCCGCTGTTGCAGCAGCAAAGCAGCTAAACAAACAAGTAGATATTTAAGTTAAGACAAAACAGGTAATTCTTAACAGTAAGTATCAAACACATAGATAGGCGCAGTCTACAATATGATTAACAGGCTGTGCCATTATGTAATCAGTAACAAACTAAATTAAGCCAAGCAACGTAATTGAACAATTTTGCAATAAGTGGCTAACTAAAATTCCGAGAAGCGGGTAACTGAACTTACGCTAGTTCTTTATACAGGCACACTTCAACTTCTTTTTCGCTTACATGGTTGTACAAAGGAGTCCATGGAATCAATTGCTTGGATACGCAGTCCCAATACTTCTTTCTTCCCACACTGCATGGGTAAGTCGAATGGTTATTCTGGTAAGATGGTGCATCCTTGATATGTTATATGAGGACGTGTAGTCAGACTAGTTGTAGCCAAACACATCACACTGGCTTTTACTGTATATTTCATGCGATTACTTTTGGCATATCGAGATCTAAGCAATCTACAATAGGATGAAAAGACTGGCATCCTTCACATTATTGGCGAACTCAATTCATAGAAACAAGCAATTCAACCATTCTGTGGGTAAATCAAAAGCGTCACTGGAATATTTTTCAGTATCCAATCATACACGCAAAAAGGGGCGACGCCACCATAGGGGCTGGTATGGGCGGCCGCCTCAGGTGGCTGGAAAGTGTGCACCTAGTTTGAGTTGTCCAGGTTGGCCCACGCTAGTTTTGTTCGTCCCAACGCACGAGCAGGTAATGTAAAAAATGAAGAAAAATGTTTCAATTTGGATGGGCCAATAACATAAGTGCAAGGCAGGCCCGATAGCAGGCTCGCAGCACGAGCGCCTCCCATATCGATCAACAGCAGGAAAAATCCCAATTCATTCGCTCCAGCCTCCAGTCTGGTTCGCTCCTAACCTAGCCGTCGCTGGACAGACCGACAAAGCACTTCCTCGCGCCCTCGTTGGAGGGCGGTCGCCGGTCTTCAAGCGAACGGAAGGACAAGAAGATGAAGATCCAACCCTGGGTGTAGCCTGCGTGGGAGGCAGCGGCGGCAGCACAGGCATGGCATCGAGCTTGCGCAAACGGACAGTCGCTAATTGCAAGAGTAGCATGCCTAACGAGCAGGTACATCACATCCCTGATTATATCTAATTCAACTCTTCAATTTTTGGCCAATAGTTAAACCTGACGGTGTTGTAAAACTGCTTGTATGTAGGGAATCTATGAGAAAATGAAACCAATTTCTACTTATTTTATAACTCTCCCAATCAATACTGAACTGACTGAATCGGATGTATCTAATCAAGTTTCCGGTGCAAACATACAAGCTCATGTTGTTCTTGAGCCTGAAGTGTCTAATGAACAGACTGCTAATGAAGGATTTGATGCAAACATTTTACATGCTCCTAGTGATGAACATATAGTGTCTAATGAGGGATCTAATGCAAGCATTTTGCAAGCTCATTGAAGGATTTAGTGTCTAATTATGATCTACTATGTTGAGACACACAGAGATTTGCAGGCATTGATGACAAGCAAATTATAGTGCATTTTCATAGCTTGAGGAAACGTCGAGGCCATCTACCAGAAAGTCCCCGTATCATGACAACATAGCATAAATACTTTTCTAATCTGTTGTTTGAAACTATTGGCATACTTGTGCAGGATATATATATATATATATATTGATATGCAGTTTGCGCACTGGTTATACGTGCAATTACACTTTGATATTTTCAGCCAGAGAATGAATAATTCAAGCAGGTACAGACCATGTTTGTAGTCCTTGTACACCATGTTGCATTTTGTGTTTTTTGGTGCTTGCATCATTTAGTGTTTATAATCTGAACTATTTTGGATCATTAGCTGGTTTTCAAAGTGCATGTAGCTTCACATTTCTCAAGTTATGTTGATTTCCGGAGTGCAAGTGCCTTCGTAATTTTTAAGTTAAATGTTCGCCCCTGGTAACTTGAATTCGTGGATCAGCCACTGCACACAAATCATACACGAATGCAGTACGAATTAAATGAAATGCAGGGACTTACGCTAGCTCGTTGTACAGGCTCACTGCAGCTCTGCTTGCGCTTTGGATGTTCCATGTACAAGTCCATGTTACCACTTGCTTGGATGTGCAGGCCTTGTGCTCCTTGCATCCCCCTCTGCATTTTTGACACGGCGAATGGTTGATCAAATAAGAGGAATCAACCTTGATGTTGTACCGGAGGACAGATACTTACAAGGTTATACCGGTGTGCAAGATGTGTACCAGATCCCGTAGCGCCGTCATGCTTCGCTAAAATATGGATTTGCTTGTTTCAGATGATATCTCCAGAAGAAATAAGAGTTAAGGTCAGAGTTGCATAGGCGTGTAAGCTAAGAGAGCAGTGAAAGGATATCCAAACATCGTCGGAACAATGCACAAGGGACTGATGTGTGGATACCTAGTTCGGGCTGGCGTTTGGGCATGCTCGCCAAGCTAGAGTGCGGGTCACTTCAGAGCCGTTGAGGGTGATGCGCTGGCGTTGGCTGGCCACGCACGGATGCAGATCTTGAGTGGCAGCGGAGCGCTATGATGCGGTGGACGAGACCGTTGGTGAAGCCCCAACGGCCTCGGGGGGGGAGGGGCGGAGGTGCGACGATGTGCTCGGTGAAGTAGCCTCGGTGAGCTGGGAGACGGCGTCGGTGAAGCGCACCTGATGCGGTGGAACTCGGTGTCTGTGAGGCACGTCGGTTGCGGCGGCCTAAGTTTTCGGTGGACCACCTGGTGCGGTGGACGAGGGCGTAGATGAGGTAGCTCCGGTGCGGTGGTGAAGCGCAACCGTCGTCTTCGTCGTCGTCGTCCGGCACACAGGTGGGAAAAGGTGGGGAAAGAAACGAGACGAGGGGAGATTCGAGGGTTGGCGGCGAATTAGGGATTTGAGCAATCTGGGCGTGGAAGGGGACAGTGGAGAAGAGAGATTTTGCAGGGCTGGAATTGGGGCCGCCAGATATTTCAATCCAAAACGTGGAAGCACGAACTTATATTGTCGTCGTCCTTTTGGGGGGTGGTTGGGTGCTACGCGTCCGTCCAACACATGCGACCACCCCAACAGGACTATGCTTCGGTGCCTTAAGGCACCTGCCTTTGTGTCCATGACATATGGGCCCAACAGGTGGCTGGCCCACATGTCAGTGACGCAAAGGCAGTTGCCTTTAAGGCACCAAAGCAGCGTCCACAACGACACGACCCTGGTTTTCCTGGTGCGCCTACATTTGAGAATGCAAACGAATATTCTTTCATTTGCAAACGAATCTGTATGTATTACCATGCCCGTGTTTTCCTTGCAATACTTAGTCATTCGAAACGAGATACTCCATCCGTTCACTTTTGTAAGTCGTTTCAAACAAGTTAAAATGAACTGTTTTGCACATTGTCTGAAATGTCTTCAAGGTCTTATAAAAGTGAACAGAGGGAGTACTATAAATTAATTAATGAGGAGTTATTTGAAAAAAATCAAAACGGTACCCACACTAACGTGGATTAGAGTGTGTCTCACATAATTAGTTATTTGAATTAGAGTGTGTGTCACGTAGTTAGTTATTTGAATTAGAGTGTGTGTCACGTAGCGATCTCCAATTCTAACGTGGATTTCGCATTTCACTGTATCCACGCTACTTTTTTAATACAAATGCATATGTATATGATGAACACCATGGTAGTGAGAAAACTTTTGGATGGATTCAAACATATGACCTACAAAATAGCACAACAAACTGAGTCAATGTCAACTTTTTGAAACTTAGTATGGCACGAATTCGAAATAATTACCCGTATACCTGCTCCTCGGTTCAAATCTTACAATGTACACCGAATTGAAACATCGATATTAAGTCTCGTACTATGTACATTCAAATGTTGTTTTTAGCCCCCCCCCCCCGCACAAACGCTACATACTTCTTGTATCGGTCAATCTTCCTCTCCTAACCACCTTAGGAAGCTATCGATTTCCAACACACGTTCATTCTTTCGCTCCATGTTTCGATCTCTAAGTCTCTCAACTACACAACCCCTTTTTCCACTCTGTTACCAAATGTATTTACCTCACACACCCGCCATTGCACCCCATGCCGAGCTCTCTCCCCCCTCTCCCTCTCACCCTCTCGCGCTAAATACATGCATTGCCTATCTAGCCCCCCAACCTCTCGTGCATGCGCACGCACGCATGTTGTATATCTAGGTCACTCCCTCGAGACTGTCTCACTCTTTCTTCCACACGACGGGCCACTCTCGCTCAATTTCGCTCTCTTTATCCGAGTCTCGTTTAACCTCGTTTTCTTTCACACACAAATGATATATCTCCCTGTTCGAGCCTCGGTCGACACACTCTATACTCTCTCACGCAGATTGTCTATCTAGGTCAGTACATCCAAGCCGCCACCACTCTTTCGACCTCATGGTGGGCCACGCTCACTCAATCTCTCTCTCTGTATGTCTCGATTGACCTCGCTCTTTCTAGGACAAAAACAATATATCACCATGTTTGAGCCCAATTCGACCTATTCACATTGTATACTCTCTCACGCACATCGTCTATCTAGGTCACTCTCTCCAACCCGTCTCACTCTTTCGATCGCACGGCGACCCTATGTGATCGGTTGACCTTGCCTCCTCCCACGCACAAAATATATCTACACGTCTTCACTTACTGGTGGGTTCCATCTGTGCTCTCTCTCTCTCTCCTCCCCTTCTACGTTTAGACGCACGGGCAAACAGGAAGAACTCGCGGGCGATGTTGCTGTTGACCATATCTGGATGCGTTCACAAGTCACAGCACCAGTTTCACGTACTAGCAGCACTAGTCAGTGTGTATGTGCAATGCACGTTAATTTGGATGTATATTAAGTGCATGCAGATATTAACTACTAGGATATTATTTGCGTGTTGTCATGTGATTAGCACTATTTTTGGCATGAAATTAACTGCAAGCTAAACGTGTTGAACGCTCGACATTGAAGCAGTCTAGGTCGTTGGATGACAAGGAATACATGTGGCTCTAGCAGAACATTCAATCAATCAAACCATACATTTCATTCAGTCTGACTCCGACTTTAAATTATACGACGATCGATATAAAATAAATGGAAATGATAAACGTTCGGATTTTAAGCATGGCAATCCGAAAGTTTTTCATGGCAAATTTAGATTACGCGGCGGCGGCAGGGGCGTCTCGCGGTGGGAAGCGGCTCCTCTGCCGTTCTCTGTGTGTCGTCGGGCCACTGACCGACAGCGACAGCGGCGTCTTGCGCCGTTGTTGGCGTACTCCTAGATGTTGGCCTAGCTTCAAGGAAGGCCAAAATGTTCTTGACTTCGGAGCGAGTCGACTGGCGGGAGGAGGCGACTGGCGTTGGTGCAAGAAAGCGGTCAACGACGGCCATCCATGCCGCTAAGGGGGGCACTGGCACCCGCACGGGGACATGCGCTGTCAACGGCGCGGTGGAGAAATTCGAGTGCATGGGCACCAGCACGGGCGCGCACGTCAGTGCACATGCAAGCGCAGGCGCTGGCAGGTGCACGGGCATCGGCACGGGCATGCGCGTTAGTGCATGCGCAGGCGCATGCGCTGGCAGGTGCACGGGCGCGTGAAAGTCGGCGGGCACCTCGTGGAACCCCGTGGGATCAAGCTCGGCGACAATGTGCGGCTCCCAGTCCATCAATTCCATGGGGATGGGCGCTGGCGCAGTCGGGCCGACGGGAGCCGGAACGGGAGCGGGGACAGGCGCGGCTGTAACACCCCGGATGTAACTTTCCCAATTTGTACTCCAACTCTTGCCGTTTCCGGCGTTAAGTTAATTTATTTTCTCGGGTTCGGGACTTTGTCTCCTTGTGTTGTTATCGTTGTCATGCATCTCATATCATGTCATCATGTGCATTGCATTGGCATACGTGTTTGTCTCATGCATTCGAGCATTTTTCCCGTTGTCCGTTTTGCATTCCGGCGCTTCGTTCTCCTCCGGTGGTCATTTCTAGCTTTCTTTCGTGTGTGGGGATTAAACATTTCCGGATTGGACCGAGACTTGCCAAGCGGCCTTGGTTTACTATCGGTAGACCTCCTGTCAAGTTTCGTATCATTTGGACTTCGTTTGATACTCCAACGGTTAACCGAGAGACCAAAAAGGCCTCGTGTGTGTTGCAGCCCAACACCCCTCCAATTTGGCCCAAAACCCACCTAAACCCTCTCCATCTTCTAGAGCGTTCGATCACGATCGCGTGGCCGAAAACCGCACCTCATTTGGACTCTCCTAGCTCCCTCTATGCCTATAAATAGAACCCCCCCCCCCCCCCGAAATTCGGATCTCCTTCTCCCCTCGAAACCCTAAAACCCCCCCGCCACCGACGGACATGTCCGCCGCCTAAACCGGAAGCGTCCGCGCCGCCACCGCCGCCCAACCGCAGGCCGCCACGTGGCCCGCCGCCGCGCCTCAGCCGCCGTAGCCCGCCCGGCCCGCGGGAGGCCCTCCCGGGCCCGGCCGCCGCCTCCCCGCGCCGGCTCCTTCCCCGCCGACGCCGTCCTCCGCGCCGCCGCCCGAGCTGGTCGCCCGCCGCCGCGCCTCCTTGCCATCTCCGCCGCCGAGCCGCTCGCCGCCCCGGCCGCCGCGGCCACCGCCGCGCCACCTCACCCGTCCTCCGGCCGGCCGCCGCCTCCCCGCCTCGTCTCCGGCCAGATCCGGCCGCGGGAGCGCCGGATCCGGCGACCTCGACCTCGCCGGCCGCCGTCCTCGTCCCCGCCGGTGAACAGTGCGCCGCCACCTCGGGTTGCATGCCGTGAAACCCTAGATCCGGAGGTTGATTTTTTCTACTAAGTCCTCGAGATCCCAGATCCAAGTGCTCATGTTCATAGCCCCGTAACATTGCATCCGTAGCTCCGATTCATGCATATAGCATATCAAAATGTTCATCTCAGAGAGTATATCATTTCAGCCATTGCATCATTTTCATTTGAGTTCATCTTGATGCCCGAAATGCTGTTAGAAGAGGGCTACTTGAGATAATTGTCAGATCTGCTGCTCCATTTAGGTTTTTGTCATTTCTGCCATGATTATTGTGTGCATGTTATGCCGCGATGCTCTACATATGTTTTGTTAAGGGTTTTGTCATCTTTCCAGAGGTGCAACCCATGTATTTTTGTGATTTGTGTGGTGACTAGCACAAGCTTGCAAAGTGGTGCACTTGATAATTCTGTTTTCAGGGACTTAGCATTTCCACAAAGTCCTTGACCTGTTTATCTCATGATGCCATATGTTCATGTTGTTTCCTAGTGATCCATGCCTCTTTTGAAGATGATCGGTAAGGATGTTTTGTTAATCTTGTAGTTCTCTATCCATCCATGTCTTTCTTTGCAATTATGGAGCACCCTAGCTTGAGTCAATCGAGCTCTACTTTTGCTACTTTGTGAATCTGGGCAGATTGTCAACTTGTTTGCAATTTTGCCGATGATGTTGAAGTTGATCCATGCATGATATGTTATTGTTCTTGCCATGTCTAGCTTGCATTTTGTGTATTCTTGATGGGTGTATGCTTAGCTTATCATGACTTGCTCCGTAGTGAGTGCATCGAGCTCGTAAACATGCCCACTTGATATCTGTTTTCAGCATGCTCCAGTTTTCACTAAGTCTGGAAACTGATTATGTTTTTGCTATGCTCACATGCTTGCAATTGTATTTTCTGATCCCTTTTGGCTCAAGGTCACTAAGGGACTTTTGTTAAGCTCTTTGAGTAGCTCCATGCCATGCTTTACTTTGCCATGTTCAGTTCTTGTAGCATATAGTTTTGCTGCTCCGAAGAGTGCTACCTCTTCTGAAATTCCAGACAAGTGTTAATTTCACTAAGTCTGAGATCTGTTTGCCATATGCATTTTTGCCATGCTTGTTTGAACCTGTTAATGGATGAATTGGCCGTAGCTCAGTGCTAGACTTTTGTTAAGTATCTTGAATGCATCCCTGCCATGTATTTTGATGTCATGTTTGGGTGCTGTAGCATGTTCATCTCATTGCATTTAGATGGCTACTTGCTGTAAATCGCAGACCGGTGTCATATTTGAATCGCTTGCCATTTCCAAACCGTAACTCCGATTCCGGCGTTCTTTATATCGTTTTCAAGAGATTTCATCTCATCTTTCCAGTGGCACACTTGAATTTCCAAGTTGAGGCCAGGTTCTTGCATTTCCTGTCACATCTTGCATATGCATCCCGCATCGCATCCCGCATAGCATATCATCTTTGCATCATGTTGTTTGAGTTGCATGTGGTTGATTTGTGTCCTTGTTGCTTCTTTGTCTTGTTTGGGTAGAGCCAGGAGACGAGTTCGCTAACGAGGAGCCCGTTGAGTTTGTTTTCGAGGATCCAGTCAACTCTGACAACTGTGCAGGCAAGATGATCATACCCTCGAAATCACTACTATCTTTGATATGCTAGTTTGCTCGCTCTTTTGCTATGCCAATGCTATGATGCCTACCACTCGCTTTCAAGCCTCCCAAATTGCCATGTCAAACCTCTAACCCACCATGTCCTAGCAAACCGTTGATTGGCTATGTTACCGCTTTGCTCAGCCCCTCTTGTAGCGTTGCTAGTTGCAGGTGAAGAATTGAAGGCCGTTCCTTGTTGGAACATTTATTTACTTGTTGGGATATCATTATATTATCTTGTTATCTTAACGCATCTATATACTTGGTAAAGGGTGGAAGGCTCGGCCTCTCGCCTAGTGTTTTGTTCCACTCTTGCCGCCCTAGTTTCCGTCATATCGGTGTTATGTTCCCGGATTTTGCGTTCCTTACGCGGTTGGGTTATAATGGGGACCCCTTGATAGTTCGCCTTGATTAAAGCTTTTCCAGCAATTCCCAACCTTGGTTTTACCATTTACCACCTAGCCTTTTCTTTCCCTTGGGTTCTGCAGACTCAAGGGTCATCTTTATTTTAACCCCCCCCCCCCGGGCCAGTGCTCTCTGAGTGTTGGTCCAAACTGTCAGCCGCCGGTGGCTACCAGGGGCAACTCTGGGCTGGCCTACCGGAAGTTTAGACAATCTGAGTGTGCCCTGAGAAAGAGATATGTGGAGCTCCTATTGGGATTTTTCGGCACATTCGGGCGGTGTTGCTGGTCTTGTTTTAACCTGTCGAAGTGTCTTGAAGAACCGAGATACCGAGTCTGATCGGAACGTCTTGGGAGGAGGTCTATTCCTTTGTTTACCGTGAGAGCTTGTCATGGGCTAAGTTGGGACTCCCCTGCGGGGATTTGAACTTTCGAAAGCCGTGCCCGCGGTTATGGGCAGATGGGAATTTGTTAATGTCCGGTTGTAGATAACTTTAACCTTAACTTAATTAAAATGAGCCAACTGAGTGTGTTACCGTGATGGCCTCTTCTCGGCGGAGTCCGGGAGGTGGACACGGTGTTGGAGTATTGCTTGCGCAGGTTGTTCACTAGTTTTCTCGCTCGCGCTTTGCCTCCTCTTCTCGCTCTCTTTTGCGAACAGTATAGCCACCATACTTGCTAGTCGATTGCTGCAGCTCCACATATACTTTACCTTGCCTTACCTATAAGCTTAAATAGTCTTGATCGCGAGGGTGCGAGATTGTTGAGTCCCTGTGGCTCACAGATTACTATTACACCAGATGCAGGGCCTGATGATTCCGCTCCAGGAGATGCGTTTGAGCTCAAGTGGGAGTTCGACGAAGACTCTCAACGTTACTATGTTTCCTTTCCTGATGATCAGTAGTGGTGCCCAGTTGGGGGTGATTGGGACCGTGTCGCAATGTTGGGTTCTCTTTTATTTTGGCACCGTAGTCAGGCCATGAGTGTTTGGATGATGTAATGTTATTTATGTACTTGATTGACGTGGCGAGTGTAAGCCAACTATGTTATCTCCCCTTTATTATTTATATTACATGGGATGTTGTGAAGATTGCCTAACTTGCGACATAAGCCTTCAATGCGATTATGTCTCTAAGTCGTGCCTCGACACGTGGGAGCTATAGTCGCATCGAGGGTGTTACAAGTTGGTAATCAGAGCCTTCCCCGACCTTAGGAGCCTCGTTGCTTGATCGTTTTTAGCGCCCGAGTTGTGTCTAGAAAAATGTTTTGAGTCAATTAGGAATTATATATCGGAGAGTTTAGGAATTCTTTTTACTTCCCAGTCTCCTCATCGCTCTGGTAAGGCATCCTGACGTAGAGTTTTGACTCTTCTCTTCTCAAATTTCACTAAAAAAATTTAGGATCACGCGGGTATCTTGGAATCGTTCCGATGGTTTTATGATGAGAACATTGTCTTGGTGCCTCCTGTCAGGGGTTTAGTGGAAGTGTCCCGGGGAGTTGAGCTCTGAGGTGTTGTCGTCATAATTTTATCGTTACAGTTCTGGAATACCTGAGTTTAGTACGCTGACATCGAAAATCTCTTTTATGCAGTTCGTTGGTGAGATAACCTCGATGCCACCCAGTACTGGGGCGGGAGTTCGGGAGTATCGCCATAACTTGTATAACGGATGCTTTTCGAAGGTTGAGGTAGATGGTTTCCGAAGTTTTTCTTGGTTATGTGTTGAAGGATGGATACAGCTGGATGTAGAATTTGCTAGTTTGGGTGAGATATTATGCTTCCCCTGTATCCCCAACACCTGATTGCATAACCGGAAAGGTTCGGGAGTTTCATAGGTGGGAATTCTAGTAGCTCTAGTTCTTCTTCCACGGATATTGGTTTGAGATTGGGATTTCTTACCGATTATTCGTTCCTGATACGTACCTTGTTGATTTATTTCTCTATCTTAATTCTACATGGCTTCTCAATTTATGGATATGTGACCATTTCAAGAGGAATGCATTCGTTCGTTTTGTTCGGATGTGAAGACTATATGTTGCAATTTTCATTCCGTTGGATTCAGCTTCAATATGTGTCTATCAATGTGCTAATGGATGTCAACCTCTTCAGGATGGCTCCTCCAACGCGCACGACTCCGAATCCTAATCCGCCACCACCTCCACCTCCTCCGGAGGCATGGCAAGCTGTGATGGCCGCAACCAATGCAAACACACAGTTGATCATGCAAATTCTCCAAGAGCGCAATCAAGGCAACCAAGGGAACCAAGGCAACAATCAGAATCAGTTTGCTACACTCAACCAGTTCCTTGCTAATGGGCCAAAGACTTTCAGCAATTGTGTTGAGGCAACCGATGCTGACGATTGGCTTGTGGATCTGTGAAAGCATTTCGAGTGCAGTAACGTCAGGCATGAGGACTTTGTCAAGTTCGCTTCCTTCCAACTCAAAGATCAACCTGCAGAATGGTTCCAGGAGTACAAGGACTCCAGAGGTGGACGAGTTATCACTTGGGATGAATTCCGTCAAGATTTTTGAGCTCATCATATTCCTCAGAGCATGGTTGAAAGCAAGCATGAGGAATTCCGCAACCTGAAGCAAGGCTCTTTGTCTGTCTATGACTACAACAAGTTGTTTCAGAAGCTCGCCCGCTTTGCTAAGCAGGACGTACCTGATGAGAAGAGCATGATATACCAGTTCAGGGGTGGTCTCAGAGAAGAAATTCAGCTAGCTCTTGTTCTCTTCGAGCCCTTGAGATACGATGAGTTCTACAACATGGCACTGAAGCAAGAGGCTGCTCAGTTGAGGTGTGATGCTTCCAAGAAGCGATTCAGAGATGTTACTCTTTCTTCCCCTACTCAAGTGGCCAAGCAGCAGAAGTATTGGCTTCCTCCTCCTCCGTTCCGTCGGCCGTATCAGTAGAAGAGCAAAGGAGCCAGTGGTTCTTCCCACCCACCCAACCCTGGCTTTCAGAACAAGACTTCGTCTCAAGCTCCAAGATCGAGTGCTCCGTATCACCGCCCGCTTTCAGAGGTCACGTGCAACAAGTGCCAACAGAAGGGTCACTATGCCAACAAGTGTTTCAACCAGAGGCGTCTTCCTCCTCCTCCTGTCAGATCGGCAAGTACAGCTGTGGTCAAGCATAACCCCAAGTACGCCAAGGTCAATATGGTGAATGCAGCTCAGGCAGAGGATTCATCAGATGTCATCATGGGTAACCTTCTTGTTAACGATGTTCCTGCAAAAGTTCTTTTTGACACTGGTGCATCGCATTGTTTTATCTCGAGACCTTTTGCATCTAAGCATGGGTGGTTTTCTCAAGTTATGCATAAGCCATTAGCAGTCGTCTCTCCGGATAAATGTTTGCTCGCTAACTACGAGGTTCCGGATATTTCTATCTCGATGGGTGATTTCAAGTTTCTGGCTTCTCCAATGATCCTTGGTAACTCGGATATTGATCTTATTCTCGGAATGGATTGGCTTTCTAAGCACAAGGCTCAGCTTGATTGTGCAGCCAGGCAGATTCAATTGACTCATTCGCCTGAGGATGTAATTGTCTTTGCTGCTCGGGATACAATCCGTCTGTTTTCTCTCAATGAGAAGGGTGAACTGGATGCCATCTCACAAATTCCAGTCGTTTGCGAATATCAAGGCGTCTTTCCAGAAGAGCTTCCAGGAATGCCTCCGCACCGGCCAGTTGAATTCGTTATCGATCTTGAGCCTGGCACGGAACCTGTGTGCAAGCGTCCTTACAAGCTCGGACCTGAAGATTTGAAGGAGCTGAAGAAGCAACTCGATATTCAAGAGAAAATGGGTCTCATCCGGCCTAGTTCTTCTCTGTGGGGTTGTGGTGTTCTTTTTGTGAAGAAGGATGGAATGGACCGACTTTGTGTTGATTACCATCCATTGAACAAGAAGACCATCAAGAACAAGTACCCACTTCCCAACATCAGCGAGCTGTTCGAACAACTCAAAGGTGCCCAAGTATTCTCCAAGCTTGATCTCCGTATGGGTTATCATCAGATTCGAATCCGTGAGCAAGATATTCCCAAGACGGCTTTCAGGACAAGCTATGGTTCATATGAATACACTGTCATGTCTTTTGGCCTCGTCAACGCTCCTCCGACGTTCTCTCGCATGATGAACTTCATCTTCAACGCCTACACCAATGACTTTGTTTTGGTCTATCTCGATGACATTCTGGTTTTCTCCAAGAACAAGGAAGATCATGCCAAGCACTTGCGTTTGGTTCTTGATAAGCTCAGGGAACATCAGTTCTACGCCAAGTTCTCCAAGTGTGAATTTTGGCTCGATGAGGTTCTTTATCTTGGTCATATCATCTCTGCCAAGGGCATTGCCGTGAATCCTGAGAAGGTGTCTGCAATTGTGAATTGGGAACCTCCTCAGAACGTGAAGCAACTCCGTAGCTTCCTCGGTCTCGCAAGCAATTGCCGAAGATTCGTTGAAAACTTTTCTAAGATCGCGAAGCCTATCTCTAATCTTCTTCAAAAGCACGTCAAGTACGTTTGGTCTCCGGAGTGTGACATTGCTTTCAACACTTTGAAAGAGAAATTGATCACTGCTCTAGTTCTGACTCCGCCTGATGAATCCAAACCGTATGAGGTCTTTTGTGATGCCTCTCTCCAAGGTCTTGGCGCAGTATTGATGCAAGAGAAGAAAGTTGTTGCTTATACCTCTCGCCAGTTGAAGCCTAATGAGAAGAACTACCCCACTCATGATCTCGAGTTGGCGGCAGTTGTGCATGCTCTTTTGACTTGGAGACATCTCTTATTGGGAAGAAAAGTGGACATTTTCACTGATCACAAGAGTCTCAAGTACATCTTCACTCAGCCTAATCTCAACCTCAGGCAAACTCGATGGGTCGAAATGATTCAAGAGTATAATCCGAGTATCGAGTATACTCCAGGCAAGGCCAATGTGATTGCTGACGCATTGAGCAGAAAAGCTTATTGCAACAGTCTGATTCTTAAGCCTTATCAACCTGAGCTTTGTGAAGCATTCCGCAAACTTAATCTGCAAGTTGTTCCTCAAGGTTTCCTCGCCAACCTCCAAGTCTCTCCTACCTTGGAAGATCAGATTTGCCAAGCCCAGCTTCTTGATGCTATGGTGAAAAAGGTGAAGATTGGGATTGCCAAGAGTCAACCCAAGTACAAGTGCTACCGCCTTGATGACAAGGATACTCTCTTCTTCGAGGATCGTATTGTTGTACCCAAAGGTGAACTTCGTAAAGTGATCATGAACGAGGCTCACAATTCTGTCCTCTCCATCCACCCTGGGAGTACGAAGATGTATCAGGACCTTAAGCAGGCTTATTGGTGGACTCGAATGAAGCGCAAGATTGCTCAATTCGTGAATGAATGTGATGTCTGCAGAAGAGTGAAGGCAGAACACCAAAGGCCAGCTGGTCTCCTCCAACCTCTTGCCATTCCAGAATGGAAGTTTGACCACATTGAAATGGACTTCGTGACTGGGTTTCCAAAGTCCAAGCGTGGCAATGATGCTATATTCGTTGTCATCGACAAACTCACCAAAGTGGCTCACTTTCTGCCTATCAAAGAGTCGATCACTGCAGCTCAATTGGCAATGAACTCTATACCTCTCGGATTGTCTCTCTGCACGGTATTCCACAAGTGATCTCTTCAGACCGTGGCAGCATCTTTACCTCAAAGTTTTGGGATTCTTTTCAGAAGGCCATGGGCACCAACATCCGCTTCAGCATAGCTTCCATCCTCAAACTAGCGGTGAAGTCGAGCGTGTCAACCAGATTTTTGAAGATATGCTCAGGGCTTGTGTGATCTCCTTCGGCATGAAGTGGGAGGATTGCCTTCCTTATGCTGAATTCTCCTACAACAACAGTTTTCAAGCAAGTTCGGGCAAGGCCCCATTCGAAATTTTGTATGGCAGGAAGTGCCGTACCCCTCTCAACTGGTCTGAAACCGGTGAACGTCAGCTTTTGGGTAATGACTTAATCACAGAGGCAGAGGAAATGTGCAAAGTCATTCGTGATAACCTCAAAGTAGCCCAATCCCGCCAGAAGAGCTACTATGATAGTAAGCACCGTGATTTGGCTTTCGAGATCGGAGATCATGTTTACCTCCGCATCTCTCCTTTGAAAGGTACTCATCGCTTCGGTATCAAAGGGAAGCTTGCCCCCAGATACGTGGGACCTTTCAAGATTGTCAGCAAAAGAGGCGACCTCGCCTATCAACTCGAGCTTCCTTCAAACTTTGCAAATGTTCATGACGTGTTCCATGTCTCTTAGCTCCGAAAGTGCTTCAAGACTCGTGACCGCACCGTCAACTTCAAGGACATTGAGCTCCAAGAAGATCTCTCTTATCGTGAGCACCCCATTGCTATTCTTGAAGAGATTGAATGCAAGACTCGCAATAAGTCAATCAAATTTCTCAAAGTCAAGTGGTCACCGGCGTTCTTTCAGTCCTAGAGTACCCAGTGTTCTTTCAGTCCTAGATCTTGGGACGAGATTCTTTCGTAGTGGTGGAGTGTTGTAACACCCCGGATGTAACTTTCCCAATTTGTACTCCAACTCTTGCCGTTTCCGGCATTAAGTTAATTTATTTTCTCAGGTTCGGGTCTTTGTCTCCATGTGTTGTTATCGTAATCATGCATCTCATATCATGTCATCATGTGCATTGCATTGGCATACGTGTTTGTCTCATGCATTCGAGCATTTTCCCCGTTGTCCGTTTTGCATTCCGGCGCTTCGTTCTCCTCGGGTGGTCATTTCTAGCTTTCTTTCGTGTGTGGGGATTAAACATTTCCGGATTGGACCGAGATTTGCCAAGCGGCCTTGGTTTACTATCGGTAGACCTCCTGTCAAGTTTCGTATCATTTGGACTTCGTTTGATACTCCAATGGTTAACCGAGGGACCGAAAAGGCCTCTTGTGTGTTGCAGCCCAACACCCCTCCAATTTGGCCAAAAACCCACCTAAACCCTCTCCATCTTCTAGAGCGTTCGATCACAATCGCGTGGCCGAAAACCACACCTCATTTGGACTCTCCTAGCTCCCTCTATGCCTATAAATAGAACCCCCCGAAATTCGGATCTCCTTCTCCCCCCGAAACCCTAAAACCGCCCCGCCACCGGCGGACATGTCCGCCGCCTAAACCGGACGCGTCCGCGCCGCCGTCGCCGCCCAACCGCAGGCCGCCACGTGGCCCGCCGCCACGCCTCAGCCGCCGCAGCCCGCCTGGCCCGCGGGAGGCCCTCCCGGGCCCGGCCGCCGCCTCCCCGCGCCGGCTCCTTCCCCGTCGACGCCGTCCTCCGCGCCGCCGCATGAGCTGGTCGCCCGCCGCCGCGCCTCCTCGCCATCTCCGCCGCCGAGCCACTCGCCGCCCCGGCCGCCGCGGCCACCGCCGCGCCGCCTCGCCCGTCCTCCGGCCGGCCGCCGCCTCCCCGCCTCGTCTTCGGCCAGATCCGGCCACGGGAGCGCCGGATCCGGCGACCTCGACCTCGCCGGCCGCCGTCCTCGTCCCTGCCGGTGAACAGTGCGCCGCCGCCTCGGGTTGCGTGCCGTGAAACCCTAGATCCGGAGGTTGATTTTTTCTACTAAGTCCTCGAGATCCCAGATCGAAGTGCTCATGTTCATAGCCCCGTAACTTTGCATCCGTAGCTCCGATTCATGCATATAGCATATCAAAATGTTCATCTTAGAGAGTACATCATTTCGTTCCATTGCATCATTTTCATTTGAGTTCATCTTGATGCCCGAAATGCTGTTAGAAGAGGGCTACTTGAGATAATTGTCAGATCTGCTGCTCCATTTAGGTTTTTGTCATTTTTGCCATGATTATTGCGTGCATGTTATGCCCTGATGCTCTACATATGTTTTGTTAAGGGTTTTGTCATCTTTCCAGAGGTGCAACCCATGTATTTTTGTGATGTGTGTGGTGACTAGCACAAGTTTGCAAAGTGGTGCACTTGATAATTCTGTTTTCAGGGACTTAGCATTTCCACAAAGTCCTTGACCTGTTTATCTCATGATGCCATATGTTCATGTTGTTTCCTAGTGATCTGTGCCTTTTTTGAGGATGATCAGTAAGGATGTTTTGTTAATCTTGTAGTTCTCTATCCATCCATGTCTTTTTTGCAATTATGGAGCACCCTAGCTTGAGTCAATCGAGCTCTACTTTTGCTACTTTGTGAATCTGGGCAGATTGTCAACTTGTTTGCAATTTTGCCGATGATGTTGAAGTTGATCCATGCATGATATGTTATTGTTCTTGCCATGTCTAGCTTGCATTTTGTGTATTCTTGATGGGTGTATGCTTAGCTTATCATGACTTGCTCCGTAGTGAGTGCATCGAGCTCGTAAACATGCCCACTTGATATCTGTTTTCAGCATGCTCCAGTTTTCACTAAGTCTGGAAACTGATTATGTTTTTGCTATGCTCACATGCTTGCAATTGTATTTTCTGATCCCTTTTGGCTCAAGGTCACTAAGGGACTTTTGTTAAGCTCTTTGAGTAGCTCCATGCCATGCTTTACTTTGCCATGTTCAGTTCTTGTAGCATATAGTTTTGCTGCTCCGAAGAGTGCTACCTCTTCTGAAATTCCAGACAAGTGTTAATTTCACTAAGTCTGAGATCTGTTTGCCATATGCATTTTTGCCATGCTTGTTTGAACCTGTTAATGGATGAATTGGCCGTAGCTCAGTGCTAGACTTTTGTTAAGTATCTTGAATGCATCCCTGCCATGTATTTTGATGTCATGTTTGGGTGCTGTAGCATGTTCATCTCATTGCATTTAGATGGCTACTTGCTGTAAATCGCAGACCGGTGTCATATTTGAATCGCTTGCCATTTCCAAACCGTAACTCCGATTCCGGCGTTCTTTATATCGTTTTCAAGAGATTTCATCTCATCTTTCCAGTGGCACACTTGAATTTCCAAGTTGAGGCCAGGTTCTTGCATTTCCTGTCACATCTTGCATATGCATCCCGCATCGCATCCCGCATAGCATATCATCTTTGCATCATGTTGTTTGAGTTGCATGTGGTTGATTTGTGTCCTTGTTGCTTCTTTGTCTTGTTTGGGTAGAGCCAGGAGACGAGTTCGCTAACGAGGAGCCCGTTGAGTTTGTTTTCGAGGATCCAGTCAACTCTGACAACTGTGCAGGCAAGATGATCATACCCTCGAAATCACTACTATCTTTGATATGCTAGTTTGCTCGCTCTTTTGCTATGCCAATGCTATGATGCCTACCACTCGCTTTCAAGCCTCCCAAATTGCCATGTCAAACCTCTAACCCACCATGTCCTAGCAAACCGTTGATTGGCTATGTTACCGCTTTGCTCAGCCCCTCTTGTAGCGTTGCTAGTTGCAGGTGAAGAATTGAAGGCCGTTCCTTGTTGGAACATTTATTTACTTGTTGGGATATCATTATATTATCTTGTTATCTTAACGCATCTATATACTTGGTAAAGGGTGGAAGGCTCGGCCTCTCGCCTAGTGTTTTGTTCCACTCTTGCCGCCCTAGTTTCCGTCATATCGGTGTTATGTTCCCGGATTTTGCGTTCCTTACGCGGTTGGGTTATAATGGGGACCCCTTGATAGTTCGCCTTGATTAAAGCTTTTCCAGCAATTCCCAACCTTGGTTTTACCATTTACCACCTAGCCTTTTCTTTCCCTTGGGTTCTGCAGACTCAAGGGTCATCTTTATTTTAACCCCCCCCCCCCCGGGCCAGTGCTCTCTGAGTGTTGGTCCAAACTGTCAGCCGCCGGTGGCTACCAGGGGCAACTCTGGGCTGGCCTACCGGAAGTTTAGACAATCTGAGTGTGCCCTGAGAAAGAGATATGTGGAGCTCCTATTGGGATTTTTCGGCACATTCGGGCGGTGTTGCTGGTCTTGTTTTAACCTGTCGAAGTGTCTTGAAGAACCGAGATACCGAGTCTGATCGGAACGTCTTGGGAGGAGGTCTATTCCTTTGTTTACCGTGAGAGCTTGTCATGGGCTAAGTTGGGACTCCCCTGCGGGGATTTGAACTTTCGAAAGCCGTGCCCGCGGTTATGGGCAGATGGGAATTTGTTAATGTCCGGTTGTAGATAACTTTAACCTTAACTTAATTAAAATGAGCCAACTGAGTGTGTTACCGTGATGGCCTCTTCTCGGCGGAGTCCGGGAGGTGGACACGGTGTTGGAGTATTGCTTGCGCAGGTTGTTCACTAGTTTTCTCGCTCGCGCTTTGCCTCCTCTTCTCGCTCTCTTTTGCGAACAGTATAGCCACCATACTTGCTAGTCGATTGCTGCAGCTCCACATATACTTTACCTTGCCTTACCTATAAGCTTAAATAGTCTTGATCGCGAGGGTGCGAGATTGTTGAGTCCCTGTGGCTCACAGATTACTATTACACCAGATGCAGGGCCTGATGATTCCGCTCCAGGAGATGCGTTTGAGCTCAAGTGGGAGTTCGACGAAGACTCTCAATGTTACTATGTTTCCTTTCCTGATGATCAGTAGTGGTGCCCAGTTGGGGGTGATTGGGACCGTGTCGCAATGTTGGGTTCTCTTTTATTTTGGCGCCGTAGTCAGGCCATGAGTGTTTGGATGATGTAATGTTATTTATGTACTTGATTGACGTGGCGAGTGTAAGCAAACTATGTTATCTTCCCTTTATTATTTATATTACATGGGATGTTGTGAAGATTGCCTAACTTGCGACATAAGCCTTCAATGCGATTATGTCTCTAAGTCGTGCCTCGACACGTGGGAGCTATAGTCGCATCGAGGGTGTTACAGCGGCTTCTTCCCGCAAGGCCAGTTCAAGCTCGTCCCAAAGCGCCTTATGTTCTTGAGACTCCGGCTGGGTGTCTTCCTCAGGAAACTGGAACACTAAGGGCAGACCATCGTGATGCGGCATGGCGTACGTTTAGGTCAGGCTAGTTGGAGGTAGATGACATGAGAATCAGAGAGGAAGAGAGAGGATTGTAGCGATACTCCCTCCTTTCCGGTTTATAAGGCTCAATTCAAAAATCTCACCAACCAAGGTAGATGGTGAGTGGTGGAATACTTTTTGTAGTTTGCAAAAGCACCAAATTAATGCTCTTGTTTTACTCAAAAAATATGTTTACCAATGCATTAATTGCAATGCATGCATGCATAAATTACATGCATTGGTCAATTTTCTCTTAATACTTGCATGCAATGATTTAATTTACCTTGGAATCTGAACATGTGATGGGAAACAACAAAATTGAGCCTTATAAAATGGAAAAACTAATATTTTGATATAAGCCCTATAAACCGGAAAGGAGGGAGTACCAGGTAGTGTGGGGTTGATTTTAAACTGCGGCGCCGGCGACATTAAAAGTGGGAGCAGTTGGGACGATGGTGGGCGGCGGAGCCTGGTCAAAGGGCTCGCCTCCCGGTGAGCCTGCATAGCGGTCTGCTCGCACGCCTCCCTGACAGCCGGCGCAGCGGTCTGCTCGCACGCCTCCCGTCGACTCACACGCTTGCTCGAACGGCACCTGCCGATTGCCGATGAGAAGCGGGGACTCATGGCGGCACGTAAACGCCCACGGTTTCAATAGTGAAAGCGTTCGCCTTAACGTGATATGTCTTTGTTCCAAAATACCTTGGCTCTTCATTTGTGCAACTTGTCATAAGCAGCTTGTCTCAAATTGAAGAAAAAACTTATGAAGTAATATTTGTGCCATATCACGTGACCATGCTTAGTTTCAAGAATTTATGCTCACTTTTGGATTTTCAGAAATATAAGATCCAGGATTCGAAACAATATCATAACCTGCATCATGCAATAAATTTTCAAGCCGTACATCTGTCCTGTTGTATTTCTTAAGAAAGGATTTGGTCAAACATTTTGCTTAGTTAGACTTCAGACAAGTTATATATGCAGAGTAAAAGGATAATCCCTCCATACCAGTGCATTGCCTGGTATATTAACTCAAGTACTAGGCACGAACAAACGGGCTCAATTCTGTGCTCATCCTGGTGTAGTAGTAGTAGTAGTAGTAGTAGTAGTAGTAGTAGTAGTAGTAGTAGGCAATGCAGTTGACGGGTGACCTTGACGAGCGGCGACCGAGGGAATTGAACCGTGCTCGGCACGGTAGGTAACGTTGTCTAGTTACTAAAGCATCCCTCCGTTGTTCATCGGTAGTCATCATGGACCGGGGACATGAGGGGAATTTCCTAGGGCTGGAATTCTGGCTGCCAGATATTTCGACTTGAAACACTGAGGCTCGACTGGTTGGGGTAATGGGGTTGCCTAATGTGCGTACCACGCACGCCACCGAAGGACACGAGCCCGCTTTTTTAGGATCAACACGAGCCAAGGTCTGGCTGGTATGCCGTTGGGTCCTACCATTCGAGAATATGGAAGGAACCTTTTAAATTGTCGAACGAATCTATGTGTATTACAATACCCGTATTTTCCTTGCAAATACTAATCTCAACGTGGTAATTGATTTATGACGAGTTGTTGAATTAGAGTGATTTGTGATATAGTGATCTCAACGTGGATTTCACATTTCATGGTATCCCTAGTAAGTATTCCAGTGCAAATTCAAATTTAAAAGATGAACAACATGGAGGTGAGAAAACTTTGTATGTATCAAGCATATGACCACACACACAGAGAGAGACACACACGCACGAACACAACAACAATCCAATAAGTATAGTGCATCTATTTTTCCAAACCATGCATTTATGACACGAATTCAAAAATACTCCTTCTATTTCTAAATATTAGTCTTTTAGAGAGTTCAACAAGTGACTACATACAAAGCAAAATGAGTGAATCTAGACTCTAAAATATGTCTATATACATCCGTATGTGTCAGTCCATTTGAAGCCTCTAAAAAGACTAATATTTGGGAATGAAGGGAGTAAAATGTAAGACATCCATGGTCCTCAGTTCAATATTTAAAATGAACATGAAACTGAAACATGAATATTAAGTCTATTACTACAGTACATGCAAATGTTCTTTTTAGGCGGAGCTATGATTGTCAGGGGTCAACCCCTCGACCTTAGATAAAATTGTGGAGCTCTGTTTAGGGTTGTTTAGATTATATTTGTCCCCACCCTCCCAGCCACCGATTGGTTGTGCACCCCCACCCCTCCTCCCCAGGAGAATATCATGTGCCCCCATACCTTAGATGCTATATGCCGATACTAGTTGCTTGGAGCTTGTAGATGTGAGATATAGCAGCTCACATGATGTGTCTTAATATTTCTGCAAGAAACCTTGATGAGTTTGAGAATTGCACACAATTTGTACAAAAACTACTTAGATGCCCTTTGATCCCATATCCAATGACCTCGAATCTCGTAGCATCGTAGCATCTAAGATGAAGGAGGACATCATATTCTACTGTATGTAAGAATATCATGTGCTACCACACCTTAGATGCTTTGGTGATACAAGCTCTTCGGACGCGTTGGATTTGTGACCCAACACCTCCTCGGTGGTTCGAATGGTTTTTTGCAAAAAAGCCCCAAAAGAGTTTGGTCACTGCTTACAAGCACAAAGACTGCTCAGATGCCATTGGATCTCAGATCAAACGACCTCCAAGCTCATATCACCGTAGCATCCAAGTTGCGATAGCACCTTATGTTTTCTCGCATGGGAGAGTATGAGGTGCTCCCGCACCGTAGATTCTATGGTGATACGAGTTCACTAAGATCTAACGGCCCACAATAGGAGGTTTGAATGTTTTTGCAATATACGGCTGATAGAGTTTGGGAAATGCGCAGAAAGTACAAGTACTACGCATGTGCCATCTGATCACTGATCATACGACCTAGATGCTCATATCACCGTAGCGGGTAATTAAGCTACGGGGAGCACCTAATATGAGCACCGGGGAGCCGTTGGATCAAAGATGCAGTGGCACACACGAGGCCTGAATGTTTTATTTGCAAAAAAACCTTTGGAGAGTTTGGAAATTGCGCATAATTACAAAGACTACTCCCAAGCCATTGGATCTCACTTCCAATGGTGTAAAAACTCGTATCACCATAGTATCTAAGCTGCGGGGTGGATGTGATATTCTATGCTGCTGTCATTTTTGTTCGTAAACTTGCAAAATACGTGTAACTCGTGTCATTACTTGTCTAACCGCGCAAAGTGTTTGTTCAAAAAAACCATCCTACACTGAAATATCGGAACAACACACGGGGGTCCCACTTGTCATTAATCAAATTTGGACCTAAAACTAACAAATCTGAAAGACGAGATTCGAACTGGCAACCTGGACTACAAAGCGTAAGTCGGTAGCCTGAAAAAACGAACGGTTGTTGGCTTTGTCCCATAACTTGATTTTATTTATACAGTACTTTCGTTGAGTAGAGTAGAGGGAGTGCCTTGTCAACACGTGCATGACCGTTGTCTCACTTACTGGTGGGTCCCAGGTCTGCGATCTCAATCTCTCTTCTCTCCATCGTCTAACCTTTGCACGGGCACACACGAAGAGCGGCGCTAGCTTGCCGTGGTGTTAATACAACTAAAAAGGCTTGGAAAATAGAAGAATTGCCTAGAACAAGAGACGTTGTGGCTGGTCGAGACGGAGCTAACCACATCTATCCTCCATGCCACGTTTGCATGATGAAGCTGTGTGGCTAGTGGGGTGTTTTCGACCGACTGGCTGGGTCCCGAGGTCGAACCATAGGTACTACGTCTGATACAGTATATTTTTACACGCACATTTTTCCTCCGTGCCGAGACGTGGCACACCCTACCGCGCGGTTTCGGGGTCCTCCCGGGTGGTGCACGCATATATTCTTCCTGACGTGGGATGCCCTACCGCGCGTTTTCTGGGTCCTTCTCGGTCGTAGCGTCGAAGCAAGTAAATGAATCGTCAAATCACGAAAGACCACCTTTCCCACCGAGTACATTAGTGAAGCACGGTGGCTAGCTAGTTGGGCTAGTTCGACCGATTAGCTAGGCCGCCGCCAGATTTGTTTTTTCACCCCTTTTTTTAACTACTTGCCGACAGGTAAATATAAATATCCACCATGGCGTTACTCTGGTGTTTGGGTGCGGCAGGATTTTTATTTTTCTGATTGACGGGAGCAGGCACGGCAGGATTTTTAATTTTTTGATTGACGGGAGCAGGCGCGGCAGCAATTAGTCACGATGACTCCGCCTGTAAAAACCCACCGCTCCCTGATGTGAGAAGTCATCGACTAGTGTTTTACCGTGGTGAAAACCAAAAGATTCCCCGCTCCCTCCGCCTTCCCATAGATTGCATTTCCTTTCAGCCGTTTCGCCCCCTTTGCTTCCTCTCCCCATTGCTTCTACCTGGTGCCATGGCGGCGCAGTAGATCACGGAGTTCGAGGTGAGGCTCCTGACACAGGAGCTCCATGCCAAGGATGCGGAGCTCAGGGCCAAGGACGTGGAGCTCCGTGAGCTCAAGGAGGAGAGGAGTGTCATGCTCCTCCATTATGTGCGGGAGTTCACGGAGCTTCAAAAGCGACAGGCATCCACCACAAAGATGCTTGAGGCGTCGGCGGCGTTGCTGCAGAAAGTGGGAGATACGATAGGCCGTCAGGGGAGCAGGTTGGAGCGTGAGCGGGCCGATCGTGACGAGGTCCAGGATCGCCTCAGCCACTTAGTGAACCAATTTGCCATGCATGTGTTGCGGCTGCACGATGCCTACCATCGTGCCAGCGCGACGATGCCGGCCGTCGGGCTAAACCCATTCGACCACCCGGTCGACTTCAACGAGCTGCGGCTTCCTGACCTGGTCTCCTTATTCACCTATATCTCCGAGGAGCTGAGCCATCTCCGTGCGATGGTGGGGGCTGAGCTAGACAAGGAGGGGTTGCAGGCTGTCGTCGCCGTTGTCGGGTGAATCCTTTCAGGGCTCCACTGGAATCCATTCGTACCATTGGACGCCGTCTTTGATGAGCTGGCTCCCGTCGACCAGGAGCGGGCTCTGCGGGCGGTTGCACCCTGCATCACCAACGTCGTGCGCCTCGAGAAGAAGAGGGACTTCGGTGGTGTTTAGGCGCCCTCTGCATGGGCATGTCCATGTCTCAGCGCAACATGACCGTTGGATCAAACTCAGACGGTGCAGATCAGTCACTGTAGCACAAAGCGTGTGGGTGTGTTTGGTTGCATTCTCATCTCAATATAGTTGTTTCCTCTTCGTGTATTTGTTACATATAGGAGTAGTTGACATGCGCACAACATCATTTGTTATCGTCATATGTTACTACACTAGCAACAAGATTGTGTAGTACTGACGTATGAACCACTGCACATGCCTAGTAGTAGGAGCACTGCGTATGTTCAAGTGGCTGCCGTGTTTCGCACTCCTCCATCGTAAGAGTGGAAATGCTTGCTATAATCATTTTTTTCTTTTGAAAAACAGTGGACACGCTCTACCGTGCGGATCCTCCTCCAGCCATGCACTAAATTACTCACTTTCGCCGACGTGTGGGACAGCCAGCATCGGGGTCCACCAGCCATGCACTAAATTACTCCGTAGTAGAGTGATGGTAGACTACCCCGATCGAAGCGCCGCAGTAATGCCCAATGAGCCGTCAAATCACAAAACCCCCTCCTTTCCAGTAGTAAGTTGGACGGACGAAGCAACCATCATTTCACTCTTCTCTCTCAGCTTCCTCTCTACCCAACCCTCGCTTCTGCCTCATCTTGTTCCTCATTTCTTCAAGAAAACCCCGACCTGCTTCTGCCATTGTTCTTCTCTCCCAAAGAAGGAAAGGTGAGCGCATCAATGGTGTTGATTCTGGCCAAGGCCCGGTCTTGCAACCCCGAGACTGATCCTATAACTCCCTCTCTTTTCTTCTTTTGGGTTTGTGATTATGTTTTCTTTTCTTTTATTTCTATTTGACAGTTTCTTGATGGACGCTGGAGCACCGGCCTAAGTGATGTCTATGGCTCCGGCCAAAATGGTCGAGGCTCATGGTACGAAGAAGCGCAAGCACCCCGCCGAGACTACGCAGACAAGCTCAAAGCCATCGCCCTGTCCAAGCCCCCCTCTCTGGGATCCCTCATTAAGCAAGTCCAGGTAATATCTCTTCTTGACGATCTTTTTCTCGATCTTGATCGTGTTTTTTCATCTAACACGCAGTACTAGTAGTACAACTTTCTGGATGTTCTTGCATGTGATTTTTGTGTGCCAAATGACGGTTCTAAATTCCTCTTTTGACCAAAACATGCGAGAGGTTGACACTGATTTCTTATAGATTACTTTCAACTACTCCCTCTGTCCCAAATTTCTTGTCTTAGATTTGTCTAGATACGGATGTATCTAATACTAAAATGTGACTTGATACATCTGTATCTAGAAAAATCTAAGACAAGAATTTTGGGACGGAGGGAGTACTTTATGAACATCAATGCTACCTTTTAAGAGGGTATATTTGCCTCAGTAACTTGTGTTATGGATTTTGCATGTAATCCCTCTGCTCTCATGCCTTTGAAGACATGTTCTAGTGTCTTTGTTCACTCATTTCTGTGCGTATATGTAGTCATATATGGAGTATAATATCGAAAATCATCTTATATTTCTGAACGGAGGTAGTAATAAAATATGATTTCTGTTTGAATTAGAACCAGGTCCGCGGTGGAGATGAAGTTCTCAAAGTCATGCCGTGTGAACTGGAAGACCTGATGATGAGTTCTACTGTTGAACTATCCAGCTGTTGTGTCCTTGTCGCCACGTGTCCTGAACTAGTGTTTTCCTGTAGCATTGTTGTCAGGTGTGTTCTCGAGGCTGTACTTGACCACAACAATTTCCTGGCTGTGCCTTCGATTACGAAGGGTGTGGTTCTTGTAAAGCTTCCCAACAAATCTGATGCAGCCTGTCTTCATCAACATGTTTATGAGTGGAAAGACCACTCTGTTAGGTTCTCCAAGGTTGACAAGATGGTGATGGTGCGTGTAGACATCTCACACGAAGTCCATGGCCTAGTCAGTTATGCGAGGTTCATCCCGTAGGTCGGTGGCAAGAAATAGTCTGCAGAGTTTAGTTAGTGCAACTTTGCTTGTCTGTAGTAAGTACTATTGTTCAGTACTTGATTTGTGTTTGTGAACCTTGTATTGTTTATTAGTACTGCCGCTTTTGGTGTGTGGTCAGTCCTAAGAATGGTCTATGTTAATGTTTGCCCACTCAATTTAGTCTGTATATTTTGAAGTATCCAGATCATATTTTTTGTGAGGACGGTTTATCAATTATGGTTACACTCCAATATATGTATGCATTGCAGGGTTTATCGCACCCACCAGGATTTCTAGTCCCAGGGATGTTCGGTCCATACAATTTGTCATGACCTTTGGACTGTCCTGCTTGTGGGAGTAGGCAGGGCCCTGCATGCCACGCGTAGTTGGACGATCAATCTTCTGTTTAGTACTTCAACATAGTGATTTCCTGGTAAGGATTCACTCGTGTCACATCAAGTAAATCTTATTGATTTACTATCTAAATCTTATTGATTTAATGTCATGTTTTCTTTCTTTTCCTGCAATTTTACGATGCAGGTTTTGCCATGTGACATTCATCACAGAATAAACCGTTTGGTTTTCTCTACGATGGCTATTTTTGCAGGTTTCACTTCTTATGTCGTGTCAGTAACGAAGGCACTATTCATCACTTATATTACTGGAAAAAATTGGATCAGTCTGTTGTCTGAGTACAAGCTGAATCCCTATGATGAACTGTAGTTTGGTTTAACAAAAACGCCACAATTAGTCCTTCTTGCGTTTAAAAGAAATGAAGAAAAAAACTGGATCACGGTCACGGATCCTAGTCAAGTTAGAAAGCTGATCATAGCAGACCAGAAACGATCACCGCTGTCTTGCACAGATCGAGCACCGGCAGTTGCTCTAGCACTGATAGCGGCAGCAGCTCAGTCTGATCCAGCTAAGGATTGGGCACCGACCGCGTCAGCGGATCATTCTGATCTACCGGAGGATCGAGCATCGACACCGGCACCTGCTCCGACACCGGCACCAGCTCTACAAGGAGCACCATCTCCGGCAGCAGCAGCGGCTTCGACACCTGCACCAACACTTGCACTTGCATCTGCTTCGGCCCGTGCAGTTGCACCGGCAACAGACTGGGCTGCAGTTCGCACTTCATATACCAAAGTCCTTACAAAAACCGACATGTCCACCTTCTTGGTAAGCATTGGCCGTGCTTCGTTCTTTTTTCTTTCCATGTTGTTTCACATGATTCACTGTGTTGATCTAACTGTTTGGGTATGTCTTCTTGTTTGCAAACAGAGAATTCCTAGAGCAACGAGGGAGTCGTTCAACAATCCGGGCGACCGCGGCCAAGTTTCTCTTACCATGCGCAGCCTTGGTGTGAATGAACCTGCTCAATATACCGTAAGTACAAAGGATGGTCGCACGATGATTGATGCTAAAGGATGGTCAAGGTTCAAATCTAAATCATATCTTGCAATACGGGATGATGTCAAAATCGAACTTTCTCGGCAAGGAGAGCTGGTCCAAATCAACTTTGAAATTAGCAGCACGCAACTACCGAACTAATCTATCCTCCAAGAGATTTTGATGTAATAATCTGGCATGGTGAAACAACTGTCATGTGTGTATAAGTAGTACGAAAGTATTATTTATCTCATGGTATATCGTTGATAGAATTGCAACTCTGATTGCTGGTTAGGAACTGTCGTTCGATTTCATTCCAACAGCTGCCGTGCTTTATTCAATTTTGTGTATTTGCCTTGCGACAGCATCTAAAACCAGCGCCGTACCAATCGCTTGCAATATGAAAAGCGCTGAGGTAGAACACATGGGCCCCCAAACATGCAGGGTCGGCCTGCGGCCCAAAGTCCAGAACCGTGAGCCTATCTGAGTATTATATTCTCAGCTGAACCCCCATAAAAAAAGCTGAACCCCCATAATGCACGTGCGTTGTAGAGGGAGTATATTTCTCGGCAAGGTGAGCCTGTGATATAAAAGATTTGTATATTTCTTTACAGAGGGAGTATCTCTCTGTCAAAATATATATTTATGTGTAACTATTTACTCCTGTCTTTCTACTTCCTTTCGCTGATATGTGGGGCTACCAGCAACGGGGTCCACGTGCCATCTGCACAAATTAGAGTGCACAACTTCACGGTAGACACACCCCGGTCGTAGCGCCGCAGTAATGCCCAATGAGACGTCAAATCACAACCCCCCTTTCCAGCTTTAGCAGTAAGCTGGACAGACGAAGCGGCAATATTTCACTGGGCCTGAATCCCCTTCTCCCTCGTCTGCTTGTTCAGAGAAAACCCCCTCTCGGCGATTGCATAGGGTTTTCTCATGGAGAACCAGGTACGAATTCTTCATCCATCCCCGATAAACCCAAGTCCCTTGGTCGCAGGTAATCCTAGGATGGCAGCCGCCGCCGTTGATGCATTTTTCTTCCTACTGAATCTAGTGTGTTTCATTTGCAGTGCCCAAAGTGCAAGTACCCTACAGGTTTCTGCGCCCTCGGCGAGACGCCACACTTGTTCCTTCTCATCCTAACACAACATTTTGAAACGCGCACAGTATGTTCCTAGAATCCTCTTTTCTATCCGGGAGGGTGGGGTTTTTTTGAACATGTTGTGTTCTCATATTATTTTTCCTACAGTGTATTATTTGCTCTGCCAGAACACATGTACTCAAGATGCTCGGCCTTGCCATAACTGAATACACTAGTTTAATGGTCACAGTGAAGACAAGCCATGGATATAAGTTCTGAGTTTGGGTTCATGAACCAAGAAGATCGCTGCTTTTTTTATGGCCGAACTTGGATAAACTTTCTCAAGTGTTACGGACTGAAAGGTGGCGCACAAATGTTGAAGGAAATAGCAGAACCTGGTCTCATCTTCACTATGATCTTCCACCCCGACGTCGTTCCAATTGTTCATCCATGTTAGTTTTGTATCTGGTTCTTGCTTGTTGCCTCGATTACTTCTTAATCCACATATTCTGTCTAACTAATCACAATTTAACTTTAGAAGTAGCAACGAATCTCTCACGAAGATGCTACTTCTAACTAATATTTTCCTATAATTGGTGGCACGTGTAGGTTTTTTCAGAGTTAAGCAGTCTGCTCATTTGTTACTCTGTAATAACTCGGCTGTTACTAATGGCACTGAAGTTGACTGGATCGACATCCACAAGTTCCTACACTTTATTGATCGTCTTGAGGTCCTTGTGGGGCGTTTCAATGGTGGAAGGCCACGTGGGATATGTGTGCCACTGCTGCACTCGTTGAACAGGTCCAACTGTGTCGAGAAACTTATGGTACGAGTTGTTTTCTGTTATATATGTTGTTCATAAACTATTGCTTATACACAGTTTTACAGCTGTGATCTTCTTGAAACGGGAACTGCCGAGTTCTATTGTTCCTATACAGATGCCTGACCATGGTCGGGTCAGACTTGCGCTTGGTCACAACCTGATGTATGTGTCGACCAACTCAATTCCCCTTGGAGGTGAAAAGATACTTATTCATGGGTGGTCTCAAATAATGAAGGTCCGTCCATCTTGGAGAATAGGACAGAAGATTATGTTCATGCTTTTCCATGGCTCTAAAGCGAATATCCTATTTATTGACCACGTTGCGAGATGAAGTCGCTTTCAGAAGGTTGTGGATGCGCGGGGTGGCGCCTGGGCCTTGTCCTGGGACTTGGCGGCCTCACCCTTGGTTAACTGTAGGCAAAGTAGCACTGTTCGAGGCGTGCTTTGTACGGTTGAACCTGTATAAGTACTCATACTGCTTTCAGCTTTGGTTGTTAAGTGCCCCTGCTGGTTTCAGTTAAGGTTGTTAAGTACTCATGCTGCTTTTACAGTCTGTCGTGTTTCTTCAGTCCTGTCTTCATCCAGCCGCCAAAACCAAACCAGCGCCGGCGGGGCCGCCTGCTTCCGCCTCCCACGGCTGGCTGCACCTCAGCGCACGCATTGCCGCCCCACCGTCTCCTAAATCGTTAATGCCGACGTCCTCCGCGCGGTTTGGTGCGCTCGCCGCGGCGCCGCCCTCTCGCGTTGTCAACATGGTCAACAAACAACAGGAATCGGCAGAAGTACGTGGAGAGGATGACAGTAGGGGCCCACCACGTCAGCGTATGGAAAAATAAAATGCTTCCTCCTAGTGTTTTCCTGACATCTGGGACCCACAACATTGTGAGCGTATATAGTCAATAGACAAGAGAACAGCACAAGATCGGCTGACACCTGGGACGTAGCTACTCGAGCAGTATTTTTTTTGTTTGGTATTGTTGAGACAGAGGAGGGTTTGAACTGTGTTGTGGCCCGTCTAGCCCAGGCTTATATTTTATGTTCACCATGTGACCAGCCCAGCTATTTTTTCTTTGTGAAAATGAGCCAAGTTTATTTTTCTGAAGAATACCCAATCCAGGCCTACTTATTTTTCTACGCCCTGATGGGCTGCAACTCTTTCAAGACGCCTGCAAATCTTGAAAGTAATATGAAATGGGTTGTAAATATAAAAATAGATGACAAATTGGCAATTACTTTATAATTTCTGAATTTTATCACATTTTCATATTCCTATTTCACTGGGCATTAACCTAATTTAAATATATCTTCAAAGTACTTTAAATATGGCTGGACATTTCGGTATTAAAAATAGTTTGGAACCCACAGAAATATGCGAAATTGGCACTGGCCAACCAAAAAAACGACTGCAATAAATTGCATAAGAATTTTCCATGAGCTATATATAAATTATTATATATAGCCCTGGTGTGCTCGGCGCGGCGTGGTCAACGTGGTCAAGAAATGGCTTCCATCGGACGTGGACTGTACGTGGAGAGGCTGACAACTGGTTCCATGGCCGCAGCAAGGAAGTGCCTCCTTATTACGTGCAAAATAATTATTCCTCCACCTGACAGCAGGGACCCACCGGACGGGCCACCAGTATTTTGCGAAAAAAATTGTTTCCTCCTGACTGCTGGGACCCATCGGACGAGCCACCGTATTTCGTGAAAAAAACGTTCCCCCCGCTGTCAGCTCTGACCCACCGGAAGTGCCTCCTTATTATGCACAAAAAAATGAATACTCCCCCGGCTAGCTGGGACCCACCTTGGTGGCAGGCTGACTTGTGGGCCTACTAAGTTAACGGGGACGAAGGGCTTTGTCAACTTAGTCAATATGAACGATTCTAGCTCCATTGACCGTACGATGTCCATCCAATGGCCATAGTGCTTCTTCAACCTCTGCTCTTCTTGCTCCAGCCGCCCAAAGCAGCGCCGGTCGTGCCGCATGCTCCTGCCTCCCGTGGCCGGCTATGCTGCCGCGGAGGCCTCACCGCCCCCTACTATTCCCACCGCTGGCTAGGCCCTGCGGCGACGGCAGCCTCACACCGGAGCCGAACCAATGAATCCTCGTACTCCTCTCCGCGCGCGCGTGGGCTTCCACTGCCGCATCTTCCCCGGCTCCCCGTCTTCCCCTTCCTAGGCCTCGCCGTCGTCCACCGCCCTGGTGCTCTCCGTGCGGTGTGGTCAACGTGGTCAAGGAATGACTTCCATCGGACGTGGACTATACGTGGAGAGGCTGACAGCTGGGTCCACGGCGGCAGCAAGGAAGTGCCTCCTTATTACGCGGAAAATAATGATTCCTCCACCTGACAGCAAGGACCCACCGGACGGGCCACCGTATTTCGCAAAAAAACGTTTCCCCCCTGACTGCTGGGACCCACCAGCTACACCTTCGCATGCAAGGAAGTGCGTCCGGGCAAAAAAATGATTCGCCCCCCTAACTGATGGGGCCCACCAGCTACATCTTCGCACGCAAGGAAGTGCGTCCGGGCAAAAAAAACCAAAACGATTCGCCCCCCTGACTGCTAGGACCCACCAGCCCCCCGACTGCTGGGACCCACCAGCTACATCTTCGCACGCAAGGAAGTGCGTCCGGGCAAAAAAAACGATTCGCCCCCTGACTACTGGGACCCACCAGCTACATCTTCGCAGGCAAGGAAGTGCCTGACAGTCAGGACCCACCTGGTTGAAGCGTATGTAGCGTTGACATTCTGGTCATGAACGTGTACGTACATACTGGTCGATGTAGAGGTGCGCACGTGTCATAGTAGAGGCGCGCACGGAGCATGTGCACGTACGTACAGCGGCCAGGGTGCAAGAAAGAAAATACGGCCACGTATGTGTACATACGGGCGGGGTCTCGAATGCCTACTCGCGCATACGTACGACGAGGGCTCGTGTACATGGCTGGGTCGGAATGGAGACACAACGTCGTCGTCATGTTCATGGGTCGGAACGGAATGCATGGTCGTGTTCATCGGGAGGGCTTGGACGGAAGAGGCGATGGAAACGAGGCCTGGCGTACCGCACAACGGAGGAAACAGACCTCCTACGGTCGAAACAGGGGTCCTGTTGATCGGGAGGGGTGTGGCGTACCGCAAAACGGAGGAAACGGACCTCCTACGGTCGAACCGGGGGTCCTGTTGATCGGGAGGGGTGTGGCGTACCGCAAAACGGAGGAAATGGACCTCCTACGGTCGAAACGGGGGTCATGTTGATCGGGAGGGGTGTGGCGTACCGCAAAACGGAGGAAACGGACTTGTGTTGGAGCGTTACGGTCGAAACGGGGGTCTTGTTCATCAGGAGGGGTGTGGCATACCGCAAAATGGGACTCCACGGGATACTGTTCATCTCCACCGTCGACCCCCTCCAGCCTCCACGAGCTATTGTTCATCCACCGCCGACCTCCTCCAGCCTCCACCGCGCGCTACTCCACCGGCTACTGTTCAACCACCCCTCCACCGACTACTTTTCATCCAGCCCTCCACACCACAGGGTCATGTTCAACCACCCCTCCACGGGCACCCCTCCACCGTCTACTGTTCATCCTGCCCTCCACACCACGGGGTCCTGTTCATCCACCCCTCCACGGGCATCCCTCCACCGTCTACTGTTCATCCAGCCCTCCACCACACCACGGGGTCCTGTTCATCCAGAGGCAACGCCACCACTCACTGTTCATCCAACCCCCCAACCCCCCCCCCCCCGCAACACTCACTGTTCATCCCATCGATCGGCTTCAGTTAGCAGCAGCAGCCAAGGAATCGCTCGATCGGGTTCAGTTAACAGCCATCGATCGATCGCTCAGTTTCAATAACGCGTAGCCTGCAGTGCAATCGCTCGGGTTCAGTTAGAGCCCAACGCCTCGCTCGGGTTCAGTTAGAGCCAATGCCTCGCACACATGCGCGTACGTGTACGAGAGAAACGCGCATCGCTCGGCCCCCGACCCCCCACCGTAACCGAGAACTCCCCGAAATGTTCCTCACCCTCGCTTCTACCACGGTTTTTTCTGTCATGGATGGCCCAAAGAATGTCATGCAGCTGCGTCTCTGGCCCGCCCAGGACGAAAAGCCCATTTTCTATCATGATTTTTTGTCATAGAAGTAGGAGCCCACCACGTCTATGATGATACCGGGTTTTGTCACAATTATCGTCTTAGAAGTGTCATATGTATGACAGAAAAAAAATTCGTTCGGCCCAAAATGTCACGGATGTGTCTTTTTTTTGTAGTGAGTATTGTGACATAATGTGTACTAACAGCCCATAATGCAATAAATATTGATACAAAAGCATGATGCAAAATGGACGTATCAACTCCCCCAAGCTTAGACCTCGCTTGTCCTCAAGCGAAAAGCCAAAATCGAAAAATATGTCCACATGTTTAGAGATAGAGGTGTCGATAAAAATAAAATACAGACATGTGGGCATCATGATCATTCTTAGAAGAGCAACTTATATAATTCTTGTCATATAATCTCTTGTGCTAGAGTAATAATTCAATCACAATATCAAGTATGAATCGTAAACTTCATTGAAAACTAACAAACTACAATCTCAGTCATTGAAGCAATTGCAATTTATCATAACATAGGAAAGAGTCAATGTATACGAGCTTTTCAGCAAGTCCACATACTCAACTATCATATAATCTTTCACAATTGCTGACACTCACGCAATACTTATGGGTATGGAGTTTTAATCGGACATAGAGAAAGATAGGGGCTTATAGTTTTGCCTCCCAATGTTTTACCTCAAGGGTAATGTCAACAGTAATAGTTCATGAAAACTCACATCCAATTAGCCATATATACCAAGATCTTTCCAACATATTGTGCTTGCCAACGGATAAAATGTAAAAAGGAAAGGTGAAGATCACCATGACTCTTATGCAGGGTAGGAGATAAAAGTAAAAGATAGGCCCTTCACAGAGGGAAGCAGAGGTTGCCATGCGCTTTTATGGTCGGATGCACAAAATCTTAATGCGAAAGAACATCACTTTATATTGCCACTTGTGATATGGACCTTTATTATGCAGTCTGTCCTTTTATTACTTCCATATCACACGATTGTGTAAAGCTTATTTCCTCCACACCAATCAATCATACATATTTAGAGAGCAATTTTTATTGCTTGCACCGATGACAACTTACTTAGAGGATCTTACTCAATCCATAGGTAGGTATAGTGGACTCTCATGGAAAAACTGGTTTAAGGGTATTTAGAAGCACAAGTAGTATCTCTACTTGGTGCAATGAATTTGGCTAGCATGAGGGGGAAAGGCAAGCTCATCATGTTGGAAGATCCAATACAATATAATTCATCTCAAATGTAAGAAAACATAACCCATTATGTTGTCTTCCTTGTCCAATATCAACTCTTTAGCGTGTCATATTTTAATGAGTGCTCACAATCATAAAAGATGTCCAAGATAGTATATTTATATGTGAAGACCTCTCTTTCTTTATTACTTCCTATTAATTGCAACGATGACCAAAACTGTGTTTGTCAACCCTCAACAACTTTTATTCATCATACTCTTTCTATGTGAGCTCATTACTCTCCATAAGACTCACATGATCTCTTTGTTTCTTTTTATTTCTTTCTCTTTTCTTTTATTCAGTTAGGATCATGGCAAAGTAATCAAGCCCTTGACTCAACACTAATCTTTATTATATAGCTCACGGACTCGATTACATAGAAGGATAATAAAGCAAAACTCATGACTAGATCATACTAAGAACTTTTACTCTACTAGATCAAGATATTACCAAAAGGATCGAACTAAGAAAAACGATAAAGATAAAAGTGATGGTGATATGATACCGGGGCACTCCCCCAAGCTTGGCAGTTGCCAAGTGGAGTGCCCATACCAGAAACACAATTCTTCTTTGTTGGTGGAGACGGTGGTGATTTTGTTGATGGCGTAGGCTTGTCGTCCTTCTTCCAACGCATAGGCTCACCATCATAGAAAGATGATTGAGTCTCCGGGATCCTAAAATCTGCGGCCAAACTCATCCTTTTGAATCTATATTCATACTCACAGTTTTGGTTTTGCAGGTCATAGATTTGAGCTTGAAGGTGCTTAATTTTCTCGTGAAGCTTGAAGATGGTCTCCCCAATGTTGTCGGCATCCAGCTTGTGTTTGTTGGTGAATTCTGCGATCATCATGTGGTTGGAGTTGAGTCCACGCTCCACCATCCCTTGACACTTGAAAACTTGTTGCTCCATTGCTTCGAGCCTCGTCTCCACGCTTCCAGTCCCCTTCGGTCCCTCGGCATCACGGATGTGCAGCAACCCATCACGCATCTCAATGGTTTGAGGGTGTCGCTGCACCTCCGCAAGGTAAGGGTTGATGACCTTCTCAAAGAACTTGTCCTTGGGAGCACTTGGAGACGCCATGATAATCTAGATATGTCAGAAAAACAGCTCGAAACAAAGACAGGAAATTTTTGTGTGATACGGGAGTCAAAACCCCCGGGAGATTATATAATGAATTTTTGCCGACCAAAATATGTGTCGTGTACGAAAACAGATTCCGGAGAGCACACGAGGTGCCCACGAGGTAGGGGGCGCGCCCAGTAGGGTAGGGCGTGCCCTCCACCCTCGTGGGGCCCTCGTGTCCTTCCCGGATGGCTGCTTATTTTTCTATTTTTCTAAATATTCCAAAACAGAGAAATATTGCCTTAAAAACTATTTTGGAGTCGGTTTACTTACCGTACCACATACAAATTCCTTTTTGGAGTCTGAAACGTTCCGGAAAGTGTCCCTTATGTACTCCTCCGGGGTTACGGTTTCAATAACATTGGTTTCAACATTTATGGGATTCCTGAGATATAATGTTTGATTCTTTGACCGTTTACCACCTTCGGATTTGTGCCTTCGAAGTTGTTGATTTTTATGGCACCGGAACGGTAGACCTCTTCGATAACGTAAGGACCTTCCCATTTAGAGAGAAGTTTTCCTACAAAAAGTCTTAAGCGAGAGTTGTATAGCAATACATAATCACCTACATTAAACTCACGCTTTTGTATCCTTTTGGCATGCCATCTTTTAACTTTTTCTTTAAACAACTTGGCATTTTCGTAGGCTTGGGTTCTCCATTCATCAAGTGAGCTAATATCAAATAACCTCTTCTCACCCGCAAGTTTAAAATCATAATTAAGTTCTTTAATAGCCCAATAAGCCTTGTGTTCTAATTCGAGAGGTAAGTGACATGCTTTTCCATAGACCATTTTATACGGAGACATACCCATAGGATTTTTATATGTAGTTCTATAGGCCCATAATGCATCATCTAGTTTCTTGGACCAATTCTTTCTAGACCTATTAACAGTCTTTTGCAAAATTAATTTGAGTTCTCTATTACTCAATTCTACTTGACCACTAGATTGAGGATGATAAGGAGATGCAATTCTATGATTAACGTCATATTTAGCAAGCATTTTACAGAAGGCACCATGAATAAAATGTGAACCACCATCAGTCATTAAATATCTAGGGACTCCAAATCTTGGAAAAATAACTTCTTTAAGCATTTTAATAGAAGTGTTATGATCAGCACTACTAGTTGGAATAGCTTCTACCCACTTAGTAACGTAATCAATAGCAACTAAAATATGTGTATATCCATTAGAGGAAGGAAAAGGTCCCATATACTCAAAGCCCCAAACATCAAATGGTTCAATAACAAGTGAATAGTTCATAGGCATTTCTTGACGTCTACTAATATTACCAATTCTTTGACATTTATCACAAGATAAGACAAACTTACGGGCATCCTTGAAGAGAGTAGGCCAATAAAAACTAGATTGCAGTACCTTATGTGCAGTTCTATCTCCAGCATGGTGTCCTCCATAAGCTTCGGAGTGACACTTGCGTAGGATCTGTTCCTGTTCATGCTCAGGTACACAACATCTAATAACACCATCTACTCCTTCTTTATAAATATGTGGGTCATCCCAAAAGTAATGCCTCAAGTCATAGAAGAACTTTTTCTTTTGCTGGTATGTGAAACTAGGTGGTATAAACTTAGCAACAATGTAATTAGCATAATCGGCATACCATGGACCAGTATGAGAAGCATTTATGACATTTAATTGCTCATCAGGAAAGCTATCATCAATAGGTAGTGGGTCATCAAGCACATTTTCTAACCTAGACAAGTTGTCTACAACGGGGATCAAATTCTTGTAGCAAGAGAACCCATCTAATAAGTCTAGGTTTAGCATCTTTCTTTTCCATAAGATATTTAATAGCAGCATGATCAGCATGAATAGTTACTTTAGAATCAACAATATAAGGTCTAAACTAATCGCAAGCAAATACAACTACTAAGAATTCTTTTTCAGTAGTAGCATAGTTTCTTTGAGCATTGTCTAGAGTTTTACTAGCATATTGAATAGCATTTAGTTTCTTATCAACTCTTTGTCCTAGAACAGCACCTACAGCATAATCACTAGCATCACACATAATTTCAAAGGGTAAATTCCAATCAGGTGGCTGAACAATAGGTGCAGAAATCAATGCTTTTCTTAAGTATTTCAAATGCTTCTACACAATCATCATCAAAAACAAATGGTATATCTCTTTGTAATAAATTAGTCAAAGGCTGAGAAATTTTTGAGAAGTGCTTAATGAACCTCGTATAAAATCCGGCATGACCAAGGAAACTTCTTATACCTTTAATTTCCTTGGGACATGGCATCTTCTCAATAGCATCAACCTTAGCTTTATCAACCTCAATACCTTTTTCAGAAACTTTGTGCCCCAAGGCAATACCTTCATTAACCATAAAGTGGCACTTTTCCCAATTCAAGACAAGATTAGTTTCTTCACATCTCTGCAAAACTCGATCAAGGTTGCTCAAGCAATCATCAAAAGAGGACCATAGACGGAAAAGTCGTCCATAAAAACCTCACAAATCTTTTCACAAAAGTCAGAGAATATAGCCATCATGCATCTTTGAAAGGTAGCAGGTGCATTACATAAACCAAAAGGCATACATCTATAAGCAAAAGTACCAAAAGGGCATGTAAAAGTAGTCTTTGATTGATCTTTGGCTGACACAGGTATTTGAAAGAAACCAGAATAACCATCTAGAAAGCAAAAATGTGTATGTTTGGATAATCTTTCTAGCATTTGATCGATAAAAGGTAAGGGGTAATGATCTTTTTAGTAGCCGTATTTAATTTGCGGAAATCAATTACCATCCTATAACCTGTAATAATTCTTTGAGGAATCAATTCATCTTTATCATTAGGAACAACAGTAATACCTCCCTTCTTAGGGACACAATGGACAGGACTTACCCACTGACTATCAGCAACGGGATAAATTATACCTGCCTCAAGGAGCTTTAGTATCTCCTTTCTTACTGAAGGAAATATGCCCTAGAGGCAATAATAAAGTTATTATTTATTTCCTTATATCATGATAAATGTCTATTATTCATGCTAGAATTGTATTAACTGGAAACATAATACATGTGTGAATACATAGACAAACAGAGTGTCACTAGTATGCCTCTACTTGACTAGCTCGTTAATCAAAGATGGTTATGTTTCCTAACCATAGACATGAGTTGTCATTTGATTAACGGGATCACATCATTAGGAGAATGATATGATTAACTTGACCCATTGTCGGTGTCAAAACCGGCGGATCTCGGGTAAGGGGTCCCGAACTGTGCGTCTAAGGCGGATGGTAATAGGAGGCAGGGGACACGATGTTTTACCCAGGTTCGGGCCCTCTTGATGGAGGTAAAACCCTACGTCCTTCTTGATTTATTCTTGATGATATGAGTATTACAAGAGTTGATCTACCACGAGATCGGAGAGGCTAAACCCTAGAAGCTAGCCTATGGTATGATTGTTGTTGTCCTACGGACTAAAACCCTCCGGTTTATACAGACACTAGAGGGGGCTAGGGTTACACAAGGTCGGTTACAAAGGAGGAGATATACACATCTGTATTGCCTAGCTTGCCTTCCACGCCAAGTAGAGTCCCATCCGGACACGAGACGAAGTCTTCAATCTTGTATCTTCATAGTCCAACAGTCCAGCCAAAGGATATAATCCGGCTGTCCGGATACCCCCTAATCCAGGACTCCCTTAGTAGCCCCCGAACCAGGCTTCAATGATGATGAGTCTGGCGCGCAGTATTGTCTTCGGCATTGCAAGGCGGGTTCTTCTCCATCTTTCGAATGTTTGTAAAGCAGTGTCCGGTCCCATAAATGTTTGGACCTCTTGGCTTCTGTGCCCAATAAGGGCTTTCTCCCACGCGTCAAATGAATACGAGGTGCCAGGGTGTTTTTACATTTGCCCCCTAGCCAGATAAATAAATTGTCTATTAAAGGGATGGGGATCCTTAGATCCGATCCATACCATCCTCCCCCAGTGAGAGTCCATCAGAGAGCGTTCCGGAAAGATCCATTCCAGCATGGCCGACCTCCGCAGCTCCTCCTCCCGCCCCTGAAGCCCTAAGCGCGGTAATTGGGAGAGGTGTTCAGTCCCACACAGTCGTTTAGTTGAACTGCAGACTAAGGGATTTCTCCCTCCGGCATACATGGTGCCCGTTCGAGCCGGGCTTGCCACCTATAATGGCGGGGAGCAAGCGGAGAGCTTTCCCAGTCCCTCTATGGGGGAACGGGTCTGCCTTGTTCCCTATCTATTAAGGGGACTTGGATTTCCAATTCATCCGTTCCTCCGCAGGCTCCTGGAGTTCTACAGCCTCCAATTACACAATTTCACCCCCGCCTCCATCCTACATATCGCCGGCTATGTGGCTCTCTGCGAGTTGTTCCTGAGCTGCGAGGCTCACTTCGAGCTGTGGAAAAGGCTATTTTGCCTCGTCCCTCGCACACAGAGGGGGTCACTTTATCAAGTGGGCGGAGCCGAAATATGGAGCATCGTCGATACCGGATACCTGTCCGGTACTCCGAAGAAGTCACCCGAAGACTGGCCTTCAGAATGGTTTTATATGGAGGACGTTCCCCTTCCGAACCCTGTTCGGCGGGGTCTTCCTGAGTTCAACGATGCTCCTCTGAAGAAACGCCGAAGTTGGCGCCCACGGAGCCCCCAGGTGGAAGACAATGGAGAAGTCCTCTATCTGATGAACCGAATTAAAGCACTGGCTCGATCAGAATTGACAGTAATCGAAGTTATGTCAATTTGCATAATGTGGGGAGTGCAACCACTTCAATATCGTGGGCACCCCTTATGGTGTTATAACGGGGCGGATGACGCCACCCGCTGCGGGCGTAAGGGTCCGGACAATGCTGCCGCTTTAGCGAAAATTCTGTCTAAATTGTTCAAGGGTGAGGAAGAGGAGTTCACCCGCATCAAGCCACGGGGTGGATTCTCCATGTACAATCCTCCAAGCTGGGTAAGTTATATCTCCCTGCTCCCATTTTTCCCGCATTCTTTGTCGTAAGTATTCACCTTGCCACTTTGCGGCAGGAACTGCGAAAAGCCATAAAGGAGGTCAGCAGCCCTTCTCCACAACCAGAGGACCCTGACCGGGCCCTCGACTCCGGACTTGAAGAAGATTCGGTTATATCCGTGGAGCTGATAGACCGGCAGTTCTATCAGTTAAGCTGCGACGATGCCATGGTGGCCATTACGGCCGACTATCCCGGACTGCTCCCTGCATCGCACGTAAGAAAAAACAAAAATCCCAACTCCAAAACTAGGATCCCCTTTTAGAAACTTCACCCACCATATACACATGGCATTTTTACAGGGAAGGCATTCGGGACGCCCTGCCGAACCCACAGCAACGCGCCAACAGGAGGCACCGAGGCCGGGTGAGCCAAAAAGGAAGGCGGTCAGGACGGAGACGCTGGTACAAAGGTATAACAAACCCCGCTCCGTGCTTGTCGTCTTTCTCAAAATATAATGACGCCCGTGTTTCTTTAATAGAAAAACGCTTGCCGGAATATGTCTGGCGATGTTACTAATCACGCTTCCACCAGCCGGGCGCCAGGACCGGACATAGAGGCGGAAGCCGATATGGGGCGGGCGCCGGAAAGTCCCCCTACAGAGGATGCAGATAGATTATCCGCTACAAACTCAGAGGTGGAAAGCGCCATGAATCATAGGCGCCGCCGGGCCGTACTCTATGACGCTTGTTTCTCACCAGAGGCATTTGATGCCTTCAATTCTGGAGAGGCGTACCTCTGTGCTGCTCAAGATGGTCTAGCCAGAGCCACGGATCAGTATGTAAAGGATGTACGGGTAAGTAAATATGACGATTTATATGTATCAGTAGCCCCTGAGACTTGAAACAGTTAGCATAACTGATTTAAGGATCATCTTTATTGTGTAGGTTCTTACAGAGAAGGATACTAGGCTGTCACAGGAGCTAGAGGAATGCAAGACCCAACTGCGGGCTGCTGTGCCCGCATTGCAGGAACCGAAAAAGTCACCTTCTGGTAACATTTACTTTAAAGAATGATGGTTACCATATAATGTGCGGCATGGCTGCAGATCTAACAACAGATGTTGCAGATGAATCCGGAGAAAATCCGGAGGACCAGCATGTTATGCGACAGCTAGAGGCTGGCAAACGCGTGCTGACTGAGGTTAGGCGGGAGAAAAACAATCTCCAAGACACCAATATTAAGCTGAGCGTGGAACTAAAAGACGTTCGGGGCCAGCTTGTAGACTCCGAGAAGGAGAATAAGCGGCTTTGACGTGGCATTTTCAGTAAGTGCTTGAACGAATCCTTTTAAAGGAGTTCGGCGAAGAAGCCGACTAACAGCGTTATGTCTGTAGGTATGCTGACGGGTCGTCCCGCGGAGGAAATGCCTGGGTCTGCGGGTGATCTTCTATCCGAGCTATCACATCTGCACGAACAATTTCGGCAAGTGATGCAGGGTGTTGCCCAGGCCTTGTGGTCGTCCGTCTCCCTGCCAGAGAGCGTTGCAGAGCTTTCGAGAAGCTCAAGGGAGCACGGCGGCGCTTCCGATTATGGAAGATATCAGCCTGCCGACAGGGTGCCAGAGAAGCTTGGGCCATGGTGAAGACGTGGTATACCAAGGCAGACCCAAATCACATGGACGAGGTCGGACCTGTGGGGCCCGACGGAAAAGAGATCCCCGTTAGCTTAGTTTATGGGCAAGTAGAATTAGCCGCAAAGTATTCCCAATAGGATTGTAAGCTAGACCGCATCTTGGATGGTATAGAAGAGGAATTTAGTCAGTATGCATGACTATGTAATGAAAGTGACATGTGTAATGCCTTCTAGCTGGATTGTAGGTCATTTGTCTTGGCGGACCTTTTCGCTTCAACCTCGGGACCCGATAGTCCAGAGTGTATCCGAATACCCGCGCAGTTATATAAGAACCGGGGAATGCGTGGAGACCAGGCGTAGGGGTCATAAGTGCTTGAACAGACAAGTGCCCAACTAGTTATGTTATATTACATGGGTAGTAAGAAACATCTTCTAGGGAGAATAGTTCCATTAAGGGTTCCTTTCCCTGGGTAAGCATGCCCTAAAGTGCATGTCTGGACTGCGATAGGAAACGCAGGAAAAACATCTGGGGGTAGATATGGACAATAAATAAAAATCATCTTTTGTTCACCGACCGAATATTCCCTTAAGAACGCTAGCTTTCGGCTTCACCCAGTCTGAGGTACACGTCCGGCTGACCCGGCAGTAACAATCGCAGAGGTGCTCCCCTTATGCCCTAGCCGAATTAATAGGAACGTAGGGCATAAATACAAGAGCCAGGCAACCCAGCTTGGCCAAAACATAAGTCATATCGATGCATATAATGGCTAAAAAAGGTACATGTGGAAGTATGACACATGTTCGGGGCCTGAGGCCCAGATAAATAATTAAGCTTCTGTGAAAGAAGCCCCCAGGTATTATGAGCGCGGCTAGCGCATCTATAATGTGCAAGCGAGGCACAAGTTGGGCCTTAAAGGCCTAGAGAAATAATAACAGAAAGGAAGAAAGAAAAACAAGACAGATAATGTACATGCAAAAAATGGACAAGGGGAGGGGACGAACATAGGGTCCGGCGCTAGGCGTAGAATCTTCGGAGCCTGGCTGCGTTCCGTGGGCTCAGCTCGAGTCGACTAGTCGATGCATCCCGCAGTCGGTATGCTCCACCGGTCAGAACTTGGTCAATAATGAAGGGACCTTCCCATTTGGGCTCGAGCTTGTTCTTTTTCTTAACCCGCAGGCGTAGAACTAGTTCGCCAATGTTATAAGTTTTGGCTCGTACTTCTCTGCTTTGGTATCTGCGAGCCTGTTGATGATAAAATGCGGAACAGGCTTTGGCTACGTCGCGCTCCTCCTCCAGGGTGTCCATACTGTCCAGCCGATCGAGCTCGGCTTCTCTTTCTTCGTACATGCGCACTCGAGGTGACTCATGAATTATGTCACAGGGGCAAGGCTGCTCTGTGCCGTACACCATAAAGAAGGGTGTGTATCCGGTACTACGATTTGGCGTGGTCCGCAGCCCCCGGAGTACGGAGTCGAGCTCCTCTACCCAGTGCGTGTTAGACTCCGTTAAGGAATGCACTAATCTGGGTTTAATGCCGCTCATTATAAGACCGTTTGCTCGCTCGACTTGACCGTTGGTTTGTGGGTGATAGATTGAAGCATAATCGAGCTTGATGCCCATTTTGCTGCACCAGAGTTTTACCTCATCGGCTGTGAAGTTTGTGCCGTTGCCAATGATGATGCTGTGGGGGACGCCATAATGGTGTACGACCCTAGATATGAAGTCTATCACTGGTCCGGATTCGGCTGTTTTAACAGGTTTGGCCTCTATCCATTTGGTGAATTTATCCACCATGACCAGTAAGTATTTTTTTCTTGTGGGTTCCCTCTTTAAGGGGTCCAACCATGTCAAGCCCCCTGACCGCGAAGGGCCACGTAATGGGGATTGTTTGGAGGGCGGTGGGTGGCATGTGGCTTTGATTTGCAAAGAGCTGGCAACCGGCGCAACATTGGACCAAGTCCTGTGCATCTGCCCGGGCCGTTGGCCAATAGAATCATGTACGGAAGGCCTTGCTTACAAGAGCCCGGGCTGCGGCATGGTGACCGCCGAGTCCGGCATGAATTTCAGCCAGAAGCTTCCGCCCTTCCTCTTCGGAGATGCACCTTTGAAGGACTTCGGTGGTGCTTTTCTTATAAAGCTCTCCCTCATGGACCTTGTAGGATTTAGATTGCCACACTATGCGGCGTGCCTCATTTTGGTCCTCGGGGAGTTCCCGCCTAGTTAGGTAGGCCAGAAATGGTTCTGTCCACGGGGTGATGACGGCCATTATAACGTGGGCTGAAGATGTTATTTCGGTGGCAGAGCCTCCGATTATGTCAGAGTGTTCGGTATCCGGTATTGCGGTTGGGTCCGGGCTGTTATTGCTGGGTTCCCCTTCCCATACCACGGATGGCTTGAACAGCCTCTCCAAAAAGATATTGGGGGGACTGCATCGCGTTTTGCACCGATGCGTGCGAGGACATCTGCCGCCTGATTGTTTTCCCGTGCTACATGGTGAAATTCGAGCCCCTCGAACCGAGCTGACATTTTTAGGACGGTGTTGCGATAGGCCGCCATTTTCAGATCCTTGGCATCAAAGTCTCCATTTATTTGGGATATTGCGAGGTTCGAATCCCCCCGCACGTCTAGGCGTTGAATGCCCATGGATACTGCCATCCGGAGACCATGTAAAAGGGCCTCGTATTCGGCTGCATTGTTGGAGTCCGTATACATTATCTGGAGTACGTATTGAACTGTATCTCCGGTTGGGGACGTCAAAACGACACCAGCCCCCAAACCAGCCAACATTTTGGAGCCGTCGAAGTGCATGATCCAGTTGGAATACGCGCCATACTCTTTAGGGAGTTCGGCTTCCGTCCATTCGGCGACAAAGTCGGCTAGTACTTGTGACTTAATGGCTCGCCGTGGCTTGTAAGCTATGTCAAACGGGAGGAGCTCAATGGCCCATTTGGAAATCCGGCCCATGGCGTCGCAGTTGTTTATAATATCATTAAGTGGCACTTCCGAGGCTACTATTATCGAACACTCTTGAAAGTAGTGTCGCAGTTTCTGGGATGCCATGAATACCGCGTATGCTATCTTTTGATAATGCGGGTACCGTGACTTGCATGGAGTAAGGACAGTGGATACATAGTAGACCGGCTTTTGAAGGGGGGAATTTATGATTGTCCGTTTCTCGTTCGACGACGAGCACTGCGCTCACAACTTGATGGGTTGCCGCAATGTATAACAGCATTGGTTCGCCAATGTTTGGCATGGCCAGGACTAGGTTGGTTGCTAATATGGCTTTTATTTCTTCCAATCCGGCTATGGCGGCATCCGTCCACTCGAAGTGTTCCGTGCGCCGTAGGAGGCGATAAAGGGGTAATGCCTTTTCTCCCAGGCGGGAGATAAAGCGGCTTAGAGCCGCCACGCATCCGGTTAATTTCTGGATTTGTTTGAGGTCTGTTGGGATATCCAACTATGACAGAGCTCAGATCTTGACCGGATTTGCTTCAATTCCTCTGCTGGATACAATGAAGCCCAGGAGCTTTCCGGCAAGTACGCCGAAAACGCATTTTTCCGGGTTGAGCTTGATGTCATATATTCGGAGGTTATCGAATGTGAGTCTCAAGTCGTCTACTAGAGAGTCGACATGCTTGGTTTTGACAACCACATCATCTACGTATGCCTCCATTGTTTTGCCGATCTGGTTTGCCAGACATGTCTGAATCATGCACTGATATGTTGCGCCGGCGTTTTTTAGCCCAAAGGGCATTGTGTTGAAGCAGAAGGGGTCGTATGGTGTGATGAATGCCGTTGCGGCTTGGTCGGGCTCCGACATCTTAATTTGGTGGTAGCCGGAGTATGCGTCGAGGAAACACAATGAGTCGTGTCCTGCGGTAGCATCGATAATTTGATTGATGTGGGGAGGGGGAAGGGATCCTTTGGGCAGGCCTTGTTGAGGTCCTTGAACTCGACGCACAGGCGCCAGGATTTATCCTTCTTTGGTACCATCACCAGGTTTGCTAGCCAGTCTGGGTGTTTTATTTCTCTAATGAATCCGGCCTCCAATAACTTGGCTAGTTCCTCTCCCATAGCTTGTCTCTTAGGTTCAGAGAAACGCCGAAGAGCCTGCTTGACCGGCTTGAATCCTTTTAGGATATTAAGGCTGTGCTCAGCCAGCCTGCGTGGGATTCCTGGCATATCTGAGGGATGTCAGGCGAATATGTCCCAATTCTCGCGCAGGAAATCTCGTAGTGCGGCATCCACAGCGGGGCTTAACCGTGCCCCGATAGTGGCTGTTTTTGTAGGGTCCGTTGGATGGACTTGGATTTTGACTGTTTCATCCGCTGGTTTAAAGGAGGTAGACTTAGATCTCTTATCAAGTATCACGTCGTCCCTATCCACCATGGAGCGCAGTGCAGTCAGTTCCTCGGACGCGAGGGCTTCGGATAATGCCTCGAGGGCCAGTGCGGCTGTTTTGTTTTTGGCGCAGAGTGTTGTGTCCAGATCACTGGCGAGAGTGATGATTCCGTTGGGCCCGGGCATTTTGAGCTTCATGTACCTATAATGGGGTACAGCTTGGAAGATTGTGAACGCCTCCCGTCCTAAAAGAGCGTGATAACCACTGCTGAACGGGGCCACTTGGAATGTAATTTCTTCGTACCTGTAATTATCCTGTGTGCCGAATACCACATCTAGTGTGATTTTCCCAGCACAACGTGCTTCCCAACTGGGGATGATTCCTCTAAAGGTTGTGCTACTTTGCTCAATGCGGTTCCAGTCTATTTCCATCTTTTGAAGAGTTTCCTCATAGATGAGGTTTAATCCACTATCGCCGTCCATGAGTACTTTGGTGAGTCAAAAGCCGTCCACAATTGGGCTGAGGACCAGTGCAGCTGGTGCTCGGGCTGTTCGGAATTTAGGTTCATCACTGGCATTGAAGGTGATAGCCGTGTCACTCCATGGATTTATTGCTGCCACATGGCAGATTTCGGCAATGCCACGGAGTGTTCGCTTGCGCCTATTATTTGATGTGAAGGTCTCAAAGACTGTTAATACCGTATTGTTGTCTGTGGGATGGTGCTCTGCAGCATCTGGGATGAGAAGATCCACACCGCTTTTAGCCACCTGCCGGAGTATCCAACATGCTCTAAGCTTGTGTGTTGGTATGGTATCCGCCGTACTATGAATTTTGCAGGGGCCATTAAGCCATCCCTCCAATACGGTTCCATGCCCTGTATAGGGTTTTTGTTTCTTGGCAACTAGCTCGGGTGTCTTATGATAGTGCACCCTTTTACTTCGGACTGGGTGTATATTTGGAGCCGGATTATCCCAAAATTTCGTTTCGGTTTTCCAGGCGCTTTCCATCGCACAGTACTTTCGCACTATGGACGCCAAGTCAGCGAAGCGTGATATGTCAGGGCGACTTAAGGCATTAAGGATCCCATTGTCCATGCAATTATTGCAGAAAAGTGAGATTGCATCTTCCTCACGACAGTCCTTAACCTTGTTCAACACAAGGAGGAATCTGGCCCAATAATGATGTATTGTTTCATGGGCTCTTGTCTGATGTTGGAAAGATCATTTATGTCTGGGTGGGTGGGTGGATTTGAGTCCGAACCCCTACCCGATCCGAGACCCAGGGGCCGAGGGGTTTCCAATCTTGGAAGTTCGGATTCCGGTATGTTTCCCAATGAGTCTGGCCTGCTGCCTGACTCTAGGTTCAGGGTTTGGGTGAGGTCCTCCTGTGAACGGGTATCCGGCTCGGAGAGCTCAGGTATTCGGACATAGTTAGTCCTCAAAATAGAGGAAGATTTGCCGCATTGTTCCTCCACAACCGCAACATGATGGGTGACCGGTGAAGAGTTAATCTCCCGTTGATCGGGTTTAAGCCCAATCCGATCATAGTCCGTAGCGACTCCCAAGGCAGCAATGTGATCCAAGAGTTCGTTTAGGGAGGAGAGCTCCACTGGATCCATCTGCTCGGCGAATTCCAAGCCGACATGGAGGCAGTTTTCGATGACCCGAGAAGTCATCGTCGGTGCAGCAGCCGAACAGGCGGTCATGACGAAGCTGCCTAGCCGAAGAGTTTGGCCGACAGCCAGGGCTGCTCTAGTGGTAATGTTGTTTTTAACAACGAGATGAGGCATCCTTCCTTACCGTGACGACACAGAGGAACTCTCAATGAAAGCACCAATGTCGGTGTCAAAATCGGCGGATCTCGGGTAGGGGGTCCCGAGCTGTGTGTCTAAGGAGGATGGTAACAGGAGGCAGGGGACACGATGTTTTACCCAGGTTCGGTCCCTCTTGATGGAGGTAAAACCCTACATCCTACTTGATTTATTCTTGATGATATGAGTATTACAAGAGTTGATCTACAACGAGATCGGAGAGGCTAAACCCTAGAAGCTAGCCTATGATATGATTGTTGTTGTCATACGGACTAAAACCCTCCGGTTTATATAGACACCAGAGGGGGCTAGGGTTACACAAGGTCGGTTACAAAGGAGGAGATATACACATCCGTATTGCCTAGCTTGCCTTCCACGCCAAGTAGAGTCCCATCCGGACACGAGACGAAGTCTTCATTCTTGTATCTTCATAGTCCAACAGTCCGGCCAAAGGATATAATCCGGCTGTCCGGATACCCCCTAATCCAGGACTCCCTCACCCATTCCGTTAGCTTAGCACTTGATCGTTTAGTTTGTTGCTATTGCTTTCTTCATAACTTATACATGTTCCTATGACTATGAGATTATGCAACTCCCGTTTACCGGAGGAACACTTTGTGTGCTACCAAACGTCACAACATAACTGGGTGATTATAAAGGTGCTCTACAGGTGTCTCCAAAGGTACTTGTTGGGTTGGCGTATTTCGAGATTAGGATTTGTCACTCCTATTGTCAGAGAGGTATCTCTGGGCCCTCTCGGTAATGCACATCACTTAAGCCTTGCAAGCATTGCAACTAAATGAGTTAGTTGCGGAATGATGTATTACGGAATGAGTAAAGAGACTTGCCGGTAACAAGATTGACCTAGGTATTGAGATACCGACGATCGAATCTCGGGCAAGTAACATACCGATGACAAAGGGAACAACGTATGTTGTTATGCAGTCTGACCAATAAAGATCTTCGTAGAATATGTGGGAGCCAATACGAGCATCCAGGTTCCGCTATTGGTTATTGACCGAAGACATGTCTCGGTCATGTCTACATAGTTCTCGAACCCGTAGGGTCCGCACGCTTAACGTTTCGATGCCGGTTATATTATGAGTTTATGAGTTTTGATGTGCCAAAGGTTGTTCGGAGTCCCGGATGTGATCACGGACATGATGAGGAGTCTCGAAATGGTCGAGACATGAAGATTGATATATTGGACGGCTATATTCGGACACCGGAATGGTTCCGGGTGTTATCGGATATATACCGGAGTACCGGGGGGTTACCGGAACCCCCCGGGGGTTATTGGGCCTCATGGACCCAAAGTAGTGGAAGAGGAGAGGCAGCAGGAGGTGGCGTGCAGCCCCCCTTGCCTCAATCCAAATTGGGAAAGGGAAGGGGGCGCGGCCCCCCTTCTCCTTCCTTCTCTCCACCTCCTCCTTCCCCCTTCTCCTAGTTGGAATAGGAAAGGGGGGCAAAACCTACTTGGAGTAGGATTGCCCCCCTTGGGCGCGCCTCCTCCTCTAGGCCGGCCCCCTCCTCCTCCACTCCTTTATATACGTGGCCAGGGGCACCCCATAGACAGAAACATTGATCTCTAGATCTCTTAGCCGTGTGCGGTGCCCCCTTCCACCATAATCCACCTCGATCATATCGTAGTGGTGCTTAGGCGAAGCCCTGCGACGGTAGAACATCATCATAGTCACCACACGTCGTGCTGACGGAACTCTCCCGTGAAGCTCTACTAGATTGGAGTTCGCGGGACGTCATCGAGCTGAACGTGTGCTGAACTCGGAGGTGTCGTGCGTTCGGTACTTGGATCGGTCGGATCGTGAAGACGTACGACTACATCAACCGCGTTGTGCTAACGCTTCCACTTTTGGTCTACGAGGGTACGTAGACAACACTCTCCCCTCTCATTGCTATGCATCACCATGATCTTGCGTGTGCGTAGGAAATTTTTTGAAATTACTACGTTACCCAACAGTGGCATCCGAGCCTGGTTTTATGCGTTGATGTTATATGCACGAGTAGAACACAAGTGAGTTGTGGGCGATATAAGTCATGCTGCTTACCAGCATGTCATACTTTGGTTCGGCGGTATTGTTGGATGAAGCGGCCCGGACCGACATTATGCGTACGCTTACGCGAGACTGGTTCTACCGACGTGCTTTGCACACAGGTGGCTGGTGGGTGTCAGTTTCTCCAACTTTAGTTGAACCAAGTGTGGCTACGCCCGGTCCTTGCGAAGGTTAAAACAGCATCAACTTGACAAACTATCGTTGTGGTTTTCATGCGTAGGTAAGAACGGTTCTCGCTAAGCCCGTAGCAGCCACGTAAAACTTGCAACAACAAAGTAGAGGACGTCTAACTTGTTTTTGCAGGGCATGTTGTGATGTGATATGGTCAAGACATGATGCTAAATTTTATTGTATGAGATGATCATGTTTTGTAACCGAGTTATCGGCAACTGGCAGGAGCCATATGGTTGTCGCTTTATTGTATGCAATGCAATCGCCATGTAATGCTTTTCTTTATCACTAAGCGGTAGCGACAGTCGTGGAAGCATAAGATTGGCGAGACGACAACGATGCTATGATGGAGATCAAGGTGTCGCGCCAGTAACGATGGTGATCATGAAGGTGCTTCGGAGATGGAGATCACAAGAACAAGATGATGATGGCCATATCATATCACTTATATTGATTGCATGTGATGTTTATCTTTTATGCATCTTATCTTGCTTTGCTTGACGGTAGCATTATAAGATGATCTCTCACTAAATTTCAAGAAAAAGTGTTCTCCCTAAGTATGCACTGTTGCCAAAGTTTGTCGTGCCCAGACACCACGTGATGATCGGGTGTGATAAGCTCTACGTCCATCTACAACGGGTGCAAGCCAGTTTTTGCACACGCAGAATACTCAGGTTAAACTTGACGAGCCTAGCATATGCTGATATGGCCTTGGAACACTGAGACCGAAAGGTCGAGCGTGAATCATATAGTAGATATGATCAACATATTGATGTTCACCATTGAAAGCTACTCCATTTCACGTGATGATCGGTTATGGTTTAGTTGATTTGGATCACGTGATCACTTAGAAGATTAGAGGGATGTCTTTCTAAGTGGGAGTTCTTAAGTAATATGATTAATTGAACTTAAATTTATCATGAACTTAGTACCTGATAGTATTTTTCTTGTCTATGTTTGATTGTAGATAGATGGCCCGTGCTATTGTTCCGTTGAATTTTAATGCGTTCCTTGAGAAACCAAAGTTGAAAGATGATGGTAGCAATTACACAGACTGGGTCCGTAACTTGAGGATTATCCTCATTGCTGCACAGAAGAATTACGTCCTGGAAGCACCGCTGGGTGCCAGGCCTGCTGCAAGAGCAACACCAGATGTTATGAACATCTGGCAGAGCAAAGCTGATGACTACTCAATAGTTCAATGTGCCATGCTTTACGGCTTAGAATCGGGACTTCAACAACGTTTTGAACGTCATGGAGCATATGAAATGTTCCAGGAGTTGAAGTTAATATTTCAAGCAAATGCCCGGATTGAGAGATATGAAGTCTCCAATAAGTTATATAGCTGCAAGATGGAGGAGAATAGTTCTGTCAGTGAACATATACTCAAAATGTCTGGGTATCATAATCACTTGACTCAACTGGGAGTTAATCTTCCTGTTGATAGTGTCATTGACAGAGTTCTTCAATCACTGCCACCAAGCTACAAGAGCTTCGTGGTGAACTATAACATGCAAGGGATGGATAAGACGATTCCCGAGCTCTTCGCAATGCTAAAGGCTGCGGAGGTAGAAATCAAGAAGGACCATCAAGTGTTGATGGTCAATAAGACCGCCAGTTTCAAGAAAAAGGGCAAAGGGAAGAAGAAGGGGAACTTCAAGAAGAACAGCAAACAAGTTGCTGCTCAGGAGAAGAAACCCAAGTCTGGACCTAAGCCTGAAACTGAGTGCTTCTACTGCAAGCAGACTGGTCACTGGAAGCGGAACTGCCCCAAGTATTTGGTGGATAAGAAGGATGGCAAGGTGAACAAAGGTATATGTGATATACATGTTATTGATGTGTACCTTACTAGAGCTTGCAGTAGCACCTGGGTATTTGATACTGGTTCTATTGCTAATATTTGCAACACGAAACAGGGACTACGGATTAAGCGAACACTGGCCAAGGACGAGGTGACGATGCACGTGGGAAATGGTTCCAAAGTCGATGTGATCGCGGTCGGCACGCTACCTCTACATCTACCTTCGGGATTAGTTTTAGACCTAAATAATTGTTATTTGGTGCCAGCATTGAGCATGAACATTATATCTGGATCTTGTTTGATGCGAGACGGTTATTCATTTAAATCAGAGAATAATGGTTGTTCTATTTATATGAGTAATATCTTTTATGGTCATGCACCCTTGAAGAGTGGTCTATTTTTTATGAATCTCGATAGTAGTGATACACATATTCATAATGTTGAAACCAAAAGATGCAGAGTTGATAATGATAGTGCAACTTATTTGTGGCACTGCCGTTTAGGTCATATCGGTGTAAAGCGCATGAAGAAACTCCATACTGATGGACTTTTGGAACCACTTGATTATGAATCACTTGGTACTTGCGAGCCGTGCCTCATGGGCAAGATGACTAAAACACCGTTCTCCGGTACTATGGAGAGAGCAACAGCTTTGTTGGAAATCATACATACAGATGTATGTGGTCCGATAAATGTTGAGGCTCATGGCGGATATCGTTATTTTCTCACCTTCACAGATGATTTAAGCAGATATGGGTTTATCTTCTTGATGAAACATAAATCTGAAACATTTGAAAAGTTCAAAGAATTTTAGAGTGAAGTTGAAAATCATCGTAACAAGAAAATAAAGTTTCTACGATCTGGTCGTGGAGGAGAATATTTGAGTTATGAGTTTGGTCTACATTTGAAACAAAGCGGAATAGTTTCGCAACTCACGCCACCCGGAACACCACAGCGTAATGGTGTGTCCAAACGTCGTAATCGTACTTTACTGCATATGGTGCGATCTATGATGTCTCTTACAGATTTACCGCTATCATTTTGGGGTTATGCTTTAGAGAGGGCCGCATTCACGTTAAATAGGGCACCATCGAAATCCGTTGAAACGACGCCTTATGAACTATGGTTTGGCAAGAAACAAAAGTTGTCGTTTCTTAAATTTTGGGGCTGCGATGCTTATGTGAAAAAACTTCAACCTGATAAGCTCGAACCCAAATCGAAGAAATGTGTCTTCATAGGATACCCAAAGGAGACTGTTGGGTACACCTTCTATCAGAGATCCGAAGGCAAGACATTCGTTGCTAAGAATGGATCCTTTCTAGAGAAGGAGTTTCTCTCGAAAGAAGTGAGTGGGAGGAAAATAGAACTTGATGAGGTAACCGTACCTGCTCCCTTATTGGAAAGTAGCTCGTCACAGAAACCGGTTCCTGTGACAACTATACCAATTAGTGAGGAAGTTAATGATGATGATCATGAAACTTCAGATCAAGTTATTACTGAACCTTGTAGATCAACCAGAGTAAGATCCGCGCTAGAGTAGTACGGTAATCATGTTTTGGGAGTCATGCTACTAGATCATGATGAACCTACGAACTATGAAGAAGCGATGGTGAGCCCAGATTCCGCAAAATGGCTTGAAGCCATGAAATCTGAGATGGGATCCATGTATGAGAACAAAGTGTGGACTTTGGTTGACTTTCCCATTGATCGGCAAGAAATTGAGAATACATGGATCTTCAAGAAGAAGACTGACGCTAACGGTAATGTCACTGTCTGCAAAGCTCGACTTGTTGCGAAAGGGTTTCGACAAGTTCAAGGGATTGACTACGATGAGACTTTCTCACCCATAGCGATGCTTAAGTCTGTCCGAATCATGTTAGCGATTGCCGCATTTTATGATTATGAAATTTGGCAGATGGATGTCAAAACTGCATTCCTGAATGGATTTTTGGAAGAAGAGTTGTATATAATGCAACCGGAAGGTTTTGTCGATCCAAAGGGAGCTAACAAAGTGTGCAAGCCCCAACGATCCATTTATGGACTGGTGCAAGCCTCTCGGAGTTGGAATAAACGCTTTGATAGTGTGATCAAAGAATTTGGTTTTATACAGACTTTTGGAGAAGCCTGTATTTACAAGAAAGTGAGTGGGAGCTCGGTAGCATTTCTGATATTATATGTGGATGACATATTATTGATTGGAAATGATATAGAATTTCTGGATAGCATAAAGGGATACTTGAATAAGAGTTTTTCAATGAAAGACCTCGGTGAAGCTGCTTACATATTGGGCATTAAGATCTATAGAGATAGATCAAGACGCTTAATTGGACTTTCACAAAGCACATACCTTGACAAAGTTTTGAAGAAGTTCAAAATGGATCAAGCAAAGAAAGGGTTCTTGCCTGTATTACAAGGTGTGAAGTTGAGTAAGACTCAATGTCCGCCCACTACAGAAGATAGAGAGAAAATGAAAGATGTTCCCTATGCTTCAGCCATAGGCTCTATCATGTATGCAATGCTGTGTACCAGACCTGATGTGTGCCTTGCTATAAGTCTAGCAGGAAGGTACCAAAGTAATCCAGGAGTGGATCACTGGACAGCGGTCAAGAACATCCTAAAGTACCTGAAAAGGACTAAGGATATGTTTCTCGTTTATGGAGGTGACAAAGAGCTCATCGTAAATGGTTACGTTGATGCAAGCTTTGACACTGATCCGGACGATTCTAAATCGCAAACCGGATATGTGTTTTTATTGAACGGTGGAGCTGTCAGTTGGTGTAGTTCTAAACAAAGCGTCGTGGCGGGATCTACATGTGAAGCGGAGTACATAGCTGCTTCGGAAGCAGCAAATGAAGGAGTCTGGATGAAGGAGTTCATATCCGATCTAGGTGTCATACCTAGTGCATCGGGTCCAATGAAAATCTTTTGTGACAATACTGGAGCAATTGCCTTAGCAAAGGAATCCAGATTTCACAAGAGAACCAAGCACATCAAGAGACGCTTCAATTCCATCAGGGATTTAGTCCAGGTGGGAGACATAGAAATTTGCAAGATACATACGGATCTAAATGTTGCAGACCCGTTGACTAAGCCTCTTCCACGAGCAAAACATGATCAGCACCAAGGCTCCATGGGTGTTAGGATCATAACAATGTAATCTAGATTATTGACTCTAGTGCAAGTGGGAGACTGAAGGAAATATGCCCTAGAGGCAATAATAAAGTTATTATTTATTTCCTTATATCATGATAAATGTTTATTATTCATGCTAGAATTGTATTAACCGGAAACATAATACATGTGTGAATACATAGACAAACAGAGTGTCACTAGTATGCCTCTACTTGACTAGCTCGTTAATCAAAGATGGTTATGTATCCTAACCATAGACATGAGTTGTCATTTGATTAACGGGATCACATCATTAGGAGAATGATATGATTGACTTGACCTAGTCCGTTAGCTTAGCACTTGATTGTTTAGTTTGTTGCTATTGCTTTCTTCATAACTTATACATGTTCCTATGACTATGAGATTATGCAACTCCCGTTTACCGGAGGAACACTTTGTGTGCTACCAAACGTCACAACGTAACTCGGTGATTATAAAGGTGCTCTACAGGTGTCCCCAAAGGTACTTGTTGGGTTGGCGTATTTCGAGATTAGGATTTGTCACTCCGATTGTCGGAGAGGTATCTCTGGGCCCTCTCGGTAATACACATCACTTAAGCCTTGCAAGCATTGGAACTAAATGAGTTAGTTGCGGAATGATGTATTACGGAACGAGTAAAGAGACTTGCCGGTAACAAGATTGAACTAGGTATTGAGATACCGACGATCGAATCTCGGGCAAGTAACATACCGATGACAAAGGGAACAACGTATGTTGTTATGCGGTCTGACCGATAAAGATCTTCGTAGAATATGTGGGAGCCAATACGAGCATCCAGGTTCCGCTATTGGTTATTGACCAAAGACATGTCTCGGTCATGTCTACATAGTTCTCGAACCCATAGGGTCCGCACGCTTAACGTTTCGATGCCGGTTATATTATGAGTTTATGAGTTTTCATGTACCTAAGGTTGTTCGGAGTCCCGGATGTGATCACGGACATGACGAGGAGTCTCTAAATGGTCGAGACATGAAGATTGATATATTGGACGACTATATTCGGACACCGGAATGGTTCCGGGGGTTATCGGATATATACCGGAGTACCAGGGGGTTACCGGAAGCCCCCCCCCCCCCCGGGGGGGGGGGGGGCTATTGGGCCTCATGGGCCCAAAGTAGTGGAAGAGGAGAGGCAGGAGGAGGTGGCGCGCAGCCCCCCTTGCCCCAATCCGAATTGGGAAAGGGAAGGGGGCGCGGCCCCCCTTCTCCTTCCTTCTCTCCACCTCCTCCTTCCCCTTCTCCTAGTTGGAATAGGAAAGGGGGGCAAAACCTACTTGGAGTAGGATTGCCCCCCTTGGGCGCGCCTCCTCCTCTAGGCCGGCCCCCTCCTCCTCCACTCCTTTATATACGGGGCCAGGGGGCACCCCATAGACAGAACAATTGATCTCTAGATCTCTTAGCCGTGTGCGGTGCCCCCTTCCACCATAATCCACCTTGATCATATCGTAGCGGTGCTTAGGCGAAGCCCTGCGATGGTAGAACATCATCATCGTCACCATGCCATCGTTCTGACGAAACTCTCCCATGAGGCTCTACTGGATTGGAGTTCGCGGGACGTCATCGAGCTGAACGTGTGCTGAGCTCGGAGGTGCCGTGCGTTCGGTACTTGGATCGATCGGATCGTGAAGACGTACGACTACATCAACCGCGTTGTGCTAGCGCTTCTGCTTTCGGTCTACGAGGGTACGTAGACAACACTCTCCCCTCTCATTGCTATGCGTCACCATGATCTTGCGTGTGCGTAGGAATTTTTTTGAAATTACTACGATACCCAACACTTACCACTTCTTTCATTTTAGGATTCAGCCGGCGTTGATGATCACGAACTGGTTTAGCATCTTCTTCCAAATTAATTTTATGTTGACATAGAGTGGGACTAATGCCCTTATGATCATCAAGAGTATACCCAATAGCAGCACGGTGCTTCTTCAGAGTTTTCAATAATCTCTCTTCTTCATGCTCTGAAAGGTTAGCACTAATAATAACAGGATATATCTTTTTCTCATCAAGATAAGCATATTTAAGAGTATCAGGTAACGGTTTAAGCTCAAACACTGGATCACCCTTGGGTGGAGGAGGATCCCCTAGGATTTCAATAGGTAAACTATTTTTCAGAATAGGTTCCTGTTTAAAGAATACTTCATCTATTTCCCTTCTTTCATTCATAAACATATAGATTTCATGGTCTAGCAAATATTGTTCTAAAGGCTCACTAGGAGGTACGGCAATAGAAGCAAGACCAATAATTTCATCTTTACTAGGTAATTCTTCTTCTCGGTGTTGTCTACTAAATTTAGGAAAATTAAATTCATGAGTCATATCATTTAAACCAACAGTAACAACATCTCTTTTGCAGTCTATGGTAGCATTAACAGTATTTAAGAAGGGTCTACCAAATATAATGGGACAAAAGCTATCTTGTGGGGAACCAAGAACAAGAAAATCAGTAGGAAATTTAGTTTTCACACACAAGACTTCAACATCTCTAACAATTCCCATTGGTGAAATAGTATCTCTATTGGCAAGTTTAATTGTGACATCAATATCTTCCATCTGAGCAGGTGCAATATCATGCATAACTTCTTTGTATAAGGAATAAGTTATTGCACTAGCACTAGCAGCCATATCACATAAGCCATGATAACAATGATCTCCTATTTTAACAGAAATAACAGGCATGCCTACCACAGGTCTAGGTTTATCTTTATCACGGGGTTTAGCAATTCTAGCAGTTTCATTACATAAATAGATAACATGCCCATCAATATGATCAGACAACAGATCTTTAATAATAGCAATATTAGGTTCAACTTTAACTTGCTCAGGAGGTGTATATGTTTTAATATTGCTTTTACGAACCACAGTTGAAGCTTTAGCATGATCCTTTATCCTAACAGGGAAAGGGGGTTTCTCAACATAAGAAGGAGGAACAATAGGATCATTATAAGTAATAGTCTTTTCTTCAACTTTAATAGGTGCAGATACTTTTACTTCTATGGGAGGATGATATTTAAACCACTTCTCCTTGGGGAGATCAACATAAGTAGCAAAAGATTCACAGAAAGAAGCTACTATCTCAAATTCAAGTCCAAATTTAGTGCTAAATTTACGAAAAATATCGGTATCCATAAAAGATTTAACACAATCAAAACTAGGTGTCATACCTGACTCCTTACCATTGTCGAGGTCCCAATCTTCAGAGTTGCGTTTAATTCTTTCCAATAAATTCCATTTGAATTCAATAGTCTTCATCATAAAAGAGCCAGCACAAGAAGTATCAAGCATGGTGCGATTGTTACCAGAAAGCCGAGCATAAAAATTTTGAATAATCATTTCTCTTGAGATCAGCTCATGATTGGGGCATGAATATAACATTGATTTAAGCCTCCCCCAAGCTTGAGCGATGCTTTCTCCTTCATGAGGCCAAAAATTATATATATAATTGCGATCACGATGAACAAGATGCATAGGATAAAATTTCTGATGAAATTCCAATTTCAATCGTTTGTAATTCCAAGACCTCATATCATCACATAGCCTATACCATGTCGATGCATATCCCCTCAAAGATAAGGGAAAGACCTTCTTCTTAACAACATCTCTGGGTACACCTGCAAGCTTAAATAATCCACAAACTTGATCGACATATATCAAATGTTCATCAGGATGTTTTGTTCCATCTGCTAGAAAAGGATTAGCTAGCAGTTTTTCTATCATACCCGAAGGAACTTCAAAGCAAGCATTTTCATTTTCATATTCATTTTCAGTAGGTTCAGTAGGTTGAGGAGCATCTCTTTGCTCTACTGGTCGGGGTGAAGATACTCCGAACAAGCCCCTCATAGGATTACCTTCCATGGTAACAAGTGACAGTAAATTTCAGCACATCATATAAATTTTTCCTTACCAAATTCCACCAACCAAAGGCGCTTCACTCCCCGGCAACAGCGCCAGAAAAGAGTCTTGATGACCCACAAGTATAGGGGATCTATCGTAGTCCTTCCGATAAGTAAGAGTGTCGAACCCAACGAGGAGCAGAAGGAAATGATAAGCGGTTTCCAGCAAGGTATTTTCTGCAAGTACTGAAATAAGTGGTAACGGATAGTTTTGTGATAGGATAATTTGTAACGAGCAATAAGTAACAAAAGTAAATAAAGTGCATCAAGGTGGCCCAATCCTTTTGTAGCAAAGGACAAGCCTGGACAAACTCTTATATGATGTAAAGCGCTCCCGAGGACACATGGGAATATCATCAAGCTAGTTTTCATCATGTTCATATGATTCGCGTTCGGTACTTTGATAATTTGGTATGTGGGTGGACCGGTGCTTGGGTGCTGCCCTTACTTGGACAAGCATCCCACTTATGATTAACCTCTATTGGAAGCATCCACAAATACAACAAAAGTATTAAGGTAAACCTAACCATAGCATGAAACATATGGATCCAAATCAGCCCCTTACGAAGCAACGCATAAACTAGGGTTTAAGCTTATGTCAGTCTAGTAACCCATCATCTACTTATTACTTCCCAATGCCTTCCTCTAGGCCCAAATAATGGTGAAGTGTCATGTAGTCGACGTTCACATAACACCACTAGAGGAGAGACAACATACATCTCATCAAAATATCGAATGAATACCAAATTCACATGACTACTAATAGCAAGACTTCTCCCATGTCCTCAGGAACAAAAGTAACTACTCACAAAGCATAAACATGTTCATAATCAAAGGGGTATTAATATGCATATAGGATCTGAACATATGATCTTCCACCAATTAAACCAACTAGCATCAACTACAAGGAGTAATTAACACTACTAGCAACCTACTAGCACCAATCCCGGACATGGAGACAAGAACTGGATACAAGAGATGAACTAGGGTTTTGAGATGAGGTGGTGCTGATGAAGATGTTGATGGAGATTGCCCTCTCCCGATGAGAGGGGCGTTGGTGATGACGATGGCGATGATTTCCCCCTCCGGGAGGGAAGTTTCCCTGGCAGAACAGCTCCGCCAGAGCCCTAGATTGGTTCCGCCAAGGTTTCGCCTCGTGGCGGCGGAGTTTCGTCCGAGAAGATGGCTTCTTAATTTTTTCCCATCGAAAGACTCCATATAGCAGAAGATGGCCACCGGAGGGCCACCAGGGGCCTACAAGGTAGGGGGCGCACCCAGGGGGGTAGGGCGCGCCCCCCACCCTCGTGGGAAGTGTGTGGCCCCCTGGTGAGGTTCTTATACTCAATATTTTTTATATATTTGGAAAACATCATCCGTGAAGTTTCAGGACTTTTGGAGCTGTGCAGAATAGGTTTCTAATATTTGCTCCTTTTCCAGCCCAGAATCTCAGCTGCCGGCATTCTCCCTCTTTATGTAAACCTTGTAAAATAAGAGAGAATAGGCATAAGTATTGTGACATAATGTGTAAGAACAGCCCATAATGCAATAAATATTGATATAAAAGCATGATGCAAAATGGACGTATCAAGTACTAGCCAGGCTCTTGCATGAGACAAAATTGCTATTGTTTAACAATTAAACTCCATTATCCATTGGTTGATACTCATTCTGCATAGGTCCACGCGCTTAGCACCGTTTCCTCTTGGGGTCAGCAATGTTTATTTGCTAATTAATAGCATTGCATGCAATGAACTAGCCATTGCAAGTCATTAAAAGCATGCACACCTCTCATCTCTTATTGGTTGATATGTCAAGAAACAAGAAACAAGGTAGAAGTTAATGCACCGCGCCTAAGTGTTTTGGGACTATTTGGTTTTCATAAGATGACTTACACACCTAGACGGAGGGAGTAGTATAGCCCTGTAAACCGGAAAGGAGTATTTGCCTTTCTAGAGATTTCAACAAGTGACTAGACTACACCGTGTGCAGTACTCCCTCCCTTCCGGTTTATAGGGCTCAAATCTCATGAACCAAGGCATTTTGCGATTTGAGGAATGTATCTCGTACTTTACAAAACTACCCTAATTAAACTCATGCATTAATTATGTAGTTCTCTCGTTTTCCTCTCTGACTTGGTCGCGGTGCACATGCGGGACATTTCAAAGCATCCGGGCCCGCGTGCCATCCACCAAATCACAGCGAGGTGCTACAGTCGAGACTCACCTGTCACCCTGGTGTGGCCGTCATGACCCGTCATATCACAAAACCCACACCTTTACCAGCAGTGGTAAGGTGGCCTCCAAGTTGGACTGGACGAAGCAACCATCATTTCACTGGAACGCTCGTTCAAGCCCTTTCTTCCCTTTCTTGAAGAAAACCTCACTCCAGGCTACTCACTTCTGCCATTTTTCTTCTGTACCGACGAAGGAAAGGTGGGCGAATCAGTTATACTGCTATATTTTCATTCCAAGAATCTTCTTTTTGCAAAGCACCAACCGATTCTCACATCCTATTCTTTTCTTGTTTTCATTGCGATTGTGGTTTCCTTTCGATTGCTTTTTGTTTGTCAGTTTATTGATGGATCCTGGAGCACTAGGTAAGGAGTTGCCAACGGACAACCCACTGGAGACAGCGATCTCTAGGAAGCGAGCACCGTCCAACGAGTTGACCATGTTGGCGGGCCAACCCATGGAGATGAAGAACTCCAAGAAACAAGCACTGGCCAAAGAGTTGAGGACGTTGGCGGACGAACTCCTCAAAGGAAGTTGGAAGAACAGCAAGGGCCCCACCGTGCCTACCCTAGGAACTCTGATTGCCACCTATGTGCGGCTCAAGACCGAGTTTGATGAGATAGTCGCCGTTGAGAAGCAGTATTCCCCTGGCAACGTGATGGCCCCCATCGAGGACGAGGAGATGGCCCCCGGAGGGATGAGATCCCCCGGTGAGCTACACAAGGTAAAAAATAATGGCTTATTACCATAGTTGTGGTTTTTGATTATTTGCAATGTGCTTGCTAATATGTTAGGGTTGTGCGGGTGCCGGTGGACGTCCTTGATGATTCCGATGTCGTGGCCTGTCCTGTTGGCATCGCCCCGGAGATCGATTCCGATGCCGCTGTCCATCCTGTGGACATCGCCCCGGAGATCGATTCCGATGTCGCGGTCAGTCCTGTGGACATCGCCCCAGAAATCGATTCCCATGCTGTTGCCCGTGCTGTGGTCATTGCCCGAGAGATCGATGACAAGAAATAGTTGGTCGCGCTAATCCTTCAGGGTAGTTTGCATTGCCCTGTGTTTAATTACCAGAACGATGTGTGTTATCAAACCATCTTAGGGCTAGTGCAATGTCTAGTGTGGGCGGATCTTGCTACTTTTGTTTGATAGTGAATCATGCGATGAATCATGCGAACCCTCTCTGAGTTATGGAAACAGATGTATCATCACCAGCTTTTGATGTAATATATGGCATGCTTAGATGTAAGTTTGAACTGTTTATCATATCAGTAGGGCTTGTTTGATGATTCTTGGTGTTAGTAGGCTAGCTACTGTACGAGCTATAGTACTTGCAAAACACTCACCAAAGAGAAACGTTGGGGCTGATGAGCTCATGGTATGCTTATACTTATCCCTCATCGATCGACCAATAGCCCTAGCTCCTAAAATTGTAGGCTTAGCGATCGAACAGAAAATAGTCGACATACATTCAGGCCTCATTTGGTTCATAGGGTAGGAAAATCGTAGCAAAAGTACAGAGAACGTGCAACACAAAATCATAGCAGTGCAGAGACGTACTCCCTCCGTTCCAAAATAGATGGCCTAGGCGGGCTAGTTTGGCCTAGTGGCTTTCAGTGATATGACGTGGTACAGTGCCGTCAAGTCTTCGCGTGTGGTAGCAGTATTGCGAGTACAATAAGTTTTCTTGAAGAAGTAGAATTCAACGAAGTCATGATGGTTCCTTTGTCCGAACAACTTAAAGTGGGAAAGGTTGGGCCTGCGATATGACCGGGGTAGACCAGGATAATTTTGTGCATGGCAGGTGGACCAGGATGGTCGACGTCCCACATGTCGGCGAATGAAAGTATTCTTTCCGATATAGAGGACTAGCAACGAGTATTCATTGTTTATTTTTGATGAAAGCTACTGTCTCCACTGTTATGACGGAGTGTGAAACACGACAGCCCAGTGAACTTGGCATATGCACCACTCCCTCCTTCCTCATGTAATGCCCAGGTTACAGCTTTTTCTCACTTTCTCTCTATCTATTTCCTCTCAAATGTTTTTTACCTTTGTTTTTTTAAGACACAATTGTTTTTATGCCTTTTTTAGAATTATTTTTTTATACCTAGGAGCACGTGTAGAGACAGGCTCTTGCAGAGCCCACTCCTTGACTTTGTCAATGCCTCTCTCTCTCCTCCACATAAGGAGTACTACTTGCTATGCATGCATGTGGCGGGCAGCTGGCGTCTTGAGGGGCCAGGGCGGTGAGAGCGGGCTCCGGAAGCGGTCCGGACTCTAGCATGGCCCACCTCACATTATCACCATATATTTCTTGGAGTCCGTGCGCGGTGGGCGGGCGATCTCTTCTCCCTCCCCCGTTTATCTCTTCTCAGCCGACGCCCGCTGAGCGATTAGATTTCAGCTATCGACGGTTTATTCAATTACGGTCCCACGTGTCAGTGAAATTGCAAGACAACGTGTGTCCCCTCTGGTGAGCGGCGTGCGAGCCGGACTGTCGGGGTTGCGACGCATACGAGTCGTAAGTGTGCCGCCTTTTCCTTTAGAACTTGCGAAGCGTAACATTTTCACGCGATCGATCGATAGAAATCCAGAACAAAATGACGAGGGTGGTGCTTTCCCGCTCGTTAGGTGGGCTAGTTCGAGTGATATGACGTGCTACAGTGCCGTCCACTTGCTCCACTTTTATGTAAGCAAGAGTTTCCACTCTTACGCGGGAGGAGTGCGAAACACCGCGGATCTGATTTTGATCGAGGGATAACTGTTCCCTGCCAAATAATGGAGTATTTTTAGTGATTATAGCATGATAGTTAGGGCATCCCCAGCGCTGGCCCACAAATTTACACTGGCATCTGTCCAAGGACACTGATGGATGCCATCCGATGCTGCCCGCATACCTTTCTACATCTATTTGAACTAACTGGACGAAATTCATGCAAACAAAGCAAATTTCAAATTAACCGGATGAAATTCATTACATTTCGAAAACTTTTCCTACAAACTGGACGAAATTCATTACATATTTCGCACAAACCGTACTAAAACCTACTGTAAACCTAATCTAAATGATCGCCGGCGCCCGACCACCATGTCCAGCCATGAACCCGAGAAAGCCGGCCATTGCCTTTGCCTCCTCCTCATCCGCCTCGATAACCTCCTCCTCCGGAGCACAAGGTTATGAAGATTTCCGCCTCTACGTCACCGTCAGGCGGCTAATCGGTCGCCGATGTTTACCCCACCAAGCTTGGCGTCGACTGAGTGGAGTAGCGGTGGCCTTCCCGGGACCAGAGCGGCAGCGACCTACCGTGTACTGCTCTTCGTCGCTGCCGGATGCACCCGCGCACGCGCGCTGGCTCCATGGTCGTGGCGGCGGAGGGCGGCCGGGGGAGTGGCGGCGATCTCCTTCGTTTGCTCCTGTGGCAGTACGTCAAAGAGAGCTTTGGAGCGCGCCCGAAGCGGAGCCGCCGATGACCCTCGTCTGCTCCTGCGACAGTACGTCCAAGAGAGCTTCGGAGCACCAGGAGGCCATGGTTGAAGTGGTGCCGACAGAAGGAAGGGACCGGAGGAGAATAAGTGTGGGTCTTTGGCTATGGCTGGGAGCTAGGGCTCAAGTTAATAGAGCGGGCGAATGGAAATGAGCCGCGGCAGACGGATGGACAACTGGTGCCGGAGTAGGTTCGTCGGGCGTGAATGCGGACGCTGCTTCAGTGACTTAACTGTAGATGCGTTTGGGTTACTGACATGTGGGCCCAACGGGCATCTGGCCCGTATGTCAGTGACACACCAATTGCACCTGCAGTTAAGTCCGGTGAATGCGGCATTGACATTCTGGAGAGACGGTGACCCTTTCAGGCGGGAAGCGCGCGCTAGCGATGGAAGGGGTTTCGGTGTGCAGTGGCACTAAGATCAGTCGCTCACGATAGTACATACTCTGTACCATACTACCATAGTACCCTCTCTAGCTTAGGTTGTTTTATAGATTGTCATTGTGATGGACGATATACATGAGCAAGGCGATCCGAGTATGACCGTTGGTGTTGAGCCAGGTGAATACATGCTCGGTGTTTGCGTAGGCCTCCATCAAACGTCTAAATAGTAATGTCAGGCACCGCCGGGGCGCGCAGGTGATGGGCTCGCCGTTTGCGTTGCGCCATGAGCAGGACTTTGATTTAGAGGGCGACGTGCATGCATTAGCATGCTTTGACAACATGAGCGTGAGTGTCTGACGCGAAGTATTTCATTTTCATTTGGCTGACGAGGGTGCGTTGCAGCGACAAGTCTGTGGTTTGATTCCACACATACGCATAATTTGGTTTTTACAGTATTTCTTTCTCCATTGACAGGTAGGCCCGCGTAGATAGATAAAGAACACGAGCTGATGAGGCGCATGCGGACTGTTTGACTGGTCAACCAGACAAATACGGAGCTATATGCTGAGCCAGTGACCGTATAATCACCATATCTCATATACAATGATCAAAGTGAGCTATCAAGACAAGTTCGATGACCGCCAATGCATTTTACTCGGTAATAAATGACCAGGATTGAAGGGGAATCCAAATTTGCTTCGTCTTCTGTCCTTGAGCTCTTGACAAACCAATGCACTATACGATTGTCCGGCCACTCCACCCCAAAGCTCTCACCAAGCGTCGTTCATGCCATCGCGCTGCACACTAACCGGTAAGGCAGCGATGGCATCCCACCGCACCGAGTTCCTCGCCGCCCACGACCGCACACAAAATGGTAGGGAAGCGATGGCATCCCGCTGTGTTGAGTTCATCGCTGCTCGCGACCTCACAACTATGTGGGAGGAATTTGAAGATGCCAAGGCCGAATGGGCGGTAGAGCAAGAGGCGGACAAAGCCGCACAGAGGGAGCAGAAAAGTCGGAAAGCACTCAAGAAAAGAGACGCCCGCCGCCGCAAGAAAGAAAAGGACGCACGCACTGCTGCGGAGAGGTCGGCGGAGATCCAAGCACGGTGGGGTGTCGCCGACAAAGCCGAGAAGGAGAACGACGATGTCTGGCCAGCATGTGAGAAGTAGTAGTACTAGTAGTTAGTGTGTGTATGTGTCTGATTACGAGCATGTACCAATACTACTAGTTACTACTGTAGTTTTTAGAGCAAATTACTAGTACATTAGCCTAGACTAAATGGAAAATTCCTATCCTAAGCATCAAATGGCATCTCTTTCTCTATAGGAATTGAGATGCATGTCATCTCACTTCCTATGATTTTCATATTCCTATCCTATGAACGAAAGGAGGCCTCTGTTGGAGTAACTACTGTAGCTAGTAGTACTGCTAGTACAGTAGTTTTCTTCAAGAAGCGGAATTCAACGAAGTCATGATGGTTCCTTCGTCCGAGCAACTTCAAAGTGGGAAGTGGGCCTGTGATTTGATGGCTCATTAGTCATTGTTACTGCGGCGCGACGACCTGGGTGACTCTCCCTTGGAGTTCTGCATGCATGGCAAGTGGACCAGGATGGTCGACGTCCCACATGTTGGCGAACGGAAGTATTCTTTCTGATATCGAGGAGCAAGGAAACCGCGTGGTATAGTATCACTGTTGATTGGTTCACAAAAAATAGTATCACTGCCGATTTATAATTATTTTTTATTTCCGATGAATGCTAGTGTTTCAACTCTTACGACGAAGGGTGCCAAACACGGCATGTGTTGGATGTCCCACACGTCAGCGAAAGGAGTGGGACATGAACAGCGTGGTAGAGCCCAGCGTAAAAAAAACAGCGTGGTAGAGCGTCTCCACTTCTTCCACTTCTGGGTCGGAGACCACACGTAGTAGTACTTAGTGGTATGAACGATAAAAAGTGCGACCTGCAGAGAAAGACACGTCTAGTTGGAAGGTCTCGGGGCATACACGTAAACAAATATAAAAGTTAATATGTGCCTCCAACTAATATAGTAGTAGTAGAGTACTTAGGCACGTACTCCATAACATCACCGTGCATTGCACGTACAACATTTAGTGGTAGTACGTAGTAAGAGACAAATGCCGCCCAAGAGTTCCCTTCTTGACCTACTTTTGGGTGTTTGGTAGAGTGTATGGAGGGTGCATGAGTCCACACTAGTTTAGCACAAATACACTAGAAGCATGCATGAAGAGGGGTGTTGAGTTGAGCATGCATGAAGAGGGAACAACTATGTTGAGACGAGAACGCAACCAAACACACCCTATATGCCACGCATGTTCATACCATTTGTGCCTTTCTACTTCACTTACTGCGCTACATTACTCAGGTTCGTACGTCCACTCCTGGGTACATGTCCGTCTCGTAGTTCCAGTCCCATGTGTTCTTCATATAGATGGAACGATCCTTGCATAACACGTGCACCTTGATGCTAGATGTCTCGCGTGTTGGCAAAAGGAAGAACAAAGCTCACATAAAAAAATAGAGTGGAAGAACATAGATTCCGGACGACCGAGAAGGAGCAAGGAACCTCGTGGTGGAGCGTCTGCACTCATAATATTTAATATTATTCAGCGATATAAAATTAACCAATCATCTCCACAGTGGACTGGAAGAGTACGAAACACGGCAACCCAGTGTAGTTACATCATACTAGTACATGGCTAACCCACGCTATCACCATATTTCTTGGCTTCCGTGCGACAGCCTGTATCGCTTGTATCGCTTCTCCCTCCTCGGCTCTATCAAAGTGCGGCAGGCTGGCGTTTCTGTCGTCTACTGAGGTCGGTTAACTATCACATGTTAGCGACATGCCAAGAGCATTCTAAAAAAATTCCTTTCACGTTCCATTTTCAAAAAGAAAAAAATCCTTTCACGTACAATTTGTATGTATGCTTTGAGCAACTTGCATGTCCTATACTGCTCCTATTTGATACTCTAACTTAGCTAGAGGTTAGACTAACTCATGACTAACCCTGAACTAACTGTAGCCAAAGAGGTGTTTCTGTGACAGGGTTAGATTGACAATAAATGCACTTCATGGAGAGAGAGAAGTGATTTTTCAGTGGTCCCAATGAGAACTATCTCCTGTTAGCACCTCTTGGGTGGGATAGTTTTTTTGGTGGGTTCGGTGCAACTTGCTCCAATTTAAACCCTCGTGCTTGGATACTTTAGGGCTATTTGAGCCCCAACTAGCTCAAACTAACTCTAACCCATGGATCCAAACAGGGCATATGGCCAGTCTCGACGCGGAGCAGTCACATGCACCGGGAAGCGGCGCTCTCTCGGCCGTCGTGCCACTTCAAAGCCGGCGCCAGTGAGAGGTCGCCTCCGCTCGGGTCGAGCATTAATGCGGCACTGACGCTCCAGGGCGACGCTGACCGTTTCACGCGGGAAGCGCGCGCTGGCAAGGGAGTATAGGTTTTGAACCATTTCAGGTGTAGTACTGGTAGTTTGCAAAACTACTTAATTATTGCACTCAGTTTCCTAAGAAATTGTGGTACAAACGTTACTCCACAGCCTGCTTCCCTTCTCCTTCCTCTTCCACTGCCCGCGCATGTCCGCGGGAAGCGACCGGTCAACCCTTGTATAGGAGTGCTAGCACAAAAAGATGCATGCATGACCACTAAAATTTCCATATTAAAGCGCCACTCCGGCGGGAGTATGGCGTATGTTGTTACCTTCGGCCGGCCCATGGCTACCGGGCAACGGTGACCAGAGAAGAGGCGGCGGGAGGGGAATGAATGCAGCTACTGTTTGGGTTCACCTTCCGGCTTAAATAAATGCACAGCATCACAAGTACCTGCGGGTGCACAAATTGTAACATACGTGTCTGCTTAAGTGGGCGTCACGTAACTGGTGTGTGTGAGAGAGATTTTGAGAGATAGAGTGCGTGTGTGCGACTCTACTCTTCGGACATGTACTAAACCTTTTGCATCGGGATATAAGTATAATGGTATTTACTTTAGCTAGTGATTTACGTGGCCATGTTAACGTGGTTATGTCAAAAAAATGTCACTTCCTGCTTGTGATTTGCGTTATATAATTACAAGCAAGATTCTCGTGCATTGCAGGGAACATCAATATGCATTTTTTTTACAAAACACCTGTTGTGATTGACCCATGCAGGAGTAATCCCATGTGTAAAAACTAATGATATCTCGAGAATTATATCGGAAAACTGGTATCTCGAGAATGTCATCGAAAAAATGAAAGATGAAAGATAAGGCGAGGAGGAGTGGAGCGTGGTGGTGACTGGTGGTCGGAATGAGCGGAGGCATGTGGATGGACGGCGCCGGCAGGCGGCAGCGGCCACCATGCATGCTAGATTGTTCCAGAGACTTATTCCTTTTTTAATTGCTGAGCAATGAGGTTGCGGGAGATAATCATGTGGAGAGAGGTGCGGGTATCTTTTGTAAAATTATCATAGTTTGCTTTCTATCCTCAGATATAGATCATACGGTCTGTATTACAATATGGCAGGCACACCATCACCGCCAACTCCTTTTTTTATAAGGGCGCAGATGATAAGTTTGCTGACTACTAAAGTAAAGTGGAATTTGTCCATGTTATGCAAGTAAATAAAGGTGATTGTTTATCATACGGGTAAGGTTGGATGAAGGGTGGTAGGAACAAATGCTCCGCCTAGAGCATGTGTGTGTGAGATGGAGTCTTAGTGTGTGTGTGTGAGAGAGAGAGAGGAGAGAGAGAGAGATGGAGTCTTAGTTTGTGTGTGTGTGAGAGAGAGAGAGAGAGATGGAGTCTTAGTGTGTGCGGGGGGGTCCGTGCATGCGTGTGTGTGTGTGTGTGTTTGTGTGTGTGTGTGAGAGAGAGAGAGATGGAGTCTTAGTGTGTGGGGGGTCCGTGCATGCATGTGTGTGTGTGTGTTTGTGTGTGTGTGAGAGAGAGAGAGAGAGAGAGATGGAATCTTAGTGTGTGTGGGGGGGTGCGTGTGTGTGTGTGTGTCGCGGGGTCCTCTATGGCGGATGTAATTTAAGTGTGCATGGCTTCATCATAGAGAGGTGATGTGTATGGCAGAGGCCACCAACGATGGGGTGCGAGAGAGAAAATGCCCGTAGAGAGGGAAGAGAAGGTGTGTGCGCGTGAGAGGAGTCGACATCGAGAGAACGTGTTTGTTCGAGAGACACCGAGGAAGACTACTATATATCGATGGTGCATGTAGGCGGGAATTAAACAAAGGGATGGTCTTATTGGTTTCGGGGATATAGGGGAAGAGTGAGAGGCGGGGGTAGCTAGAAGGAGATTGTTAAGTGTGAGTGTGTGTTTTACCTATCCAGGCGGAAGTTATGTGCACAAAACAGGAGAATGATTCGATTTGGCGTTAGGATTGAGGGTAATTAACTACGTATGGAGACATAGAGACCTTGAACGTGCATGTGTGAGAGGTATACATGTATACGTGGGATGTGTGTGTGTGTGCGCGCGCGCATGATCGACATAAAAGAAAGAAGACATAAGTCTTAAGATCAACGACATGGGAGAGACTGATCGGTATGACAATATGCATGCATGTGAGAATGCAGGGAAGAAGGCCCGACAATTGAGCATGTGTTTTTGTCTTTAAGAGATAGTGGCGTGGGCTGGAGCATGCATCTATGGCGAGCAGAGGGAGTGAGGTGCAACGATTGTGCAAAAGAGACCAACCTATAAATGCATATGTATGGAGAGACATATATAGTGTGGGTGATAGGAAGCAAGACTCTATGCGAGAAAGAAATGTTGATGGAGAAACTACAGATAGATACAGATATGGAGATGCTAGCTAGAGGGACATCCGCTAGTTTGGGTGTTGGAGATGACCGTTGGGTGGTTCAAAGGGTGAAGTTATATATGTGTGTGAGAGGGCACTTGACTGCATGTAGAGAGAAACATATATAGTGTGCGTGATAGGAATCAAGAGTGAGGGCGAGAAAGAAGGTTGATGGAGAAACAGATAAATAGAAAGATAAAGATGCTAGCTAGTGTGCGTTAGAGATAGGAGTCGAGTGGATCAGAAGGATGGGTTATGTGTGTGGGTGTGAGAGAGATAGAGAGAGGGTGCATGTGAGTCACATACAAACAGATATCAGAGAGAAATGAGATCCAGAGAGACAGAGTTTTGTGTCTGCGAGAGAGAAAGATATTTCACAACGAGAGTGATAGCTAGAGAGACATACGAGGGAACGCAAGATATCTCTAGGGAGAGAGGGTGTGTGTGAGCGACATACAATAGAACAATGGAGAAATATGAGACCCTGGGAGACAGAGTTTGTGTTTGTGTGTGAGAAAGAGATATTGAAGAGGAAGAGTCGTAGGTTCTCATATCTAAGGAGCGAAGACATCTCTGTATGAGGGGTGTGCGAGTGGCACACATGGGAATAGTAGAGAGAAATGAGACCCCGGGAGACAAAGTTTTGTGTTTGTGTGAGAGAAAGAGATTCCACATGGAGAATCATAGTTAGAGACACATAGCAGGGAGCGATATATACTTAGAGAGAGATAGAGTGATGAAGGTCGAGGGAGAGAGTACCGTCAGTGTGTTACGAAGATAAAAGATCATTGTCGACATACAGGTAGCACGAGAGATACCTAAGAGACGATGAACGCGTATAGGTCCAGAGAGATAGTCCTATATAAGCATGAGTGATAGCTATATGAGACGAATATCTGGATTAAAGGGGATTCAAATATTTAAACTGGAGATCACGACATCGATAATATCATAATGCAAATTGGTGTATCAACCATGCATATTCATTTGAATTTGGGCACACGTGTAATGTTATATAGTTTATCAATATTGGTGATCCATAGATTCTTCAATTACAAACAATGCATGGTTTATATGCAATTAATGTCTAAACGGGATTACACTATATGTTGCGTGTGTGAAACACATTATACATGTTTGAGAAGTAAAAAAACCCGCATGAAACACACATTAATTGGAGACAGTTAGCGAGGAATGCATACATTGGATTTCAACATAAAGTGGTTTCAAATATTTGAAAATCCAAATTGATGGATACAACCTTATGAATCTGAGATCATGCCATTTGTAAACCATATTTATGTATAAATGGTGTTGTGCTTTTGAAAGTATATATAAAAAATGATGTATATAGAATGTAATTCCAATTGAAAATGGATCCCGCCCAAAAAAATAGAATACAAACGGGATTCGAATTGAGTTGGCACGGTAAACGTGCACTCTACAAAATTTGAACGAATCGGGGAAAGTCGCAGTAACCGCCCGAAACCAAAATCTGCGAGATGGAAATCACTACTGCCTATCCCTTCCACGCAAAGCCTATCTGCTGGATTTCTATAGGTTTCGATAGGGGTAGGCTTGTAATTTCACCCAAACGTGACGTAACCGCCTCTCACCCGGATTCATACACGGTGGGCGCCAAAACACAGTGTGTCCTCGGCCAAAATTGACTCCCTCCCCGATTCATATTCATACACGGTGGGCGCCAAAAACAAACTCTCGTCGGCAAATATTCAGTGTATGCGAGATTACCGTCCTATCCCCAACCGACTAATGTTGTTGTGATGTAGTAGAAATTTGAAACAGGGGCTAAGTTTGTAAATTTCCTCGCATTTGAGACAAGCGCGCCCTAAATACATGGTTCCCCCCTTCCTCTCTACCTCCCTTTTCCCCATTCGTACTCTGTGGGCGCCAAAACACCCTCTCCACCGCACCCTCCTCCGTCCGCCGCCGTCCGCCACCCCATCCACCACCGTCCTCCTCCACCATGTCAGAGCTGATACCCCGACACCGCCGTCCATTACAAGAGATCGACCTCTCTCATCCATGGCTTCGGACCGGGATCCTTGCATCCCGTCCTCTCGCTTCATCCCCGCCGTCGTCCACCTTGCCGACGCCGCTCCTATGACAGTCTCGTCCACCGCGCCCCGCCGCCGCCGTCTACCCTCCTAGATCTTCTTCCACGCCGCCGACAGCCATCGCTACCGCAGCACCGTCAAATTCTCAGCAGATGCGTACACGGCGCCGCACCAGAGGCGATACTCTTTCGTATCTACTCAACTTATTTATCGCAGCAAGAAAATAGATCACCACTGCTTTACTCTGATTTCTTGTCTTGGTTGCGAAGTTGCCTTTGTCCGGTTTGCACCTTCAGATCCGACATGCCACGCTCAACACTATACTCCCAATGCTTATGGTTTTCCCCTTTTATATTCCACACTAGTTAAATCACAGTAGACTAAATTTCAAAATTGGGTCAGTCGATTTTTCAGAGTTCGCCGGTGCGATCGAAGGGGCTCGGGTGGTTGTGGGGCCTCACCGAACAAAGAAAACTCGATGCGGGTGGGGGTTAGGGCGGGGGTGGGGGTGGGGGTGGCGGAGGAACACATGCGGTGGGGGCCGGTGGTCCGGCCGGCGACCCATGCGGTGTTCTGTATGGGAAGAATCAGAGACGAGGAAGAAGAAGGGTTAGGAGACGTAGGATCTTCATCCAACCGCCTGAAATGGTCGAGAGACAGCTGGGAGTTGCATTCTTAATGCGCTCTGGTTCATCATGTGTGGGCACTGCGCAACCAACATTTTATTATCCAAAATCTGCTTGCTCTTCTTTACCATGTTCCTCTTCCATTCTTCTTTAATACGTATTCTCTCCGTTCCTAAATACAAGTCTTTGTATAGATTCCACCATGGACTACATATGAAGCAAAATGAGTGAATCTACACTCTAAAATGTATCTGGATACATCTGTATGTGATCCATAGTGGAAATCTCTACCAAGACTTATATTTCGGAACGAAGGGAGTATGATAGTAGTACAATATGTTCCTTGTACTGAAGATGAGCAGGAACATTTGTAGTGTAGAGGTCTATACGGTCGGTTGTGATGGACACTTTGATCCTCTTTGATTCGTAGGATCTTGTAAACATAGGAATATGATTTGTAGTGGCCTGCCCACTTGAATCCTATAAGAATAGCAAGGGAATGTGGGGAGCTGTGTCGCCTTTGAGAGTTACACTGATATTAACAGTACCGCACCTTCACTTGAGGAGAGCTGGTATCCGAAGCCTTTCTAGCCGTACCGGTAGTACTAGCACATATATTCCAGCAAGTTCCACTTTGCTGATTTTACTCTGATGCTTAAGGTTTTCCCGTTATATCTACACTATGATCTGTGTAGCTGCTTTGTGTCACACTAGTAGCAGTCCACTCTTGAAGCTAAACACTAAAGTGACTTACAAAATTGGCACCAAGGCATTGAGTGCCATTCTGGATGCAATGAAACTCATACGCTCCCCACATGTTGATTCTTGTTCAGAATATGATCCTAATGACTATTCTAACCTCGAGGAGTCAAAGGCAGATGGCCTGTCCTATTCACCCATCAAGGTGCCTGTTCTAATTTGGCAATGTTTTATTGATTGTGGGTATCTTGCATATGTTGTCTTGCATTTCTTCTACTTTGTTGCACCGCCATCTGCTTAGTTTACTCATCATATATGTCGAGATGCCATGCCCATCCATTATCAATACATATTCCATCTGTCATCATACCATGTTTTTCCACTCAAATGTTGTTCTTGTGCATCAGACATCAAAAAGGAAGAGGGTGATTGCCGAACCTGAAGGAGCACCAGCAAAGTCCTTGAAAAACGTGGTGGTGCCGGAGAAATCAGACAGCACCCCACTTATATTGGTTGTACAACCAATGACACAAAACGTAGGACCGACTCCAGCAGACTATACCCATACTTCACTGGCCACACCACTAGCCCCACCACACAGGACCTGCACTCCAGCAAAAGGTATATGGATTTCATTTGCCATAGCACCAGCTGTACCACAGAAAAATCCCACTCCAGCAAAAAGTACAGCAAGTCCACCGGCCGAAGACCTATCCCAACTGCAGAGACGGCCAATTCCTGCAGATTGGAACCCATTCCATTTATTCCTAGTTTAAAAGACAATGCTTTCAATGTTGTTAGGGACTACGTGCATAGATTCCCATCATGGGAAGATTATTGTGAAGACAAACACCATTTTCACATCTTCCTATCCAACTTACGTGTAAGTGCTATTATTCATGGTTATTATTTTCCTGTTTTCTGCTGATTGAACACATCAATGATTTACATTACATTTGTGTAACTAGGCGAGGGTCAATCTGGATAGTCATGACGAGCAAAGCTTGCTTGTGCTTTTCAAGGAAGCATTGCAGGAGTATTGGTGTTACCTGAGGAAATCACACTTTGATGGCAAGTCTATAAACGAATTTCTGGTGAAGTCTCCTGTGCTAAATTTAGAAGACATTGAATGGAAAAACCTTGTTATGCACTGGTCTCGTTCCCAGGATGAGGTACTGTCTATGAAATCACATGACAATTTGAACTTCTACTTTTCCGCATGTGCCTTACGGATCTTTTTTACAGGAAATCTGCTCGAAGAAGAATTCCGGTTTGACAAGAACGACAGGATATCGCAAATATGATGCCCGCTGCTTTGCTCTTGTTAGTACCTGTTGTCCTGTATCACTGTACTTGCATACATACCTGGTTCATTATGTGACAGCAGTATGCATGATAGCTTGCTTAGCAATTGTTCGCTCCAAATTATCTGATCTGTATGAATGGTTACATTAGTGTAGAATATATCCAATGCCAATGTTTTTTTAGCTCTGCATTGTTCTTGTAAGTACATGATGTCCTTTATCAGTGTGCTTATAATAACAGGTAGTTGTTCATGTACCATCACTCTGCAGCTTATTTTCCTTTTCCCTCCATTTTCTACACATCAGATCTATATTTACTCTTACCATAAGGTTGGTACTGAAGAAGTTTAGCTATGCATTGCTCTTGGTTGTACCTTTTGCCTGTATCGTTGCACTTACATTTATAGCTACTTGGTTATGTAGCATCACTCTTCATCTTATCTTAAATATTCTCCATTTTTCGTATATTATCACATCTATATTTACTCTTAACAAAATGTAGAATAAAGGCAATGCTTTTGAAGAAGATTCTGTGGTAAACTTCTTGAATCCCCCCCATCAGCATGGACAAGGCCTTTATAGAGCCTGTCTTCACCAATAATGTAAGTTTTTCCATCTCAAGCCTTCAAACTTTGTTGTATATATTTGGTTAGGCATGACTGCAATAGCTGTTTATTTTTGGTGTTTGCATCAAATTGCTTGTTTAAAGTTTATTATGTAGTTCATAAACAAAAGTTTGTCCTTTCTCAATTTAAGTTTTCAGTTGTACAACCAAGTTCCTTCTTCATACCATGTAAATTAAACTATACAGAGCAAGTGATCTTCTTTTGCACTGCATGTATGCTTCTATTCTTCATCCGTAATCCAGTGGTGTGGTGAACCTACCCACTATAGAACAATGTCATATTCTGCAATGTCTTAACTATGAACAATGTCATATCATTCTACTATTATTTAAACGGTCTCTTTATTTGCTAATCTGAAATGGTATAAATTGACAGCACACTAACCAGTGATACTTATGAGTTCTTGATCTGTAATCCAGTGGTGTCGTGAAGCTACCAACTCCTTCACAATGTCATTTCCTGCCATGTCTTGACCTGAACAATACCATATTGTGTTAATGCAATTTTAAACTGTGTCACTTTATTCGTCAGTGAGAAATGTGATGAATTTTCAGCACTGATACTTTTATGTGCAAAACCTGTCATCTGTCTGCTTATTTATCTTTCAGAGTGAGGAAGATATAAGTGTTGAACCAGCGCAGTCTCATCATCTTGCTCAGCTGCTTGCGCTGCAGCTTCCCAGCAGGGCTAACCTTTCTTGAACTCTATTGAAGTGATGTTGGTTTTGTATATTATTTTGTCGGCGTGTTTATTTGCACTGGTGGCGATCTTTGATGACAAGTGTATGTAATCTGCTGTCTGCTTGTGCTTTATTATCATAGTGGCGAACTTTGATGCCCGGTGGATGTAATATGCCGTAATTTCTTTATTGTATAGTCTAGGTTTTTTCTTATTCACGATGCTGCAGTTATTTTACTGTATATATATCATGTCTTCGCAGTAAACCGGCCAAACCGTAAAATTACGGGACATAATCGGGCCGTCATGCAATCACGATGTAAGTTGGACCTGAATGTGCCGAACAGCTCACGGGCCGGCAGCAGCCCGAAATGGAACCCGGCCCATGATTGTGCAAATCAAATCACGGGCTTTTAACAGGCCAAAATTGTCTCGGTCCTTGTTTGGCCCAATCAGATACCGGCTGCGAGCAGGCCGGATGCAAACCGGGCCGTAGTTAGGCCCAACTATATGACGGGCTTCTAACAGGCCGAAATGTTAAACGGGCCCTTAACAGGCCAAAACTAATATCAGGCCGAATTACTAAGTGGGCCTTTAGCAAGTGGGCCCAAAAGCATAGTGTCCAGTTGATGGGCCGAATCTGATATGGGCCATAATTGAGCCCAAAGCCTCTTAAAGGGTCGGACCTAATCTGGGCTGTAATTTGGCCCAGAACATGGTAGGCTTTTAATGGGCCGGATCTCATATGGGCCACTATTAGGCCCGGAGCATGACAGGCCATTAATGGACCGGATCAAATATGGGCCGGTATTTGGCCCAAAACATGGCAGCCAGTTAATGGGTCGGCCTACTAGGTTCCTCAAAATCTTGTGGGCCTATAGCTGGGCCGGCCCATTAATGTCGGCGAAATCTCGTGGGCCTTTAGCTGGGCCGTCCCATTATGATCCGCAAGAATCTTGTGGGCCTTTACCTGGGCCGGCCCATTATGGGACACAAAAATCTTGTGGGCCATTACCTGGGCCGGCCCATTATGGCCTGCAAAACCTTGTGGGCCTTTAGCTGGGCCAGCCCATTATGGTCCGCAAAATCTCGTGGGCCTTTAGCTAGGCCGGCCCATTATGGTCCGCAAAATCTTGTGGGCCTTCAGTTGGGCCGGCCCATTTAAACTTGATGGGTCGGTCCACGTGTCAACATATCATAGGCGCGTCTCGCCCATTGGATGAGTGACACCTGTGCCAACGCGGACCTGACACGTGTCTCCTCCAGCCATTGATGATTTTACACGTGGAAAATCCCCACTGGTTGGGGTTGTTAACAGGTTATAGGATCCAAAACCCGACCCGATAGCTTAACGGCGTTCCGTTACGGTGGATGCCACGTGTCGGTCACCCTTGACGAAAGCACTTATGTGACGCGTGATTTATCATCATGGAAGTGGACACTTCCGTGATGATAATTTTGGTAATGTCATGGAACACTTCTACGACAGCACAGGTATGACTATCTTGATTCTGTCATAAAATCGTCATGTATGTACATGCATGACAAAAAACGCGACCTACTGTGACAAACACGTATCATCACGGAAGTGTATTTTTTGTAGTGGTTGTCGGTGCTCATACTTTTTCATTGTAATATCAATGCCAGTTTATTTTCCTTTTTATGCTTTCTTCTTGTGTGTTCGATAAACCTTAAGAAAAAAATAGTTGTAGCTTTTAGTTAGTTTACTTTTCATGATGTAGTAGTATTAACTAAAAAGAAAACCCAAAAAGATTTCCCGTTCTTCTTTGCTTGTTGGGAGCTTTCCCGTGTAAATAGTTTTATTTCTTTTCTTGTTCTTTCGGGGTCAAGAGGAGAAGACCATAATGAAAATGTTGAAGTGGCTCTTATATGCATTATTGTTGATCTAACAAAGAGCCCATATTACCTTGTCTTCTCTCTTGAATTGAATGCTTGTAGATTCCAGCTTAGTCCAATGCACGTGCACTATTATTATTATCCACACTATTCGGTCGTGCAAGTGGAAGGCAATAATGATGATTATATGATGAACTTATTGAGATGAGAAAAGCTGGTATGAACTCGAACTCTCTTGTTTTTGTAAATATGATTAGTTCATCGTTCCTGATTCAGCCTATTATGAATAAACATGTTTGCAATGCCAATTAGAGATTATAGTTGCTTATGTCATGCTTAATTAGCTAGGAGTTTATAATGGTTTACCTCGCGTGCCAACATGCTATTAAAATGGTTGTGATGTGGTATGATAGGCTGGTATCCTCTTTTGAACGATTTGGGTGGCTTGACTTGGCACATGTTCACGCATGTAGTTGAAACAAAATCAACATAGCCTCTATGATATTTATGTTCATGGTGCATTATATCCTACTCATGCTTGCATTCGGTGTTGATTAATTTTAATGCATGTTCATGACTATTGTCGCTCTCTAGCTGGTCGCTTCCCAGTCTTTTCCTAGCCTTCACTTGTACTAAGCGGGAATACTTCTTGTGCATCCAATTCCATAAACCCCAAAGTTGTTCCATATGAGTCCACCATACCTACCTATATACGGTATCTACCTGCTGTTCCAAGTAAATTTGTATGTGCCAAACTCTAAACCATCAAATAAACATTCTGTTTTGTATGCTTGAATAGCTCATCTATCAAATAGGGATGTCTGTATCTTCCATGCTAGGCGGGTTATTCTCAAGAGGAGTGGACTCCGCTCCTCACTCACGAGAAAGTCGCTAGTCACCGGGATGCCCAGTCCCATGCTTTATGCAAATGAAATCAAAATAACTGCAAACAAAACTCCCCCGGGACTCTTGTTAGTTGGAGGCACTCGTTGTTTCGAGCAAGCCATGGATTGATGCTTGTTGGTGGAGGGGGAGTATAAACTTTACCATTCTATTTGGCAACCGCCTATAATGTGCGTAGCATGGAAGATATCGAGATCTCTCGGTTGTTATGTTTACAATGAAAGTATACCGCTCAAAATATTATTCATATCTATTTCAAAACCAAGCTCTGGCACCTCTACAAATCCCTGCTTCCCTCTTCGAAGGGCCTATCCATTTACTGTTATGTTGAGTCATCATCCTCTTATTAAAAAGCACCAGTTGGAGAGCACCGCCGTCATTTGCATCCATTACTGTTAGTTTACATTGAGTATGACTTGACTGGATCTCTTTTACCATGAATTACAATGTCTAGTCAGTCCTTGATCTTTAAAGGTGCTCTGCATTTATGTTTTGCGGTCTCAGAAAGGGCTAGCGAGATACCATCTTGTTATATCATATCATGATTGTTTTGAGAAAGTGTTGTCATCCAAGATTTATTATTATTGCTCGCTAGTTGATTATGCCATTGATATGAGTAAACATGAGACCTAAATGTTATTGTGAATATGGTTAGTTCATAATCTTTGCTGAAAACTTGAATGTTGGCTTTACATATTTACAACAACAAGAGCAAACAGAGTTTCTAAAAGTTTTTCTTCATCACTTTCAGTTTATCAACTGAATTGCTGAGGATAAGCAAAGGTTTAAGCTTGGGGGAGGTGATACGTCTCCGTCGTATCTACTTTTCCAAACACTTTTGCCCTTGTTTTGGACTCTAACTTGCATGATTTGAATGGAACTAACCAGGACTGACGATGTTTTCAGCAGAATTGCCATGGTGTTATTTTTGTGCAGAAATAAAAGTTCTCGGAATGACCTGAAAATCAACAGAGAATTATTTTGGAATATATAAAAAATACTGGAAGGAAGATCCACGTCAGGGGGGCCTCCACCTGTCCACAAGGGTGGGGGCGCGCCCTACCCCCGTGGGCGCGCCCACTGCCTCGTGGGCCCCCTAACAGTCCACCGACCTCAACCTTGACTCCATATATTCACTTTCGGGGAGAAAAAAACAAGAGAGAAGGATTCATCACGTTTTATGATACGGAGCCGCCGCCAAGCCCTAAACTCTCTCGGGAGGGCTGATTTGGAGTCCGTTCGGGGATCCGGAGAGGGGAATCCGTCGCCATCGTCATCATCAACCTTCCTCCATCACCAATTTCATGATGCTCACCGCCGTGCGTGAGTAATTCCATCGTAGGCTTGCTGGACGGTGATGGGTTGGATGAGATTTACCATGTAATCGAGTTAGTTTTGTTAGGGTTTGATCCCTAGTATCCACTATGTTCTGAGATTGATGTTGCTATGACTTTGCTATGCTGAATGCTTGTCACTAGGGCCCGAGTGCCATGATTTCAGATCTGAACCTATTATGTTTTCATCAATATATGAGAGTTCTTGATCCTATCTTGCAAGTCTATAGTCACCTACTATGTGTTATGATCCGGCAACCCCGAAGTGACAATAGTCGGGACCACTCCCGGTGATGACCGTAGTTTGAGGAGTTCATGTATTCACTATGTGTTAATGCTTTGGTCCGGTACTCTATTAAAAGGAGGCCTTAATATCCCTTAGTTTCCAATAGGACCCCGCTGCCACGGGAGGGTAGGGCAAAAGATGTCATGCAAGTTCTTTCCATAAGCATGTATGACTATATTCGAAATACATGCCTACATTGCATTGATGAACTGGAGCTAGTTCTGTGTCACCCTAGGTTATGACTGTTACATGATCGATCGCATCTAGCATAATTCTCTATCACCGATCCATTGCCTACGAGCTTTCCATATATTATTCTTCGCTTATTTACTTTTCCGTTGCTACTGTTATCACCACTATAAAACACCAAAACAATTACTTTTGCTACCATTACCTTTTGCCACCATTACCACTACTATCATATTACTTTGCTACTAAATACCTTGCTGCAGATATTAAGTTTCCAGGTGTGGTTGAATTGACAACTTAGCTGCTAATACTTGAGAATATTCTTTGGCTCCCCTTGTGTAGAATCAATAAATTTGGGTTGAATACTCTACCCTCGAAACGGTTGCGATCCCCTATACTTGTGGGTTATCACTCCCCTAGGGCGCGCCATAGAGAGGGCCGGCCCCTCCCCTCCTCCACTCATTTATATACGGGGAGGGGTGATACGTCCATTTTACATCATGCTTTTATATCGATATTTATTGCATTATGCGATGTTATTACACACTATGTCACAATACTTATGCCTTTTCTCTCTTATTTTACAAGGTTTACATGAAGAGGGGGAATGACGGCAGCTGGAATTCGGGGCTGGAAAAGGAGCAAATATTAGAGACCTATTCTGCACATCTCCAAAAGTCCTGAAACTCCATCGGAATTATTTTCAGAATATATAAAAAATATTGGGCGAAAGAAGTACCAGAGGGGGGCCACCCACCGTCCACGAGGGTAGGGGGCGCGCCCTACCCCCCTGGGCGCGCCCCCTGCCTCGTGGGCCCCCTGGTAGCCCTCTGATGCCCATCTTTCACTATATGGAGTATTTCGTCGAGGAAAAAATCATAAGCAAGCTCACGGGATGAAACTCCGCCGCCACGAGGCGGAACCTTGGCGGAACCAATCTAGGGCTCCGGCGGAGCTGTTCTGCCAGGGAAACTTCCCTCCGGGAGGGGGGAATCATCACCAATGATCCTCTCATCAGGAGGGGGTCAATCTCCATCAACATCTTCACCGACACCATCTCATCTCAAACCCTAGTTCATCTCTTGTATCCAATCTTTGTATCCAAACCTCATATTGGTACATGTGGGTTGCTAGTAGTGTTGATTACTCCTTGTAGTTGATGCTAGTTGGTTTACTTGGTGGAAGATCATATGTTCAGATTCATTATGCATATTAATACCCTCTGATTATGAACATGAATATGCTTTGTGAGTAGTTACGTTTGTTCCTGAGGACATGGGAGAAGTCTTGCTATAAGCAGTCATATGAATTTGGTATTTGTTCGATATTTTGATGAGATGTATGTTGTCATCCCTCTAGTGGTGTCATGTGAACGTCAACTACATGACACTTCACCATTGTTTGGGCCTAGAGGGAGGCATTGGGAAGTAATAAGTAGATGATGGGTTGCTAGAGTGACAGAAGCTTAAACCCTAGTTTATGTGTTGCTTCCTAAGGGGCTGATTTGGATCCATATTATTCATGCTATGGTTAGGTTTACCTTAATACTTCTGTTGTAGTTGCGGATGCTTACCAAGTAAGGGCAGTACCCAAGCACCGGTCCACCCACTTATCAAATTATCAAAGTACTGAACGTGAATCATATGAACGTGATGAAAACTAGCTTGACGATAATTCCCATGTGTCCTCGGGAGCGCTGTCCTTTATATAAGAGTTTGTCCAGGCTTGTCCTTTGCTACAAAAAGGATTGGGCCATCTTGCTGCACCTTATTTACTTTCATTACTTGTTACTCGTTACAAATTACCTTATCACAAAACTATCTGTTACCGATAATTTCAGTGCTTGCAGAAAAAACCTTGCTGAAAACCGCTTATCATTTCCTTCGGCTCCTCGTTGGGTTCGACACTCTTACTTACCGAAAAGGCTATGATAGATCCCCTAAACTTGTGGGTCATCAAGACTCTTTTCTGGTGCCGTTGTCGGGGAGTGAAGCGCCATTGGTAGGTGGAATTTGGTAAGGAAAAATTTATAAAGTGTGCTGAAATTTACTGTCACTTATTACTATGGAACATAATCCTTTGAGGGGCTTGTTCGGGGTATCTTCACCCCGACCAGTAGAGCAAAGAGTTGCTCCTCAACCTACTGAACCTACTTAAAATGTTTACTTTGAAATTCCTTTGGGTATGATAGAGAAACTGCTAGCTAATCCTTTCACAGGTGATGGAACATTACATCCCGATTTGCAGCTAATCTATGTGGATGAAGTTTGTGGATTATTTATGCTTGCAGGTATGCCCGAGGATGTTATCAAGAAGAAGGTCTTCTCTTTATCTTTGAAGGGAGAGGCATTGGCATGGTTTAGGCTATGTGATGATATTGGAATATGGAACTACCAACGATTGAAATTGGAATTTCATCAGAAGTTTTATCCTATGCATCTTGTTCATCGTGATCATAATTATATATATAATTTTTGGCCTCGCGAAGGAGAAAGCATCGCTCAAGCTTGGGGGAGGCTTAATTCAATGTTATATTCATGCCCCAATCATGAGCCCTCAAAAGAAATGATTATCCAAAAAATTATGCTTGGCTTTCTCTCAGTAATCGCTCCATGCTCGATACTTCTTGTACTGGAACTTTTATGATGAAGACTATTGAATTCAAATGGGATTTATTGGAAATAATTAAACGCAACTCTAAAGATTGGGACCTCGATGAAGGTAAGGAGTCAGGTATAACACCTAAGTTTGATTGTGTTAAATCTTTTATGGATATCGATGCTTTCTGTGAATTTAGCACTAAATATGGACTTGACTCTGAGATAGTAGCTTCTTCTGTGAATCCTTTGCTACTCATGTTGATCTCCCTAAGGAGAAGTGGTTTAAATATAACCCCCCCATTGAAGTAAAAGTAGTTGCACCTATTAAAGTTGAAGAAAAGACTATCACTTATAATGATCCTATTATTCCTACTGCTTATATTGAGAAACCACCTTTCCCCGTTAGAATAAAGGATCATGCTAAAGCTTCAACTGTGGTTAACAAAAGTAATATTAAGACACCTAAACCCCCTGATCAAATTCAAGTTGAACCTAGTGTTGCTATGGTTAAAGGTCTCTTGGCCGATAATATTGATGGGCATGTTATTTACTTCTGCAATGAATTTGCTAGAATTGTTAGACCAGATACTAAAAATAAACATAGACCTGTTGAGGGAGTCCTGGATTAGGGGGTGTTCGGATAGCCGGACTATACCTTCAGCCGGACTCCTGGACTATGAAGATACAAGATTGAAGACTTCGTCCGGTGTCTGGAAGGGACTTTCCTTGGCGTGGAAGGCAAGCTTGGCGATATGGATATGTAGATCTCCTACCATTGTAACCGACTCTATGTAACCCTAACCCTCTCCGGTGTCTATATAAACCGGAGGGTTTCAGTCCGTAGGACAACACACAGAACAATCATACCATAGGCTAGCTTCTAGGGTTTAGCCTCTCCGATCTCGTGGTAGATCTACTCTTGTACTACCCATATCATGAATATTAATCAAGAAGGACATAGGGTTTTACCTCCATCAAGAGGGCCCGAACCTGGGTAAAACTTTATGTCCCTTGCCTCCTGTTACCATCCGGCCTAGACGCACAGTTCGGGACCCCCTACCCGAGATCCGCCGGTTTTGACACCGACATTGGTGCTTTCATTGAGAGTTCCTCTGTGTTGTCGCCATCAGGAAGGATGCCTCGCCCCGTCTTTAAAGACGGCACCGTCGCTAAGGGAGCTTTGGTTGTCGGCCAAACCCTCCGGCTAGGTGGTTTTCTTATGACCGCCTGTTCGGCTTCTGCGCCGACGATGACCTCTCGAGCCATCGAAAACAATCTTCATGTCAGCTCGGAACTCGCCGAGCAGTTAGATTCAATGGAGCTCTCCTCCATAAACGAGCTCTTGGATCGCATCGCCGCCCTGGGAGTCGCTACGGATTACGACCAGATTGGGCCTAAACCCGATCTGAGAGAGATTAACTCTCCCCAAGTCACCCATCACGTTGTCGTGGTAGAGGGACAGTGCGGCGACCCTTCATCTATCTTAAGGACTAGCTACGTCCGGATTCCCGATCCCTCCAAGCCGGATACCCGCGGAGGGGAGGATATCACTCAAGACCTGAACTTAGAGTCAGGCGACGGGCTGGATTCATTGGACAACATCCAGGAATCCAAATTTTCTAGTTCGGAAACTCCTCGGCCTCTGAGCCTCAAATTGGGTGAGGCTTCGGATTTAATTCCACCCACCCACCCGAACATAAGCAATCTATCCCAAATCAGGCAAGAGCCCGAAGAAACAGTACATCATTACTGGGCCAGATTCCTCCTGGTTAGGAATAGGGTAAGGGACGGCCGCGAGGAAGACGCAATCTCAATCTTCTGCAATAATTGCACGGACAAGGGAATCCTCAACGCCATAAGTCGCCGTGATATTACACGCTTCGCTGACTTGGCGTCCATTGTACGAAAGTACTGTGCGATGGAAAGTGCCTGGAAAACCGAAATAAAATTTTGGGATGATCTGGTCCTGAATACAAACCTAGTCCGAAATAAAAGGGTGCATCATCGCCAGACACCCAGGCCAAACACCAAAAAGCAAAAACCCTCTATAGGGCATGGAACCGTACTGGAAGGATGGCTTAATGGACCCTGTAAAATTCACAGTACAGAGGACGCCACACCAACTCACAGCCTTAGAGCATGTTGGATACTCCGGCAGGTGGCCAAAATTGGCGAAGATCTCCTAATTCCGGAGGCCACAGAAAGCCACCCCAGAGACACCAATACGGTATTAACAGTCTTCGAGACTTCTGCATCAAATAATATGCGAAAAAGGACACTCCGCAGCCTTGCCGAAGTCTACCAAGTAGCAACAATAAACCCATGGAGTGACACGGCTATTACCTTTAACGCCAGTGATGAACCTAAATTCCGAACAGCCCGAGCACCAGCCGCATTGGTCCTCAGTCCAATAGTGGACGGCTTTCATCTTACCAAGGTACTCATGGACAGCGGCAGCGGATTGAACCTCATTTATGAGGAAACCCTTCAAAAAATGGAAATAGACTGGAACCGCATTGAGCGAAGAAGCACAACCTTTAGAGGAATAATCCCCAGTCGGGAAGCGCGCTGTACATGAAAAATCACACTAGATGTGGTGTTCGGCACGCCGGATAATTACAGGTCCGAAGAGGTCACGTTCCATGTGGCTCCGTTCAGCAGCGGTTATCACGCTCTGCTAGGGCGGGAAGCGTTTACAATCTTCCAAGCAATACCCCATTACGGGTACATGAAGCTCAAGATGCCCGGGCCTAACGGGATCATCACTCTCGCTAGTGATCCGGACATAGCACTCCACGCCGAAAACAAGACAGCCGCACTGGCCCTCGAGGCACTATCCGAAGCCCTAGCGGCTGAGGAATTGACTGCGCTGCGCTCCATGGTGAATAGGGACGATGTGGTACTCGACAAAAGCTCCAAGTCCACCTCCTTTAAACCGGCGGACGAAATAGTCAAATTCCAGGTCCATCCAACGGACCCCAATAAAACAGCTTCCATCGGGGCACAGTTAAACCCTGATGTAGACGCTGCACTGCGAGAGTTCCTACGAGAGAACTAGGACATTTTCGCCTGGCACCCTTCAGACATGCCAGGAATCCCACGCAGGCTGGCCAAGCACAGCTTAAATATCCTAAAAGGATTCAAACCTGTCAAACAAGCTCTTCGGCGTTTTTCTGAACCTAAGAGACAGGCCATGGGAGAGGAGCTAGCAAAGCTATTGGAGGCCGGATTCATCAGAGATATAAAACATCTGGACTGGCTAGCAAACCTGGTGATGGTACCAAAGAAGGACAAATCCTGGCGCCTGTGCGTTGATTTTAAAGACCTTAACAAGGCTTGCCCAAAGGATCCCTTCCCCCTCCCCCGCATCAATCAAATTATCGACGCTACCGCAGGACACGATTCGTTGTGTTTCCTCGACGCATATTCCGGCTACCATCAAATCAAGATGGCAGAATCAGACCAAGCCGCAACGGCATTTATCACACCATACGGCCCATTCTGCTTCAACACAATGCCCTTCGGGCTCAAAAACGTCGGCGCAACATATCAACGCATGATTCAGACATGTCTGGCAAACCAGATCGGCAAAATAGTGGAGGAATATGTAGATGATGTGGTCGTCAAAACAAGACATGTCGAATCTCTAGTAGACGACTTGAGGCTCACATTTGATAACCTCCGAACATACGACATCAAGCTCAACCCGGAAAAATGCGTTTTCGGCGTTCCAGCCAGAAAGCTCTTGGGCTTCATTATATCCGGTAGAGGAATTGAAGCAAATCCAGCCAAGATCCGAGCTCTGTCACAATTGGATATCCCAAAGGACCTCAAACAAATACAAAAGTTAACCGGATGCGTGGCAGCTCTAAGCCGCTTTATCTCCCGCTTGGGAGAAAAGGCCCTACCCCTTTACCGCCTCCTTCGGCGCACCGAACACTTCGAATGGACGGATGCAGCCACGGCCAGACTCGACGAAATAAAAGCCATATTGGCAACAAACCCAGTCCTGGCCGCGCCAAACATTGGCGAACCAATGCTATTGTACATTGCAGCAACACATCAGGTTGTAAGCGCAATGCTCGTCGTCGAACGAGAAACGGACGGACACAAATTCCCCCTTCAAAAGCCGGTCTATTATGTGTCCACTGTCCTCACTCCGTGAAAATCACGGTACCTGCATTATCAAAAGATTGCATATGCGGTATTCATGGCATCCCGGAAGCTACGACACTACTTTCAAGAGTGTTCAATAACAGTAGCCTCGGAAGTACCACTTAACGATATTATAAAAAACTATGACGCAACGGGACGGATTGCAAAATGGGCCATTGAGCTCCTCCCGTTCAACATAACTTATAAGCCACGGCGAGCCATCAAGTCACAAGTTTTGGCCGACTTCGTCGCAGAATGGACGGAAGCCGAACTCCCTAAAGAGTACGGCACATATTCAAATTGGATCATGCATTTCGACAGCTCCAAGATGTTGGCCGGACTAGGGGCTGGCGTCGTTTTGACGTCCCCCACAGGAGACACAGTTCAATACATACTCCAGATTATGTACACAGACTCCAACAATGCAGCTGAATATGAGGCCCTTTTACATGGTCTCCGGATGGCAGTATCCATGGGCATTCAACGCCTAGAGGTGCGCGGGGACTCGAACCTCGCAATATCCCAAATAAATGGAGACTTCGATGCCAAGGATCCAAAAATGGCAGCTTACCGCAACGCCGTCCTAAAAATGTCAGCTCGGTTCGAAGGGCTTGAATTTCACCATATAGCCCGGGAAAATAATCAAGCGGCAGATGTCCTGGCACGCATCGGCGCAAAACGCGATGTAGTCCCCCCCAACATCTTCTTGGAAAGGCTGTTCAAGCCATCTATAGTATGGGAAGGGGAGCCGAACAATAACAGCCCGGACCCAACCACACTGCCCGACATCGAACATTTTGACACAATCGGAGGCTCTGCCAATGAAATAACACCTTCAGCCCACGTAATAATGGCCGTCATCGCCCCGTGGACAGAACCATTCCTCGCCTACCTTACTAGGCAGGAACTCCCCAAGGACCAAAATGAGGCACGCTGCATAGTGTGGCGATCCAAAGCCTACAAAGTCCACGAGGGAGAGCTTTATAAGAAAAGCACTACTGGAGTCCTTCAAAGGTGCATCTCCGAAGAGGAAGGGCGGAACCTCCTGGCTGAAATTCATGCCGGACTCGGCGGTCATCACGCTGCAGCTCGGTCCCTTGTAAGCAAGGCCTTCCGTACAGGCTTTTATTGGCCGACGGCCCAGGCAGACGCCCAGGACTTAGTCCAATGATGCGTCGGTTGCCAGCTCTTTGCAAACCAAAGCCATATGCCACCCACCGCCCTCCAAACTATCCCCATCACTTGGCCCTTCGCGGTCTGGGGGCTTGACATGGTTGGACCCCTTAAAGGCGGAACCCACAAGCAAAAATACTTACTGGTCATGGTGGATAAGTTCACCAAATGGATAGAAGCCAAGCCTGTTAAGACGGCCGAATCCGGATCGGTGATAGACTTTATATCCGGGGAGGTACACCATTACGGCGTCCCCCACAACATCATCACTGATAACGGCACGAACTTTACGGCCGACGAGGTAAAACTCTGGTGCAAAAACATGGGCATCAAGCTCGATTATGCTTCCGTCTATCACCCACAAACTAACGCCCAGGTCGAACGTGCAAATGGTCTTATCATGAGCGGCATCAAACCCAGATTAGTGCGGTCCCTCAAGGAATCTAACACGCACTGGGTAGAGGAGCTCGACTCCATACTCTAGGGGCTGCGGACCACGCCGAATTGCACCACCGGATACACACCATTCTTTATGGTGTATGGCGCAGAGGCAGTTTTGCCTTGCGACATAATTCATGACTCACCTCGAGTGCGCATGTACGAAGAAAGAGAATCCGAGCTCAATCAGCAGGACAGTTTGGACGCATTGGAGGAGGAGCGTGAAGTGGCAAAAGCCCGTTCTGCATTCTATCAACAGCAGGCTCGAAGATACCAAAGCAGAGAAGTACGGGCCAAAAATTACAACGTTGGCGAATTAGTTCTACGCCTGCCGGACAAGAAAAAGGACAAACTCAAGCCCAAGTGGGAAGGTCCCTTCATAATTGACCAAGTCCTGACTGGTGGAGCGTACCGCCTGCGAGATGCATCGGATAACCGACTCGAGCCGAACCCATGGAACGCAGCCCGTCTCGGAAGATTCTATGCCTAGCGCTGGACTCTGTGTTCGTCTCCTTCCTCTGTCCATTTTTTATATACTGTCTGTCTTACATTTCTCTCCTTCTCCCCTTCCTTTCTCTTATAGCCTTTAAAGGCTCATCAAATGATGTGCTATTCGCACTCATTTAACCTGGGGGCTTCTTTTAATAGAAGCTTATTTATACGGGCTTCATGCCCAACACATGTGTTACACTTCCGCATGTACCTTTTATTTCACCATTATATGCATCGATATGACTGAAGTTTTGGCCAAGCTGGGTTGCCTGGCAACTGTGCTTACCCCTAGGTTCCCGATTATTCGGCTAGGCGGTAAAGGGAGCACCTCTGCGATTGTTACTGCCGGATCAGCCGGATGTGTACCTCAGACTGGGTGAAGCCGAAAGCTAGCGTTCTTAAGGGAATATTCGGTCGGTGACCTAAAAGATGATCTTTTCACTTATTTATTTATGCGCCCCCAGATGCTTTTTCCCGCGTCTTTTTCGCAGAATGGGCATGCACTTTAGGGCATGCCTCCCAGGGAAAGGAACCCCTAACGGAACTATTCTCCCTGGAAGATGTTTCTTACTAACCATGTAATATAACATAACTAGTCGGGCACTTGTCTGTTCACGCACTAATGACCCCTACGCCTGGTCTCCATGCATTCCCCGGTTCTTATATAACCGCATGGGAATTCGGACACACTCCGGACCGTCATGTCCCGAGGCTGAAGCGAAAAGGTCGACCATGACAAACGATCTACAATCCGGCTAGAAGGCATTATAAATGTCAATTAAATTACATAGTCATTCTGACTGATTGTATTCCTCTTCAATACCATCTAACAGGCTGTCTAATTTACAGTCCTGCTGGGAATACTTTGCGGCCAATTCTACTTGGTCGTATACTAAGCTTACAAGGATCTCCTTCCCATCAGGCCCCACAGGACCGACCTCGGCCATGTGGTTGGGGTCAGCCTTTGTGTACCGCGTCTTCACCATGGCCCAGGCCTCCCTAGCGCCTTGACGGTAGGCCGATATCTTCCACAATCGGAAGCGCCGCCGTGCTCCCTTTAGCTTCTCCGCAAGCTCTCCAAGACCTTCGGGCATGGAGATGGATGGCCACAAGGCCTGGGCGACGCCTTGCATCGCCTGCCGAACTCGCTCGAGCAGTTGCGAGAGCTCGGGAAGAAGGTCACCCGTAGAACCGGGCATCTCCTCTGCAGGACGACCTGTTAACACACCTACAGACATTACTCTGTTAGTCGACTTCCCCGCCGAACTTTTTTTCAAAGGTTCATTCAAGCACTTACTAAATATGTCGCGCCGAAGCCGCTGATTCTCCTTAAGGGAGTCTGACAGCTGGGCACGAACATCTTTCAGGTCGACGACCAGCTTGGTGTTGGCATCTTGGAGATCGTTCTTCTCCCGCCTCACCTTTGTCAGCACCTTCTCACCAGCCTTCAGCTGGCGTAGGAGTTGTTGCCTTTCCGGATTCAATCCGGCGCCATCTGCAATTTCATTTGTCAGATTCGCACCCATGCCGTGCTTCGCAAAATACTTATCTTTTGAAGTGTATATTACCAGAGGGGGTCTCCTTGGGCTCCCCTGCCGCGGCTAGTGCGGCCTCAAGTTGGGCTTTGCACTCTTCCAACTCCTGGGATAGTAGGGAATTCTTTTCTGTAAGAACCTGCATAACAAATGATCCTTAAATCAGTTATTCTAACTGTTTCAAGTCTCGGGGGCTACTGGTATATATATAATTACCAAAATTTTCTTACCCGTATGCCTTTTACATATTGCTCCGTGGCTCTGGCTAGACAATTTTAAGCAGCACGGAGGTACGCATCTCCCGAATTGAAGGCATCTAATGCCTCTTGGGAGAAACAAGCGTCGCGAAGAATTGTCCGGCGACGCCTGTGGTTCATGGCACTCTCCACCTCAGAGTTGGTGGCAGACAACCTGTCCACATCCTCCGTCAGAGGAGCGTCCGGTGCGCGCCTTGTGTTCGCCTCCGCCTCCGGACCAGGCTTTGGAGCCTGGCTGGTGGAGGCGCGATTGGAAGCCTCTCCAGATATAGTCCGGCGAGGTCTCTTTGTCCTGAAGAGAGCACGAGTGTTAATATGCCTTGAAGGTATAACACCTGGGATAAGGGGGGCGCCATACCTTTGCGCTGACACCTCGGTCCGGACTGCACCTCTTTTCTGCCCACGGGGCCCTGCGGCCCCTCGTTGGCTTGTCGCCGCAGGTTCGGCCTCCCGTCTCAAAAACCTCCCCTGCAAAGCTCGGTTGTAATCAGGAAATTGAAAACACGAGAGGGCGGATCCCTATTCGGGGTACTGGGACTTCGATCTCAGTTACCTGGGAGGCCGGGATTAGCCTTGGGTAATCGGCCGTAATGGCCACCAAGGCGTTGTCCTTGCTCAATTGATGGAACACTCCATCAATCAGCTCCACAGATAAGTCCGGATCCTCTTGAGAGGTCGGGTCGAGGGACCGTCCTGGGTCCTCGGGTTGTGGAGGAGGGCTGTTTATTTCTTTAACAGCCTGGCACAGTTCCTGCGTTGAAGTTGTTAGACTGAATATTTGACAATGGGAATATAAAACGGATGGGCAAGTAAATGTGACCACTTACCCAGCTTGGGGGATTGTACATAGAAAATCCACCCTTTGGGTCGACGCGGAGAAATTCCTCCTCTTCTCCCTTGTACAAAGCGGACAAGGTCTTTGTTAGAGCCACAGCCGAATCCGGCCCCTTACGGCCGTAGCGGGTGGCATCGTCCTCCCCGTTGAAGTCCCACATGGGGTGGCCTCTATACTGTAGCGGCTGCAACCCTCGCATGATGCATGCGGCCATGACCCCGATCATGGTCAGTCCGGAATGAGCTAACAATCTTATCCGGCCCATCAGGTAAAGAACGTCCTTCTCACTTTCCCTCTGAGGGCTCCGTGGATGCCAACTTAGGTGCTTCTTTAGTGGAGCACTGTCGAACTCAAGGAGGCCGATCCGGACAGGATCCGGCAGCGGGACGTCCTCTATGTAAAACCATTCCGAAGGCCAGTCCTCGGACGCCTTCTTTGGGGTTCCGGAAAGATATCCGGTCCCGGCGATGCGCCACACTTCGGCTCCGCCCACTTGATATATTGACCCCTTCTGTGAACGGGGCACAAGGCAGAATAGCTCTTTCCACAGCCCGAAATGAGCCTCAACACCCAAAAACAGCTCGCAGGGGGCTATGAAGCCCGCGATATGCAATACGGAGGCAGGCGTAAGATTGTGTAGCTGGAGGCCATAGAACTCCAGGAGCCCCGGGAGAAACGGATGGATTGGAAATCCGAGCCCTCTTATTAAATAAGGGATAAGGCATACCCGCTCTCCTATGGAGGGATTAGGGGCACTCTCCGCTTGCTCTCCGCCATTATAGATGGCAAGACCGGCTCGAACCGGGACCATATAGGCCGGGGGGAGAAATCCCTTGGTCTGGAGCGTCACTAGCTCGCTATGCGGGATGGAGCATATCTCCCAATATCCA